>NC_056406.1:11330000-12580000 GCF_905147365.1 Aricia agestis
AAACGTGACTTTTTGCTATTTTTTCCTTTTGATAATAATAGATGTCGCTGCTGGTCGTCTACATCGCGGTATAGCTAGCACGAACAGTTTCATATACTTGTTAATGCACTCTAATCAGCAAGAGATGTCACTGTTGGGCACCTGCATCGCGCTATCGATGACGCGAAGATGTTTGGTATAGACGTTTAACTTTCGTAGTACCTAATATTATTTGTCTGTAACTAACAGTAAACCGAAGTTGTTTGCATAAAAAAATATATATTAAGACCTAAAAAATATATATTATTATATTTATTATCCTAAAATTCCTGATCAATCTGGTTCAAGTTTGTAAACTTGAAATAGAATGATAGTTAAGTAACTAATTATTATTATTATAGTTAATGAAATACTCTTATTAATTAAATATTTGCAAAGAAATGCTAAGACTACGACTATTCTTTGAAATTACGTACTTACGTACCCAAAGGGTAAAAACGGGACCCTATTACTAAGACTTCGTTGTCTTTCCGTCTATCCGTCTGTCTGTATGTCTGTCTGTCTGTCTGTCTGTCTCCAGGCTGTAACTCTGGAATGGTAATAGCTAGAGAGTTGAAATTCACGGCAACAGATATACACAATCACAGATTATGTATATCTGTTGCCGCTGTAACAACAAATACTAAAAACAAAATAAAATTAATATATAAGAGGGGCTCCCATACAACAATTTTTTGGCCTTTTTTGCTCTATATCAATAATGGCAACAGGTAGGTACTTGAATTTTTCTCAAAGTTCTTAGTTATATGTGTACTTTAATACTTAATAATAATATCAAAATAAAATAAAAAATAAACGGGGGCTCCCATACATAAAACACAAATTTTTGCCTAATTTTGCTCTATAATGGTACGGATATAGGTTAAGTTGGATTTGATAATTTTTTTGTTGTTTCAGTACTAATATTATGTTACATATCAAATTTCAGCTTTCTAAGACTTCAGGAAGTACCCTAACAGTTTTGATGATCGGTGAGTGACCAAATTGTGGGTTTTTGGACACCTATAAAATCTAAAGTATAATAGCTACGATATTCAAACTTTGCGCATTTAATAACTATACCCATGTCATTATATCTTAAAAATTTCAACTATCTGGCATCATTCAAACCAAAGTTACGAGGGTTCAAAAATACGACGAAACGTTTCGAGAAAAGGTAGGTAGTGCCCTTGCGCGCTTCGCTTGGCTCATCTTGGCGGGGGCACTCCCGTGCCCCCAGATATTATTTACCGTCCAGGGTAAATATTGAACGTGCCCGCCTTTCAATCTTGTTGTCAAAGAAGTTGTTCAATAAATATTGTGTGTGATATTGCGCACTAAAATTGATGGTCTAGGCAAAAAATGAAATGCCAAATGTATGGAGGCTGTTAAAATACTTCATTATAGGTTAATTCTTACAGGCACTCATCCTTACCACTCTAAATACTCAAGTCTGAGACAAGCCGACAACCTATAGTTTCAAAAGTACTTAATATGATATTGTTTTAAAAAAGAAATGAATAACATAGACATAGTAATTGTAAAAGATTCACAACAGCTTTATACGCCACCGCACAAAGCTAGGGACTAGGCATTTATCCACTGATCTATTACAAAATCCCTTTACTTCTGTTACTTAGTTATATATTGTTGTAATTTATTTTTTCTATATCTGGCTTTCGTCCAGGGCTATTTATTCTGTTACGTGTCGCGTCGTGTAACGGAGCCATCATAAATAACAATTTACGTGCTTTGCGACTTGAAAATTTTTAAACTACGTGATTCAGATTGCTAATTTTATAATATTCGTAAATATTGTAACTACTGGCCAGGATTTTGTTGGAATTTTTGTACTATCAGAGAAGTTTATTCATAGGCAGATTGCGGATCTACGTAATTTAGTCGCGTTATGTCAAACCCAGCCGACAGATCGCGACTAATATTGAATTGACATATAAACCAACCAAATCACGTGAGTCCCTCAACTGACTCACGTGACAAGCTTTTCTTATCATGAAAATTGTATAATATATTGAGGTTGTAATTACTTAATAGTTTAAAATATTTTTAAGGAGTTTTTTTTTCTTTCTAGAGTATTTTTAAATAAAAGTTTTTTTTTCAAAAAGTTTTTGAATATATTTATTTTAGACCAGAATGCCTGATGTCCTTTTATGCGTTGCGTGAAGGCGTAACAGACAGACACACTTTCGCATTTATAATATTAAAGTATGGATGATTCAGGATGTGTAATGTGTATAATAGCTCCCACACCGGTTTCGGTGACGGTGGCCGGTTTCATTGAAACCAGGCCCAAGCAGGAGTAATTTTATAGTGCGCAAGTGTGTGCGCAGTACACAAGAGCACTCTCTATTCCTTTAGTCTCTAACCCAGTGGGACGGAAGACCGACACGATCGGCGAGAGATCAGGCGCAGGACCGACTTTTTACATGCCCATCCGACGCATGGATCATCTTACTTGTCAGACAATCAGGTGATCAGCCTGCACTGTCCTAACCAAACTTGGAAATAACATGTTTCCAACGCGGGAATCGAACCCACGACCTCCGAGTCAAGAGCCACGCTCTATACCACTAGACCACGGAGTATGTGTATATTATATATTTAGTAATGAACATCGGTAGTTCATTTGGTGGCAATTAAGTGTCCAACTCTTTGGATCGGATGCGTCGCCCGATAGAAGTCATTCCTCCGGTGTATAATTATTTAGCACTGAAATAGCCCGGTTCGTTCACCCCCGGCTAAGTATAAGTAACGCTTACTTTGATACCCATGTCACCATCCATTACGACTAGATTATACTTGGCTCGCTGCAACTGTACATTTTAGAATACGAAAGTGGAAAAAAGTGGAAAAGACGATACTGTTCGAACCTAAATCGATATCATGTCTCATTTTTATCTTCTGTCTTTTTAGGGTTCCGTACCCAAAGGGTAAAAACGGGACCATATTACTGAGACGAAGTCTGTCCGTCTGTCTGTCTCCAGGCTGTATCTCAAGAAACGCTATAGCTAGACTTCAGAAATGTTCACAGATTATGTATATCTGTTGCCGCTATAACAACAAATACTAAAAACTAAATAAAATTAATATTTAAGGGGGCTCTCATACAACAAACGTGATTTTTTCGGCCATTTTGCCCCTAATCAATAATGGCAACAGTACTTACGTACTTCAATTATTTTAAATAAAAAACACATTTCGCCTACTTTCGCTCTATAACGGTACGGAAACCTTCGTGCGCGAGTCCGACTCGCACTTGACCAATTATTACAGTTATGACGATTCGCATGAAAAAAGTAGAGACCCGCGCCCCCAGATTATTTAATATTATTTAATATATACCTCTCAGGTGGAAATTATATCCCAGTAAATAACGGTATGATAAAACATAAACATCCCCTTTATTCAGGTAAAAGAAAATGTTTTCCACCAGTCCCTCCCTTTTTCGTGGTGGAGTGTACCTGCTAATGACGGCGCACGCGCCGAGTGGTGTCAGTGAAAATAAGTGGAAACTTGCATCCTGAATGGCAGCGCGACTATAGAACGTGGAGACATGGCATCAAACTGTTGTTAACTTAGCCCGATATTGCAATTCAAGATTTTCTGAGTATTATAATTGGCGAATAAATAGTTATTTTGTTTATTTAGGGTTACTCAGAGAAAATTAATTGCAATGCTTACAAAACTATCGATAAATTCCTATATTAATGTTAAGATTCTCATTTAAAGGAATCCTAGGAGATTGACTTTTAAAGATGAAGCTAAGTACATTACAAATAAAACTATTTTGTAAATAATACCAATTATGTCAATATTAGTAATGATGAGAACATTCGTCTTTTTATGTTTCACTAGAGATCGCCCAATGGTTGAAATTCGACCTTAGTTTCAACTGTCAACGACATTAGGACTACTACCTACCTATATTTTGTAAAAATATTGACTTTATCATATTTTTTTTCAACTCTTGTCTCTGGGACTTAGCTGATCTCAGACTGGCCGTGTAAGCATTGTTTAATAGTATTTTAGATTCAATAAAAAAAAAACTATAATCCATTTTCAATTTGTCAACTTGTTGTCAACAGACTTCAACCATAAATAAAAGAGTATAATTCGTATATATTGTCACTCAAAAATCTGCCATTTCTCATGTGTGTGTGTTGTAGTGTGTGTAATGTTTTATTTGTTAAAAAAATGTATGATAAAAGCATAATTTCAAAATAATATTAGTTCGATGCACTCCTTCACCATATAAACTATAACTGTGCAAAATTTCATGCACCTACGTTTCCCCATTTTTCGTAAAAAGGGTTACAAAGTTTTTCGTTCGCGTATTAATATTATGATTCCAGTTTTCATGCAGACATTTCCATATAAAAATATTAGCACTATCAATGATGAAATACTCAAACCAGATATGTTACTACCGCGCGCGTTGTGAAGCTTCAAATACGGCCCAATTGGGCCGTCTGTTGTTTAGTCTGCAATCTGCATCGAGCGCAGTCACGAACGTGCCGCGTCTTGTCTTACCTAAATAAATTGAAAATGACGTCGTGCGTATTTCGAAAATGTACCAATTATGACTCGAGAGTAAACAAAACACATGGAATCTCTTACCACATGTCTTGATTGCAATAAATACCTCGATTATTTACATTTTCAATTATTTTTTCGAACAATCTGGAAAAAATCGAATTTTCGTCATAGCTCAGACGAAGAAAGAGACAGCGATATGATTCGACGTTTAAAAATAGAACTGTCTCTTTTATGTAAATGGTTTTTCGTATCTTTTGTTTCACTTATCTGTCAAATTTGTCAATGTCTGCAATTTTGAATTTGAAAATTGTTCGGAAGAGATACGAGAAAATAGTATGGACGTAACATATCTGTATAAGTAGAATATCATTGAGCACATACTCTTTCTTTGCAAATTCCCAGGTAGGCAACCTGGGATTTTGCAAAGAAAGAGTATACGATTTTAGTACATAGCTACTAGTAATAAACTTCTTATTTCGAAAGTCGGTGAAAAAGACAACCGGTTGCCCAACAAGTGGAAAACGAAACAGCAAAGTAGGATGAGAGATACATTTTCGCCTCTGTCTGATGAGATTTCGATCAGATCACGTGTGAATTTATTTTTTTACTTATCCCAAAATGAAATAAATTTTCACTTGATGTGTATTCTATAGCGCCATGGTCTATGGTGTCGGCGCGCGCGACACGGGGGCCGCGGCTATTTCTGTCGCCCGCGCTGCAATAACAGTACCGATGGTATTTTTATTATGCGCCACGGTTTTATTTCAGTTACAATTTGACAAAATAAAAATAAGGAGGCCCGAGTGGCGTGCGGACGTAATGTGACACTGCCTAGTGAGGGGAAACGTGTATCGATATTTTTCTTTTAACTATGCTTGATGGAATGGCTATAAATTGTGATAACGTTACGGCGAGGTGAATAAGAATATCTTTGTAAGGTTTGGTTTTGAAGTAAGTAAAATATGATTAGAAAAGCTCTTCTTAAACAGGTAGATACTTATGAAAAATTTTACGTAACTTATTAATGTGATTAAAAAAACATGTACATTTCACTAACTACTAGTTCATGAAATGTACAGGTTTTTTTTAACTAGTTAGTAACTAGTTTTACTTAAGTAAGGCATACAATAATAAAAGTAAAAAAAAGCCTTGTTAAAAACTGCATTGTGAGCATAGATACACAAATTATGATAGCACATAAAAGACAACTCTCTCTGCTTCAAATTTCACTAGGTAGATAAATGAGTAAGTAAATATTGCCAAAAAAGAGAAATTAAAACACGTGTAAAATAAATTCTATAAAATGAATTCATCTCGATATAATGTAGCACATCACTATCCTCCTCATGAGTAAAAATACGCCATACACTGCTGCTTTTAAAAGGATTTGAATTTATCAAGCGGCACAAAACGGGCATTGTAACGAATTCATAGGAAAGTTCGTGGGGCCTTTTAATGAGAGTGCATTCACCTTTTAGAGTGTATTTAAAATATAATGCGTTTTGGGAAAGAGGCGACGTTTCCGTATTTAAACTGGAATACCGTAAGTACCTACTGAAAGATGTCTTATGTATTTTCATAATACCTTTATACTCTTTCGGTTGTTTAAAAAAAAAACACTAGATGAGGCGCCAAATTCGTATATTACGATGGAACGGTACATTTTCGAGGAATAAAGAGTCCTTTCTCGGGACTCATCAAAATATCTCAATAGCCAGCAAAATCGGTTCAGCAGTTTAGGCGTGAAGAGTTAAACGGACAGAGAGACAGACAGATATACATACTTTCACATTTGTAATATTAGTATGAATGTGCTACATATTATTGTGTCAATAAATAAAGGAAAATCTCACTTGAACCGAAAAGCACCTGAAGTAGGTACTTTGGCATCAAGTAAATTAGGATAATTTTTAGCACTAAGATCAAATTTCCAAGCTCTCTAACACTGTGATCGATTAATACTTTCAGGCGTAGGTGTACTATCAGAGAAGTTGATTCCTATGCAAATCGAGGACCTAAGTAGTTTGGTCGCGTTACGTCAAACCCAGCTGACAGATCACAATTAACATTGAATTGACATATTCGACCAAATAACGTTGGTCTGTCAATTGCATAGGAATCAACTTCCTCGATGGTACATAAATCTAGCTCAAAACGAACTGTTGCACCAAGTATCAATGCCACATAGAAACCTATCCATACTAATATTATAAATGCGAAAGTATGTCTGTCTGTCTGTCTGTCTGTTACCTCTTCACGCTCAAACCGCTGAACCGATTTTGCTGAAATTTGGCATGGAGATACTTTGAGTCCCGGGAAAGGACATAGGATACTTTTTATCCCGGAAAATGCACGGTTCCGGCGCGATAAACGAGTTTTGTCAGAGAGTCATCTAGGTTTTGATAAATATCTTAGAAAATATTATAATATACTAGAAAAATTGATATTTCCCGGATTTTCGGCGTAGGAAGCAATAAATAATCGTAATTATTTTATTCAACTCGTCATTTTTTTATTATGTCATTATTACTCTATAAACTCTGTCAGCTTTATCATACCTGTTATCACCGTTAAAAATGTCGAATTAAAAACTGAGCACGAGTGTAAACTACGGGTGCCATCAAACCATCAACATGAAAACACCCCTTTACTATAACGTGTCAAATTAACATTTATTAGCGCCGTAAAACGCGAAAATATCTACGTAGCCCCCGTACCATACACGCCACCGCAACCGAAATATATTCCACACCTGTCTGCTGTCTAAACTTTTGAACTTCGCCGTAAAAATCGCCCGTCGCGTATACATTACCACTTTATAAAACGATAGAACATTTTGCGTTCAAAAGAAAGCGCAATAGTCACACGACGACTCTATATTGTAGAGTCGTTAAAAGTTTCTAGCACGCGATGAGTAGCGGTGTGTAAGATTCCCTTTAAAATAATCTACTTTAATATATTATTAGATATAATTTATGCGTTTAAATCGTATCAAAGGGAAAATCATGAGTCTCGTTATGACATGCTTTATGACTTGAAATACAGGTAAGACTTAAGAGTCATTCATAAAAATACTTTCATGATTCCATCTCTCTTTCTTCTCTTTTTCACGGGAAGTTTAATGGACCGATATATTTTATAAACCCTTGCGTAGGTATGATTTGGCAAAAGTTCTTGAAAAATAATTGTATTTCACTGCAACTGAACAATATTTTTCAAAAACATTTGAGTTAGTTAAATGTACCTGTAATTAAATGCTATGGCAATAAAAAGGAAGGAAGAACGTAGTAAATCACGAAGCATTCAATTTACATAATTAACATAGTTTCAGTGTAAGTTAAGGTGTTGCTACATTAGTTAAAGTTTATCTATTTTCAATCAATAGGGCAACACTCGAGTTGCGTAGCGCGAAGGGCTCGGGCGGGCGGGCGTTCGGAGACGTCGGCACCTCGCATGCCATCCCTTAATTGCTGAACTTCGTACCGCCGTGTTTCATGGCCCTTTGTGCTCTCTTTACATCGTATTCCAACTTGCCTTACATGAAGATGGGCAAAATGTTCATAAAGATTAAGGCCAATAATAATATTATGTATTTAAATGTCCATAAATTTTCCGATCCGAAAAAGTTGGAGAAATGCTCAAAAACGCCCAAAATTGAATGCGTTTACCTATTTAAGCTGACAATAATTATTGACCAATCACGTCTATGCTTGCATTTATCATTATTATTGCACGTGCTAGAAATGAACATTTGGGATACGAAAACATTCTGAAATTCATTTTCAATTACTTTTTATGTTTGTTGACTACGAGGTATTGATTCTTATTTCTTACCTAATATCTTTACGAATAAAAGTACATCCTTTTTTTAATTTTTTAGTAGTTTTAAAAGCGATTAAGGTTACATTTTTACAAGAAGGTATGATACGTGATTTTTTTAGAAATAAATTAACGTATGCGTTGTTTCATATTGCCTCTTAACTGGGATTTTAATAATGAAGCACCCCTTCATAAGGCCAACAAATTGTGAAACGACGAAACCTAAGCCTCGTAGGTTTGCAAGTTACTGTACCTTGTAAACAGGGCACGGGATTCGCGTGCCACTAATACTTACACACCTGAGTTTGTTACACAAACTTAGCGGAATGCGTGAAATATACTAGCCGCACTTTGCCTTACTTGCAACTTACAGGATTTATACACAAGGAAACTTTATTCATTGTTTTTCAAATTCTTTTTCACAGTCAGGAAGTTTTGTTTACCATAGAATATCTATAACATTTCTATCTATATATGTTAGTTTTTTCCCGAGTAGAGAAAAAAAGCTTTGTTCTCTATTTCTCTTCATTTTATTTTCAATGTTAATTTACATTCATAAGGGATGAAATAACATGGTAACTACTCCCAAAATCTGAAGCCAGGCCCTCATACTGCGACTTGACTGGTCGTTTGGATCTAACTAAACAACGTAACAAAACTAAGTGATAATACTAGGTAGGTGTTTATGAGTCCCCTGTATGGAGTTTACTGTAAAGGTACCAGCGCTGAAACAGCAACAGCTTCTTTTTAGGCTTCTCAAGAACCTCTATAGCTAGACTTCTGAAATTTTCACAGATTATGTATTTTTGTTGCCGCTATAAGAAAAAATACTACAAACAAAATAAAATTAACATTTATTAACAACACAAATCCTTAATTATATTTGTACTTTGATAATTAATAATAAAAATAAAATAAATATTTAAGCGGGGCTGCCGTACAACATTTTTTTGCCACTTTCGCTCTATAACGGTACGGAACCCTTCGTGCGCGAGTCCGACGCGCACTCCGATTATTTAACTTTTGTATGGGAAAATTTATTGCGATCGGGCGCTTGCCCATACAATTCATAAAAAAAGGTTTAATCTTTCAACGCTGCAACTTACACAGTTACCTCTATATAAGGGGCACATATATATACACCCTACAGTATTATCATTAATATAATTTTATCACTTAGCTTTGTTACACCACAGAATAGATAATAGTACAAGGTTAGACCCTGTATAATACAACTAAATAACAAAAATTAAGAAGAATTCCCATAATGACGTGATATTTTCTGTTTTTTGCAGTTCTAACACACTTCGTTTTTACTTGCACTAGGCCAAAAAGTTGAAAATATTTTAAGGTATAATGAATTGAACATATTCAGTGTGTTTGGTATTTCCGGTGTAACTCCCATTTGCACATCTGCACTATGACTAAATTTTAATTATAGGTAGACTTAATGTGTAATTATTATTTCTGGGTTACAATGAAATCATCGTTTTGAAGCAGTCGTCATCTTTACTATTAATAATTAATATTATTTAGATCGTACTAGTCATAGCAAAGGCGATTATATCGACGCTAAATCTGTATAATTATTTCTTATAGTGATATATTTTTTTGTTTGTGTCATGTGCCTACACAGTGGTTGTAGAACTTATGTACTATCAGAGAAGTTGATTCCTAGGCAGATTTCGGACCTAAGTAATTTGGTCGCGTTAAGTCAAACCCATCTGCCCCCCTAGACAAGAGGCAAGCGACTATCGTAAACGCTAACGCTAACGCCACGTCACGTCAACTGCTTAGGAATCAATTTCCTCCATGGTACATAAGTTCTACAACATCTGTAGAGTTTTGTCCTTTTCCGTCAAGAGGGAGTTCTGAGTTCTAACGCACCGGTGCACAAGCACAAAACCCTGTATGATTAAAACGCGTATAATTCTGTACATTCATTTGTAAATACTAGGAATGAGATAAAATAAATAACACGAAACTCAATCAAGGATTATAAATTATTAATGATATAAGCCGGCGAAGTGGACCCTACATCTTTTTCTCTCTACTCAAAACAGCAACTATACACCTAATCTTTGTGTTTTCTTAAAGTATGTCCACGATATTGCGTTCTAAAATAGTACAGAGTACATAAACGTGATTCAGGGAGTCGTCCGCAGATTACCGGAGACTACTGATACAAAAATACGCGACGATTCGACGTGAGGCGTTTACTGTAAACGCCATATTTATTTTCATAATCCTTAAGGCCCCTTTTCACGTCGGCTATGATGGACAAATGTGATTGCCACTGTGCAAGATTGCAAAGCATAATCGACGAGCATGAAGCATGCACATTGCACAAAAATTCAACAAACGGATCGATTTGCGAACGTCATCTTTTTTTTTTTTTTTTTTATGAAATAACGGGGCAAACGAGCAAACGGGTCACCTGATGTAAAGCAACTTCCGTCGCCCATGGACACTCGCAGCATCAGAAGAGCTGCGGGTGCGTTGCCGGCCTTTTAAGAGGGAATAGGGTAGTAGGGGAGGGTAGAGATGGGGAGGGAAGGGAATAGGGGAGGGTAGGGAAGGAAATAGGGTAGGGGATTGGGCCTCCGGTAAACTCACTCACTCGGCGAAACACAGCGCAAGCGCTGTTTCACGCCGGTTTCCTGTGAGAACGTGGTATTTCTCCGGTCGAGCCGGCCCATTCGTGCCGAAGCATGGCTCTCCCACGTATTAAATCATCTATAATTAATTATAGAAAGTAACCAAAAAATAACTACAGCTGATAGAATCGCTCTACGCCTGCAGAGTATCAATACCTCACTCCTTCAAATAACTATAGCGCTTCCTGTCTATATCTCACTTTATACAATGTAAAGCGTAATAAAATACTAAAATTATGAACATCAAGTGATCTCTCACTACAAAACATACTTTATTAAATATTTGTCATTGTCACTAAAAATACGAATCAAAGCGTCGCGGCCGGAGCGCGTTATAAAGCGAAACGCGGAATAGTAAAAGTAAAAAGTGTAAATATATCGTTCAACGGACTCGTGAATAATCTTAGAACCGAGATAAACTTTACAGAGACACGTATAAACTCCGGGATGTACGAAATATTAGGGCAATATAAGATTGGATGCGGCAACGCAACTGGGAAATTGATGAAACTTGTAAACAAAAGATACCTGCGTAACTCTTCGTACCTATAGAATATTATATAGTGTTAAAAGTTTTAATTATGATTTAATACATAGGTATTGGTATAGGTACTTCCATTAAAGTGATGAAAACTATAAGGAGCTTTTTAACTTTTAAAGTTTCTACACAATATTCGGTTGAGCTACCAGTCGTAGGAATGTAAATTAGTGATGCACAGCAACAGTTATTGTGTTAGACTACAACTTAAATTATTAATATTGTTGTTCATTACAAAACTTAATATATATTTATAAAAGTAGCTATATAATATAGGACCTTATTAAGAT
Source organism: Aricia agestis (assembly GCF_905147365.1). NCBI lineage: Eukaryota > Metazoa > Arthropoda > Insecta > Lepidoptera > Lycaenidae > Aricia > Aricia agestis. The sequence continues at coordinate 11,341,880 of NC_056406.1, forward strand.
TTTGTCTTTTCAATCACAGCCTATTACAATTTATTGATTAATAGTAATTTATATAGATTTCCAATAAAAACTCCTCTCATTTTCTAAAGCTATTAGCTGACCCAGCAAACGTTGTTTTTGCCATATAAATTATTCCAGTATCAATATAAAAAGTAGATAAAAATCTATTCTCAGGCCTAACGAATGTACTACAATACAAAATTTCATTAAAACCGGTTGAGCCGTTTTGAAGGAATTCGCGCACAAACACTGTGACACGAGAATTATTTATTTATTATGAGTAAAAGCTGTTGGAAACTAGTTACCTCCTCCAAAGCTTCTACGCTCAGGGCGGCACTGCATACCACCCACTCTCATTTAGTATTATTTTCGTTGGAGACTGTATATTGCCACACCTCGGTGAAATATGCCCGGCTATCTACTTACCGGCCCGTAGCTCGAATTTATAAAGATTACGTACGTTGCCTCACTAATACACATCGGAAATAATAATTTCGTTTTGTTTAATAGCTTTTCGTTGCCGCGTTATTAATTTCTACTCGAATGAGATATTTTCTTGTTTTAGGATGTTAAAAGCTTTGAAGATATTTTCGTTGTATTCATTAAGGAGCTTAAGAATTTAGCTCGAGACATGATAATCAGGTATTACTGTGTATAAAAGCTGCATTTTTTCCTACTGCTTTCTCGTCAATTGTAAATATTTTTAAGGGCCTGTTTCACCACTTTCTGATAAAGTGCCGAATAGGCTATTCACAACTTTTTTGACAGATTCTCCATACTTGATCTGTCAAGTTAATTGGTGGATAGCCTATTCGTCACTTATCAGGAAGGGGTGAAACAGGTCCTTAGGGCCTTATTGAATAAACTTCTGGTACAAAGTTTATCCATTTTGTTTACTACCGAGTACGGTTTTTAATTAAACGATTGCTCCCGTTTAAAAGCAATTAAAATTCAGGATTTATCGTTAATCTACAAAAACATTAACTAATTCATAAGCGTTTTACGAAATAAACTACAAGACGATATAAACGGGTCGGTATTTTTAACGATAATAGCAACGACATGTTAATGCCAGTTGTAAACTATTTGAGACTTTACGATGCGTATATTAAAATGCTCAATAATTTAATGCACGACTGTAATGACTATTTTAAGATGCAGGATTATGGACAAATTAAAAGGCATTTTATAGCTCTTATTGATAGAGATTATAGGTTTTAAATTATGTGCCCTTTAGCTGATATATCGTCGGTAAAATCTTCTACACGGAGGTTGGGTGAGTGATATGAGTATTTTTAGTCAATCAAAAGTATATAAATAGTGTCTAAAGTATTTTTCTACATAGATAGCGTAATAATAATATGACTTTTGTATTTTAAAATGTGGCGCGACGAACTAGATGCGTTTGATAAAGAGTGGCCAACAACTTCACAGGATCGTGAACTTTGGAAAGAGAGAGGGGAGGCCTTTGCCCAGCAGTGGGACACTGTAGGCTGATAATAATAATAATAATAATAATTTTAAAATGTAACTATGACTACACCATATAAGATTTTGTCCCTTAGAATTAATTAATTTTAAACATGAGGTGCTATTTGTCATTACTCATTACTCATTAGAACTAAAGCTATCCCAATCTATCCTTCGTTATCCACTGGAATAATTTCTTGTACGAGTCTCAACATAAGATTTAAGAATGATTAGAAAGTTCTTTTTATAACCGATACGACAAATTTCTGGCTGACTGCCATTGGCCATCATAAATTGTAATTTCATTGATAAAGGCTTACTACTAGAGGAAATTATATAGACAGCTGCCGCGTGGCGGCAGTTGTGTATTCTGAATTTAAGAATGGCTATCTACGTTTCAGTAATTTTATTAGTATTATTCATCTGTAGCTAAAACCCGAACAAACACAACAATCTCGTGGGCGCCGCCATGTTAAATTTACACCTCCCGTCCAAAAGTTAATACGGAGATTAAAAGCTAGATACTTGTCTCTTAATGTTGCCAGATAAAAAATACAACACTTAAATGTCCCGAAATAAAGTTATTAACGGTGCTTTAAAATACGGAGGAAGTAACACAAATCCGTGGTTGTCGCAATCGAATGGGAATAAAAAAAGTGCATTCGCCACGTGCTGCGACGGAAGCGTGTATCCCCCCTCTCCCCCCTCACCGCGTGCCTCCTGCGGCTATTTCTAGTGCCGGAGACACTTTGCTTGTAAGTACATACTTTTGTTGGAAATGCACGTCCAGTTAACAACGTCATAGACGTTCAAACGGATGGAATTAATGGAAAATTCATAACGGAAAAAATTTAAAGAGATTTAAAAAACATCAACAACTGTAAATATTATCATGGTTGGATAATTATCTTATTAAATAACTGAAAAAAATTCTGTACCTTTTAGTAGAGGCGGAAATTAATGTTTTTATTTAAGAGACTATAAGAATAGTCAACTAGAGAAGTAGAGACTAGATACTTAACAGTCTAGAAAGTCCACAGTAGTAGTTTTAGACTCATTTCTTCTCCAGAAGACTAATTATGACTCAAGATAAAATCTTTTAGATGCATGTAATTATGTTCAATATACTTTTTATTTCGCAAACAATCTACTTACATAAAACCAAATGTGATTCAAGTATGTATGAGTCACAATTTCTTGAATGGCTTTTTAGGCTTAAGAAACGTGTATTACTTTAAGACGATTCTGAAAATTACTCATGTACATCCGGTGTGATTCGTAGCAATAAGAAATTTATAAGTACCACCTCACTACTTAGCTCAGCTAGTTTTCATTTATATTATTTTGGCGCTCGAGTCATTGGAATGAAGTTCCTTATACGTATAGGTTTACATATTAACTCTCGTACGTCTAATACATATTACTATATTTTATTATCTATTTACTTATTATCATTATTATATATTTATTATCATATATCCCGGCTACAATTACGTTTCATCATAGCTAAAAGTAACATATTCTATTTTAAAATACAAAGGCTTTTGCCAATAAAAGCGACTTATACCAAATAATAATTGCTATCGAATTATTATTTCAGTTATAATAAATTAGGAAACTTCTTACAAAAGTAGAGTAATAAAATTGTCTGTTGTCTATGTGTAAACAAGAATAATATCAGAATAATATCTTGAGTTAACTTGTAAGTGTGTTGCGGTTCGATTCCCCAAAACATATTACTTTTATTTCCCTCGTGCCCGGGGTGTATAATGTACCGTTTGTTGATTTAATAATAGCCCGGTAGCTATATAATAGAGCTACAATCTTTAAGCAAGTTGGTAAATTTTTTTACAGTAGTAAACATTTTTACCAACATATAATACCTGGGTTACTCTTGTTAAAATGTCATACACGAATTTATATAAAAATAAATTTACGTTACCAAGATTTTTACACCAGATTTATGATTAAACTGTAATGTTGTGAATTCTAATAAATTAATAAGAATAAATTAACACAAGATACAATAGGTTCAAAAATCTTCTGATGACCTATGCGAACACAACTTTTTAGTAACTTATACTTGTAAATCCTTAACTTTATATTTTAATCTCAGATACAATACCAAAAGTACATGCGTGTCCGACCGTACTGTATACACAATATTGTACGCTATAAAATAGCGCTGCTCACATTCCAATCACGAGGCGACATAACGGAAAAATTACCAAATAAATAGCCCGAAAAGCTGGAATTTATAGAGGAGGTCAAATGGCCACATTAAAACATTACGCTTTGTTCCTCGATGTCGTATAACATGTAGATAAAGAGTTCACCATCATCAGCTATGTCACTCTATTTTGTTCCTAGAAGTTGCCCTAACAGATATTTTTTAGGTGTAAAAATTGACATTAGATGAGACATAAGTACTTTAAATACCGTGTAATAATGTAAATATTTTTCAACTAGTCGACATTATTGCAAATTAGTAACGTCTTTGCCATTTCACAAAAAAAATCTGTGTTAATGTCGCTGAATAAACAATTAACTCACTGTTTCAGCGAATGGATAGTTTGTATATCACTCACGTTAAAAACTATCTATAAGAATTTGGCCTTTCCCAAAGCTCAAAGTATGACCTTACTTCCAAATTTTATCTAAATTGGGACGGTTCAACCATTGGATAACCATAAACAGATCAATAAACAGCTCAGTAGTAAGCCTCACTATTGAACTAATGAACTAATGTTCTCATATTATGTAATATATTTATAATATTATTATATGTACATATATATGTAACGACTAAATAGTTACGAGTAACATAACTTGCAAGTCGCAATTAAATAAAATTTAAGTAGTTATGTGTTTCATTACTTACACCTACTTAATAATTGTATAACCCCAAATATCTTAATCTATTTTTTAAACATCACTGCTTTCAGTACGCACACAATCTGGGAGTATCATCGCAATAATAACGGTACGACGTAAGATGAACATTACCAATATAATTAATGAACAAAACGAGTTTTTACGTACAAATTATCATATCTCTTTATTCACGTCTTTTTGTGCTTAATTATATTTAAATTTAAGTTGTCTATTGAATTAACAACACTTAATTAAATAGGTACGCTATCATTTCGGATAGAACAGACGTGCTTATAAAGGTATTTTAATTGGAAATCTATTTTTATTAAATCATGAATGATGAGTTTTTGTTGTCCATCATTGGCCCAAGTGGAGTAGCCGCAGAAAACTGTTGTCAGTAAACTTTGGCAATGTATTTTATCGCAACTAGCACTCAGAATTACGATTCATGCAAGTCATATTCAAGTAATAAATATTTGTATACTCGTATGTACGTCATAAACAACACAAGCCTTCTAATTGATATTCAAAAATAATTGTTAAATATTTTTAAGAAAATAACGCCATTTGTTCACCTTAAATGCTATTCTCACTTAACAACCTAAATCTACGCATTCCATGTTTCTGTATTGATAATTATTTTTATCAGAGAAGCGAATATTAAAAATATATGGTAGAGCTATTTTTATTTAATTTACTTTTAAGAATAGTGTGTGATTTTTGTTTACTGCAAGCACTGACCTCCAATATACAAGTACTGTATAATGGAGATCAGTGACTGCAAGTAAAACGTCAGTACGCGACGAAAGGAGGTGAAACGAGGTGCAACGTAGCGATGTCTAGGAGCAATAATATTATATTTAAAATTGTATCGATATTATGCATCGCTACATTGAATTTCGCCATGATTTGGCGATTACAATCTGCAAGCTCAAACGTCCACGCTCAGAGTTTAAAATCTTTTTCTTAGTTTAATTTTGTGATGATTTTGAGATATAAACTCCAACCAGTAAACGAGTTTGTCAAAGTCTTCACTAAATTAATCATTAGCGGCCGCACTCAGAGAGGTTTAATGATAATTAAACTTCAATTTAATGAGGAGTTTAACAGAAAATATAATATGGAGATTATGACAAAATCTTCATTTAATTACAGTTAAGTAATTAAGTTAGCTATTTTACCGACTCGGTATTCGATAAAACACGAATAAAATGACATTTTCTAAAAATAATTCCTAGCTAGTTCGATTTATCGCCCCCGAAACCCCCTATATATGTATACTAAATTTCATAGATACCGGCGTATGACGGCGATGACGTAATGTGGTCACCACCATAGCTGGGCATTAACTCGTTAATCCGTTAATTAACGAAGTTAACATTTTGATTAATGGATTAACTTTCAAGTTAAATTTAGAAAATTTTAACGGACACGTTAACTTCCGTTAATTTGTAGAAGTCCGTTAATCGTTAATCCAATGCCTACTATTTACCGCACAGCACCGCGGCGTGGCGCGAAAAACAGTTTCAAATGCACAGTCTGTCAAGAAAGAGTAGACGCATTACAAAATTTTCTAAACGTAATCACGCTCAAAAGTTGTTTTTTTCTCTTTGTTTTTCCACAGAGAACGCATATACACTTTAAATATACCATGCACATTTTATCTAAATTTAATAATGCATAGGTATTATCTTTTTTTCCACGGGTAAAAACATTTTAACACCAAAACGAGCCACGCTTTACAGATGAGAAGTTCAACTTCATAAAGGGGAATATGCACCTTATGCCCGAATATTAAATAACACATTAGAATTATATGAATATTTTGTTTGTTTCTAACCTGTTAACTTAGAGAACCTAACCAACAGGTTTTTGAATAAGTTCACTAACGCAACGAAATAAAAATGCAATTTTACATAAGTTAACGGATTAACGTTAACTTGCGTTAATTCTTTCGAAATGTAACGCTTTAACGTTTAACGAAGCTAACTTTTTTTGTAGCGGATTAACGATTAACGAAGTTAACTATTTGATTAATGGTGCTCAGTTTTGGTCACCACTAAAATCCTAAAGGGAATCACGACCCTCAGCAATTAGGACCACGACGCGAGGAGGAGGCGCCCAAAAGTCCTGGAACATGCTGATGGTGATGATAGCCAATACTAAAGTAACGTACCGAATCTAATTCCCCACACGCAAGTGTACCATACAATTACAGTGTAATCGTTAAAAAATAAACGTTTACAATCAGCGATGAATTACAAATTGTTACTTCGATCACGGATGTTATTTCGACTAATGAACTTTAAACCGGTCATTTAGTTTTGCATACGTGATGTAAATTATGACTATTATAACATAGCTTACAATGTATAAAAACAATTTTATTGTCTATATTATTCATACTTTGATTACATCGGGATATGTTTCCGCACTGGTCATATGTATTCAAATTATTGAATTTCTAATCCATCCTTGTACTTAATATTATAAATACGAAAATGTATCTGTGTTTATGTCTCTCTTATACTTCCTCAGGCTTTACCTGCGGAGGGGGAGCTTTCATGAGAAGTTAGTGCATAGATACTTTGTGTCTCGGAATAAAGCATAGGGGTGTTTTTATTGTTACAAAATATACGATTTCCGCCCGATTAACGAATATTTGCACTGCAAAGTTGCGGGCAATATCTAGCTTATAAATAAATGACAGACTTACTTGACCTCTTAAGTTGTCATAGTAATAAATTGCAATTTCAAATGACCACTAATACTGACTAATACAGCCACTAAGTTATATTTATTTCATATAAGTTATTAAATTGTAGCCACTATTACTAAATTAGTTTGCAAATAGACAAAACATTATACAGAAAACCAATATGTACGTTGATTTATGAGAATATAAAGATCTCTATATTTGTAGAGTTCCTTATTCCATATTTCTGTTAGCTAGTTTATACATCACATCGCTTCGTTTTATTATGATTATTAGTTTTAGCATTAGCTTTAGCGAACTGCCCTGAGCTATTCAGGGGTGCCAAACGCTAAGTTTTTTTTTATATACCTATATAATATATAATATTATTATGAGCCCTTCTTCTGAATTACTTTATATTTTGCTAAAATAGCTTTCATTTTTTTTTACATTAGTAACGCGAACATAGACAACGCAATTTAATTTTAATAAACGGATACCTTAATGATAATAATAATATAATAATTATTGATATTTTGTGATGCTTGGCCTTTTTTTTTTTTTTTTTACATGGGGAAATGCTTTACGCATCCCCGGCAAATGGGGATATCAAATTTTTTTTTTGTTATTATTTTTTGCAAAATTACCTATGCATAAAATAAACAAGCGGTTATGAATCTATTTTACTTTACACCTTCATAATAATAATAAGTAAGAGATAAAAATATTGATATTTTGTAATGCTTGACCTAAAAATTTCTAAATCAGCAAATTTATTATTATGCTGTATGCATAAAATATACAACTGGGTATAAATCTATATTCTATACAATGTCCATTCACATGTGTACTGTGTATTAGACTATAGTGGTGTGACAGCTCGATTCTGTTAATTTATTTTAATTACAACTGGTCGTATTTAAGATGTAGTGAAGAGGCTGTTAAGCAGACTCGTGGGTGGCGCATTATGAGTTATTATATGATATATTGGACAGCGAACTAATTAAATTTGAAATAATTAGGAAATTTTATTTTTATGGTCATAATAGTAACTGATACTCCGAATTTGGGTGATACGCATAAATAGCAATCTTTGTAGTTGTTTAATAAACTGACAATTGATCATTTATATTAGAGATGTTCCGATCATGACTTTGGCCGATATGCCGACTAGCCGATTAGTCGGTTGCAAGGAAGCCGACTAATCGGCCGACTAGTCAGCCAACCGATCATGGTTACAGATGTTTTCATAACGCTTTATTTACTGCTGATCCGCGGGTAAATCGCATACGCCGCCTGCGATGGTATCGGATCGTGTTTTGGTCATGTTAAAACTTAAAACGTCATGATATAAAGTGGTAAAGCTATGCAATAGCTTTACTATGGCAGTCCTCGAGTGCCACACGTATTTTTTTTTTATTATAAATGTTTAGAATGAAGAAGATAATATTATGTTGTTATTAAATAAATGTTATAGATATTTCTTTACAAGCAAGTAATTTCAGAAACAATTCACTTAATTTCAAAATAATCAAGGTTTTTCTTAAATGTAATATCAATAATAGTAAAATAATAAAAAGCCGGATAGTCTGCGCTTTTGGCCGACTATTCGCCGACTACGAAAGTGGCCGGATAGTCGGCTTTACCGACTAGTCGGCGACTAGTCGGCACATCTCTTTATATTCAGTTTCCACTGACAAGATTTATTTGTAAGTGTTCAGCTTTATTTATATTTTCCTTGTTTAAATAACATTTTATTATTAAGGCTATTTTAATTACTAATATAGAGTTATTTGTATATTATAAAATATTTTTCAATAACACAAAAATATATAATTATATGCGTCCATTTAACTGTGATCTAATTTTATGTAAGCATACATTAATTAAAAAAAACACTTAAAGCAAAGCCGTATGATATAGCAGATACATGACTTGACGACGACAGCGCAGACTTATCTTTATCTCACAGGAGATACAAGCTCTCAATCGCGACAAAACCAAAACTCAAAGATGTTGTGTTACTCAACTTCAAAAAAGAAAAAAGTGGTTACGATGAGACTTAATAAAATTGTGTCTTGACTCTAACAATACTCAAATAAAAAAAAATAACCTACATAAACTTACATTCTGATTCGAAATTCGAAATAGCGGAATGAGAAACATGGTGGATGGCGCGATTAATTTTGCCACTTACCTTCGACGATATTAGAGTCAATGTGGGCGAAGACTCCTGTGAAACAAAAGATAAGGGTCCTGCTTTAATTGCTTCTCACAAAAAAATTAGACGACCTCTGTGGCTCAGTGGTGAGCGCGTTGGTAGCTCAAGCCGGGGGTCGCGGGTTCGAGTCCCGCCGACGGAACAAAAAGTTTTCAAAGTTCCTGGGTCATGGATGTGTATTAAATATGTGTATCATATAATAAAGATCTTAACTATATGTATAGTATAAAAGTATTAAATATATTTCCGTTGTCTGGTACCTGTAACACAAGTCCTTCAGGTACTTACCACAGGGCCAGACTGACGTGGTGTGAAGCGTCCATAGATATTATTATTATTATATTATAAAAACGTGCTCATGGACATGAGAATTCAGTTAGTGATGAAAAAAGTGTATCAATGTTGTTAGTCTTCGATCACATAATATATATTAAGTAATGTGATCGAAGGTTATTGAAAAACAAAATGCAATTAATTTATTAAAAAATAGTAATAGTAACCGTCTGAAAATAGAATAAAATCTGATAAATATTTTCAGTGAAAAAGCATTCAGTAATATATTTAATAAAATAAGTAAGAAGTTCAATGCATGTACTTTGATAATTTGGACACATGAAAAATGCATCTAATTAATGTTGAGAATAAAGTGCAACCTGCATGCAGTTACTAAATGAAGTTTCTAGTCACTGATTTAGGTATATTTAGAAAATGTTGGTACCTGGCCCTGGTGTTTCAATTTCTAATACAATATTTCAACAAAAAAAATGTAATAATTATATTTTAACGTAGATAAATTATTTTAATTTGAAATGAGACTGAGTATGATTACTGATCTACCGCCAAGCTAAGGTAGCTAAAAGGTAGCTTTGCCTCTATAATAATAATAAATTATAGAAATTATAGTAAATACAAAATGTTTAAATTAAATTTCAAGTGAATGAAGCTACTAAATATTTTTCTTAGAATGATGGAATCTGAAATGCCCACTCGTAGTTCAAGATATTCCGAAAAGATTATAAGTCCCTAAAATAAATCAGTAGCTTGGAACAATCGACTTTCGGCAATTCTTTTTTTTCCATCAAATTACAGGCGCAGGGTGATTCAGAACTGGACTATCACTTTTATCGGTAATTCTAAGAAAGTGTTTGCGCATACAGCAGGAAAATCTTTAAGAATTGACGTCACTCCGGCCGAAATTATTGAGAAATGCCACAATTGAACTTTCCTGCGATTACGAGGTAGGGCTTTTTGTAAAATGTATAACTGGGGTCTAATTTTTTTCTAAATTCTTGTTTAGAATTAATCTTGGTTTTAAACAAGAATTTAGAAAAGGTTACATCAGTTAAAAGTATTTTTTTGGGGTACGTAGACTGTATAATATTATAGGTGTGAGTCGCAGAATTTCGGCTGGAAGAAATTCTGCTGCATTCAGTTTCATACAAAAGTCCTGTTTGATTCACACGAGCGTAATTTTGTGAGTCATAATATCTATGAAAAGATATTTACGCGACCGAAATTCTGCGACTCACAACTCACAAATTACGCTCGTAAGGCTTTACCCTTAAGAGTTAGTTTTTTCACTGGAAGTATTAGCTTTTGTAAAAATTACGATATCAGTCTCGATATCAAAGTCAACGATATCGCTTACATGCTGTACAAAAAATATTGGGCAAATTAACAACCGTGTACCTAATCGTTATTTAGCTCATGTTTATTTTTTAGCACTAAACACTGACGCGGAAGACTTGACGGGTAATAACATAGTAGGTTCACCAACGGCCAGCGCATGCGCAAACAAAAAGATCCATTACAAACAGACGTATAAAAACATTTCAACGCTATTATCTCCGAAACGAGTGTTTAACGTTTAAAACAATTGCTTTTATTAGACTATTAAAACGTATGTTATAATTACTTCAAAATTGCAAAAACAATAGCAAAAAAAACAAATCGCATGAGCGAGACGGCTCCACAAAAAAAACCCGAAACTCTTCCTTTCGTAAATTATCCTGTCACGCTCAACTATAAAATGCAATTGGTTCTCAAAAAATTCAAACTCGTTAGAATAATGGCCGCTCGTTGCGATAAAATCGACCTTGCGGCCTTCCAATAGGGGATAAGGCTGGGGATTGTTAATATGGGCTTATATTTAGTGTCAGGTTGCACAATAGACGCACGCGCATGTACCTGCCGGCAAGGTGACCCGGCGAAGGGCACGGGCCCGCCGCACCCCCTCGCACCCCTCGCAACTCCCCGTATCTCCCCGTATCTCCCCGCACCTCCCCACACCCCCACCGGGACCCGCCGATCCCGTTCGTTCCCTATATTCGCATATATTGTTCGACACGCCATTGCTCAAGTGACCAGCGAGGATTTCGTAGGGATGTAGGTTACTCTACATTAATTTATCGATATTAAGAAGTACAAGATTAATACCCAAGCAGCCAATGTGGATTTCGTAGGTATTTGTTAGACATAATTCTACATTATATCGATATCAATAAGTATAAGAATAATATTCAAGTTACAAGGAAAGATTTTCATAGGAATGCGTTAGACCTACATTATTCGTAGCGTTAGACACAGCTAGATAGATATTATACGTAATTTAAGCGACATACATAATACTCAATTTATTACATCAGTACTTTCAAAAATTACCTATTTTAAAATGGATATGAATGTAACAAACCAATTACAATTTGATATTGCATTATTTTGGCTAACAGAAAGGACTTTTCCTTGTATTCTCTTCTCTTATAGTTAATTTGCAATATACGCTGGTAGATGTAGAACCTAGGAGCGAATCATAGAGGCTAGTTACGGCGGAGGTTGCACTGACAATTAACAAATTGATAATTTTCTTCGTAAGTTGGATCAGCCCCCTATTTTAAAAATCCCAAGATAATTATTTAAACATTAAATAATACACAAAAACATATCATTCTACTCTTATTAACCTCCTGTCCACAAAACAACACGTCGATAGCCGATACAATCATATTATTATTACTATAGTATCGATATCGATACGAGGTAGCGGGACATGCCTATTTATTGCATAGCTAAAAATCGCATCCGACAGAGCTTGCAGGTGCTAATATTTGCCGACATTTGACGTAGTTCAGGTACATTTCTCATAAATCCGATAGTGAAGTCAGGTAAAAAGTTAACCTGTCGGCAAAAAACGAAACGCCAAAAATGATAAAGTGACACGGTAAAGGGATACTGCTCGAAAATGCTATTGTTATTAATCGTGATTCGAAATTTTATGAAAAAAGTAAGATGATAATTATTTATTGGAAATAATAATAATTATTATGTGTCGACTGCCGAGCTTTTAGAAACAAAAAACTGTTAACTACTAATATAAATAGTGGCAGGTGAGTTATCCTCAACTTAAGATAATAGCATAAAGTAAAAACCCAACTACGACGAACGATTAGGTGATAATAAGACCAGCGGACTTACCTAGTAAAATATACATATTATACAAAATAATATGTATTAGGTATTAGTTCAAACAAAAAAGTTAAGCAATTTCGCTATATTACGATTTACGACAAATTATTATTATTTTCTTATGTAAAACGTTTAAATTTATTTTATAATTAATAAACAAGGTTGCTTATAAAAAATTAAGCAAGCTTAGCAAGCAAGCTTTCCCGCATTTATAATATAGTTAGTAGTTACGGAAAATCAAAACTAGATGGCGCTAGGCGTATGAATATCGGGCTACCAAGATTGTTCTCATTTTGCACATAATTTGAATTGACGTCACAAAGTTCGTTAATGTATTGCGACATGCTAATAATTGAAAGCATTTACGATGAAATATAATTAAAATATGAAAAAAAAATATTATGATACTGTAACCTTTCTGTTCACTTGTTTAATTCCGGACTGTATTGAATTTATTATGTAAGTTTTGCTGCATTTGAATTAATTAAAGTGTGATACAGCGAGGCTGCAGTGACCCAGTTCTCGTTCCGGCGTTTCCGGCGCTCAGTCAGTCGGCCCAGTCGACTCGTCGGCTCGACGGCTCAGCCGGCGGTCGGCTAAACTGTGCCGCGCCGGAACACACTTCATTTGCATTGTGTACATTCAATTCGCGAGGAAACGATTTTGACAATTCAGTTAAAGTTTCAGCAGTCGTTCAGTGTTTAATTAACGATTAACACATGCGCCAATTTTACCTCATTGTAGTATATCTAAGAACAAAACGTGTATGTTACATTTTCTTCTATGTGATGTATTTAATAATTCTTTAATAAAATGATTTTGAGTTGTACTAGTCTCTACCACAAAGAATTTAGTTTCAACCATGTTTCAACGATGTCTATGAACAAATTTGAAAAAGAACTACCGAATACACTTTATAATCCCCCATTCGTAGCCTTAACATAGTTGCGAAAATCAAAGCCAAAACATAGTATATAATGCTGCACATGGCGCAGGCACGGGCCGCGGCAGGTGCGGTGGCGGTGCAACAATATATTTTTTGCCCACCGCCTGATTACACAGCGTCTTGTTTGAGCATAATAAATATGCGGGATCCTTTGTTTCGTATACACGTAACAATTTGTTATAACATTTTTTTTCTAAAACCCATAAAATATGCTAAATCGCGTCTTCCTTTGAGGAGCATATTTTTGATGTGCCGTCGCAAACAGCCAGTGTATAATGTTACATTTAGGATTGTATCTAAATTGTACGTGACGTGTGAGTTGTCTTATTTATTCTGTGGTTTGAGCGAGCTGTATTAAATTGCAGGCTTCTCTTCTTTATTTTAATTTTTATGGTAGTGTCCACAGCAAAAAAATTACCAGCTTTATTTTAATTGCACGCATTCATTCACTCTTATTTTCAACTTCGATTTTACTCCACATGGTTGAAAGTAAAAGCGAATTCGACTTTTGCATCATAAAATTCAGTTATCCCGAAATCCTTTGTGAGTTGTAACCGGTCAGTGGTCATTAACAGTTCTCATTAGAACATGGTGGCCGGACAAATACATCCAAAGAGTATCCATCGAAAAAAATAACCTATTAAATTTTACAATCGTCTAAAACTTTTAACTGTACAGAATAGGTGCCGAATATTGTTAGATTTATGAATATGGATAATATTTGAAATGGATCTAATAAGAATTCTACTATTCACATAATCTAACCTAAACGAGTGTAGTATTTTTAGTAGTTTTAATAGGATGATTATGTACCTACCTCTAGTAAATTTTCATTTAAGCATAATTATTATCTATTTGACCGAGCTTTGCTCGGTAGTCGATAAAACTCGAATAAAATGACATTTTCTAAAAATGATTCCTACCTAAATCGATTTATCGCCCCCGAAACCCCCTATCACCAGTGGCGAAGGCCAATATGGGTCGCATGTAAAAAGTCAACGTATGTGGCGCAACCCTTTCTGGGCCGCTGTGTTCAAGTGTGCAAACACAGCGATAAAACTACTTTTGTCTTTGTTTATCATATTGAAACGCGTTTATATTATAAAGCAAGACAGCTAGCAAGCGTCGTTTGAGTTCTCGGTAGAGAAGAAATATGGAAATACTAAATTTCATGAAAATCGTTGGAGCCGATTCCGAGATTCCAGATTTTTTAATATATATATATATATATATATATATATATATATATATATATATATATATATATATATATATATATATATATATATATATATATATATATATATATATATATATATATATATATATATATATATATATATATATATATATATATATATATATATATATATTATGGAGTGGGGGTGCACCGTGCAGCTAACTGTAGTGAGTAGAGCTTATGGCGTATAAACCGCTGGGTCAAACATTTTGCGATTTCTAAAAGTACATAAATAATTTTACAATGAATATGACTGTGTATATTAGTTGTGCTCAAAAAATATTTAATTAACTACTTGAAAAGTTCTTAATAATCTAACTTAATAATTTCATATTAAAAAAAAACATTTATCGAAAGTAGAGTGCAGTTTTTGAATTGATAATATTAAAACTGCTTAAATATACTTTACCCAGAAATCTTAGGGCCAGACTCTCAAAAATAAATCAACCTACATTTTATTCAACGAGACCTCAACAAAAATAACCGAGAACCTCCAACCCAAATATCATCAGACCGTTCATTAAAATAAACTAACAGATGAACTATATATATCTAGGTCATGTATTCTGGTATTCGGAGTTACAGCCTGCCGGGGGCGGCGAGCGCCAAGGACGTCCACTCCTCAATGTGACCCCTCCTTCACTCCTGACCGAGTCTGGATTAGACGCCGGTTTAGAGCAAATTACAATTGCTGTTCTCGGAAACGGCCGCAGCCGCCGGGAGAAGGCTCATTTATGCCGCCAATACCTCAATATTTTATCGAGGTCAGTATTAGGTGTGGGTTAGCTTTTACGTTGTAAGAATGTTGCACGAGAGCTCTACATTTGGTGTGCACAGGTTATATCTTTGGATTAGCGTCAGCTCTAATCTATAAGCAATAAGTATGTGAATAAACTTTGAATGCCGTTAGGGTTAAAAATTTAAATGACATTTTGTAGCGAAAGTAGTCTAATCTGACAGTTAATTAGCTAATTGTAACTGGTAAAGTATTGTATAGTATTTATTGTAAACAATCCATCCTACTTTTATAAATCAGGCTGCACCAAAACGACAAAAACGCCTACCCTCTGCAAGTTGAAGGTGGATAATTTATTAGTATTATCCGAAGTAATAAAAAACGTACCCGAAGCGACGCGTCGAGATTCAACAAGCAATCCCATATTACAATTCCCATTAGCGCACATCGCAAACGACCCTTACTCTACCTCCGTCCCGCTCTTACACAAACAAAAAACGTATACCTACCCACATGCGCGTCGCGCAATCCGATGCATTCCACACCATCACTAATTCACACAACCTCCGAACAACAAGCCAATATAGAGCTTCATACATTTGAAATTAGAATCAGTGAGCGAGTGAGTTTTTTTTTAAATCCAAGTGCGAAGGGTCTCAGCAATTCGGCCAGTCTCAGTATAAATAACAATAACAAGTCGGGACGACGATCTTAAAATCTTTTTAAAACGTCGAACAATTTGACACATGATGTTCGGTCGGGTTGTCTTAGCTGAAATTATTGTGATCCTTTAATTTTTAGTTCATAGCAGACCTAATCCTTATAAATGCAGGGCAAAGATATTATTCATAGATAAAAACACGTGCTCATTGTTGTGAGCAAAAGGTTAGGTAACCTTATCATACCTAACCTTTTGATAGAAATATCTTTTCACGATAAAAATGTTTTATGAACAAGTGACAAAAATAATAGCTACCGGATTCAACTTTTAACTATGTAGTTTACAAACTTGGCAAAACATAATTAATGCAACAATAAAACTATTTAGTGCATACTTATTTAAAAACCAGTGAAAGGCGCTAATGCCATTAAACTTGATCATAATAAAATTAGCATAGTTCAAAGGTTTTTTTTCTTTTTAATTAACTTTTTAACATTTGGAATGTTTTAATTATTTTTTACAGCCAGCCTACTTGTTTTTGATGCTTTATTACATAATGACGTATTTATAATTTATTACTAGATGTCCCGCGCGGCTTCGCTCGCGTATATTAGGAATTTTACGGAAACCGTACATTTTCCCTAAAAAATAGCTTATATCACTACTCCTTTCACTTGGTCTATTCTATTTCTGTGCCAAATATTGCCATAAAAATTGCTCCAGTAGTTCGTAATTTCTAATATTTCCCCCGTTTTTCTCACATTTTCCTGAGTTTCTTCAGTCTTATTGGTCTTAGCGTGGTAATATATAAACTATAGTCTTACTCGATAAATGAGCTATCTAACACTGAAATAAGTTTTTAAATCGGACCTGTAGTTCCTGAGATTAACGCGTTCAAGCAAACATACTCTTCAAGTTTATAATATTAGGTAGGTATAGATTTTTTTAAATTATCGCTTGGCAAACTCAAGTCTCGGTCTGAAAGACTGAAAAGTGCCAATAACAGGGTCATTGTCTCATAAGTCATAACCATGGGACGATGCATGGTATAATATAGTAGTGATGATGATGATGATGAATGTAATTTGCATAGTAGCATATGCTATCCGTTCTTAAAACAACGCCGAAACTCCCAAACTCGTATCTATAAAGAATCAGGAGTTCTCTCAGCACCTTCCGAACCACGGTATACCAGGTATACCCCAGTGCAAAATCTTACTTGTTGGTAGCATATGCTTAGAATACTTCTCACGAAACCGAAGTCACCACATGTTTCCCTATAAATTTTGAGGAGTTCCCTCGATTTATTATGGATCCTTCATCTGATCACCACTTTTGTGAATATAATACCAAATTGGGATGATACCCTATATACCAAAAGAAAATTTTTTAAAAATCGGTTCACAAACGGCGGAGTAATCGTTGAACATAAGAAAACGAACATAACACCTCCCACATTTTGAAAGTCGGTTGTAAATTGTAGCCTATGTGTTATTCTGATGTATAAGCTATGTTATTGTAAAGTTTCATTAAAATCCGTTCAGTAGTTTTTGCGTGAAAGAGTAACAAACATCCATACATCCATACATCTATACATCCAAACAAACTTTCGCCTTTATAATATTAGTAGGATAGTAGGACTAGGGTTTTTCGCAACTTCCAAACCATACTTTTTTCCAGGATATAAAGTTTTCTCTGTCGTATTCTGGGGCCGCGCGTCATAAACCGACAGACAGACACACTTTGCATTTAACATTTTGCAACAGGCATTGGGTTTAAAAATAAGAGCATAATCATTTTACATTGAAAAATGACCTAAACAGTTAACATAAGAATTATGATAATGTATGTTTTGAAATATAATAACAATATTATATGAGCAACATTCATAAACAAGTTGCATAGCATACATTTCTAAAGCCGTTACAAGAATGTCTTAAAATAAAACTATTTAAAATTTACATACAACGCACATAAACATACTTCCATTGACGATACTGTCTGTCAATAAATTATCATTTTCTATGAGCTAGATCCTAAACAACATTTTCGCAAACAAGAACTATAATTACAAGTTCTCACGTTTACATACCTTTTTGAAAATATAAAATGATATTTTAAACCAGTTAATGTAATCGAATTTTCTGTTTGTTTATTATTTACTGGTTTTTGCGTGAAAGATAAAAAAATATATCCAATACTGGATGTGGTATACTAAAATAACTAAATAATGTTACGGTACATGGTATACGGACACGTGGTGCGCAAGTACATACTCGAACCTTCTAAAAAGGTCCAATGTTTGTTTACGTGTTTACCCTTTATTTGTTAGCGTGTTTGAATTTAGACCTTATGACTGAGTCCATAAGGTCTAAATTAAATTCAACTTACTGCACTTATCGCAAGGACGGCAGTTTTATTGTGGTACATGCCCGAGCCGCCTAGAAATTTCCCACGGTTGTTTACTTGTTTACGTGAATCGGGAAATTTCTGGAATTCGTCTCGCCATATAAAAAGAGCCGCAGGCAGGCCAGGCAATTCAGTTCAATCTGAGCGATCTTCAAGGCGACATCAAGTGATCAATAGTGAGTGAACCAGTGAAACCTGCGACTTGGCTACGACCTAGGACAGTGATAGTGCTTAGTGATTGGACCTAGTGATTAGTGTTTGGACTTAGTGCTAAGTGTTGTGACCTAGTGGTTAGTGCAGTGTTAATAAAGTCTTCAAGAGAGTCACCAGGTCTTTCTCTCCAAATCCTCGAACCCTAGCACGTAACAACTGGTGTCAGAAGTGCGATTTGGAGATGCCATTGACTCCGAGAGAGGACTTCAAGGGGAGTGTCAGGACAAGGGCGCAGCGAGCTGCTGCCATTGACTCCGAGAGAGGAGTTGCGGAGGCCACACCCACTGGGGACCAAGCTCCGCCCACTGAGGGACAGGCCCCACCCACTGGCCCCGCCCACATGGCTCCGCCCACTGGCCACGCCCACCAGGCTCCGCCCACTTTGGCTGAAGACACGCCCACTGGCTCCGCCCACCGGGACGCGCCCACTGGCCACGCCCCTCAGGCTCCGCCCACTTTGGACATGGCCACGCCCACTGGTCACGCCCACCAGGCCACGCCCACTCAGGCCACGCCCACTAGCTCCGCCCACCGAGCTCCGTCTGCTCAACCCCTGCCTACTGGCTCCAGCCACCATGCATCGCCCGTAGCTTCTGCGGCCCCTCAAGTGGCTCCCCAATTACAAAGCCTAATTGAGTTAATTCAGGCTTTACAAGAGTCACAAGACCGCAAGCTCGGCGCTTTACAAGAGTCACAAGACAGCAAGCTCGGCGCTTTGCAAGAATTTCAAAAGGCTGAAATCAGAGCGATTCGAGAATCACAAGAGCAGCAAAAAGACCTCCAAGAAAAAGCGCTTGGAGCTATAAAGGATGTTAGTGACACGGTGACTAAGCTTCGTAAAGACGTCGACGTAATGAAAGAACGAGTTACTGGGTTAGAGACGGTTGTGGAAAATTTGAAAACCGGATTCACAGAACTACAGAAGAGAGTAGTGCGCCTAGAAACTACGGGAGTTGCGGTGTCTAGTGGAGTCACTGGTGTGGCGCAAGGACCAAGAGTAAAGGTGCCGCCGTACGACGGCACTACTTCTTGGAACGCTTATCGTCGGCAATTTCAGACTGTTGCTACCGCAAACGGATGGACGGAGGAGCAATGCTTGACCGCTCTCACTGTTGCACTCAGAGGGCAAGCTGTGTCGGTTCTGGAGGCACTGCCACATACGGGAAATGGTTTCCAAGACCTGATGGAGGCACTGGAATCCAGATACGGGGAGCGACACCTGGAGCACGTGTTCCGTGCCCAACTGCGTGACAGAGTCCAACGTTCAGGAGAGGGACTTCAACAATGGGCGTTGGAAATTGAAAAACTCGTCAGGAAGGCATATCCAGGAGCCGACACCAAGATGGTCGACACAAATATTGTTCAAGGATTTGTCGACGGAATCAAAGACTTGGAGGTCAGGGCTGCAGTAAGACTTGGTCACCATACCTCGCTAAAGGAAGCATTAGCGCATGCTTTGGAAGTCGAGGCTGTGCGCCATGACATACGGCAGACCCATAAGATCCACAAGGTCTCTGAAGAAGTCAAGGAAGTTAAGGCTTCTACGAGGAAAAGACTTGAAGCCATGTGCTATAAGTGTGGTGAGAGGGGCCATCTTCAGCTAAACTGTCCGCAGAAGAAGACCCAGATGGCAAGGATAAAAAGGATCGAGGAACAAATGGAGGAGTTGAAGAAGCAAGCGGTTTCGTCCCCTACCCGGAGTCATGGGGAACGAATAGAATCCAGAACTAAGGGGCGAGTACTGGATGACGCGGAGAAAGCCCCGGTAACTGTTACCTCCCAGGCACGGAGCGGAACAAAGAGAACAAGTAATTTGGGGCACATGGAGAATGAAGCTATGAGAAAGGCTCAAGAAAAAGATGACGACCTTCGGCACATCATCACATGGAAGAAACGGGGTGACATAAAACCAATCTGGAGTGAGGTTGCACCCAATGGCGCTGTCACTAAGGCGTACTGGGAGCAATGGGACAGTCTGATACTTCAGGACGGACTACTCTACCGGAAATGGCAGAAGGCTAACGGCAGAGAGTTCTATTTTCAGATAATTGTCCCAAGGGCAAGAGTACCAGATGTTCTCCGCGAGATACATGAGGGCGTATCAGGGAGTCATCTAGGCGTCAAGAGGATGCTAAGGAAAGTGCGAGAACGATTCTTCTGGTTGCATTGGAGAGATGATGTGCAGGATTGGTGCCACAGATGTATTACTTGCGCTGCTGTAAAGGGACCACAGACCAGGAGTAGTCGTAGGAACCGTCTGGCGCGTTACCATGGCAGTAACAATGATGCTCGGGACGAGCATCTCTAAGAGGGGAGTAGTGTTACGGTACATGGTATACGGACACGTGGTGCGCAAGTACATACTCGAACCTTCTAAAAAGGTCCAATGTTTGTTTACGTGTTTACCCTTTATTTGTTAGCGTGTTTGAATTTAGACCTTATGACTGAGTCCATAAGGTCTAAATTAAATTCAACTTACTGCACTTATCGCAAGGACGGCAGTTTTATTGTGGTACATGCCCGAGCCGCCTAGAAATTTCCCACGGTTGTTTACTTGTTTACGTGAATCGGGAAATTTCTGGAATTCGTCTCGCCATATAAAAAGAGCCGCAGGCAGGCCAGGCAATTCAGTTCAATCTGAGCGATCTTCAAGGCGACATCAAGTGATCAATAGTGAGTGAACCAGTGAAACCTGCGACTTGGCTACGACCTAGGACAGTGATAGTGCTTAGTGATTGGACCTAGTGATTAGTGTTTGGACTTAGTGCTAAGTGTTGTGACCTAGTGGTTAGTGCAGTGTTAATAAAGTCTTCAAGAGAGTCACCAGGTCTTTCTCTCCAAATCCTCGAACCCTAGCACGTAACAATAATATTTTTTAACCGACTGCTAAATAAGTTTTTAAACGAGAAGTCTTTGGATAAATAATGTGTAGTTATAATATTTAAATAGTAGGAAAATGTAGTAACAATTGTTTTCCTGTGCACAATAAATTATAAATAAAAATAAAAAATAATAAATAACAATAGAAATTAATTATTATAACCTTATTAAGGAACAAGGTTAAATCTTTTCTCGTAGATGTTGTCTACGAGCTTTCGTAGCAAATGATTGACGTAGAATGCGAACGCTACAAAGGGCTACGCTATGCTTATATTTTGAACCTACCTTTATTTTATTAATTTTAATGATAACGAAAAAAAAATAAATAAAAATATAATTTAAACTAAAATTAAATTAAGTTTACGCAAAATCTTAATGGCCTATCTTGATTTTTAAGCTAAAAAAGTATTTGATTCAAATAGCACATTATAAAATAAATTGATACAGAGAGCAATAAATCGTGTAATTTCTAAAATGTAGAATTACTTCATTAGTTATAATTAGAAATCTCAAAAATAATTGGTTATTTAATGCGGAGTTTTATATCTTTCCATATGTTTGCTTCCGGTACATTATTATATCTCGATTCAATTAAAGCCATGTATCAAATGAAGACGAGTTCGATTTGCATACTAGTCTAAGTCGGTAGGAACGTGATACTCTATAAAATATAGATTAACAGAATTAACAGTTATGGTGCGCAGGGAAAGGCCGCTTAGAAAACTTACAAACCGTATAAATATAAGTACCTGGATGACCGAGCTTTGCTCGGTATAGCAAACACTCATTGACTTCGTGTTACTTAATAACGCCATCTGCTGGTCGTTAAAACAATTAGTTGCTAACAAAATAGTATTATTATTCGCCAATAGATGTCAGGAAGAGTCATATTTTTCAGTTTATCGATTATCGATAAAACACGAATAAAAATACATTTTCTGGAAATGATTTCTAGCAAGATCGATTTATCGCCCTCGAAACCCCCTATATACTAAATTTCATGAAAATCGTTGGAGCCGATTCCGAGATTCCAATTATATATACATATATATATATATATATATATATATATATATATATATATATATATATAAGAATTGCTCGTTTAAAGATATAAGATGTGTAAACTAAATTTTTAAGTACGACTTTGGAGGATTGGTAGGCATAAATAAATAATTAGGTTTATAAAGTAGATACGTCAGACATACAGTAGGACGGACAGAAGGCGAAAGAGCAAAGTTTCAGTTTTAATTTTTACTCTCAGGTACCGAAACTCTAAAAATCATAAATAATTACCTATATAATCATTACATTATAACAATACGTTTAAACTGCACATAATGCCTATAATCTATACTTATATTATAAATGCGAAAGTATCTCTGTCTGTCTGTCTCGCTTTTACGCCAAAACTACTGAACCGATTGTAATGAAATTTTGTACACAAATAGTCTAAAGCCTGAGAAAGGACATAGGCTACTTTTTAACTAGAAAAAGGGGTTGTAAGATGGTGAAAATGCGTAAATTTGTTCAAATTAAGTTAGTTCCAAAAATTCATAATAGATGGCGCCGTGCCGTCTCCTACATCGCGCTGACGCTTGCTCAAATATTTTTCTATAAGAGGTGGTATCAACTTACATCGAACTTTCCATTTTTTCGATTGCTACTTCTATTCTACGTTATTAAATAACTCAGTACGGTACTTTATCTATGCAGTGATGTAATCTTAATGATAAATAGTTTACGGGTAAAGTTGTGTAATTGGGGGGCTAAATATACTTTAAAATTTGGCATAAATAAAGTTTAATGCACAGCTGTTTTTGGGTGTTTTGATTTAAGCGGTACCAGGGTTTTTTATAAAAGCTTTTGACACCAATTTTGTTGACATCGCGCGCTATAAACTGAAGTCCAAGCGGACGAAGTCGCGGGCAACAGCTAGTGATAAATAATGAAGATTATTACGAAATGACAGGTAACTTTTGAAATTTCCGAACTTATTTTTAAGAGATAAAGTAATAATTATTCCACCAAAACATGAAATGTAAAAGTAGCCAAGCAGAATATTGCATAGCTATTCAATACTTCTGTCGTAAAAAGTTTTCAGATCACATTCAAGCCAAGCCTTCAACTTATTTTGTAATTTAAATTAACATTCAGTAAACGTATCAATAGATATTTTATTTATTTTATAATTATTATAGTGGCTTGGCAATGAGCACAAGAGAAACAAATATAAAACTGCATATTTGGAGAAGTTAATACTAACCCAGATAGCAAGTGTAAAGTGTTTTAGTACGAGTATGTAACGAGTTAACGACGCATGTGGCCGATGGTACCCAATAAATCCAATTAGTCCCTGATTATTTCTCTAGTGCTCATTGCCAAGCCACTATAATAATTATAAAATAAATAAAATATCTATTGATACGTTTACTGAATGTTGATTTAAATTACAAAATAAGTTGAAGGCTTGGCTTGAATGTGATCTGAAAACTTTTTACGACAGAAGTATTGAATAGCTATGCAATATTCTGCTTGGCTCCTTTTACATTTCATGTTTTGGTGGAATTTCATTTCTTTTTTGAAGGTTTTTTTTTCTTTTCAAGTCACGTTATAACTTTTCTATTCTTAGCTAAGCACTCATTCTCTATCTCCTTTAAATTTTTTCTTTGAGGCTTCGTTAGTTTCCACCATCCTTATAACTAACGTAACGTAAATATTCTAGTAACGTTCATATTATAATATAATTGACTCCTAAGCTTTAATACTTGAAGGTGGTCATTTTTAGCATTACCGTTGAACACATAGCAGCAGATGTAAGCATCCCGACGTTCCTCGCAGGAAGGGACCACACCTTATTTCATGTGATAACTTAAAACTCCCATAATTATATGGAGCGAGTAAGGAGTGTGTATCGCAGTACTGATTACATTTATATTTTTATCGAATTTAATTATTGTTCCATTTTTAACGTTGTAAATACTATTTTTATTTGATTAATACTATTTCATTAAGTACATAACTAACTTAATGCCTTTTGTACGTAAAACAAAATATATTATCCAGTCGAAACTCATACTGTTCTTGCAAAGTTACAAACAAAAATCTTTTCTTGTATATTTTGATAAAGTATTATGTTTTTCTATTATTTTTAAATTTTTACGTTTCCCTGCCTAAAGGATGAAAACGGGATCCTATTATTAATAATTCTTCGCTGTTTGTCCGTCGTCCATCCGTATGTTGGTATGTTGGCTGGATCACGAGAACCGCAATAGCTAGATAGTTGCAATTTTCACTAATTATATATTTCTGGTGTCGTTATAAAAGCTAATTGTCCAGTTAAAATAAAATAAATTATTAATAGGGGGCCTCATACAACAAACACGATTTTTTCCCCTTTTTTGCTCTATATCCATAATGGTAACAGTAAGGTTTTTGAAAATTTCAGAAAATACTTAACTGTACTTTAACTTTAATAATTAATAATGAAAATTAAATAAAATATTATTTAAGGGGAGCTCCCATACAAATTTACGATACGGAACCCTATGTACGCCAGTACGACTCGCACTTGGCTGGTTTCATAATTTTTCCTTTCATTGTGAATAAAGGCCTATCCGGGTACTAAATTTCAAGGTTCTAAGTCTGCTAAAAGTACCTTAGAATTTTGATGATCTGTCAGTCAGTGAGTGACAAAATGTTGTAACTTTAACCATCCGTAACTATTAAACTATTTATCGAAATTTCATGTAATTTGGAGGTTAAGCTAGTTTTGATACTTGCTCCTAGTGACCGAAATTCTAAATCCCTAGCTTTGTTAACATTGAAGATAAAGGGGGTGTGAAATAGCCGCGAACCGCTTCGAGAAAAGTATGGTACGGCCGTGCCTTTGCTAAAAAGCTTGGCTGGGGCACTGCCGTGCCCCCAGATTCGACTGCCCATTTCGAAACCTAGTGAGGGACACTTATTTACAAAAATAGTTTTATTGCATCAATCCGACTAGGTCTCTACTGAATGCAAAAACAGCGTCGTTTAAAACTCATTTAAAAGTAGATAATATTTAAGCATTAATACCGAGTAAGTGCACTAGCCGCTATTGACTGCCGCAGAAGTCTCGTCCAAATTAGTTCTGGAATGCGTTGAGACATTAAACATGCTGGGAAGGAACGACAACATCCGCCTAGTATGGGTCCCGGGCCACAGTAACGTCCCCGGCAATGAAACCGCTGACGAACTGGCTAGGCTTGGGGCCGAGAGTCTCATATATGGTCCAGAACCAGTCTGTGGTATAACTCCCAGTACCACAAAGCAAGTGCTGAAGGAATGGGGTCACAGACTATGCAGGAAGCAATGGGCTGAGACTCCTGGCCTTGAACACTCCAAGGCACTAATTCCTGACTTCAACATGAAACAATCAGAATTCTAGTGCTCACCTTGGGTAGGAACCAATTAAGACTCCTTACCAGAAGTCTAACTGGGCACTGCAAGCTCAACAAACACCTAAACAGAATAGGTATTTGTAGCATAACGACTTGCAGATTCTGTGAGGAGGAGGATGAAACACCTATTCACCTTCTCCTCGACTGCCCTGCTCTACTACAGAGCAGGAATAGGCACCTTGGTCGCCACGAATACTCGTCCACAGAGGAAATTCGTGGCACCAACCCCAACCATATCGTTCAATTTATGAGCAGTATTGGGTTGGGGATGATACTCTAGTGCGAAGGAGTCACAATAGATCCTCATGGGTCGCAGTGACGTCAGGGCTACAGCAACCTGCCTTCTTTAAAAAAAAAAAAACTAGCCACTATTGACAAAATATATTACATTCATGCGCTATCCTGTAAAATTTCGTTTTTGGCCCTTACTAGGTTACTTTAAAATTAGTCGTTTAAGCAAAATGTAAATTTA
The DNA here is from genome assembly GCF_905147365.1 of Aricia agestis. Lineage (NCBI taxonomy): Eukaryota > Metazoa > Arthropoda > Insecta > Lepidoptera > Lycaenidae > Aricia > Aricia agestis. The sequence goes on from NC_056406.1 coordinate 11,368,598, forward strand.
CAATTAAAAAAATGTTAATTTAAGACCTCAGCGCGCTCTACTTATCTATATTTTAATCTGCAGAAGCATCTATATTATTATATTATATCGATGTCAGGCAGTAGATCGCCGACGTTCCAGTTACATCTGATCTAACGACGTGTTTTATTGTTTTATCCTAGATTCTCATTTCTAATAGATTTAATCCAGTTTGTATTGATATTTGCTGCGCATTTCAACTAATGATTTTTAATTAATATTTTCTTTTATTCGTTGCTGAATATAAGCACATACGTAACAAATTAAAAGTTAAAACCTAAACTACTTTCTTGCTTTTTTGGTAATATTAGGTACCTCAATAGTTAATAGTGTGTATGAAAAAGTGTCATAGGCGAAGAAGTTTTGGTACTAAAATAATTGCGTCATATGCTATAAGCATTCCAAATTTGTTTATGTCTGATAAGCTAGAAAAGTATAAAGTATTTTTTGGACAACTACTTTAATAATAATCAAGTACGTAGGTAGACAATGTTATGAGTATACAAAATATTCAAACCAGTCACAGATATCTTAAGGTGTAATTATGTTAAGGATCAAGCTTTTAGAATCTCACGACACCTCATTAATTATTTTTAATATGATATAAAATATTTATGAGTTTTTATAGAATTATATTTGCATCAGAAACGCCCAGCTGTGATGTGAAACTATTTTAGTATAATGTTATGTGGAGAAATTTACAACAAACATAATATTACGAGTAATAAAACAGATAAAATTAGCGTTAAGCATCATTGAAAAGAGTTTTTAAATAACTTAATAATAATAAAATAAAAACATACACGCTACATAGAATAATAATTTCCCTTCAAAGTAAGAGGGAAGTAGAAACTAGAAAGCCAACTAAAAAAATTGCTTGCAATTTGCTCAAACTTTAACAAAAAATATTCAAAATTCGAATAACAAATAGAAAAAGTGTCCATAAATCTTAACCAGCACTTACTCTACGTAGAGCCCATTAAATTGCAATACGTTTTTAAAAGAATTTCGAATATAAAAGTTTTTTTTTCAGAAGCAACGCCAGCCGCATAGACAATGGGGGCCATTATTCCATGACAGTGCACTCATTACCGCGTTTTTGCGTTTCCAAAAGGTATTGTTCGGGCGCGTCTACCTGTGCTATCGAGATCAACATTTTGAAACGTCACGATTCCTCTACGCTTAAATTTCCACGCTATTCAACCCCGTATAGTGATGGTAATAGGAGTTAGAATTACGTGAAAATATTTTTACGTTAATCTACTACGAGTACAATTAATGTGCTTTTGTAGGATCTTAATGTTGTTTCACTGTACAAAAAATTCATTTTTTTTTTAAATTGGACGAGAGTGCAAAATGTGATGTCCTTAAATTTTATTAAAACTTGCAGTCAATGTCCAAATAAAATGAAAAAGAATTGAAAAAAAATATGAAAAAGAAGGTCATTTAAATACTAATTAGTAAGTAGTAACATTTAATTTTATATACGGTAGCTCTAAATCTAAAAAATATAAAACCGGAAAACCGAGATCAATGAAAATGGAGGCCTCGAAAATATTTTAAAATAATAATAAGGTGCACTATATCTGAATACAGCATGATTCATGTGTATGTCGATATGTAATGATTGTAAAAAACCCACTCACACACCCGAGTAACCAATACGTGTAATAAAAATAAATTTCGTTTTTAAATCGGTCGGGTCAGTTTTTTTTGTCAATTAAAAATTACCGAGGGCCGGGCTCAGGTACTAAATATTATTCCCATAAATGAAATAGAGACGAGGTGCGCGAGCTTTTATAAAAACGTAAACGTTAATTTACGCAGTAAAAGCTTTATTGTAGCTTTTTATAAAACCCCAAGTAACTATAGCGTGTCTGCTACTTAGAAATAGTAGTTCTTCAAAAAGTTTATAAATTAATAACTGAGAAAACGTAAATCAACAATATGAAATATATTTTGTACAAAACATTTTTCTTATTTACTTACAAGACTTTTAATAGAACCCCATTACTTCAAAATTAATTTCTAAACTTTTATCAAGAATGCTATCGACATTGAGCGTCACCTTTCAATTGTCGAATCAATTAACGCCGACGATAACAAAAACAACAATAAATTGAATAAAATCCTTCCATTGAGATTATTCGAGAAAAAAAGTAAAGGCATCGGCAACATTACCGGTCAGGCTTAAAAAATATATTACGTTCAAAGCGGAGCATAAATTCCCAAATACCATTATACTAAAACGATTTATCTCAGGGACCTCACGTACCAGGTCGACGCAGCATCGTGTTTGCGCAAGTACTACCGATAATAACACCGATAACGTCGAGACATTTAAAAAAATCTGTCATGCATTGCGCGTCCTGCACCCACGATTCTTATAAGCGAAGCTCTAACGGCGCAGTGGATACGTCCGGGGTAAGTTTTTACCGCCGAAAGGTAAAGGTTACACGCACACATAGACAACATCCAAAAGAATACACAACACATACTTACAGCAGGTACGAAAAGTTAATTGCCTTCGTATGTTCAATGTTTATAGAGCTCCTACCTGTATCAGTTAATGGGGGGTCAGGTAAGACTTTTTTTGATAGATTGAGAGTCTTAACGCGAAATTGTTAAGAAAATTTAGTAATTTTTAATATTATTTGTTATCCAAGGCGTTTTAATAAATTAACTAATAAGGTTTATCTTAAAAATCAAATAAAGATAATACTGAAGTAAGGTCCATAACAAGTGCAACCAATACGTCATATAAAACGTAGGAATTTCTGCCGAAATAGTCCTGGGTCCAGCCTGACGCCTGCCTATATTACAATCATTCACAACAAAAAAAGCAACCAGTGCAGCTGCTTTCATGACGTATTTTATTTAATACTTTCTTCAAAGAGAACTCAACAACAAAATTAATGGATTGTGAAAACCAAAGAAATTTCACGCCGTGGTCAATTAGATTTGAAGACAGATTATCTTCTATCTCTCCAAATATCAAAACACCTCAACCCATTTCAATACAATTTTGAAAACCTGTCAAACATACAAAGCCAGAAAATGTAATACAATAAGGTAACAATTGACATCAAGTACAGCACGAATTAAAAGGCGCCAAAAAACTTCACAGAAAGACTGCAAAAACATCGGTAAAAGTCTGTGTAAGACGAACCTGCTTTCATTTATAATAACAGGTAGATATCGTACGTATTATTTTGTCAGAAATTAATATGACCCAAAAATATGTAACGGGTAGAATATATTATTTGCAATTAAGAAGATAGCTTAAAGCGATAATCGTAGAAGAGTCATTCGATTCTAAATAAATTTCATTAGAAAATGATTTCCAGCGCCCAATCAAAAATGTAATTATACATTGTCAATATATTAATTACGTGACAATTAATAACAATAGGATGATGATTATTATTAATAGGGCTCGTAAAAAAAAAATTACGATTTTAATAACGAGATACCGATTATTATTGATTAGGTTTGCTTTGCTATAGAGCTCGGAAATCCTTGGCGAGTCGTATGCCACCTATAATTATAAAATGAATCCCCGCAAAACGGTTTCACACGATTACAAGTATTCAAAATATGTACGAACTGATTCATCATGACGCATAGATTCGCAAAAAATAATACCCAATGTGTATCATGCAAAAATCCGACAATGATGTATCATTACCCGTACACGATTTACTCCGACCCGCGCGTCATACCAAATTATAAGTCGGCCACTCAAGGCCGCGATCGCCGGAGCTTTATTAGACGCGCCGATATAATTTACTTTAGCAGGATACGAGGCCGATTTTCGCATGCTCTACAAACAAAGGAGTCGATCTCGAGCGCAGGTAAACTGCAGTAACGGATTCGGATAACCCGAATAGGGTCATTATCGTAATCAACATAGTAATACCACCCGCGGCGCATATGCACCCGACTTATTGCCCTCTATATTTTCACCTTGAATTCGAACAAATAACAGGGCGAGCGGCGGTTTACGAGCACCCTGTTATTCTAAGAAACAAATAAACCACGGATTAAAGTATATTTTGGATATTTGCGCCTTTGGTAGCGCCGCGTTATGAGTCATTAGCTGCGAACCGATGACTAGACATGAAAAAAACCTTCATGTTCCGAAGGCCGTACGTCGTGTCTGCTTGCGGCAATTAAAAATAATTAGGGAGCGAGATGGCGCGTTCTCGGAAGGACTGCATGCATTTACATATGGCGTCTGCCTCGTCTAAGTATAAATTAAATTGAGCGATTAAGAGCAATAGTGTTTAAATGGATAACTGTTGTCTGCCGCAATTTCGTCTTTAATTTTAGGTCATTTATACGGTCTGTTTTTTTTCTAATTAGATCACTATAATTAACTAAATGGCAGTTCTTTGTATAAAATAATATAGCCAATGCTCTATATAGGAAAGCTCCGATTCTTTTGAATGAAATCCGTAATATAAAATCGTAATAAATAATTAACAGAAGACGAAATGGTATTTACTATTTATAAACCAATTTAAAATACAAGTTTGAGATATGCCTAAAAATAGATACCAGAGCTTAATTTAAATTTTAGACCAATACAAAGGCAAGAAATTTCAAGAATAGAGACGTTGCTATATTCGTGAAATGTTTGTCAAAAAGTGTACCTATTACTGTTTTGTTGACTCTTTGGCACAGTGATTAAAATTTTGAGAAGCAAATCATTTAATAATGCATGATGCTGAACATTACTATACAAATCACAAAAAAACCTTGCAGTGGTGCAATTCACAGTGAACTTTATAAGGGACATGGGCGTACCCAGGTTCTGGACCAGGGGGGGGGCAAATTACCCAGGTTCTGGTGCCAGGGGGGGCAAATTACCCAGGTTCTGGGCCAGGGGGGGGCAAATCAGATTTTTCATAAGCTAGGTGTTTATAAAGAATAAAAAAATTAATAATTTTTAGTTGTAAAAATATTGTATTGCAAACAAATGGCAAAAATTCGTTCTTAATTTTTAATTTTTATAGATAAAAGTACTAGATAATATACTTAGTAGGGACGTCAACATGATCCAGGGGGGGGGGGGGGGCAGCTGCCCCCCCCCCTCCCTCGGTACGCCCATGATAAGGGACACAATACACACCCTGTTTTGTTACATCTTGTATATTCATAATTGTATCTGAATAACATTACTTTAATACATTTATTCTATATTTCTAAAAAAGTAAAACTAGTGTTAAGAGATAAGAAAACAAAACGCTCAAAGAGTCGGAGACAACAATACATCATAGACTCCGACGGGAAAGATGGCGATAATTTATGATCACCTCACGACACTTTTATGTCCGGTCCTTATCTTAGTTATTGTGAAATAATTAATTCTCAAATATAGACAAAAGACTAGGCAATAAACGAGTCGCGTCCACGCTTTTTGGTTGTAATGAAATTAGTCACTTCGCTGAACGCCTTGAAATTTGATATCGCATTTTTTTGTACATATCGTAGTAAACGAATTTAGACGCCACTTTATAACAGGATCCTAAGCAACCTTCGGTAACAAAGGCTCTAATAAGACAGTGTGCTTTTGAAGTGTGTAACAGTGTCCATAGCCTAGTGGGTATACCTTTGGTTCGCACTCGAGAGGGTGCATGCAGTTTGATCCCGGGTGGAGGCGTGTACCAATGAGACGTTTTCAGATCTCAAGTACATAATATGGACGCCCGTACGGTGAAGGAAAACATCGTGAGGAAACGCACATGGTTAGTCCTAGACCTATTTTACCTATATTACCTGCTCATTCCTCTGGACTAGACCGACTATGGTGCGAAAATGTCGTATTCGCTTGGGCAACCATACGTGGACATTTAAAATTTTGCCCCAGGCACTACAGTATTTGAGGAGTGGTCACTTAGCTCTTAAAACACTGTATAAATCATCCACAAAGGATGATTTATACAGTGTACATGCCACTAGTTATTTTGAAGTGTATTGAACCCAGCTACTGCAGTACCTACCAGGGAATATACGTCAAATAGTAAATATCTAGATTATCCATCTAATGCTCTATATCAAAGCCTTAACAGGTGGTCCGCTCCTTTGCGTTTCAAGTGCATTGGCATGAACACTCATGCACATGAAAGGAATGCATCGCGGCTTTGATCCTAAACCGATTCAGCCTTATAACACAGCCTTTATGAGTATTAAGTTACGTGTGAAATCGTCTTCGTCCCCGATGACCACTGGTCACAGATGTTAGATTCAAATGAGAACTATGAAATCAGAGCTATATAGGCTAATCAAGTGATAATTTATACGAAACGCTATCATCACATCTTAAAACCTTTGTCATCATCTTTATAGGGATCAATAAGATTTTGTCCATGTTTATATTAATTTATGTTCATTTGGAACATACTAAAATTGTACAATTTTGGAGTAGGTTGGTACTTGGAGTCTACTGTCGAAGAGCTATGTAATTTAAGTTCTAACATAGTGCATTTCTCCATGTAAAAAAAAAGTGTCGAGGTCAAATCAAGGTCAAATGTTGTTCTGTCTAGCCCCTTTTACGCCGAACGCGAGATAAGGAACTACGTTCCAAAAGGTAAGTACTAGCGATAATATTCTTTTACAAAGCTTAGCATGCTTACCTTTTAGAAAATAATAAGATTAACGTTATATTGTGAGTTTTATTACAAAAACAGATTATACTGTAACACGTAACCACGTAAACCGATGAAGTCGCAATACAGCTTATATTTTGTAAAAATTGAAGCGATTTGACAAGGGATTATTCTACTATTCAGTAGAGTTACTACCGAATGTCGCGTTGCATTTTACTTGCACGGTTTTTACGAAAGTCAGATTAAAACAGATTGAGTAAGGTCCATATTTCTTTATTTTTTTTCGAATATAAATCATGGTTGAACGTACACTCGCACAATGCCAAGTGAAGGATGAACCGAGAAATTGCGTTTGAAAAGAAATACGTTTTGACGAAATTACTATCGTGCACCCGTTTTTTAATCTCCTTACCCAGTTTTTTAGTAGTTTGTGGTTGCATACCTCGTAATGAAGATTTTTAAACGCATTCTAACCTTGAACAGATGGCAAAGCAGATGTTTTTCTTAGAAACAATGCTATAAGTAAGAGAGAAAAAATAAATAAGACATGTATAATGTCCTAATTATGATTATTAAAGAATAATCAAAATTCGTCACAATAAAATGTAGGATTAGGTATTTTATGTTTACAAAGTAAAAGAACGACATAAAGTAAGATTTCCACATGTATTAAATGGAAATGTATAACACTAATATAATATGTATAATAACACGTACCTAAACTTTTATACTTAAGATTAAATTTAATTGTAAGCGGACAGACTCACAGACCTAAATACATAGTATTGCCTGTTAGGTGCGGAACCCAAAAAGAAGAACATTAAGCTATGCGTCGGCTGACCTGAATGTATAAGATTCGCAATAACCAGGTGTGAGGTTACAGAATAAAAAATGCACATCTCATTGAAACTTCCCAACTACCTACATATCTCACTAGACGGCGGCAATATGTTAATATGACGCATACAGATATATTCAAATGTTCAATAAATACCCAGTTTTTTGTTGTCCTATCATCTATCATTCTTCAAGAATTTCAGTTTTCATTCGTCTTTTAGTGTAGGGCAATTTTGCCCTACACTATTAACACGTATTATGTACACAAGGTTAATTTTAAGGAAGGGCTAAGATATATAACATAAAAGAAGTTTCGACTTTTGATCTTAAAAGACTTTGATAAAAACTAAAATTGCATGGAGTATTTTTATTTCATTACTAGCGACCCGCCCCGGCGTCGCAAGGGTATAAAATATATAGCCACTGAAAAAATGATTAAAGTCGATAGCCTATGATCCTTTACGTATGATCTAATACTGAAATAATTTTTCAAATCGGACCAGTAGTTCGTGAGATTAGCGCGTTCAAGTTAGCCCTTTCAAATAATTTTCCCCGTTTTTTCCACGTTTTCCTCTATTTCTTCGCTCCTATTAGTCTTAGCGTGATAAAATATAGCCTATAGCCTTCCTCGATAAATGGGCTATCTAACACTGAAAGAATTATCAAAATCCGTTGCGTAGTTTTAAAGATTAAAGGGAACAAAGGGACATAGGGGAAAAAAGCGACTTTGTTTTATAATGATACTAGCTGTTACTAGGGTTGCCAACTCTCGAAAGGACCAACCCGGGAAAATTTTAGGTATTGAGAAAAAACAAAGTCTCAGGACCATTTCTCTCTTTCAATTTAGTTAAGTCAATTATTAATATGCAGTAATGTAATTATTAACAGTTTTTGAAAAACCGGAGAAATTATCGTTCTCCGGGAGGACGGGAGGTTAAGCATTATTACCGGAGTCTCCCGGGCAATCCGGGAGGGTTGAGAACCCTAGCTGTTACCCGCGACTTCGTCCGCGTCAACAAAATGGACCAAATCTTATGCAACAACAAAATCATTTTGAAAATCGGTCCACAAACGGCGGAGTAAAATATAAGTAAAACATAAAAAAAGTAAAAAATATCCTCCTCCTTTTTGGAAGTCGGTTAAGAAGTAGCCTAAGTTACTCCTTATTACATCAGCTATCTGCCAATAAAAGTCCCGTCAAAATCGGTTCAGCCGTTTCAGAGATTAGCCGGAACAAACAGACAGACATACAGACAGACAAAAATTGTAAAAATTGCTATTTGGGTATTTGTATCGTATGTATATTCATATGCATGTAGTAAAAAACTGTTCTTTCAATATTACAAACAGACACTCCAATTTCATTTATATGCATAGATGTATAGATGTGATATTTTCGAGGTTTGGTATTAATCATTATTATAGTTATCATAAATAAAAAAAATATAAAAAACCCTTTGATGTTCGTGCTGACATTATGAATTTTATGATGAATCGTATTCATAATACGTGTCATTAATAAGGTGTGCCGGTATGGAGAGCCCTTGCGTATGAAGTGTCCCCTATCGCTCCCCCCCCCCCCCCCTCCTTTCCTCTCCCTCCGCGCCGTGCACTGTGACCCGACCCCTTGGAGTGCGCTACCGCGACCCAATTCACAACAGCCTACTGCGAGCATGAAGCCTCTAGTAAACACTGATGCAAGTGTTACTCTATGTAGAGCATTTCTAAGATTACATGTTTTGAATATGTTGCGAATTGAGTATATTAAGTAGAAGTCTATTAGATATCGTAGCATACTAGTAGAATATTATACATAGTTGAATTTTCTGAGTGTTCTATAATATAGCTTCATAGAAAGACATATTATTATTGTGCTAGGAGATACTACGAGGGCTGCTATTTATGTATCCGGAATTAAAAAAAGAAACAAACATATGTATATCATTTAATATGGTTTTATTGCTTTTCAAAATATTCGCCGCGATGATCGACACACTTTTGCATACGCTGGAACCAATTTTCATAGCACTTTTTCCATTCTGATTGAGGTATCTCCAAAACGTGCATTTTGAACGCATCAACAGCCTCTTCGTGGCTCGAAAAACGTTGACCACGTAATTTGTTCTTCGCGTATGGAAATAAAAAGAAATCGTTAGGTGCCAAATCAGGGCTGTACGGCGGATGACCAGTCAATTCGATCTTTTGACCCTCCAAAAACTGAGTTGTTTCAGCTGAGGTGTGACAGCTAGCATTGTCGTGATGTAATATGATTCTGCGTTGTCGGTTGTCCTTTCTTATTTCTTCAAAGACTTCTGGTAAACAAATGGTCGTATACCATTCAGAATTAACCGTTTTACGATTCTCTAATGGCACTGTAGCCACATGTCCATTAATTCCAAAAAAACAGGCGACCATTTGCTTCAAAGTACTTTTTGCACGAGTAACTTTTGTTGGTTTCGGCTCATCTTGGAACACCCACACCGTTGACTGTTGTTTAGTTTCGGGGTCATATGCATAGATCCAAGATTCATCACCTGTGTAGATATTATAAACGGCTTTTGACGTACCACGGTTGTATTTTTTTATCATTTTTTTGCACCAATCGACACGAGCCCGTTTTTGATCGATTGTCAAGTTGTGCGGAATCCAACGCGAACATATTTTTTTTACAGCCAAATGTTCGTGTAATATCTTATGTATGCTCGTCATACTTATGCCTAAGGACGCCTCTATCTCGCGATATGTAACATGACGATCACGCATTATTAGTTCCCGCACAGCATCTATATTTTGTGGGACAACAGCTGTTTTTGGGCGACCTTCTTTATTTTCATCCGTGAGCATAGACCGCCCACGATTAAACTCACTGTACCAGTGATAAACAGTGGTTTTTGATGGTGCTTCATCTCCAAAAGTTGCGGTGAGTTGAATAAAGCACTGTTGTTGATTTAGCCCACGCCGAAAATCGTAGTAAATCATTGCACGAAAATGTTCACGCGTTAAATCCATGGCAAATGCAGACACGCAATTTTCAAAATGACGCCACAATGGAAAAATAATTGACAGTCACATGAAACAAAATGTATTCTTCAACCAAAGAGTTCTATTTTCAAATGTTGTAATTACTTTTTAAATATTGTTCTTGTAAGTGGCCAGTTCCGGATACATAAATAGCAGCCCTCGTACATTTCTCCGGGGTGATAGCACAACGTGTAATTTACTCTCCCACTTCACCTCATGTATTTCACTTCGTCAAACCATTGCATCCTACATCGCATCAATGTGACATTTCATAAAATAGGCTGCTGTGAAGTGCAGACGCATAACAATTCGCTACGCTTTGAAGCACTGTGGCTTGGATCTGATATTATCACAGTCAAAAACAGACTTGTATTACGCCATTGCATTGATAATATTGGCGGGGAAAACATTCTAAGCTCAAAAACACGCCGATTTCGTCGTTGAGGTCTCGCAACTGCAACACCAAAGCAATAACTCTGAGCGTAATAACAATACTGCATAAAGATCACACCGAGCTATTTTTTCGCCCCATATGTACACAAGTGCATGCAAGTCACTTGTTTGTTTAGGACGGTGCCAATCCCTCGTATTTGCTTCAATTATACCCCTCGTAGTTATGATAGGGAATGAGTTTTTATGATAATGTAACACGAAGAATATAAGACCTCCTTGTGATCAGCAGGTAAGTTGCAAGCGCGACTTTTGTCATATCAATAGATGTGAATTCCAATGACGATATTACCTTAAAGACAGTTTTAATAGAACTTAGAAAAACTATTTTATTTAAGACTTATAAGGTGGTTAATGCTTATGACTTAACGTTGTTTAAGCAAATTATACATATAAAAATAATAATCTGCTCATCGCATCGTACTCGTAGATTGGATTAAACATCTTTGCCCAAAATTTCTTAAAAACAAAAATAGCGCAGAAAATAAATATTGTGTAGCAGCGTTTCTTCAACTTTTTGCACTCAATACTTGCAGTATCGCGTACAAAAGCTTTATGAAAGTGTGTCAAAGTTAACATGCATCTCTCACGTCGGGTGAAGCGCGGGTGGAGAGTTCGCCCGGCCACAGTTCGTGGTCTATCACACACACATCGCCCCTTCGCTACTGCTCATTCGACACTATCGCACGAGTGCCCCTGTGCCACTTTACAATAGCTAACTAGTTTATTTTCGCTTTCCAGTAGAAATTGTTGATTACATAAGGGTGTAGCGTCATGAAGTAGACGTTTCGATGTATGTGGGACAAATTTTGTATCTACAATATTTTTGTCATAGCAAGGAAATATTGAGTATACACTGTATCGTACTAAAAGCGAATGTTCCGCAGACTAACAGTAAAGTAGCAAACTTTGTATAAGTAACACATTAAGTTAAATATCGTCTATTCTAAAATCTAAACATCTTTCTGGAAATACATATTGTTTATTGAAAAATAATAGCTTTACAAATAATTTGCTAAAGTATATTGTTATTTTCCTTAAGGATTTTTGCACGTAAAATAATACCCAAAACTAAGTATTCAATAGTAAAATAACTCAGCTTGTTTACCAATATTTGCATAAAAATAATTGACCAAACAAAACATCTATTTACCTCATCCATAAAAGATGTAATTTAAAAATTACGTGTTGCAAATCTACAGGCTTCCTCGATCATAAATGCTGATTCTAAGAGGATTTATAGTTGAAATTTTTGGACAGAAACATGAATTACGGATTACGGAATAAACATAAAATAATATTTATAACGAATCTTTTATAATTTATTAAAACAGGATCAGAATAGTGTCAACTGGTGTAAAAACTAGAAAAAAACCGGCCAAGTGCGAGTTGGACTCGCCCATGAAGGGTTCCGCAGCAGCAATAAGGTTTATTTTTATGAAATTAAAAGGTTTTTGATTTATTTTTATATTTAAATTGATTTAATGAAAGTTAATTTAAGGTTTACCATTTATGACGTATAAAAAAACTACTTGCTAGATCTCGCTCAAACCAATTTTAGTTGGTAGTTTTTATAGTAAAGTACATCATATATTATTTTTAGACTTATCATGCCCCTACTTTAGAAGTTAGAGGGGGGGGGGGGGGACACATATTTTTCCACTTTGGAAGAGTCTCTCTCGCAAACTATTCAGGTTACAAAAACATTATATAAGAAACTTCAATATGATTTTTAAAGACCTATCCATAGATACCCCACACGCATAGGTTAGATGGAATTTTTTTTTTGTTGGTTTAAGGTTTACCATTTACGACGTATAAAAAAACTACTTGCTAGATCTCGTTCAAACTAATTTTCGTTGGTAGTTTTTATAGAAATGTACATCATATATTTTGTTTAGACTTATCATGCCCCTGCTTTAGAAGTTAGAGGGGGGGGACACACATTTTATCACTTTGGAAGAGTTTTTCTCGGAAACTATTCAGGTTAGAAAAAAATTATACTAGTAACCTCAATATGATTTTTGGAGACCTATTCATAGATACCCCACACGCATAGGTTAGATGAAAACATTTTTTTTTGTTTCAGTTGTACCTATGGGGACCCCTAAAATTTTTTATAATTTTTCCATGTTTGTATCAGAATCTTAAGGCGGTTCTTACCAAGTTTCAAAAGTATAGCTCTTATAGTTTCGGATAAAAGTGGCTGTGACATACGGACGGACAGACAGACAGACAGACATGACGAATCTATAAGGGTTCCGTTTTTTGCCATTTGGCTACGGAACCCTAAAAACGATCAATGCAAAATACACTAGGTGACCTGTGAGTTTACTCTTACTAAGTTTTCTAAATCGAGATAAAAACTGTGCAGTTTTTCGTAAAAAGATACGTCATTTATCCCGTGCGAGTTTCTTACGCCGGTTCTTCTCGGCGGGGTTTTTTTTTATAAAGAAGGCAGGTCGCTGTAGCCATGACGTCACTGCGACCCATGAGGATCTATTGTGACTCCTTCGCACTAGAGTATCATCTCGGCAGGGGTAGTTCCCGAACCGGTGGTAGGATGTAGACACGACGTTCTAAAAGTGTTAACTTTGTTAACCTATTTAGAAATAAATATTTTCATTTTATTTCATTTCATTTCATTTCATTTAAATGGTCAATAGAAAAATATCGGTAAAAGTTATTAAATCACGACACTATACTTTATATGCGTATAAAATTCATAACGATCGATTTATCTACGGATTCATATTTATTTGTCGATCGTAAATATAACTTTCTAGGTTATATAACGCGGTACTTTACATCATGTTTATAATTTATGTTATTATTTATTTAAACTTTAGGCTTACGACTAATGATCTGACGCAAGATCAAATCAAATCACGATAAATGCTAATTAATCTTACGTTTAAAATCACATTCATTACATAAAAGTCACTAATATTCTTAATTTTGCAACTTTATGACACTAAATTACACGGTAAGCTATCTTAATTTTTCACACTGTAGTATTACTATATTCTGTCTGTCCGTGTACATTTAGGTAAGTACACATTCTACAGATCTAATTTGATAATTATTCTTATAATACGAAAGCCAAGATAAACAACGCGAACCAAATGAAGCGTCTAAGAAAAAAGACCAGCAGGTTGATAGGATGCAGGTATAAAAAGATGATCTTACGTAAAGTTGTAACGTAATATTGTGCACGGTCCGGCATAAAAACGGAGACAAAGCGAACTTTTAAAGGAACTGTTGCCTCCTAACTGTTCCGTCACATGCCACGCACAAAAAACTGTTTTGGAATTCCCTGGTAACGTGATGCATTTGAGGAAGGTGTTATCGAATCGGAGGATAAGATAAAAAGATTTTAAACGCACAAACGCACGCTTTAAAAGTTTAATTGAAAACCATGTTTTCTAAATAATAAAGGCAAGCATTTTAGTCACCTCTTCTACAAACATTTTTTCTGTGATCAAACAAGGTAATATTAACTGCATATTTCAGTGAAAGATTACAATACATAGTAAAATTAAGTACCCACATGTTACTAAAATCAAACTTTAACTTTACCTAGTTTGTATATGCTTGCTTTTTAGGCCATAATAATTTCGATATAATATAACAACAACATTCTTGCGGTTAACAAACGCAAATGATAGACAAAGGAATAATTATTGTATGAAAAAAAATATTATGAGACAACATACAACAAAATGCTAGAGGCTTCAATGCGATTCGTTTTCAATTTCCAATCGGCGACAGACGCGCTGTATCTCGGTGATATCGAAAGGGACACAAAGAGCTAAAAGCATTGCACTGGTCCAGACTTCACAAAAAATATGATTAATGAAGGTTGAAATTAAATAATATCGTCGCAGGTAAAGTGGCGATTTTTTAGCTTTTGTCGACCTGACGTTTTGTGCGATCGAATATTTTTGCCCGTTTTCATATTATTATTTGTGTAATTTATTGTATTTTACGTAATGCGATTTTTAAACATTTCCTAGTTTTGCTTTTAAACAAACAGTCCGGGTTCCGTGGAACAAATTATTTTTTTAAATATTATCAAGATAATTTTTTGTGAGTAGCTTCATTTTGATGTGACGAACAACATTTTTTTTGCGAAAAGTCTTTAAAGTGGTAGCTAACAGAGATAGAAATGATTAAATACTTTGATTTGATGGTCCTAAAATATGGACTATTTGTAGGACAATGTTACTCTTAAACTATGTAACTATTAACCTACCAATATACAAAACATCTGCTGGTTAAGGTTCCTTTTTAGGGTTCTGTAATCAACAGAAAAAATGGAAACCTAACCAGCAGATTTTTCGTATTGGTAGGTTAATAGGTACATTATTTAAGAGTAACATTGTCCTACAAATAGAACAATCCATATTTTAGGAGCATCAAATCAAACTATCAAATCCTTTCAATCGTGATTTTTTTGGCCTTTTTTGTTCAAAATCAATAATGGCAGCCGGTAGGCACTTGACATATTCACACAATCTTTAATTATATGTTCACTGTTATAATTTATGATAAAAGTATAATAAAATAAATATTTAAGGGGGGTCTCCATATAAAAAACACAATTTTTGTCTAGTTTCGCTCTGTCCGACTCGCATTATACCTATTTTTTTGTTTTCTGATTTTTTCCCACGCTTACACACAATTACCGAGCTGGATTCCAAATTTCAGCCTTCTAGGTCATCTGGAACTGGGTTAGAATTTTGATCTATAGGTCAGTCAGTCAGTCAGTGATAAAAATGTAGATTTTCGAACGTTAATATCTTAATAACCGTTGGAGCTGTGTTTATGAAATTTAGATAATATATTTATCTCGCAAGTCTCATTATATGAGCCAAATTTGAAACGTTTATGTGAAATAGTTTCTAAATTATGATGGGGTCAAAAGCAGCTGCAAATAGTTCGTGTAATATGTATTACACACGGTGCTGCTCGCCAGTTCTTGACTTGACTTGGCTTGACACGCTACCGTGTGTCTAGATAAAGATACGAAACATTTGGATCGCGTCAAGGTAATTATTTCAAGCGACGAATACAAGTTACACGACAAAAAAACAATTTCACAATGAGTCAAGCTCACTGCACCAAAGAACATAATATTAAGTGCTTAATTTTAATAATGTTAATTTTTGTAAAATTTAATAAAGGTCAAAATTTGAATAACACCAAATTGAAGGAAACAACACGTCATCCAATTTCTATTATTTGCAAATGTTAATGGCACTATTGAATCTTCTTCCTAATATTGTAAAATGATAATAATCTAATTTTAAATAAATTGTTTTGAATATTTCCTTCAGTAAAATGGTAGTAGGAGTCAGTCCTTGGGTGGGTTGACCAAAATAATAGCAGATACAGATATCGACAACACAAAACAAAATAGTACAACACTTTACATTTAAGTTTAATTAATATTAAGTTTACCTTTTTTATTCAGTTTATGTTCATCTGTTTGTGTGTGTATATGCAGGCATATGTAAGTGATCAATAAAAGGTGAACGTCTCATAATATTTTGATACACATTTTGTCATATGGATAAATATTTTGTCAGTTTTTAAATGCATACTGTCTTCGTCAAAAATATTTGCCAGCAGATTATAAAGCTAGTAAGATAATTTTGTATTATTATGTAAGTAATATGTTTAATTATTATTCAAAGGCTTTGAACATTAAATTTTTTACAGTTACTCAATCCCTTGTCCCTTTTACAGTACTATGCTAATTGTACAATTGTATGCCTACTTGACACAGCTTACGTTTGAAAATCTATTGTATTAACCATCTCAATGGAAGTTGCTATTAATCTTATGTAATAGAGAAGCTTATTAAATTACATTGATATTTGATATTATATTACTTTTGTATCTAGAATCAATGTTGATTAAAACCATACTAATATTAGGAAGTTGTTTATCTGTCTGTTACCTCATCACGTCTGATTCACCGAACCGATTTTGATAAGCGATATGATACAGAGATACTTTGAGAACTCCTACCTAGCTTATTCGTAGTACCTAGCATACGCCAACGAGATATCTCACTCTCGAGATAATTAAATTTTGACATTATGAAACGAGTAGTTACTTGTCTCTTAATGTCAAAATCTCGACATTATCTCGACCAAACTCTATAAAAATGTGTTATTTCGATGATAGATCTACGCGAGAAATTTTTTTTGTCATGCTAGGGTGAATAGAGATGAAGAGACAAACCATCAAACATCGAGAAAACATGTAGAGTGAGATATCTCGTTGGCGTATGCTAGGTAGGCTGATAAAGCGCACACGATGGTTTTTGTCCCGAGAAAAACTTAAATTAATTTCGGAACCTAGTTGAGGTTGCCAGCAGGCAGAAACATCAGCTACAAATCCTTACTAATATTATAAAATATGCTCAAGTGTGTCTGTCTGTCTGTTACCTCTTTACCCCCAAACCGCTAAACCGATTTTCCTGGGTATGTAGATACTTTGAATCCTGTGAAAGGACATAGGATACTTATTAGGCAGTATCTCAAAATGTTCGACAATATAAATTGTTAAATGTACATTGTACAATCACAATATTATATCTATGTCGCGTTCGTGTATGTAATTAACATGTATTCGTTATATTTTAAGCGCACTTTGATTTTTATTGGCATTTTTTTCTTTTTGTTACCGTATTGAATTTTTAATTAGATCCGGGAATATGTGCGAATGTTTGTAAGATAAAAACTGTTAATTGAGGCAAACATGTAAGTACCCTATTTTTTCTTTATGGAAGCTTTAGTCAGCCTTAATTTTCCTGTTTTTAAAATCAGTCAAGCTTTTATATAAGGAAAAAAGACTAGTTATCATAATATTAATGCGCGAGCGAAAAACTTTGTAACCCTTTTTACGAAAAATGGGGAAACGTAGGTGCGCACAGTTATAGTTTATATGGTGAAGGAGTGCATCGAGCTAATATTATTTTGAAATTATGCTTTTATCATACATTTTTTAACAAATTAAAACATTACACACACTACAACACACACACTAGGTGACTAGGGTCTAGGGACAAGCTTCTACATACGAATTGTCTCTTATAATTAATTATGGTTGAAGTCTGTTGTCCAATTGCAAATAGATTTAGTTTTTTTCTTGTGAAATCTTAAATACTTAACTACTCTAAAATTAGACATCACACCGTTACACGGCTAGTCTGTCTTTATATTTTGACGAGCTTTTGCCCGCGGCTTCGCTCGCATTAAAAAGTATTATTATATACAAACTTTCATCCCCTATTTTAACCCCATGAGGTTCGAATTTATCAAAATCCTTTCTTAGCGGATGCCTACGTCATAACATCTACCTGCATGCAAAATTTCAGCCCGATCCGTCCAGTGGTTTGGGCTGTGTGTGTGATCACTATGTCAATCAGTCAGTCACCTTTGAGTTTTATATATATAGATAGACTTCATTAATCTGAGACTGTCGCAAGAATTATGTCTAAAAAATTATAAAGTACATTTTTTGACAATAGAATATCAATAGAAAAGCGTTGGAAACATATAATTTATTTTTTTATCTGAGGTCAAATTTCGACCATTGGGCGATCTCTAGTTCTGCTATATCATCATCATAATAATCATGCTATGGCCGTCCGCTGCTGTCCGTTTCCCTCAAAACGAGCGCCAACCATCCCGATCTGTCAAAATGAATCTATACTAATATCTATACTAATATTATAATTCTGCAGAGTTTGTTTGTTTGTTTGTTTGTTTGTTTGTTTGTTTGAACGCGCTAATCTCAGGAACTAGTAACGATAGCTGCAGCCGTGGGTGCCAAAAAAAAGCAAATTTTAAATAATAGTTTATTAATTATAACTTTTACATTAATTAAAATTAAAATTACTAATTACGAATTACAAACTAAGAGTGATTCCCTACTGAAGTGGAGTAAAAGAATGAGGTCCTCCGCTGGTCGCACGATGGTGGTGGCCGCTTCTGCTGACTTGGATATTCCCTCGAATTGATGTTGAAATCTTGCACCGTGTGCGGTACAGCGCGGTAAAGCTGTGTGCACACTTGGGTTTCTGAATATTAAAATAAAGGTGTGGATACACTTATATTGAGGTGTATCGTAGTTAGGATGGTGTAACACCTCCCCCCGTAGAACAGCGCCAGTTGAAGACTGTTGTCGTAAACTGCGCTGGAGGATGATCAGGATCTATTCTTCCAGGTCGAGCGTAGACAGCTGGCATCTCTATCTTGCTATTGTCATTCGGTTTTGATGTTTCAGCCAAGGATCTGGTATATCTCTTCCATAAGTACACGCTAGTGAGGGCGCATGCACTTAATAGTATCAATGGATACATAGGTATCGTAGTGTGATAGATACCGTAGTTGTCTTCATTTTTCAGTTTTATAGGTTGCTGCATGGAGATTCTTGTATTGATTTCTTGTAGATTTTTCAGGCTTACTGAGTTTAGTGTAAGAGTAGCCTGTGAGTCTTCTTCAGTAGTCGTGTAGTTGGGCATATTCAGTAGCTTGAGCGCCTGGCCTTTTAGACGATCCTTGGAGTTCGAAATGGTAAATTCTGGGGCCTCCATAAAACATTGCTTAGGGATGATGACAAGATAGCTGCCTTGGAGAGTCTCGTACTGGTGACGTTCGCAGAACATGTGGACTTTTGTTGGCTCAGGAAAACTGACAGTGTAGTGCTTCTCATCCAATTCTTCAAATGCTGCATGGCTCAGGGTAACAGTGATGGGCTTGCACGAAGGGCTTCGCTCCTGGGTTGATATTAGTCGCTGCACGCAGTCCTCTGGCTGGTTGAGAGGGTTCGGCTGTTCCTTACATATATGCCACTTGTTGGCCTTCGGGCATTCTGCCTCTATGTACCTGAATTCTTTCTCATGGATAACTAGGAATGGAAAGGTGGGTTTGAGGTTCTCATGGTGCTTATTAGGAACTATAGATAACTTATATAAAGTAAATATCTTAGCTAGAAATATTGGAAATTTAAAAACTAAAACTATTTCATTACCCACATAAAAGGAGCCTACTCTAATTATATCATAGTATTCTCTTACATCTAAATTAAGAATACGCTCACTGCCGTACAATGATGACAGTTTGCTTAAAATAGAGCGTATGTTAGCTAGATCTAAAGCTGAATGATGTAAAGTGGAAGTTTTAATAAATGCTAAAATATTCTGCAACTTAATTATTTCCTGTGAAATGGAATCTACATTGTCACTCAATATTAAGAGTATTTGAGTGAGACGAGTATATTTCACTAAACTGAAATTCTGCTTTACATTGTTATCATTAATTTTATTAACCATGTTCATCATTTTATTCTGATTTTCTTTAATAATTTCTATAATTTTTGAATACTGAACTGTCCAATTTTTAGATAAGCTAATATGACTGTTTAATTCATTTATCAAATTATTTTCGTTTTCCTGCAAATTTTTAATAGCTTCATTGTAATGAATAGCATCAGTATAATCTAAGTTACCAGTGACACTTTTGATTACTGAGCCAAGACCATCAATAAGGCCTCTTTTCGCACGGTTGGACACAAATGTCTCTAGCTGATTTAAAACACCAGTAAGCTTATTTTTAAGGTATGCTATATGGGGTTCTAGAAAAAATTTAGTTTTATTCTGAAATTCTTGAGTAAAGGAATCTAATTGAATATCGATAGACTTAATTTGATACTCTAATTCTTTAAGATTAATTTTATTTAAAAAGGTATGATGATGGGAAATGATCCTAGTGGATCCTAATTTAAAAGGTAAAATTCCAGGTCCGTCGTTTAGGCTTTCAAGTTTTATCTCTTGTGCTCGGACGACGCTCAGGAGAAGAAAGAGGGTCAGCAGTTTCCTGTAACAATTGCGCCGATTTAGGTACTCTTTTGAGTCTATTTTTGGCGATTGGGTTTCGTTTTTTCCTCGTATATATATGAATAGGTAAGTCAGCCATAACTACATCATGGGTATAACGTGGGGCTAGTTTCTGTCGTGAAGCTGCTGGATTCTGGATAAAAACTGTCTGTTCAGGTAAGTAGTTAATTTCAGGTTCCCTATTTCTATTTCGGTTTTCTATCATATTTTCTCGAGAGTCATTAGATATGTCTTGTATTGTCTTGTACGCTAAAGTCATTTTGTCTTTATGATTAGTCATGTACTGTTGTAGAAGCTGGGTGGAAATGTCTAAATCAAAAGCATCTCGTGGGTCAAAGTGTCCAGTAATTACTTCAATAGGTCTACATTTAGTTAAACTATGTATACTACTGTTATATGCTAGAAGTGCGTAAAGCATTAAATTAACTATTGATTCCGATGTGTGACTTAATTTTAAAATTCTAAGGTGTTCGAGAATGGTGGAATGAAAACGTTCAACTATTCCATTTTCGTTTGGTGCGTGAGGGGCTGTTTTATGGTGTTGTATTTTATGTAATTTCAGGAATTCCGCTAGCAGTTGATTCGTGAATTCAGTACCATTATCGCTAACTATTGTCATCGGTATGCCATGGTGAGTACAAAAATTTAGTAAACCTTGTAAAACGCTGACAGCAGTAGAGTCACGTAAGTGATAGGCTTGTGCGTATTTCGAAAACGCATCTACAATTGTAAGAAATTTTTCATTTTGGATTGTAAGTAAATCTATGTGCACTATTTCTAATGGTTTTGAGGCAGATGGAACTAATTGAAACTGTTGTCGTATGGGATTACGGTCGTATTTTGCTTGTCCACATATGGTACATGAGTTAATGAATTTTGTTATACTTTCTTTCATTTTTGGCCAATAATATCTATTGGTTAATGCTAAATAGGTTTCGGTAATACCTCGATGGTTCGTTTTACCCTCGTGGTATTTTTTTATTATATCCTGCTGTTTTAAATATTCACGTACATTTTCTACTTCGCGTTTTGTCACGGTAAGGAACATAGATGAATTTTTAAAAGCTCTCTGTATTATAGGAATTATTTTGTACATAGCTTCATTTGGATTTATTAATAAACCAGTTTTAATTTTAGGATTAACATATTCTTTAATGGAGTTAATAACGTCTACCTCTAGGCTGGATTCTGATAACTGAATAGATGTTCGCGTATGGTTATCGAATGGTTTGGTGACAACGGTGCGGCCTTTAATGTCGCCTACAACGGTAAGTACTATTTGTCTAGAAAATTTATTTAATGGGTCGTCAGAGATTGGGATATTTAATATAGGTTCCTCGTGGCTAGTATGTACAGTAGAGGATTCACTAGCAGTAGCTGTCCTTGAAGAGGATTTGCTGGCAGTTGCGGTCCTTGAAGAGGACACACTATTCGTTATTGTCCTAGATTCATCTTCTGGATCGTGAGATCCTTCTGACACATTTACTGCTATAGAGTTCGTTTCATCATTATGCAATTCAATCCTGGAAAGTGCATCGGCATTAGTATTAATTTTTCCCTGCTTGTATACTACAGTAAAATCGTATTCGGAAAGCTTAAGTCGCCATCTCGTAAGACCCGAGCTGGGTTCCTTCAGGTTCATGATCCATTGTAACGGTTTGTGATCAGTGATGATTTTGAATTTACGGCCGAATAAATAAGGTCTGAAGTATTTAGTAGCCCAAACTATTGCAAGCAATTCCTTTTCTATTGTACTATAATTACATTCACTGGAGTTAAGGGTTCTGGAGGCATAAGCTATTGGTTTATCTGAACCTACTGTTCCTTGCGACAAAATTGCACCAATAGCAACATTTGACGCATCGGTAGTGAGAATAAAATCTTTGGAAAAATCTGGATACTGTAAAATGGGATCGTTTGTCAAGAGGGTTTTGCAATGTTCAAAGCATTCTGTATAGGCTTTATCAAAAGTAATTTTGGAACCTTTTTTAAGACATTGAGTAAGTGGTTTTGTTATACGTGCAAAATCCGGAATGAACTTTCTGTAATAGCCTATTAATCCTAGAAAACGTTTAATTTCGGTTGTGGTTTTCGGTAGTGGATAATTTTGAATAGCATGAATTTTATTAGGGTTAGGTTTAACACCCTCGTTACTTATTACATGGCCTAAAAATTCTGTTTCAAGTTTAAGAAATTCTGATTTATCTAGCTGAATTTTGAAATTGGATGAACGTAATTTATCAAAAACTTTTCTTAAATTAATAATATGCTCCTGAAGGGAGGTACTGAATACAACAATATCATCTAAATATACTACACATATTTTATTTTGCAATCCGTCTAGAACATTGTCCATGACACGCTGGAAAGTTGCAGGTGAGTTTTTCAAACCCATAGGCATACGTAAAAATTCATAATGGCCGTTTTCAACATTGAACGCGGTTTTGTAAATATCCTGGGGGTCCATTTCAACCTGATAGAACCCACTAGCTAAGTCTAAAGTAGTGAAGTATTGGCATTTTCCTAGCTTGTCTAGTATGTCAGATATATTGGGAATGGGGTATTTATCATTTATGGTTTTTTCGTTGACCTTCCTGAAATCTATTACAAGACGCCACTTAACTTTGCCAGAAGCATCTGCCTTCTTAGGCACTACCCAGATTGGAGAGCTCCAAGCAGAATTGGATGGCCTAATTATATTTTGTTCTAGCATTTTTTTAATCTGGTCTCTTACTTCTTGCCTATGAACATAAGGATACCTATAAGTTTTTGTATGAACTGGAATTTCATCGGTAGTCTGAATTTTATGTTTTATTTTATTTGTGAATGTTAAAGACTCGCCCTCAAGATAAAATATGTCCGAATAATTAATACATAAATTTATTAAATTTGCACGTTCCTCTGGATTTAAGTGATCTGTTCGTAAGCGAGATATGACTTCTTTTGCGCGTTCAGATATGGTTTCTGGCTGGCTCTCAACATTATAGAGTTCTGCTTCTACTGGTTTATTCATAGAAAATATAATGTCATTATGCGTAGGATTGGTTATTTCAACCCATCCTCGATTATTAATTATTTTCGTTAAACATTCGGTAATGTAACAGTTACAAATTACTTGCTTTTCAATTAAAACATCGCCATTTAAAGAGTTGATTGTAGCGTTACGGGTAATTAATTTTTTATTTTTCAGATCTATATTTGATCCAAAGACATCCAATAAATCAAAGCCTATTAAACCGTCAAAGTAGTTATGAAATTTATATACGAATAATGTTAAATCACCCTTATCTCGAAATTCCGGAAAACAAGGTAAAGTGATAGAATAATTATTTCTACTGGTAGCGTGCACATTTGTAACTTCGAAAGGATCATAATTTAATGGTATATGGCTAAAATACTTTTGTACAGCTTCAGGGCTAATAAAAGACTGATTAGCGCCTGTGTCAATTAAAAACTTAAGGGGTGGATCGGATATCTGAATATAACCTAATTGTCTCTGAATATGAAAATTAACTTCTATTTTGGCTTTTCTAATTTCGGGGCCTGATGAAAATTTACATCGTCAGCAGTATTTTGGTTTTCAATTTCAGTCACTTGCACTGTTTCAGGGTAAGGATCATGATTTTCATAGTAGTCAGTTTGTTCGCATGTCAAATAATTTTGGTCATGGTCAGAATAGTAACAGTCTTGGTCGTAATACTCGTATAAGTCATTATATTCATTGTCAAATTCGTTATAATTCATTTCACGCGATTTCAAATAATTAGTTGGTGGGGGATTGCCGGATTTACGCCAATCGTGTCCACTAAGGGTTGGTGGCAAAACTCTCGGAACAAAATGACTAACGCCACTCATGGGACGGGGCTGATTATGATGATTAAAATTATTATTATAATTTTGATGCATGAAAGGCCTATTTATTCTGAACATATTACTTTGGGGGTTGTAATTTGGGGGTACGGCACGCATTATTTGCTGCGTACGTGTGGGACCACGTTGCTGTTGCATTTGGGGATGGTAATTTAATTTTGAAGGACCCTGAAAATTATTCACAAATTGTCGCGGAAAATTAGACGTATTTAAATTAAATGGTTTAGGAACAAAATTATTGAGAGGCAAATTCTGACTATGCTGGTTTGAATTATTAATTTCCTTTTTGCTCGAATGACTGCTATCATTTCTATGTTGCATGTATAATGCATTTAATTCCTCCTGTACATATTGTAATGCTTTTTCCATAGATTCCGGTCGCATACACCTAATCCTATAACCTAAGGGGTCTTTAAGGCCTCGCAAATAAGCTTGCAGTGTTAATTTTTGATATAATGTGCGCTTAGCCGCAATAGTAGTACTGACAGTTTCATGCAAAGAAATATATGTCATAATCGTGCTAAAAAGATTTTGGCAACGCTCATAAAATTCCTGTGGTGTACTGGAACCTTGGGTCTGCATCGAAAGGTCACTATAGAGTGCTGTCTCGTCACGGTGGTCAGCAAAATTATTTATGAGAGCATTTTTTATGCCCTGCCAAGTTTCTGGTATGCCACTTGCATTTATTAATCTAGCTGCGGGACCAGTGATCTTATTTAAAATACCATTAAGTAGAGCTAAATTACCTAAATTATGTTCTGGCTGGGTGCCTAGGTGAGTTAAAACTATTTGATCGCAAAGATTAATAAAACGATTTAAAACGTGAGGGTTCCCGTCAAATTCGGGTAACATCCTCATTGATTTATAAATGTTATCTAATTCGTATTGAGACATATTTTCTGAAAAATCCCTGTTCTCGTCAAAAGCACTATTCCTACTAGAACTACGTTCACTTAACCTACTATTACTTTTTTCTCTTGGATGAAAAATTTTGAAATACTACTTAAATTAAATTTTTAACTAAAATAACTTTAATTAAAAAGAAAATATATCTAATCCTATTATTCACACAAAAATTATGCGATTTAATTTTTATGTAACGAATAAATCTACCTAATCCTATAATTAACACAAAAATTAAACGATTTAATTTCTGTCAAAAGAATAAATCTACCTAATTCTAAAATTAGCACAAAAATTATGCAATATAATTTTTATGGTATAAGGAATACTTATATTTAATAGGAAATTTATGGATAGGTTTGGTAAGGAACTTGAAAGATTCAAGGTACTTACATTTGCATTTTTCTCAGCCGAATCAATGTCTGGATTCCCCGTAGGCTGCAACCGTAGGTTCTTCTACCACACGGGTGGTACGCGTCGCGATGATGATTATCCCGAATTTCGCGAACCGGCCCGCGAATAGATCCACAAGACTGCGCCAGTAACGATAGCTGCAGCCGTGGGTGCCAAAAAAAAGCAAATTTTAAATAATAGTTTATTAATTATAACTTTTACATTAATTAAAATTAAAATTACTAATTACGAATTACAAACTAAGAGTGATTCCCTACTGAAGTGGAGTAAAAGAATGAGGTCCTCCGCTGGTCGCACGATGGTGGTGGCCGCTTCTGCTGACTTGGATATTCCCTCGAATTGATGTTGAAATCTTGCACCGTGTGCGGTACAGCGCGGTAAAGCTGTGTGCACACTTGGGTTTCTGAATATTAAAATAAAGGTGTGGATACACTTATATTGAGGTGTATCGTAGTTAGGATGGTGTAACAAACTACTGGTCCGATTTGAAAATTTATTTTAGTGTTATTCGTCCTATTTATCGAGGAAGGCTATAGGCTATATTTAATCACGCTAAGACTAATAGAAACGAAGAAATAGAGGAAAATGTGGAGAAAAGGGGGGGAAATTATTTGAAAGGGCTTATTTGAACGCGCTAATCTCAGGAATTACTGGTCCGATTTGAAAAATTCTTTCAGTGTTAGATAGCCCATTGATTGAGGAAGGCTATATGCTATATTTTATTACAATAAGAGCGAAGAAATAAAGGAAAGTGTGGAAAAAACGGGGGAAATTATTTGAAAGGGCTTATTTGAACGCGCTAATCTCAGGAACTACTGGTCCGATTTGAAAAATTCTTTCAGTGTTAGATAGCCTATTTATTGAGGAAGGCCATAGGTTATATTTTATTATTCTACGATTAATAGGAGCGAAGAAATAGAGGAAAATGTGGAAAAAACGGGGGAAATTATATGAAATTGCTTATTATCTTAAGATTCTTAAGAACTACTGGAGCAATTTTTATGTTATTTGGCAAACATGAAGAATAGACCACGTTAAGGGACATAGGCTATTTTTTGCGGAAAAATGTACGGTCGCGTGAAATTCCTAAATTACGCAAGCGAAGCCGCGCGGAACATCTATATATAATAAAATCGTAGGAAAGTCAATGCTGTACATTGAATATTTTTGTACAATAAATAATACTTGGGACGTGATCTACTATACTAACGCGGACGAAGTCGCGGGCAACAGCTAGTAATATAATAATTTGTAAGAAGTTCAGAGGGTCATAGTCCATAGAGGCATGTAACACGACCCAACAGATGTGAGATCTGCACTTCCGAAAAGTGAGGCAAAAACTAACATTACTTCTGTTTGTCTTGACGTATAGTGATCGCTTCGTAGAGTGGAAGGTTCCGTATATTAAATTATCAATTTTAGAAGTTTATATTTGTAAACAATTATATAATTATTGTATTGTGATGCCCGGGTGTAAATGTAATTTTAAGGTTTGATTTGTAAAATTATTTTTGGCATCTTATTTTAATCTTTTAATAAGAATGATTTGAGTTACATTTACTGAAAAAAGTTTTGAAAAACCTTTTGAACTGCGTATGTCTATTGTCTACGGCGGCGTAGACCTAGGTCTACGCGCAACTATTGCGTACCAAGTATTATAACACGTTCAGTATAGTGTTAGCTAAGCATATTTTTTATGAAAAAAAAAAACAACAAAGACATAGATAATAATTTGTATCCTTTGCGTAACCCTAAAATGCGCATGTAAGGACATTAACTGCACTTGATGTGCACGTGACGAACATTTGGCACATCCGCACCGAGCCCGACCCCGACCCATCTGTCCACACAAAAACACTTACCGACATAATGAATGATCTTCTTAAGTTTAGAATTAGCTTGAATATTAATGTATTTGGCATTATGTTACGTTATAAATAATGCCTATATTTTTTTACATAACGTGTAACTTTATGTTAGTATTGTGTAATACCACTTTGTAGGTACATAGAAATAAAAACATATACATAAATTATATATTAGGGCACTCAACTAATTTTGTGGCGCTACTAAAATATCCTAATTTTAATATTATTCGTCAAAAGTCGTCTACACATAATGAGGCGATAAATTCATTCATTTTAAATGACCATAGATACATATTAACCTTTTTTCGCGATCCGTGTTAATATGGTGTTAATGCTGTCAAGCCGAGATAAAGAGAACCGTTATGAGATGCGAGAGGTGAGGCAGTGGCGTAGATACTAGTTTAAAAGCCTCCTCAGGGCTCCCACACAAAACTGCGAATTCGCATCGCATCGCAATAATATTGTCATTTTTTGGATGAGTTTTGTTGCAGATTTTTGCGATGCGATGCGCATTTGTAGTTTTTTGTGGGATCCCTTATACGGGGAGGCCGATCGTGCCGGTCGGACGGGCAGGCCGAACTGAAAGGACTCCTTTTGTGTATTCCGTTGTGTGCGTACGAGACGATAGGCTTTTTAGGGTTCCGTACCCAAAGGATAAAAACGGGACCCTATTACTAAGACTTCGATGTCTGTCCGTCTGTCTGTCTGTCCGTGTGTTTCCAGACTGTAACCCAAGAACCACTATAGTTAGACTTCTGAAATTTTCACAGATTGTGTATATCTGTTGCCGCTATAACAAACAAATATTAAAAAGAAAATAAATTAAATATTTAAGGGGGGCTCCCCTACAACAAACGTATTTTTTTGCTATTTTTTACTCGATATCAATAACGGCAATGCATAGGCACTTGAAATATTCACGAAATACTTAGTTTTATTCGTCCTTTAATAATCCATACTAATATTATAAATGCGAAAGTATCTCTGTCTGTCTGTCTGTCTGTCTGTCTGTCTGTCTGTCTTGCTTTCACGCCAAAACTACTGAACCGATTGCAATGAAATTTTGTATACAGTTATTCTAGAGTCTGAGAAAGGACATAGGCTACATTTTGATGTGGGAAAATATCTTATTTCCATGAAAATTTCGATGAAAATGAATTCGCATTGCGCGTGGCCAGCGCTCATCCCGGGGGTCCTGGGTTCGAGTCCCGCAGGCGGAACAAAAAGTTTTCAATTTTCCTGGGTCTTGGATGTGTATTAAAATAAAATTTCAAAAATCTTAAACATATTTTATGTATAAT
This sequence comes from Aricia agestis, assembly GCF_905147365.1. Lineage (NCBI taxonomy): Eukaryota > Metazoa > Arthropoda > Insecta > Lepidoptera > Lycaenidae > Aricia > Aricia agestis. The sequence goes on from NC_056406.1 coordinate 11,397,804, forward strand.
ATTATAAAAAATCCAGAAATATATCGATGGAATGAACATTTTAGTTCTAATACGATTCAACAGATGGCGTTTTATTTTTTACTTTATTGTAACATAGAACTAATCATACTTATTAGTTAGTATGTTTTTGTTTATAGTTTTTAATACGTAAGAATATGATGTTTAATCCATACTAATATTATAAATGCGAAAGTATCTCTGTCTGTCTGTCTGTCTGTCTGTCTGTCTGTCTGTCTGTCTGTCTGTCTGTCTGTCTTGCTTTCACGCCAAAACTACTGAACCGATTGCAATGAAATTTTGTATACAGTTATTCTAGAGTCTGAGAAAGGACATAGGCTACATTTTGATGTGGGAAAATATCTTATTTCCATGAAAATTTCGATGAAAATGAATTCGCATTGCGCGTGGCCAGCGCTCATCCCGGGGGTCCTGGGTTCGAGTCCCGCAGGCGGAACAAAAAGTTTTCAATTTTCCTGGGTCTTGGATGTGTATTAAAATAAAATTTCAAAAATCTTAAACATATTTTATGTATAATATTATAAAAAATCCAGAAATATATCGATGGAATGAACATTTTAGTTCTAATACGATTCAACAGATGGCGTTTTATTTTTTACTTTATTGTAACATAGAACTAATCATACTTATTAGTTAGTATGTTTTTGTTTATAGTTTTTAATACGTAAGAATATGATGTTTAATCCATACTTATATTATAAATGCGAAAGTATCTCTGTCTGTCTGTCTGTCTGTCTGTCTGTCTGTCTGTCTGTCTGTCTGTCTGTCTGTCTGTCTTGCTTTCACGCCAAAACTACTGAACCGATTGCAATGAAATTTTGTATACAGTTATTCTAGAGTCTGAGAAAGGACATAGGCTACATTTTGATGTGGGAAAATATCTTATTTCCATGAAAATTTCGATGAAAATGAATTCGCATTGCGCGTGGCCAGCGCTCATCCCGGGGGTCCTGGGTTCGAGTCCCGCAGGCGGAACAAAAAGTTTTCAATTTTCCTGGGTCTTGGATGTGTATTAAAATAAAATTTCAAAAATCTTAAACATATTTTATGTATAATACTAGCTGTTGCCCGCGACTTCGTCCGCGTGGACTTCAGTTTATAGCGCGCGATGTCAACAAAATTGGTGTCAAAAGCTTTTATAAAAAAACCCTGGTACCCCTTAAATCAATACAGCTGTGCAGTGTGCACACAATAAGTATTTCATTTTTTTATATTAAACTTTATATTTTATGCCAAATTTTAAAGCTTATTTAGCCCTCCAATTACACAACTTTACCCATAAACTATTTATCATTGATAGATTTAAGGTTACGTCACTGCACAGATAAAGTACTGACTTATTTAATACCGTAGAATAGATATAACAATCGAAAAAAATCGAAACTTAAATGTAAGATGATACCACGTCTTATAGAAAGACTTTTGAGCAAGCGTCAGCGCGATGTAGAAGACGCACGGCGCCATCTATTATGAACTGTTGGAACTAACTTAATTTGACCAAATTTACGCATTTTCACCCCCTTACAACCCTTTTTTCCAGTAAAAAAGTAGCCTATGTCCTTTCTCAGGCTTTAGACTATCTGTATACAAAATTTCATTACAATCGGTTCGGTAGTTTTGGCGTTTGGCGTGAAAGCGAGACTGACAGACAGACAGACAGACATACAGAGATACTTTTGGCGTTTGGCGTGAAAGCGAGACTGACAGACAGACAGACAGACAGAGATACTTTCGCATTTACAATGTTAGTATAGATTATGTGCACACTGCACAGCAGTTTTTGGGTATTTTGATTAATTAAGGGCCGCGCTACACCGGAATGGCAGCGGTGAGGCGAGCACTTTCAGCGCTGCCATTCCGGTGTAGCGCGGCCCTAAGAGGGGTACCACTTACCAGGGTTTTAAAAAGTTTTTAAATTTGACACACATTTTGTTGACACCGCGCGCTATAAACTAAAGTCCACGCGGACGAAGTCGCGGGCAACAGCTAGTTTATAATAAATGAAATAATTAAGGGAGGCTCCCATACAAAAAAACACAATTTTCAGCCTATTTTTGCTTTATTGTGGTACGGAACCCTGAGTGCGAGTCCAAGTGTTATATAGAGTTCATTGTAGAAGTAGCAGCCCTAGAAGAGTATGATGAGAGTTGTATGGCCTTGCCCGAGCGACATGAACTTTTCATACAAAAGTAAAAATAAGTTACCCTTTGAGCGCTGCTACTTTCACAGTGAACTCTATGTAGGGAACCCATACACACCCTAAAGTACACATAGTTTTGTTACACCCTATAATATAATATAAAATATATTATAATTTATAATGCAATACGAGTACTTAACTAGGTATGTTATCAAAAATTCTTGTTTCATTCAACGTATCAAATATCAATCTACAAAAGTAATAAAAAAAAATTGCCTGTATTACTCAATGTAGGGTCAATCCGACACAAAATTATGCATTTAACCCAGAAAGGGTCACGATATATCACACACATATAGAATCTCATTGGAATCTTACTATTCGTTTTACAATAAAAATACGAAAGTTTGGTGAAAGGCCGGAAATATTCAAGCGATTAACAATAAATAGACAAAATAGCTATTGCGACGTGTTGTACGTTTGTTACGAGTTGCGACCATAGACATAGAAAAAAGACCAAGCTATTATTATGAAATTGTGCCTTTAACATCAGCTGTCGTCTAAACTTTAGGCTCTAAAGGCACACTGAAAGAAACACAATTTCCGTAATATGTAAGAGAATGGCAATTAGATATTATTTATTAATTAACACGAAGAAAGAGGAGACAAGACAGTAATGGGGTTAAAATTAATATATAGCCTTGTAACAAATAATTGAAAGGAAAAGATGATATTATTTAGCCTAACGTTTGCTTAACCTATTTCACAGTAAGTACGTCGTCAGAAAATTTTGCGTCGTAGTAAAGTTACGCCTTTTACCTTAAATGTCATACATACACCCAGAAAGCTCCAAAGTTTCATTAATTTTTGTCTATGTTTAAGTCGTCTTTTTGGGTACGCTCAGTTCATTTGTAAGTATGTCTATGGCTACGACCAGCCAACATTCGTAATAATTGAAAACTGAGCTTCATAAATCTGTCTTCTTCAGTGTATGGGGAGGAAATTAATAAACGAATTGATTGGAATACGAGAACACAAATTATTGTACACTTACCATGGTTAATTTAAAATTGGAATATGTACTTCCAACTTCATTAAAACTTTCAATAAAAAAAAACATTTGTAGTTTTAAAATATTTTAATTTAAATTGAATTTACAAAATAATTTAAGTACTTACTACTTTCCTATTTCAAATATCACATGAAATTGTTGATATATCAGTTCTACTGAAAATACGTAAAATTCTCTGTGACTGTGGAGCCTCGGAGGTGATCAATAAAAATTAAAAACGCGTCTAATTTGTTTTATAAGCGGTAATTATGGCCAATTTAAAAAAAAGATTTTAACTACTTATACAGCCTGCTTATTCAGAGGCGATCACATTTTTAAGTATTTGGTGGTAGTAATATTAATATAGGTACGTATTGACTTTTTGTTTACAATCATAGCGAATTGTTATCACGTTGTTTATGTAACCTTTGTCAGTCGTGAAAAAATCTCGGACTTCGGAGCCAATCAGTCTACAAACTTTTTTTCTAGTAAATACGGCACTTAATATTAATTCCGTAATAGTTTTACATATGCGTTGCCATCATTAATATTTATTACCGTCATTTATTATCTCCCATCTCGCTAACTATGAACTATCGCTTTTCCTTTGAACATTCTTCGAGAAATGTAATCTTAAATGTCGGTCATTTTTGGTATTAACTACGAGTTTTTTTTAATTTAATTATATATTTATATATAATGTTCATATTTATTTTATGCTAATCGCGTCCAATTAGCATTTTATCAACATTTAACAGCTCACATTTATTTATGTTTGGTGAAATAAAGAGGGCCGAGACACGCATCTCAATACTGGACCGGTTCCTGCGCCAATAAACTCCATCGTTAAATGACATTTACATGATGGAACTAAGTGAAAATTTTGCGGAACTATTTATGCCTATAATTACCGTAAGTCTCATTATTTAACCATACCATATAAAACATTTAGAAATTTAGGCGTGTGCTCCAGTAAATCGTTACGAAAAAATTAAAATATTATACTTTTGGACATACAATCTTGAAAATTTCGGCCAGGTGTCGTACTCGCGTATGAACTTTACTTAAATTACCTACTTTTATGACTTAACAAACGGAAGTGACAGCAAAGTGATCAATTTCTTCTTTTAGGCTAGAGTACCGGCAAGTAGCATTTCGACAATGTACCTTGTATGCCGTACACACAGTAATACTTAATACAGTGCGTTGTTCTGAATACTTATTTACAAATTGCATTTTTATGATCAAAAAAAACGTTTAATTTTTTTATATTAACGTCATCGTATTTAAATGTAATACGATGATTGCTTTATCTAATAAGGACATCACAACATCTCAATATTATTTGAAATACAAAACCAACTATGGGTTGGGCACAATTTGGTGGAGTCTCATCAAATATGTAATAAATAACGATTGTGTTATGAGTTATGTAAAAATAAACGTGTTACAAATCCCTCCACCTCGTACATCGCGTTGGCAAATCTGCATTATTAATGAAGAATATCTCTTTGAGAACTATAATAACACAATAAAATAATATATTCAGTTACTTAAAGTTTGTCATGTCCTCGAAATCAAAGTCGCATGAAGAAATTGCAGTAGGTACAAACTTTTTTGTAATAGTGTCCCTTAGTTTTTTTGCTAAGAAAGATGAGATTTAGCTTGATTTGTTTGTGAAATATAAATAGGTAGACAGAGTTAGCATTTCGTTTTCTTGAAGTTTGGATTCTAGAATAGATCTTCTCTTAGGGCCTTATCACACTAGCGATTAGCGAGCGATTTAAAGCGACGCGACTGCGCAGCGCACACGCCGCGATGATATGACGCCACGATTGCGCGGCGTGCACGCAGCTTGCCTTCGGCGTTTTGGACACTCAGCAGCAAAGTACATTCTGTCGTTACTCCCTAGACGAGTCTACTATATATAATAATAATCCATATAGACGAGTGTACAAAATGGCGTCCTCGCCACGCCGCGACGACGCTGCGCTGTCGCGACGTGCACGCCGCGCAATCGCGGCGTGTGCGCTCCGCAGTCGCGTCGCTTTCAAATCGCTCGTTAATCGCCAGTGTGATAAGGCACTTAGTCTTTAACTGTTATTTTATATGTAAGACAATCGCTTTTAGTTTAGGAATAAGAAAATATATAAAACAATCGTAACATATTAACAGGCAATGATAACATAATATTATATTAATTTTACGATACCAGACAGAATTTGAGACGCTTGAATAAAATGCTATAAATGTCACAATAAATCCATGATCATCGGAAATTGATCGTAGATCGTATTGCATCCAAATGTTATGTCCAAATATGGCAGCTAAACTAGTAACGGTAGTGTATCATCACGACAATTACACTAAAACAAAGGAATCCAAATTAAATAGCGTAAAAATCGCTTGATAAGTAACTGTTATCGGATACGTCGATTACGCATTTTTATTGTTAAGTTAAAGATCTTACAAGAATTTTCAATAAAAGGAAGTAGCACAAAAATTTGTCAAACGGTCTTTCCTCCTTTTTGACCAATGCGAGATCTATTTTATTTTATTTTACGGAACTCCCAATTGCAAACAATAAAGAATTGGAAATATTTCAGTAGTAATGAGAATTAATGCTATTTTCTATTAATTTCATCCCACCAAAAAATGGTATTAATTTCGTCACACCAAAAATTGGTGAGATGAAATTAATAGAAAATAGCAATAATTCCCATTACTACTGAAATATTCCCAATTCCTTATTATTCAGATTTAGATCCGCGTAGATTTAGAAGCTCTACATTAGATCTGATGTTTTTTTACAGGGCAAACCTTTCGTGGTCGTCGAGGTAACATTTTACATGAAATGTTTTTGGTGGGATTTCAGTCCTTTTTGTAAGTTGCTACTTGCTAGGCAGTCTTTTTATTGTTTTTTTTTATTATTAACAAGTTTTTAGTTAAAGTCTATCCCATGTAAACTTTCATGTCCTAATTCATAAAATTGGTAAAAGTTTCATATTTAAACTTCCATTACCCCTACTTAACTTATTCGATGTATTTCGATGTATTTTAGATATCAATAAAATCTAAAGCATTGGACCTATTCAATTGAGACTTTGTATGTTTAATAAGTATAATATTATTGACATCATATCCTAAGAATTTAAGTATATAAACTACATAATATATGGTATATTGGAAACTAATTCTATGAGGGTCAACATCCACCCACCCCATTTTAGGGAATGGGGCAAAAATTATAATTTTATGAATTATTTTGTTGGCTGTATACTAAACTTAGATTACATACCAAATTTCAGCTTCAGGAAGTAGCCAATCATTTTGATGATCATCAGTGTGTCAGTGAGTCAGTGACGAAATCGGTGTATTTTCGATCTATAAAATCTAAAGTATTAGAGCTGTTCAATTGAGACTTTGTGTGCTTAACAAGTCTATTGATGACATATTATCCTAAAAATATGAACTATCTGCTACAACGGAAACCAATTCTATGAAGGTTTAAGAAAACAGCGAAACACTTCGAGAAAAGGTAAGGTAGTGCCCTTGCGCTTCGCTTGGCTCGTCTCCATGCTAATTTTAATGTCACAGCATGCTAAGTGTTATTGCTTTACTATTTGCTAAAAACGCGGCATCGTGAATTATCGGTTCGCATCGCACCACTCGGGTCGAGTATTATTTCGCATCGAGTGAAAAATAGCAATTCATTAACAGTTAGCGCCGTGGTGCGTAACAGCGCGGACGTGATTTTTTATCATGATCGCCGACTATTGCTGGGCACGATAAAATTAGCAATCGTATTTTTTAGCATATACTAATCGTATTTAATTATTGCTAATAGGCATTTAACAATTAATTATTATTGCTAATGCTATTTTTACCAACACTACATTACAGCGCTTTTAGGGAAGCTTAAACTAAAGATAAGGAAGCAAGGACTTCGTTTACCTTGTTACTTACGTGTTCTTTGTTTTAAATGCTAATCAGGAAAAATACTCTGAAAATTTGTTGTCTATTTTTACCAATATATTTTAATTAGTTTAAACTACTCCGTCACATCATCCTTACACGTCAAGGATAAGATTGTATCAACATCCGCGTGCGATAATGTTACTTCATTATTTTCATTAAAACCAGATTTGACGAAAACATTTAATTAATGTGAGAAATGAACACATTAGAACATTACTTTTAAAAATATGAACCGAGTACGCCAACGCAATCATCTTTAATTCGTACCGGTTTGGTGCCTGAATAATAAAGATATGGTACTCCTAATAAATAAGCATATGCCACATACCTATATACTTACGTATCTTAATGGATAATTAGATGAGTCAATTATTAATGTTTCTACCTATTCGAAAAAATTGTCAAGTTCCGTTTTTTTCCTTATTCAAAAATAATTATACTCGCAGAATAAATTAAATTCGAAGTAGGTATCGATAACTTTATTGACGTCAATTGTGTTATTAATACATTGTTGGTGAAGGTATTTTATACTTCTTATTAAAGCTAACGAATAGCTTCTGACTATACTACTATGAGGCTGCTACGGGACATGCATTTGAATTCAAGTATACAAGTAACATGAGCACTAAGCCTTACTTTCCAAATGGAGAATGCATTATTATTTACAGACTCTCGACGTAACGTTGGCATCGAGTAAATCGCTTATGAAAGTCAAAATAGGTACAAAACAATCATAAACGTATTAGTTATCTAATCTTTGGTGTAGTGAGTTCGGCAATTGGCTGTGTCGCAATGCCGCGGCCATCACATTAAGTATTCATACAATAAAACAGAAATAACGAGATGTGACCCAAAACGAGTATCATCATATATGGCACCTACGGACGTAGTTGAAACTAGTTATAGCCGGTGTTGCCGCGTAAATATTAATTAAACATCCAAAAATGTATAACTATGTAAAGAAATATGTATACGGGTACATTTAAACAGACAATAGTCACAAAGACGAAAGGAGAAAGAAAAGCAGAAGGTCGTCGTGGTCGACATGGTGTAGCAGTACTACATTTAGATATATCTGCTACGCCATGTCGACGACGAAACCTTTATTAATCATTATTAGAATCAATAATATTCTGTTCCGAATGTTCTATGCAATCTGGTAGGTACATATGACAACTATCAAGGCACCATAAGCAAACCTAAAATAAATCTCGGTTTTAATGGCTTAAGCATTTAAGTATACACGTGAAGCAAGTAAAAAATAATTAACTCAAAAATTGTTGCAAAATACTTCCCTACTTATTTAAGTTTAGTATAGCTCTGGCAACATTATTGTAACACAATCGTGAACTGGTTACATTTACGTGAAGACGATATGTAAAGCATTTTGTCTATGAAAGTCGACAATATGGCTCTTGTATAACATTCACATTCTGTCGACATCGGATTTTACTCTTGCCACATCCTCTTTTAAATGGTTACATATTACTCACTGTAAAATTAGTAATTCAGAGTAGTCAGACTATAACGTAAGCTTATTACGAATGAGGCTTACAGAGATAATGTTTACAATCATCATTATACGTGGGAGAGCCATGCTTCGGCACGAATGGGCCGGCTCGACCGGATAAATACCACGTTCTCACAGAAAACCGGCGTGAAACAGCGCTTGCGCTGTGTTTCGCCGAGTGAGTGAGTTTACCGGAGGCCCAATCCCCTAACCCCTACCCTATTCCCTTCCCTACCCTCAACTATTCCCTTCCCTTCCCTTCCCTACCCTCCCCTATTATCCTATTCCCTCTTAAAAGGTCGGCAACGCACTTGCAGCTCTTCTGATGCTGCGAGTGTCCATGGGCGATGGAAGTTGCTTTCCATCAGGTGACCCGTTTGCTCGTTTGCCCCCTTATTTCATAAAAAAAATATCTTTTTTTATGAAATAAGGGGGCAAACGAGTAAACGGGTCACCTGATGGAAAGCAACTCGCAGCATCAGAAGAGCTGCAGGTGCGTTGCCGGTCTTTTAAGAAGGAATAGGATAATAGGGGAGGGTAGGGATGGGAAGGGAAGGGAATAGGGGAGGGGATTGGGCCTCCGCTAAACTCACTCACTCGGCGAAACACAGCGCAAGCGCTGTTTCACGCCGGTTTTCAGTGAGAATCTTTATCACGTAGTAATCCTCACTATTATTATAATGCGAAAGTGTGTCTTTCTGTATGTCTGTCTATCTGTCTGTCTGTTACTTCTTAATGCCCAAACCGCTAAACCGATTTTGTAGAAATTCAATGGATTCGATGGAAGAAGTAATTAGGAAAATATTTTAAAATTTAATTAAAAATCTAGGAAACACATAGGTAATGATTTAAAATACACTCGAGCAGTTGGTTTAATGTAATGAGTCATTTTAGGTATAATAAATAATAATGTTATCTATGTAATAATAATTATATGGTAAAATAATTAAAACTTTTAATTTACATTTACACTAATTTATTAAATCGAATAAATTACGGATATCGTAAACACATACGAAAATATGACATTTGTCAGTAAATTGTAATATGTATTAACTATTTTTTATTTTATTAAATTTTTAATAAATAGTTTTAACTTAATATTTTCCTCCTATAACAATTTAGGTCAATAATATTAATGCTTGACCTAATCTACCAGGTAACTGAAATCGTAAAAATTTATAAATTAAAAAAAATATAAGTACCGCTGCAACTCATTAGGTTAATCAGCTATTCTACGAGAACTTTTAAATTATTGCGACATACTATTAGGAACATATTATTTTCTAATGGTTTGTACATGTCTTGTAGTAATAAATAAAAATTGATAACTTACGATCAATAAAAAAATACTTTCACTACACAGAAATGTGGGAAACTGCATAGGACTAGCGCGTACAACTCCACCACTTGGAGAATCAACCTCATTCTGTATAGAAAAAAATTAGTATTTTAATTATATAATTAATAACTAGCTGAAAGCCGAGCTTTGTGAGGGTTCCCGTTTTCACACCTTGACTGACCGATGATATAAATACATATAAATAAAAATTACTATGTTAAAACAAACACAACACAAATCAATAGGCCTGATAGTTTTTCCGTAAAGTGTACCACAAAATGTTCAGGTTGTGGGATATACTAGGGCTCGCTTCGCTCACCCTAATTCTTTAATTTTTAAATACCTCACCAGAATATATATTTTGATTTGATGGTAGTTTAATCTTAGATTTATATTGTATTTTTCGTGAAAACTTTTTCGTCATTGCGACCTAAATAGAAAGGGAAGAAAATATTTGCTACAAATAATTGTTTATCAAGGAAAACGTTTCGTACACAACAAGAAAACATCATAATAATCCTAATGGCGAACTTATCAAGGTATCGGCTATAACGAAACACATTATCCGAATATTGGCAATACGCTAGCGATACGCAATAAACATGGATATAAACAATAAAATTACAGACCAGGACTGACCCGCTTCATAGCCTAATATAAAACGATATGTTCCAGATGAAAAGATAAACAGATCGCATCAGAACCGAATAAAAACGCACTTAATCCCTGTTATAATACACTAATAAACATCGGCCGGCCGTTTACGACGCCCGCAAGACAATCTCCCCCGATAATAGTCTCTTACATTCATATAAAAATTGTTTACCGCGAGCTAGAACAACTCTGTAATATTTAGGGATGCGCAGGACGAGAGATAGATTTTTGATGGAAAATAGAAGCGTTGAAAAGCGTTATAAAAGTTACTATTGAAGTATTGACATACATGTAGTTAAATTATTGTATACTTTTAACGTATGTACACAGTGTGGATCTTTTAAGCAAAGGGATATAATAATTAATGTTAAATTATTTCCTATTAATATAGCTATTGCTCTGTCATAGTGACAAGGCAAAACATATCGTGTCCTCGGAGACTATGGCAACAAAATGCTGATTATCATATAAATGTAGTAAAATTTACGTCATTATGCGTTATGAAATGGTTTAGGTAGCGAACCTTATATCATAACAGTTTTTACTTTGATTATTATAATTACTGGTAAAGACATACAACTTACAGAAAAAAGCACCCATGAACAAAATACAGAACCACTAATAACAAACGTGCTGCTCTCGAACCGTTAATCCATATAACTAATTAACCTAACTAGAGGTATATATAAAATGTTGATAGTAAAATTAGAATCATTAAAATGTTCAATAAAAACTCCGGTAAGAAACGGTAAAGTACCAATAAATCCGGCAATATGAAGGTATCTCTAAGTTTGGGAAACGATAAAGGCTTTGTTTTATTGACAGTAAAAAGTTTCACACATTACGTAAACTTTCCCAGCGACATCCATCTTAAATCGTTATTAATTTTAACGACGCGGGTACGGTTAAGATAGATTTGAGCGATAAAAACTGAGTATTTGTAAAGTACCTACGTATGTTCCTTAGGGATTGTATGTCTTTACATTCAACTCCTAAGTTACATACGTACTTTAAAAACTCTGTCATTTATATTGCAAGACATTTAATAGCTTTGTCCACACTGTGCCTTTTTCTATTCGTCAAGGTCATGCGTTATAGCGCAGTCAACAGCGAACGTGAGGCATGCCCGCGACGCATGCCCTCTGACCGTATCCAAAACTTCAAAAATGACAATATTGGCGTTGCGTTCCTTGACGCATTCAATTATTGAATGCGCCAATATGAAAGTTGAATTGAAGATGAAAGTGCACAGTGTGGACATAGCTATTGTCTTGCAATGTAAATGACTTTTTAAGGTACTTATAAGGTACACTTAAAAGTTATAGGAAAGTAATTTAAACATGCTAAGTTAAAAAGATTGGACGTAGAAAACGCCCTTTTACCTAAAATAAAAGACTATAAAACATAGATTGAAGAAAACAGTTAAAAGTAAAATTTAAATAACTATACATCTAGATACAGTGTACAGAGTACTTTGGTAAAATGTGTGGTACTACCAAATACCACCCAAAGACAAATTCTAAATAATTAAAATACTCATTGATGCATCCAGTATCCCGAGATAATGTCTACGGGAACCAGTAAATGAATTAATGAGGCCCTAATTTTAAATTATAGTAAAAGCTTATAGTAAGAACAACGCGTGTGGTCCACTATTAAAAGGTATTTAATTTATATCGGCCTAAGTAGACGCAGCCAAACTATTTAATTGATATTGAACATATACGGTGTTGTCATTTCGTTTTTTTTTTTATACAGTACAGTACAAGACCACCGAGTGGAACATCGCTCATACACGCCCCATGCCGAGATTAGCCGAATAATTCTAACTTTGATTAAAACTAGCCTCTTTTGTTACATGTAAGTAATTAAAATCCTGTACGCTTTCGACACCGTTTGTTTTATTACCTGAATATTGAGAAGGCGGTGCCAAGTGATCATATTTATTTGAATTTCTTCAACGAGGATAATATTTGTTTTTATGTCTACGAGTTAGTATCGGAATTGTACCGGAACGGTATATTGAGAGATTAATAGTAATTAATTAATCAATAACAATGTATACAATAACATAATATATCGAAGGTATGTAAAAAGGCATCACTTTGTTGAACATACGTGCTAAAAACGTAAGTTGAGTATTTTATGTAAAATATACGACTTATTTTTATGGAAGCACACTAAAACCATTGCATCACGACTCACGAGTCGGCGGTGGCGATATCGGGTTAAAAGCAACTTAACGAGCGCCCCGAAATAATAAGCATATAATTGACCGGCGAATAAATTACTATTAAAATTTCGACCCAAATATTAAAGCATAAATCACGTGTAACAAAAGCCGAACGGTAAACCGGCGGCGGCGCTAATTGGCCGTCGCTGAACCGCCATCTTGAAAACACAAAACTCAATTCCATCGACAAAGAGGCGAGAGCATTAGGTGACCCGTCATGTAACAGAATACTATACCGCGAAAGAACATAAAACCTCGTCGGCTATTAGATTCGGCGCTCGTAACGAACGACATTTTTGTATTTCACAAGTGAGCGGTCCGCGCCCGCGCATCCTCACACGCGCGCGCGAACGCACACACGCGCGGAGGTATAAACAAACGTGCTAAGTAAAAAATATTATTATAGCATAATACGCCATAAAACACGAAAACTCGGCTCCGGGCAGCGCCTCTCAAACTGTCGCGTCGCGGTCAACGCTTCATCGGGCGCGGCGCGTAGCACGTCTACGGCGCGTCTACGGCCGCGTAGCGCGCGACGATGTGCGAGATTCCGGCCACACTTCGCTGTGACGTCGCCTCTATCTATTAATCACTGCTTGTGTTTCATTGATTTATTGTTTGTATTTCTTTATTTTAATAAATTAAGACATTTATATCCTTTTCGCAACTTTTTTGGAATAAGTTTATAAGAGCAACAAACGGAATATTGAAATGAAATAATTTACAGAAGTATTTCAGCGATTCGTAAAGTCCTTATTTACCCAATATAATTCTTTATTAGTTATTACATACATTATTTAATACTTCCAAAGTTTGAGAAACATAGCAAAGATGGTACTGACATAAACAATGTCAGTGATTTCTATTAAAACCATTCGGCATTTCGATATACGAATTATATTAGAATAACGTCTGGGAACGAGTATCTACGCAATGTGCAATAAATAACGAGAACGGACAGTCGGCCGTAATGAGCGAGAATGTGTTTTATTTTTACACGCGTAGGGGTCAGTTTCCAATGCCGCGTCGGGTATTTGGTAAGTAGTGTAATAAAAATCTATAATTTTTTGGTAAACTAGTATCCTCTTCGTCGAAAAGTTTAAGGACAGTTAGCAGACACCCACGGAGGCGATCTTGTATTTCGTTATTGCTTAATATTAATTAAACCATTTGTATTTCTTATAGACGTCATAATTTAGCTTCTAACCTTTTAAGACATGCGAACTTTTGTATAGTGTTTGATTATTATCTAGAACTTTAGAAGTACCTACATAACTATAATAAACTTTTTTTATAAAAACTAGTAGATAAACGAGCAAACAAAGGCCATCATATTCTGATGAACGTAGCGATCTACGTTCATCAGAATATGATGGCCTCATTGATCAGGATATTTTATCAAAATAAAATAGAATTTTGTCGATGTTGTTCCTAGAACTTTAATCAGAATTTTACAGTTTTAGCGAAAAAGAGTTGACAGATATCATGCATCTTTGTATATAATGGAATTATTATTAAGTACTTAATATAACTTTGTTATTGTATTAAATTATTATTAGTCTTTTTGTTTTGTTTTTTTTTTTTTATTTATTATTAAAACAGCTACAGATGGCAAAAACTTTCCGAATTAGTTTAATTCTCACGGTGATAAATTAGCTAAGCCTATTTATAGAAATATATAAATAGACGACACAAAAGTGTTAACTTTTTCCTCCATCTTCAGGTTTATTAATTAATGTTATGCGGGGTCTCTATACTAGTAATTCATTTTGTTTTCTAATGTGTCTATAGAAGTTTTTTAAATCTTTTTGTATGAAAATCATTGTCTACGACTTACAAGTTTTTTTACTGACATTTTTACAGAAAAATGAATCATAAAAATTACGTGATACTATACAGAGTATTCTTATATTATAATACGAAATGATAAGTAATACAAGTAACTAAATATTCTATAAAATTGTAAATAGACGAGATGAAAAAATTATTTCAGCAATTTTTTTAAATAAGCGTGTTTTTGCTTGTGCCTGAAAAGCTATATGATTATATTGTCGAGCATGCTCATGCGAGTGATAAGTAATTACTTTAAAGTACCTACATGAAATCAATGAAAAAGTTTTTTAAGTATTTGGATAAGCAATCATATTATTATACACAAACTGGTAAGTACTTCTACCTGGAACATTTGACTGTAATTTCTCATTTTCAAATAAAACCTTACACCAGCAACAAAAGAGATCTTAAACAGGAACGATGTCCAAAGACCAAATTCATAAACCAATATTTAGTATTGGATAAGGCACAAGTAAATAATTATTTATAAAGCTTGAATCTGCCGAAATCAGTAGCTAGGTAGGTCTATAATGTAATGGACGTGAAAAGTAATAAAGCAAAGTAAGCACTTTTAATACTGGGAAGTATACCTACAAATCATAAAATGAATCTCAGTGATGTCAAGGCTCAACATGAAGCTAATTGGACACTCTAAAACAAAGTTTGTACTTTTGAAAATCGAATCTGAAATTTTGTATTACAATCAAATGCTCCGTGCCAGTATGGACTATCAGATTTGAATATTATTCGAATGATTTTTAGGAATTTCAGAAAAATGTGAAATGTACGAACCCAGTAGGCAGTGAGGTTGGTGTTGAGCCGGCTCTGGAGGTCGGGGTCTGACAGGGCGCCCCGGCCGAGCGCCGCGCCCGACCGCCCGCGCCCGCGCCGCTCCACCTGCACCGTCACACCATCACACCGGCACCCCCCCACAACCCCCGGCAACCCCCGCCAGACGCCACCCGGTCACACACCGAGACAACCCCCGCGTAGCCGCTACCATTCAGGATCCGGATATACCATTTACTTTTTACCATTCAGGATTTCTGAGTTTATCGTTTACGTCTACGATTCGGAAATAGTTACCATTTACTTTTACCATTCAGGGTTGCTGAATTTACTTGTAACATTTAGCAATTACTGAATATTTCATCTTTACCATTCAGGATTTCTAAATTAGCATTTAAGGTCACTGAATTTTTACTATTTACCATTCAGGACCTCGGGGTAACATGAACTGAAGGAATTTACCGATGGGTTCACTACATTTTTGTGCATGAAGATAACAACTCATGGTTATTGGTACAAGTATGTTGTGATATCATGCGCATGCGTTCGTGTCTTTTATCTGTCAATGAACAATATTTACAAAAAAAAATGTTAGGAACCTAGAAAAGAATCTTTATAATTTGGTTACGATCATTAACAGTATCAAATATGTATACGATAGTAAACCTATACCTAGTTATTATAATAATTTCTAAGCTATCTCGTCTATCTACATTCTACATCTATGGAAAAAATACTACAACTTCTAAAACTAGATTGTATATCTATGCCTATTCTAGTCAATAGGTAAGATAGTTATTGAAACATGCTGTACAAACTAGGGCTACCTTAAGGGTCTAAGCATCGAGGTGTGTGACCTGATAGCATCTAGAAGCAACTAAATTAGATGTTTCATAATTATTAGTGTCATTATAAAAGTGCAATATAGAGATCTTAAATAGTTCTTATAATATTAAATGGCAGTTTGTAGTGAATTTTGATAGTATATCCTTAAAGTAAGTGTTGATTAGAACTGGCAGAATTTTTAATTTGTATACTATACAGTTTTGAATTCTGATAAAATCAACTCTACATCGAAAAAAATCTTAAAAATCTTAACGAGAATAAAAAAGATTTATATCAAAAGAACTTGGCTTTTCAATTTGACTGTCTTTTTTCAGAAGCGTAATAGATGAATAAAAAAATACTGATAGAAAAGTTCACAGACTATAAAATATAGGGGTTGGAGAAGTAACGGCAGCGAGCAGACGGAAATAAGATTTACACGGACATTAGCGACTAAATATCTCCTCCGTAATCCGATCACCGGCTTTTGTTTACATTTTGCGAAGTACTTTCAAAATTTTGCATGTAAAAATTTACTCATAGTAAAGCTGAGGCAACAGTTACTATTTTTAGGGTTCCGTACCCAAAGGGTAAAAACGGGACCCTATTACTAAGACTTCGATGTCTGTGCATCTGTCTGTCTCCAGGCTGTATCTCAAGAACCGCTATAGCTAGACTTCTGAATTTTTCACAGAATATGTATTTTTGTTGCCGCTATAATAACAAATACTAAAAACAAAATAAAATTAATATTCCCATACAACATACATGATTTTTTCAGCCTTTTTTGCTCTATATCAATAATGGCAACAGGAAAATACTTGAATTTTTCACAAAGTATTTTATTATATGTGTGATTTAATACTTATTAACAATATTAAAGTAAAATAAAAAATAACCCATAGAAAAACACAATGTTTATCCCATTTTGCTCCACCACGGTACGGAACTCTTCATGCGCGAGGCCGACTCGCTCTTGGCCAATTATTAGTAATTCATATCATTAAGAACAGTACATTTTTTGCTAACTGTTTAAAGTCTAAAAGTTGTAACACCCCAAAATTGCCAGTAGGATATTCACAATTAAATATTTTCTGCATTAAGCCACATTAATTTTTACGGATAGTGCATGGGTGGTTCACATCACAAGCGCCGCTTTTAACAAAAAATGTATCTTCCAACTCTACATATATAGTGATTGTTAATCTAACAGTCCGCGCACATACCGCGTGGGCGGTGTGACGAAACTGAAAATAATTGCCGGTATAAAGGTTCTATACGCCGAGGTCAATGGATGACATGTACAATATTACTTACAATATACACGATGGTCATTGTAGCATGACCGTGTACGTTATTTGTATTTGTGATGATTTCATGCTGTATCAATAGATTTATATATTTTGATTTTACTGTAATTTAAAATAGAGTTATGAAATAAGTATGAACCCACAATCAAGATAAAAGTCAACTTGACAAAATCAGTAGTCATTAGCTGTAAATTATAACATTGTAAACATTTTATTATAAGAAAATGATGTAATTGTCGAAAATAAACCACTAATTTCCACACACGCCAGACATGATATTGTAAAACTTTATTATTCTTAGGAAACAATCATCAATTTTAATCGCAGAGCAAAATTTCCATAAAAATCTAATATAATTGTTAATATTTATCGGCGCACGTACGTAACAAATAACGTATAGACCACGATAAGAGTGCGGTGACACACTGGAACCGGCACTACATTATTATTCCACTTTATTGACGAAAATATAATCATCTAACCCACGTAAAGATCGCCTCTCTCGTTCTGGTACTCATCCTATTCATTACTCGTGTGGCTAGAGAGATCGAAATTATTTTGGTAATAGTGATGTGCACCATATTATTATCGATATGAGATGTAGGATTTAACATATTTAATTCTTATTATTTACTTGTCCTTTTTAGGGTTCCGTACCCAAAGAGTAAAAACGGGACCCTATTACTGGGACTTCGATGTCTGTCCGTCTATCTGTATGTACTTCTCCATGCTGTATCTCAAGAACCGCTATAGCTAGACTTCTGAAATTTTCACAGATTGTGTATTTCTGGTGCCGCTATAGCAACAAATAATAAAAACAAAATAAAGTTAATATTTAAGGGAGGCTCCTATACAAAAAATATTATTCTATCCTACTTCGCGCTATAACGGTACAGAACCCTTCGTGCATGAGTCCGACTTGCACTTGGCCGATATTATTTTCTTGATATCTATAAAGAGTTTGAACGTTAGTTGAGGAGACTTTAAAATCTTTAAAAACTTTTCCTTACTTTGTCACTTTCACTCTACACTAATATTTGCTTAATATCTAATAACTTATAAGCCATAATACGTATATTAACGTTTGAATAGTAAGTGATAAAATAATATAGTTCATTTTGGTTTTGCTTTTTGTTAACAAGTTAAGTTAGCTTCAGTGTCTGTGTTAACGTTTTTGTTAAATTTGTTTATCGGTACAATGTTATCATGTTACCCCAATTAATATACTTAACTAATCAAAGAAGTAGCATTTAAAAAGACTTTATCACTAGCAGGCATTGGTAAATTTAAGATGAAATATTAATTTTTATTTAATAGAAGTCGATAGGTTAGGAATCGTACTCGACAAATAGAAGGCACATCACTAAAAATCCGGTCCGTGCGCTAATTGCTGTACCAATTTCGTATCGAAATCATTTGAATATCCGTAATTTATGACAACGACATCGAGCGAGTATCATCTTTACTTTTACGGTGTACCAAATTGTTTTCCTGTTAATAAGTTTCTAGCACACAATTGAACATTATTTATTTTCATAGCACTGTTTTTACTAATGCCCGGTTTCTAAGGTTTTTTTTGGATATTAGTTTTTCTATTTAATGAAATTGTTGATTTTGATGTCTAGCGAATGAATGCTAGATTAATCAGCATTACATAAATATATATTTTTCCGATGCTAGTGACTAAATCGCAAGTCGTAACAAATATAATATTGTAAGTATATCAAAATGTAGAAATTGGAATTTCCAAAATCACGTTGCGGAGTTTCCAATTTAGTTACCTAATCAAATAGTACCGTTCTCTAAAATAATTTATAAATCAGATGCCATAATCGGTCTCATCTGAAGTCGAGTTTATCTACTTGTTCTACTTTTCTATTTACTTTTCATTTTTACATATTACTCGTTAAACAACATTAAATATAAATCAAGCTTAATTTATGTGTTAATTGGTATCAAAATATGCGTACATCTCTGATCAAGGAGCATACTCGTTCAAACATTTTGACCTGAATAAGTGATTGGTGAAATAAATTATATTATATTATCTGTCATTAGATATAATATGACCGCAATTATTAATTTAAGACACAAATTATGTTTCTAAAGTTGAATGCTCTTTATATCTAATTTGAGATTTTGAATATGTAAAATTATTTTTGCAGACCATTAAACAAGTATAAAGACAATTCATGAATCATGATGGTTTTTGTCATTAATTTTGTTTTGAGTTACCTACAATTAAATGGTTTAACGGACTACATTATTTAATTAACATGCAATTCGAATTTGTCAACTGCACTACTCTATCTAGGTTCATAATGAAATAAAATATCTCAGCTATAGGTTTATCCCAAAAATAAGTTAAATGGATTAAGAATTGTGCAACAGATCCTTTACTATACTTTACTTCACATAATTTCGTCACTCCATCGAGATTGTCCAAAGATATACAGCTTCAAGACCATGAGGCAGAAGACGATGACAGCGATGATAAAATAAGTGTACCCCATTAACGCTACTGCCATTGAGGTAGTTTGAATTAATTAGATATCACCCAATAAAGATAAGGCTACGAACCGACATACCACCATATTAAATTCTTTTTAACATACATATGTTATAAGCGATGTAGAAGTAGACTTAAACTATAAAGCTTTTGTAACGAAAGCCTCGTCTAGAACCTTGCGTTTTGTAGAGTCAGGCTTTAAAATATTGATTATTAATAATTAGTAAACTTTTTACTTAATAATTTTGGTCTTAATTATTCAGGTACTTAACAATTATAATTGTTATTTTGAATTTTTCCTACTATTCCCTTTCTGTGCGATACCGTCTTTATGATTACTTATTTAGAAAGTGAATAATAAATAAGTCTTTATCTCACTTGCCACAAACCTAATAATGATATGTTCATTATTTTCTTCTTAGTCATTTAATAAGGTCAAAGTTTATCATAACATCGTTTACGATTTTTCTCACGTTGATCAGGTGATGTAATAAATCATCTCTCCCTGTATAGTAGCAGTGACAGAAATAGTACGCAAGAAAGGACATTAATACAGTATTATAAGTTTGGGCCGAAAAAAGTCGGTTTGCGCAAAACGACAAAAGAACAGACACAGGTTAGACCGCAAACACAATGGTGCTATGATCCACCGTAAAACACAATAGCGCACTATAAACCTCTCAAAAACGAAGCATTTTAACGTGACTTCGACTTTTTTTAAGGATTTCGCAGGGCTGTGCCAAGGCACAAGTCTATCCCCAAAGATTCAGATTTATATAGGTAGGTACATGGACTAAAACTATCACAAAAACGAATGGATTATTATATCCATTCCTTTTTTAGGGTTCCGTACCCAAAGGGTGAAAACGGGACCATATTCATGAGACTTCAATGTCTGCCTGTCCGTCTGTCTGGCCATCTGTCTGTCCGTCTGTCTGTCTCCAGGCTGTAACTGAAGGAATGTAATAGCTACAGAGTTGAAATTTTCACAGATTGTGTAGGTATATTATCTGTTGCCGCTATAACAACAAATACTAAAAACAAAATAAAATTAATATTTAAGGGGGGCTCCAATACAACAAACGTGACTTTTTTGGCCTTTTTCGGCTCTATATCAATAATGGCAACAGATAGGTACTTGATTTTTTCTCAAGATCCTTAGTTTTATGTGAATTTTAATATTTAATAATAATGTTAAAATAAAATAAAACATTCCCATACAAAAAACACAATTTTTGGCCTAATTTTTCTCTATAATGGAACGGAACCCTTAGTGCGCGTGTCCGACTCGCACTTGGCCGATTATTTTGCGACTGTTAATTGTGTATACACTATGTGAATTTATACTTTATAGACTTTCGCCACTTATATCCATAGATATTATAATTTTTGTATTCAATTCGTAAAATCCGTCAGTCGGCAACCCTGCATAAAAAGTGTATTTACGTGTACAATAGGAATATTGACCGTAAAGATAAATGTAGCCAACAGAAAGGGATTGGAGGTTGCATCCAATTTACTAACTGCATAAAAACGAAAGTCCTGAGAGGACATTCAAAAGTTTGGAGGTGGCAATGTTGTAAATTGGTCGACGAAAAACTGACTTAACTTTTGTTAAGAGGGAAGTTAAGAGATTGTACCTAATGGTGTTTTACATACAACTCAGACTGTGTTTGCCAAAAGCTATTTAAATAAATAAATGTTTCAGCACCATAACTATTAACTATGTCAAAGAATACCATTTTAGTTTTGCAACAATTCTATAGTCTCAAAAAAATTTACAGCTGTCACTTATCGTCACCCTGCAATTTGTTACCGTCGTATTACAAAATTTTTAATCTGTTGCATTTTTTAAATGCAACAGATTAAAAATTTTGTAATACTTAAAATTAATACCATTCAAAACATAACTGACAAGCGTCTGCGTGATCCTGAAATATATTATTATAAAATTGGCATATTACGAGTAAAAATGATTAGTATTCATACTAGAGGCTCATACCCATTCGGTACTTGATAATAATAATATTTATATATTAATACGTGAGCCAAAAACTTTGTATCCCTTTTGACGAAAAATGGGGAAACGTAGGGGAATGAAATTTTGCACCGTTACAGTTTATATGGTAAAGGAGTGCATCGAGTTAATATTATTTTGAAATTATGCTTTTATCATATATTTTTTTTACAAATAAAACATTACACACACTACAACACACACACTTGGAAAAATGACAGATTTTAGAGTGACAAGCCTATACATACGAATTATATACTCTTTTATGGTTGAAGTCTGTTGACAACAAGGTGACAAATTGAAAATGGATTAATTATAGTTTTTTTTGTTGAATCTTAGATACTATAACGGCCGTTCCCAATATTTGATCTATCTCTGGTTTTGCCCTACTAGAGATAGGAATAGCTCAGATTAGACATTAGAGACATATATTTTATGTCAATTGTGAGCTATTCCTATCTCTAGTAGGGCAAAACCAGAGATAGATCAAACGGCCGTTAGACAATGCTTACACGGCCAGTCTGAGATCAGCTGAGTCCCAGAGACAAGGGTTGAAAAAATATTATAAAGGCATTTATTTTTACAAAATATAGGTAGTAGTCCTAATGTCGTTGAAACTAAGGTCGAATTTCGAGCATTGGGCGATCTCTAGTTTTTTTTTATTTAACCACTTAATCAGAAATACCACATCCAAATACTGTGCATCAATGATAGATTTAGTAACGAGATATGATTTTGTCCGATACACGGCGGAGGAGTAGGTAGTGGGGGAGAGGTATATTCAGGTGGATGGTACTTCGCAATACCTTTTCAAAGATGAACCTTGTTATGCTACTGTATACCTTATTCGTATGAAATTATAGTTCATTTTAAGTTAACATAATTCGTAATATTGTCCAGTACCCACTGTATCCTGATAAAGCTATGGTGATAATTTATTACAGGATGACATCGTGAGAATTCGCGTGGTTCAAGCTAAAGGTTACATGGTATTGTCAAAATAAGTAAAAAAAATGCGTAGCGCGCTAAATCGTAGAAAAAGTTACGTAGTTTATAAAGATTGCTGTTTATGATATTATTTTGTTACACATAATAGTAGAAAAGTTTGTTAAACATAAATTATATATTACTGATTATTATCAATAGATAACAAAAAAATAATAACACAAGG
Source organism: Aricia agestis (assembly GCF_905147365.1). Classification (NCBI taxonomy): domain Eukaryota; kingdom Metazoa; phylum Arthropoda; class Insecta; order Lepidoptera; family Lycaenidae; genus Aricia; species Aricia agestis. Next base: position 11,421,184 of record NC_056406.1, read on the forward strand.
TAGAGAATGGTACTTACCTACTCTACCTTGTTGTCTAATAAATAAAGATTCGTCATACAATTGCAGGAAAATAAACAAAACAAACTTATGTCAATTTATTCCTTAAACGAGTAGACAGTATATACAAAATTACTATTAAGCACTGTTTCCACATAATTTTATCTGAATTGGAAACGTGTATTTCACATTGCCAAAAAAGGTTAAATTTTATGGAAAAGTTTAGCTTAGTTGTACTGATTCTTATGTGTTAAATATAAACAGAACAATATACTTTACAAATGGTAGAGCCCCATGGTCACAAGTCGTGGGACGAGATCGCGATATGCGGGTTTAAATGAAAACATTAAAATCAAAGTCATGGTGTCGCCGCGCGGACGGCTGCGTATGCGCCGGGAATCTTAATATCAATTTTGTGTACCCGGATCATTTTTGCAATAGGGTTGGCCCTTCATAGTTAATACTTCATGCTTACTTAAATATAAAGAGTATAATAAAATATATTAAATAGTAAATAAGGCATAATTTTGAATATTATGAAGTATGAACAATAACTGTAGAGTTTACAGGTACCTACATGATAGAGATTGGTTTTCTGTAGAATGGTGTGATGTTATCTGGCATATATTTTTATTTTGTTTCACGTTGCAATATCATTCTCTACAATATTAATATTATGAATTAAAAAATCAGCCAAGTGTGAGTCAGACTCGCGCACGAAGGGTTCCGTGCCGTTATAGAGCGAAAGTATGGAAAAAATGTGGTTTTGTATGGAACCCCCTTAATTATTTATTTTATATTCATTTTATTTTTGAATATTAAAATACACACTACACATATAATTGAAGATGTTGTGAAAATTTCAAGTGTCTAAATGTTGCCATTATGGATTAAGACCCAAAAAGGTAAACAAATCACGTTTGTTGTATGGTATGGGAGCCCCCCATAAATATGGACTTTATTTTGTTTTTAATATTTGTTGTTATAGCGGCACCAAAAATACACAATCTGTGAAAATTGAAGAAGTCTAGACTTGAGATACAGCCTGGAGACAGACAGACGAACAGACAGACGCGACGGACAGACAGACGGACAGAAATCGAAGTCTCAGTAATAAGGTCCCGTTTTTACCCTTTGGGTACGGAACGTAAAAAAACTGCTTAATTAAAGTCATCAACCTGCATTTACTTTCTAATAAAATTAATTAAAAATTAAAAATCTGTTATATTTTATGTTTAAAACACAAGTAATAAAATTATAATAGGAATTAATTATCGTTATTTCGTTATTTTTTTGTAATTAATATTTAAATTATCCGATTATCGATAATTATTATGCATATCATGTGCGTCATTTTATGATCCTAAGACATTTGCAAAAGTCTATATAATATATATATTAGAAAAACGTGATTTTCCAAATAATATTTATGATGTGATTTGGAATATATATATATATATATATATATATATATATATATATATATATATATATATATATATTTATATTCCAAATAACATCATATATATTATTTGGAAAAACACGTCTTTCTAATTTGCTAAATAAGATGGACAATGTAAGTAATACAACATTTTCTACGAGTATTACTTACATTGGCTACCTTATTTTGTTTCCAAATTTTTTCTTTAAATTTTGTAATACTTCATCTTTTAATCTTGACATATTTTTGTAAAATGATATTTTTAAGTTAAGATAAATTAAGTTTTTTTTTTTTTTTTTTTTTTTTATTATAAAATTGGAGCCGTCTATAGACTGTTCGTCCATATCCTTTTTTTGTTATTTTATTATTTAGATTTTTCGCATATTTTATTATTTAGATAAATTAAGTTTAAACTTTATTTTATTCATATTCACCCTTAGTTATTGATATAATATGATTGTTTATTCCAATTATTTTAGATGGTCTGAAATAATTTTATTATTGGAATATAATATTTTGAGAATTTTGTCAAGATGGCAACCCTAACTTTTGATACTCAAATCTCAGGTACCTTCTCTTATCGCGCCATCTTTCCAGTCAAATTATTTATTTCCTTCCAAAGCTAAGGACATTTTTTTACCTTCGTGCTAGAATAAAATAGTCCTTATATCAAAGTAATAAAAACTTTAGTGGTGGTTTCAAAAATGTATGTAAAGATCATAAGAGTACGTCTTTGTCGTAGTGTGATATTTCATTAGAGTTAGTAGGATTAACTTATAAAAATATACTTTTATTTTAAAATCCCGCATACAATCTAGTATTTTTAAGAACTTTGTGTAACTTCAGTTATGTACTTATAGCATAATCATAGTAATGATTTTTATTACTAGTAACTAAAGCAGACAGCGTTACGCTCTTATAATAAAAGCCAATTTAGCCTCATCCAGAAAACGGACTTGCACACATTCATACCTATACATAAAATGCATTAGAAACACCTGCTAAACCTAATTCCGTCGTAGGTCGCGGTGTGTTTTTGTTTAAAATTTTCGGCAACAATAAGACTGCACTCTGCATAACCCTTGAACATATGCTGCACACCTGTCGATCCTCGCTTCGATCGATAGAAATTATCGCGTGCGCCGCCAGGAAGGTGACCTACGGGGGTTGCCAGCCTAAACTCTAATGACTTACAATAAAAGAAAAATAATCATTGGGTGATTAAAAAAATATAGAAAAAAAATAAGTTTAGAAGTTAACAGCTAATGTAAATGTTACATAAATCAGACATTCGGTATGCAATATAAATCATCGCAGTTCGATTTACTTAATATTAAACACCATTACTTTTTGCCGGCCCAACAATAGCGCTATAATATTCGTACTTTCGAGAATTCGAATAAAAAATATGATGGCAGCCCTGTAAAAAATTGGCTCGCTCCGGCGGCCAAGGCCGAGCGGCGGCGTGCGTCTGCGCAGGTTCACAGTCAAGGGCACGACCCACTTCCCCGCAAGCCTTTCTCAAGGGAGCACGTGTCCTTTTCCACTTTCGTTTTTCAATTATACCCGCCAATCATGTTTCGAAATGAGCGAAAAATAAATGACGCAGACGGTAGAGTTCGTTTACTTTTTTGCGCTGGTATATTGCATTATTTTAATTAAATTAAGTCACAATTAAAATATCATTATAACATTGTTCAGTATTATTTTGTATCGTAATTAACCGATTTAATTTAATAAGGTGTAACGACATTATGAAAAATGTAGAGACAGTATTCTGACACCTTATAGGTATTCCTTTAAATAATATTACGTATAACGAAAATTATATTCTAAACAAATTTATATCATTCAAAATATGAAAACATATAGTTACAATGAAGAATTTATTGTGCTAATTTATATTATTTTACAAGAACCGCGACAATTTGAATATAGTACAAGACGTACCGGATTTAAATTGTAAAGTAGATAATTAAGATAAAATTTAAGGTCATACGAGCAGAAGTGGACCATTATGATACGTCAAAAACAAATTTTAAGCAATGATCATTTAGAATATAATTACACTGTAATAAAATAATATAAAAAACCGGTCAAGTGATGAACATAATTAACAGGCCCAGATTGAGTTACATTTTTTATATATATATTTTATTAGCCTAATTAATCACGACATCAATTCACATATTTCATTCGTTGATTCTCCTTGCGTTTATTCCTAGTAATTGCAGATTTTGCGGCTCTGGCTAACACTGTCATTTCCGCTGTTAGGATGCATTTTTAAGGCTTCAATCGTAACTCCGATATTACAGTATTGAAAAATAAAAAAGAATATATCAATGAAAAAAAATATATCATTAAGTAATTAATGAAGTTTTTCTAACATACACCGCGCCTGTGTAAAGTTTGGATCAAATTAGATATAGTATAGAGATACCTACATTAAGACGTTAGGATACTTTTTACGTACGTAGCTCGGCAAAATGTACAGTTTTCGCATAAATTTTAAACATACAAAATCATATACAACAAATAGTTACGATTACATTTTACTTCGGGTTTTATCCTCCAAAAATTCGCCTCTTGATCCCGCTTTTTATGACCAGCTTAAACTGTACTTGAATTAAATGCCATATTTGGACTTTTGGTCAGTCAACCGTGAATAGACAATGGTATAACGGCTGTTGTCTAGTCATACCGATATCATGAATTATTCATTCATTCATGAATAGCCAGACGAGTCGGACCACATTGATTTAATTTTATCTTGATATTTCGCAAATCGTGGAAAGTGGTAGTAGAGGAAATTTTTAATAAACGTGTACTAGATTACTAGAATATCGTTAGAGAAAGCTGCATGGGAAAATGATAAAAAAAGAATAAAACATTGTGCAAATAATATATTTCTTTGTTACGTTTTTAACTTTCATATCTCACTAACATTAACTTCATCTTTTTAGCATTCGAATTTCAAACTAGCAACCGATACGTTCAAAGCTTGCACTTTAAATACAGAGCCAGCTGTTCAATTGTCTTTTTGTAGTCAATCCGACTGCTCCATGGTGGGGGAGACTAAATCCAGTGTAGATGCAATTAAAATAACTCATTAAGTTCTGTTTTCACTTGATGTTTAATTAACATCAAAGGCAGTCAAATGTCTCGTGTCAAGGAACGTATTACGATTTGAGTGCAGCCCGAAATAACGCCGAATAAAAGAAGTAAACAAAATGAAAGAACAATTCTTGTACTTTTTTATTAAAATATTAATACAAGTTTTAATTAAAAATAAGTGTTTTAACACCTCCACCGTGGGTATCGCAGACACAATAGATTTCCAATTGTTATGCGGAAGCCGGCTGACGTTAGCTTGCGCGTGTACATTGTTCATTATATTTAACCCTCAACCAAGAAATTACCCCATTTACGGACGGCCGATTCACGAGTCTCCGGACGAGTTCAGTCAGTTTGGCCTGGGATCAGTCCTAACGGATTCGATTGACCTTACTGCATTCCCTATAAGCGTTTGCCTTAAAAGAAAAAAAAATTAAAGCCACTCATATTCTGCTGATGATGAATGCTAATTAAATTAGTATGACATAGAAGAAGATACAGTAACGCACGGCAGTTTCATTCAAATATATAAATGTGAACTGTTTTCCTGGTCGAGATGATATAGAAATTGTAATTCAATCTGGGCCATATGCAAATTAGTAATACTTTCATCAATAAAGGATGCATAAACTACGAAATATATAATTCGTTTTACATAAACTACCAAATGAAGAAATCGTTTTGATTAAAATTTTTATTACAAGTGATTTACCTGCTTTAGTTGATTTTTTGATCAATAATATAATTATTATGATCACGAAGTCATGCAATTAGAGGACCAAAATTCGTTTTTCGCGCAGGCACCGTATTTTTGCGCCTTAAGGCGAGGATAAACCCCAATTTGTTATTCCGCGACTTCCGGTTTACCTAGTTCCAATATAATAACGAAGTTTTAAAAAATATGAGATATAAAGCACAATATTTAAAATACCTTAAACCATAAACATTTTAATAAAACTTAACACTTTGGCTGTAATTAATTTACAAACTCACCTCCGATAAAAATCTATTTCATCGAAATATAAGTATTAACTAGGATAATTATACATTTTATTTCAATAAATTGTTAGTAAATCTATATTAAAAATTCTTTAACCGAACAATTTTGTTTCTTAATGTTTATTTCCAAAGATATTTTAAAAAAACATGAAAAATAGAGAAAATCCGCTGGAGTGACTTCAGTTTTATGCTAAGCTAAAATGAATCTTATTGCGATGCGTATACGTTTGGTCTTTGGTTGTGTGCAAAGTTATCGTTTTGGATTGAGATTAATCCCCGCCTTAACAAAAAAAAGTAATTTTCTGAAATTCTGTGTACATCTATATCTACACCTAATTTCATCAGAATCAGTTTAGGGGTCTAAGCACAAACAAGTAACAGACGAACAGACAGATTTACACACACAAATGCACTTTCAAACTTATAACACTTATATAGCTTAATATGGATAAACCAGAAAAGATAGAGAATTGAACAAAAGTATTCAGCTCATCGCGTTCATAAATCGTCCTCTTGGTCTATATTAGGTAAAGATAAGTAAGAGGATATCTAAATATGAGTCATTGCAGCGGATGCTGACACCGAGCGTAAATGTTGTTGGAACTATAAAACTAGCGGAGTTCGTAGACCTTTACTTGTTAAGCCTTAAACGATATTCTTTTGTTATAAAATACTATATTTTAAACTATTTAAAACTGCGCTTTGCACATAAAATCATTCTAAATTCCTCAGCCTAAAAATACAACCATTTCCGTGCCGTGCCAAAGAAAATAATAATAATAATTGTTATATTTTATTTGATTTAAAATTCCAATTGAAACGTTTTAGGGTCAATTCAGACCGCAACGCGACGCGTAGATGCATTTCTAAATTTGTATGGATTTGACGGATTTCAGTTGCGTCAGACGTCTTGCGAATCTGTCAAATCCATACTAATTTAGAAATTCATCTACGCGTCGCGTTGCGGTCTGAATCAACCCTTACGCTGCAAAAAAATAAAGTCATAAGTTTAAGATAATATACCACAACCATGTTTTCGCAGTTTTCAGTAGAATATGCTTTCCAGTTCCTCCGCCTAATAATGAATTGCCATGTATTGGTAAATTATTATAGTAAGTACAAAATACAGGTAATCTAATCACCGGAAAAGTCGATACTTTTAAGATAGACGAGATACAAATCTTAGCAACTCTGGACAATAAAACAACTAACCCATTCAGTTATCGCTAGATCCACGGAACGCATATGGTCATTGCTTGTAAGTAACAATATTTATTGCCTATAAATCTTCCGGCACTCATTAGAAGACGTGGGCTCTACCACCCAAAGGTGATTTTTATTCTTCTCATCGCCGTTTTCGTCGAGTTCAATGGTACAGACTAACAGAGCTACATACTGTTTTCTACTGGAGCTCGTAAAACGTGGTGCTCTTTGTTTGCCTAATAGACTATGAAATGAGATTAGGGTCACCCGCTTAGAGGTAATCGCTGGCCTGGGTTTGGCGAAAACAATTTGTTGGTTTAATTTATTCTGAATTGTGTCTTATAAGAAACGGTTTTCCTAAATAAAAGGAGGAAGACATGCATTGTTCGAAGAAATAAATATTATCTATGGCTCCATATCGAGTTTATATGGTTTATGTAGGTTTAGCGTTTCCTACATTTATATCGGAGGTACTAAATCTCGGTATACTTTAACGCTATCAAATTGTGATAAGTAAGCGCGTGAGATTTTATCTCGAGCGATAAATTTTACCAAAACAGAAAAATAAATGGACTTTTCCCTTTAAATTTTTGGAAAGTTCAAATTTACAAATAAATTGTAAAGAAACTATTCGCTTTACTCGTTAATTTGTACATATTTTTAAAAATAATATATGTACATCAAATAAACAAAGACAAACAAGGAACGGTATAAGTGCTAAAGAAATTCTGAGAACACTGAACAGAACCCCAAAAATAAATCAAACAGTGATTACGAGTGATTCTAGAATCGCCGAAACACTAAATACCATAACTAATAACGGGTAAACATTTAAATTGACCCTGAAAAACAAAACGATCGCCATTTTAGTCAGCATTTAATTGACTTAGAAAAATGCTCAGAATAATGATCGGCGTTGTTTTGTTTTGTCTCGCACGCCACTCGAGTGTGGCGGGCTGGCGGACTGGCGAGCTCGTGTGCTGGGAGCGAATCCCGACGATCCCGACATGATCCCGACTATCTACAACGGCAACTCGCATAGACCAGGAATTTCGCGAATAACATGGCTTTATATAAAATATGTAGGTGATCGTGGAGCTTAAGGGCACATAGGTACTTTAAAACTATGATCATTAAAATATGTTATTACGTAATGTCATCAAAACATAACATTATTAAAAACCTTGATATGGGTATCCCTTACATTATAATGCTCCCATCACCAAATCTAGCATTTACTGAAACGGGACCAATAATTATGGCAGCCTTATGAACATCGGCTCTGAAACAGCGGGAGCGGCAGCCTGAATTGATAAGCTCCTTCCATGTTTCAGAAGTCGGTTAATAAAACAAAGCTGCGACCTCTACGCCTCAGTAGTCTGTGGTCAGAACAATGGTCTAAACAAAGCGAACTTTTTATTCGGCAAGTTGTAAGTCGGCGGAATGTAGGCTGTACGCATAATGAGGCCTTACCCGCTCAGATTTATTATACACCCGCGGATCTTTCCGAGAAGCCACCGAATAATGCGGCGAGCGGCCGCGAGGTATGCGGTTCGGTTCCCGTGTGCCGCAGCACAGTTATGTTCGCTATTCTTACATAACCGAAGGACATTATAATAGATTGATCAAATCGTAACGGACTCTTTCGGAGGCGGAATGTTTTTTCAGTCGCGCAGCGCGCTGCATTTTTGTGTACAACATACAAAAACAACATATAAAATACAACTTAAATATACATATCTAATTTCATTATGAAACATAACATTTTGTACAATACTGATTCATCAAAATAACTTTAAAGTGTGGTATAATCAGTGATATTCATAAATGAAAGAACATCATACTGTAGGTATGTACGTAATATTATGTAAATACCTAAAGTAATTGTACAAATGAACACGTGAAGCGGCGCGCGCGCAGCCACGCCCACCGCGGGGCAGGACGTAGCGCGCCTTACTACGTGACTCACGTACTACGTGATATCATCGTTCACGTTACTGAATATCAGCATCAGCTTTGTAACGATGTTTCAGATACGCCTGAAAAACTCTACCTTAGCACACTTTTGCCGCTCATTGTATACTTTGGTTGATAATATAATTGATATCTAAGTTTTGTTTACTATGTAGATAGAAGGCGAGTTTATGATGATAATATTGTTATGTTCATTATTTATTTCCTCTTTAAGAAGACAATAAATTGCAAAAAATCGATCTGTATCACCGCTAACAGGGTGTTGATTTCCCAATTTGTTAACCAATAACATTTAACTGCAGTAGCAACTAATTTTCTAAATCACTAGAATCAATCAAATTCCCATATTCTGTAGCAGGCATTTAAAGTCTGCCATTCAAACCCATTCATTAGCGACTACTGTTTTAGGTAAAACGATTATGACGTCATAATGCTAGTCGGTCGGAAAATAAAAATATAAATTGTGAAAATGGTCAATACGGGGTCATCGTAACGGAACACGAATAGCACGCCATCAATTATTTCATTCATAAAGACAAATTATTGTTAAGGTGTGACCGACCTTCATATACATATGGGGAGTGTGACTAAAGCTCACTTTTATTTGTGTAAAAAGCTTAATAGTCGCTAAATACCGAAGATAAAACTAAATAGCACCATAGTTTATGATACTTTGCGATATTTATGCGCTTTTTCCCATGTAGATGTAGAGTCTTTTTACCACTGTCATGCTATCTACCACCAGATAGAATGACAGTGGTAAAAAGAAAGAAGAGAGTAGAGTTTTTAGCTTTTATCTCTATTAACATTTGATTACTTTTACTTCATTCCTAATATGGTCTCGAAAATTTAAAGGCTTGCAGGCTATAATCCTTTAAATATTTATCAAGTGTCTCTCTTTTGACTGCCATGATTAGATGTTTCCCCTATATTCCGATGGTTGATGGATGGAATCTCTGATCACATGTCACCAGTACATGGGTCACGTAAAAATTTAGCAAAACAACGGTTCCCGGCGAAATTCGTGTGCTTCCAAAAGTCTATGGAATCGAAATATATACCCAATCTTATCAAAATAATAATAAAATTTACAAAATGTCATGTCAAAAATTTCATTAAATATTTGGCTGTTTTTACTCGTTGTCAAAACATAATATATCTCTAATGTTATGCAAAATAACGAGCTTAAATAAATCAAACCACGAAAGACAGATGGACAATACTACTTTTTATTACCATACTTAAAAGAAACCTCTTAAATACTCATTTATGAAAGCTTAAGTTTCTTATGCTAAAACTTATTATATTTATATGTCGGTATTTATCAATTTTATTTACAATGTTATAATGTATACTTAACAATACTAAAAGTATAAATGCGAAAGTGTGTCTGTCTGTCTGTTACCTCTTCACGCCTAATCCACTGAACCGATTTTGCTGAAATTTGGCATGGAGATACTTTGAGTCCGGGAAAAGACATAGGATACTTTTTATCCCGGAAAAATGTACGATTCGCGCGCGATAACCTAGTTTTGGCGCAACGGAGTTGCGGGCATCATCTAGTTATTAATAATTGAAGAACCTGTTTAGCTATGATTTTGTATATTTATGTAAAGTATTAATAACGGTAGTAACCATCGATCAAAATATAAAGATCGAACGTTATAGTTGACAGAAACAATCTTAATTCAAGCTTATTATCATTTATGCTCGCTACAAGAACAAGTATTCGGCACAAACAACGTACCTATGCTTAAAATAATATTAAGTATGGAATTTTACCGGTTCCATAAAATAACAGTTTCATATTTTATAGTGGGTAGGTGGATGAGCATAACAAACAAGTAAATAGGTACGATAAATGAAGAAAAATATTAATTCAATATAACTGCTAGAACATGATTTTAATAGATTTAAAATTATAATCTTGTTTTGACATTATTTTTGGTTTTTGAAAAATAATCTATACGATTTGTAGAGTCAGTAAATGACGACATTTCGACGAAAAAGAATTTCCTTAAATTTTCGGCACGTATTCCATAATTTTACTTGGAATCATATTCCTTAATCGGTAAGTCCAGTGCAAATTCAGAGCGCTATAAATAGGAAGCCGTTTCTAAAACGCTGAAAATCGAACAGACGTACATGTTAACTTTTCTTATAATATTTTGACACGGAATTATCCAACAAACATTCAAATAACTGTTCTTTAATACCAATCAGACATAAAACAATTATACAATTAAAGAAACTGTCTAAAACTTATAAAAATAATTGTCTAAAAATAAAAACAATATGAGAGCCGTGGGTGGGACCCATCGACCGCTTATTGTATTTACTTAATTAAATTATTGGTGAAATGTTATAAAATCCTTACCATCGAAGTTTGCTTTCATCTTTAAGTGATAAAGCATATATTTTTATCAACACAGTGGCTTATGTTCTAAAAAGGGGTTATTGTTGTCATTTGTAAAGAAAAAACTTGTATATATAGTTGAGGATTAAACGTGTAAGTAATTCATAATTTAATAAATATTAATATAAATTTGTTTGGTTTGCTGTGTTTTCTGCCTGAAAGCAAGACTAACAGTGAGAGGGATCCAGGGAGAAAAGTATTTTATTTGATTATTATCTAGACTTATTCATAGCTTATTCATAGGTTAGTCCTATCAAAAATATAATAATTTATGTGTCAGAGGCATTACAGTGTTTTCCTGAAAATAATATCCATAATATACCGTACCTAATATAGATTTATACCCAAATCCCCATCAATTGCTGCAGTGTTTGATAACCGACCTTATAGTTAGATTATACAGGCGTCGGTATTACTTTTGTATATTTCATTACAAGGCTCAAACTTGTATTTGATTTTCAGGGGTCCGTGGACAGTGGACTGGAAATGTTCGGACACGCTAGGTTGACACAACCCTTATATTATTATGGTACCGCCGTTGGTACCTATCAGTGTGGTATGTGGTGGTATTACCTGGTGAGGGTTGGAGCGGTGGTAGCGCGGGTCGCGGGGCTCGTGCGCGCGCCCACCGCTCATGCTACGCCGCGGCGCATGCCCGATGCCGCGCCACCGCGCTGAAAAAAAAAACCTTAAATCGCACTCAGACAAATAGTATTTTTTTTAAAAGCCTATGCTGACCCACTATTGGACAAAGGCCTCCGCCATATATCTTATATATAAAAATGGATTTTCAAATGTGTTAGTCGCGCTAAAACTCGAAAACGGCTGAACGGATTGGGCTGATTTTAGTCTTAAAATATTCGTAGAAGTCCAGGGAAGGTTTTAAAGTGACACGAAGTTCGCCGGGGCAGCTAGCATATACTTTACTCTAATTAAATGAATATATTGACAAAAGCCCCATACATTGTCTGTCAAATTGTTTATCTTATAACTTTAAACGAACAATATATATATATATATATATATGTAATTGGAATCTCGGAATCGGCTCCAACGATTTTCATGAAATTTAGTATATAGGGGTTTTCGGGGGCGATAAATCGATCTAGCTAGGAATCATTTTTAGAAAATGTCATTTTCATCGAATACCGAGCAAAGCTCGGTCAAACAGCTAGTTAAATTAAAGTTTCACCATCAATGTCTGAATGCGGCCGTAAGAGAGTTTAGTTTCTGAAACCTTTGTTCTTCAGTGGTAGACTTTGCAGTTCACTCTAGGTGTGTTGTAGGCACTGGGCAGCTTCTTCTTTCAAAGAGAAAAAGAGCCGAATAATAAATTGATCAGAGTATAATCTTATTTCATTGACACCAAAATAAAATAGTCAAAAATCACATTTACAAAACTTTAAATTGTAAAAGTGTTGTGAATATTATATTTTACTAGCTGTCCCGGTAACGTTGTTTTGCCATATAAATAATTTTTGGTATGAACAATAGATGTTGGCCGATTCTCAGACCTACTCAATATGCTCACAAAACTGCATGAGAATCGGTCAAGCCGTTTCGGAGGAGTACGGGAACGAACATTGTGACATGAGAATTTTATATATAAGATTTTTATAAAATTCTTAAAAAAGTGTTACAAATCCATAATGTGAAATTGATTGATACGTTATAGCTTCCTGTTGAATTTTTTGTTAAATTTAATAAATGATATTCGGTATCATGATGAATTAAACCTATTGACCCCCAGCTATACCCGCGGCATCGTATAAATTGGAAATCGTGTATTGACTACCGATAATGTAGTAGAAACGAACCAAACTTTAAATTTTATAAAAATTTTTAGGGTTACGTAGCCAAATGGCAAAAAACGAAACCCTTATAGATTCATCATGTCTGTTTGTCTGTCTGTCTGTCCATCCGCATGTCACAGCCACTTTTCTCCGAAACTATAAGAGCTTTACTATTGAAACTTGGTAAGTAGATGTAGTCTGTGAACCGCATTAAGATTTTGATACAAAAATGGAAAAATGATGAATGAATTTTAGGGTCCCCATAGGTACAACTGAAACAAAAAAAAACAATGGATAGGTGTTTAAAAATCATATTAAGATTTCAAATATGTATTTTTTTCTAACCTGAATAGTTTGCGAGTGGTAAAGGTACTCTTCCAAAGTGGTAAAATATGTGTCCCCCCTCTAATTTCTAAAGTAGGGACATGATAAGTCTTAAAAAAAAAAAAAAAAAATATATATATATATATATATATATATATATATATATATATATATATATATATATATATATATATATACAGTGTGTAACAAAAATAAGTGATAATACTTTAGGGTGTGTACGTGTTCCTTGTAGAGAGTTCACTGTGAAAGTAGCAGCGCTGAAAGACCAACATTTTTTTTTCACTTTTGTATGGGGAAACTCGTGACGCTCGGGCCCTTGCCCATACAAAAGTGAGAAAAATTTTTCGTCTTTCAGCGCTGCCACTTTTACAGTAAACTCTCTACAAGGAACACGTACACACCCTAAAGTATTATCACTTATTTTTGTTACACCCTGTATATATATATATATGTAATGATACCACACATCATCACAATATTATGACACATTTATTGGTACTTTTCATGATATTTTGCATTGAGGCAGATGATTTTGATAATTATTTCGCTGTTTGTAGACCGATTTTCAAAAATCTTGTACTGTTGTATAGGATAGAATCTTAGTTTTATATAATATAAACATTACGAAAGTGGTGATCTGAAGATGGGATCTATGAGCAATCGAGGTAAATCCTTGAAATTTATTAAAAATCAAATGGCGATAAGGAATTTATTTCTAGTAACTTAAACATATTATGTAACAAATAAGTTAAATTTTAAACAAAGGTAAATGCTACCAACAAAAGTAACTCCTGAACCTTTAAAGATAAAAGTTTGGGAATTGCAGCATCGCTTAGATAGCTGCAAGCATTTACCACAATTCCGCTCACAGTAACATAATCTAAATATGTAGTTAACATTCGTAGTGAATATTTACGCATGAAGCCTTATTTTAACAATTTAAACCGACTTCCAAGGTAAAAACCATATTCTTAAAAATATGATCTAAAGACTAAAAAGTATGAAATAATTCTTATTCTACATTAGAGCCTTTTTCGAAATTCGACTAAACTTCAACCAATTCTGTTCTCAATTTTCATTCTTTTGAAGTCGGTACTGGCTAAGTTCTATGTCAAGTATGTATCTCAGTTCTAGGCTGGTACCGACTTCAAACGAATGAAAATTGAGAACAGAATTGGTTGAGGTTTAATCGAATTTCGAAAAAGGCGCTAATGTAGAATAAGAATTAATATTTCATACTTTTTAGTCTTTAGATCTTATTTTTAAGAATATTGTTTTATTAGATCATATTTTTATTATTTTATACGTCATTAATGATAAACCTTAATTTAACTTTCATTCAATCAACTGAAATAATATAAATAATATATAAATCGAAAACCTTTTTATTTTATAAAAATATACCTTATTGCTGCTGCGATACCCTTCATGGGCGAGTCCGACTCGCACTTGGCCGATTTTTTTAAATTTTAATTGGCTAGCTGTAAATTTTGATTGAATGAGGTAGGTGGGTTGGTACCATCGTTTCTGGCTTCTTACAGTATTCTTTAATACTTTCTCATAATCTACATACATCCTCTATAGGACCTTAAGGCATGGGTCTACTCTAGAAGCAAAAAATATGTCATATTATTAAATCAGATGCAAGTTTTGTCTTCTCATTCTGCGGCATATAAATCATACGTGGGATTTAGACGTGGGAGAGCCATGCTTCGGCACGAATGGGCCGGCTCGACCGGATAAATACCATGTTCTCACAGAAAACCGGCGTGAAACAGCGCTTGCGCTGTGTTTCGCCGAGTGAGTGAGTTTACCGGAGGCCCAATCCCCTACCCTATTCCCTTTCCTACCCTCCTCTATCCCTTCCCTTCCCTACCCTCCCCTATTACCCTATTTCCTCTTAAAAGGCCGGCAACGCACATGCAGCTCTTCTGATGCTGCGAGTGTCCATGGGCGACGGAAGTTGCTTTCCATCAGGTGACCCGTTTGCTCGTTTGCCCCCTTATTACATTAAAAAAAAAAACTTTCACACAATAAATGTTTGCAAACAAAAAAGGTTAATCTGTGTCGTACGCTTATTTCTTATTTATTTGTAAGTTCGTACTATACCACTTTTACTTTATGCATGCTTTCGCAGTTTATACAATAGAATATTATAGATTTGATGCTGCAAAAAACTTGTTGATTTGTTGGAGTTGTACACATTGGTACTGCATACGTTATAGGTAAGTCATTTTCAATTTAACGAGTCAATACTAGCTTTTTTTATTCATTTCTTTATTTAACATTTATTGCACCTAAGACATTTACACAATATAACAATTGTTATAGAAATACGACACAAAGGAACAGTTTATTTGTAAGAAAAACTTTCAGCGGCCCTACTTTTATGTTATTATATATTTATTTATTATTACAAGTTTAGTCGACTTGATTGTGACATACCTACATCTGATTAACGTTGGCGTTAACCGCATATTGCTTAGTTAAATGGCAATCGCGATGTAGGTATTAAATGCAAAGAATTTGTAGTGACTAATGTTAAACTAGAAATAGGGAATTTTTATGGTAAATGCCTTTTCACTTAAAATTAATCGCGGAAGATTCTCGGCTTTATTTATTGGAAAGTTGTTTGTCCGCATGTCTGTACGTCTAATCGTCTGTACCGGGTCAAGTGTCGCGTGTCCACTAAATAATACATCCACATTGTCAATTTGTCACCCATGCTCATACTCACTCATACCCATACTGTTGCTATACTGTTTGAGTTAAAAATAGTCCCAAGTATTGCAACAGTGCTATTTATAGACTGTTGATGTATAGCTTTTTATTTATAATTGTTTTTTACCTTTTGTATAATATACCAATTTAAGAAATTGATCCATAGGCTAATGGCGGACATAAGTCGTCGTAAGTCGACCACATGTGATATGACGTAGGTCCATCAACTGTCTCTGACAGAACGGCGGTGGCCCCACATTTCCCGGTTGTCTTCCCCTACTGCCGGGGATGCATAATGGCATTTCCCGACTTAAAAAAAAAAAAAAAAGGTCCATCAACTGTCTAGAAATTAATTTCCTCGATGGTACAATGACGGACTTATTGCCATTGGCATTTTCTACCAGTCAACCAGGGTGGTGACAGACAAAATAAACAACACAGGAGCTTTAATTTCGTTTCAAGAGCTTAATATATCCTTTAATTTCTTTTAAAGAGCATTTTATATTTTGGGAATTTCTGTGAGCTTAATAACCGCACCTTTAACAATCGCTGTAACTGTGAATGTAAAGTAAGGACAAAATATCGTTTTCCTAATATAAACTATATAAGTTATAACGCATGCCTGTAGATTGTAGATATAATAAATTGTAATCAGAAATAAAAATAAGCTGATAAATAGCCAAGCATCGATTACTTTAATGCAACGTGCTTTTATAATTTTGAACATTACTTTTACAACAATATGTCCACTTGATTAGTAGGTACTAGGTATCAACTCATAAATAATAATCCGCATAACGTTTATACCATGCGGAATTAAGGCTACAAAGAATTGAAAACCCTTCATATAATCAGCTGTTACAGGCTTTCACTCATGTCCAAAATATCGAGACCCACTACATTTCGACTTTCCGCCAAATCACAGTCGACACAAAGGAGCATAGAGAGTAACGAGAGCTCAAGTCATATTGGTGGCAGCGCCTGCATTCGAGGGTTAACAAGCTCCAAGGTCGACATTTTCATCAAGGTCAGCCACACCTTGTGAAATTCGATTTTTGAAATTTTACGATTCTAGAACAGATTTAAAAAATTTAAACTTCTTAGGGTTCTCTACCAAAATCAATGGGTACTTGTTGGCTACGTACAAACTTTTTATATACTTAGTTGTAACTAAGTAGGTAATGTAAAAAATTATGTATTTATCTTAATGCTTGCTAATTTTTATTTATATTGATTATAATATTACCTACGAATAATTATACAATTATTAAAATTATTTCTGCAAATTCATGCATAAACAAATCTGAAAAAAAAGTAACGTCAAGAGTATTAATTAGTATAAATTATTACATAAGTATGTGTGTTCAATAAATAAATAAAAGAAATTGAATAAATTAACCTTTTTTTTCTTTTTTTGTGACAATTTCCAGGTTTACAGTGTTGTAAACAGAACTACAGACTGTAGCACCTGCGGCGGACATGCGCACTACGAGC
Organism: Aricia agestis; assembly: GCF_905147365.1. Classification (NCBI taxonomy): domain Eukaryota; kingdom Metazoa; phylum Arthropoda; class Insecta; order Lepidoptera; family Lycaenidae; genus Aricia; species Aricia agestis. Next base: position 11,438,681 of record NC_056406.1, read on the forward strand.
CTGAACATATTATATCTTTTATTTCCTTTTTATTAACATTACAGCTGAGGTTTCTGAGCAAAATAATAATAAAGAGGTCTTATCAATATAGCATTTACTACGTTCAAGTTTATAAATGCCTCAAACTAATATTTACAAATCTGTCATAACATGATGGGGATTTGCACTTCAGAATGAAAACATTGATTTTCTTGATCTCGTGTAAAACTCAGAACTACCTTGTTCGGTTAAGAATAAACCTTTTGTTTTTATGTAACGTCTTACTTACTTTATCTAAGAATTTAAACTTAATCGTAGTCAGGTGACATCAAAACAAGGTTATTCAGAGCCTCAGCTCCGCACTATTATTTAGTACAAGAATTGGTACTTACACTAAAGATTTTCCAATGTATTTTAGAATTTTGACGAAACGATCACAACACTGCAGTTCACTATGTACCAGGTGTTATGCACTTTTTTACGGAGTTTTCACGGGTCCTGAAAACTGCAGGGGCGCTCACTGACAGTTGTCATGTGCGGCAAACGCTCGGGCATCTTCGGGGCGGCTCGGCCAGCTTTGGCGACGTTCGGGAGCTCCCGGGTTTTATCGGAGCTTATTGATCGGGCGAAGTCGTGAGGCGCCCGGCCGCCGGTCGCCAGTGGCGCCCCCGCTTCGTGCTAATGAGAGCTGATGGGTGTCCATTATTTAGCAACCGCGAAGACCGTTGCGAGCAAAATTAATAGTTATTTTATTGATTTATAACTCCTCAGATATACGATTGATGCTGTGCAAATATTATGACTGCTAATATACTTACCCTGTTTAAGTTGACTCCTATTTGCGTTAGATTTGAGATTTATTTAACCACTTTTTCAAATAAGGAAGTTCTTCCTAACATCATGGAACCCTTAATTTGCGAAATTTAGCACAAAATGTTTTACCACACCAGGCAAGCCGCATCTACCATTGACTTTAATATTAATGTCCTATTCTTTAATTAAAATATTTGCAAAAGAAACGAAAATTGTTGACATTATCTTCGGATGGGCATTTTGTTATTTTTTATAATTTCTGTAACTTTTATAAAATTAAGATCCAACATCACACAAATCCAACTAAACTTTGACCCTGACGACTGACCGTTGGTATACGAGCTTCTAATTGTACGGATCTAATCCGGAAATAAGAGCGAATGTTGGAGTTTCTACTTGCAGTTGCATAATCTAAGTTATTAATTAAAAAATATGTTTATCAATTCGAATCAGTGTTTGTTTCTAAATATTAATATGATTCCTCATTAATGGTTAAAGAAAAACGGTAATTTATGTAAGTGGGGATATGAAAAAATACATAACATGAATATTGAGCTGATATCTAGACTAGAGAATATTATGTATGCAATATTAATTTTCCATTATTAGATAAAAAAATATAAACTGTTAATTGGAAAAATGCTTTTCCAATAAATCATATTTCGAAGTTTTATTCTATTTTTAGTTGAATTCAAATTCGGAACGATATCGGGTGAGTGGCGGAGTGCACTTGTTTTTCACTGTCACCGGACCTAATTGCGTCGTTTTTCATTGCGACCCCCCAGGGGGTGATCCCCCTCGGCCGCCCCCTCCGGGGGGGCTTATCGCGACATTAACTAAATCCATCAGATTACATTTACACTTAGAACGTTTATATTCATCACGTTTATAAAGCCAATCTCTACATTACTAATTAGTACTTGATATCTTCCTAGATTTTTAATTGGCACAAAATTATTAATTACTAATAGCACTTTTTAAACGAAAAAAATATACTCCATCTATTTATAATTACCAAATGTCAAATGGTGTTCATTTAAGTATCTACTTTATCCGAAGGTATAATTAAACTCAATGCTATATCTCATAAACGTGTTTTGACTGAGATTCGCTATTATACACACATACAAGAATATTAACTGCTAACTGTAGAGTAACAGTAAGATCATATTAATGTCGTATCCAATGTCGATGGATCTCATAATATCATTGATATACTATAATCGATTAGAAATAATATTAAAAAAATAAGCTCGGAGACAATTTCGCCTCACCAAAAATCGTTGAAGAAAGCAGCTTTTGTTGCTGAAAAGCTCAAATCTACTTTAAAGGATCGATGATAATATATTTGTTTATGTATTAAACACATTAAAACCTCCATTAATAGTTTTGAATAGATATTTTTGTCTTCGTTAAATAATTCTACTCAGTGCGACCACTAACTCTTCAAGACAATGTAGAGTTCGCATGGTTTTCGCTCTTGCCATATTTACAGTGCTCCCAAAGTGATAATGCGCATAGAAATTTTCGTAATTTTTTGGCAACGGTCGTATTTCCCGAGCGTCGGAAGACGTCGCTGCAAGCGCTGTTTTAAACTTAACTTTAAGAAAAACAGACCTTTCTTTCCAACGACGTAGAGGCGTCTGACGTTGCTTGGACGTTACCATGGTAATACAATAAAATCAAGCGCGATGGCTTCCCGGTGAGTTATAGCACAATTGACGGACTGGCGACAGCGGACAGCCACCGGCTATATTATGGTATTTACTTCTGTTTCCTTTGAAAAAGGTACAAAATGCAAGTGCATTGTTTGGGGCTCTTACGTTTCATAGATTCGGGTTTCGTGATTGCGACAATGGGCATTGTCCAAAAAAAATCACATGTACTTTTTATATTTTTTTTCGTTAAAATAGGGTATTTTAAGAATATAAATTAAATAATTTTGAAATTAATTGGCTAGTTTTTTCTCAATAAATTTTTAAAGTTTCGCTCTGACGTCATCATCGGCGGACAATTGACCTCTGAGTATGTTTTAAATTTCCTTTCAATCTTATTTATAATGGCTGGTTCGTCAAATGCAAGTTCTCATTATGTGAAAGCTGATACGAGAAGCTTACCAAAAGTTCGAAACGTAATGTTGTTTAACGCCATTGAAGGTGAAACAAAGGTTAAACGTATTTGTACAAAAATATAAGTATGTAATGGGTATTTTTTTCGTTTATATACAGAAAAACGATCACTGACCTTATTCCTCGAAATGTTTTTGTAATGAGCAAAATTTAAAAAAAATGGACAATGCCCATTAGCGAAGATTTCCATGTGCATTATTAATTTGGGAGTAATCTAAATTTTGAAATCGCTCTACTCTACAATTTCTACACTCTTCAGCCAATGCGTAATTTTTAGGGTTCCGTATTTTTAATTGTGTCTACGCTTAAACATCAACGGTGATAAGAATTTATCGAGCTAGCATTACCACAAAAAGAGCGGCCATCCTCGTTAACTCCATATATTAAAAACATTTTATTATTCATTTTATTTCCACATAAAAAACTAACGGGTTATGTGATATATGTCACACAATCTGCCACGACCAAGCCTGTTTACGATGAAGGTAGTTAATACACATGTTACGTATCTATTTTTAATGCATACATGAAAATAATTACGTAGCTTTTTTTTTCTTGATTATCCATACTAATATTCTATATGCGAATGTGTGTCTGTTTGTCTTTTACCGCTTCACGCCCAAACCGCTGAACCAATTTTGCTGAAATTTGGTATGGAGGTAACTTGAGTCCCGGGAAAGGACATAGGATACTATTAGCCTTTAAAAAAACGAATATTTGCGTAATAGACGTATCTAGTTTGATTATAAGTAAAAATCATTGCTTAAAAATAGCATTATTAGTAGAGCCCTAGAACAATTTTTCTATTACTATCAAGTAAATTTTTTGTGAGTAGCTTCATTGTGATAAGACAAACAACATTTTTATCTACGAAAATTTTGAAAGTGGTAGTGGTAGTGGTGGTAAAAGATAGAAAGGATTTCATACTATGATTTGATGGTCCTAAAATATGGATTGTTCTATTTATAGGGCAATGTTACTCTTAAATTATATAACTATTAACCTATTAATATACAAAACTCAGCTGGTTAGGGTTCCATTTTAGAGTACCGTAGTCAACCAAGTTTTGTTGATTGCAGAACCCTAAAACGGAACCCTAACCAGCACATTTTTTGTATATTGGTAGGTCAATAGTTATATAATTTAAGAGTAACATTGGCCTACAAATAGAACAATCCATATTTTAGGACCATCAAATCAAAGTATGAAATCCTTTCTATCTGTGGTAGCTACCACTTTCAAGATTTTTCGCGAATAAAAATATAAATAATGAAGCTACTCACAAAAAATTTGCTTTATCAAGCTAATTAATATAACTATCGTAATCAAAAAAAAATGTTCTAGGGCTCCCTGACTATAAGGTTTTTGAGGTTTTGAAAGAAAACATCAATAAAACTATATGAAGCGCATTCAAAGTTATTTCATTAAAATAAATATTACACTTGCACGCATTTTCATCAAAATCTTGCCTGCAATAACCATGATAGTGACATTATGAAATAAAAGAATCAGAGAGTAAATCCCCCGCTAGTAATAGCCATCATTTGAATAATATCACGTCAATTAGACAGCGCCCACCCCGACTGAGCACTTAGTAAATAAAACAGGATGATTCTACCCTAGGGGTGCGCTGCCATAGGCAGAAATATCGACAAAAATATCCGTATTTCTGTAGTTTTAGGTGTTCCAGGTCTGTGATGTTTTGTAAAATTTTGTGATTGCTCAGTAAAAGATCTAATCATTGTATATATTACCTTTTTGTGGAATTTTTAAATAAGTTTAATTAAGCTAATAATTGAATGTATACGTTTATAAAACTTTATCGTCAAGAATGTACATTAAGATTAAATAGAAAAGGTTATTAAAATAATATAAAAATTTAGAAACAAACGCATTATCATATAAATCTAGAATATATTTTAATTTGGCGACAGAAAAATTATTGACTTACATTTATGCATGACATAATGCTGTCTTCGCCGTATCTGTTTGTCTGAGAGGTTGTGAATTACTCAGCAAGACAGTGGCTCTGACTGATCTTTAATGCTCTCTTTATCTCTTATTCCTATTGAAGTTTTTAATTTGCTAACGTCCATATAGTATAAATAAACCTGCCATAAGTAACATTTAGATATTGCATAACTATTACCTATAGATAAAATGTTCTTTTACCAAGGGTCTTAGGTACCCACAGGCTGTTGATTAAAGTGACAATATTAATAATAAATTGTGAAAATAAACATTAAAAATAAGAAATATCGACATCGATACAAGCACATCCCTAATGCGACAATAACCCTGGATTTCGTGACGGAGGAGCGTTACTGAAGACGAGGCGCGGCCCGGCCTATTGACTTAGTATTGCGTACGCATAAACATCGACAAAACTTCGCCGAAACGCCGCAATCACTTCCTTTATAACTATTTACTGAAACCATTATGGGTGTAGCCAATTTTGTCACAGATAACTAGAGGCATTGAGTTTCTTTTAATATGTCAGATCTGTTTGATGATAAAACTACATCGTTTAAGTTAGTTTCCCTTAAATACCTTATTCCTTCGTGTATATTTATTCGACTTTTTCGCATATTATGATACACTAGCTGTATGACTTAAAACACGAATAAAATGACATTTTCTAAAAATGATTCCTAGCTAGATCGATTTATCGCCCCCGAAACCCCATAAATACTAAATTTCATAAAAATCGTTGGAGCCGATTCCGAGATTCCAATTGTATATATATGTCGTAGGATGATTTGATAAATCCGTGTTTTCGCGAAATCCCTAATTACAAGAATTGCTCGTTTAAACTACTTACTCAGTACAGTCACTGTCATCAACTTCAAATGAAAATAAAGTAATAAATTTAGTCTGAAACAATGTTTTCAACATTTACAGCTGAGTATTATGCATCAGAGGGTCAGAATTAGCTAGAAGGGGTCAAATTGCCCCTTTGAAAAGGGTCATCAGATAAGCCATTATGAAATCAAAAACAACCCTCCATACCCCATTAGTTAAAATATTAACATGTTAATGAAGTTAACATAAAAAATATTAATTATCTTAATTAACAATCATAAAAAAGATATGACATTGTTAATAGCATTTCAATTAACTTTTATTTTACGAGGTAAACCGTAGGCTTGTGCTAGACGGCTTTCTCTATTCCACTTCTGCTTACAATATCAAAAATTATATAAGCAACAAATACTCTGCAGTTGATAGTAATTTAATATTATATTAATTTCTGAATTCTCTATCCTACGGCTAAAACTACAAACATGTACGTGTGATTTCTGCCGCGCCCTCAAATCGAAGCGCAATATTAGCAAATATTTTCGTTCAACGGCCATCCATCCGTGAAAAAAGGGGGAACTGACTTGTAGCGATTTATCGCGGGGAAAAACATATTTCAAAATTGCATTGGGTGTGGGGACAGGTTAAAATGCGCGATACCCAAGTTGAGATTTAAAAAATGCTGAAATTGTGTAATTTTCTCTGCTTTTGCATTGGGTTGTTAAAATTGTGTTTTTGTCCTTCTCTGATAGAACCTACAAGATTTTTAGGTCAGGTCAGTCGTACCAGCTTTTAGGGCCAAGAAATACACTTAGGAAAACTCCATGTAAATACTGTTATCAGAATCAACTACCACAGCAACTGCAAGCATTGAACGCACCCAACTGCAACTGTATTACACGCTATATTTCAGATGTTGACGTCATATTAGCCTCTGCATAAAGATTAAGAAACAGAAAAGCTCAAAAAACGCGCAATGTACATCAGTTGCAGTTTATAGCTCGCTGTACCAAGATAAGTGCGTACAAATCACGTTTCGTGCGAATCAATACTTAAGTCGAGGCGATCCCCCCCGTTATTGCAGGAGTAGTTGTGGGGGGAGAGTGGGGGGAGCGGGGGGTATCGACCGCACCCACCTGACCGTCACTAATCAAAGCTCATCCCGCGCACTATTATTGTTGTATTTATCATATTACAATTCTAAAACGAGTTGTCCCTTTGAAGTCGTGTAGTGGGTATGATTAATATATTTATTATCTAGGTTACACTGTTTTAATTTTTTTTCTGATATCAGATATAACATATCAATTATCTGTTTTTCAAGTGGATATTAAATAAATATTTTCTGTCCTCCTGAAGAATCCCAATGTAGGCAGTAAGTATCTACAACAATAACTGACAAAATATACACTGGTATTATAAGACTAAAATATGCGACAAAATAATAAAATTAGTATACCCCAATATAAACTTAATTATTAACTCTCATACTACGTCAGTTCAAAAGAGCTGTATAGAGTATTAGCGTAGCGCTATTAAATCCTAACCTTCATGGAGTTAGTGAGCGGTATTTATAAAAAGTTTTCCGCCCCGACGCCTTCTTTAAAGCTTTATTGAATAAGCTTTTTTTTTCAGGGAAATTCGCGTTAAAATTTAAACGATATAAAACTTGGGCATAGACTTTACAGGATGTGTAGTATCCACTGTGCCAAATGCCAATATTAAGTTGTCCTGTATTCACTTTGATTAGTGCGAGGTCAGGTGATTGGAGCAGGTGATTAGGAGAAATTAAAGGACTTGCACTAATCAGTCGCTGACCGCTGTCCACACTTACTTTCTCCTGATTAATAATCACCTGCACAGTGCACTCATCACTAATCAAAGTGAATACAGGCCATTACTAATAAAATGATACACTCTGAAAATATAATAGACTAGATGTCCCGCGCGGCTTCGCCCGCGTAAATTAGGAATTTTACGGAAACCGTACATTTTCCCATAAAAAATAGCTCTCATGTCCCTACTCCCTTCACTTGGTCTACTCTATATCTTTGCCAAATATTGCCATAAAAATTGCTCCATTAGTTCGTAATTTCTAATATTTCCCACATATTTCCCACATTTTCCTGAGTTTCTTCGGTCGCATTAGTCTTAGCGTGATAATATAATATAGCCTATAGTCTTACTCGATAAATTAGCACTCTATCTAACACTGAAATATGTTTCTAAATCGGACCAGTAGTTCCTGAGATAAGTGCGTTCAAGCAAACATACTCTAAACTCTTCAGGTTTATAATATTAAGTATAGATTTTTTCAATTATCGCTTGACAAACTCGAGTCTTGATCTAAAAACGTACTATGAAAAGTACCAATGACAGGGTCATTATAGGCTCATAAGTCATAACCATGGGACGATGTATGGTATAATAATATGGTAGTGGTGATGATGATGAATGTAATTTGCACAGTAGCATATGCTTTCCATTCTTAAACGCAGCACTCTCAGCACCTTCCGAACCACGGTACACCAGGTATACCTCGGTGCAAAATCTTACTTGTTGGTAGCATATGCTTAGAATCCTTCTCACGAAACCGAAGTCACCACATGTTTCCATATAAATTTTGAGGAGTTCCCTCGATTACTTATGCATCCTTCATCAGATCACCACTTTTGTGCAAAAATCGGTTAACTAACGGCGGAGTAATCGTTGAACATAAGAAAACGAACATAACACCTCCCCCATTTTGAAAGTCGGTTAAAATTGTAGCCTATGTGTTATTCTGATGTATAAGCTATATTACTGTAAAGTTTCATTAAAATCCGTTCAGTAGTTTTGCGTGAAAGAGTAACAAACATCCATACATCCACACATCCATACAAACTTTCGCCTTTATAATATTAGTAGGATATGATTCTACAATACCAGGTCTTTTTGTGTACACGGTGTAGATATTTTTACTAGTAGAGGAATTTTACTAAGTTATATTTACATCAGTAGTTGCATGATATTATACAAGATTAAATACAGGTGTATTTAGTCTGGTATATCCTGCAACTTCTGAGATATTATATCCTTTCTATTCTGTTATACAATAGTTGAATCTTTATATGACCAACAATTGAAAGATTCTCATAAAATAGGATTAGGATAATCTAAAATGAAGTAATCCGAAACGCTTCCGTGCGGCTAAGTATAATCCTCGTTACACAACTACATTCGATAACTCAGGAGCTCCGTAATTGGAACACAGAAAACACGTATAAAAACCAATTTACGGTCATGTTCCAAAAATTGGGCGGGTAAATTAACTCGGAATATTATACATGCAAGTAACTCCTGGGCGCTTAGCCGACACGTTTTCTTTACCGCTTTTTTTATAGCATCGCCGATCAAAATGTACCTATGGAATTGACATGATACCAGTCGAATGTCGATTTCATGTTATCAAACGCTCGGTATGCCGATTCCATACAATTTTATCGGCTATTCTATAAAAAAGCGATGAAAGAAACGTGTTGGCTAGGGGTTCTGGGGCAATTTGAGTGCGGAAGCAAATAGAAGTCATGTCGGGCGCAATCGCAAGCGCGTACGCACTGCACGGTCACGCGAACTAAATAATTAGGATTCGAACTAAATTACTTTTTTGGGGTTCGTTGTGGTGGTTTAAAATAAAAGTTCTGATGTGACAGACCATCTGTTCTCATGCAATATTTATACAAATAAAACAGTTTTGGTTTTCAGCAGATCAAACTTTGCAGTTATTGCGCATAGTCAAATTCTAACAATGGAAGCAAGGCAATTGCGAAGACATATGTATTTCCATATTGGTACAGGCTGACCATATGACAGACAGAGAGTATTCATTTTGAACCTTCGATAGATTTTATTAGATGTCTGTATCTTTACACATAGTAAAGATACAAACATCTAATTTCATCGATATAACTGTCATTGACGTAACAAATCAATGAAGTTATTATCTGGTATACGGAACTAGCGGGCCGCGTGCCCCCCGTGTATTGCGTTGATAATTACTTGCAGTGCGTGAGCCGCGACCCGCCTCTAACCTATTTGTAGTTATAGAGAAATTGTTCATTTGCCCTTATTATTGTACGCGTAATTTTATTAGGCTCGTTATAAATGACGACCATTATAGAAACAGTCGGAAAACATGACATTAATTAGTGTTTTAATTTCAGCACGTACAATTATGCAAATAAAATATTACAATTAGCATAAAATTATATCTAAAATTAGGAATGATGTTAGCATTTATGTAGGAATAATAAACTTAAGGTTTTGGTCAATTTTCGTACCTAAAAATTGCCATGTCACGATCAAATGACGAACACTAACACAGGTGGAGCTGAATTATGTAATTAGTGTAGAAAAAAGGCTAGAAATTCTAAGATACAGTCACAGTACTAGTCGCACAGACACAGCAGTAAACGTAGGTACACAACAGAAAGTTTTTAAGCATTAAAATTAACGTAACCGACATAAAAGCCTAAACATTGTGTGAAGACCTTGTACCGTCTAATGACGTACAGTACTTTTGTTGTAAAGGCCCGTAAAAAATTAATTTCACTGATACATAATTTATGATTTTAAAAATAAAAAAATCAAAGTTTATTTATGGTGGGCAGCGCGAAAGCCCCCTTTGAGTGGGGTAGGCGCCCGCCTTCTATATTTAGACGGGCACGCACCGGAAGCACAGCCTTCCATGTTTGCCGCCCAAAATACGCAGTTTTCGATGATACAAGTTTGCCACTTTTATTGTTATTGCGGCATTTACAGCTCTTTGTTAAGGATTGAATCTATTAAACTGTGTCTTGAAAATATAAAATAAACTGGCTTTTTCTCGCGGCTTTGCTCGATTTAATTATTATTATTTATCTATCAAAGTCTCAGCCCGATCGGTTTAAAATTTACAAAGTTTCATACAAACTTTCAGCCCCTTTTTTATGCCCTTGGGAGTAGAATTGATCAAAATCCTTTCTTAGCGGATGCCTACGTCATAACATCTACCTGCATGCCAAATTTCAGCCCGATCCGTCCAGTGGCTTGGGCTGAGCGTTGATAGATCACTATGTCAGTCAGTCAGCCTTTGATTTATATATATTTAGATAAATACCTTGACTAAAGAGAACTGTCGACAAATTGCTAAAGGAATAAAAACGTTTTATAGCGTTGGTCAGCAATGTCACCATAGGATTTTTCTGGCTACAGATTTGTAAAGTATCACCCCTATGATATTAGATGTCTGTTTATACAATGCAATGATAGCTTTCCAGAACAATACATTGGAACATCGGATAGTGTAACAAATAGGCTTTCAGGGCGGCCTTCAATACTATTAATCATTTTGTTTACGCTTTGAATTGTAACAAACAAATAAATACATCCAATAAAAGAACAAAAAACTTTTTACATTTTCTGTTTTTCTCCACTTGTATTATCGTCGCTTTAAGTATTATCGTTATTACTGAAACTGCCAAAATTTTCACGGTAAATATTACGAGTAACAAAATTAAAGAAAATGGTAGTTTTTTCCATGGCTTACAGAAATTTTAAGGACTTGCCATGGATTTTCCTGTTGCTTAAAATTTTGTACTAAGAGAATAATTAAAATCGAGCATATACGTGCAAACTCTTTTGTACGAATTGAATAAAACTACTCGTGTAGATTTGCATATAAAAAAATACAATATTCATATTAAATAATAAGCCATTTTACAACCGTTACAATAACATTATGTTTCTTTGCATTTAATAAAAAAATTAGGTGTGTATATACCATTCATATTTTCTGACATGTACCCTTTACAGAGGGCTGGATATTGTATAAATCAGTGGTGTATTGCTTAATTCTATCCGTGTAATAGTCGCCAGCCGTGACGGCACTGCACTGAGTCACGTAAGGGGTGAATATGAATCACCAGTGTATGTGCAATCGATAGTTCTTGCCGTTTAACAAGGAAAAGGCTGTTTTCTCACTTTTATCCTCAGCTTACTCATCGGTACAGCTGGGGGCAAAAAGATATTGTGATTGTAGTTTTATTAATCTAAATGATGACACACGCATTCCAGTTTGTAAACTTGATGTGGAACTAATTGTGCAATATAAGAGCTCGATTTTCATGAAATATTTGTCCTCTATGTGTGAGGAATGTAAATCTCATTGCAATCGGCTTTAAAGAATATTACTTTAATTAGTGAGAAGGATGGATGAAAAGATGTCCTAGTAGGTGCTAACACATTTTTATTCATTTACGGCCAAAGTACATACATCTGTAAAAAAACACTTTTGGATAGGTACTACTTCTACTAACCATATTCCTTAGACAAAGAGAAACAAGAAAAAGTAAAAGTTTTTTTGCAGATATTAGCGCAAAACATTATTTATCCAAGGTCGTAGGTTATATAAATGTGTATGTACATTTCTTTTTACTATTTCGATCATCCCTAACATACTAGTAATAAAACGCAGCGGGAAGGCTCGCGAAACCTCAACGCTATTTACGACGCAATGATCGGCGCGCACCGGGGCGGCGCAGTTACATCCATTACGGTACAACTATCATTACGGCCCACTATTGATTCCTAATCCGCACTTCCGGATGTTACGTAACCCCCCCCCTCCCCCCGGCGACCCACCCCACAAGATTTACCGCGCGCTTGACGAATGATTGGCCGGCCGTTCGCCCGAGCTTTTCAGGGATTAATGCCGCTGTTTTGTTTCGTAAGCGATTATTCGCGCCGCTATTTTGTGTAGTTCTCTTGTATTTTATAGTTGCTTGAAATATATTTTGGTATGCCATGACTAGGCCTAGTGTACAAGGTGTCATCCCTGTAGAATTCCTCATTTAAATACCTATTTGCCAACAGTATTTGCAAGTAGATTTATTTTAAAGGAAGAGAAGGTTTTTTTACATAATGAAGGTGGACTATCCATCTGATAGACGGTAACATTTTGATAAGCTGCATCGGGCTCGTTAATTAGGGGTTGTGGTCCGCAAATTTTAAACTATAGTCTTTTATTAACACAAAACAGACAACAGAAACTAGTTTTTTAGGATTCCGTACCCAAAGGGTAAAAGCGGTACCCTATTACTAGGACTTCAATGTCTGTCTGTCCGTCTGTCTATCTCCAGGCTGTATCTCAAGAACGGCAAGAGCTAGAGTCTTGAAATTTTCACAGATTATGTATTTCTGTTGCCGCTATAACAAATACTAAAAAAAATATTTAAGGGGGGTCCCATACAACAAACTTTTTGGCATTTTTTGCACTAAATCAATAATGGCTATACGTGAAATATTCACAAAATACTTCTAGTATTTAATAGTACTTTGTTTAATAGTATATGTACCTAACATAGTACTTTAATAATTGATAAGTACCTGGATGACCGAGCGTTGCTCGGTATTCGTTAAAACACGATTAAAATGACATTTTCTAAAAATGATTCCTAGCTAGATCGATTTATCGACCCCGATATGCTAAATTTCATGAAAATCGTTGGAGCCGATTCCGAGATTCCAATTATATATATACAAGAATTGCTCGTTTAAAGATATACGATAAAATTTAAATATAATAAATATTTAAGGGCGGCTCTCATACAAAAATACATTTTTTTGTCTATTTTTGCTCTTAAATGGTACGGAACCCTTCGTGAGTGAGGCCGACTCGCACTTGGCCAATTTTTTTTAGTTTTCTTGAGAACGTCATCTAGAATAAGAATAAGAATTTTCTTATTCTAGATGACGCCCGCTGCCCGCAGCTCCATTGCGTCAATTTTTTTTCCCGAAAAGATGATTTTTTTATATATCCTTTCCCAGAACTCAGAGTATCTCCATACTAAATTTCAGCAAAATCGGTTTAGCGGTTAGGACGTGAAGAGGTAACAGACAGACAGACGGACATACTTTCGTTTACTAATACAATATACATACATAGTATGGATATGGATTGCTTAGTACTTTCCTCATACTCAGAAGTGCATTGACCGCACTCAGCAGATTTCAGTTAACTCAACCAATTTTCCTGTAGAAGGGTTAAAGAAATCATGTTTCCATTCGTCAAGTAGCGGCTTAGCTACCTCTGGGGATAGTCGAGTTTTGAAGTACGATAGAACGGGACACAGGTCGGAGACTAGCATAGCATGCTGTCACAGCAGCGACAACAACACGTTTCTCCACTCACTACTGACAAAGATAGCAGGGCGCCATCAATTTAAATCTAATGTGCCATCCGCGACCGACAATAGACCGGCCTGAAAATTTTTAACTGTTTCAGGAAGGTACAGTAAAAATGCATGACGTAAGTAATTTCAGTTACGTTATTTCATAAATCCTGTACAGTGTACAGTTACTTTCTATAAAAACCTAGAACATTTGACAGTTATTGTTTTAGAGTATCGTACTAAGAGTCTTAGTCTAAGACCCAGTTTCATCAAGCAATGTTAAATAAATAATGGCTTGTTAAATCAGTTAATGGCCTGTTATAGCTATCGAGCATTCCACCATGCCCTAATGTCATGTTAAGACCCAGTTTCATCAAGCAATGTTAAATAAATAATGGCTTGTTAAATCAGTTAATGGCCTGTTAGAGCTATCGAGCGTTCCACCATGCCCTAATGTCATGTTAAATCACCTAACACGGTGTTAAATTTAATTCCTGCTATGGAGGTCCGTTAAATATTTAACAGGTTGTTATATGAGTCAAAATAACAACTTTCAAAGACAATATGCAATATCAATAAAAGAATCTGTTTTGACTTTTGAGTCTTTCCGCCATGTTTCCGCTACGTCCTTATTATTAAATATTTTCATAGTTATGAATAATTATTTATTTTCACTTTGTCAAAAATTCAGCCTTCGGATTTTCCTTGACATTGCAAATATACTAACTTGTATCAAAATTACCAAACCGAAATATGTAAATAAAAGTTTGTATTATGATTCATGTTTTCAGCTTTGACAGATAATAATTATTAACCTGATAAATTAAGAAGAACTATTATAGCGTAACAAATGTATGCGATCAGTAATATTTTAATTTGGTCGCATTATCTACTATTATACTACTATGGAAGAAAGTGACACATTGCAGCAAACATGTCGTATTAATCTTGTACATTGCAGTTTCGTCGCCTTATAACAAAAATGAACGAATTGGTAGTTGTTCACTTAACATTGCATTTACTAATCCGTTGTTAAATTTTTACTGTGGGACATAAGTATTTTAACAGTCTGTTTAATTTTCTAAGCTCCGTTAAGTAATGCCTCGTTAGGATTTAACAAACATAGGTTGGTGAAATTGGGTCTAATGGACTTAAAATACTACAGAAGGCTCTGAAACTGAAGGCCAGCGGTAGATTTTGACTGCGCAAGAAAGCAAAACCACAAATGAGAATTTGGTTATGTTATTGTTAAATGAATCACAACATTTTCATTAAAAGATAAATATATTTTATCGCCACATTCAAATTTACAGAAATTCAGACTCTACATTTTGATTTTTTAATAGCGTTAAAAATAAAAGAATAAAATTAATAGATCGACTTTAAAATAATAATCGAATATGAGATGGAGTAAAAGCTTTGTATTTATTGATGTATGTTATATGCGAGCCTCCAACGATTCGGTAGACAAGATGAATAAATTAACAAGTCGGCTAAATATGAAATTTTTAAAAGCTCGAAATAAACTCTCATAATCATAACGAGAAGTAAATTAATCAATTAACATACAATTAGCTCTCTCTCGGCATTGTCATAAATATTTACTATGTTATAGTAGTTTCATAGTCGCCAAAACTTGCTCTACCACATATTATATAAAACAATAAAGGATGTTTTTATATAATCTGTGGAACAATTTTCATAGAATTAACGAAACTAATGTTAATTTTATACTTCACCAAATACCACCACTGTCATCATTTGTTGTACAATACGCCAAAAACATCTGTTTATAGCGCTTGCGTGAAAAGTGTATGTAGAGCAAAGTTTTTCTTTCATGAAAGATAATGTTTTGTTATTTGTATAATTATTATTATTCAGTGCTATTACAGGATTGATAAAAAAGAAGAGGGTTGTTTTCTTAATAGGTAGATCTGTACTACAATATATGCGTAATAAAAAATACATCCTAGATGTGCATATCGTTTCGATGGTTAAATGAATTTGACAGTTTATAATAATTAAGGAATAGTTTCATTACAAAATATAGGTTTAAAGGAAATGTTACCGCTATTTTGACCGAACATGTAAGTAGGTAGGTTGTAGGTACTCGACAGACTACAATCTACATCATACAAGCTAAAAATTATACATGGAAGGTAGTGATAAGCTATTGATTAGACAGTATTAGTAGAAGACTGAAGAGGATTATACAATATTAATTAACATGAAATTAATACTTTATACACCAATTTATATTTTAATTTTATTTTATAACTTCATTAGATAGCCGTTAGCCATTAATTTTTATTACACTTTTATCCGAAACCTTACACGTATTTTCTCCAGATAAACTTACGACCTTAATAGATTTAAATATGCAAATAAAAAATTTAAGAAATCGGAAAGTTTTATTTTCCATTCCATTGATTCCAAAAATTATTATTTTAACAGGATACAATATTAGTAATAGTATTGTACCTATATTAAAATGTTACATCACAATAATATATCAGCGAATAGTCCTCATGTACCCAGTACCGGAAACAGTTTTCATCAGAGCGTCGCTGTGTCTATTGCCGTGCTCTACCGCTCTCCGGCGAGCAGCGAGCTTTTCATGTAGTGTCCGGCCGCACACGCAGGCCGGCCTGTGGGCGTGCAGGCTGCACTGCCCTGCCCCGCCCCCCGCGCGCGCCCCGCTCGCTACCCGACACCCTCCCCCCCTGTTTATTCTCGGCCGAGTGGCGGGGCGACAGTCGTCCGCGTGACGCGCATCCGTTTACACGCGCGTACAACACCAACAAACATTAAAAGCTCGGTGCATCCAATCGAACTCCAATATAAATGAAATAAAGTACGGAATATATTTTTTTTACCGAAAATTCACTTTTTACATGTGGTCGGCGTCGGGAAATCGCGGCGGGTGAGAGGGGTTCGGGGTCGCGAAAATGCATTTTCCGGGTGCAAAGCGCAGGCGGTAGACCGGCGGGGAGGGTGCAAGATGATGGACATCGTATTGATTTCTATCTGCCCGCTCCTCCCTTATTGTGGCGATGCAGGGCGCGCCATCGATCGTTGCATCGGCCCCTAATTTAACACCCCCGATCGCGGCGGTCACGATAGCCTGGGGACGATTTTTGCGCTGGAGTGCGTGTGTTGTGTTAATTGAGTTCTCATTTTCACGTGGACGAGTGCATGCCGTGAGTCCCACACATGCTCATACTACGAGCCGATTAATTTCGTTTTAATTACGTGTAATGTTAAACGGTTGTTGTAATTAGCTTTAACGTTAGTTCGTGCATCTATAAATTAATTGTTGTGCAATTGCATAATTCAATTACATCGATTTGTAGCATGATTAATTAATAATTATTTTAAAATGTATTTTCTCGTTATTTAAATATTTATTTAATTAACTATTGTGATAAATATTAAGACGTTTAAATAAAAAGCGCTTTTCACCCGTCGCGATTTTGTACCGATTTACTGCCAAACGGAGCATTGAGATTGTGTTAACTTGAATCTTAGACATCAATACTTCCAAAATTTTAAACATTTAGTAATCTTTAAATTTGTTTTGTAAACTTGAAATTAAAGAAACCAATAGTTTCAGGAAACACTCAAGACAAACAAACCTGAAAAGGCCATCGAGCTAATTTATATAGACAGTACAAGTGAATCGCTAAAGTGGCTGCGTTAGGGGCGCTCGTGGAATGCGCAGGAGCAGAGGTGTTTAGCGCGCGCGCTCGCACCGACTCCGCCGTGCCGCCCTCAGAACACCCGGCCATGGCCACCGAGACCGGTGAGTACATACAAACATACTAAACTATATTCCTAAACTATAACAGTACACTCGCCAGTGGATTTGAGGAGATTTGTATACAGACAAACATACTAAAGGAGAGGTTCCGAAACTCTAACAGTCTGGTCAGCGAATTTAAGGAGATCCAATTGGCTACAGACGTAAGATCGCGCTGAACAGTTTACTGGGAATAGTTAAGGACCAGCTCCTATATTTACATAAATTAAACATTTTCGGAGTATTTTTAAGACCCTCTAATATTTCTTTAGGCCTAGCTGCTTGCCTTACGTGTTCGAACTATAATGACGCTAAAATACCAGCTAAGTTGGTACTTAAACTATTAGTCAAAACAAAAATTGCACACATTCATACTTACATATTAGTTTCAGATACTTTTTATATATTATTGCAAAAATATGTTTCTTGGATTTCCTAGTTGAAATAGTCATGAATCATGATGATGACACAAACATCTCTAATTTAATTCTAAACGCGTTAAAAATCAACAATATTACCAAGCAATTAAATACACAGTTATCTTAATGTATTTGTAATTTTCCCAAAGTACTCTACCTACTATGTGTATCTATTGTTTATATTATATCTCTGCATCACGTTATTCTTAATCAACGTGTTTTTCTGTTAAAAAATCTATTTTCCTCGACCAATCCAGTTCGAGTATGTACGCGCAGAATGACGTATCGCGGAAGATCTCCGACAATAAAATATAATTTATGTTTGTTACATCTTCAACTAAAACAACTAAAAAATATAGCAATTATTGTAAAATATCATTACATTGGTATTTGCGTATTTAAAGAGATTGTATGTGCGAGGTCGGTAGTCTTAGATGAAATGACAGTGAAACTCATTTGTATTTACAAAAACAGATAGGTAATGTGTTGTACCTCATTATTAAAGAGTAACCACTAAACAACGATTTTTTTTAAATAAAAAGTATCTATATCACACTACTTTTGAGATCATAAACTAACTACAAGACAAGGCGTCAATTTGAAAAATATTTTTAAGATACAAGAAACGTTATAAGTAGATATATTGAGAAGAATATTACAATTAAAAAGCGCTTATCTATAAGGTTAAACATTACTTTACGAATAAGTACCTTCCATTTATAAATGCTATTTGCACAAATGCACAATATTATTGCAAGAATAATATACATTGAAGGCAAAAATGAGAAACGGCAGCTCACGTGAACCAAACAAAAGAAAAAATGCGTTCGAAATTCAAAATATTGAATCATATTAGCCGTGATAAATTTTGTGAATATTATCTATGCGTGATGTTTTATACATTGATGCGCGATTGTTTACCAACAGACGTTTATATGAGGAGCGTAGCCGTCAGACCGTCACTCGTACGGCACACGAGGGGGTAGTTCCCCCCTCCCGCGTGTCCTGCCTGCCCCCTACACTCCCCGGCTCCTGGATCATCCCCCAGGATGTGGGGGTGGGGGTCGCTCGTTTAATGAAGTCTCCTCCGTATCAAGATTTACAAATCTCGCAAATCTCTACTAAAATAAAACGATTCCTGCGGATTGAAGTTTTCATTTTTCATTCTAAAAATAAAATTAAGATTTGATAAAACAAATCAAGATCATTATTTTTTTTTATATCTCGAATGCCTAAAATCTTAAGATAACCTGAGGTGTTGTAAAGAATGCTGTAATCAACTTACAACTTTTTTAATTTTCTTAACATTTGCATATCGGTATAGGTACGTTTAATTGTAGACTTTTAGGTACTTCAAACCATGTAAGTGTTTTGGAAAGTGAGATTCAAAGTTAAACTTAATTTTAGTTTTATAGCTCCAAAAGCTTTAAGATGGCGGAAGATTAGACTAAATGCGTCATTACTTTTAATCTTCTTTTTATGTCTAAGATAATTTACACTTTAGGTGTGATATTACTTACCTCCAAAAACATGCAAAATTATAAAACTTGTAACTCAAACATTAAATATTTCTAAATCCTCTTAACGTAACATAAACGGACTATAGACTGTTAGTAAGGAGTCTAATTAGAATTTAAAATATTTATAGCTTTTTCTAATCTGTTATAAGGTAGTGACTAGTTAAGCGACCCTATACATTTTAAAAATTTAATCTTATAGATTAAATTTTTAAAATGTATAGTGACTCTATGTAGTTAAGCGACCCTATACATTTTAAAAATTTAATCTTATAGATTTATTCTTGCTTTATTATATTGTCTTTATTTAAAAATATAATTTTTAAAGTGTATTTCTTTCTTAAATAGAGAATATGGGTGTGAAATGTCTGTCTGCACTCTGCAATAACTCGCGGTTCGGCGCGCTCCCTAGTCCCTGCCCGCTCTACCTCAGTGTAGACTGTAGAGCGCCTGCATTCGCTCTCCCGCTGCTGTCTGCTCTCTTCATTAAACACTGAATTACTAAAATGTAGAATTAATAATTATATTTTGTAGAGTAAAAAAGTGTGGCTACCTGTAATAACACAAAACTAAGCAAAAATTGATTTAAAACATAAACATAAAAAAATGTTAATCACAAACAATATTATTTTAAGTCTTGGTAATAAATATACAATATTATTGTGATTTTGATCAGATACGTAAAAATAACGTAAACAAGTATTAAATATCGTACATCTCATCGTCATACATTTGAAATGTCATGCAAGTCTCACACATTTAACGAATAACGACTCGTTTAATCTTATTAGAATATTATGAATTGTTAAATAGGAAAATATTTTTGATGTCAACACCTTAATATTCAGCAGATGCATTTTTTAAAGATCAAATTTTTAAATCTCTTCTTATTATGCTTAATGCTTTGTTCAGTTTAAAAGAGCTCGCTTCTCCTTTTGTCTACGATTCTACCTACTTTTATTTCTATAACATATATACTCGTTGCAGTTATAAAGAAGAGTTAAAAGTTAAAATGCCTACAACTTAATCACAAAAGACTCGAATTTATTGCGAAACAAAATAAATAAATAATTTTTTAAACAAATTTATAATTTATGCTAAGTAATGAGGTTTAAATTGATAGACAAAAACGCGCCGTTTTTCGTAATAACATTACCATATGAAAGCGACACTCGACGAATAATGTGGAAACAAAATCCGTCTAAAATCAACTCTGCTCTGTTAGTCAGTACGGACAAACAGTGCAGATAAATTATTTATCAATACACTTATTACAATTTTAAAGCGGTCCCAATTTTTTCCACAATTTCGCATTCACCGCTGAATAATACACACCTGGGTTACCTCGGTAACTGTTACAAAAATGAAATAAAAATTAAACAATATTTTGTGTAAGTAACTTACAAGATTTCAACAAGGATATTGACAAAATTGCAGACACGTAACACCATGTTCTTTTACGTTTTACCATTTTCTTCTAAACGCTATGGCGTATTATAACTTAACTCCTTTTTTACACCATTTGATAAAATCGAAACTAAATATGATACAGTTATAATTCGATTATAATATTTTAAAATATTAATTCTAAACTCAACGTGATATTTTTTTGTATTTTAAGGCCCTGTATTCCCAGAAACGGACGATTTTCAAGATTTAAAAGTGACATTTAAATAGACATAAAAATATAGTAATTTAAATTCTGAAAAAAATATATGTTAGTTAAGGATCTAACACAATGGAATTTATATTCCATTACACAATATCATGAACTTCACTCGATAGAAAAAATCCAAAGTTACCTCTTCTTTTAACGAAATTGCCATACTATGTCCAAATTATTTGGAATTTTCAGATATTTATGTACTGAATTAAATACAACGATTATATCTAGGGCATTTCGTTTTTTTGTAAAGTAACGACGATCAAAAAACTATAAAATTGCAGGCGCAAAGTATTGTGACTTTGGAATTTTTTTC
This sequence comes from Aricia agestis, assembly GCF_905147365.1. Taxonomy (NCBI): domain Eukaryota; kingdom Metazoa; phylum Arthropoda; class Insecta; order Lepidoptera; family Lycaenidae; genus Aricia; species Aricia agestis. The sequence goes on from NC_056406.1 coordinate 11,460,304, forward strand.
TATCGAGTGAAGTTCATGATATTGTGTAATGGAATATAAATTCCACTGTGTTAGATCCTTAACTAACACATATATTTTTTTCAGAATTTAAATTACTATATTTTTATGTCTCCTGTCACTTTTAAATCTTGAAAATCGTCCGTTTCTCTTCTGCCTTTTCTATGCCTTTCCTATGTTAATATTTTGATAGTAATTTCTAATTTAAATTAATAGAGAAAAAAATTAACAGCTCTACATGATAAATCTAGATCCCTATGCGTTGTGTTTTGTCTAAAACTAAGTAAAGACTTGTTGTTATCCGAGAGAAAATATTAATAAATATTTTACTAATAGTAACATTATCATGAACATTATTATTGACAATTAACGGCCGCACTTGGGAAGAATTAATAACTTGAATAAAGACTTGGAAAAAAACTCAAATTTACATTTTCGGAATGTGACAGAATTAGCTACAGTAGTAAGTCGATAGCTTTGATAGATTGTAATCTTAAAATTTTGAAGTCCTTGTAGGTATGAGCCGGTAAAAAGTGAGGAATATAAATATTACGAAAATATTCATAGGTCTACCAGAGTCTGATGGCAAAAAGTAAGAAAATAAATTGACTCTAGCAATACCGGAATAATTGGATTGAAACATTTTGATCCTTTTTCTTCTAATATAGCGGCTTAATCTGTGTGTAAAATATGCAAATACAAAAATTTATCCAATGATCAAGGATATTTTTTGAAAATCTGCCTTCAAAATTTGCCATCAGATTCTGGTAGACCTATAATACTTATTTTGTTAGACTGTCACCCAGTAGTCTTTTGTTAAGTTCTTGACGAAAAATCACCATTTAACGCGAATCTTTTAATTAATCATAATTATTAATAAATTTCATAAATAATATACATTAAACACGGCTATATTCTCATCTCTACAATTCACTTTGAAGTAGGTAGTTCAAATTTTTTAACCTAAAAGAAAATTAATTATACTTTGTACTTGTCGCAACGAAAAACATAGCTTATCGTAAGTAAATCTGTGATCTGCAGATATCGTGCATGTAAATTCAGTAAGTTATAGTTAATTTATGTTATTTTTACTCACGAAACTATTTCGAAACACTTCGTTTTCGATTTTAAGATAAAATTTAATAGTTCATGTGTGCTACTGGATGCCAGATTTGAGATGTTTAATGATAAAAATCTTACGTAAATTCGAACTACGTATTATCTGATACGTCTTATTAGCTTGTAAGTAGGTTCCTTAACTGGTAATAATAAATGGCTACTAGAAAAAATTGTATCGAAGTTGAAGGATGATGGGCATTTTGGTATTTTGCTCAACAGAGACAAAATTTATACCATTAGATAGCTGTTAGTGAGTAGATAAAAAAGTTATATGGCGCCCAGCCCCTAGCAACTGTACTTTTTGAAATAATGTACAGTCAACGTACAAGGCCGGCGTTACCGACGTAGTTTTTGTCGTCTATGTGGTAAGATTTATTTGCGCTTAGAAAGGTTACGAATGTCTTGACTTAGACAGTACACCTTAGATTTACGCTCACAGTAGTAGTTTAACCCCTCCCTCATACTGCTCACCCTTGGACGGCGGGGCAGGTAACGATGACAGAACAGAAAATATAAATAGAAGATAAGTGTGTAGACATAAGTCTGTATTAATTATATGAAGAACTTAAATCCTTTAACATAAAGTCAGGGAAGAGAGCATTAAAAAAAAACATCCCCGTTGACTACGGAATTTGAACTTATATAACTATCTAAAAACGTTCCTTGTTGACTACGGAACCCTAAAAATAATCATGTTATAATGTAACACTGTATGAAATGTATGAGCGCTGATGTCACTTTTAATATGGCTTAACTCAAAAAGTACAACGAATCTTGACCAGCGCCCTATTGGTCATTAATGTACATGGGTATATCTTCCTTAAAATATACAATCGATTCCTGTTGAGCAATATACCAGAGCCCATACATTTTTGCCCATCATCATTTGATTTCAATTCGATAAACAGATGTATTCATCCATACTAATACATATTATAAATGCGAAAGTGTGTCTGTCTGTTTCTCACCTCTTCACGCCCAAACCACGTTGAACCGATTTTGCTGTTTGGCATGAAGATACTTTGAGTCCTCGGAAAGGACAAACGATACTTTTTGTTCCGAAAAAATGTACGGTCCCCGTGCGATAAACGAGTTTTCGCACAACGAGTTGCGGGCATCATCTAGTAAATTAATATAGATATATCTAATCTATACTTCTATACTAATATTATAAATGCGAAAGTATCTCTGTCTGTCTGTCTGTCTGTCTCGCTTTCACGCCAAAACTACCGAACCGATTGTAATGAAATTTTGTATACAGATAGTCTAAAGCCTGAGAAAGGACATAGGCTACTTTTTTACTGGAAAAAGGGTTGTAAGGGGGTGAAAATACGAAAATTTGTTCAAATTAAGTTAGTTCCAAAAATTCATACTAGATGGCGCCGTGCGTCTCTTACATCGCGCTAACGCTTGCCCAACATCTTTCTATAAGAGGTGGTATAATTTTTTCGACTGTTTTCGATTGTTATTTCTTTTTTATGTTATTTAATAAGTCAGTACTTTATATTATATACAGTTACGTAACCTTAAACCTATCAATGATAAATAGTTTATGGGTAAAGTTGTGAAATTGGGGGGCTACATAAGCTTTAAAATTTGGCATAAAATATAAAGTTTAATTTAAAAAATGAAATATTATGTGCACACTGCACAGCTGTTTTGATTGAATACCAATGGTTTTTAATACCAGGGTTTTTTTTATAAAAGCTTTTGACACCAATTTTGTTGACATCGCGCGCTATAAACTGAAGTCCACGCGGACGAAGTCGCGGGCAACAGCTAGTCATAAATAAATCTCCCTTAGCCCATCAAGCCCCATGAGCTCACCGGTGAGCGAGACACAATAGAATAACAATAAACCAAGAATCCACGATCGAAGGATTAAATACGAACATCTGTTTACTATAATTATTATAAATAAATACATTGTTTATACAATTTATTTTTAATAAACATATTCACAGATAGGACCTATAAATGCCTAAAATGTTTATAATATTTTATGTTGTTCACAAACCTGCATCTTACATTTTATCTACTGTAATAAAATTGTAGATATTATTCAACAATACCATAAGTTAAAATATTATTAACACAAATCTTCTTTGATATTGATCCTAGACGTAAATTTAATGTACCTTACTAAGTTAATTGTGGAAACATGCGCTACGAATTGTTATATCCGCATCACGCTGCACGCAGGATATTCTACCTAAATAAAAATGTCAATCTTAGTTCGTTAAATTCTAAGTCACAATTTCATAAAGTACTTAACACTACTAATGTCTGTTTTCACCAACGGTCTCCTAACGCTAAGTGTTCCCTAGCGATCTTTGCGGGTCAAATATCTCTTAAAAAACAAACACATTTAAAAAAAAGTAATGTTTTGCAAAAGTTCTTACGCCCTAAGGACGAACGTGACACACAAAAATTCGTGAAATCTTGAAGGATTACATCCTTAATGGCCGCTACCACTTAGTGTTAGGAGGCGATTGGTGAAAACAGGCATAATACTACTACTAATACTAAAACTACCGACATGTGACACGCATCGCGCAAAACTTACTAGCGCCCACTGCATAGTCAGTAGGTAGAGCTTTTTAAGCTCACTTTTCTTGCCGGTAAAACCCACCGAGTATTTAGCAGTGTAGTTCGTGAGGAAAAATCCATAATTATCCATACTAATATTATAAATGTACTCACTAATATTATAAATGCGAAGTGTGTCTGTCTGTTACCTCTTCACGGTCAAACCGCTGAACCGATTTTGCTGAAATTTGGCATGGATATACTTTGAGTCCCGGGAAAGGACATAGTATACTTTTTATAGAGTATCTAGTAGAATTATATTAATTATTATGTTTCACGATTTTGAGGTATTTCCGATTAGTCACCTCTCGAGGAATTCATAAAGTTGAAATTAAAGTAATCCAACACGTATGTGCCCCACACGTTGCGTAAATACTTTTTATTTTTATCAGTCATCGCAAGAAATGGTCCGAGCCATAAAATTTGTAACATGGCCGATGAAATAAATATAAAAACTAATATATTTTGTTGATATTTTGTTAGGTGTCTGGTTGAGTAAGCTTAAAAGCTTGTAAGTTACTTTATATTCGACAGTTACTTTGTAGAAAAACTTAGCAACTTGGCTGGTATTTTTTGGAAATTACATAAGTACTTGAATCGAATCATTAATAATTTGCATTGCAAAAATTGCTAACTTAGGATTTTTCATTTGTTGAAATTATTGTTTTATTCTTTTCTTTTTGTTTGAAATCAAATCTGCTGCAATTCTTTGATTATACCGTTTACTTTCTTTTGAATCTATTTACGTTGGTACTTTAGGTCCCTTTCGTCAAAATCTACAACACCTACCTATAAAATATCTATAATAGATATAACTTAGCTGTATTAAAATACCTTTACATTTAACTAACAGTATACCTACTTAATTATAATTTTCAGTCGCCTAAAGGAAAACCTCCTAAAACTAATAAAATATTGTCTTTTGTTGTATCAAATTATTGTGTTCTGTGTTCTTATTTTGTGTTTTTTTTTTCGTTGTTATTAACGTTCTCGGCTAACAGCCCGGTTGCACGCAGGCGGCGCGAGCGGCGGCGAGCAGCAGTACTCGCTGCGGTGGAACGACTTCCACTCGGCCATGGTCTCCTCCTTCAGAAGACTCCGGGATGAGGAGGACTTCGTGGACGTCACGCTCGCCTGTGCCGGCGCTACATTTACTGCACATAAGGTTAGTACATGCTCTACATTTAGGTTAGTAAATAGTATAGTCCAGGCGCTTACTGCAGTTATTATTGCCGCAGTGGCGCATTCACTCTAGGGGCTAATGTTATATCTAGGGCGGCAAATAAGTACGTAATTTTTTTATGATGTCAAACGAGATAGACAAAAAATATTGCATGTAATAAGCTTAAACATGTTTCTTATTACACAGATGATTTCTAAAAATATGACAAATTTTCTAAGCTTAAAAATATGCACCTATACATTATTTAAATTTACCAGTAATAAAGAGAAAGCCGTTTAATATAAACGTCTGTTCCTACTTATAAATATACTAAAGTAACACATTCATATAGCTCGTACTTCTGGTATCTCTCCAAAACGATATCTATCCGGCTTTATATTCTAACATAAATATTACTTTCTAAATAATTTTATAAAACCTGCACACATAAAACGTAGAAAATGTTAAATGAGATCATCCTCTCGTACCAAATCACCATATTCAGTTTTATTTGGATAATAATGAATCACCATACATAGCGAGCCAATCTCGGTACTTTGATCGTTAATTGTTTTGGTCTCAGATTTAATTAATTCTATTCGTTATTCATAGACAAAATTTACGAGGCGCCTTCGTTAAAAAGATTTCCGGGAATGAGCGGTTATGATTTTTTCTTAGAATAGTTCTTCTGGGTACAATATTATTGTAGGTATCATCTCTAAACATTCCCGCGTGAGCTTAGAGTTCAATATTAGGTATAATAGAGTATTATACATTTAATTATTACTTTTTCGTTTATCCTCATCTTTTGAAATTTCGATATAAATTGGACTAAGTTTAACTTTTACGGAGTTGCCCAAAAGCGTTCTTAGTTAAAGGTCCTCTCGCCACATTTTCATTATGTGATTTTCGTAGGTGGTGCTGTCAGCGTGCAGTCCCTACTTCCGGAGGCTGCTGAAGGCCAACCCCTGTCAGCATCCCATCGTCATACTAAGAGATGTTCACGACAAAGACATGGAGAGTCTACTGAGGTAAGTTGATAGTTATGAGTTTTTATCTTCAGAATGTGTAATCTCGAACTAGGTAACTAGTAAATAATCTACAATACCTTATACCTTATTGATACAAACAAAATATGCCTACATACTAGGTTAGTCCATTAGACATTTGTTTTTTTATAGTTCAAATTGCGACCAACATTATTTGGTCGGGTTTGGCTAACCCAGGCGCGCGACAAAATATGACGACTAGCATTATCTTGACATACCCCGATCAAAATATAAAGTAGTTCACCATCTACCGGTACATTTGTAGGTGATTTAAGCTGATCAAATTAAGCTTTTGCATAGCTTTTATCGCGGGCGGACGGGGACCGAATCAAAAATTCCGTAACGAAAAAAACTAACACCACTCACTCCGACCGGCACAGCGGTGCGTCAACCGCTCTGCCGGTCGGTGCGGCGTTTCCAGACTTCGACTCGGTGTTTGTGTGCGTGCGACTATATGCATGCGAATTATAATTGCATAAGTAAAAATGTTATGCAATAGCATTACCGCGGCAGTCCCCGAGTGCTACACGTATTTTTTATTGTTTTAACACGTGGTTCATCATCATTCATGATTAAAAGAGGTCATTGCCCCCTAGGTTTATGTACCAAGGAGAAGTCCACATCGGTCAGGAGCAGCTCCAAGAGTTCCTGCGAGCGGCGCAGCTGCTGCAGGTGCGGGGGCTGACGGATGTACCGCCTCCGGCACCCATGGCCACCATCGACCAGAAGGAGTCTCCTGTGAGTATGGGAAACCAAGAACTTTTCTCTTTTTACCTAACGTAAGAACGGTGTTGTTACCTAACTGCACAAGAAGGCTTTTGGTTCTCGAGTGTAGCCAAATTTTCAAATGGATGTATGTGTGTATGTATGTATATTTCTTCCACACTCTCTATATTAGTACTAGCTCTAGGGTCTTGACTAAGGTCTAGATATACATAGCTTATCGTATTGCGAATTAAGAAGTATTGTGATTCATTAAAACGTAAGAAGGATATTAGAGTTCAAGTTCAAGTACATATATATTTTTTATTTCTTGATATTGTTTTCTTCTTTCGGTTTGGCTATAATATATTTTGGCCCTACAACTAGTCAAAGCGACGAAATGTCTATAAACTCATAGGGATATCAGAAAGTAAACATTTTAGAGCAGTCAAATTCAATATCAAATTCTCTGGTCAGCAGTCAGTATCATCGTGGACGGAGACGGGCAGTGGCGGGTCTAGGGAGGGGCGGGAGTCACAGCAGAGAGAGGGGCGCAGGGCGAGGCGCCCCGAAGAGGGCTCGTCGAATACGCCGCCGCCGAAACGCGCGCGGTCCTCCGACCTCTACCAGGCACAAATGAAAACCAGGTATTCATCTTTATTTTCCATGCCCTGACAATTTCTTCTAAAACTATTTGTTAGTATAATTTATAGTAAAAAATTAGATAAGTACTTTTATTATTAGACAACAAGTCAAATAATTGTTTTACGAATTGCTACCCCGGCTCCGAACTACCACAAGGTAAATTAATTACAGGTTAACTTCATTATTCATACTCAGACGCGTCAATTTTAGGGTTCCGTACCCAAAGGGTAAAAACGGGACCCTATTACTAAGACTTCGTTTTCTGTCTGTCCGTCCGTCTGTCAGCAGGCTGTATCTCAAAAACTGCTATAGCTAGACTTCTGAAATTTTCACAGATTGTGTATTTCTGTTGCCACTATAACAACAAAATATACTAAAAACAAAATAAAATTAATAATGAAGTGGGGCTTCCATACGAGAAACGTGATTTTTTTTGGCCTTTTTTGCTCGATTTCAATAATGGTAACAATTAGACACTTGAAATTTTTATAAAATCCTTTATTATATGTGTACTTTAATAATTAATAATAATATTAAAATAAAATAAAAAATGAATGAATGGCTCCCATACAAAAACACATTTTGTGGCTTACTTTTGGTCTATAACGGTACGGAACCCTTCGTGCGCGAGTCCGACTCGCACTTGGCCGATTATTTAATCATATTTTGTGATTGGTATAACTAATAAATTCATTAATTCTATCGACGTAAATATGTCGTCACCATCATAGCTCTATGATTACATAGCACCATTTTTAGGAAATAAAATTAGAATTCAAATCAGTGTTGCCATAAACTGAGTCAGGTCTGCTAAATAAAGACATCTCCCACTTAACATGATTTGCCAATTACCCAATTTGAGTGTTTTGAGTCAACGAACTTTTATTTAACTTTCATTTACTTAAATCTTTTTTCTTATTTTGTACGGCGAATGTAACATGTTTTTATATTTCTTTTACCTTATTGGTTTAGGACGGAACAGTTGTTAGCAGTACAAGGAACGAGTCCCGAACGACTTGGCACAAATGGACACGAGCTAGCCTTATTGAGTCACGCACTAGAAAAAGCACAAAACCCAAACCTATCTGGAGTTTCCAACAACATGGTAAGTTCCTACACACAGTAACTTGAATTGCTCTTCTACTAAAGGGAACGTAAATAATGTTTCCGTCAAATACAAAATGTTGATAAAATGAACGCCATGAACAAAGGACAATCGTCCAGGGCCTCGCTCTTGCAAGGTATTTTTTTGGAAGACAAAAGGCCTCGCAAAGACCTGCCGCCCAGGTCCTCGCAATGTGAGGTCGCCACTGAAGACTAGAAATAGATTTCTAACATTTACACGTTTTCAGACTGGTGACATGGAGGACTCGTCGTCTGACGCTGGCGCCAGCGACACAGAAGGAGAGAACAGAGCGAAGCAGGAGCCCATAGACTACGACGACCCCGCCTCCCTCGTCAACACCAACGGCGCCCTACCGCACAACTTCCCCGGACTACTCAACCTACCGGGTAGGTACTAATTAACTTAAAGTAGTTTTTATCCTGTGATCGCGTTTTTAACCATGCGTATCATTCTAGGATTCCCCGGCCTCCCGGGACCGTCGGGCATACCAGATAACTTCGGTGAGTACAAAACACTATTCGTACTAACAATAACGTTATATAAACGCGACTCAATCGAAGGTATAATTAAGATATAAATGTAATTAGATTTTACCAGAAGTATCTAATAACGTAAAATCAATAAAGTTAACGACCGACCGAGAACTTACAAGTTTACCGATGTAACTAATTGTGCCTACGACACTGAGTCATGTTCCGCTGTAATAGGTAACTAACACTAACAATTTTATATCGAGGTAGCTCTCGATGGCCTATTAAATCGTATAATAATTTCGTAAATATTAATGCATGCGCCCCCAATATAAACGATCTTAACGAATGTCTAAGCAACAATGGAGGTTCTGAACGTTCCGACCGAGTAAATGTAATCAATAACGGAGTAGCATTGGCGAGTCGTTTCGAGCGTACTAAGAGCTAGGGCGAGCGAGAACTGAACGCGAGTCCGTCTGCCCCAGGAGCGACCTGGCCGGGCGGCGGCGACGGCAAGTCCGCGGGCGGCAAGCCCGACGAGCGCTTCCCCTACGGCGGCTTCGCTAACGGTGAGGCGGCCGGCAAACCCGCGTGCCCCGAGTGCGGCAAGCTCTACAGCAACAATAGCAACCTCAAGCAGCATATCCTCAACGTGCACGCGGCGCGCGACCTGTCGCACTCCTGTCCCGTCTGCGGGAAAGGCTTCAAGACGCGCCAGTACATGCAGATACACATGAACTCGATACACGGCGTCAAACAGAGGAGGCGCGAGCCCGCCCCGCCCGCGGATCTAGACCGATACACTCACAGTAGCGCTTAAACGACCTCGCAAACGGATGACTATACTAATCGCCGCCTCTGTGTTACAGGGGCGGCTCTCGCGGGCGGGGCGGCGATGGGCTACCGGCCGCAGTGTCCGCTTTGCGGCCGAGTCTACTCCTCCACTTCAAACCTGCGCCAGCATATGCTCAATGTGCACTCGCAGACCGACCGCGACCAGTGGTTTCCGTGTCAGCACTGCGGCAAGAAGTGCAAAACGAAGCATTACCTCATCAACCATCAGCTGCAAGCTCACGGGATTCGTCAGCGGCAGAACTCTTAGAGAAGGCGACCGCTCGAGGGTGGGCCCGTTTCCTCGTTCGCTTTCGATGTCGCGCCTCGAACCTGCTGGTGACCAGGGTACCCCCCGAGCCGGACACCTCCTGCAATTTCGCCTCGCGATCGCGCCGCAGGACGCTTATCTACCCGCACTCCAGACATATTATTATATCGATATACGCCATATTTTTAGACCGTTTATTGTTGAACGCCGGTGAGGTTCATTGCGCCGATCGTCGGATTTGCCAAACGCTCTTGCTTTGAGTAATATGGTGCTGTCGGCATTGCAGATGCCGGCGCGCGGGGCACGTTGGCAAAGCCGGCGATAAGCGATTACGCCGAGGGGGAGGAGCGAGGGAGCGAGTTGCTAAAGTACCTGGAGGGGAGTGACCCGGCCGACAGCTCGACGGTCCGGAGCGAGTGCCTCCAGTGTCCCTTGTGTTTCGTGAGTCTGGATTCCCTGGCGCTCGCGCGGAGACATTTGGAGGCGCACTACCCTCGCGACAGTCCGGTGTGCCCGGTGGCCTCCTGCGCGAGGTACTTCGCGCATCCCAATTCTGTTCGTAATCACATGAGAATCAAACACCGCCGCCAGTGGGAAAGGATGAAGACTCTAAAATGGAGCTGCGGCTGGGCAACTTGAGTATAATTTTAATGAAACGGAATCTGTGACTCGATATTTCGGTTACTGATATATTGGTATAAACGGCTGTGATTCGGAACTACGAGTGGAAGAGACCCACAGAGTTATGAGAAATTTAGGGAACGTTGATCTCCTCACACATTTTCATATTCCGCAGTAATGTTCGTACGTAAATGATGTATAAAACTTTAGGGTAAATGACTGAAAATTATTTTTGTAGTAGTTATAGACTGATATTGTTTAAGTACAACTTCGATTTCACTAGAGCTGCATGGAGTTTCTCTACACGAATAATAAGTTTTCTCCGTTGATCTGTTGTCGATGAAGATAAAACTTTTAGATTCAACATGAAGTCTTCCTCAACCGTCGACTTATTATTTATGCGGGGAAATGTATTGGCTTCCATCGAGCTTTAGTATAATCTAAGTACTAGTTTTGTAAAGCGCATTATGACTTGTGATGATTGGTGCCATTGATAGATTACGAAACGCAACTAAGTGAACTGACCATTCTTATATTTCTCGAATGTGTCTCTAACTTCCATTGTTGCTTCAATGTCTAAATATTTTCGTTGTCTCGCTTTATGTGGAGGTATCCTGATCTATTTTTTAGAAGTAATTTGTGTATAATATGAATCATCGCCTAATATTACGCGTATAATTTTGGTTTAGAGTTTTTAGTGGACTACTAGTGATAGATTTTGTGATTTGATTTTATCAGGATACGCTGTCGTTATATTTTTATCCTAAAACTGCATACAACAGAAATATATTTATGTAAATAGAGTTTAAATGTTAGGTATGTCAAAATGGCTAAAGTTTAGGATTAATCATGATCGTTTGGCGGAAATTATTTTATTTAGATCTTGCGTACGAAAGCTTCAGATAATTTAAGCACAAAAATAATTATATATAGGATCGGTCTGCTGTATGCAGTTACTCCCCTACATAAATATATTTTTGACCATAGATAAGACAATACGAAATAGAATGTAATGAAATCGAATGCCTTCAAACGCAATAGTTAAGAATATGTTCACAATTCATAGGGTTTATTTTTGAATTCGTTTAGCCCTGTAGGCAACGTGCACAATCTAAAACATATCTAGTCATAGTAGGGGAACATATAAGAAAGGATTTATTTAAACTGTATATAAAAATAGACATTTTCCCTTCGCATATATTTTGTTATGGGAAAAAGTTTTAAACACCAAATAGATTAAAAGCTGTTACGTTTGTAGTACCATCTGCTTCTTAGCAATAATCGACGGAGTTATAAAAGATAAAACTCGACAGATAGATGGCGCTAGAGACATAACACCCACATATTTTTACAAAACAAATCAGAACAATAAAAGTAGAGACTAATGAAAATTAAGTAATTTAGGTTTTTATTTAATTGTGGTTCCTTATAGCTTTAGACTATTGTATAACTTTTCTAGTGTGCCACGGTAGTGTAATACTATATCGTTAGTAAGTCATATTTTTTGTACGTTTTATTTCTGGGCAGGACAGATTTGCTTTTAACATTAGATTGTATATAAAATGTAGCCTTTGATTAAAGACTGGTAGCGCGTGCAATAATTCCTAATTACATACCAACGTTGAAGTCGGATGTGTCCACCCAAAATGTTCATACTGTGGGGATCTTTTTGAGAGGCTTTTAATCTTCATTCAAGGCAAAATTTGGTCTGAAAACTTTTCTTTTTCTAATCTAAATTTATGAGAGCACCTTTAGGTACTATTAATTCACTTTCAAAAAGGTCCCTGACTGAAAAATATATGCGATAGGAACTTATGATCTCCATAAAATATTGGTAAAACTTAGTGTGTAGTTAAAATTGTTCCTGACGCCTGTGAGGCAATCGTATATCTTATTATAAATAACTATAAGCGTTCAACAATGTAAATTAGTCAACCTAATAACCAAATGTTAATTGTGAGTAAACGATCTAGTTGCGATTGTATTTAGTGATGCGATATATACGTAATTTAATTTTTAATACAAGAAAATTGTCTGCTTATATCAAACAATAAAACTACCAAGTAGAAAACTCTCTTTACGTTTAACATTACTACTAACACACGACTTGAGGTAAGACAAACATAAATTATATACTTTGAGGAATGGAAGACAAGTATGGAATAAAGTTTTTTTTCTTGGCAGGCTGTCGAAGGACCCAGGATTTGTTGCGAGTGCGAGCTACCGACCCCCGGCCGTGCCCCAAGTGTGGCAAGATATACCGATCGGCCCACACGCTCAGAACGCATCTGGAGGACAAACACACAGTCTGCCCGGGTTACAGGTTAGTGACGATATTCTACTACTTAGTTAAAGTAAAGTTAAAGCGAATAATCAGAAAACCAAGTTAACAACCAAATAGTACTTAAAACTGCAACCCTACTAACCTTACCTACTATACAAGATGTTAGTAAGCACCGTTATCCTTGAAATCATCAAATGAGCCAGTCAAAATGAACAACTTTTTCTATGAGAACAATGCTGGGAACTCAAAAAAAATGCCGTCTTCATACCCATACGGATGCCCGGATCGGCAATTTGTATGGGTGTGAAGACGGATTTTTTTGATCTCAATCTGATGACACATAGTATAATACCCGGCCTATTCTTACGAAGACGAATCTATTTATCAACTTGAAATTAAGTAGTCCCTCAAATTCTTAACTATCCCTACGATTAATAAAAACTAAGGAATCGTAACTCCCATACTATCACCGTTTTAAATTTGGTTCCTTTTGATCTGTCATGTAACGTCAGCCTAGTCCCGCTCAAGGTCACCTAAATATTGCAAATGTATTGAAATATTGTGTACCTCAGGTACACTTTTTTGACAAGTATTGTGGAGCATGTTTTTTGACGGAGTTACTTTTCCTTAATTTTTATTATTCGTAGAACTATCATTATTCGTTTTACAGATGCGTCCTCTGCGGCACAGTAGCCAAGTCGCGGAACTCCCTACACTCCCACATGTCGCGCCAACACCGAGGCATCTCGACCAAAGACCTGCCCGTTCTTCAGATGCCGATTCGATTCGATCCCGAACTCGCCAGCCAGTGAGTATGATCTCATAAAAGTTTACTATTTTCAATGTTTCATCTTCAAAAATTACCTACCATCAGTTGTCAAACATATTATCTTATATCTTTAAACGAGCAATTCTTGTATATATATATATACAGGGTGTAACAAAAACAAGTGATAATACTTTAGGGTGTGTACGTGTTCCTTGTAGAGAGTTCACTGTGAAAGTAGCAGCGCTGAAAGACCAAAATTTTTTTTCACTTTTGTATGGGGAAACTCGTGACGCTCGGGCCCTTGCCCATACAAAAGTGAAAAAAATGTTCGTCTTTCAGAGCTGCTACTTTCACAGTGAACTCTCTACAAGGAACATGTACACACCCTAAAGTATTATCACTAGTTTTTGTTACACACTATATATATATATATATATATATATATATATATATATATATATATATATATATATATATATACGAATATCGTTATGTGATATGTAATATGAAAATCGTTAGAGCCGATTCCGAGATTCCAATTATATATATATATAATTGGAATCTCGGAATCGGCTCTAACGATTTTCATGAAATTTAGTATATAGGGGCTTTCGGGGGCGATAAATCGATCTAGCTAGGAATCATTTTTAGAAAATGTCATTTTATTCGTGTTTTATCGAATACCGAGCAAAGCTCGGTCAAATAGCTAGTAGCAAATAATATAAGGTAGCACTTAGCAGCAGAATATGATTGCAATTGATTATACTTGGAAAAAATACCCAGTAGCTTTGCAGTTTCTATTTGTCAATAATTAGTTTACAATTTGCAGGCTCCTAGCTAAAGCCGGTGTAAAGGTGTCTCCGGAGCAGCTGCGCGCCCGAGCGTCACCGACCGGCGCCCGGCGGTGCGATATCAAGCTGGACGCCAAATCCGCCGCCTCCGAGACCAGCTCCATGTGCGGCGACAACGACCACGACGACCTTAGCCAGTCCAAGTACCAGGACATGCCCGTCTCCCCACCACGTAAGTGCATATACCCCTTTCCAAAGAACCGGAAACTACCCAACATGCTTTAATACTACGAATGTTAAAAATATATTTTTCTGTAGTATGAACTCATGAAAGCGCCACTATTTGTGTGTTCTCACGTTGCACGCTAAGCAGTTTAACATAACCTGTTCGTATTTTCAGATATAAACAACCTAACCAACACAACTATCACTAAAGTGCCAGCAGTTCGTGCCGTCAGCGCCAAAGCGGTGGAGAACCTGCCACACGGCATCGGCCGGATGAAGCCCGAGGACTACCCGCCCGGCTTCGGGGGAGGATCCGCCATCTTAGATACATATCTGCAATATATTGGAGAAAATGTGTTCGGTAATTAAATTTTTATTTCACCCCCCCCCTTTAAAGTGCATATATCACCGAAAGAATCGCGCTAAAACCGAGACCATTTTTCAGGAATGAAGGCTGCCAAGTACGCGGAAATGAACGCTATGCACATGGAAAGGAAAACCTACGACGAGCCGTCGCCCCAGATGGGCTCGCTGCCGCCCCCGCCGACCACGCTCGCCCACCAGCGGTTCCTGAAACAGATGCAACGGCAGTACAACGAGAAGCCCGACATCATGCGCGACTCCGACGAGCCGCTCGACCTGGGCAAGGAGAAGCAGAGGAACGACGGCACGAGCGAGGGCGACCCCGACAAGCAGGACGTCCCGGACAAGGACGGCAAGGACTACTACGGCAGGAGCTACGAGAACGACAGGAGGATGACGGGCTCGGAGCAGGACAACGAGCACAGCGGCCCCGACGACGGCGACTACTCCGACGAGGAGCACAAGAACTCGTCATGAAATGCCGGCCCGCCCACGTCGGACGCAAACTGTTAGGATGTTTTGTTGATGGTTTTTCAAACGGTGCTCGAGTATGTTACGTCATTAGCTGAATCATTTAAGCGGTATTATAATTGTTGACCCGTGAAATGTCGTCGGTGCCATTAACGATTAATGTAAATTATTAGTAATCTTGCGACTGGTCGGTCGCCGTAGGGTCTCCCCGGGCCGTAGTGTCGCCCGCCCGCGCCCGTCGCGCCCGTCACCCGCCTCACCCGGTCGCGCCGTCGACTCGCCACTTGTGAGATTGTGTTAGTAGTTAATTACTTAGTGAGTAGTAAATTTATACGCGTATGTAAGGTCCCTGTCACAAATTAGGGCCTCTTACATAGTAATTCCATCCAACTACCTCAACATTCGGGCCAATAAGGCGACGTTATGAATAAAAATATCCACACAAATTGTGAAATTCCATCCATCTACCTCACTTCAATAGATTTTATTTAATATTTTATACAATTTATAGTTATAATAACTGTTGTTTTATGCATTTTGAAGATTGCATTTATGTATATGTATACTATATGAAGTATATCGTAGGTAAAATATAATGCGAGTCATTAGATGGTTGTTAGATGTTGCCCGTAGGAAATTTGACCGTTTTATTTTTATAGCGACACGCACTCACTAGAGAAACATTAGACTGTCACGACTAGCGAGTAATGTTAAACCGAATCACGTTAAAATGTTTAAAAAATCAATAAAAAATCTCTTTGTATACGAACAAATATAACAGAGCTTAAAGTTTATACTAGTAGTAACGAATATATTCGACATCGCGATACGATAACGATACTATCATTTATATAATACAAAGTTAAAGAATTTAAAATTTCTAACATCTACTGCCTTGAGACTGAATATAGCTGTCAAGGGTGACTATTTTCTCGAGTTCGAAAATGTTGCGCGCGATTTATATCTATTTAGCGCTTGTATATAAACGATGAGGTGATATATGAAGTACATAATAAAACAAAAGCAATAAATAAAGTATACCTTGATGTTGCCTTCGATTTGTGTACATAGTATGTGGGTAGCTACGAATCGCGTTTTGTTCGCGGAGGCCCTCAACACGGAGGTCTCCTAGTAATGATGTGGGCTCGTTACTTGAAAAACATTACTGTGATTACAATCTCATTATTAGCCTTCGATAATTATACATATTTTTTAGAGTACAATGTTATAGTTATTTAGTGTACGATAAGGTTACTCTTAAGCGGATCACAAAAATATTTACTTCCTGAGAATTAGACGTCACGATATTTAAGATGATAGAGCAATAGAAGCATTTAACCTTTTATATGAAAAGAAGATAAATGTATCGCTAAAGAATTCGTCGGTTTCGGAGTTCGCTCGGGTTGTTCCACTTTTGGTGAACGTATTGTTGTCATTGGACGTCGGGTCTGTATTTTGAAAGTGATGTGTTATTCTTGAGTATTTTTAACTAAAGTTCGAACTTCGAAGTTAAACTCTTCTTTTGCGATACATTTATTCGTAATAATAATTATTATAACAAAAAAAAATATAGTATTGTAAGTGCTGCCGGTTGTTCGGATATAATTTGGTCTAGCGTGTTAGAGAGATAGAGACACTATGATTTGTGCGAACGGAACCCTGTTGAGAGTTGTATGATGTATCGCCATAGAGTGTAATTATTTTCGACTGTACATAAGATAAGTTTCGTTTAGCGGTGTGCTCATCCCCGAGTTACAGAGACATTATTTAGGTACATACAGATTATCGCAGATTGAATAGATTTTATAGCACGACACGTTACAATAGACGGTTACCAGATATCGATAAGAAATTATATATTTTTCAGATCACAAGTTTGCAATCACAATCACGATTGCGCGCCGCCGAACTCGCATCGACGCGGCGATTTTAAATTAAAAATGAGGCTATTCTATAAAATAAACGAAAAATCACAGCTCTATATTGAAAAATATATTTTTGCATAGAACCGATGCGGGCTCGGGGGCCGCAACGGCGTTGTTACTGTTACGTGTACGCCAGTGGTGAAATATTTAGGACTCTAAGTCTGTCGTCTTCTTTTAAGATCGTGTAAAATATCTTTAGTTACCTTTTGAACTTTCAAAGTTCGTTTTATCGTTTCCTTTTACGTAGTCACAAACGTTTACCTCACTAGTTGCATAAGATTAATTTCAGTACTAGCCGTAGCTCCCCCGGACATACCGAACTTTAGGAGTGGAATCAAAATTACATCATCGAGTATACGATCATAGAATAATCTCATATAATATTAACTAATGTTTTCTTTAGGTTCGTCACGTGTAAGGCTATGCATTTTTCTTCGCTTTAATATTTATTGCAATACCATTTGTAAGCCCGCCCGCTCCACGTCCTAAGGTCACAAAATTCATTTTGTACATTACCGCCTTATTACCTACTTAGTTTAGTTTTGCACTTTATTTAATTTCAAAGTGCTAAAAATATTTGTTCTCACAAAAATATTATTATTAGAATATTGTATAATCCTTTTAATATACGATTATTTCAATTATTATTCGATTGCCATAGAGTGTATTGTGAACATTATTCTATTGAGTTTTCGACTATTGTATTCTATTGTATTATTTTTGTCTATTATTTTATTAACGTACATTACGTTCTCACGAGAGTTATTTATGACTGTTTCAATATTTGAAGCACAAAAAATTAACTAGTTTTTAAAATATAAGTATGAGATAGTTGTTAGTCGATTTGATGTTTTGTTTTGGGCTAATCTTGTAACTGTGCAAGTTATTTAAACCTCTTTTAACATTGGAACATTAACAATCGTGTATTTACATTGTATAAGGTTACGTCACCTTTATTTTCTTCCAAATTGTTACAAACGTTCGACGGTGGCGCCGCGTTATACGATCCCGAGTGTTGCCATGTAAGCGTACTTAGTATTCACTACAGAATAGTTATTTTGATGAATTAGACTTTAGATTTTGTTTATAAAACGCCACGTCTCTGCCGTTGTAAATTAGTATACTACATGTATACCGCTTCACTACATAATGGTAAACAAGATAATAAAAAATAATTGTTTTAAATATGTCTTATTATTTTCTACCTTCGCTGATAGATTCCAGTATTTCCAATAGAGCGTCATCACTTTAAGGAGTGAGCACACTGAGACGGGCCTTGCCGGGGCTCAGCGTGCCGGGGCTCATCGCAAAAATCCGCCTCCATACAATTTGTATGGAAGCGGATGCGCGTATCTGTGTGTGTGTCGGGGCACTGTGTCGGGGCGCAGCGGATTTCCGCTTCCATACAAATTGTATGGAGGCGGATTTTTGCGATGAGCCCTGGCACGCAGAGCCCCGGCACGGCCCGTCTCAGTGTGCTCACTCCTTAAAAGGGCACATGAAACTTTTGAGTTGCATAAAGCCAGAAATTTTTATGCTTCAATAATTACATTTAATATAACTAAAGGAAAATTTAAACCCAAAGTATAACTCCATATTATATTATTTTGAAAGCAGTGACATTTTTGTGGCAATGTTAAAGGAAATCACATTGTACGGAATGAAAGTATAAAATTATATTAAATATATCACATGCTAAACTTTAAGCCTAAACAAATAAAATACAATACATAATAAATAATTTCTTAAGTTATGAAATACTTTTGCGTGATTTCTACCGACTAAAGACGAAACAAATTACATTTTTTTGGTTTACTCTTTGCGGGCATCCCTCCGATTGAGAAGATAATGAACACCAGCCGCAGCGTTCATTCTGAAACGAAATATGAATCTGAATAAGTATTAAATACACTGTAGAGTAGTCAGACACAGATAACTTTTACTAAAGAAGCGCTGGTGGAATGGAGATTGATATCGCACCAAACATTATTATAATTTATGATTTAAAACACTTCAAACTACATAAGTCACCAACCCAAGGCCCATGTATTATTAAAATCCATTCCTTTATAAACAAAAGGTTAGGGCCCATCCACACGACGTTCTTTTTGCGCGCTGTCGACGCGCGTTTCTGATGCGCGCGTCATCTGCGCGTTTTCATCGCGTTTTGGCAGATATTACACGTTTTTTTGACGCAAATGAAACGCGCGTTTGTATCGATACAAACGCAAGATGAAGCGCGCTTTTAACACGCGTTTGTATCGATACAGACGCAAGTCGAACGCTAATAAAACGCGCGTTGAACACTCGTTTGTATCGCTTAGAGTTTAATAACAGTAGTATACTGTTACTACTACTGTTAAATACTCGTTGTATCGATATTCGATACACACGCACTGCGACTCAGCGGGGAACGACGAGTGGAGGAGGGGAGCGCGCGCCGTGTCCCCAACCGCACACCGCATGTGACACGAACGCGATATAAACGCGATACAGACGCGATACAACCGCGCGCTCACAGCACGTCCTAGTTGCGTTCGAAAAACGTGGCGTTTGTTTCGATACAAAAATAGGATCGTGTGTAAAGGTTAAAACGTGTCGGCTTCCTTGCGTTTGCTGAGCGTTAACCTTGCATTTGTATCGATAAAAACGAGCGTAAAAAAAACGTCGTGTAGAAGGGCCCTTAAGGATTTCTGCTTAAGGCGAGGATAAACCCCAATTTGTTATTCCGTGACTCCCGGTTTACCTAGTTCCAATATAATAACGAAGTGTTAAAAAATATGAGATATAAAGCACAATATTTAAAATACCTTAAACCGTAAACATTTTAATGAAACGTAATACTTTGGCTGTAATTAATTTACAAACTTACCTCCGAAAAAACTCTATTTCATCGAAATATAAGTATTAACTGGGATAATTATACATTTTATTTGAATAAATTGTTAGTAAATGTATATTAAAATTTCTTTAACCGAACAATTTTGTTTCTTAATATTTATTTCCAAAGATATTTAAAAAAAACATGAAAAATAGAGAAGATCCGCCCTTGTTGTTATAATTTTATGCTAAGCTAAAATGAATCTTATTGCGATGCGTATACGCTTGGTCTTTGGTTGTGTACAAGGTTATCGTTTTTGATTGAGATTGATCCCCGCCTTAAGAGCAGAGAGAAATGGCAAAACTGGTTGTAATGATAACGGATTTGTTTATCTTGTAGGTAAGTAAATTGTTTATATTTATACAGGAAACTATAATTGAGTTTTTACTAATACAACTCTGATTTTTCTCTAAAATGCATTTGTTTTTATAGACCTACATAAAAATAAGTTGGGGAAAAAGTCTTTTCGCATTATAGTATGTATGAACTTGCCTTAAAATCTCGTGGCCTATAGATACCAATTGTATCTGGCTGATTTTGGTATCATTAAAAAGTTTTAATTTTAGAGAAGACAATTCCAAATTCAAATTAGGTAAATGTGAGATTTTCATTTGATTTTCTTACCCTATTCCCTCTTAAAAGGCCGGCAACGCACTTGCAACTCTTCTGATGCTGCGAGTGTCCATGGGCGACGGAAGTTGCTTTCCATCAGGTGACCCGTTTGCTCGTTTGCCCTTTTATTTCATTTTAAAAAAAATTAATAGAAGGGGTGTGGTTTTTCACCATGATAACGCTAGACCTCACACATCTTTAGCCACTCAGTGTTAATGCATCCACTGTATAGTCCTGACCTTGCACCTTCAGATTTCCAGCTGTTTCGGTCGCTGCAAAATTCCTTAGGTAGTGTCAGGTTGACATCACAAGAGGACTGCCAAAACCACTTGTCGCAGTTTTTTCATCAGACGCCCCAAAATTTTTATAGCAATGGGATCATGTCCCTACCAACTTTAATCAATTGTAAATAAACTTTATAAAAAAACATTTTGAATTTTTATATAAAATGTGAAGAAAATTTTCCTCAGCTTAATATATCCAGTTTTCCTCTACCTATATAAGAAGTGACTTTTGTGTAGATTTATCAAATCAGTAACTTTTATAGTCATTAATTGTTATCACAGTATTTGGTTATTGTTATAATGATAAATATAAGTACTTGTAACAGTTGGTCATAGTAATAAATATTTCAATTCTTAGACACTGATAAGACACTAACAAACACACAAAGATCATTAAATATTTGCTTATTTTATCAAGAAATTAAATCAATAGTTTAAACTACTTTATTATATTATAATACAGATGACCCAAACCAGCATTGTATAGCGCAAAGTACCATGAGAAAAATTGAATCATAGGCAGATAGCGGACCTACATAGTTTGTTCAGGTTATGTCAAGCACAGGTAAGTTACATTGACTCCACATAATAATAATAATAGCTCCCACACCAGTTTCGGTGATGGTGGCCGGTTTAATTGAAACCAGGCCAGCCACGCAGGAGTAATTGTATAGTGCCCAAGTGTGTATGCAGTACACAAGAGCACTCTCTAGTCCTTTACTCTCATAACCCAGTGGGATGGAAGACCGACACGACCGGCGAGATCAGGCGCAGGACCGACTTTTTACATGCCCATCCGACACCTGGATCATCTTACTTGTCAGACAATCAGGTGATCAGCCTGCATTTATACGTGCTTCGGCACAAATGGGCCGGCTCGACCGAAGAAATACCACGTTCTCACAAAAAACCGGCGTGAAACAGCGCTTGCGCTGTGTTTCGCCGAGTGAGTGAGTTTACCGGAGGCCCAATCCCCTACCCCATTCCCTTCCCTACCCTCCCCTACCCTATTCCCTCTTAAAAGGCCCGGCAACGCAC
This sequence comes from Aricia agestis, assembly GCF_905147365.1. NCBI lineage: Eukaryota > Metazoa > Arthropoda > Insecta > Lepidoptera > Lycaenidae > Aricia > Aricia agestis. The sequence goes on from NC_056406.1 coordinate 11,482,529, forward strand.
TTGCAACTCTCCTGATGCTGCGAGTGTCCATGGGCGATGGAAGTTGCTTTCCATCAGGTGACCCGTTTGCTCGTTTGCCCCCTTATTTCATAATAAAAAATAAAAAAAATACGTGGGAGAGCCGCTTGCCCTGTGTTTCGCCGAGTGAGTGTGTTTACCGGAGGCCCAATCCCCTACCCTATTCCCTTCCCTACCCTCCCCTATTCCCTTCCCATCCCTACCCTCCCCTATTACCCTATTCTCTCTTAAAAGGCCGGCAATGCACCTGCAGTTCTTCTGATGCTGCGAGTGTCCATGGGCGACGGAAGTTGCTTTCCATCAGGTGACCCGTTTGCTTGTTTGCCCCCTTATTTCATAAAAAAAAAATTGTCCTAACCACTAGACCACAGAGGCGTTACTCCACATAGCTTAACAAATAACTATTAGTAAGTAGGTCTATATCTGCCAATGATGATTTTTTTATATATTATATTATCAAGAAACTTAGTTTTAATGATATGTAGCCATGAGAAGGTATAAGGAATGTCATTTTATACTATGTAAAGATAACTTACATGAGAGCTAAATACTATTTCCCTTTAGCTGCCTTGGATGCCAGTGCAATGCCCAGGCCGACGAGGCTGCCAACCGCAAGTATAGTTCCACCAGCTATTGCTATACCCTTGATACCTTCCTTTTCCACGCGTTTATTAATTTGTCTCTGAAATCAATGGTAAAATATACTAATTTAAAACAAAATGAGTTCTTATCCTTCATCATTAATTTATGATGGGATCTTTACTAAAGTACATTATTTTATTACTTTACATTCATTTAGAGTATTAGAATAAAGTATGTAAATTGTGGTCAAGGAACAGAATGATCTCAAATAGAGTTTAGTTTTTAATAAAGAACTTAAAATGTAACTCAACCGAGAATGAACAGAGCAAACTTTGACTTTCCTGTATTTAAAAATATGAATTGGGATATTGATGCAGATAAAGCAGAGCATCAATTATGTCTACAGTCTACATCTATTAAATTTCTACTAACTACTAAGGGTCAATTCATACCGAGGCACCACAGAGGCGCGCATTATCAGTGTCATATGATTTTAAACTTTATCTTCATTATTGTAATATATAGTATCACTTGAGAAAATTCTCAAACGATACTATGTATTACAATAATGAAACAGTTTCTTTTGTCTAATTCTAGAGAACACTCTTCTGTGGTAGATTTTGCGACTTTCAATTAATGTATTAATACATAATTTGATTTCGAAACACCCATCTATAATATCCACATGGTGCAGTTAAATTGGTGATCTACTGCATGCTGTAAAAAATCTCGAATTTACTTACTTCAAGTGCAAGAACCTGTTGGTTGGCAGGTTCTATTTCAAGGAATGTTTTGACATAGTGAAGTGCCTTGTTATATTCCTTAATTCTAGCATTACCAACAGCAAGGTAGAAAAGGTAATCTCTTTTGCCTTCAGGATGGCGCAAGGATAGTTCTTTTAACAGCATTATTCCCTGAAATGTTTTGTTACAAAGTATTAAATCAGGAAAAAAACAGTAATATCATAACAATTTTGATTTTTATTTAAAAATTGAAATAATTACATCCAAAGTAGCAACACAATTGCCCAGCTTGAAGTTGGTCCCTTAGTTTACACTTTATAGCGCAAAACTTTTAGGTCCTTAGAACTATTTTTGTAAAGCAGAATAAAGATTATGATTTGACCTTTTTTAAAATTTGTTCATCATCTAAGCAGATACCAATTGCCACAAACAGGTATATATACAATCAGATACGGCACACACACCAAACTCAATACATACCTTTCGTATATCAACAGAATGTTTGCTTCGAACCAAACACCAAGCATATTCAAATTGCGCTTTAGGATTTACTTCATTTAGATTCATTAATTGTTCATGGTAAATCTTTTCAAATTTCTAAAATGAATAACATGATGAAATTGTAGGTAATACAAAATGTATGAGTCATTACGATTTCAGCTATAATTCGTATTATTACAAAGAACATACCCGTAGATCTTCCAAAGAAACAGTTTCATCCAAAACGTCATCCATGATATTATTTTATGGTAGGTGGTAGTTTAAGAAGCAATTTATCCAGCAAATACACAAAACTTATATCATTTTACGACTCAAAATAAATTACAATGTAAGCAAATAGATATTATTTTATTGTTATCAAATTGTGATGCGCTTCTTCTGAAAATTGAAATCTGACTTTGCCAAAAATGAATGACAGTTGACGTGTTGTTTTTTCTTATTATGGCACTTCGGCTATATAACCATGGCCAATTCCGTCTCAGAAACGAATAAAACGTTTATTCACGATTCCGAGATTGGGAATATTTGCAGCCTACAACACAACTCGTAGTCGTACCGCTCATATTTACCTTTTTCAGAGCACTTTTTAAGGTTTTCAACGTGTTCTCATTTTTAACTACACTCCACTCGGGCTAACTTGTCGCTAGCGGTCATTGACTCCCTGTAAAACAGCTGATCGCACTCTGACATCCACGTGTTGCCTGAATCTGCCACACGTCGCGCCGAGCCACTAGAGATATCCAAGAGGCCTTAGATAGATCTACCAGCGGGGCTAAAATGGTCACATTTAGCAATTCCTCTCAAATACAATCAGTCGTTGAGTCAATCAATTCAGCAAATAAATTGTCAAACTGTCAAACTGACAAATGTCAAATTAGTACGAATTACTAGATATGAATTGCAAGCAGACTTGCATTTTGCGATTTTAAAAAATGAATCTTAAAATTATTCATAATATGATTCTCCAAAGCGACCATTTTAGCCCCGCAGGATCTGATGGCAATTTTTGACAGCAGATTTAAAAAAAATATCTTTGATCATTGGATTTTTTTTTGGGAAATAATAAACTGAGCGAATAACAAATTGCTTTGCGCCTGATGATGAACATACTGTTTTAATAACATGAGCGGTATTAATTTGACTTAGCGAAAAATAAACTAAACTAACGACTAATATTGATTTATAATTATTGATTAAACGAACTTACCTTACGTGAAGTTCAAAGGGTTTGTCCGAAGATATTAGTATACCTTTTTACACTGTAGTTTCACCTCTATTTGTTACCACGTCATAGCATCATTTTAGAGTCAAGAAAAAAATAAAAAGTTGTCTCTGGATTTCGATTGTCTCCATAATATTTTCCCGCTTCTTGTCTCTGATTTTCCGTTTCTCCTGTTACCTGCAACTCTAGAACCTTCATTTAGTTCAGAGCCAAAAATAAAATGACATCTCTTACTCGGGTGTTATCTACCGAAAACCGGGTTGGGTGGGAGTTCCTACTAATATCTTCGGACAAACCCCTCGTATAATTTTGATTGAACGTAACGTAAGTTCGTTTAGTCAATAATTATACTTCGGAGGTTTGTCCTCGATATTAGTATACCTTTTTACACTGTAGATGTTTAGAGATCAAACAAGATATGTCATTTTATTTATGCTTTATTTTCATACATATTAATCAAAGAAAGAAAAAAAAATCTTATTTGTACATAATTTGTCTTAAGTGTCTGTCATAAATGACATAGCAAAATTATTTGAATCACCTTCAATAAAAGGTCTATTATAGAAACGCGCAAAGGTAGTGGAGTTGCCTGTCCAACCTGCTGTTTGGCGAATAACATCTAAATTTACTCTTCGTTTAAATGCTTATGAAGTTGAAGCGTGACGGGTACTGTGACTAGAGAATAACGACACATCAACTCCACTATCTTTTAACATATCCTTAATCCACCTACTTAATGTTTGACTTGACACAGGATTATATGGTTTCCTAAATGAAATAAAAACATTATTACAATTTCTGAAATCAGATGTTTTGTTTATATAAGCCAATAAAGTTTTGGCTGGACATATTTCAGATTTCTCTGGAAAATAAGGCAAATGTAAAATGGGTTGCATTCTTTTAGGATTAGAAGTTTTTATTAAATCAGTTATTTTTATTAGAATCTCTTTCTCGGTCATAATAATGTTATTTAAATATATTTTTGATAAAATCTGCACCCTGTGTGCAGTTACTAAAGCTAGTAATGTTATGCATTTCTTAGTAAGTTTTTCTAATGATAAAATATCATTAGGATGTAACGACGCTAAATAATTTAAAACTATATTAGCATCCCATGTTACATTATACTTTGGCATTGATGGTCTTAGTCTGTATACACCTTTAGAAAATCTTGAAAATATCTCATTGCGCATAACATCTCCAAATATTAAAGCCAGAGCTGATTTATAGCTATTAATAGTGTTATACTGGTTACCTTTATCAAAAATTTCTGTTAGAAAATCTAAAATCATAGAAACTGACGGCTTAAATAAATCAACCTTATTTCTATGTGCATATTCACACCATCTTTTAATACAAACGTTATATTGTTTGTAAGTATTGTCTGATAACGACGCTATAGTAATGTTTACCGCTGTTGATGGAACACCTCTACTCATCATTGCCGTCCGGATAACACTGCGGCAACCAGGGTAGTTGAATTGATACTGAAATTTGGTATAACAAAATTACTTGAATCTAATTGTATAATTTCTGAGACTATTAAACTAGTAAAAAGAGGATACCAAGATTGAGAGGACCAATTTGGTACGACCATAATGCCTGTTGCTTTATCATTTATTATCTTTCTTATGGCTTTTAATATACACGCTACTGGAGGGAAAGCGTAAAAATAATATTGTGATTTGTGACCAATTCACTGTAAAAGCGTCAATGACAATTGCATCAGGGTCTAATTGCCATGATGCGTAATTTTCACATTTTTTATTTATTCGATTTGCAAATAAATCGATGTCTGGCAGATCTAAAGTTGAAACTATTTGGCGAAACCCAGTATCTAATATCTCCCACTCTGTATCAGGATGCATTTTTCGAGATTCCCGATCCGCAATAAAATTGTCTGCAGATTTAATATATGCTGCTGTAATGTATAATTTTCTTTCCTCGCACCATTGCCATATGTCTTTAGTTATTTTATTGAGTGCGGGAAACCGTATTCCACCCATACGGTTAACATAACTAACGGCCGTCGTATTGTCTATTCTTAATAGTATTTGACAATTATAACAATTTTTCGGAAAAATTCGTAATGCAAAATAAGCAGCTAGTAATTCTAGATAATTAATATGTTGTTGTTTTTCAGACTGTGAACATTGTCCCCCTGCCGATTGACCCTCACACGCACCACCCCGTTGTTGAGGCGTCAGAATAAATTTCGCGACAAAAATTATGGTCTTTAATTTTTAGTACAGTATTGCCTATGGAATTCAACCACCATTGGATGTCAACTTTCGTTGAACTTGGGATATCCATATAATTATCGTAAAACTCGTCCTTTTCTAAATTTAAATATTTACATTCTTCTAAATCTTTTATGTGCATCTACCCGTATTCTACACCTGGACAGGCCGAAACCAGGAGGCCTATAAGTTTTGCCCATTCCCTAATTTTACACCGATTAATATTTAAGAACTTACTTAGTTGCTTTTTTATTTTCGTTCTTTTATCCTGAGGTAAACTAATAGTCCAATCGTTTTAATTTATAATAAAACCCAAATATAAGCAACATTTATCTAAATTTAGAATAAATCCTAGGGCTTGTAAAAATTCACGACTCGTCTTTACATTTAATTCACAATCTTCGAATGTATTACCTAATAACATTATATCATCCAAGTAGCAAGAGGATAAAAATCCACAGGACCTTAATACCTTAAGCACCGGTTTTAATAATTTAGTAAAAATATAAGGTGCCGCGCACAGTCCAAATGGTAAAACTTGAAATTCGTAAATAGTTTTAGTATTGTCCTCTTGAATAATGCAAAATCTTAAATACTTTCTTGAATTTGGGTGGATATTTATTAACATGTAAGCATCCTTTAAGTCTATTGTAGACATGAAACAATTTTTAGATACCAATTTTAAAACTGTACGCAAGTCTTCCATTTTAAAATGTTTAGTATTTATATATTTATTCAGTTCTTTTAAGTTAAGAATAAATTTCATTGTGCCATCTGGTTTTGGAATGAGAAAAGCACTTGATATAAATTCTCCAGGACAATGGTCACATTCTACAATAGCGCCTATATTTTTTAATTTATTTATTGCATAGTCAAAATTAATTTGTTGTGATTTTGATTTAATTACTGTGTAGCGTGGAGTCGACTGCAAAACTAATTTACTAAATGTTATTTTATAACCGTTAATCCATGACAAGATTTTTCGGTCCTTAGTTATCATTGACCATTGTTTAATAAAAAAGCTAAGAGGACCTGCGTAGCTTACCTCGCTAGTATCATCTATCGCTTCCGTGGTTGTCGCTGTCGATGAGACGACGCGTTCCACGAGCTCCCTTGAGGCGCGTGTTGTTTCTGGGGTGGATGATTGCGTGTCATGGTTCTGGATGATGGAACTGAACGCTGGTGACGGGTGGACTGGCCTGGGAACTGCCTGCGCTTCGCAGGCGTCGATTTCCAGTTTTTTAATGTCTCACGCCTGTATTTGATTGGTCTTTTAAAGCGGTTCCCGATTTAGTGACTGCTTTAGCTACTTTAAGCGTTTCAGCGAGATTATTTCCAAATAAATACTTGGTAATTTTTGTGTTAGCTAATAATTGATCTTGGAGCTCTTTTTTAACTGTAGATAATGCAAAATTTCTACGAGCTACGGAATCATTATATTGCTCGTCACATAAAAGACGTGTAGCGTCTACAAGTTTTTGTAATAATTCGATATTAAATTAAAACGTAATTTATTCTTGTTGCCAATTCAGGATTAATTTCCGGTCCATAATTTGTAATAGAATTAGGATCAATGCCCAAAACTTCAAGAAATGCCGGATTCAAATCCGTATTTTGTTTTTCTACAACGGATTGCTCTTGAGCCCCCGAAGTAGATGGAATGGCTAAAATATCCTCGTTAATCGTCTGTTCCAGATTTTCAGTTGCAGAGTGATAATCTAAAAATAGAAATGCATTTTTTTTAACTACCCTCAATTTTTCTACGTGGCGAATAATCTTAGAGATTATTATGAATGTAATAATTTTTAAATGCGACACAGACTATTCTGAATGCAAAATAAATGTAATATTGCGCGAATAGTCCTACAGACTACCCTGAGTGCAATAATTTAAAATATGCGCGAATAGTCCTGCAGACTACCCTGAATGCAATTTTAGTTAGGGCAGGCGAGATAATCCTATATATACTCCCTGAATTGCCCTTATTGAACTACCCTCAATTTGTCAACGCGACAAATAATCTTACAGATTATTATGAATGTAATAATTTATTAATGCGACAAATAGTCCCACAGACTATTCTGAATGCAAAGTAAATGTAATATTGCGCGAATAGTCCTACAGACTACCCTGAGTGCAATAATTTAAAATATGCGCGAATAGTCCTGCAGACTACCCTGAATGTATTTTTATTTAGGCAGTGAGATAATCCTAAAGACTCCCTGAATTGCCCTTATTAAAATATTATCCGTTTTGTAACCATCCATGTGTCACTAAAACAAAATGCAAACTTACCGTTAACATCACGTTCACCTGAAGTGGAACTGGATGACGAAGATACGCTCGAGGACGAAGAGCTAGATCGCCGAGGTCGCCGTTTTATCTCCTTTTCTAGCCACTTTAACTTTTTAACAATATAATCTAACGACTTCTCGTTTTTGCGTTTAGGCATTTTGAAACCAAAATTAGTATGAAAATAATTTTTAAAGTTAAATTTTAGTGCGTTCGTGGCAAGCACAAAAGTGAATGAAGGTTCTAGAGTTGCAGGTAACAGGAGAAACGGAAAATCAGAGACATGGGCGTACCCAGGTTCTTGGCCAGGGGGGGGAAAATTACCCAGGTTCTGGTGCCAGGGGGGGGGGCAAATCTCCCAGGTTCTGGGCCAGGGGGGGGGGGGGGGCAAATCACCCAGGTTCTGGGCCGGGGGGGGGGGGAAATCAGATTTTTCAGTGGGAAAAACGGGGGAAATATTAGAAATTACGAACTACTGGAGCAATTTTTATGGTAATATTTGGCACAGATATAGAGTAAACCAAGTGAAGGGAGTAGGGACATAAGAGCTATTTTTATGGGAAAATGTACGGTTTCCGTAAAATTCCTAATTTACGCGGGCGAAGCCGCGCGGTACATCTAGTTTATGATAATTGGTTACTGATATTCTATTTGAGGCTTTATCCATACTAATATTATAAATGCGAAAGTATCTCTGTCTGTCTGTCTGTCTGTCTGTCTCGCTTTCATGCCAAAACTACTGAACCGATTGCAATGAAATTTTGTACACAATTATTCTAGAGTCTGAGAAAGGACATAGGCTACATTTTGATGTGGGAAAATATCTTATTTCCATGAAAATATCGATGAAAATTAATTCGCAATGCGCGTGGGCAGCGCTCATCCCGGGGGTCCTGGGTTCGAGTCCCGCAGGCGGAACAAAAAGTTTTCAATAATTATTTCGAGACTAAAATTAAAATAATGGTTTATGGTAGTGATGATGATGATAATGAATAATGAGGAATTCGATAATAGCAAATCGGTTCACAAACGGCGGAGTAATCGTTGAAAACAATAAAAGTAACATAATATTCATAACACCTCCTTTATTTTGAATGTCGGGTAAATTAAATTATACATCAGAATAATATAATAGCCTATTGTATTATTCTGATGTATAATATGAGCTATATAATTGTCATTAAAATCCGTTCAGTAGTTTTGAGTAAAAGAGTAACAAAAGTAACAAACATTCATACAAACTTTCGCCTTTATCATAGTAATAGCTTAATTCATTATAAGACCACGTACTTGTAATTTTGAATGAAATTCATAAATTGTAATACGACGGCCTCACTCGACCGTGGTTGGGCACCGATTGTCGTATCGGGCCTATCGGGCACGTGTAGAGGCGTACCACCATCGCTGGGCCATCATCCTTTGATGTGCGGCCGAAAAACAGACACCGCCCGCGCCGCCATTCCACAGCCATCGCTGGTGGCACCTGCATCGGCCATCTTACGCCACTACGTCCACGCAGGCCTATCGTAATGGCCCACAACGCTAGGCCATCTTGTAGAGCCGCTATAAGAGTATTATCGAAGTCGGCCAAAAAAAAAAACAATATGGCAATGTCAAAGTCAGTACTCAGTTGTCAAATGGTTGTCAATTGTCATTAGGCTGCTTGGAGTTCACTGTGTATCGTCAAAATTCTCATTAAAATTTGCTCATGATTTTTATATTAATTAAAGGATAAATCTATAAAACGTATTTGTGCTCGTTGTGATTTAAATATATTGTTGCTTGTAAAGCAATAAATAGCTTTTGAGAAATCAAATACTGAGGTTTACTAAAAGTGGTAAATTTTTCGAATAGTGCATAATATTATTTTTTGTCTACAATTCATTACAACGGTTTTGCATTAACATGCAAAGCGTAATAAATTCTGTAAAGGGTACCGCCCTTGGGGTTGCAGGATATCTGACCCCTGTTTTAAAGGTAATATATTTTACGAGCTAAAATTACCCTTACTTAAATGATAAGAACATAACAAGCGAGCCCTTTGTTGTCTTAGTGATATTTAAAAAAATATTTGCTTTTATAATACAGGAATCAAAATTTAATGAAACTGGGGTTTTGACACCAGAAGAATTTGTGGCCGCTGGAGATCACCTAGTGCATCACTGCCCCACTTGGCAATGGGCAAAAGGAGAGGAGTCTAAGCTTAGACCATACCTGCCTCCAGATAAGCAGTTTCTTATCACTAGGAATGTTCCGTGTTACAGACGGTGTAAACAGGTTTGTTCTCTAATTATGCTAATTATGCATTATTATCTATCTAGTTTAAGCTATGTAAATTATGTGTATTACTATTTTATTTATGAATTGTGATTTAAATAACACAACATTGACGGTTTTTCAAGAATACATATTCTTGTAAAACCGTCAATTAGATGATTTTGATCTTGAAGTTGATATCTTAAAAAATATTAGTAGTTATATCATTGTCAAAGAACCAATACCTTATAGGTTCTTTGACAACGGTATTCAAGAATTGTATGGAGGTAGACCAGTCTCATTAATGCTCCCAATAAGGCCGCAATAACAATAGATAAGCTAAAGAATTGTATGGAGGTAGACCAGTCTCATTAATGCTCCCAATAAGGCCGCAATAACAATAGATAAGCTATTGTGTCTGGATTTTCCACGATCGAAGGCTATTAAAACTTGATAATGTCTAGAATATTATGTGACTACATCAGTGGTTACTGCTTTGAACTTAGCATTTTGAAATGTCTTTAAAAATAGGTTTTTTTTTTTCACAAGTTACTTATAAATAATTTCTTTTCAAAACCAATTAAGTTGCAGGTAGCGTTTAGTGTATTCCATAAAATCATTTGCTTGATTCTTACATAATATACTTATGTGTACACTAATAAACAATCCTGGTATCAGTTGATTGACACAAATTATCTACAATGTAACAAGTACAAAATGGCAGCTGTTGCATTCCAGATTGAATATTGTGAAGATAATGAGAAAGTGATAGAAGATGAAAATGATGATGAAGGAGGCTGGGTTGACACACACCACTATGATTCTGCTGGATTACCTACTATTGAAGAAAAGGTATTGTTGACTCCTTATAATGATCAACTCTTTATTTAAGCCATGCCATGCCATACATGGGTCATTGTCAAATTTTATGCAGCTAATCGTGGCTAAAATTCATAAATTTTTATAAAAATAAACATGCTTAATTTCGAGATTTCTTTTTGCTAATGCCTGTAATAACTGAACTTGGTCTGTTACTGTGGGCCGTGATGTTAAACTTCAAATTATTTTTTTACATACTTTGACATAAAATATATGTCTCTAATGTCTAATCTGAGCTATTCCTATCTCTAGTAGGGCAAAACCAGAGATAGATCAAATATTGGGAATGGCCGTTAGTCTTCATTTTACTAACCAGTGTTTATTAATGTGATGTATTATATATGTTAAATGTATTATTTCTACGATGACGTGTATATAATCGTAATTTAAAAAAAACCAAGCTCTGGGACTAGTTAAGCTGCGCAAAATTTGACAATGACCCACAAAATATTTATACATACAACATATTTATGCCAAATCTTGAAAGTATAAAATTAACTTTCTTACTTTATGTTAATTAATATTTATTTTATTAATTCCTTCTGTAAGGTGTGTGAAATGACACTTGAAGCTGCCGAGACTGGGGACAGTGATGGTGAAGGAGCTGGGGATAATGATGATGATGACGATGAAGATGCTGATGAAGACGGTGAGGCAGAAGACATGGAGAACTTCCAGGAATCTGGCCTTCTGGATGAAGTGGATCCAGTAAGATTCTAGCTTATTTACTTACCCAGCGATGCTCTTGGCCAATTTTTGCTGGTCTTTTCTGTTTCTTTCTTGTTGATAAATGTATAGGTTATGTTGTTAGCACGATAATGCAGGCATATTAAATTTCTACGCTTGTTTTATTATCTCGCATCATCGCATCTGGATGTGTGAATGTTATCATCATTGGTAACATTTTGTCAAAATTTCTAGTTACGAAATTTGAGGAATTACATGGTAATTATTTGCTGATCTGATGCAATCTTTACTAATATTATAAAGCTGAAGAGTTTGTTTGAATGCGCTTTACTCAGGAACTGCTTGATTTGAAAAAATCTTTCAGTGTTAGCCCATTTATCGAGGAAGGCTATAGGCTATAATAATATATTATTAAACTAAGATCAATTGGAGCGAAGAAATAGAGGAAAATGTGGAAAAAACGGGGAAAATTATATGAAATTGTTTAGCATCTTAACAACTATTTGAGCAATTTTTAGGTTTTTAGCACACATGAAGAATAGACCATGTGAAGGGCTATTTTTTGCGGAAAAATGTACGGTTTCTGTGAAATTCCTTAATTACGCGGGCGAGGCCGCGCGGAATATTTAGCAATAACATATTCTTCATCATTAAATTAAACTGCATACCTGACATACTAGTAGGATATTCCCTATTCCCTATAATATACATAATATAGTTATACTATACTTACTATAATATAGGGAATATCTTACTATTAAGTAGTATGTCAGTTATGCAGTTTTATTTAGACTGGGTTGCACCAACTAACTTTGACTTTAACCTTAATTACTATAACCGGAAAAATTGACAGATGTCGTATGAGAATATGGGGTGTTTGGACGCCATATTTAACTTTAACTATAACCACGCCTCTGGTGCAACCCAACCTTAATGATGAAGAATTTGTTATTATTGCATTGTATCAGCAAATAATTACCATGCAATTCCTCAAATTTCGTAACTAGACCTTTTGACAAAATATGTTGTAATGTTTTACTATGTAGGTAAGTATGTAAATATTTTAAATTTTTTTATTCTATTTTACAATGAATTTAATGTACTTACTTAATTAAGTGTTTAACATGTTTTTCTACTTTCTCGGTTTTCATGTTATTACTTATTATATTATTGCAGTCAACTGCGCTAACGACGCGAAAAGAGCCCAAGGACAAGAAACAAAAGCAGGATGGCGACGAGATAATCCGGACCCGAACCTACGACCTCCACATCACATACGACAAGTACTACCAGACCCCGCGCCTGTGGCTCATTGGATATGACGAGGTAATGTATCCGTTCATTCAATGTGAAATATCAAATATAAATAGACAATAGTATTTCAAAGTGTAAAAAGCGTACGTTCAGACTTTTTTTTTTATTAGATTTTGAAATATTTATGACTAGTCAACTCAACGCAACTGCGTTACGCCAAAACTCGTTTGTCGCGCGGGAACCGTACATTTTTCTGGGATAAAAAGTATCCTCAGACTCTAAAGTATTTTCATACCAAATTTCAATAAAATTGGTTCATTGGATTGGGCATGAACAGGTAGCAGACAGACAGAAACACTTTTCCATTTATAATATTGGTATGGATTGTGTCATGTGTGTGTAGCATACAATAGATTTGCTTATTTTTCCTTTGTAAAGTTGTTAGAGTAAAAAGTATTCTTTACAATAGAATCATAATATTATAAACATTTTTTTTATAATCTCATAGGACCGTAAGCTACTGAGTGTGGAGCAGATGTACGAAGATGTGTCCCAGGACCACGCCAAGAAGACTGTCACCATGGAAACTCATCCACACCTGTCCGGACCCAGCATGGCTTCTGTACATCCCTGCAGGTATTGAATTATAGTAATATGTTCAATTAGTTTTTCATATGATTATATTAATTTCTTGTATTTTTAATCTTATAAAAAACTTATTGTCACTCTAAAGTCCGATTGCCGGATAGAAATAAATTTTGAAACGCGAGTGGGAGAGAAGACTATAATTAAGATGCTTTCGCTCGCGCACGAAATATCGGTCTTTAAATGTGCATTCATAGACTTATCAAAAACTAGCGATACTACGGAACCCTACGCGTGGTGCGACATGCCGGCTGGTTTTTTAACAGTTTTCCTTGACCAGCAGCGCCCCCGCTGTAAGAGACAAGTAGAGTGAGGTCTTTTCAAATTTTCTCTTAACACGCCGACCGACCATTAGGACAGTGGAGAAAGGAATCAAAGTATGCATAAAATTACAGTTTTTATTTTATTTTCAGACATGCGGAGGTGATGAAGAAAATAATCGAGACGGTGACGGAGAGCGGCGGGCGCGTGCAGGCGCACGCCTCGCTCATCGTGTTCCTGAAGTTCGTGCAGTCCGTCATACCCACCATCGAGTACGACTTCACACAGAACTTTGCCATGCACTAGCTACGGGTATGTCGAAACGGCGTGAATAATAAAAATCGGCCTAGTGCGAGTTGGACTCGCGCACGAAGGGTCCCGTACCATTATAGAGCAAAAATAGTTAAAAAATTATATTTTTGTATAGGAGCCCCCTTAATTATTAATTTTATTTCTATTTTATTATTATTATTAAAGTATAAATACAGCTGAGTATTTTCTGAATATTTCAAGGTCCCAATCTGTTGTCATCATTGATACCGAACAAAAAATGTTTGAAAAATCACATTTGTTGTATGGGAGCCCCCCTTAAATATTTAATTTTCTTTTTAGTATTTGTTGTTGTAGTGGCAACAGAAATACATAATTAATCTGTGAAAATTCCAACTCTCTAGCTATTACCGTTCTTGAGTTACAGCCTAGAGACAGACAGACAGACGGATAGACGGACAGACGGACAGGCATCGAATAATAGGGTCCCGTTTTTACCCTTTGGGTACGGAACCCTAAAAACTATGAAACAGTATCTGTGTCAAAAAATTTGTTCCACGAGTCTAGATGCATACTTTATGCATGTGTTTGGTACTCAATTTTGTGTAGTATACAAGAATAATGTAAAATATAAATCGTCTATTAGTCATCAATCATGACATATCGTAGATATGATATACGATACGCTTACACCCGTCTTTTAAGCTAAAACATCGTATTTGGTAATCATATCACGCGCATATAACGACAAGGCACAGCCTTACGCGGCTTCGGCACTAAAATTTGCGTGGAAAATGTTGCGCTAATTAACTTTTTTGTATTCATAATGAATTGGTTCGAGAAAAAGATAGTGCGGCCGTGCCGCTTTTTTGCTCGACTTGGCGGGGGCACTGCCGTGCCCCCAGATAGGTAATATTAAAAGGCAAAAAGATAAAAACAATATAATTTTTAGGGTTCCGTACCCATAGGGTAAAAACCGGACCCTATTACTGAGACTTCGATGTCTGTCTGTAAATTGAGCTGGCTTCCCCATATTGAAATTATAACCTCACGTACATCTGGGCATTTAAATCGCTGCGCTATGCCGCTGATTTTGAAACCCTCCGCACCGTTTATTTTGCGCTAGCGCAATCAGTAATAAGTTATTGTGTATGTGTATGGGGTGGAGCCTGCAAGTCATACCTTATTCAGCTTGAAAGAGCCCAAAGGTCTTTACTTAAAGTAATGACTTTTGGACCCTAGGTATCCCACCATACTTTTATATAAAAAGTGTGAACTACTCACTTTAGGCAGCTATTTGTTTATAATATAATAATCAAACAACATGCTAATACCCCTTTCGATCCACAAATTTGCAGAAACAAACGTCGTATACCAAATATACTCCCCACAGTTAATTGTCGCACAACACGTGCAAGGCGACAACGAGCATATCTTTAAATTTTTCTCTACAATAAAATTAACAAAAAATTAAACTTCTATCCCCTTTCTCTTCGCGAATGTAAATCAATTATCAAGACCTGGCTCTTGAGATTAAACAATTGTGAGACAGAATATCTTTTTAACTAATGTAATAATATATTTAATATAAATATTGGCTGTGTGTAGGTAGTAGGTGCTTAAATTTATATCATAACGAGTTTTTGCCCGCGGCTTCGCTCGCATATTATTATATACAAACTTGCATCCCCTATTTGAACCCCTTGGGGTTGGAATTTATTAAAATCCTTTCTTAGCGGATGTCTACGTCATAACATCTACCCGCATGCCAAATTTCAGCCCGATCCGTCCAGTGGTTTGGACTGTGCGTTGATAATACTATTAAGTTCACAAAATATATATAGATGTATTTTGTAAACTTAATAGTATTATTTATTTATTTATTTTTATTAAAAAATAAATAATTAAGGTGGGCTCCCATACAAAAAATATTTTTTTGTCTATTTTTGCTCTATACTAGTACGGAACCCTTCGTGCGCGATTCCGACTCGCACATGGCCGATTATTGTAAATTTCATTTTCAATTAATGTTAATGTCCTTTACAGGTACCAACTTACAATGGTGCAGAGCAATATGGTGAGCTTGTTTGTGGAAGTCGTTTACAATGGAATAGCTTTATCGTGCATTTTGATACAATTAAGGCTTTTATGTTAAGGAGTACTCGCAATAATGAAGTAGAGTTTATAGCAGGGCTGAAATATATCACATTTTATAAAAGTGTAACAATTATTTTTTTTAGTTTTATTCATCTTTTTCGCGCGGAAGCTATGCCGAGAACTATGCAATGTCCTTTCTCGGCTCTTAAAGTATCCCGATACAAAATTTCATCCAAATCTGTTTAGCATTTTAAGCGTGAGGTAACAGACAGACACTTTCACATAATCATCTAATATTAAGTAAAATTTTGTTGATCTTAAAATTTCACATTATTATAAAAAATCAAATCAGTTTAAGTGTGTACTTTAAAGTTTAACCAAATATTCCCCCACCAATATCCTAGTCTAACAAATTAATTTTGCAAATTATGTATTCAGACAGCAAAAAAAAAATGTCATGTTATTACTTTATTTAATTTCATTTTTTTATTTTAATTAATAAATCTCAAATTGATAACACGTGCAATGAAGGGTATTAAAGCTTATTTTAATTAAATAAGGTCTTTGTTAAAAATTATTTGGAGTGTATATTAAAATATAATAATGATTAATTAATCTTTTTTCATTGTGTATCGCTCAAACTATGTAAATTTTAAAGTTTAAACTGATATTTTTATAATACTCATTAAATGTTTTCGTAGGACCATTCATAAAATAATCGATGTTATAATACTTATCTCTAAGTTTACATAATCTATGTTTTTAATATAAACTAAAATGTTTTAGGACGTGCACAACTTCTCGTTCGCTTAAATAAACAAGAGAGCAAATAAGGGGCGTAGTATGTGTTGGTAGCTATTGAACGATATTGGTACTTTGAACACATACAACAGTTTCACTGAGCGATCTTAAAATTGAGCGCGGCCAAATCTAAAGCAGGCTCCATACTTGCGGCGCGAAAGCCCGCGAAGGCCGCGAACCGCGAGTGGAGGGTTTCGCAGCTTCGCGTTCGCGCTTCGCGGCTTTCCCCGTCCGGTGTCGGTTTTTTGGCCCGCGACAAAGAGCTCGCGAAGCGCGAACGCGAACGTCATCCACACTCACTTTGATTCGCAGTCGCACCCAATGTCAAAGCATCAGCAACAGTGACTACAACGTCCATTTTACTCAACGAACGTAAATGCGAAGATTGCGAGTGTCGAGGGCCGTATTTGTTCGCGTCTTGTTCACGTCGCGTCGCGTTCTCGCCGCGAGTGTGGAGAGGGCTTTATCATTTTTCCTGTACCATTTGTCATTTTATAAAACATTTGTCAAGCATTCAAACTCAATCACTGCAAAGCTTTGTTAAATGTAGTTTGAACAATATCAATAATTGTGATGAATTTATTTTATTAAAAACTGTAGTAATGTAATTATAATAATTGTTATGAAAGACAAGTCGTGTATTTTTCGCGTACAGTGTTCCACAAGGATATGTTATGTGATATTAGAGAGATAGCGAGTATGGAGTAAGCAGCTGGATTTTGTGGCTCACTGTACTCTGCGCTTGGGAACTTTAGCTTAGTGTTGCAATTTGTAAATATTTTTTTCTTATTAGACAAAGATGATCGCATTTCATACAATATCGTAATACATTGTTGTAATTTTGCGTTTAAATAAATATTTTGCTGCTAAAGGTTTGTTATGATTCTGTGACCTAAATGAGGAGGAAATAAAACATTGTATACATTCTTGAATAATATATTCATATCACATTCATTATGTACAAATCAAGTTTTATAACAAAACAATATACCATTTTAAAATATACAAATGAAACCACATACAAAACGTATTAAAAAATAAATATCAGCCTGTCCGCATGTTTCAACACCTTTATCCGTTTCACCTTATATCCATAAAATATAAATTTACAAAAACTCGACGTAACACAAGAACACTATGTATGTACACCGATATGGTACGCCCGACTTGCAGCCGCTCGGATGCACACGAAATTAGGTGTTAAGGAAATGGGCGAAAGGGCGTCTATACAAAACCTAAATGTGCCGTTTCCGAGAAGCTAGCTAGTCAGGTGGTAAAATGATTATTGATCTACATTTAAAACCAGCTACACAAGAGATATACGCACGTCGATACTGATAAATGGAAAATTACTCGGAGATCTAGCTACACAGTGATTATAATGCCATTATGATACCACAGTGATGGATTTACTAGTAGTTTTATAGTCAGTCTATTAATTTTTATGGTGACATAATGATATCATAGAGACTGTTAGAAGACTTCGCACTTGAATACCGTCGCTGGCTAAACTTACGGAAGTAATGTTGGAAAATGCAATTAATATCCCTTCTCTATGGCAAAGACAAACAATCGCCACACGCACACGTTCATACTATTTTAACACGATAATAAAAACTGAATCTGTCATTCTATAAAACAAAAATTACAAAGTTAATTTCGATTATTTTTTAAGTGTGTCAAGGTTGGTATGATGATTGATCCACTTGCAATATACAGTGTGTAACAAAAATAAGTGATAATACTTTAGGGTGTGTACGTGTTCCTTGTAGAGAGTTCACTGTGAAAATAGCAGCGCTGAAAGACGAACAATTTTTTTCACTTTTGTATGGGGAAACTCACCCTAACGTAGGTATTATCACTTATTTTGTTACACACTGTATATGTAATGTTTTTGTTCAATATTATTTATTATTATCATTGTTAAACAATCTATTAATATGTATTATTTTGATAATAAAAACCGCGTATTCAGAAAATCAAAAACGTTATGCATATTTTCAAAACAAAACGTAATATTAAATTTTAATTTTCACCAATCACGCTCCATTTATATGCAAACTGAAAGTAAACATAATATCACAAGAATACATTTAAAGCAAAAATAAATAATATTGTTTGGAAATAAAATTGTGAATTTCTCATACCCCTTTAAAAAACTTATTGCACGCCAACCATTTAAATAGTGAACTGAGAATAAGTATATTTTCATATTCTCAATATTAACATTGATTTTGGTTTAACCCATCCAGCCCCAAAATAATAATATCACTTCTATTTTATATTGAGTTTAACATAATTTGGTTTCATATCACACAACTCTAGACGCAAGAGTGCTCCCTAATTTCCACATCCGATAACTTTCCACTAAATAAGAATGCGTTTAGTCAAATAATAAAAAATAATATTTCATAATTGAGAAAATAAACCTGCCCCAACCTAAAGACAAATTATAGCTGCATATATAATAAAATAATTCTGGTTTCGCTTTCTTCTTGTAAATTCCCAAGATGGCTACACCGTTTCTCAGTACTTTTAAATCTTGATGAAGTATAGTTACTTCAGCAGGACTGATTTATTATAATGCATGTATTTTTTGCACATTGTTATTTGTGCATCTCTGACATAGACCGATCTTAGTTTTTGTCTATTGACTTGATATAGGACTTTGAAATGACGCGCCTATATATTTTTTATATTAACATAACATGGACGTACCCAGGTGCCAGGGGCAGCCCCCCCCCCCCCCCTCTGGAAGATAAAATAAACGTCAATTTTCCTGGCAAGTGGGAATTAAAAAAGTGTTACCTCCTCTGCGCAAAATGAATATCTTTTCAGTAAGATTAATAAAAGATCAATATATCAAACCGATCATCTTCTCGAAACAGGTATGCTGCCCCCCCAGCTAAAATCCTGGGTACGCCCATGAACTATAATAGTGACAAAGGTAATTATTAGGCGGGACAGCTATATCGCTATCTCTCTCGTACTCACTAATTGGGCAATAGGCGTGTGAGCCTGTCGAACGTGTCGTTAGCGCGTTCCCGCCACTTTGGCTATGGTGGTCTAAACAGTATTCTGAGTCCTGTCAAACTATACAATTATGAGGAGGCGAGACAGCTATATTTACTGTTGCTATCTCTGTTCCACATGCTACTCTTCAGGCAGTAGACGCGTTAGCCTGGCAAGCAGCAGCGCTAGTAGACTGTCGAGCGCGTCGAGGGCGCCGCGCTGCAGCCACTTGGGTATGGTGGTGCGGGCGTGGCTGAAGCCCAGCTTCTGCAGGATATAGTCCACGCCGTACGGCTCGATGGACTTGCCCGCCCAGGACAGCAACCTGTGCAATGTTATTACTTGTTAGGAAAATTGGTCTGGGCATTTCATACGTAATTTAGTGACATATTACGCTTCTGTCAAATTCTATGGAAATATATTTTTCTAACTTTCTCGTTGTAACTCTTATTTATTTATGGATGGCAACTCGATCATAGGCACTCTATAGGCAAGTGATCCAAACAAACAATAAGTGTAAACATATTGTGTGTGGTTACCTGACTGTGGGCTCGAGATGCCAGGTGAGACAGCGGTAGTCGCGGTAGTCCTGCGGCGGCGCGGCCGGCTCGCCGCCCGAGCTGCGACTGCCCGGCATCTGGGTATGATATTATATATTATTTACATGCCTTATTGCATTAATTCTTCAAGCCCCATAAGAGCACCGGTGATCGCGACAACAATAGAATACAATAGCATTTCCTGAAAACTGTGATCGAAGTATTAAAGTAGGTTTAAGTGCATTCTTAGTTATACGCGAGTATTTTTACGCTTTGTCTCGCCAGACTATTTCCCAAACATTACAAAAAAATATAACGTCATAACGTTAGAAGAAGCTATAAGGGAGAAAACGAATTTTTAATACATAACTTTTATTCTTAAATACAATTTTGGTTTGTTTTATAGGTCAGTTAACTAAAGTTGGCACGTTCACAGTACCCACACTTATGCAATTTTACTATACAGTATGTTTAAAAATATATATGTTTGCATCATGATAAAAATTATCGTACAATCTGCGTACGATAATAATTATTATATGCTATCGTACATCGTTCGTAGGCACAAAATTATCGTATGTGGTACCATAAATATCGTACGGTTCCGAACGCTGGCCGCGCGCCGATCACACGTGACTGACTTGTGAACATCACGCTGTATTTATAAACAGTAGCAAAAGACAAAACAATAACAGCTGTCCACGCTTATAAGATAGACCGCGCGCGAGAGAGACGGGCAGACGTTTCATGATGCGTATGCAGTACGACGTCACGCCACGAATTTATTCACAGACACTACACAAGCGCAATATGTAAATGTGTTGATCGTGCCAGCTTTAGTAAACTGACCTGTAAAAACTATAATATGAATACGTGTTTGTCTTGGGGCGCCTACAGAAGTGACAGACTGGTGTCGTAACGCGTCGTACGTAACGAAGCAGTTTCCCTCCCATAAGAAGTTAAAGTCAATAACTATCACACAGTGGTTTAATATACTCACAAATCGCTCCTTCTCCTTGATGTAGCTGGAGATGAGATCGTGCAAGAACAGGAACGCCTCCGCGTCCACCGACACGAAGATGTGGTCCTCGAATTCCGTGATGAAGCTGCACTCCACTACCGGCTTCTCGTCTGGAAAGGGATGAGGAAATGTTAAAAATTACACAAAGTTTTTATTTTTATCTTGACACAGTAAAATTAGAACATATTAGTTCATTCCGTCAAATTGCATCTAAGCTCTTATTTTATGTTAACACATGGCCGTCTCTATTTTAGAATTTAAGTTGATTCTGACAGCTTCAACTGAAATCACTTGTCGACCGTGGAGAAAAAAGGCGCTGCTTGACGGCTCACTCTTTGAGCCATCAAGCAGCGCCTTTTTGATTGACAAGTTTTGACATCCAAATCGAATTAAATCGACAACAAAAAACACAACATGTATCACTGACCTCCATTATACAAGTACGCTGGACTTATTATACTCACCTGCTTTTCGTGCCTATTTGAAGCGGAATCAGCGCCCCCAATGCGGGGGAAGATAACTAAATCTGAGGTAACTTGCAAATGGCCGCTTAATCGTTAATTGTTGTCGTTACTAGTATTAGTTCCAAGTACTCTCACTACTGCTATCAGCGCCAATATGGCGACTTTCAAACGTAATTTTACGACAGATTTAGTTCTCTTCCCCCGCATTGGGGGCGCTGATTCCGCTTCAAATAGGCACAAAAATAGCTGTCATTTCAAAGGGTATCATAAGTCCAGCGTACTTGTATAATGGAGGTCAGTGATATGTATCAATGGTGCTGCAATTTAAGCAGAAATAATAAAAAAAACATCCAAATCTAGTCACACAGACATAGCACAAACTTGAACCCCCTAATAGTCTTACCCTTTTCAGTGGGCGGTTTCGGGCCCATAGTCTTACCTTTCTCAGTGGGCGGTTTCGGGCCCTGTCTGTGCCGCGTACGTAGATGCAGCTGCAGCGCCGGCAACGCGAATATCACCTCGCGCACGTGACGCTCGCTCGCCTTCGCCACCGGCCCCGCCCCGCCGGACCCGCCCGCACCCGAACCGCTGCCCTCCATCGACGGGAACGCCTCGATCGCTGCAAAGAAACGATTGGGATAAACAAAATACTAGATGAGAAATTGATTCTTAGGTGAACCTACTTATTTTGATCGGGTTATGTCAAACATAAACAAAGCCGCAGAAACACAATTAAAAACTAAATTATAGCAATGCTTGCTGTTTTACCAATTTGCCAATAAAAAAGTTACAAAATAAATAAGCTTTGTTCAACTTGTTGAATATTGATTGTGTAACTGTTTTGACTTTGTCAGTCAAGAAAATAAATTGTTTAAATGCATGTTATTCTTCATTATGTGAGAAAAGCGTAGCAGCTGCATAACTTCAGTAACTCTACCCATTACGTAGCATTTTGCTATCACTTGGTAATTTTTGTTTTCATATTTTCTAATACTATTTACATTGCCGTAAAAAACGATGATTGTCAAACGTTATGTGTAACACACTTACCATCAATCTCGCTATCAGCGAACGCGTACAGGAACCACTCTCGCAGCGTCTTGAACTGCGGCGGGAAGAGCACGGAGCGCGTCATGCGGCACACGGTCGCTAGGGACTGGTGCGCGCCCGCAGCCGCCGGCGGCCCCGCCCCCTGCCCGCCACCCGCCCCACCCAGTGACGCGGTTAGTGATTGCACCGCGTGGACTTCCAGCTCACCTGAATGGTAAAGTAAAAATTTTAAAACACATTTTAAAACGCCGTTAGTTCATGTTCAACGTTTATAAAACTTTTGCTGACGCAAAGTTGTTATTATATTGAGCCAATAAGCAGCAACCCTTTGGTTAAAAATAGGAAAAGGAAAACGACTACGCAGTACAGTGTTTTGTCATTGCCTGTCAAGTAAATTTTATTGTTTATAAGACAAGACCAAAACATTTTGTAAATATTTTGGTAGGGTTAAACACGCAAGAACTAAATAAATATAATATGTATATTTTGTAGCTTAGAATATTATCTTGTTAAATACAGATTGATACACAAACCTTCTTCGTTCTCCAACTGCTGCGCTTCTGTGGAGAAACTGAAGCAGGGATCTTTGAGGCTGAAGAGCGCCCACGACTTGGCCTTGAGGCTGTTGCCGTGGAAGCACGCTAGCGAGATGTTGGCTCCGTGCAGCTCCATCGTACCGCCCAGAACTGTGCCTAAAATTGGTATTGTTATAATTTACCCGCTATTATAGTATAATAGATGACGCTTACAATGCCGTTCCGTCGATATTTTTCAGCAGCAAAAACTACCCTGTGTTATTTTCCGTCTCTTAATGTATCTACATCAGATTTCATCTAAATCTGTTCAGCCGTTTAAGCGTGAAGAGGTAACATACTGACTGACAGACCGACTTTTGCATTTATAATATTAGTGAAGATAATATAGAAATAGGTATATTATAGCTAACCTAACCTAACTAGTACAACAAAACAAAACAACAAAAGTTGCAACAAAAATTTACAAAGCAAAGCAAAGGCAAGATTATTATGTACCGTGGTCTGGGAGCGGCATGGCGGGGTCGGCGAGCTGCAGCTGCGCTATGTACTGCAGCACCTTCTGCCAGTGGCGGTGGTGACGGAGCTCTGCGGCCGCCGGCTCGCCGCCCGCGACCGGCGCTGCGGGGCGAAATGGATTGTTGTCATACTTTTAATATACATACTGTTACTAACGAAAATCATTATTAAAATGTTTTTCAAAACAATACATTTTGTCTTTTTGGACACACAAAATGGCAAATGAATGTTTTGTTTCATAGTAGGTACGGCTATTAAAGTATAGCTATACTCTGTCTCTTTCGTACTCGACTTCATTGCGATTTCGTTTCGTTCTAGAGGAGGAGGAGGACTAATTGTTTCATAACTAGACAATACAGCTACTGAATTATTACTTACGTTCTTTCCTATCACGTCGGATGGTAGGATAACTGGAATGTAGAGAGCTGAAGACGCGCTTGCTGGACTTGAACTGCTGCGTGAAGAACTCCTCGAGTTTGAGCTGCATCTTGAGCAAGTCGGGCGTCGTGCTGCGGCTCATGAGGATCTGCAGCTGCTGCCAGCTCAGCGTGCCGTGCGTTAGGATGGTGGCCGGACGGCTAAGATTAAAATTGATTTTGATACAGAAAATGTTATCAAAAACATTGTTACATCAATATCTCATCGCTGGATATTAGTATCCAAAAATTTGAGAACAACAAGCTTTGTATAAAGTACCGTGGCGAGTTTCTCTGTTTTTACTAAGTTCACTCGGCGTAACTGGGCGGTAGCGGTCATTGACTCCCTGTCAAAAACTTGTCATTTTCTATATAAACCGCAATTGACAATAAGGTGTCAGATGTTGTCAATCGCGTCTTTGTATAAAAAATGACAAGTTTTTGACAGGGAGTCAATGACCGCTACCGCCAAGTTACGCCGAGTGAACCTATGTTAAAGGTGCTAGTGACTATAAAAGTGCATATTTACCTGCCGGTAGCGCGCGTCCGTCTCGGCTGCCAGAGATCACGGGCAGAGGCGCGAAGTCGCGACAGCCGGGCTAGCAGCGCTGGTGCACCCATGTACTCAAGACGCAGTTCCAACGCAGCAAGACGCAGCGCCGCGGCGTGTGCGGGCGCGGGTGCGGCGTGGTGAGCGTGCGCATGCGCCGCGCCGCCTCCCAACGTGATCGCCCCGCCCACTATACCGCCGCGCGCGTCCAACGCCGCGCCACCTAAAGATACTCGTGCGCCTAGGCGCCGTCCGCGAGCACTGCCTACACTAAGTCGGCCGCATGCTCCTAGAGAAGTCGACTGCCAGCTGTTGACATATTAAATGTAAGTAAAACAATTATTTTTGAATAAAAATGCATATATGAGTTATCTATATATATAAAACTCAAAGGTGACTGACTGATTGACATAGTGATCTATCAACGCACAGCCCAAACCACTGGACGGATCGGGCTGAAATTTGGCATGCAGGTAGATGTTATGACGTAGGCATCCGCTAAGAAAGGATTTTGATAAATTCCAACCCCAAGGGGTTCAAATAGGGTATGAAAGTTTGTATATAATAATACTCTTAACGCGAGCGAAGCCGCGGGCAAAAGCTCGTATCTTATATGTGTCATACCTGACATTTCCCATGACGTTGCCCATGTTCATATGCACATTAAAGCGCGCGAAGTTGACGGCAACGAGTACAAGCGTCTCCCACGCAGCGCCTCCGCTTTTGTTTTCTACGAAATAAAATAATATTAAATATTTGAAAAATCGGATTGTACAGTCCCCTTTTAGACATTTATCTTCCGATTAAAGAATAAATATGATTAAAATTATTCAACTTATATTATCAAGTAAAGAAAAATAAAACAATAACCTTTTGATTTCTGTGTATCGGTTTTCGTTTTTTCTCGCTGTGGCAGTACTGGTGAAACTGTTGAAGTGCTCTCCCTAGGCCT
Organism: Aricia agestis; assembly: GCF_905147365.1. NCBI lineage: Eukaryota > Metazoa > Arthropoda > Insecta > Lepidoptera > Lycaenidae > Aricia > Aricia agestis. The sequence goes on from NC_056406.1 coordinate 11,508,333, forward strand.
AAAGAAACAAAATTTTAAATTAATTCATTTACCATTCACTACCTTTTCTTTTATAGCCCGTTTATAGTCGACAGCAATAAATAGAGCAAACATAATTTTTGTGGCTTTAATGAACGGATGTTTCTTTTTATCTTTTAAAACACTTACTGGTGCGACGCATGTGACGTATGCGATGCGTGCGTGGGCGGGTCCAGGCCGACGTCGCCGAGGAAAAGGCGTCGCACGATGTTGCGGCGATACCACGCCTTCGGGAACGCCAGGATCTCGCTCAGCCGCCGCATGTCGTACTTGAACGACGCCGTACCCACGTCCACGATCGCTGGAGGTTATGTCACATTTTAAATAAATACCCCTAGCCACAAAACTTCAAAACAAACAAAGTTTTAATTAAGTTCAGTACAAAATATCCAGCAATTTTAAATTGAATTTGAAATAAAAAAGCTAACACATATTATGTTACACCTTCAAAAATTACGTAATTTAAGCGAGCCCTGTTCTTTTTGTCTTTCAAGTACTTTAGCTTAAATTATTTTATATAATAGACAAAATTACACAAAACAAAAATGAAATATTATGTTACTCACTTGAGAATCTCACGGTAGCCTTCGATTGATCTTGGTCGGTCTGGAAGTCCAACTTTCTGAATCGTGACAGATGGAATTTGACGAACTCTACGTTTATACTGAGCGAGTCTTTACGTTCGGTGTCAGATAGTGGCGACCACTGCGCCTCTTTTAGGCTGGACTTTTTGCCGCCGTACGGATGGAAGATGTACACTGAGAAGTCGGCAAGACATCCCGTCACACTCAAGCCTCCCATTGCTATAGCCGGCTCCGCCATTTCCCTGGTAATACGAAACAAAGTTATAACCAAAAAATCATAGGAGACTGCACTAGACTAAAACACGTTTCTTACCTAAAGAGCTAAACAAAAAAAGCTCTAAAAAAAGAGGCCAAGTGCGAGTTGGACTCGCCCATGAAGGGTTCCGCAGCAGTAATAATGTTTATTTTAATAAAATTAAAAGGTTCTTGATTTATTTTTATATTTCAGTTGATTTAATGAAAATTAATTTAAGGTTCACCATTTATGACGTATAAAAGAAACTACTTGCTAGATCTCGTTCAAACCAACTTTCGTTGGTAGTTTTTATAGTAATGAACATCATATATTATTTTTAGACTTAACATGCCCCTACTTTAGAAGTTAGAGGGGGGGAGGGACACAAATTTTTCCACTTTGGAAGAGTCTCTCTCGCAAACTATTCAGGTTAGAAAAAAATTACATGAGAAATCTCAATATGATTTTTGAAGACCTATCCATAGATACCCTACACGTATAGGTTAGATGAAAAAATTTTTTTTTTGTTTCAGTTGTACCTATGGGGACCCCTAAAATTTTTAATATTTTTTCCATTTTTGTATCAAAATCTTAATGCGGTTTACAGACTACATCTATTTACAAATTTTCAATAGTATAGCTCTTATAGTTTCGGAGGAAAGTGGCTGTGACATACGGACAGACAGACAGACATGACGAATCTATAAGGGTTCCATTTTCGAACCCATTTTTAGGGTTAATCGAACCCTAAAAATGGGTTCGATTGAAAATAGTTATTTTTGTGAAAATAAACTCGACAGCTGAGAAGTGGTTTATGTGGAGGCTATTTAAATATTTTAGTAGTATTAAATACATACTCATCCCCAGCTCGTTTGGAGCTAAACACGATCTGCAAGCTAGGCAGCTGCAGCAGGCATTCAACTCGAGACGCGGGTAGACAGCTGAACCGGAAAGCGGAGGGGCGCGTATGGAAGTGTACTATCACGTCGACGGGGAACGACGCGTATACGTATTGCCCGTACTCGCCCGTACCGCCCCCCTCCCCGCCCTCTACATCCGCCCCTGACACGCCCGAGTCGCGCGCGCTCCTGGCTGCTTCCGATTCTGAAATGGATTCCAATTAAGTATGGGATATTTTATAGATTATCCGTAATAATTATGATACTAGAGGTATATTTAGGTAAGTACTAAGTACCAAAGTTATTGTTACAGTTTGTCGGGTTTGTAGGTTTATAATTGTTTTAACCCCAACTAAAGAGTAACGAATCCACGAGTTATAGTTTTACACTATTTTGTCATCGGCTGTTAAGCGGCTTATCTTAATATAAGACAAGGACGAAACATAATTAAACGTTAACTATTGATTTATAAATAGTAATTTACTCACCAGGAGTTGGCATAGAAAAGGAAGCTTTGGTCGGTATCGGTTCTAACGTCTGCTCCAAGAAATCCAAAATGTGTGGACTGATGATAGTCTCCTCTGGTATACTTTCCAATGTGATCCATGCGAACAGTGCAGCTTTCTTGGTAACTTTTCTAGTTCCGGTATTGAGACTAAGATTCGGCATGGGTTGTGGTGATATTGATTCGTCTGGTACGGTTTTGGATTCATAGTGTACCTGTATAAAGTTAAAAAGGAATAAAATTGTTAAATAATAATAAATTAATAATTAGTATTCGACAATAATATTATTATCATTTAAATATCGAGTAATAGAGCGCGGCTCTTGACTCGGAGGTCATGGGTTCGATTCCCGCGTTGGTAACATGTTATTTCCAAGTTTGGTTAGGATAGTGCAGGCTGATCACCTGATTGTCTGACAAGTAAGATGATCCATGCGTCGGATGGGCATGTAAAAAGTCGGTCCTGCGCCTGATCTCTCGCGGGTGGTGTCGGTCTTCCGTCCCACTGGGTTATGAGAGTAAACGAATAGAGAGTGCTCTTGTGTTCTGCGCACACACTTGGGCACTATAAAATTACTCCTGCGTAATGACTTGGTTTCAATGAAACCGGCCACCATCACCGAAACCGGTGTGGGAGCTATTATTATTATAAATAGTAGTAGTATAAGTGATATGTTGGTGGTCAAAAAATATTCTCATGGCTGAATAAACACTGGAATGTATTATTATATTATTGATTTTTGCACCCCAGTCCTCACGCAAACTCATCACGCTGTAAATTAATTATTGAAAAGTAAGCTTGATGTGGTACTGCATAAGAGCAAATTTGCCAACAACGAACTTACTTTAAGCTGCAGGCCGGGCACGCGGAACACGGTGACATCAGGGGGCGGTGGTAGGCGCGGTCTCGGCGCCGCCCCCAGTCCGCCCGACGCCGAGCGGCCCACTCGCCCGCGACTACCACCGCCACTGCTTACGCTGCCGCTACTAAAAATTTAAGTTTTTAAGCGCTGCGCTGAACGAGATCATGTCAATGAAGCGATTCTATTGGTTCTTAAAAACACATTCCTCGCCACACATCTCTGGTGGAAACGCAACCTTAGGGTCACAACACACATATCAACTCGGAAAGGGATCGTCACCGTATCGCCTCGAGCCGTTCAATATTGTTTGTATGAAACTCTCTACTGCAACGCACACTAAGCGGAACCGTAACGTAATCGACTCGCCTCGGAACAGTCTCCGAACCGGGATGCGACGCGTGGTCAATTAGCTGCAGTCTCCGCGCTTACGGCTCGTCGTCCCCGCACTTACGTCCCTCCGTCCACCCTTGCTTCAATCTGATCTGGGGCCAGAGGTCGGCGAGCCGTAAGCGCGGCGTCGCGCGTCGCCTAGCCGTAGCCGAGTTCACGTGCAGGAGATACTGATACGCTTTGGTTACGTGCATACATTTTTTTTTATTTATTTAATTACGCCTTACGCCTCGCCATCAACCAAGCCTCAACCGTATGCACGTATTTCAACATTTTATATTTCAATAATTATCCTTTGTGCGAAAAACAATACATAGATAGCAAAAAAAGGATATGGACGCAGAACCCATAGACGGCCCCAAATTAAATAAATAAAAAAAATGTATGCACGTAACCAAAGCGTATCAGTATCTCCTGCACGTGAACTCGGCTACGGCTAGGCGACGCGCGACGCCGCGCTTACGGCTCGCCGACCTCTGGCCCCAGATCAGATTGAAGCAAGGGTGGACGGAGGGACGTAAGTGCGGGGACGACGAGCCGTAAGCGCGGAGACTGCAGCTAGTTGACCACGCGTCGCATCCCGGTTCGGAGACTGTTCCGAGGCGAGTCGATTACGTTACGGTTCCGCTTAGTGTGCGTTGCAGTAGAGAGTTTCATACAAACAATATTGAACGGCTCGAGGCGATATGGTGCCGATCCGTTTCCGAGTTGATATGTGTGCTGTGACCACAGACCTCCATTACACAAGTACGCGTACTTGTGTAATGGAGGTCAGTGGCTGTGACCCTTAATCTGGCAAAATTATACAGCTTTGCAGAATTGTAACTTACATCTTTATGTCGTCGTCTCTGACGGGATCTTTGGTGTGCAGCACACATTTACCGCTATTAATGTGCACCTTTACGTCCAACTCGAAGTCGATGTTCGGTTCCGCGGTTTTGGCTTTATTCTGTTTACCCTCCGATGTTGGTTGAGTGTCATTGGGTGTACTGCAATAAGAATATTTTGTAATAAAAGATTACCAATATGAAAAATGGTTACAAGGTGCTTTTTTGCAACTGTAATTTCTATAGAAAGACAAAATATATCGCACTATAATATTATCCAATCAATTTCACTGCATTATTGTTCAAATTAAATTAATAAAAATTATGCAACGACATACTACAAAAATAAAAATACCACATACCCGTTTTCATGTCGTCTGGGCGCGAGCGGCGGCCAGGGCGCGGGCAGCGAGCTCTGTCGCTGCACGCCGCTGCCTCCGCGCGGACCGCGCAGCGACGCCGAACGCGACGGTCCTCCACCTGACAGAATACGTGCGTGACAGTTGGTATTTAATTTATAGTGCGTCAAGAATGTCTAGGAGGCGAAACTTTTTTTTAAGCAATAGCAACACTCTTTTGACATTTGTCCCTTTGTTGTATCAATACTCTATGACATAAAATTTACAAAACAAAGATTTTCAATTTGCTTAAATTTAGTTTTACAATGTGAAAACTACATGTTACTGTGATTAATATTAATAATTAAAGTGAAAGACGTGTCATAGTGCTGAAAATTTGAAGATTTTCATTGAAGAAAAATAGTAATACGCGAAAATATCACTGAAATTCTCGCGTCCACATTTCCGATTCTGATCGCACAATCGCCATAGTAGCAGGTAATTAAGCGTTTGTTTTATCAATTTTATTTGTTTATTTTATTGTATAATGCAATTCTAAGTAGCCTGAGTAAGTATTATGTGGTATAATAAAACAACAATTTTACTTAAACCTTATGTTTACGTAAACAATGAACTGTCAAAGAAATCTATCATAACGCGCCTAATAATGATTGATACTTTGACTTAGGTGCTTTGCGTTTTTAGACGTACGTATATAAAATTCTCGTGTCACAGTGTATGTGCTTAAATCCTTTAACACTTTGATGCAGCGTAATATAATTATTGATTAAACGAACTTACCTTACGTGAAGTTCAATCAAAATTATACGAGGGGTTTGTCCGAAGATATTAGTATACCTTTTACACTGTAGTTTCACCTCTATTTGTTACCACGTCATAGCATCATTTTAGAGTCAAGAAAAAAATAAAAAGTTGTCTCTGGATTTCGATTGTCTCCATATTTTCCCGCCTCTTGTCTCTGATTTTCCGTTTCTCCTGTTACCTGCAACTCTAGAACCTTCATTTAGTTCAGAGCCAAAAATAAAATGACATCTCTTACTCGGGTGTTATCTACTGAAAACCAGGTTGGGTGGGAGTTCCTACTAATATCTTCGGACAAACCCCTCGTATAATTTTGATTGAACTTCACGTAAGGTAAGTTCGTTTAATCAATAATTATACTTCGGGGGTTTGTCCTCGATATTAGTATACCTTTTTACACTGTAGATGTTTAGAGATCAAACAAGATATGTCATTTTATTTATGCTTTATTTTCATACATATTAATCAAAGAAAGAAAAAAAAAATCTTATTTGTACATAATTTGTCTTAAGTGTCTGTCATAAATGACATAGCAAAATTATTTGAATCACCTTCAATAATAGGTCTATTATAGAAACGCGCAAAGGTAGTGGAGTTGCCTGTCCAACCTGCTGTTTGGCGAATAACATCTAAATTTACTCCTCGTTTAAATGCTAATGAAGTTGAAGCGTGACGGGTACTGTGACTAGAGAAAAACGACACATCAACTCCACTATCTTTTAACATATCCTTAATCCACCTACTTAATGTTTGACTTGACACAGGATTATATGGTTTCCTAAATGAAATAAAAACATTATTACAATATCTGAAATTAGATATTTTGTTTATATAAGCCAATAAAGTTTTGGCTGGACATATTTCAGATTTCTCTGGAAAATAAGGCAAATGTAAAATGGGTTGCATTCTTTTAGGATTAGAAGTTTTTATTAAATCAGTTATTTTTATTAGAATCTCTTTCTCGGTCATAATAATGTTATTTAAATATATTTTTGATAAAGTCTGCACCCTGTGTGCAGTTACTAAAGCTAGTAATGTTATGCATTTCTTTGTAAGTTTTTCTAATGATAAAATATCATTAGGATGTAACGACGCTAAATAATTTAAAACTATATTAGCATCCCATGTTACATTATACTTTAGCATTGATGGTCTTAGTCTGTATACACCTTTAGAAAATCTTGAAAATATCTCATTGCGCATAACATCTCCAAATATTAAAGCCAGAGCTGATTTATAGCTATTAATAGTGTTATACTGGTTACCTTTATCAAAAATTTCAGTTAGAAAATCTAAAATCATAGAAACTGACGGCTTAAATAAATCAACCTTATTTCTATGTGCATATTCACACCATCTTTTAATACAAACGTTATTTTATTATTGTTTGTAAGTATTGTCTGATAACAACGCTATAGTAATGTTTACTGCTGTTGATGGAACACCTCTACTCATCATTGCCGTCCGGATAACACTGCGACAACCAGGGTAGTTGAATTGATACTGAAATTTGGTATAACAAAACTACTTGAATCTAATTGTATAATTTCTGAGACTACTAAACTAGTAAAAAGAGGATACCAAGATTGAGAGGACCAATTTGGTACGACCATAATGCCTGTTGCTTTATCATTTATTATCTTTCTTATGGCTTTTAATATACACGCTACTGGAGGGAAAGCGTAAAAATAATATTGTGACCAATTCACTGTAAAAGCTTCAATGACAATTGCATCAGGGTCTAATTGCCATGATGCGTAATTTTCACATTTTTTATTTATTCGATTTGCAAATAAATCGATGTCTGGCAGACCAAAAGTTGAAACTATTTGGCGAAACCCAGTATCTAATATCTCCCACTCTGTATCAGGATGCATTTTTCGAGATTCCCGATCCGCAATAAAATTGTCTGCAGATTTAATATATGCTGCTGTAATGTATAATTTTCTTTCCTCGCACCATTGCCATATGTCTTTAGTTATTTTATTGAGTGCGGGAAACCGTATTCCACCCATACGGTTAACATAACTAACGGCCGTCGTATTGTCTATTCTTAATAGTATTTGACAATTATAACAATTTTTCGCAAAAATTCGTAATGCAAAATAAGCAGCTAGTAATTCTAGATAATTAATATGTTGTTGTTTTTCAGACTGTGACCATTGTCCCCCTGCCGATTGACCCTCACACGCTCCCTCAACAACGGGATGGGGGGCATCCCGTTGTTGAGGCGTCAGAATAAATTTCGCGACAAAAATTATGGTCTTTAATTTTTAGTACAGTATTGCCTATGGAATTCAACCACCATTGGATGTCAACTTTCGTTGAACTTGGGATATCCATATTATTATCGTAAAACTCGTCCTTTTCTAAATTTAAATATTTACATCTTTCTAAATCTTTTATGTGCATCCACCCGTATTCTACACCTGGACAGGCTGAAACAAGGAGGCCTATAAGTTTTGCCCATTCCCTAATTTTACACCGATTAATATTTAAGAACTTACTTAGTTGCTTTTTTATTTTCGTTCTTTTATCCTGAGGTAAACTAATAGTCCAATCGTTTGAATTTATAATAAAACCCAAATACTTGCAAGTATAAGACGGTTGTAAGCAACATTTATCTAAATTTAGAATAAATCCTAGGGCTTGTAAAATTCACGACTCGTCTTTACATTTAATTCACAATCTTCGAATGTATTACCTAATAACATTATATCAACCAAGTAGCAAGAGGATAAAAATCCACAGGACCTTAATACCTTAAGCACCGGTTTTAATAATTTAGTAAAAATATAAGGTGCCGTGCACAGTCCAAATGGTAAAACTTGAAACTCGTAAATAGTTTTAGTATTGTCCTCTTGAATAATGCAAAATCTTAAATACTTTCTTGAATTTGGGCGGATATTTATTAACATGTAAGCATCCTTTAAGTCTATTGTAGACATGAAACAATTTTTAGATACCAATTTTAAAACTGTACGCAAGTCTTCCATTTTAAAATGTTTAGTATTTATATATTTATTCAGTTCTTTTAAGTTAAGAATAAATCTCATTGTGCCATCTGGTTTTGTAATGAGAAAAGCACTTGATATAAATTCTCCAGGACAATGGTCACATTCTACAATAGCGCCTATATTTTTTAATTTATTTATTGCATAGTCAAAATTAATTTGTTCTGATTTTGATTTAATAACTGTGTAGCGTGGAGTCGACTGCAAAACTAATTTACTAAATGTTATTTTATAACCGTTAATCCATGACAAGATTTTTCGGTCCTTAGTTATCATTGACCATTCTTTAATAAAAAAGCTAAGACGACCTGCGTAGCTTACCTCGCTAGTATCATCTATCGCTTCCGTGGTTGTCGCTGTCGATGAGACGACGCGTTCCACGAGCTCCCTTGAGGCGCGTGTTGTTTCTGGGGTGGATGATTGCGCGTCATGGTTCTGGATGATGGAACTGAACGCTGGTGACGGGTCGACTGGCCTGGGAACTGCCTCCGCTTCGCAGGCGTCGATTTCCAGTTTTTTAAATGTCTCACGCCTGTATTTGATTGGTCTTTTAAATCGGTTCCCGATTTAGTGACTGCTTTAGCTACTTTAAGCGTTTCAGCGAGATTATCTCCAAATAAATACTTGGTAATTTTTGTGTTAGCCAATTGATCTTGGAGCTCTTTTTTAACTGTAGATAATGCAAAATTTCTACGAGCTACGGAATCATTATATTGCACGTCACATAAAAGACGTGTAGCGTCTACAAGTTTTTGTAATAATTCCTGATCGGGTGAATCTCTAGAATTAATAATTTTTGATGTGATCTTGCTCATGGCTCAAACAAGAAATAACAGTTGCACCACTTTTTTGACGCCATTGTATTGCGCAATCACGTTTCCGTGATATTTCTGAAAACGTGGCCTTCATTTCCGGTGCCGCTATTAATTGACAATTTTCGGGTATCAAATATTTTTTCGAGAAATCCACGCGTTCCTCTTTTTTTAAACCAGATATTAAAACGTAATTTAATCTTGTTGCCAATTCAGGATTAATTTCCGGTCCATAATTTGTAATAGAATTAGGATCAATGCCCAAAACTTCAACAAATGCCGGATTCAAATCCGTATTTTGTTTTTCTACAACGGATTGCTCTTGAGCCCCGAAAGTAGATGGAATGGCTAAAATATCCTCGTTAATCGTCTGTTCCAGATTTTCAGTTGCAGAGTGATAATCTAAAAATAGAAATGCATTTTTTTAACTACCCTCAATGTTTCTACGCGGCGAATAATCTTAGAGATTATTATGAATGTAATAATTTTTAAATGCGACAAATAGTCCCACAGACTATTCTGAATGCAAAATAAATGTAATATTGCGCGAATAGTCCTACAGACTACCCTGAGTGCAATAATTTAAAATATGCGCGAATAGTCCTGCAGACTACCCTGAATACAATTTTAGTTAGGGCAGGCGAGATAATCCTATATAGACTCCCTGAATTGCCCTTATTGAACTACCCTCAATTTGTCAACGCGACAAATAATCTTACAGATTATTATGAATGTAATAATTTATTAATGCGACAAATAGTCCCACAGACTATTCAGAATGCAAAATAAATGTAATATTGCGCGAATAGTCCGACAGACTACCCTGAGTGCAATAATTTAAAATATGCGCGAATAGTCCTGCAGACTACCCTGAATGCAATTTTAGTTAGGGCAGGCGAGATAATCCTATATAGACTCCCTGAATTGCCCTTATTGAAGTACCCTCAATTTGTCAACGCGACAAATAATCTTACAGATTATTATGAATGTAATAATTTATTAATGCGACAAATAGTCCCACAGACTATTCAGAATGCAAAATAAATGTAATATTGCGCGAATAGTCCGACAGACTACCCTGAGTGCAATAATTTAAAATATGCGCGAATAGTCCTGCAGACTACCCTGAATGCAATTTTAGTTAGGGCAGGCGAGATAATCCTATATAGACTCCCTGAATTGCCCTTATTGAACTACCCTCAATTTGTCAACGCGACAAATAATCTTACAGATTATTATGAATGTAATAATTTATTAATGCGACAAATAGTCCCACAGACTATTCAGAATGCAAAATAAATGTAATATTGCGCGAATAGTCCTACAGACTACCCTGAGTGCAATAATTTAAAATATGCGCGAATAGTCCTGCAGACTACCCTGAATGCATTTTTATTTAGGCAGTGAGATAATCCTAACGACTCCCTGAATTGCCCTTATTAAAATATTATCCGTTTTGTAACCATCCATGTGTCACTAAAACAAAATGCAAACTTACCGTTAACATCACGTTCACCTGAAGTGGAACTGGATGACGAAGATACGCTCGAGGACGAAGAGCTAGATCGCCGAGATCGCCGTTTTATCTCATTTTCTAGCCACTTTAACTTTTTAACAATATAATCTAACGACTTCTCGTTTTTGCGTTTAGGCATTTTGAAACCAAAATTAGTATGAAAATAATTTTTAAAGTTAAATTTTAGTGCGTTCGTGGCAAGCACAAAAGTGAATGAAGGTTCTAGAGTTGCAGGTAACAGGAGAAACGGAAAATCAGAGACAAGAGGCGGGAAAATATGGAGACAACTTTTTATTTTTTCTTGACTCTAAAATGATGCTATGACGTGGTAACAAATAGAGGTGAAACTACAGTGTAAAAAGGTATACTAATATCGAGGACAAACCCCCGAAATATAATATTATAATTATTACGTTTTATATTTACAGGTAGCAGAAAAAGCGTTTAGCGAAATAACCGAAATGACTGGGAGAATTTATGCTATCATTTTGAAAAACTGAAAATAAATACAAGGAGTGGGAATTAACCCTTAATTAGGATATCCTAAATTCAATATTGAAGAGCTGATTATTGAAGATGAAAGTGCCTCTTCACTGTGACACCACTGCTGTACTACATGGACCTAGAAAGTGGCGATGATTCTGTTTCCGGCTGCATTATAGAATATTATTTGGATGATCATATTTTATTAAAATAACAAAACCCAGTTTTTCACTTATTCATTTTTTGTATTTTCTTAAATAAGTCGTTCCATAATAAAAAAGGAGTGAGCTTCTCTCAGCTCTCACTGGTCATCAAAGTAGCTCTGCAGCTCTCAGGGAGAGGGTACTTAAATAACAGTTGTTATAAATTCATAATAATATGTAGCACTAGTGACTAGATGTCCCGGTGAACTTCGTGTCACTTATAAACCTTCCCTGGACTTCCAGGTATATTTAAAAAGACTAAAATTAGCCACATCAGTTCAACCGTTTAATCGAGTTATTGCATTTTTATATAGTCCGTCAAGAAAGTGAAGAAATCAAAAAGTGGCAACATCGTAGTGTCATTTCTTTTTAGGGTTCCGTACCCAAAGGGTAAAAACGGAACCCTATTACTGAGACTTCGATTTCTATCCGTCTGTCCGTCTGTCTCCAGGCTGTAACTCAAGAACGGTAATAGCTAGAGAGTTGAAATTTTCACAGACTATGTATTTCTGTTGCCGCTATAACAACAAATACTAAAAACAAAATAAATTAAATATTTAAGGGGGGCTCCTATACAACAAACATAATTTTTCAAACATTTTTTGCTCGGTAACAATGATGACAACAAGTAGGCACTTGAAATTTTCACATAGGCCATAATTATAATATGTGTTATTTAATAATTATTAATAATCCCCATATAAAAACACAATTTTGGCTGATTTTTGCTCTATAACGGTACGGAACTCTTCGTGCGCAAGTCCGACTCGCACTTGACCGATTATTTCTTAGATTGATTTGAAAGGGATGACACTACGATGTTGCCACTTTTTAATTTCTTCACTTTCTTGACAGAGACAGACTATGACATATACAAAGATTATAATAGGTAGGTACTTTACATAGATTGTTTCTTGTAATGTCGTAAATTAAACACACAATATAAGTACATCATAATTATTTCAAATTTTCTTAACTACATAATATATATAAATCATAATATTTACAACGTGTTTTTAAACTGTATTTAATATAAAGTATCAAAATCTTTTATAGTGACTGGATACAGTGTGGCCATAAGAGGCCACACCGGAAACAAGTGGCGATTCTATTAATGTCGTGACTTTTTTGACGGGCTATATATCGACGAAAGTTTAATATTATGGTAATCGAAATGGCCCGATAAGGCAATAAGATGAAAATCGATTTTAGTACCATTGAATTCTGCACCCGCACGCACACATTCGCACGCGGTACAAAAATTAGATGCGTTATCTTCGTCGGCTAAGTATATCGAAATTATTTTTTTTAATCAACGATTCACCTTTTTCATAGCGCCAGTCTATGTTAATATGCATTTACCCAACTTACCTTGAAAACAACATTTTGTGTAGCTCCAGAAATTTAACTTAAGCTACAAAAACTAACCAAGCCACTAGACCACGAAGGTACTATCAGAAAACATGATTCCTAGGCAGATTGGGGGACCTACGTAGTTTGGTCGCGTTACGTCAAACCCAGCCGAACGATTACAATAAACATTAATTTGAAGTCAATTTGCGGAACATGTGTTCCGACCAAATGACGTTGGTCTGTCAACTGCCTAGGAATAAATTTCCTCGATGGTACTTACCAGTAAGAGGCTCGCTCTCCATGGAGCTCCAGGAGCTGTTCTCGATAATGTCAGCGAGGCGCCGTTCGTCGTCGGCCAGCAGCAGCGTTTCACCGGAGTCCCCCGCGGTGCCCGTCGCCAGTAAATTTGGCAGTGGCTCCGACACCCTGTATGTATGTGACATTTTTAAATTTTATTTTTATTTCAATGGCGATGTCAGATGGCGGACCTAAGTAATTTGGTCGCGTTAAATCAAACCCATCCGACCGATCGCAATTAACAGCTAACATTAAATTGAAATAAGCCGACCAAATGACGTAGGTCCGTCACCGCCTATGAATAAATTTCTTCAATGGTACTCATCTATCAAGCATCTTTTACAACATTCTAAACTAGGACAATTATATACGTGATAAAAATACGTTAAAAATTGTTTTTAAGCTATTTGAAAGGTCTCAGGAAGAAGGCAGTTGACATGGATAATGGTGGGACAGGATAGGCTAGGCGATTACATATTTTGCCATCGGTTTAGCAATAACTGGTTGTTGCTTACCTGTTGCAAGATACTTAACCGCCGGGCCTAGACAAACGGCAAGCGATTATCGTAAACGCTAACGCCAACGCCACAAAACATATGGAATTTGACATTTTGAAGAAATCGCATACATTTTGTTAGCGTTTACGATAACCGCTTGCCACTTGTCTACTAGGGCAGTTCAGAGCATTTTGTCGACAAGATGACAAAACTTATCGTGTAATAAACCCCTACCATCCCTTGTTTGTAATTTTTAAACCGAATTATACTTAGCACTTACATTATACTAGGATCAAACGAGTCCCTTTCGGGCGGCGTGTAGGGCGCGTACGTGGAGTACGTGTAGGGTGCGTCCAGCTCGGGCGGCGTCGCGAACGACTGGCTGCGGTTGGAGCCGAGACCGAGCTTGCCTTTGGTGATGGACGACGCACGCACGCTCTGCCGCCGAAGTTTCTGGATCATGTCCCTGTTGTAACAAGAAGTGTTATATTATGTAGACAATGATAAAATTGGTTTACCATTTTATTCCATGAACAAAGAAAATGATATTATCTACGCGTGCGGAGCCGTAGACAAAAACTAGGCAGTATATAAATGTTCATTTATTAATCAACTGTATACATGTATCTAATACACGAACATGTCTGAAGGTAAACTATAGATTCGAACTTAAGATATTTTATAGTAAATATTAACAGATACGTCAAGTTTACTTAAAAAAAATATAATAACCGGGTGCAAACGTTATCTGACCTGCGGAAGTCCTTATACACGAGCGCCTCTAAGTCTCTCATGCGTCGCAGCTCGTGCTGTACTGTCGCGTGGCTCGCACCCAATGAACGTAGATCGCTGATGATGCGCGCCTGCTCTCGCATCTCCTTCTCTATAAGCTGCGACCGCTGGCGTGCGTCCAGCGTACTGTCGAACATGAACGCCGGCAGCTGCTCCGTGTACTTCCGGCGGAAGACTATGCTCTCCTGCAGGGAGTTAAAAGAGGTTAGGTAGAAGTTTACTTACGAATGGTAATTGTTATTTTACCGTTGAACAAAAATACTTTCTATGAACAAAAATACTTTCTATGAACAAAAATACTTTCCATGAACACAAATACTTTCTATTTAAAAACTATGGCAAGTAATTTTTACAGGAAAAATGTTCCTGAACTTACGCCATTAATGTCAATTACAAATTTGGAAATTGCTTAAAGAACGTCAGAGGGACCCTACATACCTTTTGCATCGCTACGCCACTTCCAATAATATACGTCTACGATTTAAAATTATAATAAGAGTACAAATATCCGCAATAAGGGTGCTTTCAAGGGTAAAATTACTCCATTATTTTAACTGATAATAATAATTTATATTGTTGACTTGGCGGTATCTTAGTCGAGTGTTAGCTTACCTGAGAATCTTTACTTGTATCGGCCTCATCGTCTAGATCGCTTTCGTAGTCCATTTTTAATGTGTCTTCTTCCTCAAAACCTAAGAAAAGTGGAAGTATTAGGTCTCCAGATTTAGCTTATATAGCTCGTTTAAACAATTCTATATAGACTATGGATGTTTCCAAATTACCTGTCAGCATAGTTAGCGTATGTCCCAGGGCCGACAGTTGTTTGCCAACGTTTACGTCCAAGTGAATGTCTACGCCCTCCATCTGCCACGACACATTTAGGAACCATTTTGCGTTTTCTGTAAAAATTGTAACAGTTTAATAAAGTAACACTGCAATGTAATTTATACGTGGGAGAGCCATGCTTCGGCACGAATGGGTCAGCTCGACCGGATAAATACCACATTCTCACAGAAAACCGGCGTGAAACAGCGCTTGCGTTGTGTTTCGCCGAGTGAGTGAGTTTACCGGAGGCCCAATCCCCTACCCTATTCCCTTTCCTACCCTCCCCTATTCCCTTCCCTTCCCTACCATCCCCTATTACCCTATTCCCTCTTAAAAGGCCGGCAACGCACATGCAGCTCTTCTGATGCTGCGAGTGTCCATGGGCGACGGAAGTTGCTTTCCATCAGGTGACCCGTTTGCTCGTTTGCCCCCTTATTTCATAAAAAAAAAAATGTTGTAAACTAGAATACACTACTATAATTCCATTAACTAATACTAAAATTATGTTGTCCTATCATCCTAAAGTTTTTAGTTTTGTAGCGTTATCACACTGACATGACATATGAGCATGAGCTGACTGATATACTATCTCACCCATCCAACGACAATGTGTCATGTGACATCATTGTATCGCTTTTTCACAGTTCGCAATATTAGTGTGCTAACACACGCAACGTACCATTCTGTTTAGCAGCCGTAGTACGACTGCACACTTCGTACGTGCCCTCGGACACGCAGCACACGTTGATGCACGCTTCGCCGGGGTCCGGCTTCCAATCGTCGAGCGAGGCTTCGAAGTCGTCAGCGAAGCGGAGACAGAGGCCCACGAAGCGGCCCTTGCTGACGAGCGAGCCGGAGCTGCAGGCGGATATGCTGGTGCTCTCGAGTGTAACTACGACTGCGCCGCGCGAGTCCGGCTCGTACATACCGCGACCCCAGGTACTCTATAGTTGGAATTATGATTTGTTAATTAACTGCCGCACTCAGAGACGAAAATTAATCTTATATCTTTAAACGAGCAATTCTTGTATCTATATATATAAAAATGGATTTTCAAATGTGTTAGTCGCGCTAAAACTCGAAAACGGCTGAACGGATTTGGCTGATTTTAGTCTTAAAATGATCGTGGGAGTCCGGGGAAGGTTTTAAAGTGACACGAAGTTCACCGGGACAGCTAGTATATATATACGTTATCTGTCAAACTCTTCATTAAATTGAAGTGCAGCAGTGTAATATAAACTAGCTAAGTCAATGGGCTGGATTTAATAAAGACAATAAAATTGATAAGTGTTAACAAATATAATGAAGCTAGCTTACCATGGGTGGTTGATTCAGAGGCAGGCAAATGCCGATGTCGTCTACATTCAGTTGGAGAAATAACGTACTGAGATGCGGCGTGGACATTTGTGACGTCAGTTGCACCTTAAAAACAATATTTAGAATAAAGAACATATTATACTTTTAACTACATTTTAGAGCATGAATATTTTTTACAAAGCTTAATTTGGTTATAATCGTGGTCCTTAGTAAATACATAAGAAATATCACCTTCTCAAAAACTTGTTGTGTTGCAGTCAATACTTCTGTGTTCAAGTTCAATCGTTTCTCGTTCCAGTACTCGTAAGCATTTTTGTAGTTTAGCCACACAAGGATCGCCTTATCAACGGCGATGGGTTGGATGTAAATGAGTGGTCGTTTTAGGGTTATAAGAACCACTTCCTTGTCTTCGTCGCAAACTATCTCGTCTTGGAATGCATTTCGCATTGCTGAAAAGGGAAAATTCGGTTAAAATCTGTCCCACAACATTTTTGGGACACAAAATATTGAAAAAATATTTTTATTATTGTAAAAATATTACTTACATATTCGAGTGTTGAAGAATGCGTACTGTTGGAATTCTGGTTCTGCTTCCTCGAACATGGCGTTTCGGATTAGTTGACCGAGACTTAGGTTCAATTCCACCTGTAAAATTTACACCACTTTAAATGAAACAGCAATTTATTTGTGTGTCAGAAAGGCAGGAGCAACGACATATTTATGTTAATATAAATTTCAAAGTGCTTACTGGCTGTGCTTTTCTCTGTATGACATGCCATTCACTACACGGTAGGCAGCTGGAATAAAACTATATGTTATACCTGCGCGCGCGCAAACAAGCGCAGCTGGTGCGGGCCGGCGGGCTGCGGCACGTTCTGCACGCGGTTGGACAGCTCCAGCTCCACCGCGCCCGTCTCCAGCCGCACCGCCGAGTTGCTGGGCGTCGTCGCTGTCAGCTGGATGCGCTGTACATAACAATGAATAGTCAAGAAATCAATAAGCAGTTAAGGCTTATTTTATTTGGTTGGAGTATATCAATTACTGAAAGTCAGTTGTGGTTTGTCGGCTGGCCTTCAATGAAAGTAAAAATGTACTGCGAAAACAAAAAGGAAGATAATTATAATAAATGCATAAAAGTGTGGTATTTTACAAACCTTTATCCTTATAAGAAGTGAGAAGAGTATTCTGCTAAAAGCAGACGACGACGTGTCGTCTTCATTCCAGAGAGGCACAGGCTTTTCGCCGCCGTATACTTTTTGGACTACTTCATTTACTTCCTAAAACATGATATAAGTCAATAATATAAGTTTTTAAAACAAATATCTATTTTTATTTCAAGGAGAAATAGCCTTAATTGTTTTACCTTCATGAAAACCTTTTGCACGAATACAAGATGGTTGAGTAGATCAGTAGAGAGCGTGTGTTCGAATAGACCGATATCAGCGGTGGCTGAAAGGTAGCGTCCCGCACGCAAAACTACGCCTTCTGGAGCTGTCGACCAAAAAAAACCGATATAAGATTTTGCCCCACTTGTGCTAGTCTGTGTCATCGCTCACGATAAGAATAATTTATTTATGAAAGAGAATGCTCGATATTTTGACAAAATATGTTAGTGAAGTAGACATAAGAATACTGTACAAGCAGCTCTAGATCATTAAGTCAGAAGAACTTAATATACCACTTTTTATTTCAAAGTACGCACGTGTACGTAAACTGGCGTACCTGCGGAATCTGGTTGCGGCGGCGGCGCACCCGGCTCACAGTCCAACACGCGGGCGCGGCAGGACACGGCCGGCAGTGATACCGACGCCGCAGCGGGAATGTTCGCCTCCGTCACCTAAAATTCAATGTGACCTTATTAATGAGTAAGTATTTAATGAGTTAAAACTATAACTTAGCTTATTTTTTTTCCGCTAAGGATTATTTATAACAAGCTTTTAAAAAAATATTTCATAATTAATATTGTTACTAATCATCTAACCTGCAGTTTCGTGACGAAGCTGAGCGAGTGGTGCGGCAGGTCGACGGTGAAGTGAGCGCGCGCCGCCGTCACGCCCGCACTGTGCACGCGCTCCATCTTGTACTGCGCCTGAAGCGACGGCAGTAGAGCCGCCGTGATGCTTAGACTCTGTTGAGTTATAATATAAATTATAATATGGTATAAATTAAAATGGCTCGTCTGCTTCCAACATTAGCCGACGGATCCGGAGACCGCAATAATCGATAATAAACTGCAGCGGAGCAACACGATATTTCCCGTTCTATAGTACTGACATAATGTGTCACGTAGCCGCACCGCTGGCGCGTTATGCGGTTTACCTCATGTGATTTCATAAAAAGAATCGTCGGTCGGAAGGTCGTATGGTGACGAATCGCTTCGCTGCAGTGTAGTTACGCTTAGTATATCCTCATTCTAAAGCTAATAATAATATATTAACTATAGCTTGACCATGGTATAGAAATAACAACTGTACTAACTTGCAACATGACGGAGAACTGCAGTTGCAGTGGCTGTATGAGTGGATCGGGTCTCGGGGGCGGGGCGCGGCGCGTGGGGGGCGGGGACGCTCGCTCCTCCTCCTCCACCGGCGCCGCAGTCGCACCCGCGCGGGACATACGCGAGGAAGTACGTGTTACGCCCAATTCCTGCATAGTAACATTTTTAGTACACAATAAGCCATTATATATTTATTTATTTAAAATTGAGTCTTTATACAAGTATGTCGATTCATGTGCATAAAATGCTATTTCGTATAAGCTAAAAAAACAACATTTGATGCAGAATGGAAAGAAAATACGCAATGTTTTTCATTGGAAATAACTTCTCATGAAAACTGACAAAAACATGCTTAACAACTTAAGATGAATAGAAATTAAACTCCATCTTTACATTTACAATTATTTTTGGTAATCAATAACACTTAATTGCACATACCTGCAGCGTCGATGACAGCTGCCGAGAGGATCGCGTCATGACACCGTGGAGCGCGACGGGATGTTGTGGCAAGTCAATGCGTACGCCACCGATAGCGGCCAATAGCGCGGCGCCCATACGTCCACCCTCCCAGGAGTATAGGGCTTGTGTTTTACCGACACTCGCTCGCACCACAGTTCTGAATAGTTTGAGATAGTAAATGGGATTTGTATAAAAAATATACTTGGTACTTACTAACAAAAAAGTTACATAATGAATTAGCCATACAATGCTTCGTCCTTGTCTATCTAACGGCAAAAATCATTGTATAGCGTATTCTTTTACTAAATATTTTTAAAACTAAGAGGAGTCATGGAACATAGATTTGTTTTAGTTGAAAATGTAATAAGTATTGGAGGCAATATTCAAGTGGGCAACAACTTACTGATGTGCGTGCGCTGGTCCCTCCAAAAGCACGATGGCGGCTCGTCCGAGGTTGCCGGTGAGGGAACTGTGGCGCGCCCGCGCCGCTGACAGCGAACACTGCAGTGAAGTTATCTCCGCTTCCAACTTCAGACCAGACAGTGACGCCAATAGACGCGTACGATGAATCCTAAAAAAAAACATTAAATAATGCACAAAACGTTTGATTTTATTTTGGGTTTCCGTTAAAAAAAAAATGTTTTTTCTTAAGTTCTCAGACAAAAATTGATATTTTGTTTTATGACTTACTTGGCATGGCCGACGACCACAATGCCCATGCCCGAGCCGCTAGATGATGAGTTGCTGGCGTTCTGTTCACGTGAGCTCGGCCGTGCACGGCCGCGGTATGCCTCTGGCAATTCCGTCGAAACGGAAAACCTTAAAGTGAAAACGAAATGTTATTATTTACCTTTAAAGCGTTTATTTAGCTATTTAGATAATTATTTAGCTTATCCACGTCTTAGGTCTAATAAAAATAGTTGCACAGAAGATTCACTATGCTAAAGCCTTTGTCGCTCTTTATTGTTAAAATATGTTTTACGGATTTGTCATATATGACAATTATCACCAGCAATATCAATTGTGATTTAAGCACGTTACGTATACGTAAATAAAAAACCAGTTATATCTATCTCTATATGTTACTTGACTATAATTTTTGAAAGCTCCCAAAAACTACGTTAATCTCACACCTGTGCGTAATAGTGTCAGCGTCCGGCATATTGGCGTACAGATCTAGCAGGTGGTATAGCGTACGCCAGCAGCGCGGCGCCAGGTGTCCCGGGGGCGGCACACTACTGGCACTCGAGCGGGGCACCCCCGCCCCCGCGCTAACTCCGCCCCCGGTCACGCCCGCGCTCGCGGCATATAGCGGTGTGTGCGCGCCCTCGCTGAGCGAACTGTAACCTGCGGCCGAAATAGTCGTAACATCAAGTACAAAATATAAACAATAATAATAAATAATAATATTTAGCTGTTTTGAATTATGTACAGAGAACATTGAAATTGTTAAAGTAAATTGACTGGCTTTTAAGATTTATACTTATTAGTTATTTGTTTATTTAGTTCTAAAGTGTACACTGTACATACTACCACTTTTCTCAACGCTATGTCCTAAATCCAATTTAACTTACCAAGTCGTCCCTTGACGCTTTTCCCCGTAGATCTTAGTTTTTGGGCGAACGACTGTGGTCTCGGGCGAGGAGGCGTGGTTACTTCTTTGTCAGTGCCGACGGATGTGTTTAAGTCTGGCACCAGAGTGGCGGGTAAGTCCCACTTCTGGTCGATTACTGCATATTGGCTGTCCTTGTCTAACGATGAAATGCTGACAACGTTTTCTTGGAAATCTGAAACTAGGATGTTTTGTTAGTATGCACTTGTGAGGATTAACTTCAACCTCATAAATTATCGTGAATACCTGAAGAATGTTTATCGTGTCGCCTCGACCCGTTCGTCTGTGTCCTCAGTTCGATTTGTGTGTCCTTCACGTTTTGATACATATTGCTTATTTGATGTAGTAATCGCAGTAGTGGCATATTTACCTGTGTATTTAATTAAAAAAATTATGTGTACACATAGTTTAAAACATAGTCATAAACAATATTAATCTCCCACAAACATTACTGAAGTTTTACAATTCGTACCTGTTGAGATATAAATCGTATGCTGACATTGAAATTGAGTCTGGTACTAATGTGCTTCTTGAGTTGGCCCCTCGAGATATAGAGTACGTTCTGTCGTTGTATGAGGTCGTCTACAGACATATCGGCAACTTTCTTTATATCAACATCTAAAGAGATCTTTTCGCAGAGGAATGCTGGTGTTTCGGATGGAATATCCGCATGAGCCGGAGTAGCTAAGGGAATTAAAGTAAAACAAATTATAAACTCGAGTTTTACAGTACAATATTCACTCACTTTTGGTAAGTACATGCAACATCATAATTATTCTAACTTTATTTCCAAGAGGTGTACCATCGAAGAAATTCATTCATAGGCAGTTGACGGACCTGCGTCATTTGGTCGGCTTATTTCAATTCAATGTTAGCTGTGATGGGTCGGATGAGGTCCGCCTGCTCCGCCATCTGCCTAGGAATCAACTTCTCTGATAGTACCATCGGTGACAAAAAGTGGCAGGATACATCCGTTTCCACTAAATCTTTATGTAATTAAGTATTATGTGACAAATAAACTTTTTAACCATATTTGTCTACATTCTATCAAAACGTTTCCACCAATCAATATGTTGCAAATCCGATAGGAAATAAAGATAATATGGGAATATTTCTATCTTTTTCTGTCTCTCAAACCTTTATGTCGTCGGTCCCGGGACAGCTCGCCGACCACTATATCGATGCGGAAGGTGTCGACGGAGGCCAGCAGCAGCAGCTTGGAGCCGAGCGAGTCCAGACCGGAGCTCGCACCTCCGCCCTCGCCGGACCCGGTGTGTTTAGACTCGCCTGCAAATAAATGTTACCAGTTTATAAAAAATGTTTTTAATGTAGTATTTTGTCTTATATACAGGATGGTCGCGGTGGACAAAAGGTAACGTAAGCTTCAGAATATTATGAGTAATGACTCTTGTCGTCTTGTCGCGAAGGTCTAAAATTATCACCAATGTATTCAATTGACGTTCAGCGATATTTTTTATTGTATACGCATTTGCACATACTAAATTACAAACATTTTATCTGTTACATATAATTTATTTCACATAATAAAGCTCTTTAGAACATCTAAAATAAATAAAATAAAACCAAATACGAGATACTCAAAGCGGCCATTAGACCTGCTTACGAATAGGGATGTGGCCAAGGTCAAAGATTAGCATATTAAAAATAAGCATTTCCAAAATTTCAGCTTCGTAACTTATGTATTTTTATGAGCCTTTAAAGTTGATGGTCAAGTCAATTTTTTTAAATACAATTTGTAAATATTTGTAAACCATTCGATAAGTAATGTAATTTATGACAATTTTTCTTATGAAACCACTTTCATAAACGCAACATTCAACATATCTATCGAACAAAGTCTTCCCGCGATGCGTACAAACTATATAATTATAGAAGCGTGTGACGTCTTTAGCGTGTTGACATTTTGTATGGAGCGTTTTGGGAAGGTTTATTTTATGTGATTTTCGAATTGTTATATCTTGGAGAGTTTTTAAGATATCAGAGTCATTCTTTCACAGATGTTTCTTTTAATTACCAATAAGAAAAACCATAGGATTTACCTATTCGTAAAACGACAAACACTATTGTCTAGTTTTACTGATTCACATACCATGTGCGACCTGATGCGGCGACACGCCTAGAGCTGACAGGAAGGGCTGGAACACGAGGTGGGCGTCGAGCAGCATGAGCGAGCCCTGCACCGGGTACAGGCTGCACGCCGGCATCGTCGTGATTGGCCGAGGGTTCATCTTCGACGGGGGCATCACTGACTTCTTGCTTTTCGACTCCTGATGTATGGGCATTGAATGCAAATTTATGAACATTAGACAATTTAGAAAGGGATGCTTTCTTTGTATTTGAATTTAGCTAAATTATTCAAACTTGGAACAGGTGGTTTCAGCCAATAACATATTGATGTAGGAGATAACATAGTATTTGACAAATTATTAGTTTCGAGAAGTCCAGTCTTCATTATCATAAGAATCATAAGGAATCTAGAAAGTTTTCAGAAAGAGTATCATATATTTTCGTGCAATATTTTTAGCGCAATATGAAAATGTAGCTTGCACTTTGCACATACCAAATACTTACAACTTTAATAGGCTCCTGTTTAGCCATCCATTGGTATAGATCCTCTCTGGCGCGATCGTGGGTGACATTGTCGGTGCTACCTTGTGAGTACAGAGATGGGTTAGACCCAACTGTTGGTAGGTCCTCCTTCAACGTTCCATAGTCTGTAAAAAGATTTCATTATAGAAAAACATTAAAAGGAGTCATTTCGGATATAAAACATCTCAAAATGCAATTTATTGTTTCAAACACATAAAATATCTATTGTGTATTAAAATATACAATGTTAATTCATGTAGTTTTATTTGCAATAATATTTACAAAGTAACATAACAACAATAACTCCATGGTAACGTCTATGGGTGACACAATAGTTCACAGATATTGTAAAGTTAGGTAAGATAATAATATATGACAATATCAAAATGCTTTTTATCGATAAATCCACATTCGCTTTCCACTAACATTCATGTTACTATACTTTCAACTATATTTTCAAATACGGTGAATGACTGAATAATACATAATATTTTATATGACTGACCACTGTGTTAGTCGATATGACTGCGACTTACTAGCAATAGCGTCGTCTTGGAATGGAGTCTTCCGTGTGGAGAATGGCAGTGATGGGAACACGAGGCTCGCGCGGCTGCTCTGCGCAGCTCGTACTGTTACGTGAAAATGATTGATTCAAACTCAAAACCAACACCCACTAGTCAAGATCTTTTAGAATCAACTAGATATTAAGTCCTACGATTCGTTACGTCAAATAAAAAGGTTGAAGTTAATTTGAAACGAATTATTGTTAGATTGAGTATGTGATGAGTATACTCGAGCAACCGAACAGGGCGAAAATTTGTAAAAGGCTAACGTCACTTGTCTTTTTAAAACACGCACGAAAACATTGCTCGGTCTTTATGCAGACCTACGAAAACACGATAACGTTGAATGAGGGATGTTTAGCGCTATGTAGTCGTAGGGTCTATCGTGTCAAACAGCTGTCATATGTGACGAAACAGCTTCCACATGTCACGATATAGTTATCATATTATGTCTGTCTGACACGACATTTGACACGAAAAACCCTAGGCCCGTACCACGAAGCGGTTTTGACACTCAAACAATCACACGAGAATGTTGCGTCCTTCTCTAACAAATGTGAAATGACGTTGTTAGAGCAGGACGCGGCATTTTCATCTGATTGTGACCTCTGGTGGCAAATGACATATCGACAACCCTCATTTGTGTGCGAATGAAACAGACAAGTAGCACATTTTAAACGCTCCTTTCAAATTTTTCCCCTGTTCGGGAACTTGTGGCTAGTACTGAAATCTTGTGTCAATAGTGTTGTAAATGTGGAATTATAATGTTTTTTTCATTTTACAAGTAAAGCGTCTAGGACACATTATTTTTTAATTTAAGCTATAACTAAGTATTTACCTGACATCTAAGAGTATATCTGATTAAAAATACAATTGTTTTGGTAGTTTAGCTTCAGAATAAACTACGTAATTTTATAATAAATTCGTGCACTTATTTCAATTGTTCCAAAGTAGTAACTACAACACCAGGCTAGCATGCTCATAAGTGCAGATTTAACATCGATATTTTGATTAGCACATTTTTGGGATAATCGAGCATCGGTGGTAAAAGCCGGAAATTTAAACAGGAAAAAGAAATAAAATTATTGCTGAGGTAATTATAAATTGTAATGTTCTGCAACTATCAAAAGTTTTCCTCGTATAACTTCTTTTGTAAATTGAATATTTAAAAAAAATCGGGTAAATGCCATAAGTACACAGAAACAAATTTATTTCTCCTTTATTACTTATATTAAATTAATAAAGGAAAATATTTTTGATATTTAGTATTTAATAATGTCAAAAAGTGTTTTCATTGCTTTTTCCTGCTTTACACTACGTACAACATCGAGGCAGACGGTACGCATACGCACCAGAGGGCGGGGTCGACGGATACGAATGCGGGCGCACGCTCGCCGCTGCGTGCACTTCGCAACACACACAATGTTACTTACTCACATAATACTACCAAATATAAAAATTACCATAATAAACATCACCTACATACAAATAAAATGAAATGCCAATTTTTTCCCAGCCAATAATAAAAAAATCACACATTTACGATTTTCTTTTTAACTTACTCATACTTACATGCGAAAAAATATTTTTTGGTTTTTAATTTTAGAATTTTGTGCACTTTTTAAATATTCTAAAATGTGATTCAATTAGGTATTCCATAAATTAAATGGGAAATTGAATATACAATACCTGGCAGGGACGTTAACTTGTCAATATCCATGTTTAGAAGAAGACAATTTTCATCAAGTCCCTCGTTATCAAATTGATATTCTTGCCACCCTTCTGTTGAATCCTGGGAATAAATAAATTTTATATCGACATTTAAATAATGCTAAGCAACGTCAAAAAAAAACTTCTGTATTCACCTTCAAAGAAGATAAAACAAAAGGGTTTTTTAAATATTAAGACCCAGTTTCATCAAGCAATGTTAAATAAATAATGGCTTGCTAAATCAGTTAATGGCCTGTTAGAGCTATCGAGCGTTCCACCATGCCCTAATGTCATGTTAAATCACCTAACACGGCGTTAAATGTAATTCCGGCTATGGAGGTCCGTTAAATATTTAACAGGCTGTTATATGAGTCAAAATAACAACTTTCAAAGACAATAATATGCAATATCAATAAAAGAATCTGTTTTGACTTTTGAGTCTTTCCGCCATGTTTCCGCTACGTCCTTATTATTAATTATTTTCATAGTTATGAATAATTATTTATTTTCACTTTGCCAAAAATTCAGCCTTCGGATTTTCCTTGACATTGCAAATATACTAACTTGTATCAAAATTACCAAACCGAAATATGTAAATAAAAGTTTGTATTATGATTCATGTTTTCAGCTTTGACAGATAATAATTATTAAGAACTATTATAGCGTAACAAATGTATGCGATCAGTGATATTTTAATTTGGTCGCATTATCTACTATTATACTACTATGGAAGAAAGTGACACATTGCAGCAAACATGTCGTATTAATCTTGTACATTGCAATTTCGTCGCCTTATAACAAGAATGAACGAATTGATAGTTGTTCACTCGTTGTTCACTTAACATTGCATTTACTAATCCGCTGCTAAATTTTTACTGTGGGACATAAGTATTTTAACAGTCTGTTTAATTTTCTATGCTCCGTTAAGTAATGCCTCGTTAGGATTTAACAAACATAGGTTGGTGAAATTGGGTCTAAGGAAAACATACTTCAAGTAGATCCGGCAGAGCGAATGTAACATTAAGTGGTTTCATGACTTTGCTCTTGTAGTTGTGCTCCAACAGCAGCGGTGTGTACAGGATATTTTTCCATTGTCGTGTGAGGACGATAACACCCTGAAAAGAGTTTATTAGTCAAAATTGCAGAAATTGGAAGGAAGTAAAAATCTACAAATCTGCAAATCAATCTAAATGAAGTTTTATGTATGTTTTAGTGTTTACACTTTTAACTAGCGGGTACCATAACATTCCATAAATCGTCAATTGACAAAGTGTGAACTGTGATCTTTATATGTGTCTTGCAATTCATTCGCTTAATTTATAACCAAGGTCGACAAGTTTGACGTTTGGCCCATTCGATGTCCATTGATTCGATTTTGTTCGAGATCACAATCAAAATCGATATTGAGTCGCAAATCGACATTAAATCCGTTTCGGTTATAACGCTATCATAGTACTAATACTATACATACATAGTGTACCGACGACACGAACAGCAATCGAGATGCAACATGAACCACGCGTTCAACTTAGCGTTAAAAACGACCAAAATGCTCAAAATACTTATTTGAAAAACGATCGATACGCATTTTGAGCATTTTGATCGCTTTTAACGCTAAGTGGAACGCGGGGGAAGCGTCGTGTCGACGTTTGACGTTTGAGACAGCAGATCTTTCAGCCGCCTTTTGCAGTTCGCGGCGTCCTTTATTCAAAGCAAGTTTTACCTGTCTAAGCGTAGACAGCGAGGGCAGGTGCCTGTCGGCGAGGTCGGCCTGCACGGCGGCGGTGTCGGCCTGCAGCGCGTACCGCAGCAGCACGCCGCACAGCTGCAGCGACGGCTCCTCGCGCAGCTGACGACCCATCGGCGTGTGACGACCGTAACGACTCTGGCGTATTAAAACATAGATTATGTTATGTGGACTGTTACTTTGTGGACTACTTGTTATTGAAGCTTCAATAATTGAAATTCGATTAGTCGTTGATAAATGTAACCACGGAATACATATAAAGTATAAACGTAGAGTAACAAAACTAATACAAAATCAGGGCTCAGGTGAGGACTCTTGACTCTTGAGAAATCTCCAGTTCGACTGTATGAGCAGTAGTAAGTGATCGTATAATATACGGATCGCGATTTTTAGGAATAACAGAAGTCTATAAAGTAAGAGCTTTAGCTTAGCTTGGTTCAAGCATTATTTATCATTTCATGTAATTAAGATAGAAAAAGATGTTATCAAGTAGTAATCTTAAAATGATAGATATTTATAGTTTATACCTTCGGTAGCGTGTGACTGGGCGCTCTATCAAGTGCAGAAGCCATGAGGCTAGCGGCGGTGGCTGCGAGTCGCCGAGCCCGCGCGCGGTACATCGCCACTATACGAATACCGAGCCTGTTGCACGGGTTCATCCAAGCGTTGATTGCTGGGGACGCTGTACTCAGAAGATTCCAGTCCAACCTGAAAGTATTTCGGAATATGGTGGCATAAGAGGTTTTTAACCAATATCATGCGATGGGCGAACAAAATTGCTTTTATAAATTGCAACTTAAAACGGGCGTATCCTAGCAGCTAACTGTTTGTAAGGTTAGTTGTATACCCACCGAGTATAATCAATTTTCCTCGTGATCGGTGTTCGGGGAGGCGCGGCGAAATTGAACCACACGATCTTGAAGTCTATCGAGCAGGAGGACGTGTTTCCGTTGTCCTTGACCGGCACGACCGTGCTGTCGTTGGACGGCTCGTCCTGCCCCGGCGTACTCGGTTCCGGCGGCGGTGGCGGGGCCGGCGTGCTACTCAAATTAGGAGTACTCGGCTTCGAATTCGATTCCTTCTTCCTGAAAAGATCTTCGACGATTCCGGACGTTCGGATACCTTTAGACTTCTCCTTCTCTGGTTTCATTTCCTCCATGGATTTTACCGACTCTCTGCAGCTCTCGGTGTCCGTTCGCACCGGTTTCTTGTCCTCATTGGTCTTATGACATTGCGAGTGTTTTGATACCTTGATGGAAATGCCCTCTATTCCGCATTCCAGCATGATGTAGCCGATCGAGTTCTCCTTTTGACCTTCTCCTGATCCATTTTGGCCTCCCTAAAATCAAAGATAATCACATGCTTAGTACTTTGTAGGTTTTTAATTAGAATAAAGAATTAAAAATAATTCATTCTTACCGTTGACTCGTGTCCTTTGCCAGATGCTTCAACTTTGGCGAATTTAAAAGCTACCTTGGAATGCTGACATGGAATTCCAGTGATAGTGGCGTCTTTAAGTTGTGACGATTCGTTTCGTATTCGACGTAATTGGCCATGTACTTTTCCTGAAAAGCATAGAGTATGTTTAATATCAAATAAGACTGTATGTGACACAGATGTAGGCTGTAGCTCATAATGATGTCATGTTAATTCTTACCTATGTTTAGTGTCACTGTTGTGTCTTCACATTGCTGTTGAGATGTTTCAATGTACACAGGTTCACCCTTTTCAGGCCCTCTCTTTCTTCCAGATCCGGAGGACTGAGCAGAAATCAGTGCTCTAGGTCCTTTCATTATACCAAAGGACTTTTTACTACCCAGGGCTCGCAACGTCGGTCTGTAGTATAACTGCACTGATTCCAACGTCTTCTTCGAGCATACATATTTACCAACTATGTTTTCGACCGAAACCCCAAATAGAGAAACACAGGTAAGATCTTGAATATTGTCCAGAGCGGAGAAGGAAATCATATCTTCCACCACAGATGATTGGATAAATATCATGTTTACTTTTGGGACGTTCAAGGTCGCTTGAAGCTGGTCGTAGATAGTCTCCTCGTAAATATTGGAGTGAGGTATTGTTGCTAATTTGCATTTATCGTCTTTCTCCACAATGATACTTGACTCACTCCGTGCTTGCATCTGCGGTAACCAGTTCAACACGTATTGCTTCTGTTTCAAAACATTAGCCGACTCCACTGATGATATACAAAGTAATCGAAGGTGATTAATAACTGTGATCGGATGTATGTTCGCTAACACCGGGGTTAGCGATTCAACGAATTTTTGAATACTTTCCAGAACCAAAGGAGTAAGCATTATGTCCACTTCACCTCGTAATTTAACAAATACCCCGCTTTTACTGTCACTCGTGGTAGTAACGGTTGAAGCTGAACTTTTGTCGGTGGCGTTTTCTTGACTATCCTGTACATTTTGTTGTAAATCCCACCATGCTTGTGGATATGGATGTGCCTTTATTTGAGAGTTAAAATGTTGTGGTATGTTGGAGAAATTGCCGTGTTGATTTTGGTTGTTGTGAGCATCTTTTTTGGAAACCAGCTTCAGTATAGGTACCTTGCCGGTCGCTTCGAACGCTGGCAAATATCTTTGACCGACATAAACGAGAGATCCGTCGTCCGCACGTTTAAATAGAGGTAAGGTAAATACGTCACTTCCGGTCGGCAGCGAGCAATGACACCAATTTGTACATTTGTACTGGGGAAGATTGTGCATGTAGCTGGCCATAAGTAGAGGAGAATCTACGATGGGTTTATTAGTTTGCATGTGTAGATTGACTAGGGTCATATCTTCTTGAGATGAAATAGCAGATATGAAAGACGAAGACGATACGGATCCACTTTCGGAGTCTGGTTGCACTCCAGCGCTTAAATTACTGATGTTATCTTGGGCTTCTATCGAATCGACGCGCGGTGCTAAATTCAACCACTTCTCACTATTTGTGTCATTTTTGATGAGAGCACTTTTTTCTTTAGATTTGCTGTGACGACTGCTGAAGGAATGTTTTAGGCTAGAGGACCGGCTCGGGAACATGTCCTCGTCCGCTGAGAAGAACGCTTCCGAGTGATTTTCACTCGTAATCGACATAGTTCGTTGCACTTCCAGAGGCAGCGCTTCCTCGGTGGGGGGATGAGAATTCAAAGAGTAGTGAGATTCCGAAACTGCTACACTTCTTGATGGAGCCTTAGGAACAACGAAAGTGTCGTTGTCGCTCGGTAGAGGTTTCCTTAACTGTATGTTGTCTTTGACCCCACAACTAAGGGCCAATTTAGAATCCGACACACTGCTTTCCATTTGAGGTAAATTGATTATAGGCTTATTCAGTTTAGAATCACTATCGATTTTAGAACTTCCCAAGGGCGCAGTGGAATCTACGAGGCGGGCGTATGGAACGTCACTCTTAGTACTCGATACCAGAACATTGTTGCTGCCCTTATTCATGCTCGTGTAAGAAAACCGCCGTGTTAGACTTCGTCGTTCCGTACTCTGAGGCGATTTGTTCAGATTTTGTGGAAGCGGCGACGGGATCAAAGTTACTACGTTCGTTGGTTGCAAGCAAACATTCAAGCTGTTATAAGGCGGCGTATGGAACACTAGCTGTCCGGGGTGTAGCAAACTTTGCCCATACCCATATTCGCCTGGAGATGTTTCTATGACATTGAAGCAGGCTATATTGATTCCATCATTTAAATCTGCCGGGCTGGGCTTCAAAAAGTTTGGCCCATTTCTGTTAGAGCCAAAGAATGCGCAACCTCCTGTACAACCGCATTGACCACCTCTTCCTTCGTTTGGCCACAGGAACCATAAACGTTTGAATTTATCGTCGTGTAACTTTAAAAACTTCTGTTGGACTAAGTGCAGGTTTTTCGGACTTTGAGGTAGACATGAGGCGGCTTCTAATAATAAAGGCCCCAGTGACATGGAACCGACGCCCACCCAATTGTCACTTTTATCCTCTGGAATCTTACTTTGACTATTGTTGCTACTACTGGAGTTGTGATGTGTATTTGTGTGCATATTAGACTGAGTATACATTGCCAATTTGATGTTTGGAAGCAAACCTGTGATACCCGTTCCGAACCCTGAGCCGTGCAAATTACAGAACGAAAATCTTATAGGCGATAACCAAGTCTGCAATGTAGTGTTGGCGTCAGCAATATAAATGTCTATGAGATCAATGGCTACTCGAATCATTCGATACTTAATTTCGTTTGGAGTTGGGCATCTGTATTTCAGTGTCATATCACTCTCGGTACATAAAACATTATTCAGGCCGTGGTGACATTGCTTTGCTGTATTCGGTGGGGTTAGTTCGTTTTCGCTGTCACATATAAGTAGCAAAAAAGTTTCTAGGGACGAAATAACATGATATAATTGGGGCAAAGTCAACCGCCCGGTCAGCTGTCCGAGCTGCAACTCCATCATCCAGGCATACTCTATTGTTTCATCTTCGACTGATCTATTAGTGTCACTGAAGAATCCATTTCCTCGCAGTTGGAATGAAGAGAGCATCAAATGGCCCTGTTGAAGAGCGCTGGAGTTATTGCTATTATTGGAATGAGACCGCGAGGGGCTATTGGATGATACGAGTATCGAAGGACTTAGGAGAAGTTGTAGCTTGGTCTCTCGGAAACCTTTATCCATCTCGAAGCCGAATCTTTCGATTAACACTACGGGGCACGGTGGCTCATTTTCACTACAGTTCTTCACTAAATGGGCTTGTATGTCGTGAATTATTATCGATACGGTGACCTCTAGTGGCCTGCAGCGGCGCGGATCGAATGTCGCTTTACTAGTGTCACTCGTATCGTCTATCGTTATTTCTGTATGTTGATTAATACTGCTTCGTTCATTTATTTTAGTTTGGTTTTCGTTCGACCAAAAGTATGTACCGACGTTGGGTGCTTTTTGCATATCCGTAAATATCTGATCTTCGCCGAATATATTTTCTAACAAATTCATGAAACTCGTTATTATCGTTCCATACGCTAGCAGTATCGACGGCCCGACTTCCAACTCCACGCTCACTTTATCCGGCGGAAGAGATGTACGATCAAAATTATTTCCTTCTATTGCCCAGTTCATTTGAGGCTGTTTTCTCATGCGCGGTATTCTCATGGGAGAAAGCAATATTTCTTCCTTTTCTGGGGTAGTGATATCGGCCTGAGGCTCTGGTCCCAGGGGAGGGATGGGGTGGTAGTTGTATCTGACACTTAAAGCTACGATCGGGACCGACCAACAGTCCACCCATCCTTGACTTTTCACGCATTTTCTGCGCCACTTCGATGACTTCAATCTACAAGGTACTAGTTTCATATTCTTGTCAATAGATAAAAGCAGAAGCCTGGAAGTATTGACTTCTGGCAAATAGAGGCTCATATCTACGGCCTCGCCTTGAACCCATATTTTAAGAGGAATTATATCGGGGAGGAAATCTACGAATGGCAAATCAAAGGACACATCGAGCAAGTCTCCGCAGAAGGCAACGTGGTTGTTTTCTTGGTTGGTCGAGCTGCAATCTATCCAGTTGTACTGGTTGCTAAGAGTGACCACCTCACACTCTTTTAAAAGTATTGATATTTTCCAAGTGTACGGAACAAAATGTAAAATATCGGGACGAGCTTTGCTAGCCCAGTCGTTCGTCAGATCCTGAAAGAAATCTATGTGTGTGTATACAAAGTGGGCGGTCGCTTTACATCCCGTCAAAGAGAGTTGCCAACATTGGTGATGATTCCAAACCAAGGGGTAGTGGCACTTCACCGTGTACTCGAGTGTCTCACTCTCCGCTAGACTTCTGTACTGCAAGCTGGTTGTAGCCTCCAAATGAAGTAGTTGCCCTGTAATTTTAGTTGTATACCCGTCTTGAAGGACGATCCAAGGCAGGGTCACCTCTAAATATGATCCGGCTCCGATATTTATATGGACGGCGTTCGTTTCCTTATTTTTCGTGAAGAGTATGTCGATTGTGGCTTCATTCAACGTCGACAGTCTTATGTCGAATGACTGCATCTGACGGCGGTCGCCGGGTTTAGGTTGGGGAGTGACTTCCAAATTTTTGTAATTAGGCGGAAAAAAGAATCTGAACAGATGATCTCGTTGCCGGTCAGCCCACGGGCCGTAGCTGAAGTCTGTTCCTTTGCCACACTTGATATCGACACCCCATATGGGCGGGGCCGACTCGACTATGTCGCCGTTGGCCAATTGAAGCAGCACCGGCTGCTCCGGAACCAAGCCTGGTTCGTCCATATAAAAATAAACTTCGATGTAGTTCGAGCTCATAACAACGAAGCCCTCGCCCATGTATCGCGGCGGCTCGTCGACCATGGAAGTATAGTTTGGACTAGGCGCTAATATGACTTTACAATTCTCGGCTTTAGCTTTAACGAAATGCATTAAGTGGTCTAGGCTCGACGCTGGGGGTTTTGTACTGTACATTAGATGGGATTCCTCGACGCTTATCGATAGGGTGGTTGGGACTAAGCGATTTCCAAACACAACTCGACCTGTACAGATATCGATTTTTATGACTGGTATCAAATCTCGCCACGTCCGAGCCATGGCCGCTTCCGATCTCACTGTGTCCTGAGCTCTTTCCCTTTTCTCGTTAGCATCGTTCATAGCTCTATCGCGATCTGTGGAATCATCGTCGTCGTGCTGTTGCTTTATAACTGGTTCGAGACCGAAGGTTTTTTCAAGTTCGTTGTAGAGATCACATCGGTTATAGAAGTGTAACTCAAAACCGTTAAGCATTATAGAGAGACGAGTATCGGAATGTGATAAATCTGAAAAAAAACACAAATATATTACCAACGAATATTAAATGTTCTATACTTACATTTGTGACGGGTAACAAATTAATCATACCTTCGGAAACATCTTTCGGGACATACGAGCGCCACCATCTAAATATGAGATAGCCATCTTGAACACGTAGGGTATAGTCGTAGTTTATATACACAATATCACGAAACATTATTTTGCCTGAGAGAGCATTTAGGGTAAATGAACCTGGAACAAGTAGTTGAAGAATGAAGACTATTATTATTGAGTTAAATTTTTAACAATTTTTTATGGTTATATTTTAACACATTATTGGCGTAGTATGTAGGCATATTCATGCGATGTTATGTAATTCCAGCACTAAACATGTGGATGGTAGACCAAAGATGGGCAAAGAGACGGACATGCCAAAAGTATAAGGATTCTGGTACAACCATGGAACCCTACTATCGAGACGAACATCCATTGCTTAAATGTAATTAAAAGTGACTAAGTGCGGCCGTTAGTATTTAAACTAAATATAACAGGAAATAAAGATCTTTAAACTGAATATAGCATATTATGGAAGAAACTAGCCTGAAATATTATTTTTAAAATGAGCAGAAGTTACTGTGTTTTCGTCAATTTATTTGCCTTGATAGCATACAAGGTAATTTAAATACAAAGGCTGTTTACACACGGCGCCGCAGCGGCAGCGTTTTTCGCCACCGCGGTGCGATGTCTCCACCGCAGATTCTGCGGCGACGACGCGCGGACTGCGGCGCGATCATGGGTCCGACTAGCCTCGTATGTTTGTTGAAAACTGCGGCACCACTCCTCACCGCCGCGGCAAAGAATCGTCGCCGCTGCAGCGGCGCCGTGTGAAAAGGGCCCATAGAAATACAAGGATGAGTATGCAGCGGCGCCGCCGCCGCGGTGGCGGTGCCGCTGCCGCTACGGTGCGCGTGTAAACACGCTTAGTATCTCATTAGGTAAAAAGTTTGACATATTTATGTTATGGATCTAAATGGCTAGTCAACAATTATCATTGTTAACAATTAGTGTAATGAGCTGCAGCACACAAAAGAATTTTTTTTAACGGACACAAAAATGTATTATTTATTAGTTAAATATCTTCTGGGACTATTTCACACTTTTCACAGCTTATATAATAACACTAGCGGCCTGCCCCGGCTTCGCACGGGTGGACATTGATTTTTAAATATTTTTTTTTCAATCTTTATTCCACCCATGCGAAGCCGGGGCGGGCCGCTAGTAACTTATAAGACTCTAGTACATCACTTTTAATCTATTATTTATAAAGTTTACAATATATGGAATATTTTGGTAGTTTTTTTACACAATTAACATTAATGTTAATACGGTTCCCTTTTTTCTCACATTAAATAATTATAGGCTATAGCCTATGTTCAGCAGAAAGTGTAGATTTAAAAATATGCATTAATTATTATACTTCCATCGGTATCGTGGGTATCGCAGACATCGTGGGCAGACACAATAGATCTTCAATAATTGTTATGCTGGCAGCCGGCTGCCGCTATTGGAGATTTATAGTAATTAGAAATTAATTATAATAGCAATCAAAAATAATAGTCATTCAAAACGAATGAATTAATGAAGCACTATAATATTATCCCATCAATGAAGCGGCACCTGGCTGTCGCATATTATAAATCTATTGTGTCTGTGATTCCCATGATCGAGGTAATAATAATTAACATTTACGTGGACTCTCCGGGCGAGCACACCCGCGCGGCGCGCCTTGACGACGCCCAATTCGCAACGTGCAGCAGAAATCGTAATATTTTAATTTCGCCATAACATTAAAACCAAACGTCCAATTTTAATCATTCAAAGACCAAATATTATCTACATTAACTGTACTTAGTAATGAAATAATTTATTTTGATAAGAATTAATGCCATGAGTAAAATAAAGGCATTTAAATGTAGTCCAAAAACATTTCAAGATTTTTTAATAAAAAAATGGTTATTGTGCCTCACTCAACATAGATAGGTATAGTGTGTCGCGGACTTTTTTGTAGATATTTAAAAGATCTACAATTACTTAGGACATTTTATGTTTCTATCTTTTATAGTTTAGGCAGCGTACGCGAAAAAAGTAACATTTCTGGTTGATTTTTTACACCTTGCGTCCGAAAATCCCAAATATCTTACCTGCAAACCTTCAAGAAAAGAGCGTATTCCCTCTTAAAAGGCCGGCAACGCACCTGCAGCTCTTCTGATGTTGCGAGTGTCCATGGGCGACGGTAGTTGCTTACCATCAGGTGACCCGTTTGCTCGTTTGCCCCCTTATTTAATAAAAAAAAAAAAAAAAAAACGGAACCCTATTTTTTTCCAAAATAAAGTTTAGCCTATGTTCAGCAGAATTAATGTAGGATTCCAATGGTAAAAGAATCTTTCAAATCGGTCCAGTAGTTTCGGAGCCTATTCAAGACAAACAAACAATCAAATCTTTCCTCTTTATAATAGTAGTGTAGATAATTTTACGCCATAATGAGTGTAAAGTTCAATGCCACATGCAAATAAGGTGCCTTGGCTTTAAATACTTGTATTAACGAATTACGTTAATAGTACAAAATATACTGATTTGTTTTGATGTAGTTTCATGTTTTTTTTGCAACTTAATTTTGTGGTTATTCTATTTGTACTAGTATGATAAAATAACTTAAAAGTTAGAAAATTACACTAAATGTTAAATATTTACACTAATTGTTAGACACAATTTCGTTGTTCCAATATCCTTTCACCGTGCAAGATTGCATGCATTTATCCTGCATTTAAACATTGCTTCAATATTTTGTTAGTCTCAAAGTCCCTCCAAACTTCCAATAAAAAGAAATTTTATTGAATAAAAATGTTTGTAACATTTGATGTGTCATAATTTAATACCTCGATTGTGGAAATCGCAGACACAATAGATTTTCAATTGTAATGCGGTAGTTGGGTGCCGTTTGGAGATTGATGGGTTAAATAAGATATTGATATAATAGTTTAGTTTCTATAGGAAAGTTTAAAGAAGTAAGCATAGGTAATAATGATATCTAATTTTTGGAAACATTTTATCATTACAAACAACATTTAAATTTCAGAATCATATTTTGTAAAATATTACAATTTTATAAGAGAAACTACATGTTACTCATTATTATGGTAATCAAACATAAACTATAGGATTTATTCTATCTTGTCTTAAACTATCCCCACACCAAACTTCATTGAAATTGGGTTCAGCGGTATAATTGTAAAGAGCAAAACAGGCTGACACACATTCATATTTAATATCTTTGTATGCCTTACAGGAAAAAGATTAATGTACTTGTGAGTATAATTATCACAACTGTTTACTATAACTATAAGCATTGACTTCTACTTTGAGTCATATAATAACAAGTTCACATACTATGAGAACTGTAATTTATGTATGTGTTACATATTATTATTATAAGTAATAAATTTACAGAACTACAAAGTAGTTTTTATAAAAATACTGTCATATATTTATAATTTAATAAAAATAATAAAACTTCATGTAACATTTAAATTTCTTAAAGCAATATTATCTATACGACTCTAAACTTGATACATTATAATAGTAGGCCACAAATAAAGTAGTACTTATAATATTGTGTGCTCCTATCAAGTTTTTGTTGTTGAATGTTAGCAACACTTACCAATTTTGAAATTCTCATCTTGAAAATAGAATTTATTAATCAATCTCGTTAGGATATATCCTAAAACTCTGCTGTTGTAGTATGTTATATATACAATCCAAAGTATGGCAGATATCAGTGAGACAAGGAGCAGGGCAAAGTTTCTGTCCATTGTTATTTCGCCGAAGTCTATCGATGAGGTGTTCCATCTTTCTGCTCTAATCAGATCAAGGGGCCCGGTAACATTCCTAGAAACATTAATTAAATGGTATACATAAACTCTTTGTGTCAACCTTGATTCGATAAACATAAAATGGAAACGCAATTTCGATCGGTACACACATTTTATAGGATTAAGCCACTACTTCACTTTACATTGTAGATAAACAAAATCACGAAACTTAATAAACTAAAAACTATAATAGCTAAACCGTAGAAATTGATTCATCTTATCAATTTATTTGCAATCACTTCCCATTATCTCCCGATTGTATTGTTGAATCCTCAGGTGTGCTCCTAAGCTCTATGCAGTATACTACCTAGTGCCATCTGACGTCTCAGCCACCAATCATATCTACTTAAATAGCCTGACTGTAAACTGATAAGTTTTGGAACATTGATTTCTTGGATGACATTGACAGCTTTTTGACGTTGCATGACTTTTGTTAGGTTTTCTTTTCTTGTGTTATACGTAGGCTGAAGGTTAATTTTGTTATGCCAACTGTTTTACGCAGTCTTTTCGACGTTTCTTTTTTGGGACTTTATATAATTTACCTAAATAAAAATTTTAATGTTGAAAATAAATTATTGTTTTAATTTAATTCGTTGTTATCAGATGTATTATTTTGCTTTTAAATGTTTGTTGTAAACAAAAATAAAATAAAAGATGCAGCCTAGCAACGGCGGTCTTTTTGTTATAGTCGGAATGGGTAACAAAAAGAATTGCTTTTTAATGCAATTATAAATTAAAACAATACACTCATTACAATAAAATCATTTTATTTAGTGTTCTTCATAATATCAAGCTAGATAATTCATAATTTGAACAGTGAGACAGCTGTTATAGACGGTTTAAAGACGATGGTAGAGGATAATTTGAAATCTGATGGCGAAAAAGCTCAAGTCAGGTAACGAAGTATATTCATATTTTATTACCATCACCATATTAAAACATTGTTTGTATTAGAGCCCCCGCAGACTGCAGACTTTCTATCAGCCGATAGTTTGGTCGGGTTGGGCTATTAGCGCACACACTACGCCAACTAAACAGTTAGGTTGGTGGTGAGTGCGCAGACTAGCCAACTTCATTCACTTTTACACCATTCGGATTCAAAACAATCGGCGTGGTGTGCGCGCGTGGAAGTACGTTATTAGCATCGGCACCGGCAGTACGGCAGTTTGCTGATAGTTAAGTTTGAAGGCAATCGTATAGCACATAAAACCTAATCATCGGCCGACTCGGTATCGTTGTAAGCTCAGAACAGGAAAATAAGGTTGTAAGGCTTCTTACAGACGAACGGCACGTGTCGGCGGCACGTGTCGCCGGCAGTCGACGGCAGCCGTTGACAGTTTATGACGCTTGCAGCGGGCTTACCACGACCTTTCCTAAAAGTATCATGTTTCTAGAACACTTTGTTGTAAGATTCCAATAATATTACCGTACTTACTCACTTTTTAAATAATATAATTTTACTAAAAAACATAAAAAAATGCAAAACATTGTTAAATCCGCTGTGAAAAATCACCTTTTTTAGGGTTCCGTAGCCAAATGGCAAAAAACGGAACCCTTATAGATTCGTCATGTCTGTCTGCCTGTCTGTCTGTCTGTCTGTCTGTCTGTCTGTCTGTCCGTCCGTATGTCACAGACACTTTTCTCCGAAACTATAAGAGTTATACTATTGAAACTTGGCAAGTAGATGTAATCTGTGAACCGCTTTAAGATTTTGATACAAAAATGGAAAAATTATTAAAAATTTTAGGGGTCCCCATAGATACAACTGAAACAAAAAAAAAATTCATCTAACCTATGGATGTGGGGTATCTATATGGATAGGTCTTCAAAAATCATATTGAGGTTTCTAATATCATTTTTTTCTAACCTGAATAGTTTGCGAGAGAGACTCTTCCAAAGTGATAAAATGTGTCCCCCCCCCTCTAACTTCTAAAGTAAGTCTAAAAAAATATATGATGTACATTACTACAAAACCTACCAACGAAAATTGGTTCGAACGAGATCTAGCCCGTAATTTTTTTTATACGTCATAAATGGTAAACCTTAATTTAACTTTCATTAAATCAACTGAAATATGAAAATAAATCAAAATCTCTTAATTTCATAAAAATAAACCTTATTGCTGCTGCGGAACCTTTCATGGGCGAGTCCAACTCGCACTTGGGCGGTTTTTTTTTAAAACGCTAGCTTGAAGTGATAAATGCTCATCTGTCAAACGGTGTCGCTTTGTAGGAATACGCTCTTTTCTTGAAGGTTTGCAGGTCGTATCGGTCTGGAAATACTGCTGGTAACAGTTCATTCTAGAGTTTTACAGTGCGCGGCAGAAAGTTACGCGAAAAACGCACTGTGGAAAACTGCCACCCATCAAGGTGATAAGGATGGTATGTTTTTCGCGTGGGACGATAGCGAAAAGTTGCAGGTGGTATGATTCCGAACAATTCCTCAGAGCACTCCCCGTGATGATATCGGAACTGGACTTCGCTCGATATATTGACGCCAAGTATCTCAATGCTAGGGGAGATGGTTAAAGATGTGCCCTCGAAACGAGGATAAACGACCATTGGTGACTTTTTAGTGGTGAACGCGCAGACTTGTGTCTTGGTGGGGTTGAACTGGACTAAGTTACGTCTACCCCATTCAGAGACCTTCTCCAATGAATTCTCCACCTTAGACACAAGTTCGTTTCGACTCTCAGTGACATTTTGCCGAGAAATATTAGGGGAGCCGGTATATACAGCATCACCTGTACTATCATCCGCATAGCAATGAATGCCGTTGGTTTGTAACATGTCATTGATATGCAGTATGAATAGAGTAGGCGATAGTACACAGCCCTGAGGGACACCAGCATTAACAGACTGAGTTTCCGAGCATTCGCCGTCAACTACGACCTTTATGCTTCTGTCTGCTAAGAAACTAGTGACCCACTTACATAATTTCTCGGGCAGCCCGTATAATGGAAGCTTTGATAGCAGTGCTTTATGCCAAACCCGATCAAAGGCCTTCGCAATGTCCAAACTAACAGCCAATGCCTCTCCCTTCGACTCAATTGCCTGAGCCCAACGATGAGTCAGGTATGCCAAGAGATCACCAGCCGAGCGACCCTTACGGAACCCGTATTGTTTGTCGCTTAGCAATCCCTGGCCGTCCAAGTATCGAAGAAGCTGGCTATTGATAATGGATTCCATTATCTTCGAGAAGGGAGAGGTTATAGCGATTGGTCTGTAGTTGGAAGGATTTGAGCGGTCACCTTTTTTGGGGATCGGGTGCACCAAGGCTGTCTTTCAGGAAGCCGGGACGATGCCATTGCAATAGGAGAGCTGAAAAAGACGCGTCAAGCCCGGAGCCAACTGTGGAGCACACTTTTTCAACACAAGGCGGGATTCCGTCAGGCCCACTCGACTTTTGGATATCAAGGGAACAGAGAGCTTTTCGCACTGAGCGCTGATGAAACCGAATATCCGACATGATGCTCGTGCATCGCGGTATGGTCGGCGGTTTCTGCCCCCCGTCATCCAGGGTCGAGTTTGACGCAAAGAGCTTGCCCAGAAGATCGGCTTTGTCCTTTGCGTCCTGGGCCAACGATCCATTTCCTACGTGTAGGGATGGTAGGGTTGGCTTGCAGAAATTTTCTTCAATAGCTTTGGCCAGAGACCAGAATGCACGGGTTCCCGAGGGGAGGCACTCAAGTCTCTTGCCAATTCTATTGACGTGCTGTGTTGCTTTGCCCGAGTAATCTCTTTCTTGAGGGACCTAGAGGCAACGTTGTACTCCTTTTTATATGTGCTGGTATTTAAATCTCGAGCAGAAACTGCGTTGGCCCAGGATTGGTAAGCCCCCTGCTTCCGGCGAGAAGCTTTTTTGGGAGATGAACCAAACCAGGGACGAAATCTGCCGCCAGTTGGCACTACAGAGGTCGGAATGAAAAGTTCCATCCCCTGCATCACCACATCGGCAACAGAGTTGGCAGTGTTGTCGGGATCATCCGGCGAGAAGCACACGTGCCCCCAAGGATAGGATACAAAAAACGACCGCATCCCATCCCAGTCTGCTGACTTGTAGTGCCACACACGACGGTATTTAACAGCGCGCTGTCTTAACACCGTCGTAAGTGGCACAGAACTCCTAACAAGGCAATGATCCGATGAGCCAAGTGGTGCGGTTACGGATATTTGGTAGCCGTCAGGATTTGAAGCCAGTAGGAGGTCCAACAAGGAAGGTTTCTGACCATCCACATCTGGGATTCGCGTAGGCGTAGTAACCAGTTGTGTCAAGTCGTTCGCAAGGGCAAAGTTGCAGACAGATCTCCCCGCATGATCAGTTTTACTGGAATTGAGCCAGTCGGCGTGGTGGGCATTAAAGTCGCCAAGTATTATGATCTCTGCGGATGGGATCTGCTGCTGCACAAAATCTGAAGCAGCTTGCAGGTGCTCCAAGAGTCGGTCCGTCTCGGGGTCACCACTATGGGACCTACATAGGCACGCATAGACGCGAGGGTGGTCGTCGCAATCTATGCGGAGCCATAATTTTGATAGCTCTATGACCTTAAAATTGCTGATGCGGCGAGAGCTGATATCATCTCTGATATACACACACACTCCAGCTTTGGGTAGAAAGGAGTGCTCGAGGTAATACCCTGGGTGGGAAAGGTATGATGTGTCACTCGGAGATGATATCTGCGTCTCGGTTAAAAAGAGCAAAGCCGGCTTTGGCGTCTCAAGGTGGTAATGGACAGCATTAAGGTTGGAGTGTAATCCCCTGATATTACAAAAGTCCATGTTTAATATCGAGGGGGGTGCCTTTGTGTGTTTGCTCTTGCCCCGAGCAGATTGGAGCGCAGTTTTGCCCTCCCCAGAATACGAGGGGCAGCCTGGACGTCCACGTTCAGTTCCAGGAGTTCCTGAGCCTGGACTTCCAGAGAGGGATTCTCCAACGCAGTTGGTACTCTCCTGGGATAACAAATTGTTTTTCAACTGCGGCATTTCTAGGGGGGTAGGGGATTGGGCCTCCGGTAAACTCACTCACTCGGCGAAACACAGCGCAAGCGCTGTTTCACGCCAGCTGCCGATACAGTAGACGTACTGTAAAAAAAATATCCGTTTGATGCGAGACGTCCGTTGCGTACGATACCGACCTGTGGACGCTTACCTTTACGCGGTACCTACGTCAC
Source organism: Aricia agestis (assembly GCF_905147365.1). NCBI lineage: Eukaryota > Metazoa > Arthropoda > Insecta > Lepidoptera > Lycaenidae > Aricia > Aricia agestis. The sequence continues at coordinate 11,551,993 of NC_056406.1, forward strand.
AACTGCAAGCGTGATAAACTGTCGACGGCTGCCGTCGACTGCCAACGACTGCCGCCGACACGCGCCGCCAACTGCCGTCGACTACCGCCGACACGTGCCGTCGTCTGCCGTCGACTGCCGCCGACGCGTGCCGCTGTAAGCGCTCTAATATGAGCACTTCCATATAGCTTCATAAATCATACTGTGCCTCTACCATGAGTTTAAAGCTATAGAATTTATCGATACTCGATACCGACTACGTAAATTTTTAGTATGGCAAATTTTACAGCGCCTCTAGCGGTTACTTGCGGAACTAAAATCGCCATACAAAATATTTACGTAGTCAGTATCGAGTAGCGATAAATACTATCCCCTTTACTTATAAACGCTGTATAAGCTTTGAATAGTTATACAGTGTTTTGTCTTCTTCAATCCAATTAAAAATGTCACTTGTGTGACAGGAACAAAACACTGTATAACTATTCAAAGCTTATACAACGTTTATTAGTAAGGGGGTATAGCTTTAAACTCATGGTAGAGCTACTGATCGAGAGCCAAACCAAACTATCGACCGATAGAAAGTCTGCAGTCTGCGGGGGCTTTTATTATTTAATGTGTCTGTCTGTTGACTGTTACGTCTTCACGTTCACTAATAATCATCGCTTAACCGATTTAGACGAAATGCGCGATTAGGTATGTACTTATTAATACGTCCTATTTCCTTTCTTGACAGTCGACACTCAAAGTCAATACCTATTATCTAATATTGGTTTAACACCTTAAGCGTGCCGAGGTCTTTACCTCTATGAACATAGATACACACTTACGCATTAAAAATATTGATATCATTATAGATAGTTTGAGTAATAATTTTATTAGTTATTTTTCCTAAGTTTTTTACTTGTATTATATTGGCATGGATTGAATCGTCAACACCCAGCTTACTCTGAAATCATTCATACTTAAGCGAATTTTAAGCGCTCATCGCAAAAATCCGCATTCATACAATTTGTATAGAAGTGGATGCGTGTATCGCACACTGTGTCGGGGCGCAGCCGATTTCCGATTCCATACAAATTGTATGGAGGCGGATTTTTTCGATGAGCCCCGGCACGCTGAGCCCCGGCACGGCCCGTCTCAGTGTGCTCACTCCTTAAAGAGTCATAAACTCATGAATAATGATATACAATGCCATGTTTCGACGACTTATCTTTATTCCATACAGATGGGCGATACCCCAGCGTGTACATTTCATGACGTTTATTGGTCGAGATGTGTTGGCGGTAGCTCACGATGTCTTCATCATATTTTTCAACTTAAAATATAACACAGAACACGTGTATGAAGCCAACTGTTTTGAAAAAGGAGATGGGGTTGATGTCATTGCCGGTACGTATTTTTTACCCGATTTAGCAAAGTCAAAATAAGGAGTGATAATTTAGCAGTATCCATCATAAACTCAAACTCAAAATTTTTTATTTAGAATATTTTTTCCAAATATTCTCTGAACGTCGTGAATATACTTACCATCATAGTTCTACTGGTTCTTTAGGAGTGATAATCTATGTACATATTATATTATATACTAGCTGTCCCGGCAAACGTTTCTTTGCCATATAAAGTATTTCGCCCGTATTATTTTATTGAAGTGACCAAATAAGTATGTCACCATGGCAACGTTCATCGCTATCCCGTCGCACAAACAATGGTCGCCGTCAGTCTCGAGTTGTAATAATTTACTATAAATTATTTTTTCAACAAATTCACTTATCAATATAAAAAGTAGCCGGTAGCCGATTCTCAGACCCACTGAATATGCATATAAAATTTGGTTAAAACCAGTAAAGCCGTTTCGGAGGAGTACGCGGCCTAACATTGTGACACGAGAATTTTATATATAAGATTATAGTTCTATATCGTTCTTCTACTCTACTGGTTCGACCTTAATGAGGCATCATAAAAAGAGGTGCATATTACCCTTATACCTATGTTACGCCGGCTGGTAACAAAGGTAGGAGGCTAATTATAGAAGTTTAAATACAAAAATATTGGCTTAGTTGTTTTGTGACACTCAGTTTTTATCTAGATTTCCCAATTTTTAGGCTATAAAACAAACACGTTTGCGTTTGCTGAGAAATGTACGCCAACCCCACGTATCCTAGTCATGACGTATCCAGCATTGAAAATTGTTGCCGAACTGAAGGGTAAGAAGCATTATTATCATAGACTTTAATTATATATTATTGTAGGCCAAGCACAACCTTAACATCCCTTTAAAATACACAATTTTCGTTCTCCTTGGGATGAGGAGCGAGCGGGCGGTGGCATGGGCGCCGACAGAAATAAGTTCCAAGTGGTGCAGATTTTAGTTTTCTTTCTTTTCTTTTTACTTTTTACGAACAACAGTGACTGTCTATTTACGTCAACAGAATACATTTAGGGCGGATTCGACCAAACGAGAGTAAAATTTTACTCGAGTATAACTGTTTCCTAATCTAAGAGTATTAGCTGGTTTTGCGTTTTTTTTACTTGTAATCCAAGAATAAGGTTACTACACGGGAGTAAATATTTACACGGGCTATTTTGGTGGAGTAAATATTATTAAACTGAGAATAGTTGCACAACAGGGTATCAACTGTCGCGGTCGGTGTCATTGTGAACTATAATTGTCATTTTATTTCATACTCTTCGAGTAACTTGGTAAAACGCAAACGAAGATATCCTGGAGTAAATTGAAGGAGTAAAATTATTCTCAGTATAGTCACACTCGTGTAACTTCAAGTTTGGTCGAATCGGGCCTTAGTGCCGAAACATTACGAACTATCTTTGTACGGCATGGTAAAATGATTTCCAATAGACGGCTTTTTATTTCAATAATTCCTGTTGATCCCGAGATTCCCAAGGAGTGCAAGTGCACCTGGCACCCCTGGCCCCCACTGCCGGCGCCCATGGGCGGTGGCAATACTTAGCTATGTCTTGGTTTGTATAATATATAAAAACCAAGCTGGTAATATCTGAGATATTAGAATATAAGTGTCCAAAACATATTTTCTAGACCACGAAGTAAATCGCTACAAGGCTCTTGCTATGATGGAAAACGAGCTGCTAGCGGGCGTCAGTGGATTCCCGCAGTACGCGCTGTCGGTGTGGAGCTGGCGGAGCCGGCAGCGGCTGCTGTCTATCCCCACGGCCGTGGTGCGGCGGAGGCAAAGCATTGTGTAAGGCCATGATTATGAACTGTTAGAGCGCTTACAGACGAACGGCATATGTCGGCGGCAGTCAACGGCAAGCGACGGCACGTATCGGCGGCAGTCGACGGCAGCCGTCGACAGTTTATCACGCTTGCAGTTGTGACGTCCTGCATAAAGGTAAGCGTCCACAGGTCGGTATCGTACGGAACGGCCGTCTCGCATCAAACGGATAATTTTTTCACAGTACGTCCACTGTATCAGCAGCGTACGGATTACCGACTAGCCTAGTAAATGATTGATGATGAATGATGAATGTTTGCATTTTTACTGTTTTTTAGTAAAAATATATTTGAAAAGTGAGTACGGTAATGTTATTGTAATCTTACAACAAAGCTTTCTGGAAACATGATCGTTTTAGAAAAGGTCGTGGTAGGCCACCTGCAAGCATCATAAACTATCAACGATGCTGCCGTCGACTACCGTCAACTGCCGCGGACACGTGCCGTCGACTGCCGTCAACTGCCGCCGACACGTGCCGTTCGTCTGTAAGAAGCCTACAGTGGATCTCCATAGCATGCGCGGTGTTGAGTTTAATTTTAGAGAACCAATTTCGTTGAAACGTATTGTATGAAAATTGAAATACTATGACTTCTAGTAAAAATATGGCGTAGTTTTTATTCTAACAAAATGTACAGTTCTGTGCGATAAATTACGAGAAACTTGAATAAGCTGATAACTCATGACATAATACATGAATAAAATACAACTCTTTCAGGCCAAGTCGCACTCACCTCATGATAGGCCAGTGTTGGGAGGGCGGGATCAACGTGTGGGAAGTGACTCAGTGCCACAAGGTCGCCTTGGTGATGAAGCGGCCCCTGGATGAGGCTACGGGGTGGGAGGTCTCTGACCCTCCCCTCAGGGCCATCTGCTGGAGCAGCGACGGTCAACTCTATGCTATTGACGAGAATGCTCATTTATACAGCGTAAGTGCTACTATGCAAATTGGATGTGCTTTTTATCTTTATGTTAAGGTAACTGAATCTTAATTTGGTGTTTAACATAACTAGTTAAAAGCCGAGCTTTGTGAGGGCTCGCATCATCACACTTTGACTGACAGATGATAACATTATACATCTATATAAAAATAGAAATTACTATGTTAAAGCACAAATCAATAGGCGTAATAGTTTTTCTGTAAAATGTACCACAAAATGTTCAGGTTGTGGGATATACTAGGACTTGCTTCGCTCGCCCTGATAAAATACACCTTCTCTAAGCTTTTTACAAAATAACGACCACATTTCAAATTGTTGGTTACCAGATTCTTTTACTCGTGTCTTTAAAATATGATGGCACCTAAAAGGCATTTTTTTACTGTTACTTAATACCTGGTCTATCCTCACTCACGTCTTCAATTAAAGACATGAGTGGATGAATTAGTTACCGGAACTAACATTTTGCAACAAAAGAACAATTACAAATTATTTTCTTCAAATAACTTGAACAACCTTGTGACTTACCTACTTCATCAGCTTATATAACATGTTTAGCTAAACATAGAATCCACATTTTTTTGACTTCAAATCAGGTTTCCTTGTCCTAGAGCCTCCATTTATATAAAAAGAACGTTAGTTTTCAAATTGTTAATAACCGATTTATTTCACTCATGTGACATGTCTTAGAAATAGTATGATGGCACCTAAAGTGCATGTCTAATAGAAAAATATATTATTATGAAGTGAAAAAAATATATTACATAATCTTTATGGCGTAGCAAGGCTACGGGATATGAACGTAGGCCTATACATCACTCGTAGCAAGGCTACGGGATACGAACGTAGGCCTCTACGTCACTCGTAGCAAGGCTACGGGATACGAACGTAGGCCTCTACGTCACTCGTAGCAAGGCTACGGGATACGAACGTAGGCCTCTACGTCACTCGTAGCAAGGCTACGGGATACGAACGTAGGCCTCTACGTCACTCGTAGCAAGGCTACGGGATACGAACGTAGGCCTCTACGTCACTCGTAGCAAGGCTACGGGATACGAACGTAGGCCTCTACGTCACTCGTAGCAAGGCTACGGGATACGAACGTAGGCCTCTACGTCACTCGTAGCAAGGCTACGGGATATGAACGTAGGCCTATACATCACTCGTAGCAAGGCTACGGGATACGAACGTAGGCCTCTACGTCACTCGTAGCAAGGCTACGGGATACGAACGTAGGCCTCTACGTCACTCGTAGCAAGGCTACGGGATACCAACGTAGGCCTCTACGTCACTCGTAGCAAGGCTACGGGATACGAATGTAGGCCTCTACGTCACTCGTAGCAAGGCTACGGGATCCGAACGTTGGCCTCTACGTCACTCGTAGCAAGGCTACGGGATCCGAACGTAGGCCTCTACGTCACTCGTAGCAAGGCTACGGGATACGAACGTAGGCCTCTACGTCACTCGTAGCAAGGCTACGGGATATGAACGTAGGCCTCTACGTCACTCGTAGCAAGGCTACGGGATACCAACGTAGGCCTCTACGTCACTCGTAGCAAGGCTACGGGATACGAATGTAGGCCTCTACGTCACTCGTAGCAAGGCTACGGGATCCGAACGTTGGCCTCTACGTCACTCGTAGCAAGGCTACGGGATCCGACCGTAGGCATCTACGTCGCTCGTAGCAAGGCTACGGGATACGAACGTAGGCCTCTACGTCACTCGTAGCAAGGCTACGGGATATGAACGTAGGCCTCTACGTCACTCGTAGCAAGGCTACGGGATATGAACGTAGGCCTCTACGTCACTCGTAGCAAGGCTACGGGATACGAACGTAGGCCTCTACGTCACTCGTAGCAAGGCTACGGGATACGAACGTAGGCCTCTACGTCACTCGTAGCAAGGCTACGGGATATGAACGTAGGCCTATACATCACTCGTAGCAAGGCTACGGGATACGAACGTAGGCCTCTACGTCACTCGTAGCAAGGCTACGGGATACGAACGTAGGCCTCTACGTCACTCGTAGCAAGGCTACGGGATACCAACGTAGGCCTCTACGTCACTCGTAGCAAGGCTACGGGATACGAACGTAGGCCTCTACGTCACTCGTAGCAAGGCTACGGGATCCGAACGTTGGCCTCTACGTCACTCGTAGCAAGGCTACGGGATCCGAACGTAGGCCTCTACGTCACTCGTAGCAAGGCTACGGGATACGAACGTAGGCCTCTACGTCACTCGTAGCAAGGCTACGGGATATGAACGTAGGCCTCTACGTCACTCGTAGCAAGGCTACGGGATACGAACGTAGGCCTCTACGTCACTCGTAGCAAGGCTACAGGTAAGAACGTAGGCCTCTACGTCACTCGTAGCAAGGCTACGGGATAAGAACGTAGGCCTCTACGTCACTCGTAGCAAGGCTACGGGATATGAACGTAGGCCTCTACGTCACTCGTAGCAAGGCTACGGGATACGAACGTAGGCCTCTACGTCACTCGTAGCAAGGCTACAGGTAAGAACGTAGGCCTCTACGTCACTCGTAGCAAGGCTACGGGATAAGAACGTAGGCCTCTACGTCACTCGTAGCAAGGCTACGGGATCCGACCGTAGGCATCTACGTCGCTCGTAGCAAGGCTACGGGATACGAACGTAGGCCTCTACGTCACTCGTAGCAAGGCTACGGGATACGAACGTAGGCCTCTACGTCACTCGTAGCAAGGCTACGGGATACGACCGTAGGCATCTACGTCGCTCGTAGCAAGGCTACGGGATACGAACGTAGGCCTCTACGTCACTCGTAGCAAGGCTACGGGATCCGACCGTAGGCATCTACGTCGCTCGTAGCAAGGCTACGGGATACGAACGTAGGCCTCTACGTCGCTCGTAGCACTTTGCTACGGTTACGCTACGCGCCACGCTTTCTTTGTTTTACTTTTCAGTTGACTTTCGATGGGGTTGGTTTGGTGAAACAGTTGGAATGGTCGGAAAATATAGAAGGGAAAAACCGAACCTGTATGTGTACGTACAACACCGGAATGTTAATTTATGGGCCAGACAACTGTGTTAGAGTGAGTGACAATTATGTGATTAATATTATCTCTATTTTCAGCTATATATATGTAAGTAACTGTTATCTTTTAACTATAGGTACTTAAAAAGTCAGATACGAAATGGACAGTGAGCTGGTTTTATAGACCAAGAGATGTCGTGATTAAACTAGTTTCAAATTTTGCGACTGATTTAGCTATCATGTGGACTGAAAAGGGATTTGTTTACAAGATAACGACGGAATTGGAAGATAACATTGAAGCCAAATTAATATCATTTAAACAGAGGTATTTCTATGAATTAAACTTTTTTATATTTACAGAAAGTATAAAAGTTATAATAAACCTTTCTTGAATTGATATTTACTTCAAATTTTCGAGAACAATATCACATTATTATTATTTTAACCAGCAATCAAAGTAAGTATTTATTTATTCAGAAACATTAAAAAGATCCAACTCCTTGCTCCGAGCTATGCACATATTGTGACACTGGATGATGGCGGCACGCTCTGTAGTTACGAGGTGATGACTGGAAAATTGGTAAGAGACAACCTACAATAACTCCTCCGTGGTAATAGTAGTTTACTGGTTGGAACTTTGAAATGACTTAAGCCTAGTGGCTCGGTTTTAATCAAACCGTGGTTTGGTTTTAATCGAACCACAAAATCGTTATGGCATCTAATATTAACAAGGTATAAATGTTTTACGAATAACAATTGTATTGGCACAGGAAACAATAAAATATCTAAGCGGAGAGGACATAACTTTACAAGCGAGTCCGACAGACCCATTGCTAGTAGTGGTCGGCGCGGTTGAACCAAACTATGGCCTGGCCTTACTCAAATGGGAACACAACGACCTGCAAAAGATTGGCGAAGCTTGTCTCACGTATCAAATTATATCCAAAGCAACGTTTTCCCCTGATGGCAGGACTTTAGTAGTCGCTGCTATGTCCGCTGGCGATGTATTTATTTATAACGTAAGTTCATAATATATTATATCTGTCTCTCTGTCTGTTACTTTTTCACGCCCAAGCCGCTGAACCAATTTTGCTGAAATTTGGTATGGAGATACTTTGAGTCCCGGGAAAGGACATAGGATACTTTTTATCTCGGAAAAATGTGCGGTGTTGCAAAAAAATAGCAACGTAGTTGTGGGCGTCATCAAGTTAACAATATCTTAAGTTTGGCACAAAGACTGGGCCAATATTTAAAATTATTTTAAAGGTTTTTGGTGTTAAACGCTGCTGTGATCACTACTAATCCGTTATAATGCAACACCTTTATTAACGTAATACACGATATTCTAAAAAAATACCATTTTCTGGTAGTTTTATGATTGACATTGCTAGGGTTTACGGCAACCGATATAAGGGCGTGCATAATAATTAAAAAGAAGTCACTATTTTAGGTAAGTGAAGATTTTAAGTTGAGTTTAATGACGTACACGGAACTTGGACGCAGTCTTGTCGACTGTGTTCTAATGCAAGTCGGTGAGCTTGTGAGGCTATTTTGCGTGGTACTCTCCTCGGACCAACATGCAATTGGTAAGTACTGTTCGTTTGAATATTATTTACCGAAAATATTTCCTTCAGTAAATATCATCTACGGAAATTATATAATTATTTTACAGGTGAACGTATAATATGCATAAACGCGAAAACTGGTGAAAAAAACAAATTAGAGGGTAAGCTGGCAGGTCCCTACTCACAACTAGTGTCTGCAGGACCCGGCAAGATCCTAGCCGTGCCACACCGCTCGACACAAATGCATCTACTAGAATTCATTGCATTGGTAAGTATAGCTTTACTAACCAAATGACGCCTTGTCATTCCAATCTTCAAGAGATTATAAGTTGTTCTTGTAAAAATTACAGAACGACATAGTACATTTGAAGATGCATCCAGCTATAAACACGGGTCACGAACTTAAACAGTACAATATCGTATATAATGACGAAAGTGTGTTGACTTATGGATACGACGGCACCGCTATATTCCAACATCTTCATCATACTGAAGAAAATGAGGGTATGAAGCTATGAACATTATATATTTTCATAACTTAGATCATGTAGCTACTCTGGAAGGTAGGATTTAATCATTTATCTTTGAATTTAAGACTTGTAAACGATCTTCACTTACTTTTCTAGATTTAATGAAACTAGTAGTCACTCATCGCTATGAAGGAGGCATCAAAGAAGCTTGTATTGACAACAAGAAATCAGTGCTGGTACATTTAGCAAATCATGGGACGAGCTCAGTGCATCTTTTGCAAAGTGAAGATTCGAATAACGAAGTAACTTTTGAACCGCCAGATCCACTAATGTTTGAAGAATATTACTATGATAGTAACAATGTTATAACTATTTTCGATAAAGATGCAAGTAAGATCTTTATCTTTTATAAATTTAGTTGAATTAATTAAAGTGAGTTGATAAAAACATACCTTAAAATAAATGTCAAACTTATTGTAAATACAGAGAACTATTTGGATGAGGAAGAAGAGAAAAAAATAAAAGAGGAAGAGATAGCATCGAAACAGCAACGCGACGAAATAATTTTATCATTAGAGAGCGTTAAGATACAACTTGTAGATTTACTCGAAAATAACCTGCAGTCGAACGAGCCAGAATATCCGCAGTTACCTCTCAGTGAATTCTTGTTACATTCGGAATATAAAAGGGATAGGCAAAAGCAGGTAAACATTTTCAATTTTAATGATTATAATCAAAGTACTTTCCAAAGCCAAACTTTATAATGCTTTTGCTTTTCATAAACTTTGTTTTCATAACTCTATAAAAGATTTAATTCCAGGCGGAAAAAGAGCGAGAACAAATACAAATAGAAACAGACGCCCGCATTCAAGCATTGAACAAAGTATCTGATTGGATCAAGAAGCATTGCTGGGACGTGGTTTTGACGCCATGTACCAAACTCTTTGCAATTTTCAGTCATTATCAAGTAATTTATTTATTTTATTCCTATTAGAGTACTAGATTTTGCGTGTGGAATTTAAATATTTACAACTTAAAGATAAAAAAAACTCATAAAGCACTTTCACTATGATTTAGGTAGAAAATTTCGCAGTTTTACCAACTCAACGCAACAATTGGCCAGAATTGCAGCAAATCGAAGCTCTTAGAACAATTGAAATGGAAAACGACAGTGATGTTTTTCGACCTGAAGAAGAACAAATGGAAACCATTAGTGTAGACGATAAGGCTTTAGCGTAAATACAATTTTTCTTTTTATTCTACAACTAAACCACAATAAAGAACGCCTAGCCTACCTACACACGTGGTCAAGTTTATTTCTGTGCCAAATAACATAAAATCGATCCAGTAGTTTGAGAGATTGGCGCGTTAAAAGGAACAAACTCCTCACCTTTACAATATAAGTATATTAAAGTTAGTTAAATTATTTACCACCTAATATCAAAAATTATTGACTCATTTTAGCTTAGTTTCTCAAACAACTGAAGTCGAAGGCTGGAAAAGCTTACAATCACAAACGCCCATACTTTCGGAGACGGAAATTTCAGATGAGAGTAATCCGTATGTGTTGGCTGGATCAACTGCACACGATTTGATTGAAATACCAAAAATAATGATACCGCAGACAATGAGCTACAGTTTCCTGCATATGAATTGGATGCAACACATAGTGAAGGTATATGGATCATAATATTATAAAAATAGTATCCTATTTTTTTTTATATTAATATTGAATAACTTTTTGGTACTTTAGTTAAATGTTCAAAACCTTCGATTATGGTTCAATAAGGAATTCGACGATTTGATGAATCAGAAGAAACGTGAAATGTCTCATGTCCAAAATATTAACTCAAGACTTCGGTTCATCGTTCAAGGTAAATCATTACATTTAAATTAATCAAGACTTTTTATAGCTTAGAATGCATCACCAATTCACCAACTACATAGACAATAATAAAATACTAAATAGACAACGATAAAATTATTCTATATTCATTTCCTTCTCATTATTATAGAACTAAATACGCTATCTGATCTAAGAGGCAGTTACCATCATCTCACTATTGGAATACAAGACCCGGAATGGGATCAAGAAGAACAACCGGAAAAGCTTATAAAAGTTGAAGCAGAAGAGGTGAGGGAACTCGTAGATATCATAATATTAGGCTGCCTTTCCACCAGAGCTAAGCGGAGATGTGTTGCAAGGAATGTGTTTTTTGAAAACCAATAGAATCGCTTCATTGACATGACTTTGCCATGACATCGCTCAGCGTGGCGATGCTATTGGTTCTCAAAAACACATTCCTCGCAACACAGAAACGCAGCCTTATTATTGGTAAAATAAAAAATTGTAACCGAACAAAGAACATAGAAAAGAATATTGTAACAGGTCACCGTACCACCATACATAAGCCCCAGTCAGATAGTAATACCGCCGCCCGAACCACAACCCAAAGACGATTTTCGTGAACGAGCTTTGATGGAGATGATGGATGGAGTGCTGGAGAAACTATGGCATGAGGAGATAAAGAAACCGATACAACTACCGCAGTGTATAGTAAGAATTAATAAGATCTTATCAGCTGAGAATTAGAGTTTTTCATTCTATATAGAATATTACCTATTTAAAAGCGGAAGTTAAAGTGCATGCGAAAACTACTTATAAGATTTTGATGAAATATCGTGTAGTAGTAGTTTAAGTACTGGATTAACGGATAGGATAGGGTTCCCCAATCCTATTCTTAATCCCGAAAAAATACTGACTAATCTCGTAGCACACCATAGGTTTTATTGTTGCAACAATAATAACAATTTAATATATTACTATCTTCTATTACAGATTGAAAAAGATCCGGAACATTTTAACGAAGATGACTTGCGAGAAGTATTCGACTATGAAGCTAAAGTGGCAGGTAGAAACGAAGAGAGAGACAAGTACAGGAAGATGCTTCACGCTGAGTATGCTAAACTCTCACAAACGTTGAATGAAGGAATCGTAAAGTTTAACCAAAAGGTATTAAAAATGATCACAAATTAAACAACTGTCCTTATTTTTTGTAGAATTAAATTGTTACCTATACTTACAGGTCAAAGATATGTGGCTAACAAAGCTAAAGGTAGATTCTATAATAGGACAAGAGAACTTGAATCTTATGCGCTTGAGGAGAATTAATCTCGACAGAGTTGAAAGTGCAGAGAAAATTGAAGATCTAAGGTAATTAAAAATAACTCAACCTTACATAATATTTTCTGAATTATTTAAAGTATTGCGAACATCATATTTAATAATCATATTTTATTCGCTTCTAATTTTTATCCATAATATAATAAAGTAATATTTTTAAGGCTCGAAATAAGCAAGTACGAAGCAGAGGGAGAGATGCTTCAACAGGAGCTTATAACAATACAATCAAACACCGAGCAATGCCAAGCAATCTACGAGGGACTGATCCAAAAGGAGAAACAGCAGGAAAAGACCTTCAAGAACCATTTTGTGGATGTCTCGCCCGTTGTCGCCGATCAGTGCTATAAGTTCTACAAGTACATACTTTACACGAAATACGCCAAAATGTCTTTGAAATCAAATAAAGTTTAATTTATACCGCCCGAAATGGGACTGAATGAAAGCGTCAATTTCGCATCACGCAAAGGAATTGGGGTACCGGAAAATTCTCGAGAATTCCGCGGTAGAATTCAAATATTTAATTTGTGTGGTATACTTACTCTTGATATAAAAGTTCATGATGCCATGTACAGCTTCGTTGCAAAAAATCGGTTCCATTCCATTTCGGGGCCAAATTGAGCCCTAACTATAGGAAATGAGCTAGGTCAGCCAATAATTTTTTGAATATTTCTACAAAAATTTAACTACTGCACAACCGTGTAATTATAAAACAATAAAACAAGCTGTTTGCAGGAGGCGTCCTAAATGGCAAGCCCGTGGCAATCTGACTCCAGCGGCACTGCAAGAGATGGCAACGGCAGTAGTAACAGGCGTGCGGCCACCCCTCATGCATCCCGACTGTCTAGAATTTCTCAAAAGGTAAGTCAATAGCCTCAAATAAATTATTGTTATTGTGTAAAAATAGACAGGAAATAATGAACTTTTCATCATCAAATACAGAAACGATAAAAAAATCACCAAATTAAAGTTTTGTAAACTGAAAAAAATTAATGGCCCATAAACTTTTAGCGTTGACCAGTTGGATCACATTAGCAACATGCCGCCAGTTATGGACGAGACCGTGTGGTCGACGATGTGTAGGCTGCGACGTGCCAAGATTGAAAATGAAATACGCGTATGTAAAGCTATTATTAAGCCGCGCACAAAATTAAGATCGCATGGAGAAACTGAATGGAGCAATCGACACAATATATTAACAACCTACCAATTATTATCATCTCATCTCATAATAGCGTATGTATCCCTCACTCGCCCCGCTTTCACAGCTAATTTTTCCGAGCGATCTTAAAGAATTGTGCATAGCAAACACAAATTAAAATAAAAAGTGTAGTTTTCCTTTAGCACGCTAATAATTGCTTATTTTAGAAATAAGTTTTCGTCTTGAAAGACACAAAGCTAATTGATTTTATTTTGACGTGTAACTGTAACAGTTACGTGCTATGAGCGCGGAAGTATCGTGTGCGGAGAGCGCGGCGAATGTGTGGCGCGCGGGCGTGGCGGCGCGGCGCTCGCGAGCGGCCCGCGCGCGCGCTCGCGTACTCGAACTGCGCCAGGCAACGGAGCATGATGCGCGCAACCGAACGCTGCAGGTATGGACTATACTGTGTCACTGGTGGTACACGTTCAATACTCGAGGACGTGATATTTGGCTATTATATTAGATGAAAAAAATAATATCAATTGATCACTGAGTAAATGTAGCTTAAAGTTAAATAATTATTTACCCAACGCTTGGATACCGCGCGCGGGAAGGGTAGCGGTGTGGTGTTTCTTTGATGGCGCATGCCGCCGCGCCGGCTGCATAGTATGCCTACTTGCCTAGCCGCGTAATTTACTTAGTGTCCATGATTCATTTATTTTTGGGAAATTCGGAAAAAAAATTAGAAAGTACCTAATTTTATTACATACTTATAATGAGAATCGAGTACAGAATACTTAAGGAGAGTCCTTAAGTATTGAACATGTCTCACCAGTCGTGTTGAAAATATAGGCTGTGGCCGTCGGATCGCGATTCACTGCAAAAGAACAACAAATCTACTCTCTCTTATTATGCTGCCTCAAAATACCGTGCGATGTATCTACAAGGTATTTTAAAGTGATATGCAATATAACTCTATTGAGTTATTGTTACATCTCGTTTTTGCGTTTCGTACAGAGTCGTATAGAATTTAGGACAGATATCAAAGCTGAGTCACTATAGAATTTCAGAAACTACTTTCAAGTTTTAATATGAAAAAAGAATGGAGATTAAGTCATAATATTATTATTCTAATAAAATTATATGTGTTTGAAACTTGAAAGGAATATGCCATAGTTGTAACGTGTAGCTCGTAACACAATAAGCAAAATTGTAAGTACGTAATAATAGGTCCCACACCGGTTTCGGTGACGGTGGCCGATTTCATTGAAACCAGGCCAGCAACGCAGAAGTTATATTATAGTGCCCAAGTGTGTGCGTAGTACTCAAGAGCACTCTCTATTCCTTTACTCTCATAACCCAGTGGGACGGAAGACCGACACGACTGGCGAGAGATCAGGCGCAGGACCGACTTTTTACATGCCCATCCGACGCATGGATCATCTTACTTGTCAGACAATCAGGTTTTCAGCCTGCATTGTCCTAACCAAACTTGGAAATAACATGTTTCCAACGCGGGAATCGAACCCACGAACTCCGAGTCAAGAGCCGCGCTCTATACCACTAGACCACGGAGGCGTTTTAGTAGTAAGTACGTAGAGGTGCTACGGCTATGCCCTACGAAGCTACGGAGCTACGAGCTGCCAAATTCCATTGTAGAAAGTGAAATTTTTCTGCTCGTTTCCTTTTAATTTTAACTTCTTTGCTAAGAATATTATACTGCTTATTATTTTAATGTGTAAATCAATTAACAGTTGGTCATGCGAGCGGGCCAGGTGGAAATAGTTTCGACTGGACATATCGAAGACTTCGAAGATGCTATTCTTCTTCCTCGAGACGAAATCGAGGAAATCAACAACGTCATACTAGTAAGTCTAATGTAAAACACAATTTGATTTTTACTTATATTTGTACAAATTTTATCTAAGAGCTGGTAAACAGCGTAGTTTTTTTCCGTGCACTATAGTTCTTTGCTGTATAGACTATTGCTGTATAGAATTGTACTGCAGTTACATAATGTAAATCAGCACTTACTTAAACATATTAACGGCCGTTCCCAATATTTGATCTATCTCTGGTTTTGCCCTACTAGAGATAGGAATAGCTCACAATTGACATAAAATATATGTCTCTAATGTCTAATGTGAGTTATTCCTATCTCTAGTAGGGCAAAACCAGAGATAGATCAAATATTGGGAATGGCCGTTAGTACACTACATCTCACTAATGTTTTAAAGTGTTTTTTTTTTCAGTTTTCTTTAGGCTCTACAACTCAGAAGTCAACTACCCACCTCGTTCTCGAAAAACTTTATAATGGTAGCATGTGCCAATTTAATTTCTTCGTCTTGTAAATAAAATTTTAGCAAGTGGGCGAGCTGAAGTTGAAGTTGATGCGGCAACAAGTGGAGTTCCGCAAGGGGATCCTGGCGAAGGAGTGGGAGCACGCGCAGATGAAGATGAAGCTGCGACACATGGAGCAGGAGCTCGCCTCCTATAGACGGCTCAAGGTCAGATAATATACAGACCGACTATGTTCCTAATCATTATGACTTGTCACATAATAGCGTTCTTTTTCATTTCAAATATTTTTTGTCGATCAATTTATGTGAAAAAGCAAACGTTTGTTTTTTATCGTTCGATTTATGTAAACACAAACATCTCAAAAGTAACAAATTGGTATTAATTATATTTGGCACATATTTTCAATAATCTTATCTTATCTAATACTTGTAAATTACGTCTGCACCACAGACTGGTAGTATATAGATTGATAGTGAATGAAGTTGTTTAATCTTTAAGTAAAATTATTATCTTCATGTTTAATATTTTGTTTGAAGAGGTAAATAATATTTTTACGTGATTTTTATTGCAGCTCCCCAAAGAACTACAGTGGTATCTAAAGAATAAGATGCTCGGGCGTACCGATGAACAAGAGTACATTCGAATGGAGAAAGAAATAGAGGCGTCAAAAGTGTCCGTCAACAGAGAACTTACTGAAGAGATAAAGAAAGTTGAGGAGGTTGAGGTAAAGATAAAAAATTAAAAGTTTGGCACTCGGTGACTGCCGCGGTAAAACTATTGCATAGCATTTTTATCAATTTATGCAATTATAATTCGCAAATGTGTAGTCGCACGCACACAAACACCGTGCTAAAGTCTGGCAACGCCGCACCGCACCGACCGGCACAGCCTAAAATGTTCAAACCTGCTATCGTGTCGTGTAGTGTCATTAACAATATTGCATGGGGTCTAGTCGCATTGAGAAGTCTGTGATTAAGGACGCCTTTACATAAGTCGCCAGTAGTGCGGCAGCCGCGCGACTTCTATACTAAAGAAGACTCTCAGTATGGAAGTCGCGCGGCTGCCGCACTACTGGCGACTTAATGTGAAGGCGTCCTAACCTTGACTAATGACAAATAAGTTCTAAGTATTCACATTGACTAAGCTACCCGCCACCGAAGCATACGCCATTACATAATTTTTTTTATTCCATCATTCTATTTCTTTATGCGATTGTGTTAAAAAAATGTCGACCTTACGGCCACACTCAGAGACATTTAAGGATGATTAAACTCCAATTTAATGAAGAGTTTGACAGAGAATAGGCTACGAATAATAAAAACTAAGGAATAGTATGTAAAAAAATGTTCCGATTCTACCCTCAGGGTGACAACGACAACTTCTTAAAACGACAATACAACATCTTCCGAAAACGACAACTTTCTAGAATGTCAACTTCCGAAAACGACAACTTTCTAGAATGTCAACTTCCGAAAACGACAACTTTCTAAAATGTCAACATTCGAAAATGACAACATCCTAAATCGTCAACTACCTAAAGGCGAACGCACACTTAGCCGAACCGAACGAATCGAATTCCCAGAAGGCCTTACTGGGGACCTGCCAGATTCGGCCGATTCGACGCGGGCAAATGTGCGCGGTTTCATAGGATTTCATATAAAGAATTCTAAAATTAGTTTCTTTCGGCTCGTTCCGTTCTTTCGGCTCCGATAAGTGTGCGTTCACCTTTAATTGACAACCGCCAAAATTGAGAATATCTTCATGCCGGGCTAGCACGGCCACCAGTAGAAATGCGAAAGTATGGACAAACTGTGGACATAAACTTAAGAGCTCACCTGACTCTAAAAATCCATCATCGTCCTTCTCTCTTCACACTCACGCCCGTCTTTCATATGCCAGGTGAAAAAGGACGGCGCGGAATCATCGCCGAGTTAGTTTTACTTGAATAAAAGTCGAACTATAATGATTATGAAAAAATTGTTTTGAGCTAATTTAGGTTTTATCAATACCTTTTTATATATTAAAAAATATTAAAGAAAAGACAGCAAACTTCGAAGATCCAAGCAAAAATGTGTCTAAAACAAGGTTTTTTGTAAAAAAGAAACTATCGAGCATTTTTTGAGAAATCGTGTTTTCGTCTTGAGCATTTAATCTTCATGAACTGAAGTTACTTGTGTCAAAAAAACAGTTTTCTAGACCTTACAGATTTTTGCCACTTTATGACAGACTATAATATTTGTCATAAAGTAGGATATATTATTTGAATTTTTAGGACTACAGTCTGTCATAAAGTGGCATTTTAATTGAATTTTTCGGAACGAAAAAAGATCGAAACTTCACCTTAAGTTTATCTCCACAGTTTGTCTGTACTTTCGCATTTCTACTGGTGGCCGTGCTAGCCCGGCAGGAACGATAACGCGTTCAATCCTTTTTTAAAGGACTTTTGCCGCTGACTGTACCTATTTTCATTCGTTTTGTTCCGTTCCGTAATCCGTACCCAAATGGTAAAAACGGGACGCTATTACTAAGACTGCGCTGTCCGTCTGTCTGTCTCCAGGCTGTAGCTCAAAAACCGCGATAGCAAGACAGTTAAATATTTTACAAATTATATATTTCTGTGGCCGCTATAACAACAAATACAAAAATAAATAAATAAGAGGCGCTCACATACAACAAGCGCGATTTTTTTGCCCTCTTTTGCTCGTTATTAATAATGGTAATAGGACTTGGATGGTAATAACTTTAAATATTCACAAAATACTCAGTTTAGTTGTATTTTTACTTTAATAATAAAATTAAAATAAAAAATATATAAGGGGGCTCCCATACATAAAGCCTTTTATACTTAATTACCTAGTCAATGGCACGGAACCCTTCGTGCGCGAATCCGACTCGCACTTGGCTGATTTTTTATTATTAGTATGTATTATATATATAAAACAAACTAAAAACAATTCATTTTCGAATAAACTGCACTTTACTTTTCGCGAAATGCTACATCCTCATTGCCCCATTGAAACTCTATAATAAAGGTGTTATTGTGTTCTTAAACTCCTAATTGGTCTTACTGGCATATTTAAAGTATGTCTAAGAAGAAAGCAGTATCTCTCAGCTAGATAATCCTAAAATGCAAATAGTGTTGATTTCTTTCATGAATTAATAATGAATTTCTTAAAATCTGTAAGTGAACTTATGTAAATCCTTATGAGAATATTTATTCTCTTAAAACCTAAACCTATCTTAAAACCTGAAATCACAAAAAGGGAAAGACTTATACTTACTATCAACGCCCTCTGCCCCTAACATGCAGGTACTAATAAAAAAAGTGTCGAGGTCAAATCAAGGTCATATATCGTTCTGTCTAGCCTTCAGATTTACGCCGAACGCGCTATAAGGAACTTCGACCAATATTTTTGGGGAGTCTAAAGTAGCAGTGATTTGCAACATTCCGTCGCACGACTGTGGCGCCGCATCTAGGGGACTTTTCACTTGAGATGCAATCTAACGTATAAATTAGACATTTATCATTTTCGGAATTTGTCATTTCAGGAATTTATTTTTTCGGAATCTGTCAATTTAGGAATTTGCCATTTTCGAAAGTTGACGAGTTTAGAATACACGTTCTCGGAAATTGGCATTTTCGGAAGTTGTCGTTTTGGGAAGTTGTCGTTGTCACCCTGAGGGGATTCTACAAGATGTGACCCGAATACATGCATACTTTATGCAAGAAGAGACCCGAATACATGCAAAAATTTTGTGTAATTAAAGAAGTGACAATTATTGTCAACGGCTTATTTTTGTTAATTTGAATGTATTGTTTCGTAGCTATTGCCATATTATTTTAGTGTGCGAAAAGAACCTTGACAACCAAATTCAAAACGATTGAAGTATGGGAGTTACGTCTACTTAGTTTTTATTATTCGTTGTGTATAAGGCTTATGTCAAAATCTTCAATTAATTAGTTTTAAAGAAAATAATTTAAGTCATTAATATTCGTCTCTGGATGCGGCAGTTAGTAATGTTTTATATCCTGTACAAAAAGATACATATTTTACTAATTTTAGCTTAAAAAGAGTCAAGTGGAAGCGCACTTGAAGCACTTGGAGACGCTGATCGGCAACCTCAACGCTAAAGTGTCTGAGAAGAAGTTGAACGAGGACCCACTGATGCCCATCAAAATACGAAATGTTTATAAGGAACGGTAAGTAATCTACGGTACTAAGTTAATAATATAATATTTACGGTACTAGTTTTACTTTCAGAATAGTTATATTCTAATTTCTAGTAGTTGCTTCATTGCGATTTGCATCGTCACGGCGTCGCCGCTCCGATGTTTGTAGGTATTGATAAGCTACATGATTGATGCGTTGCGTCATCGGACGCGATGTTTTGACGGAAATCGTTATATTTACGTTAAATAGAAGATCAATTGGGCGGGCAGTATGCACTATCCTGTATTGTATTATCGTGCGTCAACCGTCAACGCAACAACCAACGCAGGTGTTTAATGATGAAGCAATGCGTTATTTCGTAGTGACAACCCGACGCAACGTGCAATGTCAAATGTGGCGTCACTCCTAACTTAGGAGAGGAGTCCTAAGCTCGCTCGATATAATAAAATGGTGCTGAAAAAGATTTTTCTTAACCTGGTGGTTCACTCAATAAGTTTAAGGTTCCATTCGTTCCAACGCGAAGTTTGACGGCTACAACCCGCGATCACATATTTGATATCCTACTATCCTACTAATATGATAAAGGCGAAAGTTTGTTTGGATGTATGGATGTATGGATGTGTGGATGTGTGGATGTATGGATGTTTGTTACTCTTTCACGCAAAAACTACTGAACGGATTTTAATGAAACTTTACAATAATATAGCTTATACATCAGAATAACACATAAGCTACAATTTTAACCGACTTTCAAAATGGGGGAGGTGTTATGTTCGTTTTCTTATATTCAACGATTACTCCGCCGTTTGTTAACCGATTTTCAAAATTTTTCTTTTGGTATTTAAGGTATCATCCCAATTTGGTATTATATTCACAAAAGTGGTGATCTGATGAAGGATCCATAAGTAATCGAGGGAACTCCTCAAAACTTATAGGGAAACATGTGGTGACTTCGGTTTCGTGAGAAGTATTCTAAGCATATGCTACCAACAAGTAAGATTTTGCACCGAGATATACCTGGTATACCGTGGTTCGGAAGGTGCTGAGAGAACTCCTGATTCTTTATAGATACAAGTTTGGGAGTTTCGGCGTTGTTTTAAAAACAGAAAGCATATGCTACTATGCAAATTACATTCATCATCATCATCATCATCACTACCATATTATACCATTCCATAGTCTTTTGGATCGAGACTCGAGTTTGTCAAGCGATAATTAAAAAAAATCTATACCTACCTAATATTATAAACCTGAAGAGTATGTTTGCTTGAACGCGTCAATCTCAGGAACTACAGGTCCGATTTAAAAACTTATCTCAGTGTTAGATAGATCACTTATCGAGTAAGACTATAGGCTATATTATATTATCACGCTAAGACTAATACGACCGAAGAAACGCAGGAAAATGTGGGAAAAACGGGGGAAATATTTTTTATGGGAAAATGTACGGTTTCTGTAAAATTCCTAATTTACGCGGGCGAAGCCGCGCGGGACATCTAGTTTTGTATATAAAACTTGCCTGTGTTCTCGCGGTATAGCGGCCAAACCGCTCTTTCGCGCGGACGCATATAAATCGAGCCTAATACTTTTTTTTACCTTTGTAACAGGATGGAAACTTTGATCATGCGCAGTAAGCTCATAAGAGAAGTGCAAGCGAACCACACGAGAATAGTTCTACTGCAGACTGAGTTGGAACTACTGAGGCTGAAAACGTACCCCACCCTCGCCACGTTTAGAACACTAGAGTAACTTTAAACTTTAACGCGTAGTTTCCTAGTTAATTTCAAATTTGTAATTCGTAACTCAATGATATAAATATATAATTATACATAGAATAAATAATGAAATATATATATATTACTATGACATTTATCTTTTTTCAACCCATCTACTATAAGGCTTATCTTCATTCTTCTTTTGTTCTGTTGTTTTCTTACGTTCATTATGTTGGGTAAATAAAACAATAATTAATATGACATACAAAAGTTTATTAGTAATAATAATTATTATTTTACGACGCTATAACATGCTTTTAATCTTATAACATATTTTACTATCTACTAGTGTTGAGCGATATGAATTGGCTAATAATAATTATAATGATAAGTTCGCACGCTCCACTATCGGAGCTAAACGAGACAATAATTAACGACAGTACACTGTATATGGTCACTTTCATCTCTAGAATATGGTCTCAGATTAAGGTTGTAACAAATAACTTGTAATGAGCAATGAAGAAAAGAAGCGCAATTAAGTCAAGCTATGTCGGATTACGGATGGAACCAGAAGCGTAGCGTACCTCCGCGGGGCCCCGTATAAAAATTTGTTTGGGCTGATATAGATTTTTCTAAGGGCCCCAAGATTCACGTTGGCCGGGGTCTCGTATAATTGATACAGCATATACATATAGGTACGGCAGTAGCTACGCCCCTAGATGGAAGAAAAAATATTTCACTTTGTTCAATCCTCTTTGAATTGGAATGGTCGTTCGAAATCGTGTCTAATTACTTCCAAACAAAGGAAGATGTCACAGTTTTTTTTTTACGTCCGTGGTCACAGTATCCAAAGCGTCTTATGGTCAATTGAGACAGATGTGTTTCTAAATTTTGACCATAACTAACAAAATATATGGGTTTTTCTATAGGAAAAAAGTTATAAAGATTTTTTTTACTCTAACACTCTATAAATAAATAAATCTAAGGAACATTCTAGAGCAGTCTATAACAGCATCAATTTAGGAGGGTCGAATAACATTAACGCCCAATTTAAATTCTATAGAGATAACGATTGTAAACTATGTTTCAATAAATTCATTAAAGTTATCAAAGTTATCAGCAAACTTTAATATTTGTTTGATAAAAGCAATACTAGAAAAATGTTGATAATCCGATTCACCTAATGACATAGTTTTATCAAGGGCGTACAAAATACTTAAATAAGTACTTACCACAATATAACACAAATCGCACATTTTGTCTTTATATGTTATGCCATTATAACATACTGTAAATTTTGTACCATTACAGAAATTGATTCATATAGTACCTAGATTTCAAAGTTAGAAAGCAGACCGGTATTTGCTCAGTTTATATCTACGGTTATATAAAAAATCGGCCAAGTGCGAGTTAAACTCGCGCACGAAGGGTTCCGTACCTCAATCGAGCAAAAATAGGCAGAAAATTGTATTTTTTGGTATGGGTCATGGGAGGCCCCTTAATATATTTTTTTTAATTTTATTATTGATTATCAAAGTACAAATATAATTGAGTATTTCGTGAATATTTCAAGACCCTATGTGTTGCGGTTATTGATATCGAGCAAAAAATAGCAAAAAAATCACGTTTGTTGTATGGGAGCCACCCTTAAATATTAATTTTATTTTGTTTAATTAGTATTTGTAGTTATAGCGGCAACCTGAGGCGGCAGCAGATATACACAATCTATAAAAATTTTAGAAATCTAGCTATAGCCGTTCTTGAGTTACAGCCTGGAGACACACAGACAGACAGACAGACAGACAGACATTGAAGTCTTAGTAATAGGGTCCCGTTTTTACCCTTTGGGTACGCTAACCCTAAAAATAACCGTGGTCTGTCGGCTAGGATTGACATATTCCCACCATTACAATATAGGTCCACCTTGTGAATTGCTTTGTGAATCGATTTCTCGGATAGTACGTTTCGACTATGTAGACATTATCCTAGGTACTACAGCTGTAGTACCGTACCGTACGTCCTTAAGTAGCTACTTAAGGACGTGAAATATACTGGTAATTATTATTTAATACTTTAAATAGACAACAAGGGAACATACATAAACATGTACTAAAAATATTCAATCGAGTACATTCATAATTTAAGTTTCTATCACACTTTAGACAGCACACCCTATATTATAATATTATCGTGTACAATATCACGAATTAAAATACCAGTCCGAGCTTTATTCTTGTTTTTTTGCAAAAGGTCGTGACTATTTTGATCGGTGGCACTTCCTTTTCATAAACAATGCCAGTTATAACATTAAAATGTTATTACAAGAGATCTTAAGGTTTAAACTTTAAACGAATAGATAGCTGCTTAAATAGGTACCAAACAAGTCATTTAAAAATTTTACAACGATTTTGCGTGTTTTCTTATATTTCCAAAAAGTATTTCCAACACACACGATTCTAAATATTGTGTTTTTGAAATTTGAGCAGTTATAAAAACTTCGATAATTTCGTAACCACTAATTCAAACATCAAAAATCTGTATTACAATTCCATATAAAACACTACGTATTTAATGATATTTGCTAGCTTTAGTCTAAAATTCGATTATCTACCTAGTTGTTTCTAAAACACTTGGTACGCGTCTGCACTTACCCGTTTTATAAAAACGTTACATTAGGCCACATTTTCGTTAACAAATTATATCACATTGTCAACAATCACAATCTTAACCAATTTTCCACAATTTCAGTGGCTTTTTCTGGCGGTCAGCTGCTTTGCAATTATTTTCCTCGTGTGCGTAAAAAAGTTATCATCCCTTCTACCGACAAAATGAGAGAAGCTAGCGATTACTATCATGTGTTAGCTACCTTAATACAATCGAAGCTATATAATATAGAGGTATCTGGGACACTTTGCACAAGCCTGATCTTGCTTTGGAATATAATATGCTGTGTGCTTTCATTTCCCCTTATGGATTGATATGGTAGTATTCGTATGGATACCTAATACTGCTTGTCGATTTATATTTTTCTAGAAGACCTAGGATTGATCCTGTGTTACCTAAAGGCCTCTATGTTGGGTCAAGATGTTTAACCATGATTGGGAATCTGCTAGGAACACGTTCGTAATCGTTTCTATTAGGCCGGCCATGAACGTCTATGGCCGGCCGCATCTTGCAGTCAAGAACCGACTGCAAGATGCGGTTGCCGCACGGTGATCTGCAGTGTCCGACCGCTCGAGCAGTTCTTGAGAGATCAGTACCAAGTACCAACGCGAACGCTCTAAAGCAGTCCTAGTCGGTCCCGACTGCAACATGCGGTCCGTCTATGGTCAGTCATAGTCAATCATGGGCCAACGCGGAGAGGCATAAAGGGTACTTATAGCGCTGTGCGTTGGTCGTAGACAATTACGGCATCGGCGTCGAAGAACTGGCTGTGGGATTTGCTCAGAGCTATAATGGCCGCGTGCTCGCTTCGCATTCTGTTCTTGTATTTTTTACTCAGATTTACCTGGAAAAGGCAAATAATTCTTTTTTACAACTAACATCACAGCTAGTTGAATATACTTAATAATCCTTCCTTGGATGTCAGTTACAAATTTCAATTATTAAATCACTCACAAGTACACGCTAATTGTATAGTATAAGAGTGTTTTGGGTCTTGGGTGCAAAACAGATGCTGACTCTGTAGTGGACCACCCGCCAAAACATATTTTATTTACAATCATTTATAATCTGTAAAAGATAGTAAAATATAAGTCAAAACCATTTCACATAAAAAATAACCTCTGGCCTTTGCTACGCTGTCGTAGACTGCAATAGACTGCGGCTACAGCGTCTACGGTGGCGTAGCCTTCTCGTAGCTCCACTGCTACGAAATTTTTTGCTAATTTGAAATTATTACTTTTGAATTTTGATGATAAATTACGTAATATTTAGAAATCACCTTTGCATAAAGCTGATGAAGGTCGTCCTCAGTAGACAACGGCCGTGGTTTAGGTCTCAGGAAGGCTGGAAGTGAGCGAGTCTTCAGTGCGTCGATACTTGCAGCTCCTTCGATGTCATCTAGCACTACGGAAAAGTATATTGTAAGAAGTGAAACACAAACAAACAACAATTTTTATTAATACTGTATAATTATTAATTTTAATGTTTTGCAAATAGCGAAAAAGTTTTAAAATAATTTATGTTTCAATTTTAACCCCAAAGAGTATTCCAATTTTAAATATTTAAAACATTTTTTTCCCACATTTCACCTAATTTTGTATAGTGATGTGACACATCGTTTTATTAATATCGATATTTTGACTTACTCCCACTGGATGCATACTGCGGTGGTGGAGCATCAGGGACTCTGTTGACGTAGCAGTGTGACGGCGGGCGACTGCTCTCTCGCGATCGACGACACTCGGCGTCGCCTGCGTAACTTGCTGGCCTCGTGTGCCTTTGAACTTGCACCTATAATTTTAAACAAAGAATAAGTAATAAGTATTAAGCAACGGAGTATGGACTTATTACGACTGAAATTTTAAACTTCTAAGTTCTGAAAATGGTAGATTATGTCCTATCACCGTTATTCAAGGCCTTTAAACAAAATTGAGATGGTAGTCTTCCGTTTCCTGCCGTAATATTGATCGTTGTAGTTCCTTTCCGGTCTTTTTGGGGCCAAGATGGCGCTACGATGGCGGTAAGATGGCGGTTTCCGGTGTTCACCAGGGGAGGCGCGCGCGCGTTCTTCCTCATTGGCGTCTTGAGTTTTGTGCCGTAAAGACGTATAACGCTGTTAGCGTTCGTTAAAGTTATTAAAATTATAAGAAATTTTGTTTCATTGCTAATAACTATAATATTATTTTTCTTAAATAGTTAATAATTTATTCTAGATCGTTTGTGGTTTCGAAATTTTTTAATTTAAATTTTAACATTAAATTGTTGAAATATAATGTTGATAAAAGTGTTTGCGAGTGTGTTTCTTCTACATCGTCATCGTCAGATGAAGAACCAGTCGTACAACGGAAGAGAAAATGGGATGACGAGGTATTGCAAAACCTTGTCAAGCAGGTCAGTCAGATCCAAAATTTCTTAGCTTGTATCTATCCACCTTTGGATACGATTGCGTAGGAAAATTGTGCTAGTAACGTTTTAGATAACACCTACGAAAATATTGATCATGACGCTGTTTCTAATACGTCGAACTAATTTTAATTTTGATTTGACGACCAACCTCAAAGAACCGTCTATTCAGAATGCCTCTGCGGAGCATTTAGACACTCAATTATTTACTTGCAACGTAGCTTGCAACACTTTATCTAACTCTGACAATTGGTCAAATATCCGTTAATCGGATATTCAAAAAACTTATAACGCCCGGCCTGGTTTTGTCGAATAATAATTGGAGGTTAACAATTAACGAAGAATTGAAAAGCCCTGGGCAATTTGAGAAAGCAAATAATTTTAATTTGAATACGAGTGATTTGGTGCTATTACGAGTTCATTAATAATGCAAAATAATGCGTTAAAAAGGGTTTTTCTGATTTATTACAATGGATTAAAGATAGTAAAATATCGT
The DNA here is from genome assembly GCF_905147365.1 of Aricia agestis. Lineage (NCBI taxonomy): Eukaryota > Metazoa > Arthropoda > Insecta > Lepidoptera > Lycaenidae > Aricia > Aricia agestis. The sequence continues at coordinate 11,579,276 of NC_056406.1, forward strand.
TATTATCCAAAATTAAAGATCTTTGAACAAAACAACAAATCTTTGACAAAAATTAAAGATATTTGATCTTTGGACTGTTTACAATTATTTTGCGTTAGGGATGCTGATATTATTGAACGTCAGGAATTTTTCATAAATCTCTAGTAAAGGAATAGTTTTTGAAATTTAAAAATTCCTCCAAAATACGAATATATTCTATTTAATAAAGAGCAGCCAGGCTAAAATGGTCACATTTCATTTTATTTCATTTCATTTGTGAAACTGACGAATATGAAATACGAATTACTAGACATGAATTGCAAGCAGAGTGACCATAAGATTCATAATATGACTCTCCAAAGCGACCATTTTAGCCCCGCTGTTGTCCGATTTTATTAAAAATAATGGAGGTGTACTTCAATAAAATTTTCATTTATTTGATAATAATATAAAGAATAAAAAAGCCAGCCTTCTCTGCGCAAGAGAGGCGGTCTGCTTCAGGTGCTCTAAAATAAAAATAAAAAAAAATAAAAAATGTTTTATTTCTGAGTAAATTTGAATCAATTTTTTTCAGAATGTCTACCTGATGCCTACCACCGGTTCGGGAACTACCCCGGCGAGAAGAACCGGCGTAAGAAACTCGCACGGGTTCCACTTTTTACCAAAAAAGTGAGAGAAAAATTATTCTTTTAAAATAAAGTTTACAATTTTGTAACTTAATATTATATACAATGTCAACATACATAATTGTAAGTCATAATATAATAATGTAGAAGTAGCCTATGCAAGAAGCCATCCTACTCCCAAGATGTGCCATCTTCTATGAAATCATTGACCTTATAATAAGCTTTGGCACACAAACGCTCTTTGACTACTTTTTTAAATTTATTAATGGAAAGATTTTGAACGTTTTCTGGGATTTTATTGTAAAGGCGTATACATTGACCTTTAAAAGATTTACTGACTTTACTAAGTCTGATCACTGGCATGTCCAGCTTGTGCTTATTTCTAGTATTTCTACAGTGAATGTCACTTTTAACTTTAAATTTATTTATATTTTTTCTAACATATATTACATTATCCAAAATGTATTGAGAAGCAACAGTTAGAATACCAATTTCTTTAAATTTATCTCTCAGAGATTCTAAAGCAGACATTTTATAAATAGAACGTATGGCTCGCTTCTGCAGCACAAATATTGTATTAATGTCGGCAGCGTTTCCCCATAAAAGGATTCCATATGACATCCTACTATGAAAATAACTAAAATATACTAATCGTGCCGTGTCTTCGTCAGAAATTTCTCTAATTTTTCTGACTGCATATGCTGCAGAACTGAGCCTACCTGCTAGATTAGCAATGTGAGGACCCCACTGTAATTCTGGCTGCGCAATCAGGCCCCAGTTATTACAAACAAACGGGTCGCTTCCAAGCACCGTTTGGCTATACGTAATAATCAAAGTTATGCATATTCTCAAGCACAGGCGGTTCGACCTTTCCACCCCTATGTATTTAATTATAATTTTGGCTCCTATGCCAATGTAATGAGGGGTTTTTTCGGTCCTCATATAAGCCAACAACGTCTCTTCCTCCAAGACAACAGGCCCTGGGCACGAAATACGAATAAGTCTTTTAATCAATCCAATGCCCCGAGAGGCAGAGGAAGAGGTGCCAGAAAATTTTGACTTTCAACAGGAGTTTCGAGAGGGGAGGCTATTAACCATGTTTGGGAAAATGTGGGGTGCTCCTTCTTCCCTTTTTTTTTAAATAATAACCGGTTATAAAATTCAATTTTTACGAAAACCGTCCTCGACTCTTATAGTCACGTTAATTCACGGACGATAGCTTCGTCCCCAGAAATGGATCAGGTTATTCAAACTTTGCTTAAGGAATAAGCACAAAATTTTAGAATATGCCCGCGAAACTCCGAGTTTTTTATCAAAAATGTTTTAACCCCAAAAAGCGAAGTAATTATGCGCCCTATTTTCAATTTAAAAAAGATTGAACGAGTTTCTAAAGATAAGCAAATTTCAACTGATAGCTACGCATTGAATACCAGAATTTCTGCAGCCCAACGATTGGCTAATGGTTAGTAAAGATAGACCTAACGCATGCTTATTATTATCACACACCGGTGTCTCTACACCATCGTTGTTTGAGGTTAATGTACAGAGGTCAACTCTTACAAATGACCTGTTTGCCATTTGGGCTGGCCACTGCCCCCAAAGTTTTCGCGTCCCTGACAAATTGGACAGCAGAATTACTACTAGAACAAGGTATGCGTATAGTTGCTTTCTTACACAATTTCGTAATTGCATGCCAGGATAAAACGAAAATATTAGAACAGACTTGTATCACACGAGCTTGATGCGATGCTCAAGCTAGGTAAGGTTGTAATTAATAAGATTAAATCCCATACTTCAGCCACAAAAGGCTTTAGAATATTTAGGTCTTTTTTGGGACACATGGAACAATCGAAAATCCATTCCAGGTTCAAAAGTTCAGAAGTTAAGTTCTAGAAAAGCAACTCTCAGAGAAATATAGAGCATTGTCGGTCGTCTAAATTTCGCTCGACTAGCATTTCCACAAGGTCGCTTAAATTATCGAAGTCTTTTGACCCATTGCAACAGTGTACTTGGATGTAGCCCCTATGAAAAGCGGTCTCTACCTTTTCACGCTATTGAATTAGAATGGTGGTTAGCTAATTGTAAAAAGTCTTCTCGACTTCACCTCCCCAAATCTAACTACGGACGCTTCCGACTCTGGTTGGGGAGCGGATTTAAATGATGTATTTTTAACGTGAGATTGGCCTAATGATGAAGAAAATCTTCATTAAAATTAAAAAAGAAATGTTAATAATTTTAAAATGTTTACGCGAATACGGTCCTACGCTAAGTAAGTCGTCTCTGCTTCTGCAGTGCGATAACAAATCTGTAGTGGCATACTTAAGAAATGAAAGGGGGAACAAATCAAATTCTCTAATGAATCTGACTTATAATTATTATTATTATTTTTTTACATTTTAGATCCATTCGATATATTATACCGCGTCACATTCCAGGCCGGTACAACAATACAGCAGATCGATTGTCGAGAAAATCTTTTCTCCCCGAATGGCATCTAGCCCCTGCGGTGACCCGACATCATCTTTCGGAAGTGGGGCATGCCCGAGATCGATTTATTTGCATCAACCCGAGCTCACGTGTAGTATGTCAGCTTAGACCAGAGGGATCAAAGGACGTAGACACAACGCGTTTTCATGGGAATAGACCTTCAGTCTGGCTTGGGTATTCCCACCTCCGAATTTGTTGCCCAGAGTATTGATGCATCTCAATCGTGCGAAAGGCGTGTTCTTGTGGCCCCAGACTTTATGGAAAGTGGATCTAAAGTCTCGAGTCACCGCCGTTCACGGTTCGGGACATGGAGTCGAACTTTCTGTACTTATCTATCAACGGCCTTTTCTCCTCCACGAGTACAAAACCTGACGATGGAGATTTGGATAAGATAGTTAAATTGGTGCAAAGTTTTGGGGGTCCAGCCTACTAACTCCTCGGTGTCCCAATTAGTGCACTTTTTAGCTGATTTACATTTAAAACATAATCTAGCAAAACAATCCTAGTTCACAAGTCAATTGTTTCTACACTTTGCAGTACAAAATATAATAGTGCAAGTCTTGCCTCTCATGTTTTGGAAAAGAAAAATTTGAACACCATATTTTCAACAAATAATGTTCAAAAATGTAATAAGCCGAGTACAGTTTGTGCCATTAATGTATCTACGAGTAACGTAAATTGTGAAAATTTATTTGCAGTTTTCAGGCGATGCGCCATTTTACTATTATTATAATATTTATACTCGGATCCTAAAGTGCACGACTTGACTTTATTAAGCGTGTGCGTGTCACAGGGCAGTGTTGTAGATGATAATGAAAGTGATACTGTGACTTTCTGACCAATGTACGGTTCTAAAACCGATTCAGAATCCCACAATCTATCAGGTTGGAAATTCTTTTCGAACAGTGAAAATCCAAATCTTGATCCCGTACTAAAATTAGTTGTTCTAGGTAGCGATAGACGGAAAGAAGCCGGCATCAACAATTTATTTGTATCAGCTCGGGGGTATCAAAAGCTGCTTCTAGAACAGCAATTTCTGGATGGGTTAAGTTGATTTTAAAAGAAGCCGGTATCGAGGCAACTCCGGGAAGCGTACGGTCTCCGTTGCCTCTTAAAAATACTATACAAAAGAAGTAGCTTATAAGCCGATTTCTTTTACCAGTAATTCTTAACTAATCTTTTTGAACCCGTTACTAGTTTTGTTAAAATTTAAAATATGTACTTTAATGTAATAATATGATCAATAATAGAAGTTATTATAAATTATTAGATTATTTATCGAACCTAAGGTTTTGAACAAATTGTAATTATTAAAACCATGCACAACTTAAAATACTAAGTAAATCATTTAAAAATATAATATAACAAACTCGTGTCTCATAATCATTTTGATTCTTCACATTGGCGTCTTGTTCACCAGGCGACAACAAACAATATCTCAATTTTGTTTAAAGGCCTTGAATAACGGTGATAGGACATAATAGCAGAGTTTTACCTACCAATAAAACTCTTATTATGTCCGGAACCTTATTCAAGGCCTTACAGTAAGGTCTGCCTGGTGCTAAAAAATTTGAGACTGCAATGAGGAAGAACGCGCGCGCGCCTCCCCTGGTGAACACCGGAAACCGCCATCTTACCGCCATCGTAGCGCCATCTTGGCGCCAAAAAGACCGGAAAGGAACTACAACGATCAATATTACGGCAGGAAACGGAAGACTACCATCTCAATTTTGTTTAAAGGCCTTGAATAAGGTTCCGGACATAATAAGAGTTTTATTGGTAGGTAAAACTCTGCTATTTTAAAGACTGTAAATTTGAATATAAAGAAAATTGTACTTGTACCTCTGTATGTTTAGATGACCTATAACTTTCTTGGTTAGTATACCCATGTCCTTCCTTAATAGTATAGCTTTCCTTAAGATATTGTTCATCTGAAACATTGTAATAAGATAAGCTCAAATAACCCAATTTTCGTGGTTTAATAAGGAACCTAACTAATTTAAATGTTATAAAATAAGTATTAAGTATAATACGAGAAAATTTGTCATATTCGTGGTCATATTAACTATTAAGTCGTCATAATATTGTTATCTATAATTACCATTTGTGTTTGTTATTAATAACTATCTACTTATTATTGATATCAAGTTTGATAAAAAATAATGGTTTCTTTGACGTAACTATGAGCGAGATAATTACATACCACGTCGCTAATTTAATATCACATTAACAATAATATTATTTATTTTACCGAATGATTTCTGGTGGCGCGGCATTAGGCGGCAGTAGCAAATAATTATCAAAAGAATTACAACCCCGCAAACTCCTCCAATAAGCCAAGACAACCAAACAATTATAACACGACCCTAAAACAAAAAAAGGAACTTTTATTAATCTTACAATAATTGCTAAGAATAACATGTTGAGTGGCATTTTTACTACTTGAAGATTATTTTTTTATTAGCACATTTATTAAAAAACGTCAAACTTTTCCATTTTACCTACCTGCAGAAACATCTCAATTTGGAATAAGAGAGCGAAAAACGCTTCTTTTTATTCCTTTGTGATATTTTAAGCCTAACATTTTATAATTTTTTCTACTTACAATAAAACTGTGACGATATGAATAATAATTGTAAAATATTAAATCTATGATAATATAATTTAAGGTAAATAAAACTATTTTAAGCTAAGTAATTCTAGGTTATAAGGTTTTTAACCAAGACTCATTGTGGTTGACTTTTGAGAAACATGCGCATTGCGCACTAGCTTCATAAGCTCAAATATAACCGTAATGAACACCCACCCCATAAAGCCATAAGTACCGTACCTACTATGTATCTGTCTGTATGTCTATTAAAATCATTAAACCGATTTAGATGAAAATTGGGAAGTAGGTACCCTATCTCAAGTCCCGGTAAAAATATTTTCAAACCCATGGACAATTATCATTTATCATTGTCCTTTCTGAAAAGGAAGAAAGGAAAGAAGGAATTAGAAAAGCTTTACAATTTGTTACGAATTACACAATATGACGGTTTTTGGTCACAGTTTTTTGTACTGATGCTGCAGATTCACTCAAGTCAACTTGAAGTTAACACTACTCGACTAGAAATCGAGTCGGTAACTCGAGTTGACAAATGACACATTCGCACATCCCTAAACTCACGTCAGTCGTCAACTTCACAGAGACCCCATTGTGGTCGATTAGTTTCAAATCGATCCGCAGCACGATCGTGCGCTATTTTAGATGTCTAAAGTGTCAAAAACCGTTGAAATCGAAAATCGAAATCGATATCAGTTTCGGGAGTAAGGCCCCAGCAGCGTTGCCAGAATGTTACTTTTGTAACATTTTACGTTACTTTAGACCCTTGCATGTTACATTCATGTGACATGACTACAGATGTTACTTTTACGTTACTTTTGGTAATTGAAAAAAAAAGATGTTTGAAACCAAAAATGCGAAAACGAAACACACTTATGGCGGCTCTCGACATAGGCGAACGCGTTGGCCGACGCGTTGGCAGACGCGTTGGCCCAATGTGTAGAACGGGCATTCGCGCCTTTACCGTAGGTATTTAGACGTTGGCCGACGCATCTGCGAGCTTGCCGCGCGGGTTGGAAATGTCGGCAAAGATCAAAGGACATTTGTCGCAAGCTTCGTGCTCCATCCACACATAGGCCGCGCGATCAGTTCGCCCGGAGTTATAGGTTTTGATAATTATAATAATATGTAATAATTTTTATATGTAATAATTAAATAAATAATAAGTAGGTAATAAAATAATTACTTATATTATTTTAATATTATAAAATATTATGTAAAAGTGAGTTTATTTTATTGTTTGTTACGTTTTCTCGCCTTTTATTTATTTATTTCGAGAATACCCTTTATAACTTTTTCTTGTCCACATTTACAAAGTAATTATAAGCTGTGAATAAATATACAGCTGCAGCTGTTAGCGACTCAACATCCATTTTGAACCCGTCCGCACATTGGCGCGATCCAAAGCATACTGAACGACCTTCCTATGTGTGGATTACTCACAAACGCCGTTGCAAGCGCACTGCCAACGCGTCTGCAGACGCGTTGGTCAACGCGTTCGCCTATGTCGAGAGCCGCCATTAGTTTTATTGAGTTTTGTCGTTACAGCTGACAATGCTTTGAATGAACGTGGCGAAAAAAGCAACTAACGCTGCCATCATACAAAAACAAATTTTTGACAGTTCTCCTTTATCAGCAGCGCCCCCCCCGCCCACGAGTCTGGCTCGCTCATAAAGGGTTCCGTACCGTGATAGAGCAAAAATAGGCCAAAAATTATGTTTTTTTGTATGAGAGCTTATGTTATTATATTTTCATTTTAATAGGTATATAAATAATTTTAATAATAAAATAATTATACGGAATCCAAAAAATCACTTCATCTCTATATCTCTATATGTATAGTATGTTTTCGTGCATTCTGGATAACGGCATTTAAAATATTATATAAGTAATACGAAATGGTACTTTTCCCCTCAAAATGTTACTTTTCGCATGACATTAAGTAACTTTCGAACATACAGCTCTGGCAACACTGGGCCCCAGAGTACGGTACTTCAACTTGTCACATCACGAAAGTCGTGTCAAATTTCAAAAATCAATCGGACGAAAATCAAAACAAACAGCAAAAATAGTTTATAATCGTCTGTTTTGCGTATAATTGCGTATAATTTATTTACTACTGTCCTCTACATTTAAATTTTAATGGCTCTCATAATCAATTTGATGTTGTGGTTATAAAGAGCGTGCCTTGTAGTTGTGTCCTCGTCTGCATTTCGTAATATTTTTACTTTTAAATTAAATTACTTATAGTGCATTACTTTATTATCAACTTTGGTGAAAAAAAAGTTTAGTATGCAGTATTTAAAAACTGTGTTTACGTTTATATTACTAGTGAAACATACGCTAGGACTTTCGCCAGTTATTTTTAGTAAGTATTGAAATACACTTTTTAGGTTTCATTTCATATTATTGTGTTATAAAAACTTTCTTACGCTTATTAAAATAATAGTTACAATCATAATTTTGAAACAAATCAGCATGTAACATATTAATTTAAATATTTTGTAAGCATAGAAAAGATATTGTTCTACATTCTAGAAAAGTCTAAACTGCAATTCAGCATTATAGTAATATCTTATTATACATAATTAACTTTGTGCTAACCCGACCATTCACCTCTATAATAAAAACGGTATTAGTTTATACTAAAAATCATCAGCGCAGAAGCAGCCTGTAAATGCAATGTTTATAATAATTTTGATTTACATTACACATAATATAGACTTTTAAGTGTTATTTCAACACTAATTTATAAATTATAATTTTATCAGTAACCTTGCTTGCTTCACAACACTTTTAAATCATATAGTAATAATACATTCTGCTTTCTTCAACAGTACCTGGGGATGGTGGCAGTCAACTGGAAGCTAAGCTGAACAAATCAACTGTTGTCCACTACATATGCTCTAAAACTTCAGCAGACTACTTTAACATTTGGTTAAACTTGGAGCTGTTGGTGCCATATGTTATTGACTGCTGGGTTGACAATTTGAGATTGGAATATGACAATGTCACAAGAACTACCAAAAACCCACCCGGTGTAGAACTCCGAGTTCCGGGCTGGGGCAATCCGGAGCCAGTGGAATGGCTGGACCCGTCTCATGATAAAACGGGAGCTTATTTTAATAGCATAGCTGATTCTCTAGTCAAAATAGGTTACCAAAGAAATGTTTCACTCAGAGGTGCACCATATGATTTTAGGAAAGCTCCAAGTTAGTTTTTTTAATACTTACTATGACTGTTGTAATCGAAAAAGGCATCCCCAAAAAATAATTTTATGGACATGATAATATTATAATATATTTAATATTTGCTCAAAAATAATGATATTGATAATAAACTAATTTGGAAACATTTTTCAGATGAAAATGCAGAGTTCTTTGTAAAGTTAAAACAGCTGGTGGAAGAAACATATGCCATGAACAATAAATCATCAGTAACACTGTTGGTGCATAGTATGGGAGGCTCAATGGCTCTTCATTTCCTGAGACTTCAGAAGCAGTCCTGGAAGGACCAGTATATCAGAAGACTGATCTCTTTATCTACCCCATGGGCAGGGGCTGTAAAAGCTTTGAAAGTGTTTGCAATAGGTATGAGTAATGATTTTTATGTGTAAATGCTTCTATCTCGCTGTGCTATTTTTCTCTTAGAGGAAAAGTGTAGGGAAGTCCTAATGAGGCCCGTCGTTGTTTTTTTCCTAGTGTGGTTTTCCTTGTTTTACAATCTATTCATTTCTTGTAAGGGGGGTATTACATTATCATTTATATTGGATCATTTCTATGATCATATCTGCTTATTACATTATCATATTTCATTGATCCTATTTCACGTCATATGTGGTTTCAATAGCCAATGGAGAGCGCTAACGCTGACAGGTATTGACATCAGGTTTACTAGATCTCAGAGAATTCGATGTGTCAAAAGCCATCGTCATTTTTAATATAGCTTGTTTTTTGTTATTTCAACAAGATTATCCAAGTATATAATTAGAAAAATAATTACATTACATTATTTGAAACATATTAACGAACAAGAAATTAAAAACTCTTTTTTATATTAAATAAGTGGCAAAACCTATTCCTATGACCGTATTGGATCCAATCTCTCAGCAAATGTCAAAAATCTATGATCAAGGAAGAAATGAATCATATGTCTATATTACATTATCCAATATCATTGACTCAATGATCTCGGATCCAATATATTATATGATAATCTAATATCCCCCTATTACAGCTTTATTGTGGTTTTTTACAAATGCAAAGTCACTATGATTTATGTTATATTTTGTAATTCTTAGAAATTGACTTTTCATTTCAATGTATATAAAATATTTTAATTTCAGTTTACTTTATAATTGAAGAAGGCTGTTGTTTGCTGACCTATAATTACAAAAATTTAGCCTCTCTATGAGATGTCTAGAGACTAGACATAACAAAACAATTCAACGAAAAGACGTAATTTATAAAATAGTTTCAATGATTTACAGGTGATGATCTGGGTTCTTACATGTTAAGTCAGAGTACTCTTCGCACAGAACAAATAACCTGCCCATCCCTGGCCTGGCTTCTACCTTCTCCCAACTTCTGGAAACCTTCAGAAATACTGGTGCAAACAGACAGATTCAACTACACCATCAATGACCTCCAAAAATTATTCAAGTAGGTCAATTGAATATTTTATGCTGTTAATAAAGAGTTACGCAGGAGTAATTTTATAGTGCCCAAGTGTGTGGTGGGAAAAAAAATAATATGATAATGTTATTGCAGTGACATGGAGCTGCCCAACGCGTGGGAGATGCGTAAGGACACGCAGCAATACTCGCAGGACTTCAGCGCGCCCGGCGTCGAGGTGCACTGTCTGTACGGACACAACATATCCACTGTTGAGAAGTGAGTATATTGCGTTTTGCACGGGCGTATATAAAGCTTTCCCTAACGTAAAAACGGCCAAGTGCGAGTTGAACTTTCCCATGAAGGGTTCCACAGCAGCCAATAGGTAACGTGTTTAGGAAATCAAAAGTAATTTTCAAAATTTGAATATCTTTATTTAAAAAAGTAATACGCTCCACAGTATAATAATACTTAATTATTTTCACAAGTAAGATGGATAGTAATGGGGGGGGGGGGGTCTGGACATATAATCATTAAAGGTGTTTATTTATGCAGCTTTTTCTAATAGCTAGGTAGTGTAGGGCGCCGTGACAAGATATTGACGTGCAACTGTGCCGCAGGCTGAAAAAGATTGGGAACCCCTGCAATACGTGAATCGTGATATTGCGCAATAAAATTGCTTGTCTAGGGGCCCGCTAACTCAAACATTTTCACTAGTATGTAATAGAATTTATTATACCACTTTATATCCTTTTTACTAGCCACTATACCTATAATTTTGACGGCTTTGTCAGCCTTATAAGCCTTACCTTAGCCGCATTTACTCAGTTTACACAAACCATCGTCGCCCTTTTTATGTACTATCAGAGAAGTTGATTCCTATGCAAATCGGGGAGCTACGTGGTTTGGTTGCTTGCAATTAACATTGAATTGACATATTCGACCAAATAACGTTGGTCTGTCAATTGCATAGGAATCAACTTCCTCGATGGTACATCGATTCTAATGTTTCATTTAGGTTCCGTAAATTTTTATCCGTCTTTTGTAAAACAAAATTAATAAGTAAGTATTAATTGACAGCATTCAGGGTCACTTCAAATCAAAGATGGAAGACAATAGAGCAATAAAACGTCCATGATAAGATTAATAACATCAATAACTTATACTATGTATTGCAGACTCGTGTACAAATCGGGGACGTGGCTGGACGGCACTCCGACGTTAGCGACCGGCGATGGCGACGGTACAGTCAACCTGCGCTCGCTCACCGCCTGCGAGCGCTGGCGCAAGCCGCCAACTAAATGGTGGAAACCCTTCAAGAAGACCTATCCAGTGAAATCCCTAGCGCTGCCCAACGCTGAACATCTCAAAATATTGCACGATCCACGCGTCATTGAATACATTACTACGGTCATGGGTAACTAAAAGGTTTGTATTTTGAAGTCAAGTCATTTTTATTTATTGCTAATTTGGCATAGCCATCGCTAAAGTCATTCGGCAGGGTTTGTGATAAAAACTTAAAGAATTACGATTCATATCTCCTACAATTAATAATGCCAAACTTGATGCTCTCTAAGTTCTAACATATTACACATATCATATTTTTATTTTCATATTAATGAAAAAAATGTTTTTATTTATATGTATAATGTAATTGATTTTTCTACTAAATCTACAGGTAGCTTGTACAAGCTCTTATTGAATACAAGAGTCTAACCATATTCGGTGGTTTCTATTTTATTTCAGTTACAACTTTGTATTAAAATAAAACTCCCAATAATACGTAAGTAGGTATGAAAAATTTAAAAAACCCCCGCCAAACAACTTTAAAAAGTAATGAAATAATATATTTTACTTACTGACTTTAAGTTTAAATAATTCCTAAGTGTAAAGTGATATTTTAGTCCATAATTGTTGTCAACCCTGACATGTCGGGGGACCGCCAACAGTGTATTTTGCATTTTGTATCGCCATGTCACCGATTGTCTCGATTCGGTTTGCTGTGAACTGACCCTTAAACTATAATGTTATGTGAAATCAAACATCTACATTAGCGGTCCCCCGACACACCTTGACAACAATTATGGACTAAAATATCACTTTACACTTAGGAATTATTTAAACTTAAAGTCAGTAAGTAAAATATATTATTTCATTACTTTTTAAAGTTGTTTGGCGGGGGTTTTTTAAATTTCTTAATTTAATTTTATTTCATGCTTTTTAAACTTGCGTTAGTTATAATGCAGAATAATTCCTATCAACAATATCATATTATATCCCAATGAATACCATCTAGAAGTGTCCTTTTGGATGAGGCCGTCAATATGAGTCCAAACATGAAAACTCCACTTTGGGTTCATAATATGGAGCTCGGCTCCTATAGAATGCAGGTGATGCTGCAGCAGCAGCATGCAAAAATTTATAGGTTATCTACGTCTTACTAGTTGTCGCAATTAAAATGAGCCCAAACACGAAACCATTGTTCTAAGTTTGTGAGAAGTTGGGTATCCTATTGATTACCAGGTGATGCTGCAGCACCAGGTCAACTTTCCATTATTGTGTAAATATTCATAAATGTCACGAACTAGAATGCAATAAAGCCCACCAAACGACTGCAAGTTGATAATCGACCATTCACGAACCAGATGAACCGCGATTTTTCAGCACGGAGCAGGCTGATAATGATGAACTATAGCTAAGAACACTCTCAATGAAGTCAGCTTTCAAACAAAAAAAACTAGATCAAAATCGGTCCACCCGTTTGGATGCTACGATGCCACAGACAGACAAACAGACAGACAGATAGACAGACAGACAGACACGTCAAACTTATAACACCCCTCTTTTTTGTCGGGGGTTAAAGATATACTCTATTACTTTAAACTTTTAAATACAGGTACTCATTTTTAAGAATATTTTTGTTAAATTTTATATTTTTTTACGTCATGTATAAATTTATTTGTTCATGATATTAAATTAGTATCAATATTAATTTATCGAGTTCATATTTCTTCCAATGAAGAGCGCATTCAACTCAACGAGGTGATAATATACGTCGTACCAAGATAAACGAGTTTCTTACGCCGGTTCTTCTCGCCGGGGTAGTTCCCGAACCGGTGGTAGGCATCAGGTAGACATTCTGAAAAAATTTGATTCAAATTTACTCAGAAATAAAACATTATTTATTTATTTTAAACTTAATATGAAATTAAATATTTATTGTAAAACTTCAACAAAAACCTTTGTTTTTGTTGAATTTTATATAGTTGAGGTTGAATGCGTTTCTTTAATGGTTAGTTCACATCGTCGATGGTTTATGATGCTATTAAAATAATGTCGTTATGTGCAGACTACGCAGTAATGTGTAGCATGCCTCGCAATTTTCTAAATTCTTTGAGCATAATACCATCGTGTGAACTAACCCTAAATCTAGTATTGTTAGATCTGGGAGACAGAGAGAGCTGTGTGGCTGTGATACTTAAGTGTTCTCTGTGCTCTTTCAGTTTCAAAAGTCTATGTAATGTGCTGTCAAGATTCCAGTTAATTAATTCCAATCTTATTATCACTGGCAAGCCCTGTTACAAATCGCTAGATTTTATTCACTTCGTGCGAAACGCAAATTATATGAAGTATAAGTATGTATGTATCTCTATCTGTAAAGTGTAAAATTGGTTGTGCGAAAAGAACTGGTAACTTACAAAGAAAATTAATGTAAATAATTTAGAAAATATTATGAAAAGTTTTTATATTGGGTATGGGTAAAATTTGAAGTCAGTATCAAAATGATATGGTAAGTATATATGAGTAACAAAATGCACGCTTAGGTTATAAAAAATGTTAAGATGGAGAAATACTCGAATTAGCTAACGACCTTTTGTCCTTGTTGCTCAGTATAAAGCAGAACGAACGAACGAACAGATTATTGTGCTACAAGTCCTACAAAAATTTAATGGTAATTATTTCAAACAACGATCAAAGTAGTGATCTACTTTAAGGTATAGGAATATTGGGGTATACTTTTACGTATTGTCTAAGGTTGGGTTTAAAGAAAGTTAATTTCCTAATGTGGCCAAGATTGCCGAAAAGTGCAATATTGAAAGTAAAGTAAGGATTTGCACTAAAACTAGAAACATAATATTATGATAATGCCAAAAAGAACAGACATAAATAATAAGAATAAATAAATTAAATTCAACAAAAGTGTTTTATTGTCCTTAAGACCATTCAATTTCCTTCCTGTCGTCGTTAATCCTGTAATAGAAGAAATACAATATATGTGTTGTGTAATACTGTAGGCCTACTACGAAACTGTTTTGAGACTCAAACAATCGAACGAGAATGCTGCGTCCCACTCTAACAACGTCATTTCACGTTTGTTAGTGTGTTTAAAAAAGAGAATATAATCACGTAGTGGTGTTTACACACGGCGTCGCAGCGGCAGAATATAAATAAACACAAGGATGAGTAATGGAGCGTGCCGCTGTGCGCCGTGTGTGTAAACAGCCTTAGAGTAGGACGTGGCATTCTCGTTCGATTGTTTGAGTCTCAAAACGGTTTCGTGGTACGGCCCCTGATTAGTATAAATTACTACAACTTAGAAAGACAATAAACTTATTAAGGAATATTGTGACGCTACATGCGTACTGTACGTCTTGTACGTACATAGCGTACGGTACGCAACGTCTACGCGCACGCACGCAATGCGCTTCATATTAGTACGGAGCGCGATGATACTAAAACGTATAAACTGATAACCTTAAAACTTTATTTTACTTACAATGAAACACAAGCTCGTTATAAATATGTAATATTAAAACGCCAACATTATCTTATTTGCAACTCTATTAACTTAGTTCTAAATTCATGCGATAGTGACAGGTACAAATATACAAATAACCAGCTGTTCTATTAAAGCCTCTAACCCTATCGAATTGTAACAAACTATGTTATCTACAAAGATGCTGATTTACACGAGATCTATATCTTTACAAGAGATATAAGCAGGATGCATAAAATCACTGGATTTCGATGCTGGATCATCACTGTATCATAATTCATACCGCGTATAACATGCTTGCTGAATATGTTAACATATTTCAATCCAGTCCACAATCCAGTAGTTCTTGTATCAATGGAAATCAGCACTAAATATTAAATACAGTTTACATTTTTAAAGGGATACCTAATATAAATAATGATAGAATGAGAGCGGTTTCACACAATGTGATACGAATTACGATAAATCGAAAACTTCGTCGGACAAAATTTTATAACCGACAGGTACTTATACATTTCATACTATAATTTGTGCGTTCTAAGATGATATGGGTGACAGTTCTCATATTCCTTGCTACGGTTTTTCTTTACAAGAAAACAAAAAAATCAAAATGTAATAAATTGTATTCCATCTACAAAAACAAATGTTTTCTATAATTGTAAATGAATAAAAATTAAAAGTTTCTAAATGCTAACTTAATAATATAAAATTATATTATTAACTGTAAAATAGGAGTATAAAATTATTGTTACGAAAACATTTGAACACTGTCAGATGCATAAAACGGAACCTATGTCGATAGAGATTGACACTGTTAAATCGAAATCAAATCGATAAAAAAGGGCGGCCATCTTAAATCGCCGGCACGATTTCGTACTGACATTCAGTACGAAATCGATAATTTCGATTGCAAATCCTTTATGAAGGAATTCGATATTTTTCAATTATCGATTAATTTTTGTTAGGTAACTTCCCTACTTTTGTCAATTATAATGTGTCACGCACTCACGCATATCATCGTAAAACGCACAAACTATAGAATACGTCGTCAGACCTACATATTTTATCGGCCCGATATCGTATTAAAACCGCTTTAGTGCGAAATTAATATTAATTATTATCCAAAAAGTGATAGTGAGATAGTTCATACAATATAGTTTCCAATTTTATTGATGCTGATAAATAAATGTGTCGGTTTTATTACTGTATACGCGATAATATAAAAATTTAAAATACAATTAAGTTCATAAGTTTTATGCTTGTTTAGGCGCTTTGCAGACGACGGGGCGGAGCGGGCCGGTCAATTTCGCCGCGAACGATAGCACAAAGGGAATACTATATTACCAACGCACACGGCGGGCAAAAAGACCGTGCCGCAGGGGGCGCCGTGGTTCACACAAACCAGTTTACATGCAGTTAAACGCAGACGGCGAGTGCTTTGTGTGCGCGGCGCGGGCAACCGCAGACATCGACGGGTGTGCGCAGCGAAATTGACCGGCCCGCCCCGCCCCGTCGTCTGCAAAGCGCCTTAGAACCACACCATAACTTAATATACCTATATGTATTATCTTATGAAAAGTGGAAATTAAATAGGTAAAAGATCTTAAAATCACAATGTTAACTCACTCATCTCACATTATAGGTTCGCATTTTGCTTAAAAACATTAATATCTTAACCACATTTTCACATGTTGTGAATCGATTTATGATTTACAAATCAAATATTTGTAACTTTAACGGATAATGAAAAATGAACATCTAATTATATTTGCACATAAAATGGTAATTTATATGCGCTTAACAAAAGTAAATAAATGCATTCGTCTTAGGGGCTACCCATCTTGTGATTAATTATAAGTGATTAAATTGTTAGAAAAACTAAGAAAAAAACATTTCATTCCTACACCAGCAATCAGCGTTTCAGATAAAATAACTAGATAAGTACTCTTACAAGATTTGAAATTTCATAGGAAACAAAAGTTTTAAAGAATACATTATACCTACATGTTTAAAAAATAGGTTTCAATAATAATAATTTATATAATAGCACAGAAATATAAGTATATGTGAATTAATTATATTTAAAACGATTATATCAGTCTAAAATAATGACACCTAAATATAATGAGTATGAATTATACAAGAAGAATAAATAAGACTTTAACACAAATGTACAGATATCAAATTAATATCACATTTTAATATAATTTAACTAAACACAATGATAATTAATACTCAGATTTTCACTAAAACCAAAATGTTGATGTTATAATCAAGTAACCACGCACTGCAAGCACCTCAAAGGTCTCTCTTCACTGCATAGCCGACGTCGGCAACAATAATAGACAAAGTTATCAGGTTCATAATCACCTATTTGTCCATCATGGGGAAACATTAAGAGGCCGTATAAGGTCTGCCTTTTTTAGTTCATACTATACAATACGCAACAGAAATCCAATCTTTGAAGTTAAAAGTTAATTCATTTTTTGGGATTATTATTATAAACAAAATATCTTTCTGAAGCGCGGTCGCGAATCTTGTAATAGACATCGCATCGCTACTTGTCTCTTTCACGCGCCGTGCATAATATCGCTTGTACTCAGGTACGGGAAAGGAGAACTACAAAAAATTTTGGTGCAAATGAAAGAGACAAGACGTAGCAATGGGTCAATTAAAGTTATTGTATGTGCTTTGCGACCGTGCTATGGTGTATTATTATTTATTATGTATTTTACTATACATACATAGAAAAACCTAGAAACCTTATTGTTATTTTGCACCCGCGACATTACTTAGTGAAAATTAAATAAAGGAACATATTTTGTAACACATTACAAATAATTGTAAAAGGAGACTTATGCTCCCGTTGGATCTCAAATATCCAATTCTCACTCTCTTAATATTACATTATATTAACTAAATATCGAATATTACTCATAATAAAAGCGAAGCTTTCTACCGATTTGTCCGTTTAGTAACAATAAGGCTTCAGACATACCGACACGACGCGACGCAACGACATTTAAATCATGTGTGCTACATTTTGTGCATTTCAATTTCTTACCGTCAAAACAAGTTTAATTAAAATAATTTTAAATGATAGAAGAAATTTTATTCTAGCACCCGAAACTATTAATTTCATTTTCATTCAAATTTTAAAATTCTCTACTTAATTTATGTTTATTTAAATTAAAAAATTAAAAAGTTTGATGAGAAGGGTATAATTTCAAAATTATCATTTAAACACAAAATAAATATTTGCAAAAATGCATGTACCGTAATAGACAGCTCAAATTCATTTTAGCACATTCTACGAAAACATCTTGAATCCAGATATATATATTTATAGCACATATTATGTTGTCAAGAAGCATCACCTACGAAAACCTACGCATCGTTCAGTATCGGAACAGGACAAACCGGTAGGCGTGGCGCTACCTGAACAGATCGGGACGGTAGTAGGCGTATACGGCGAGCAGCGCAGCCGCTAGCGCGAGCGCGCCGCCGCGCGTGCGTAGGGGGCGGGGCAGGACTAGCGCCAATCGGGCGAGTCGAGCCCGCAGTCCGCTGCCGCCAGTACGCCGCACCTCGCGACGCCGCCGCATACGCTCCTCGTCGAGACGCCGCTGCTCCTCTCTGTATAAAACGAGTACAGTTTTGTTTTAGAATAAATTCGACAAGACATTTTTTTAACTTTCCTATTTTTTAAATTCGGAACTAACTCCACGAAAAGAAACGGAATGGAAAATTGTACTTTGTGAACAAAAAGTAATAAATTGTATATATTGTTGTGCCATATAAGACAGAAAGAGATATAAAATGAATGAAGCTTATTACTTGTAATTAGTTAGTTGGTATGTTTTTTCTAGGAACAAATGCCCGTATTACACATGTTGGATAAGTTTTGAATATTTTAACTTACTCTCTTTTTTCGAGAGCGGCGACTTCAGATTCGAGGTCGCTGGGATCGTTTTCCTTGTACAACTTCAGCGCAGTCACCAATATGTCTTCGAAAGGCAAGTCATCTGGTAACTGTAATAAAAAAACAAGGCCAGTTACACAATTTGGCAAACCAAAATACATGAAAAAAGGCTGCTATTACTGTAACAAGGAAGATAAGATAGAAAGAAGAGAAGATAGAAAGTGGCGGATTTTACAAACAGTAAATGAACTAATGTCAGTCAAGGTTTAGGTTGAAGCTTGTCGCGGATAATCATACCATTGCATCTCTCTTTTCATATTTATAAAAAAAAAACTTGTCATTTTCACAAACGATATCAAACTAGCGCTTATGTCCAAGATAATCGAAAATATCTCCTTAAAAACTCACCCTCGACAGCAGACAGTGCATCATGGCCATGTCCTCTTCACACGCCCGCACCTGCGGCGCGCGGTGCAGCACGATGGCGGCAGTCACGTACACGGGGAAGAGCGGCGGCGCGGCGAGGAAGTAGTCGTACAGGCGGACCACGTCCGAATACCGCGGCAGGCTGTGACCGAACCACGTGAGGTACCACGGCAGCGCGAACATCGTGCCCACGCCAGATCTGCAATAAAAAAATTGGTTGTCTGTAAAGTCGATTTAACCCATCAAGCCCCATAAGCTCACCGGTGAGCGCGACACAATAGAATAACAAGAGATTTCTAAGAATCCACGATCGAAGGATTAAGGACGGTAGTATGAAAACTACGAACTGAGCCGATCATGCCTCGTTCGTGCCGCGCTCTCGCTTGCGGAACGCAACAATGAGCGTAACGGGACAATGCCGTCATCTTTTTCCTAGTAGTTTCGTCTGTAGCATCGAGTTATTAGACGTTGTCACGACAAAAATATAAATTAAGTTGTTTGCAATAAAAAGACCGGCGCGCGCGGCTTACGACTGTCGCGATACA
This sequence comes from Aricia agestis, assembly GCF_905147365.1. Lineage (NCBI taxonomy): Eukaryota > Metazoa > Arthropoda > Insecta > Lepidoptera > Lycaenidae > Aricia > Aricia agestis. The sequence continues at coordinate 11,599,256 of NC_056406.1, forward strand.
TGGAATTGTACCTTTAGGAGCAGGTTATGTAATCCCTCTTTTATTTGTGCAGGGTGTAAAAACAAAAGTGTATATCATTTAGATTGTATAAGTATCCATTGTACAGAGTTCACCCTGAAAGTAGCAGCACTGAAAAAGTTACTATGGGAAATTCATGACGTCAGGGAATTCCTAATAATAAATAAAAACAATAAGAAGTCAAAAAACTTTTTTGGCGCCGCTGCTACTTCCACAGTAAACTTTATACAAAAGACACCCCAAAAGTATTATTACCTACATACCTACTTTATTTTGTACCTGACCTTGTACCATGAAACTGTTTTGAGACTCATGCAATCGGACGAGAACGCTGCGTCTTACTCTAACAAACGTGAAGTGAATGTCACGTCACGTTTGTTAGAGTAAGACGCGGCGTTCTCGTCCGATTGTTTGAGTCTCAAAACGGTTTCGTAGTAGACCTACTGTACAGTATTACATTATATTATGTAGTAATATTATGTACTCACTTTTCTAAGCAGTCAGCTAGATGCTCGTCAGCACGTCTCACAACGGGCAGCATGTAGTTCAGTAAATGCTGTGTCGGCTGCATGGTAGCCTGCATGAACGGGGCCAGGGGCGCCCCCGGGCCGTACGAGAGGCGGCAGAGTAGCGGAAAGGACGCTCGGTCACCGCACACCAAGAGGAGAGTTATAGCTACATCATGATAACCCTAAAAATAATAAATATGACATTTTAGAAAAGCATAAAAAGAAAACTTTCTATGTTTTACAAGCATATAAAAATACTTTAAGTATTGCTTACAAGTTGCAATAATGACGTCATCATACCGACGTTTCGAAGCGCGAAAAATCCGGGAAAAACGATAGAACGAGATAAAACATAATGCCATAAGGGCGTTCGCTGCGTTAAGCGTGCGAGCGTTATTACTGTGGCGAGCACACGGCGCGGGCGCCCGCGCCGGGCAGCCGCGGCTGGCACACACTCAACGCAGCAAACGCCCTAAAAGCCAGTAGATTTCTCAGCAGCTTTTTCGTGGTTAGCTGCAGCGTCGGTGTAGTAACCAAAAATACATAAAAAGGTAACTTTAGAAAAGATTAAAGTAATATATTATTATTTATATTATAATAATATTGACGACCTCCGTGGCTCAATGGTTAGAGTGTGTGTAAGAGTGTGCAACTCGAGCCGGGGGTCGCGGGTTCGAATCCCGCCGATGGAACAAAAAGTTTTTCAATGTTCCTGGGTCATGGATGTGTATTAAATATGTGTAGGTATGATATAATAAAAATCTTAAATATATGTATAGTATAAAAGTATTAAATATATTTCCGTTGTCTGGTACCTGTAACACAAGTCCTTCAGGTACTTAGCACGGGGCCAGACTGACGTGGTGTGAAGCGTCCATAGATATTATTATTATTATAATAATATGATTATTATTTATATTATTTTTATTATAATAATAAGAAATTCTCATTCATTTACAATGTAGTGTAAAACAAAATATCTACTGTGGTCAAATTATTGTTTTAAAACCAGGGTTTCTTGCTATTGCTTCTATGTGCCTGCTTTATATTTAGTTTAACAATAAATAACAATAACAAATACACAGCAGTGAGTAATACAAAATTGTTAAATGCAATCAAGTAGTGACTGCACTGTTATCACTTTTGGTTTAAACTCACTGATAAGAGAAAATCAATCAGTGAAACATAAATAACGAATGAGTATTTTCTTTATCCTATGTATTTGCATATATATTTTATCATTAATTACTCAGAAGTAGTAACTTGAAAATACCCATAAACAAAAACATTTAAATGCAAACTAAGTAGGTCATTACTTGGAAAAATACTCATCTTATAATAAAAATTACATATTATATTTTCCATTAAGCCTGTGTTCAAAACAAAATAATTATTTTCCACATGGAGTTTAAGCATTTTAAAATTACGTTTTCTTACTATTTAAATTATTTATAGTCAAAAGAAGAAGGGTCATTTTTGTATGGAACCTGTGCTAACACAGTTGGAAGAATATGCCCATTCTTCTTTGGATGTAATATAAAAGATTTGTGAGTTTAGTACCTGATAGTATTTTAAGTGCGGATACTTAATGATAACTCGCAGAATGAGAACAGTGAGTTGATCCTGTAGAGCTACTCTCTGTTCGTATGGAATGCCAGGGGGAAACCTCTTCAGAGACCTGTTCACATCCAACACGACCTAAAACCAAAAACAAACAACAGAGTTAATAAACTAAAACTGGCAATTATAACTATAGTTTGATTATGGAGCACTTAGAAATATGAATACTGACCCATCTCTGCTTGTCTCCTTCATGACAAGGGTTTGAATTCAAACTAATGCACTACTGTCGGAAATCTGCTGAAATGTGGTTGCAATGTATTTGAGCAAGAAGCAAAAACCAACTAGATACTTTGTTTACTCTTAACGGTTTGTTTGTAAAAATATATTTGTTTTTACTTTAAAAACAATTTATCTAGTTACTCTAATAGTTAGTATCTTGTTTTACAATCTAGAATCCGAATCTATGAAACTTTCGAAAAAGGTTTAATAATAATATAAGGTATAATACTTAATTATAAAATATAATTAATTTTACTTTATGGTGAAAGTTTCTGTTATGAAATTTTTATGCCTGAAAATGTGCAGAGTACATTACATAACAATGTGATGAAAGAAGACAATGGTTTATAGCCTATTGGCATACATAAAGTTTTGTTAAGAATTTTTAAGCAACCATCATAATATGTACCAAAGCCTTGTAGAGGTCAACAATGAAACTAAAATATGTAATAATATAATGTATTTTGCCGCTTTCCAAAACATGGGATTAGGCAGGCCCAATGACGTGATAGAACATAGTCCCATATAAGGTTCCAACAGACAAACGTAACAGACTTAGGGCCTGTTTCTCCGCTTCCTAATAAGGCTATCCACCACTTAACTTGGCAGATGAAGTATGTAGAATCTGTCAAAAAAGTTGTGAATAGCCTATTCGGCACTTTATCAGAAAGTGGTGAAACAGGCCCTTAATAAAATAGTACTTTTAAATATAAAAAAAATACCTGATTATATTCAGAATGTGTTGAGAGCTCATCAAGAGATGGTGGTTCTGTCATCTCTTCTTGTGTTACGCCCACTAGAAGCGGCCATATTTTCCGTCTATATTCATCTGCAACATACAGAAGCAGATTAAAAATAATAATTTAATTGTATACAATGCTTTAACAACACTGCTACTCACATTAAAATTGCCTCATAGTTACTCAAAACGCAAATTGCATTACGTAACAACAATCAGGCATCACAGTGAAAGTACAGAGGCATGCAATATGATTTTTCACGACACACAAGAAATTAAAAAATTTAATCTTACATTGCTTAGGTAACACACATTAATTGTTTGTTGCATACTTACTATGATTATGTTCAATTACTAATTTCTTAATATTATGCTCTTATGTCCTAAGTTTACAATTAAAATATTTCATAGGATTTTTGAACTCCTTTAATATGAAAATAATTATTGTTACATTGAATTTTTATTGTATAAGAAAATAAGACACAATTGAAATATATTTAAATTTTATATTGATTATTGTGTTTACATAATTTTAAATTTGCTTAAGCTATTTTGCTACTATCTAGAAACTTTATCAAAGCATAAAAAATTATTTTTATGGTTAGAAAATAAATCAATAACCTTATATTTTTAAAATGAACTTCACTTAATTTAAATCTTACTTTACTTAAATAGATGCTTACACATAACATAGCATACCACTATCACTTACAAGGAACGACAAAAGTCATTCTTAGTAGTAATATGTAAACATTTGATTGTTGGTAAAATAGTGCATAATATTGTCCCTTAGGTAACAATGCCTAGTAAGTCTGAAAAAGTTTTCAGGACAGACAAAAACTTTATATTTCATAACAAATGATTTTAAATTTTTGCAGCCTAAGCGACGATATAGTATAATAATATTGACAAATTACCTGATATCAAACCACCCTTGCTTCTAGCAAGTTCTTTCCATTGCTCCACATTGACTATGTCTGGATTATCCAAGTATTCTTCGATTTGTTTTCGTTTCTCAGTAAGAAATGTATCCTCGAATTCGAATTCTGGAAATATGAAGCCTTATTACTTACTACACAAGCTGTAATTAGACATGGAAACCAGGAGCAAGTTAAAGATTTCGAAGTACTAAACGAAAGAATATAAGGATGAAATGTTGATGAAAGTTTTTATGACATTGAAACCATATTAATGGCTTTGTTTACAATACATACCTTGGTCGAATTTTAATTCGGAAGGTGTAGAGATGTCATCAATATTTTTTGCATGATTCAAGTGTGAATTTTGATTGAAAGATATTGGAGAACAGTCGCCATTGATACTACTTTTATCACTGATTTCACCATCTGAATTTATAGATTCCATTGTAAAAGAAAGTATTCTAGTAAAACCATTACAACATCTTCAATTTTATTAATTTCTTGCAAGAGTAACTGGATGACATGACAATCACAAATGACAAATGACAGTTTGCCGACCACTGTCCACTGGGCACTGACAGCTGACAAGCAAATGACAATTTTTTTTGCTTTCGGCACTTCGGTTATATAACAATGGCCAGTGTCGAGTATAAAATATATGGCGGGAAAATAATCACTTTTTCACATTTCCGGCAAAACTCCAAACAAATGACAATATCTTGTGACAGTTTTTAGGGTTCCGTACCCAAAGGGTGAAAACGGGACCCTATTCATGAGACTTCGATGTCTGTGTGTCTGTCTGTCTCCAGGCTGTATCTCAAGAATCGCGGGGCTAAAATGGTAACTTTTAGCAATTCCTCTCAATTAATTCAGCGACGATATTACGAGCAATATCGTCGGTGATTCATCTAATTTTGTAAAATAACGTCCTACGTCAATGGCAATTAAATTCATTAGCAGATTCATAATTGAAACTGTATTGCCATTCTGAAAAACATAAAAACGAACATGACCGGTTTTTTTTCTACATTTATTTATGATTTTTTGAATGATCCACGAAATATTTGATAAAATTGTTATATTTTATGTATTAAACTGTACATTTATTGTATATTTGTTCATTAAAATCATTTTATAACTAAAAACAAAATGTTGTTTAATAATTTCACCATAATCTTCAAATATCGTTATATTTTCGTAACGTTACTACCGCAAGGGCATCTATGCCTATATAACAATATGAAAATTTAACTGATACTTGAAGTTATTAATTATATGGAAACATAATATGGTGATTTTGATTTAAAGAGAAGTCTCCTAAGCATGTTATGCTACCAAAAAGTAAGATTTTGCACCAAGGTATGCTATGGTTCCGAAGATACTAAGAGAACTCCGGATTCCTTATAGATAAAAGTTTGGGGGTTCCGGCGTTGTTTTACGAAGAAAGCATATTATTATGCTACTATGTAAATTACATTCATCATCATCATCATCACTACCATCACACCACAGACCAATTATACATAAGACTCTTGAATCCCATAAAAAACAGCGTGTCTGCAGTTTTTTGTTCTCATCTGAACGATAGATGGCGTTGAGTGTATCGAATTAGCCTAACAAATAAAAAATACAATAAATAAATGCACCATCTAGTAGACTATTTTTAAAACACGTTCACAAACTGCAAAATTCTCCCAAAGATGTCGCTGATTAATTTTAATCGGAAATGACATTTATTAAAGCTTTCTTAACTCTTTTAGTTTTTGGCTCTTTTAAAATATCTATATTTTTTTTATAAATATAGATACTAAAAAAAATGTTTTTTTTATTCCGTCGGCGGGAATCGAACCCGCGACTCCCGGCTTGAGCTACCAATGCGCTCATCCATCTGTTTTTCTGACATTATGTATTTCTATTGCCGCTATAATACTAATTACTAAAAACAAAATAAATTAAATATTTAAGGCGGGCTATATGTAGCTTCACTCTGCATCCTCTATCAGTTGTATCACGGGGAGTGCTCTGAGGAATTGTTCGGAATCACAGTTCCTGCAACTTTTCGCCATCGCCCCACGCGAAAAATATACTTACCATCCTTATCACCTTGATGAGTGGCAGTCTTCCACCGTGCATTTTTCGCGTAACTTTCTGCCGCGCACTGTAAAACTCTGGAACGAACTGTCACCAGCAGTATTTCCGGACCTATACGACCTGCAAACCTTCAAGAAGAGAGCGTATTCCCTCTTAAAAGGCCGGCAACGCACCTGCAGCTCTTCTGATGTTGCGAGTATCCATGGGCGACGGTATTGCTTTCCATCAGATGACTCACGACTCACAAAATTATGCTCGTTTGGCCTCACCCTAAGGGTTCCTTGTTGACTACGGAACCCTAAAATATGCGTCATGTCGATTTTTTTTTGTGAAATAAGGGGGCAAACGGCAAACGGCAAACGGCTCACTGTTCACTGAATAATTAAATTAATCAACAATCTTGCGCGTAAATAAATAGTACGAGCACACCCGCGTGCACTGTGCAGTGTTCGCTGTAAATAAGAACAAGTATGACAACGCGGTACAAGACGGTAAGTATAGATGTCCGCATCTGGCACAGTAAAATTTAATACTGACAGACAGACGGCCTGACAGACCGAAACTATAAGGGTTCCTTGTTGACTACGGAACCCTAAAAAATAGGTAAGCACAAATCTTGCGAAAAAACTTTGGTGCTCGAAGTTGGGCTTTGAGTGAGATTTCGTGCGTCTACTAACATGAACGGAAGGTGTCTCGTCGAACTGGCATCGTTGCATACCAAAAATTACCGTTAAAAATATCAGTATTAATAACGTTATTTTTATACCTATAGGTATCTTAATATGTTACCCACAGACTTGTATGAATATTAACGAAATGTGTGGCGTCGAACTGGCAACGTCGCATACCAGAAAATAACGATATTTTTACCGGTAATAATAACGGCGTTCTTAAACTATATTTAAATGTTATATTACCTACTAGATATCGTTAAAAATATCGTTAAACTACCCTTATAAAAATAACGGTACGTAACGGTAATTTTTCTAGTAATCGATAACGTTATGAAGCCATGTTATATGCTGGCAACATTTTTTACTTTAGTCATGTTTGTATACAAATTACAAACTTCAAAGTTTTGAAACCGACTTTGTAATTTTAAATTTCTTTAGTTATACAATTTCTATAATGTAGGTATTACGACATAAGAATAGTTCTAAGATCAAAGATGACGTTTATAGTAACATTTGATGATTCTGCTATTTGACAGAAAAGCAATTCGGTTTTATTGGACCATTTTTACGACTTTTCATAGAAAAATGTCAAACAAAAATGAATTGCTTAGTACGAATCATTAAATGAATTGCACGTTAAGAGAAGTTTAAAAATGAATCGTAAATGATTCATTGTATGATTCAACTAAGCGACCATTTTAGCCCCGCCGCTATAGCTTGAGTTCTGAAATTTTCACAGATTGTGTATATCTGTTGCTGCTATAACAACAAATACTAAAAATAAAATAAAATTAATATTTAAAGGGGGCCCCCATACAACAAATGTGATTTTTTGGCCTTTTTTGCTCGATATCAATAATGGCAACAGGTAGGCACTTGATATTTTCACGAAGGCCTTAATTATATGTCTACTTCACTATTTAAGAATAATATTAAAATAAAAAATTAAGGGGGGCTCTCATACAAAAACACAAATTGTCGCCTATTTTTCCTCTCTAACGGTACGGAACCCTTCGTGAGCGAGTCCGACTCGCACTTGGCCAATTATTTTTTTCTTATGGCACTTCGGCTATATAACCATGGCCAGTGTCGAGTATAATAATAATATTATGGCGGGAAAACATTATATGTAAAGGGCCCCGAAGACGATCAAACGGTTTGACTCAAACACGTAAATTTTGGTTTGACTCAAACCGATTTGATCGTTTACAAAGCTAGTTTGAACGGTTTGTCAAACATTTACGTGTTTGAAGCTTGTTTGATGAAATTAAGCTCATTAAATAAAGATTTAAAAAAAAAAAAATCATATTTTCGTTGTGTTTGACGCGCCGTTTGATCGTGTTCCGACGCGTTTGAAGGTTTGATCGAACCCGGCTTAGTTTAGTGCTGGATTATGAAGAAGAAAAAAATAAAGAAGCTGTAGTTTCTAGCACTTTCTGTAGATGTTTGTGGGTAAAACGATATTATGCTAGTCCATAGTCCATACCATTCTTTGGACCAGTCTTTTTTTTTATGAAATAAGGGGGCAAACGAGCAAACGGGTCACCGCAACTTCCGTCGCCCATGGACACTCGCAGCATCAGAAGAGCTGCAGGAGCGTTGCAGGCCTTTTAAGAGGGAATAGGGTAATAGGGGAGGGTAGAGATGGGAAGGGAATAGGGGAGGGTAGGGAAGGGAATAGGTTAGGGGATGGGGCCTCTGGTAAACTCACTCACTCGGCGAAACACAGCGCAAGCGCTGTTTCAAGCCGGTTTTCTGTGAGAACGTGGTATTTATCCGGTCGAGCCGGCCCATTCGTGCCGAAGCATGGCTCTCCCACGTATAATTTGCGGCCGGCCATAGCCTGGAGACAGACAGACAGACGGACAAACGTCGAAGTCTCAGTTGTAGGGTCCCGTTTTTACCCTTTGGGTAGGGAACCCTAAAAACACGCTAATCATTTATTTTCTTCAAAAAATTTTAACAAATTATTGCCTTGTCATTAGCTTTTAACTAGTTTTTATTATTCGTAACTTTTAACGTAGCTTTTAGGTAACCCATAAATCCCCAAGCGACAGCCGGCTGCCGCATAAACTAAAAATCTGTTGTGTCTGCAATACCCGATGGAGGTGTTAATACGTAGGTCTATGCAAAGTTTTAAATTAATAGACTATAACTGGAGATAGGTAAAAATGTGCCCAAAGATCCCGTTACATAGGTACATAGATACATACATACAGCCCAAGCTTATAAAAGCGTGTTCAAAATAAGTTCAATATTTACAGAGTCCTTGATAATATTGTTAACATTCCTAGGGCGGGTCTAGAGAAAACATATTTAAGCTATCCGTCTGTTTACCTACGGACGAATTTATTATTAATTAATTACAGTTTAACCGATTTTATGTAATTATTTCATAATAATTGTTTCCTATTATAGGTATCTAAACATCGAATTGTTGTACAATTGAAATTAATAAATTATGTTACATACAAAATGCGTTAGGATCTACTTCCCTTAAAGGTAACTTCAAAGTAATAATAATAATAATAAACATTTATTCAACATTCACAAAGTCGTAAATCATATAGGAGAAGGTGATAATGTGGCCCCCACTTTTTATCAAGCTTAATTAAAAAAATATAGGAGTCAGAAACCTAAAAATATACATTATGGGACTTCTTATTCATTTGTTTAAACATGTCTTATTGGGGAATAAATAAAACTCGAACTTACAGGATAATCGAAACTAGTTATTAATTATTCTTATTTAATTACATTAGGTATTTTCAGATCAAGTGTGTGACTCCCACAGCAAAAATCACAAATATAATAATTATAGTCACCTTCGGAGACCCCACAGGCTACATGAGCCCATAAATCACAACTTTGACGCTGTACCCATGGCTCTCCAGCTCTCTCATTGGAATAAATTGTGTCGCAGAACGTAAACGGCACGTCGGCGTTTACAGAAACCATATTTGTGTATGAGTCGGCATAATCAGTATTTACTAGTGACCGACCGAACTTTCGGTTTCGGTTTCGGCCAGTATCGGCCAAAAAATTTAGTTTCGGCCTTAGTTTCGGTTTCGGCCAAAATATAGCCGAAACTTTCGGCCCCGCCGAAACTCATGCGTGGTTCGGTAAACTTTACAGTTAACTCGACGTGCTTGCTTGCCAGCGAGGTCCCGGCTCAGTTCGCCACCATCTATTCATTTAGTTTTGAGATTATATTGTGTTCCAGATTAGTCCCAAATCAGAAATTAGCACTTCGTTTTATTTTCATTAACTTGTCTAATGTCTAAACTTATTTTTATCGAAATTATATTATTGAATTTTATTTCTACGACAAACGCAGGCTTATCTATATATGTAAAATGGATTTTCAATTGTGTTAGTAACGCTAAAACTCGAAAACGGCTGAACGGATTGAATGGATTGGGATCGATTGTCTTAAAATATTCGTAGAAGTCCAGGGAAGATTTTAAAGTGACACGAAGTTCACCGGGACAGCTAGTTTAATATAAATATTTATTGGCAAATTACGTGCTACATAATATAATGATATAACAATATAACAATGTTTCCCAAACAAGCGATTTAGTAAATTCTATGATAAATTGATTATAATATTGTGTGTGAACTTTATTTACTTAAGAATTTTGTTTGACTGTCAGATTATAGGATATATTATGATATATCTTGTGAGATTTATTAGTCAATCATCTCGCCTCACTCTTTTCCTTTTACCACGCGTTTTATTTAAATATTTAAAATTAGCTTTTAACTATGGACACGCAATCTCTTAGACCATTCCTACCCTGCTAGAATCTTATCTAGTACGTCGTTAATGTCTAAGGGAGGATTTCACCAATCACACATCTTCGTTTTATAAAACTTAGTTCTCATTAAATGCGTTCCTACGGGGATGTAAATCTCGTTCTTTTTTTCAAATTGATTTTATAATCTTCTCATATTTGTCTGTATAAACATGTATAAATACGTTTAGAACTGGTTTAGTGTGCGCTAAGTGCCTTCAATTTCTTTGGTGAAATCGCACCTGCTTGGAATCGTATAAAAAACGGATAAAGGAACGGATTATAGTACAAAAAAGTTTTTAGGGAACATAGGTATTCGAGTCTAAGATTAATAATATTTATTTTAAGGAATGTCGCAAAAAGTAAAAAATTCAATGTGGTACTTTTTCTTTAGTATAAAAAGTTGTGATTTATGTTAAAAATCCATAAATTTCAGTAAATAATCGTAATTTTTAATGTTTTACCCAGTTTCGGTTTCGGTTTCGGCCGAAACTGAGAGTTAGGCCGAAAGTTCGGTTTCGGCTGAAAAATCAGTTTCGGTCGGACACTAGTATTTACGGTGTCTTCGACACTTACAGAGCTACTGCTGGGTATTGTAATTTGTAGTGTATCTCTTGCGTCAAACGGCATTCTCACCAGCGCCTTCTCCATAGTGGTCATGTCTTCCACGTCATGAAACACTCTTACATGTAATCAGTAGCGGCGTTAGGGGCGGGCGACGTTGGGCGACCGCCCAGGGGCGCCGGATAAAAATGGGCGCTGAAGGCAAACAAAAGTGGCGCTAAATTTCTTCAGCACTATCAGCACCCTGGGCGCCGATGAAATCACGCCCAGGGCGCTGGGAGTGCCAAAACCGGCTCTGCATGTAATGTGACCCATTACGATCAATGTGAGGGGGCCGAATTACAATAAATGCTAATATTTAAACCAGAGGTTCCCAAACTTAACCAACTAACCAACATAAGCCCACTTTTAAGGTGTTGGTGCATGAAATATTGAGCACGTCAATGATCACAAAATTATTATAGTGATTAATTATTCTACAAAAGCGCCAAGTTACACTAGGGGCATTACAATTTTAAGTATGTCGCGTCAGGATTACAAAGAAAAATATTATTTACGTTTACGTCTATGACATCACTTGAGTAATAATTATTCAGAAAAGTGGCACGTTTCCACGAATCACGATATAGCTTAGAGTTCTAGCACGTAGTTCCCGCGCACCAGCAAGGCTCATAGGCGGAGTTCAGACACGACTTTAACTAGGCGGGCGGGCAGCACGGCATCGGCGAGTCTTGAGTCTTCAGTCTTCACTCTTCACACACTCTTTCTGAATATGGAATATGCAAGTTCTTACAAAAACAATTTCTGAGCTTCTTATGACATTGGCTGCCTATATTTATAGTATTTATAGGAGAAGTCAAGTCGGGTCACCAAATACATTTTTATAGACCCCCGTTAACGACTTGTGGACCCCCATGTTTTTTTTCACGCAAGCGTAGACACCTCCCGTGGACCCCTGGCAGCCTCTGTTGGATTTGTACGGTACTAAATTAGTAGCATGACGCGAGTATCCCGTTGCACCAAAATTATACTGGAAAGCGTTGTTAAAACTTTAAAAAATTGAAGGGGGCCAATATAAATGTGCAGGGGCCACATTACAAGCTGTATATAATATTATCTATTGAATATTGTATTAATCTACCTCGCATAAATCATACTTCATAGTTTTATATTGTCGGCAATCGTTGTTTTAATTTTCAGAAATAGAAAACGAAAATTGTTGAGCTCTATTAATTAACATGAGTTATACTAATATCAGTAAGTATATAAATATAATATACTCAATATATTATGTATAACTCTACAACAATATGGGACTCTACCGTTCACATTATATCGACAAATGACTTTTTTTAATCAATGAGAAAAACTGAAGAAACTTTGAAGCAATTATAATGTACCGCTGTAAGTCACTACCTATAGGAAACGATCCTCCCCTGGCGGTAAGAGTCCCCACGGACAAGCCGTCGATTTCTCGACAAACCTATGAACATAATACGCAAATACAATAACGACGGGAAATAGAAAGTGTAATAAACTTTGTTACAAAATAGTCACTTATTAACGAATTAAATCATTTATACTTTCGCACAAATTGATTTATTATGACGTAGAGCGTTCGAATTAATTTCGTCGCGTCTTTACAATGAGACCGGGCGAATTTTATTAAATTGGTTCGATTCGCATAATGTTGCCAAACAATTTCTTCGGCCCCCCGTTTCTAGGGAGGGCTTATAAAGCGCGGAGAAAGGCCCGAGCGCGCAGTCCACAACACACCCTCCGCGCGTTCCGTTTCGCGCGATTACTGATAAACATCTAGTGTTACGGATATTCTCTGAAAAAGTGAAAATGAGGTAAATATCCTTATCATTGTATTGAAATTTTTGTGTAAATAATTGCTGGAGGTATTTTTTATGCGATAAAATAAATACTTAATTGATGTTTGCATAAAAAATAATAATTATTTTTTATTCATAATTTAAGTAAATGAGTTCAAGCACAAAATTAAATCTCATTTAACACTTACCGGATCATGATTTATTTTAATATTAGGTACAACATCGGCCTGTAATTTGTTTAAAAAATAATTAATTAGGTAAGTATCTAATTACTTACTCATAAATTACTTTGATGAATTATCTAATTTTATTATTATTTAGTGACTGAAACTAAAGGCAAGGTAGATGTACTAAACATATCCACTTTACATCTATATACCACCCGCAGAAGGTAAGTATAATAGTTAATAATAGGATTTAAATGTTAATTTAAATTGAAATAATCATGTCAAATTTTAAATTTTGATTTTTGTGACAATAATTTGTAAAGTAGGACTGCAAAACATTTTACCTATTCGTTGCTTTTTTTCTTATCTACTTATTTGAAAATTACTATGTCGTCTTCAAATAAATATGAATCAAATCTTAATATTCTGAAAACAGCATTTAAAGTTTTTAAATGAAAGCAAAATAATCGCAATTAGATATTTTTCAGGTGTTAAATAGGTTTTAAGTTTGGCCTTTGGACAAATTAAGACTTTGATTTTTGTTTGACAATTATTGTTGGTCCAAACTTCGGATTTTATCATCTCTACAAAAACTCAAAACGATTCATTTATTATAATCAATTCAAAGTGATTGAATCTACGTTAAATAAAGACTTAGGATTCAGAGCAGAAGCATCCAAAATTGCAGAATAAGTCATAATGTCAGTTTGTTAAAAAAATATAATCCAAATAAAAAATTGATCGCTCGTCATTATCGGAATGGTAATAAACTTTCACTCGTGTGTATACAAATAATCAGGTGCACACAGCACAGGTGTTCGCAGGTTATGGTATAATTGCCGTAAGTACGGCTGTTGACTTTGCCTAGAAAGTGTTATTGTATGTCGGCATCTATAGATGACAAGAAATCACCGTTTATAAACGGTGATTTCTTGTCATCCAGACTGACCTTTAATGATCTGACGTTAAGAAGTGATTTCGATATTAGAGTAAGTAAGAGTTAAAGTTCAATTGGCGAATCGAGGTACAAAATCATGTCAAAATTTGTATGAAATTATTCTGTCTCTTATTGTTGTTTTGACCTTAGTACCTAGGTACATTAGATAAAGTACATAATAATAATTGTTAGATATCATCAATTGTTTATAATCAAGTCGTAAATGATTTCGCGAACTTATATTTGAACGCGGTTAAGCATTAGTGTACTAACCCACATAAAAATTACGTATTTAGTTATGAATGCAGTTATGTTCTTTACATGATTTAGAACAAAACTGCATTCAAAATTTAACAACAAAAAAAATTGTGGGTTAGGACACTAATGCTTAACAGCGACCATTTAGTGCACAGTAAAAATTAAGGCGTATCATTGCGTAAAGTTTTATCACGGGTCTCCTAAAATAATGCAATAAATAAAATCAAGAAATGCAGTTTTCCTTAGTTACATAAGATTATCTAAGAGGGAAAACAAAAAACTTGTAACGGTGTTATAGGGACGATATATACGTAGTGCGTAGACTCGCTTACGCGGATTATCTCACCGAAGCCTGCTCTACACGTTTGACTACTCCGAGACCAGCCTGACGGACGACATTCAGTCTGCAATTACACAATATCCAGTCCCGTGAATTTATGACCTATTTTCTCTCATTGCCTCTCCAGTAAATTTCTCATTTGATTTGTTACTTATGTTCAATGAATTCTAAAATATATCAATTTTATCAATCAACTTATTAAGTCCATAGAGGAAATCATCAGGTTTATAATAATCTGGAATGAGAAGTTTATAATAATCTGGAATGAGAATATTATAATAGATACCATCTAGGTTTACTCGTTTTAGGTTCGCGTCGAGAGGGACTGGTATAAAGTTTAGTATTCAATGAGAGAGAATTTGTAACTTTCTTTCCAGGTTATCTTCCGTAGAGCTAAATTTAGGGTCAATATTGACGATAACATCGTACCTGTAATACCTAGAATCGATGTCTGTAATTGTCAATAACAAAGTTCCCACAGCGCGGGCCGCTGCGCTTGCGCAAGGCTTGCTCGCTGCGATGGTAGTACAGACCCTGTAGCGAAGACCTTTTCTTTATAGCTTCTTTATAGAATCGCCAATCAAAATATAAGAAATTGATATCAGACGAGTCGAACGTCAACTTGATATTAACGAACGCTTATGTCAATTCCTTACATTTTGATCGGCAATTCTATGAAGAAACTATAAAGAAAAGGTTTTAGTTAAAGGGCCAGGACCACACATTACTACAATACATTATACAATACAAGCTCCAAGTATTAATATTAAGTTATGTGCTACGGCTGCCCAAATAAGAGACTCGTTAGTTATCATTAGTTTGATGCTTAGAGGCTTAGCCCTAACGAGATATTATAGTAATTATTTATCCTTTAGAATATCGTAAAGTCCTTATTGAAACTAGATTTTAGTATAGTTGCCTGTTCACTGGATAATATGAAAAGATTACACAAAAGAGTACACAAATGATGATAACTACACGAATTAAACCCTACCGTGAATTCTTTAAAATAAGATAAGATTATCATAATTCAGCAACAATCAACGCTCTGAAAGATCACAGATAACCTTAGTTTTCCTCTAATTTCCTCCGATTACACTTAAAAGTATAATAATTGGAATCTTCTAAAGCGAAATCGAAACGGACGCGTTTACTCCCATTTCCGCCAACGCTAATCTAATGCGTTACGTGCGTTACCGTAACATGTACTGTACATTATACATAACACGCGATACCATAGGAAATATTTGACAGAATCGTCACTTAATTGACGCCATTTTAAAAACAAATGTCTGACATTCCGATACGATTTCCGTGGTTATTAGGCGAAAGTTGAATTTGATTATAGATTGCAGGAAACCTTTTTGCGTTAATTCGGATTATTGGCTACATTGTAATTAAAATTAAACTGCGGATAATTTGAAAAATAACAGAGTAATAAGGGAAACAGAGGTGATTTGTCGATTAATATACCAAATATAAGTATACCCACTTATTATAAATGCCAATTTGAGCGATAGTCATACTAAGCCCGTTACCACTCAATCTTAATGGTTTCTAAGCTTCGATAATTTTGTTTTATACATACAGCAATTTATATAAACACAAAGAATACATACTAAAAACTATAAGCCAATTAGTTTGTCTATATTTACGGAAAAAACTATTTTAAAGAATGATTTCACCTCTTGGTCTTGGGTTGCCTTCAGCTTCATATTTTGTGTTGTTGGGTGGGGACGATTCCGCCCATTGTAATTTGATCATAAACTTTATTAGTGATTAAAGGTGATTAACCTCTCTGACCTCTATTCTGAAACATAGAACGACAATAGACGATATAATAAAACTACTTCAACTGAATTTAATGTCCAATCTATTGTAGTCATGAAAATTAATAACATGACTTTTGGCCTTAGTCTAAATTGTCGCCGGTTGTAATGTGTGTCAAATTAAAGTAACAGGCACCGCGGCACGCATGTAAGACCATTCGGAGCAATTTTTCCTCTGGCAGGACCTTTATGGTTAGGACATAAGGATTAATCTTTAACTCTTTAAACCGTTTACACACTATAAAGTATGTTACTCAATCAAAATGGTATGTTACAAAGTTGACCACATTAATCTTAGAGTGACGAATGTAACGAGTAATGACTGTTTATTACAGATCCGGGTTAGGTACTAAAATTGACGAAAAAGTAGCAAAACAAAATACGAAAGAATATACTTTATATCTTCCCAAATTGTGCGTTGCGACTCGCGAGATGGTTTGTAGAAGAGTCGCAGTCAGTGGACATTCAAAATATAAAGTTTATAATATCCATACTATATTAATTATTATTTTTAACAAAAAAATAAAAACGAACTTCCAAGGTAAAAACAATAATAAGATCCTTATAATATGAACTAAATTAAAAAGTATTAAATATTTTTTCCTATCTATTAGTGCCTTTTTCCGAATTCGACTAAACCTCAACTATTTCTGTACTCAATCTTCATCATTTTGAAGTCGGTGCCAGTTCCAAAAGTTTCAAATATAGCATATGCTTTCAGTTCTTAAAACAGCAAACTTGTATCTATAAGGAATCCGGAGTTCTCTTAGTATCTTCGGAACCATAGTATACCTCGGTGCAAAATCTTGCGTTTTGGTAGCATATGCTTAGGATGCTTCTTATAAAACCAAAATCACCATATGTTTCCATATAAATTTCGAGGAGTTCCCTCGATTACTCATGGATTCCATCATCAAGTCACCACTTTTGTGAACATGGTACCAAATTGGAGTGAAACCTCATACAACAAAACAAAAATTTCGAAAATCGGTTCACAAACGGCGGAGTAATCGTTGAACGTATATACACAAATAAAAAAATAAAAAAAATCCACAGCCGAACATATAACCCCCTCCTTTTTGGAAGTCGGTTAAAAATGCGACAGTGTGTCTGTCTGTCAGTATATGTGTTTGTTACCTCTTCACGCCTAATTCTCTGAACCGATTAAGATGAAATTTGGTATAGAGATACTTTAGGTCCCGGGAAAGGACATAGAATTGTTTTTGGTGCTAAAATTGCACTACATTCGTTTATTGCGTTGGCAATAAACGAATTTTGGTGCAACAGAGTTGCGGGCATCATATAGGTGAAAATATAAAGTTTTTATTTTTAACAGACGGACAAACACCTTTTTGCATTCATAATATTAGTATGGATGTATTTTTGTGATTATCGGCGGTCGTGTCTTGTCGATATCGCAATACTCATCCCTTTGTAACATCAAGGTTGATGCCACATATCAGTTTTGTCAGTGGACTGATTGTGAACTGGTTTTTCACGTGTGTTGGGCAATCGATAGCAACATGTCATTGTTCAGTACTGTGTCAATGCTTGTTGGCTAACGGTGCTAAACGCATTCGTCTAATGAATTGTCTTATTGACGCTAATTTAAGATAGAGCTATTCAAGGTACCATGATACTTGTGATGCAAGTTATAGACAAGATCGAGGTTAAAGACGCAAGATCAGGCCGGACTGGATTCGTACAAATGTTTTTTTTTAAACGGGCAAACGGCCTACATTCTGCAACTCATGTGATGTCCGTTTCAAAAGTAGGAACCAACCACGAAAATCCTGTGATAACAATACTAATCGCTTAACAGAATATCATGCCTTCTCCTTTGCTCATGAGCTTAGCGAACTAGATTTTAATAATAATATGATATTCAATCATTTTTAAATACAAACAATATTTTAGAGGCGATTACTAGTAAGAAGAGTGTGACTGTGAAATTCTGATGTTTAAAAAAACCTATATTAAATATATTTTGCGAACTAAAATAAGTTTTCTCGTCAAATACATATTTTCATTTGTTTCAACATGTCTATCACAGGAAGTATCAATTTAACCCATTAAGCCCCATAAGCTCACCGGTGAGCGAGACACAATAAAATAACAATAGATTTCCAAGAATCCACGATCGAAGGATTAAACTCTTTTTAAATGTCTATAGATCATAAGATAAGTTCGTAATGTGCTAGAAATGAGATGTATATGCGTTGCGAATCGTTGTGTGCTCGCCGCGTGAAATTGCAACCGGAACTAAGCTTTTTAGTTTTCGCCACTTGTGCGCACACGCCATGAAATATCTTCATCTCGTAACTATTACTACTTAGAAACAGTGACGGATTAACCCTTAACCAAATTAAGCAATTGCCTAGGGTATCACGTCTGAGCGAGCACCAGAGGGAGCACGAAAAAAAAATGTCCTTAGGGCGCGTTCACGTCTCACTCTCACCCTCACGTCACCAACAACCACAACAAAAAAAGGTTCTAGGAAAAAACTATTGTTTTTAAGCGGCAAAGGCTTAAAGACCGATTCTAGTTGATATAGTACAGATAGGGGGGCCCACAGGCATGGATTGCTTACGGCATCAAATAGCCTTAATCCGTCACTGCTTCGAAAAAAAAACATAGTTTATAATCAGTCCGTCGATACTTCTAATTTTTAAACTCCGAAACTCATTCAACAGTGATATTCTGTAAGGGTGAAACCAAACGAGTGTAATTTTGTGAGTTGGGAGTGGCAGAATTTCGGTTGCATAAATAACTTTTCATACAAATCATGACAAAATTACGCTCGTGTGAATCAAACAGGACTTTTGTATGAAACTGAATGCAGCAGAATTTCTGCCAGCCGAAATTCTGCGAGCCACAACTCACAAATTACGCTCGTTTGGCTTCACCCTTACTCTAACAATAACACATCTCTGTTGGTTGCGTAGTATGTACTCGTATGTTCGTCTGTGGTATGTGGGCCTTTAATTATATTACTAGCTCTTTGACTGAGCTTTGCTCGGTATTCGATAAAACACGATTAAAATAACATTTTCTAAAAATGATTCCTAGCTAGATCGATTTATCGCCCCCGAAACCCCCTATATATTAATTTCATGAAAATCGTTTGAGCCGATTCCGAGAATTGCTCGTATATAGATATAAGACTAGCTGTTGCCCGCGACTTCGTCCGCGTGGACTTCAGTTTATAGTACTTTATAGCGCGCGATGTCAACAAAATTGGTGTCAAAAGCTTTTATAAAAAAACCCTGGTACCCCTTAAATCAATACAGCTGTGCAGTGTGCACACAATAAGTATTTCATTTTTTTATATTAAACTTTATATTTTATGCCAAATTTTAAAGCTTATTAGCCCTCCGATTACACAACTTTACCCATAAACTATTTATCATTGATAGATTTAAGGTTACGTCACTGCACAGATAAAGTACTGAGTTATTTAATACCGTAGAATAGATATAACAATCGAAAAAAATCGAAACTTAAATGTAAGATGATACCACGTCTTATAGGAAGACTTTTGAGCAAGCGTCAGCGCGATGTAGAAGACGCACGGCGCCATCTATTATGAATTGTTGGAACTAACTTAATTTGAACAAATTTACGCATTTTCACCCCCTTACAACCCTTTTTTCCAGTAAAAAAAGTAGCCTATGTCCTTTCTCAGGCTTTAGACTATCTGTATACAAAATTTCATTACCATCGGTTCGGTAGTTTTGGCGTTTGGCGTGAAAGCGAGACTGACAGACAGACAGACAGACAGAGATACTTTTGGCGTTTGGCGTGAAAGCGAGACTGACAGACAGACAGACAGACAAAGATACTTTCGCATTTATAATATTAGTATAGATTATGTGCACACTGCACAGCTGTTTTTGGGTATTTTGATTAATTAAGGGCCGCGCTACACCGGAATGGCAGCGGCGAGGCGAGCACTTTCAGCGCTGCCATTCCGATGTAACGTGGCCCTAAGAGGGGGTACCCCTCTTACCAGGGTTTTAAAAAGTTTTTAAATTTGACACAAATTTTGTTGACACCGCGCGCTATAAACTAAAGTCCACGCGGACGAAGTCGCGGGCAACAGCTAGTTAGTTAATAATAACGTGTATAACAATCGAAAGAATCGTAAAACCTACCTCAACATGGTACCACCTCTTATAGAAATACGCATGAGCAAGCAATAGCGCGATCTAGGGGACTCTTGGCGCCATCTGTTTTGAGTTTTTTGGAACTAAGTTAATTTAACCAAATTTACGCATTTTCACCCCCTTACAACCCCTTTTTCCAGTTAAAAAGTAGCCTATGTCCTTTCTCAAGCTTTAGACTATCTGTGTACAAAATTTCATTACAATCGGTTCAGTAGTTTTGGCGCTGTTGTTTTTGAATTTGATGTCTAAGTTGGTAGGTGAGTTATTAGTTAATAACGTGTATAACAATCGAAAGAATCGTAAAACCTACCTCAACATGGTACCACCTCTTATAGAAATACGTATGAGCAAGCGATAGCGCGATCTAGGGGACTCTTGGCGTCATCTGTTTTAAGTTTTTGGAACTAAGTTAATTTGACCAAATTTACGCATTTTCACCCCCTTACAACCCCTTTTTCCAGTTAAAAAGTAGCCTATGTCCTTTCTCAGGCTTTAGACTATCTGTGTACAAAATTTCATTACTATCGGTTCAGTAGTTTTGGCGTGAAAGCGAGACAGACAGACAGACAGACAGAGATACTTTCGCATTTATAATATTAGTATAGATAATATTCTAACGTATTAAAAACTATAAACAAAAACATACTAACTAATAAGTATGATTAGTTCTATGTTACAATAAAGTAAAAAATAAAACGCCATCTGTTGAATCGTATTAGAACTAAAATGTTCATTCCATCGATATATTTCTGGATTTTTTATAATATTATACATAAAATATGTTTAAGATTTTTGAAATTTTATTTTAATACACATCCAAGACCCAGGAAAATTGAAAACTTTTTGTTCCGCCTGCGGGACTCGAACCCAGGACCCCCGGGATGAGCGCTGGCCACGCGCAATGCGAATTCATTTTCATCGAAATTTTCATGGAAATAAGATATTTTCCCACATCAAAATGTAGCCTATGTCCTTTCTCAGACTCTAGAATAACTGTATACAAAATTTCATTGCAATCGGTTCAGTAGTTTTGGCGTGAAAGCAAGACAGACAGACAGACAGACAGACAGACAGACAGACAGACAGACAGAGATACTTTCGCATTTATAATATTAGTATAGATTAACGCACATCAAATTCACTTTTACTTACCTTTTTATTAATCACGTATAATTTCGCTTTAAACTGTTACTAAAAATAAATTGCACTTAATAAAATAATTATTATGTAGGTACAAATTATAATTGCTAATATTAAATTAGAAACCTCGTCGTGGGAATAAATCATTGGAGTTGTCAAGTAAAAGCTACGACGTACTATGACTAACATAGTAGTCATGTTATGCAACGTAAAATTAATAAAGTCATTAGCACGATATACATGCGTTATATAAACATAAGTACCGTACTAAAACGGACCTAAAAGTGACCACTGTGTTTAGTTTATTCGAAACACGCTGGCTACAACCCGTGTACATTATAGGTAGGATACAACATTTCATGATATTTTAATTATAATGTATTTTAATATAATACATTACAAGTATTTAACAATTACACTAATTAATAGTAATAATAATTATTTTAATAACTAACATGATTTATTTAGTTAATTATAACAGTGAGAAGCGTGCGAGCGCGTTGATGTCTTTTACAGCGGAGTTGTACCTATTGTATTGTCGCGACTTATAACCGTTGTCGTTGCCGTTGCCGTTGCCGTCTATAATGATAAAAAATCATTAATTAATATATGTATAATACGCTAAACTAGTTTTAAAACCATATTCATACTAATATTATAAATGCGAAAGTGTGTTTGTCTGTCTGTCTGTTCGTTTTTAGCACCTCACAGTTCACACCTGAACCGCCGAGCCGATTTTGCTGAATTTTGGTATGAGGTTACTTTGAGTTTCGGGAAAGGATATAGAATACTTTTTATACCGGAAAAATGTACGGTTCCTGCACGATAAACTAATTTTTGCGCAACGGAGTTGCGGGCGTCATCTAGTTTATAATAAAAGTAAATAGGTCTAAAACTGTACACGAACTATCAAAAGAGGAACGAAGAAAAGGCAGTAAGCGTGGCGGGGCATTAACACAAGCTATTAATAGGTGTTTATGTATGTATATATATATATATATATATATATATATATATATATATATATATATATATATATATATATAGGCAGTAAGCGTGGCGGGGTACCATTTCATAGTCTTTTAGATCGAGACTCGAGTTTGTCAAGCGATAATTAAAAAAAATCTATATCTACCTAATATTATAAACCTGAAGAGTATGTTTGCTTGAACGCGTCAATCTCAGAAACTACAGGTCCGATTTAAAAACTTATCTCAGTGTTAGATAGATCATTTATCGAGTAAGACTCATCATTTATCGAGAAGGTTATATTATATTATTACTCTAAGACTAATACGACAGAAGAAACTCAGGAAAATGTGGGAAAAACGGGGGAAATATTTTTTATGGGAAAATGTACCTACGGATTCTGTAAAATTTCTAATTTACGCGGGCGAAGCCGCGCGGGACATCTAGTATATATATATATATATATATATATATATATATATATATATATATATATATCCTTGGTGCGAAAAATCTAATTAATAATAAAATAACAAAAAAAGGATATGAACGAACAGTCCATAGACGGCCACAATTTTATAATAAAAAAAAAAATAGGTGTTTATGATATTGGGCTTAATTTATCGCTTTTTATCTGAAATAAAGATCCCATTTCCTCAACAAATACAACGGGAGTGTATTACGTAATGAAAGTAAAAGTGGAGATAATTCGCGCGGGCACGCGAGTTTGAGATCGATCGCTACAACACTACCGACTATACGACTTGTAGTTCCGATTTCCGATTATTACGATCCTTTTGCCGTAAGGCCCTATTAAAGGCACTATCAGAGGTAATATCTAAACGAATCGTAGGTAATATTTTTTTGACAGAGCTGGCGTTGTTGCAGATACCGCAACTTGGTACCGCAATTTTATTCGTTAACCCTTAAAAAGCAACATCAGGTCAGCGTCTTAATCATGCAGAGGTAACGACAGAAATACATACAAACTTTTGCATAATTTTATAATATTAGTATGGAATTAAATACATAGTCTAACTAACAGTGACTAGCTAGCTATTGCAGTGACTCAGCATTCAGGTTCAGATGCTATCTGCCACTGTGCCACAGCTATTTGCAAAAACAAAATGTTTCTTTTACTTTCTAATTGACTTGTTTTATTTACCGTTTGCAACAATGGCTATTTAAAAAGCTATATTGGCCTTTCTAACAAGCTTTTGTCTGTACGTTTGCTCGCCATTATATCTTAATATCGATAACGAGAACAAAGATGCAGATTTATCTTGTTTTAAGACTAGCTTTTTTTTCGTTAAAGAGCGAATAGTTACAAAATTATAGCATGATCTTGATTGCTTAATCATTCGCCACGTCTTGATCGAGTCAATGATCTTTTACGAACTTATAATTAAGATTTTAACGAAAAGACCTAGACCCAAAAAATAGAAGTGGATCCAATCCTTTATCTCGAGTTTGCCAACGCTTTCGTCACGGACCAGATAAGTCTCGTATTGCAATGGTCACTGGACAATACCTAACTTAATACGCAAGATTCTATTTCACGATCCGCTGGTTTTTCCAGAGAAAGCAATCGATAGAACTGTTGCGGTCGAAATTACATTCGAAATTCGATTGAAGCAAAAATACAACTCTAGAAAGCTAATGAACGAACGAAACTCGACATTTAATAGGAAAAAAAAACATGACTCAGCCCAATATTTCGAGACTAAGGCTTAGGGTGAAGCCAAAGGAGCGTAATTTGTGAGTTGTGAGTCGCAGAATTTCGGCTGGCAGAAATTCTGCTGCATTCAGTTTCATACAAAAGTCCTGTTTGATTCACACGAGCGTAATTTTGTGAGTCATGATTTGTATAAAAAAGATATTTACGCGACCGAAATTCTGCGACTCACAACTCACAAATTACGCTCGTTTGGCTTCACCCTAAGACGAATTTAATGATGTATCTCAAGCTGAAACAGTTCGCTCGGAAAACTAAACCTCTCTTTCTTCATTTTTTATGCAGTTGGCTAAGCATAAAAATTCGATTTGTAATTATTCTCTTTAGCGCTTTCAAGCTGCAGTATCTTGATTAAAATAACGGCAACAAGAAAATATATTATACTCGTTATCTGGACGAAATGTGAAATGTTACTTTTATTATTATTTAATTACAACAGCTATGAGATAAATACTGTTATGTTTTACTACTGTGTTATGTAATTTGAGCTACCTAGCAAGTGTACCGTAGTAGGCACAGAAAATATTTTATTATTTATCAGATAATATGCAAACTATGGTAGATTTAAGATTGGTATAGACTATAGTGAGTAGAGACTGAAAGTTAATATTATATTAAAGTATACGATAAGTCCAACATTTGATAAAGTTATAATCCATCTATATATATAAAACTCAAAGGTGACTGACTGACATGGTGATCTATCAACGCACAGCCCAAACCACTGGACCGATCGGGCCGAAATTTGGCATGCAGGTAGATGATAATATGACGTAGGTATCCGCTAAGAAAGGATTTTAATCAATTCTACCTCCAAGGGGTTAAAATAGGGGATGAAAGTTTGTATATAATAATACTTCTTAACGCGAGCGAAGCCGCGGGCAAAAGCTCGTAACTTATAGTTTCTTCTGTGACCACACAAAATCTAAAAGAAAAACATAGTCATATATTTTTATTGCACAAATTACAATTATACATAATGACGGTAGCAGAATGTATTACCAGTGTTTACACATAATGAAATCAATGTTTAAATGTCAAATGTACGAGTTATGTAAGAGATCATACCCGTTTGACTTCCTTTTAATGTGTCAGCATAATTTCACTGTTGCATCATTTTAATTTTCCACAACTTTGTCTTCTTGTGTATAATATAATACTATTAAACATTTTTATTCAAAATCCAGTCATCCAGAGATGGTAGATGTGAAAACAACAACTCAAAGCATATTGATTAAAAAATTTACTT
This sequence comes from Aricia agestis, assembly GCF_905147365.1. Classification (NCBI taxonomy): domain Eukaryota; kingdom Metazoa; phylum Arthropoda; class Insecta; order Lepidoptera; family Lycaenidae; genus Aricia; species Aricia agestis. The sequence continues at coordinate 11,625,038 of NC_056406.1, forward strand.
ACAAACTATTTTGAGAATTCGATTCAGTAAACTAGATGTAGATCAACATCTGTGAAACGTGAGCCGTAGCCTTCATAAGCTTGTCAAAAAGTAATTAATTTTTTGATTAAATGTAATTATCAATTATTTGTCAGGCTTTAAAGCAAGGTATTGTGAAACTTAATGATTTTAATATGGCTAAAGGTACACACTAAAAGTTTTCCCATCTTGTTAATCTTCATTTGAGGAATATAGTATAGAGAGAAGAGAGAGAAACACTCGCTACCGCACGCACGGCTTTAACCGGCGGTAACTATAATAGCAAAAAGCACAGACATAGATCAAGATAGATACCGCATGTCCCGCGAAGTATATACGACATGCGGTATCTGACTCGATCTATGTCTGTGGCAAAAAGAGTCGTTACAACTTTTTGGTCTTAATTTTATCCGTCTTTCGCAACGCGCGATAAGCAAAAATGGATTGGAGTATTGTAAATCGGCCGCAGCTACTTATGTGCTTCTCATTTGCATAATATTCACATGTATCTGTGTTTCCCATATATGTACATCGTCGCCATAAAAACATACGTAGATACTTTGTTATTTAATATGTCCCACATGATGAAAACGATCATGTAACAGTCTGATCCAATTTCTGCAGAGACGCCACACCCAAGAATGTGATCAGTAAAACTTTTGCACTCGTTTAACACGTGTTGGTACAGCTCCGAAAACCAGATGTGCTACATTTGGACCCTGTTATTGTAGCAGTAAAGTTCAAAAGTAGTTTACTTTAGGTTTCCACCAGACGAAACCTCGGCAGTTAGAATTCCCAAAGGAATAATAATTGCATAAAAATGCTACTGCCGGCTTTAAATACTATTTACGGCTTACGGCTTTAAATACCGGCTATTTTACACGAAAATTCGTATTTTCGAGCAACTGCTGGCCTTCTGTAGAATGGAGATCCTTTATAAGTGACAAAATTATAGAGGTATTATTAACCAAACCGCAAGTCAAAATTTCAAGGTACGGCTCTAAACTGACGCTTAGTAGTTCAAACAATATTGTGGTTATTTCCTAAACCAATCGCAATTTTCATTGTTTTCCCTGCTAATCGCTCAAAAACTTTTGGTTCGTAAATTTAAATAAAAAAAGTTAATTTTACTTATTATAAAATGACATTCATTACAAAATATTAAAAATAAGAAATAACTAATTTAAATAGAACATTAAAATTGCGTAGCGTGACATAGGTACGATATAAAACTTAATTTCATATTTTGTTACATAATATTTCTGATCTCACGTAGGTATTCGCATATAAACGTAAGAAGAGCGTAGAATGCGGATCAACATTAACTAGTATGGTAATTATGAAAGTAGAGTGAACTGTACCGCTCATTATGTAATGCTGATAAGAATTACAATTTAACTTAATAAATATTCAACAAAAAATATTAGGATTTATGATTAAATGTACTTAGGTATAAGTATTGTGAGCTTATTATTATCTCACACATTAGGATGATAAAATATTACATGAAATAATATAATCCCTGAAAAAACTTAGGTAACAATAATATTATGTTTCCACTTAAGGAGTGAGCACACTGAGACGGACCGTGCCGGGACTCAGCGTGCCGGAGCTCATCGCAAAAATCCGCCTCCATACAATTTGTATGGAAGCGGATGCGCGTATCGCACACTGTGTCGGGGCGCAGCGGATTTCCGCTTCCATACAAATTGTATGGAGGCGGATTTTTTGCGATGAGCCCCGGCACGCTGAGCCCCGGCACGGCCCGTCTCAGTGTGCTCACTCCTTTAATGCGCGTAATATAATATAATCACACAGGAAGCATACTTTTCAGACAGTTAAAATTTTGCCTATACATATTATCTGTCACGTAGCTCTATATATTCTCTATTCTCTACATCTGTGCTAAATGGGCCACAATTATAGTTTCAGAATCTATTTCGACACCGACAAACAAACAAATTATGCCTTTTTGCATTGAGCATAAAGTATTAAGTGCAGAAAGAAAACTTACTATACTGGGACTAGATCCCAGCCTCGGATTTATAAACGTAAGGCCACGGCCTAGGGGCGGCATCGTCCATAGAGGTCCTACAGACGTACGTGGAGTGGAGGAAATAAAGTGGCCCTCTCTCATAAAAAGTATAATTTTCGCACTGCTAGATCCGTTATCTAGACTATCATCATCAGGTTTTGATATTTAATGTCATTTCTATTGTTTCAGGTGGACATATCTCATAGCGTTACTGATCCTAGGAGTTGTGTTCGCTTCAGAGGAGGAGGACGGAGTACCGGACGCCGAAGTCGACGGCGACGACGAGGACGAATTGGCGTTAGACCAAGAGGTAAATTTTCTTTTGGACCTTAAGGTTCTGAAACAAATCAGAGCCTGTAGCCAAGACGTTTTTTTATCGCTTCTTTATAGAATCGCCGATCGAAATGTATGGAATTGACATTAGACGAGTCGAACGTCCCCTCCATATTAACTAACGCTTATGTCAATTCCAAACATTTGATTCGCGATTCTAAAAAAAAGCGATAAAGAAGAGGTCTTGGCTAAAGGGCTAGGATTTTGTCAACGAATATACTTGGTAATTAGCGCAGTCACATTGCTTAGTTTAGCTAAGTGTAGCTACCATTGTTGTGATGAGCTTTAGGTACTTTAGTACTCTACAATTACAACTGAAACGTGTGTAACTACGAATAAAAAAGAGACATTTTCTCTTGGTCTGGAAAACCGATAAATTTTGATGAGACAGCTTGCTACGCCTTTTCAAAGTTATAGAATTTCGGAGACTGTTGACTTAGGTAGAACGTTGTTATAGGAACTTAGAAAAAAAACATTTTACTCTACACTAATATAGAGTTAAAACATATAAGCTACGAATCATATTATGTTTAAAGTTAAACCTTTAAATTTCTTAATGTAACGCGGTAGAGCACTTTATTTTTGTTTGTTCTAGAACGGCAACAAAAATTAAAAACTAAACCACGTTACACAAACATAGCTTTCTATTTTACCGAAAATTAACAAAAAAATATTGATACAACAAACTAACTTTCGACTTTCTTTGTTGTGTGCGAAATGCAATGTCAGGGAACTTATGCAGCGAACCAAATCGCCTTACAACTTGGTGTTAGATTTACGTATACCGTGTCTAGATACTTTCAAATAATCCAGACTCTCTACTAACTACTTACTTTTAACACGAGTTTAGCTATACGCTTATGTTTTGAAAAACCATCAAAACTTTTACCAGCTAACAAAGTTGTGAATATAGTTAACTGCGTTCAAAGAACCTGAAAATAGGCGTACTATTCTATGAGATGCTCTCAACTCTACAAACCCTACATTCCTCCTACGAGATTTACCTACTAGTTAACTCTAAACCAGCTAATTTAAATGACGGTAGTTGGATAATAAGTCATCAGAGCTCATTATGAGCACGTGTCTATGACATAACTGTATAAAAAACCGATTGACAGTACCGTCGTTACGCACGACTGCATCTCTCTACTTTCCGTGTTCCATGCGCGACAGTGTCGTTTTCGATTTACATGATACATTATATCCGGTGGTCAAAAAGGAGGAAAAAAGTAATTTTCGTTTACTATGTTGTATGCTTGCGAACCACGAGTTAACGTTAACTTGTCTCTAATTAGAGCTGTTCTGATTAGGCATTTCTTGACATAAAAAATACTGTCTACGAAGTTAAGTTCTAGATAAATATATTAACTCTGTCTAGACCTACATTTTGCCTGAAAACAAATAGTCAGAAAGAGCAAAGATTAGTGTCATTCAAATAGTGAACCGAAATTCGTTAATAAAAATAAAGCACTCTTTCCTAGAGGTAAACATAGCTTAGTTAAAAACAATCTCAAACGTAACAAGTCTAATATTTCCGCAATAGAATTAAAATTACTTATGTAATAATAATACTTGTCATTTATAATATCTGCCTATTAGATTGTAAGCACCTATTGACTAAATAGCTGCTATCTTAATATAACTACGTGACAAGATAATCATGATATTTTACAGGCCTAGTTTATCTATAGAAAATCACTGGTACCAGTTGAACAAGACTTGTTCTGTGTAATATGTGTTAAATTATCTAACTCTGATAACACACTTCACTTTCCATTACAACGTGACTTGCGTTTAATTAGACCGACTATATTTAAGCTTTGATTCAATTGTAAACAAAAGTATAAACTGACCAATTAAGAGCCAAATTGTTTCTTTATTTTCTCAACTCGAAATTAGGAAATCCAACTTGGTTTATGTAGGCCTTATTTTTGGTAACGGTGCAATCTTCCGTGAATATAAAATTATATGTAAGGTCTAGTTAGATAAAGATGCAACATTTGAAAAAACCTCATAATAATAATTATAGTGGCAATTAATAATTCATATGAAATCCATATAATGAACTAGTTAGAGCTAAGAATGTGCACCTATATGTTTTGGCAACTAGTTTATAATTCTAGTATACCGTATAAGTACATAAAATATGCGTATCATGTGCGTGTCACAGATATAGACCTACATAGGTGTTGACTGTTGAGCAAGCGCGTAACAGCTCGCTCTCACAATAACTATTGCATTTGTCACCCAACAGATATTTAGGTCTTAAACTAGTAATGAGTAATGACTAATAACTAATAAGTGCATATTTTGCCGCACAAACCCTTGAACTTCAATTTTTTTTTTACTATAATAGGTAAGCCCTTTAAAATTAAAACGAGGCATTAGGTATAAGACCCATAAAAATTCCTCCTCTTTGCAAAAGTCAGTCAAAACACTTTTTGGGTAGTCAGAAATCGGTGTTGGTAAGTAAAACAGATTTGTTATCCAGCAACAAATTAGTATCTCCGTAGCACGTACAAGAACCGACAAATAACATTAATTTGTTACGATCACTTGTTATATGAAACAGCTATGTGGGTTCAGACAGCCACCCACAATAGTGGCTTGTGGTGAAACACTGAAGATTAAGTTTCCAAATGATCTAACAATGCTTTTGGTTGTACTAAATCGATTGAAGTCAAATAATACTTATTAACTAACAATCAAATAATATTTAAACGAAGACTACAATAGGCATAATCGCGTCTCAATTCCGTTACCTACTTCATTAACTTCTTACTGACCTCATAAAATAATAATTTTAAAGGTATTCGATTTGTGAATTAAAATGTTTTTTTTTTTGCTTCAGGAATCACGAAACTTGAGGCCACGCGCATACTCACCGTCGGCATATCCTAACACGCTAGCATCAGGTTTTCGACCGACGCCCTCTCTCGCTGAGCTCGCGGGGTACCAGCGACCCCAGCAACATCAGCAGCAGCAGCAACAGCAGCAGTACCAGCAGCAGGAGGAGTACGTGGTGACCGCTAGACCCCAGGTGCAGTACGTCGAGGAGCAACGACCGGTCGCCAGAGCGCCGCACAGGAAGGTAACTTTTCGTGATATTTTCTCTGTTACAAACAAGAAACGGCTTTAAGCGAGAAGACGCATTTTGATAAATTATTTTTAAGAACTTTCGTTTATAGCATGGCTTTCGCTGCAATTATATAATATAATATATATAATATCTATGGACGCTTCACACCACGTCATTGGCATGGGGACTTAAAGTATGTTAATATGTATGTGGCAAATGCGGTGCAAAATGATTTACATAGCAATTAAGCAACTTACAAATAAGTATTCTATAAATACACTGTCAAATGAAAACTTATCTTATAAAAAAATGCATCCTTTAATTCTTGATTAATATGAAATGAGTGCACGTCTTCGGCCGATAGCGCATATTTATTACAATGAATGTCACACAGCAAATTATTCAACAGCAACAAGAGCAACGTCCCTCCAAACTCCAGCAGTTGTCTGAAGAGGAGGAAGATGAGAAGGAGGAGCCCGACCGTCTGTCCGAGCTGCTCCAGCAGTCCAAGTTCAACTGCGTCAACAAGAACACCGGCTACTACGCCGACGAGGAACTCAACTGCGAAGTGTTCCATTACTGCCAGGATAACGTCAAGCACTCCTGGATCTGTCCTGATGGATTTACTTTCCACCAAGTATGTTTTGGCTTATTTTTAGTTTAGTTGAGATACGTAAATGGAAACTATATTTCGTTTCTTTCTTTTCTTTTTCAAGTAGGGACTGTGAGCAAGTCGGACATAAGATCTGTTCTGATGGATTTAGGTACTATCCACCAAGTAGATTTTTCTTTTTTAAAAAGATTATAAGAGGTTTTAAAGCTGTTAATTTCCCCATCTTCAGCTTTCTATCTTAATAAAAGCTCGAGATTTTGTAATCTTTCTTTCGTTCTTTGATACCAAAATTCACTTCTTTTCCCACAAGTCTTTTTTTGAAATCCAAAGGTGAATGGGCATACATTTATAATAATTGTACAGTAATCACAGGCAGTAGTAGTTGAGACCACGAGTTGGTCTCGATCCGCTAAGTGTTCCGCGCATCGCGTCGTAGTGACAGTGTGGGCCTAACAGCCATGCACTGAAGCCTTTAGAGGCATCCGCTGAAAGTCCCGGTTGTGTATTCCGCGTATCCCGTGGCTTGCCTTAAGGGGAAGAGCAGGAACACCGTTGGGGTTTTAGTGAGTATGCCCGGGCGCGGCCCTCCGCCCCCAGGGAGTCCCACATACCCCGGTAGCCCTCCCCAGACTGCCAGGGATGCGTAAACGCATTTCTCCAACGAAAAAAAAAAGGCAGTAGTAGTTTTTTTATCGTTATTAAGAATTGCACAGTTGAAAATATGTAAATAACAAAGGAAATAATACAATTCTGATAATTGTATTATTTCCTTTGTTATTAATTTTATATATTTTCAAATACATAAATAACAAAGGAATAATATAACCCTTAGCCGTTGTCGATAGTTCTAAATGACAACTTACCTATTGTAGGACTTCTGGTGAAGTCCTACAATAGGTAAGTTGTCAATATTAAATAGGGGAGTAACAATTTTAAACATGGAAGTGAACCACAGCTACCAAAAACTGACTGTGTCATGTCATGGCAACGCCACAAACAAAGTTATATACTTAGTTTGTTCGTGGCGTTGCCATGACATGACACAGTCAGTTTTTGTTCATGTGCAATATTAAAATGTTTAGCGGTGCAAAAAACCAAAAATTACGACGACAAACACGGCCAATATGGCAGCGTGTGGCGTGGGAGGGGAGGTTTAGAGTAGGCACAGACCACAGTCGACCGTGTGGTATTTTCCACTTGATTTTAAATAAAAATACTTTTGATTATGTTTTATTAAATATTTTATTTTAAAAAATGAAACGACTATGACAGCTTCCCTGCACAAGATACAGAGTTACGCCCATACAAAAAAATACAACACTAATTGAGATCTTTCATTTGATATAGGTAGGAAAATGTTACAACACATGGGACGAAACCGCCCATTCGTCTATCAATTTTTGTTCATGTTTTACAGGTCCATCTAATCTGCATGCCTCCGACCCACGACAACATCTGCACGAAGTCGTCCAAGTATCACTTCGTCAACGATTACCTGTACAGACCGGTAAACGAGGAGGAAGTGCAGCGTAAGCCCAACGTGTCGCTGCGCTACTCCGACAGATACTACCCATCTGAGGTGTACAGGGATGACAGATACGACCAGGAAGAGGAGGAAGAGGTAATTATTTGCATCTATCCCCAACAAGTTGAAGGTTCTCCATTACCTACTGCGTAAATCTAATTCCCTTTAATTTCTACATTTAAATACATTCATAAAAAGACAATATTATAACCGTGGAATATGAAAGGGAGCCTCAAAGTAAGATCGACCGAGTGGGGCATCCCTCGTCCATCCATCCTCATCAATAGAATTGCAAGACTGAGACTATAGGTGGTCCGCCGACTACCATTTAAAAGCCAATGGAACCTAGAAATAACCGACTAATTTATATTTGTTTTCGCAGGAAGAGGCACCACGCAGGGCGCCTGCTCCCATCCAACAGGCCCGACCCTCGCCCAGACCTCAGTATCCCTCACAGGTGTTCCGGACCGCTGAGGAAGTCAACATCCCGCTAGTTCAGCGACGGCCGCAGAGACCTTACGACTTCGAAAACTAAGACTCGATTACATTATTCCAAAATGCAAGGAAATTTTTTGGCGTTATAAATGTATGCCATTTTATACCAGTTTTGTAAATTGAAGCCGATAATTCAGCGTGCTTCATTAAAAAGTTTTCCTGCAAATCGGATATTATTAATCGATACTTAAGCTAATTTATTGTCCGTCTGTTTTAAGCTTGTAACAATAGGTTTGAATTTATTCTTATTCTACTTAGGCACACCTTTGAATTTAAAATTTTTATTTTCTATTTATTATTGAATATACTTAAATTACGCTATTATCCATTATTAAGATAACTTAATTGGTATAATAATGAGTAGCTACTTTCCCAGGACAGTGAATTTATTTATGTTTCTGTAAAATACTCTGTTGTTGTTAAGTTACAAATTAGATATAAGCTAGTCCTTGTAAATTGTAAGTAACGAATATGAATAAAGTTATTTTAAACTACAACATGTTTTATTACATTCTGTTTTCTGACGAAAACATAATTTTATTTAAGGAGTGCCTCCGCTGCCCGCTCAGTTTTCCGATGCTACCGGCTATGCTGCCGCGCCGGCGCCTATTCGACAAACATCGCTTGTCAAATGATAAAATAATGATCAAAAACATCAGTCTTGAGCTAAAGGTCTATGAAAAGTACAAATAATAAGGTAATAACCTAGTAATAACCCATAATGTAAGGATGCATTTTTTAATGGTCGTGATGATGATGCTGATAAAAATGTGATCTGCATAGTAGCATAATATGCTTCTTTAAACAACCCTGAAACTCTCTAACATGTATATTGTATAAGGAGTCTGTAGTTCTGTAGATATAGTACCTTCGGAAAAAAGGTAGCTATTAGGTAAAGCTAAGGGTAGATGAAAATGCATCACAAAAAACTAAAATATCCACAGCCGAATTATTTATTTTTAAAAATTGAGCATCGGCACTGGAACCTAGCGTTTAACGCATTTTCACCGGTTCCCATTTTTAGGGCCAGCGCCGGCAGCCGTTGTTTTATCTCTCGGCTGCCGGCAGTATACTTACCGCCCGCGCCGGTTCCCATTACTGATATTTTTGGGAGCCGGCGCCGGCAGCGGAGGCACTCCCTATTAGCTTATATCTTTAAACGAGCAATTCTTGTATATATCTCTTATATATAAAATTCTCGTGTCACAATGTTAGTCACCGTACTCCTCCGAAACGGCTTTACTGATTTTTATCAAATTTTATATGCATATTCAGTAGGTCTGAGAATCGACTACTTGGTACTTTTTATATTGATAAGTGCATTTGTTCAATAAATAATAGCAAATTATTACAACTCGAGACTGACCGCGACCATTGTTTGTGCGAAGGGATAGCCTTATTTAGTCACTTCAATAAAATATTATGGGCGAAATACTTTATATAGCAAAACAACGTTTGCCAGGACAGCTAGTATTTATATTATATATATAATTGGAATCTCGGAATCGGCTCCAACGATTTTTATGAAATCTATACTAATATTATAAATGTGAAAGTATCTCTGTCTGTCTGTCTGTCTGTCTGTCTCGCTTTCACGCCAAAACTACTGTACCGATTGCAATGAAATTTTGTACACAGTTATTCTAGAGTCTGAGAAAGGACATAGGCTACATTTTGATGTGGGAAAATATCTTATTTCCATGAAAATATCGATGAAATTAATTCGCATTGCGCGTGGCCAGCGCTCATCCCGGGGGTCCTGGGTTCGAGTCCCGCAGGCGGAACAAAAAGTTTTCAATGTTCCTGGGTCTTGGATGTGTATTAAAATAATATTTCAAAAATCTTAAATATATTTTATGTATAATATTATAAAAAATCCAGAAATATATCGATGCAATGAACATTTTAGTTCTAATACGATTCAACAGATGGCGTTTTATTTTTTACTTCATTGTAACATAGAACTAATCATACTTATTAGTTATTATGTTTTTGTTTATAGTTTTTAATACGTTAGAATATTATGTTTAATAATATTATCACTTGGTATAATAATAATCAATCTATCTTATCTTATAGAACTCCTACTGCATTTCTAAGGAGTTCGAGTGTACCGTGTTGGCCTATATTCCATCCAGAAAATATATCAATGCAATCAACATTTTAATTCTAATATATGAAAACAGGTGGCGCTTTATTTTTTACTTCATTATTGTAACAGAACTAATCATACCTACTTTATTATATATTATTGTTTTTATTCATAACTAGCTGTTGCCCGCGACTTCGTCCGCGTGGACTTTAGTTTATAGCGCGCGGTGTCAACAAAATTTGTGTCAAATTTAAGGCCCTCTTAGGGCCGCGCAGCGCGCTACACCGGAATGGCAGCGCTGAAAGTGCTCGCCTCGCCGCTGCCATTCCGGTGTAGCGCGGCCCTTAATTAATCAAAATACCCAAAAACAGCTGTGCAGTGTGCACATAATCTATACTAATATTATAAATGAGAAAGTATCTCTGTCTGTCTGTCATGTCTGTCAGTCTCGCTTTCACGCCAAACGCCAAAACTACCGAACCGATTGTAATGAAATTTTGTATACAGATAGTCTAAAGCCTGAGAAAGGACATAGGCTACTTTTTTACTGGAAAAAAGGGTTGTAAGGGTCGTAAATTTGTTCAAAAAATTCATAATAGATGGCGCCGTGCGCCTTTTACATCGCGCTGACGCTTGCCCAAAAGTCTTTCTATAAGAGGTGGTATAATCTTACATTTAAGTCTCGATTTTTTCGATTGTTATATCTATTCTACGGTATTAAATAACTCAGTACTTTATCTGTGCAGGCAGTGACGTAACCTTAAGACCAAATTTGACCAATGACTGTTAAAGTTAATGCTCGAATTAGTATCACGTTAGCTGTTTCGTTTTTCATATGAATGAAAGAGAAGACAGGACATTTTAACAAGCTGTTAACACTAACAGACGTTGGTGAAATTGGGGCTAAACCTATCAATGATAAATAGTTTATGGGTAAAGTTGTGTAATTGGGGGGCTAAATAAGCTTTAAAATTTGGCATAAAATATAAAGTTTAATATACAAAAATGAAGTACTTATTGTGTGCACACTGCACAGCTGTATTGATTTAAGGGGTACCAGGGTTTTTTTATAAAAGCTTTTGACACCAATTTTGTTGACATCGCGCGCTATACACTGAAGTCCACGCGGACGAAGTCGCGGGCAACAGCTAGTTTAATATATAGGGGTTTTCGGGGGCGAAAAATCGATCTAGGAATCATTTTTAAAAATGTCATTTTGTTCGTCTTTTATCGAATTCCGAGCAAAGCTTGGTTAAATAGCTAGTTTGTCATTCATAATCATTCATAATTCATTTATTTCATACCATTTCCTATATAGGGTCCTACACTAGGCACAGCCTGTCTTGCTTAAAATAAAAGGGTGGAAAATATTTACTAGGTATCTTAGATAAATGATTGGTCTCGCGCGCGCGCTCGACTAGATACCGCGCTAGTATATGTAGACAAAACAGATTTCTGAATGCGGCAAGTGCCGGCAACTCAATATTGTAGTGTGTGTAAAACAATGCACAAATATTGTTGTGTGCGTAGATAATCGGGTTGCCAGATACGTGACTGGTGCCCAATCAATGGGGAAAAATTAGTTGCTGTGGTCTTGTAATTTATTATTATTGTATAGTAAGTGCTGATTTTTCAATCACCAAATAAACTTTACCATTGAAATAAAGTCCATTCGAAAAGAATGCGATAAAATAACAACGTTGTTTAGGTCAACGAAATATAATGGGTACAATATTGATGAGAAAACAATACAAAAACAATGGTAGGAAGTTTAACGAAAGTTAAGAATGAGTCATAAAAAAGCAAATGTTAAATTTCTTTTCTCATTTTTTACTGTATTGTGTACTTACATAAAATATAAACTGTACCTATTTAAGATTTTTATTATAATATGATACTCATAATTCATATTTATTAATACACATTCATGATTCAGGAACTTTGAAAACTTTTTGTTCCGTTGGCGGGATTCGAACCAGCTACCCTAGCTAGAGATTTTAATGCGCTCATCCACTCAGCCACTATGTATATATAAAAAAATAAGATATAATAAATAAATAAATAAAAATCACAATCTCAGAAAAAAATGGGAATTTTTAGTTTATGGTAATTGGCAACACTGAACATCAAGCGGTACTCCGATCCGAATTTTCAGGTTTATATTATTTTTCTGTGTTTATGACGATTTATATAATATTTACTGATGGTATGTGATGCCAGTACCTTTCTTGTTTCTTGTAGTGTTATAATTGCATAGTCTCACTACGCAAACTGGCATTTTGCTACGGACGTAACTTAAAATTACGAAAATTATCGACACATCTAACTCACTCGAAGCTTGCGGCGCGACTGGCGCGGTTAAGTCTTATCAGGCGTATGATTTACTATGCTAGGTATATTGTACTCAGCGAAACATGGCGGTAGCGGACAAAAACTTGTCATTTTCTATACAAAGCCGCGATTGACAACTTCTGACACTTCATTGTCAAACGCGGTTAATATAGAAAATGACAAGTTTTTGACAGGGAGTCAATGACCGCTACCGCCATGTTTCGCCGAGTACAGTATATAATATAATATATTACATTGTATAATATGTTACGCTCAATGAGCGGAAAAACAGCTCACAAGTCACAACGCGTTGCGGTCACAGTGAAACAGGGCCACGACGCGAAATTCGCGTTTTGGCTAAACGGCTAAACGGGACTGAGACTTATTCGATGTCTGTCCGTCTGTCTGTCTGTCTCCAGGCTGTAACTCAATAACCGCTATAGCTAGACTTCTGAAGTTTTCACAGATTGTGTATTTCTGTTGCCGCTATAACAACCAAATACTAAATACAAAATAAAACTAATATTTAAGGGGGGCTCCCATACAACAAACGTAATTTTTTTGGCCTTTTTTGCTCGTAATCAATAATGGCAACAGCTAGGCACTTGACATTTTCATAACGGCCTTAATTATATGTCTACTTTAATAATTAATAATAACATTTAAATAAAATAAAAATTTAAGGGAACAAAAACCATTTCCCATACAAAAACACAATTTTTGGTTTATTTTTCGTCTATAACGGTACGGAACCCTTCGTGCACGAGCCCGACTTGCACTTGGCCGATTATTATTAGAGCTACAAATCACAACGCGAATTTCGCGTCGTGGCTGTTTTACTATGAACACGACGCGTTGTGACTTGTGAGCTATTTTTTCACTCACTGAGCGTTTTCGGTCTTTGAGCGTAACATATACACGTCTTGTTACTTCACCAGACCTTCGCTACATAGAGCAAAGTCCTTTAAGCCACTCTGACATTGGCAACTCACCGAGGCGGCCATTTTTAAAAGAAGAAGAAGAGCGTAACATAATATATATATATATAATATTCTTTCGGGAATATGTTATATGTTATTCTCACTTCCTATATCCAAGTATATAAGGTATACATATAGCAGGGGGGTGGTTGGCCAGGGGGCAGCAGCTGCCATGCCCCATTCCAGGTGGAATAATATTATATCAACTCCATGACCTAGCTTTATTTTAAAAAATTAAGTAATTCGTTGAAACGAGAGTGGGAGTTTTTTGCCGGGAAACAACCGGGAAAGTGAAAGAGTGATGTTGTGTTTTTGTATTATTTTCCTATAAAATTGTGTTAACTGGGTTTTTAATATGTAGGTAATATTGGTAGGATATTAACCATTACATAATTATTCCTTATCATGCACACAGCACAAGTGTAGGAAAGTGATGCAATATCCAGAAAGGTGCTATTATGTGTTCTCTCCAAAAGTCCATCGAAAGTTTCAGTAAAGCGGACCTACCACTTTACTGAATCGACCGACTTGACTCCTTGACTTTATACTTAGACATTGACTAGACTTGAGTTTTAGACCTGATGATTTAGAAAAACGATGATGAAAATATTTTTTTGAATTTGAATTTTTGTCCTCTCGCCATAATATTATACTCGACACACTGGCCGTGGTTATATAGCCGAAGTGCCATAATAAAAAAAAGAAATGACAGCGACAAGTGGCGACAGCTGACAGTGCATGCATCTTGTCAAAACTCAAATCAAAACATTTTGTTTACAAACAAGACGTCTAAAATCACAATCTCGTCGGGTTTTATAAATGAAAATTGATAAAAGTGTACTACAAATTTTTAGATAAGCATAAACAAAGTGTAACGATGAATGCCACAGAATACAAAAAGTTTCATGAATCTTTCATGCAAAACAATAATGGCTCGACTGCAATGCACACATTTCTGTGCATATTTTTTACGGTACAGTGTTCGTTACTGTGTGCTATTCGTAATAATAAGAACGGTTTAAATCAATACATCTATGAATATATTATGATTGTGGTCCCGATGATTGTTCTACACACCGTTTTAGTACAACACGTCATTGTCCTGAACTTAGTGGCTTTCGTGTTTTTATTTACAAAAATTTTGATAAATTATGATCATACCAATATCAAGCAATTATATGGAAGCAACAGGAGTACGAGAATACATTCAATAACATGCTTAAGAGCTCTTACATACCTTATAACTGGATTATGTATTTTAGCCGTGGATTTCAAGGATTTTCCTCGACATTTAGCTAAAACAGAAACATTTGGTTACAGTTTGATGGACACTGGAGTTGGACTGTTCGTTCTTATGAGTGGACTTGTGCATAAAAATTCGTATGATAACTATTTAGAAATATTCAAGCATAATTTTAAATTTGTATCAATACTTTTAATACTTGGTATCATTAGATATGTTTCTATTAAACAATTGGATTACCACGAACATGTATCTGAGTATGGAGTACATTGGAATTTTTTCTTTACACTTGCTTTATGCAAGTTTTTTTCTACTTTATTATTACTAGTATTTCAAAATTCTTTATACTTATGTATTTTTGTCATCATAATTCATGAATATTTGCTTTATATAGGACTACAAGATTGGGTATTTAGTGATACAAAGAGAATTAACATAATTGATGCCAATAGAGAAGGAATCTCTTCATGTCTTGGATACATATCCCTGTACCTATTTGCTGTTCATTTAAAAACGGAAATCAATAAGAAGGAGATTTCCAAACTTTTAATCTTAAGAAAAATTTTGTTGTACCCAATATTCCTTATTGGAGGTTCATATTTATTTCATTTTTTTAGACCAACATCCAGAACTTTAGCTAATGCTGGCTACTGCTTCTATTTATCTACTTTATTAACAAGTATTTTGTCAATAATGTATTGCATTGAAATAATTAGTAGCAATAGTAAAAGTGCAATCTTTCAAGTGCCTAAAATTCTTAAAGATATAAACCACAATGGATTGATATATTTTTTAATAAGTAACTTAACTACAGGATTAGTCAATATGTTGTTTCAAACTTTACTCATGTCTTCTTTATCAACCTTTATAATTTTAAATGTTTATATGACTTTTAATATAGTTGTAATAAGTTATTTAAGGAGAAAAAAAATTAAACTTTAAAATATTATGTTACTTATTTTATTATTTCAATATCCCTTACTACATCTTATTCTGTTCTTATTTTGTTAAATCAATGAGCTCTTTTAACACATAATAATATTATGTAATATCAAAACTTGACTTATAATAGGTGGGTATTTTGTTCAAAATAGTATTTTAAAACTTATTTAATAAATAGTAATACTATAATATTACTTTTACCTTAATAAATACAATTTATAGAACAAGATGTCATATGACACATCATATTAATTATATTTGAATACATTGTACTATAATTTGCATAATAAAATACACATGTGTAAATTTTCATATAAATATTTTGTTTGCTGCATATCAACAATAATGTAACATGAACATGGAATTTAAACATTTTTTTCCATGATTATTATTTTTAACCTAATATTGCTTGCCTGTTATAATTATTGACAAAAATAATCTGCCCTAAAAATTTAAGTCTTTCAATAAGTCTTGTTTTCATAAATTGGAACATTATGATTTATGACTATATCTTAGAAAATACAAAGTTTATTAAATTACTTCAATAAATGAAATACAAAAATATCACTGTTATGAAAATAAATTATGGAATGTTCAAAATTAAATATCACTTTGTCATGTAGAGTAAAAATAGAAAACTCAATACAAAATTTACTTTTGCATGAGACAACAAAATATAAATCTGAGGGCTTGGTCTTCTACTTTCAAATTCGTTGAAGAAGAGGTAGAACATCATCAGATTTGACGAATCTTTTATATCTAGTACAGGTTTTGATTATACAGAAGAAAACATTGTAAATAATAATTACTAGGACGATAAAAATGTATAAATATAAATAGGGGAATCTTTTTGGTGACCAAAACACTGTGTACTTCAATTGCTGGTTGTTGTTTTCTGCAAACAAAAAAGTCATAAGACTGCAAATCAAACAAAAAAGATAAAACTCTAAAGTTGAAAATTGAAATGTTCTTTTCTTACCTACTATAGCAGCACCAAATCCAATCTTATCAGTGCCCATTCTATATGAACAAGTGGGAACATATATTTCATACAAAAAATCGTTATCAAATCCAATTTCAAGTGGAGAGTCGACATATTGTAATAAATGTGTCTCCTTCCTCTCAAAGTTTCTATTGAGTCTCATATATTTGGACTGGTGTTCATGTGCACAGAAGTATACATCAGGGTGTATAGCGTTGTGTACCTGCAAAATATGATTTATTCTAATTTTGTAAAAGGAGATATTATTATAGCTTCCTATCATGACTGCAAACATTTTTGCTAGAAATAAAATAATATTTAAAGGTTTAAACCACAACCAAATCACAAAACTTCCTAGTATGGAGCAGCAAAATTTGTATGTTTTTAGCCACTTTAGTTTACATGACAGATTAAAAAAATTAAGCAACAAACCTGTTTGCCGTAGCCACCTTTGTTCAGTATGGGATAATGTGATAATGCCATTCTCAGGTTCAAGTCCTCAACGTCAGGCATTTGAGGGACACTGTAGGTGACTGCATTCACTTTGTAAAATGAAATATTCCTGTAGCTAATAACAGAGGGCTGTTCAAATACTTTATTGAATTCAATAACTTTATCCTTTCTAATTGGTTCATTTTCACCTCCAATATCGTTATCCCCAGGCAGCCATATTTGCTGAAAAAAATATTTTTACTGACATTATGTTATATTTGTAAATAAAATGATGTGCTGATAACAAAAAATAGAATATCTCACCACAATAGGATAATAAACATCAAATATATTCGATAGCCTTTTTACATAGTTGTGAAACTGTATCATAGATGATATTGACCCTTCATCCATTAAATCTCCCAAAAACACCAGAACATCAGGCTGAAAGTGCTTCAGAACTACTGAAAATGTTGATCTCAAATATCTGAAAAGTATTAAATAAAATTATACCAGTCTGTTTTAGGATACTCTAGAAAGAAGAGGAAAATTAATATTTACAATGAATTTTAGACGAATAGATAATGCCATGTTTAATTAAAAGCTACCTCTTAAGAAATAAAAGAAATACTAATAGTAGGGGAGGTAGTGCTATCGTTTGCTAAGTTATTTTATACCGACCAAATTTTTGTCCAGCGGTAGCTTAATATTTATCAATCAATATAATCAGCGTCAGTCGCCGCACCCGTGGTGGAATGTTAACTGAGAGTATTTCAAAGTTGTAAAAAAAATAATTGTGTAAAGTGATTTTATACCGAATGAAACTTTTATGGATGATTATTGAGGTCATGCTCAACCAAAAATGCACCATCAGCCGAATCGCAGACGGGGGATTCAACGTCAGTTGCGTTACTGAACTATGTTAAAAAAATAAAAATATAAAGTCATTTCATATTGTACAAAATTTATACAGGTGAATGTTGATACCTTTTTAATAATAAAGACCACCGTCAGTCATTAATATGCGGGTGGAAAGCCCGTCAGCCAGCGATATAAGCTATAAACATTATAGCCCTACTTCGCGCTCAATGTATCCTAGGGCGTCGCGTAGACGACATTTCCACCTGCAAATATTCAGCTGACGGCGATTTTCGTTTGAATTAACCATAAAATTGTCTCACATAGCAATTTTAAGTAATTAATTCGATAGTCAATATTTGTGAAGAAGAATTATATACATTTTACTTTAAAAGCGCCATCTGTTGTTATATACTAAAACAAAAATAGCACCTACCGAACCTAAACGTGTATAATCTAGATATGACCTTTATTGGGTGCGAATTGGGATCTTTATAATGTCAATTCAATACGATTCCCAACAACTTTGAGATACTCTCAATTTTTATTCCACCCATATTGGAGTAGCTGACGATCAAAACTCTTATGTATTAATAGAATAGTATTATTGTCACGATTTTCGCTCGGTATGAAATGACTTTTTAAAATGAGCGCGACCTCCCCTACTATAATGACAGTATTTAACTGATCTTAGATGTAGCTTTCATTTCAAGTGGCTTTTCCAACAAAATGGACAAAACCAGCAACATAGATTAGTTAATCCTGTTTTAAACTTTTTTTTTATGAGGCACTGTAATGTTTTATAATTATTTATTTAAAACAAACTCCACCTATCACAGTCCCAGTTGAATAAATGATTAAGAGGTGATGGAGCACCTTCATCCCCCTGTATTTGAGGATCTGCGATAAATAATATTTTTGTACAAGAGGTATCTGCTGCCCGGCATTCCAAGTTGTTCCAGAAAACTGGCTGAATAATATAAACGAACCATTCGCAATATAAAACGGCTGCTATCGGCGCAACGATGAGATATTTCAAGGTGGTGCTAAAAAGAACACAAATAATATGTAGTATTAAATTAATTTACGATAAATTAATAGTTTTATGATAAAACAATAGGTACCTTTTTCTTAAATACATTAGTAAACGATTACTTTGCGAATTTGAAAATTTGCATTATAAACAAAGTATCGCATTTCTTCTATTGAAGTTTACAGACATTAACATTTTAAATAGAAATCATGAGCGATAAAAGGTAGGTACAACTTTGTTATCATTTATTATCAGTTTTCATCAGATTTCTCATTTCTGTTATTTCTGTATCTCATCAGTCATCACTATTCACTCATGTTTTGACATTTATATTTTTTTAACTTAAACTGTAACGTTCCGTTAATCGTAATCTATATTTTGACACGACATAAAATTTAATATTATCCGACTGAAGTGCGTACTTATTATAAGAATTTAAATTTTATATTATTCTAGAATCTAGGTATTCACTTGACAAATTAAATTTTAATGAAAAATTTCTGTAGAATTTCATTAAAATAAAACTTTGTTAGGTATCTTTGAAGTTAAATTAAAATATTATTGCTTAAAAAGGATCGTACAAACCTGCCAAATATAAATGCGTTCACAAATAATAAAATCTTTTGATTTTACTTAACTACAATGTTCAACAATAATCTTTAGCCATTATATTGTCTTCTGATGAGTACAGTTAAAAATAAACTACTATCTAACAAAATTCAGAAGCAGTATTTATTAGCGAAATTGATAATGGATTAATGGATATTGACAAATAACAGTTAACAAAATTACATTCATGAACGTGTTTATAAATTTCGACAATTTGAGTTTTGACAGGTCAGCCAGCAACATTGCTAAAGCTTTGCCAGTAGAGTATTATAATTTTCTAGCAATATTCTTCTATTATCTGCATAAAATCAAGATATTGTAGATGTTACTCAGTTAATTTGTATATATTAGTTGTATTCAAAGTGCACTTGCAGTGTTATATAAACAGTTTCAATAGTGCGCTAGTTGCTTCGGCAAACCCTATGCATATAGCTACACGATACGTCAGTTAATTGAATGTTGGCTCTAAGATAATGGATGTGGACTCTCCTAACATATTGAAAAGGTGCAGTAGTGCACCTCTAATCAATGAGGTTACGTCCACAACAGCGACTTCGCCCACAACCAGTACGGCTCCGAGGTAAAGTTTACAGAAATCGACACGCCTCCCACGGACCTCGTCGGTTGTCGCTGCGATATCTGCCTATTTTTGACATTTGCTGAGGTCGTCAGTGGGTGCCGTGTACATATTTAGAGCTATTTAATTTGATAACCAAATTTTCAGCTAGCATGGATGTAGCATTTACCATTAGAATGAGCTTATCCTGAAAAAATAATTTTAGCAACAAGTTTGTCATATAAAAAAGTTAGTCACTACATAAAAAATAATTTTAAAATGTTATAGCTTTATGTTTTTTATGATATTACTTAAATCATGAAGGTGTGTAATTTCATGTTGATAAAATATTGGCTTGCTTTAGTGATAAACATATATTTTGGTAAACATAGTCAACTTAAATATCAAGCAGATAACACGATTTTATATTTTATTTTTATTATATTTTATATCAACTTCTGCTGCATAATATACCTAATATGTTTATGGAATTATTGTTTAATTTTTCTTAATTAAAATAAGTAATAATAATCTACACAAAATAAACTTTAAAATATCTTCAAAACATATCAACTTCATATTACAATAATTATTGCTTGTATCTTGTTGTAAACATATCCTTATAAATATTTCAGTTTTTGCTATCATATTGTGGGTGGGGTTGTGTCATGTGTGTAATTGAATGTTGTTGCATGATAAGATATTTCCAATATAATACTCAACCCAAAATGTTTGTAATTTTCAGTAGTATGAGCATGAAATAATTATAGTGACTTTTTTTAACGCCTCTGTGGTCCAATGGTTTAGACCAGGGTTCGGCAAGTTGTTTAAGGTGGGTTCCGGTCTGTCTGGATACCGTGGGAAAATTTTAAGGAGGTCCAGAAAACACACACTTGTCCTATGTAGCTTAAAAATCCACAAATGGACCGTGGTCCGCCTGTTGCTGACTGCTGGGTTCGATTCCCGCATTGGAAACATGTTATTACCGAGTTTGGTTAGAACAATGCATCTGATTGTCTGACATGTAAGGTAATCCATGCATCAGATTTGACATAGTTAATAAGTCAGTCCTACGCCTGATCTCTCGCCAGTCATGTTGGTAGTCTGTCCCACTGGGTTGTGAGGGTAAAGGAATAAAGAGTGCACACACTTGAGCGAAAATTGGACAAAAAATTGTGTTTTTTGTATAAGAGCCCCCTTTACTTTTATTTAATTTTATTATAATTTATTAAAGTAACAATTTCATTAAGTTTTTTGTGAAAATTTCAAGTGCTTAGCTGCTACCATTATTGATTACAAGCTAAAAAGGCAAAAAAAAAACATGTTTCTTGTATGAGATTAAATATTAACTTTTTAAATTTTTAGTATTTGTAATAGGCAACAGATATACATAATCTGTGAAAATTACAGAAGTCTAGCTATAGCCGTTCTTGAAGACAGAGAGACAGACGGACAGACAGACAGACAACAAAGTCTTAGTAATAGGTTAAAAACGGGACGTTTTTAACCTTTGGGTACGGAACCCTAAAAAATCAGAGAAATGTAAATGAGAAGAAAAAGAAATGTTTTTTTATTCTGGACTGAAATTTTTTAGGTAACCTACTTGCAATAAATTTATTGACGTACATAATTATATATTAAATACATTTCATCCATTAACCAGCTCGGTGAAGGTCCTTCTATGGTAGGATCCTAGGCCATGGTGACGCCCACTTCGCAACGGGCTGTGCAGAAATCATAATATTTTAACCAAACATCCAATTTTAAGCATTCAAAGACCAAATATGATCTGCATAAACTGTTAACTGTACTTAATTTTGATAAGGATCAATAGCATGAGTAAAATAAAAGCGCTTAAACGTAGTCCAAAACATTTTCAGGATTCTTAACCGACTTCCAAAAAGGAAGATATTATAATATGTTCTGCTGTGGATATATATTTTTAATTTTTTTTTGTATGTTTAACGATTAATCTGCCGTTTGTGAACCGATTTTCAAAATTTTTGTTTTGTTATATTAGGTTTCACTCCAATTTGGTACCATGTTCACGAAAGTATCGGATGATGGAATCCATGACTCATGTAATCGAGGGAACTCCTCAAAATTTATATGGAAACATATGGTGATTTTGGTTTTATGAGAAGCATCCTAAGCATATTGCTACCAAAACGCAAGATTTTGCACCAGGGTATACTATGGTTCCAAAGATACTGAGAGAACTCCAGATTCCTTATAGATTTAAATTTTTAAATCTGTAATATCTTCGAAGATATTCATTTTTTTTATGACATAAAGGGGGCAAACGCGCAAACGGGTCACCTGATGGAAAGCAACTTCCGTCGCCCATGGACATTCGTAGCATCAGAAGAGCTGCAGGTGCGTTGCCGGCCTTTTAAGAGGGGATAGGGTAATAGGGGAGGGTAGGGATGGGAAGGGAAGGGAAGGGAATAGGGTAGGGGATTGGGCCTCCGGTAAACTCACTCACTCGGCGAAACATAGCGTAAGCGCTGTTTCACGCCAGTTTTCTGTGAGAACGTGGTATTTCTCCGGTCGAGCCGGCCCATTCGTGCCGAAGCATGGCTCTCCCACGTATAAAGTGTTTATAGTTATATTGCGTAAGCAATATGGCTCTCACTGACTCCACTGAAAGTCTGTTTCTCTCTTCCGGGCTCAGTGCGTACAAAAATCCGGTCTGACGTAAAATCCGGCCGGAGTCCGGTCTAACACGTAAAAATCCGGTCTAGACCGGATTTATCCGGTCAGATGGTAACCCTAGTTGCGTTCGTTGACGCATTCAATTATTGAATTCGCCAATAATAATTTACACGATTTTGCTCCTTATTACCACACATGTACAGATCGAATTCCTATGCAAATTTATACAATTTTATTCTGATAGATTAAAATTGTTAAATTACCTAGCACGTGTTTACTAGGTAACTAAGAAGAGTAAAATTATTATTTAAAAAAATAATTAAAACCGACTTCCAAGTTAAAAACAATAATAACATCCTTATAATATGAACTAAAAAGTATTAAATAATTTTTCCTCTCTAATAGTGAAGTCGGTTTTAATTTTTTTGTTAAAAATAATAATTACTTAAATAAAAAAATGGTTGTTGTGCCTCACTCGACAGAGATAGGTATAGGGTATCGCGGACTTTTTTTGTAGATATTTATAAGATCTACAATTAATTAAAACATTTTATGGTTCTATCTTTTATAGTTTAGGCAGCGTACGCAAAATAGGTAACTTTTCTGGTTGATTTTTTACACCTCGTGTCCGTAGGGCATCGAAACCCGGACCCAATTTTCAAAACCCGGGTTTTCGGGTTTTTTTTAAACGAAAACCCGGGTTTTTTCGGGGTTTTTCGGGTTTTCTTAAAATTCAAAGATTAACGAAGCGAAAATACTTAAAATATGATTTTCAGCGATTGCCAACACCTTTCCAGTAAAATACTATTTAAATACCATAGTGTGCGGTCACATACTTTTAAAAACGCGACTATTTACCTCTCCTATTATATATATTGGATCTTATCAAAGCTAGGGATTAAGATTTTCGGGCTAAGATTAAGTATTACAACAAGCTTTACCTCCAAATTACATAATTATATTATTAAATGTATTTATATTTTATGAAATATATAAAAAATCTATCAAGAATTTTTGAAGACAAGAAATGGAAGAATAACCTTAAATACAAAACGTATGCCAACAAATCTTTGTTAAATCTTTTGCATTTTTATTGCTGATTGTCACGTTATTAATAATTATTTAGTCCTAATTGATGTTATACCTGTAATTAAATTTTTGTGCCTAGTTTTTACTTGAAATTGCCTTTTGTCTGCCTTGCTACGGTATGAAGCTGAATATTCTTTGCAATTTAATGTAACTTTTCTGTTATCCAAGAAACTGTAAAATCTTACATTACACAACACCTCAAAGCTTTTTGTAGTCATTAGTTCTAGTTACAATGGACAAAATTCATGTCAGATTACCATATAATTGATCAGACCAGACCATAATATTATGGCAAATGCGGAATGTTGCTTTTAATGAATTTGGAAGATTAAGTATGGTGGCATGCTGTTACACACAAGAAATTGTCTCTGGCGCTGGTGCTGATAAAAACTCTGCTTGTTATATTTCATCTTGATTCACTAAAATCACGTGTTTTAATAATTCCGCAGTGAGTATGACATCCACGGCCGGCTAAAGAAAGCCACCATTCATCCTATTATGTGTAACCAATATCAGTCTCTCAACCTTAATATAAAATATAATAATAAAAGTCTTTCTCTGGAATGGGCTGTCACCAGCAGTATTTCCGGACCGATACGACCTGCAAACCTTCAAGAAAAGAGCGTATACCCTCTTAAAAGGCCGGCAACGCACCTGCAGCTCTTCTGATGTTGCGAGTGTCCATGGGCGACGGTAGTTGCTTACCATCAGGTGACCCGTTTGCTCGTTTGCCCCCTTATTTAATAAAAAAAAAAAAAAAAAAAAAAAAAAAAAAAAAAAAAAAAAAACCAATAAAAAGCAATCTGCCGCATTTGTCAGACCGCAATACAAAAATGTGTATTCAAAATATACTTGATGGAAACTCCTCGGCATGGTTTTGTCAGTTTCTAGGGGCTGGTTGCTCTCCTTGAACCTTTTTACAATTGCATTGTCTTAATATTGTCGCTTTTTGTTATGTTGTGAATATAACAAACAATGACAAAAAGCATAACGACAAACAAAAACCTTTAAGTGTTTTTAGTAAGTTAGACGATTAAAAATAATGACTTTAAATAGCAAAGATACTGTCTCATAAAAATACTGTATGCAGCCAAACATCGATCAGTATAAATTATTACTATTAATTTGACAATCAGCAATAAAAATATCTCATTCGAATAAAATTTTCAGTTTATGAAACGAAATAAAGATTTGTTGACATATCATTGAGTTTTTGTGACTGTAGATACCTGTGATTGCTTTATAAACGATAAAATTCGGAAAAGTGTTTTAATAATATGTTTTATTAAATATTAAAAAATAAGCTATCATTGTTCCATACACTGTCTTCAAAAATTCCTGACAGGTTTTTAGATATTCCAAAAATACAAATATCCCGAAGACTTTTTTGATGGGTGTATTTTATCATCAACGGTCCATACAAGTTTCAACGTTTTGTCACCTAGTGGCTGACTTGCCCATCATCAAAAGTCTACGGTACTTTCAGCAGACTTAGAAGTTAGAACCTTTTGAAGCTGTCCACGCTTTATTTTGTAAGCCTTTGATCACATAATAAACAAAACTGTGGTCAATCACTGAATGTTGATTGAAAACTATAAAATAAGTTTAACAAGACTTGGCTTCTATGAAATTTGAAAACTTTTTGCGAAGGATAGATTGTTTGAAGAGACTTGGCTTTTTTACATTGAATGGTTTTGGTAGGTTTTTTAAAATATGTATTATTAATAAATATTTTTATGACATTAGGGCGGATTCGACCAAACTGGAGTAAAATTTTACTCGAGTATAACTGTTTCCTGATCTAAGAGTAAGCTGATTTTGCGTTTTTCGATGAATGAGGTAATTACACGGGTGTAAATATTTACACGGGCTATTTTGGTGGAGTAAATAATAGTTGCACAACAGGGTGTCAACTGTCACGGTCGTTGTCATTGTGAACTATAATTGACATTTTATTTCATACTCTTTATGTAACTTGGTAAAATGCAAACGATAATATCCTAGAGTAAATTAAAGTAGTAAAATTATTCTCATGATAGTTATACTCGTGTAAGTTCAAGTTTGGTCGAATCGGGCCTTAGTCTTTAATGCTCCTAAAACGAAACTTTTCCTTAAAAATATTATATTTTGTTTAATTATGACCAATACAAATAATTAGACCTATACAATATGTTATAAAAATAAATAATTTGTATGTTAGTTTGTTATAAATACCATTAAATCAGGTCTGGCCTTTAATAATTATCAAAAAAACGAAAAACCCGAAAAGCTCGAAAAACCCGGGTTCCATTTTTGAAACCCGGGTTTTTTCATGATCCCCAAAACCCGGGTTTTCCCGGGTTTTCGGGTTTCGGGAAAACCCGGTCTCGATGCCCTACGTGTCCGAAAAAACCTAAATATCTTACGGAAGCCTTTTCTTTTCTAAAATAAAATTTAGCCTATGTTCTCGTGGATAATGTAGCTTTCAAATGGTGAAAGAATTTTTAAAATCGGTCTAGTAGTTTTTGAGCCTATTCATTACAAACCCATAAACAAAGTTTTCCTCTTATAATATTAGTGTAGTATGTGCATAATTATGTGTATAATTATGTGCATAGTCAAGTTAAAGTTTTTTAATTAAAATATGTAAATATTGGAAACACAGCCCGTTCATAACATTTTAGCTTTGCTATATAAAATGCAATATGTCGTAAGATTATTTGATAAATCGAATTATCGCGAAAATTCTAGGGATTTCGCGAAAACACGGATAATTAGATAATGCTGTTTATATTTTTCATTTTTTTTTAAAGTTAGGCGTTTTGGGAAAACGCGAGTTGCCTTAGTAACATTGCACATTCTTAACGCTGATTGGCTTGATTTTTGCTTACTGGCCACTCTTATTCTGATTGGTTACTATCTTTTCCTATGATCTTTCTGGTATTACACCATAGAATTATAAGGGACAAGAAATGACAATGCCTCTTCATAGGAACTTTTTAGGGTTCCGTAGCTAAATGGCAAAAAACGGAACCCTTATAGATTCGTCATGTCTGTCTGTCTGTCCGTCCGTATGTCAGAGCCACTTTTCTCCGAAATTATGAGAGCTTTACTATTGAAACTTGGTAAGTAGATGTAGTCTGTGAACCGCATTAAGATTTTGATACAAAAATGGAAAAATTATTAAAATTTTGGGGGTCCCCATAGGTACAACCTAGAACAGGAAAATAAGGAGAAGTGTTATGTAGCGCCGTTTATATGGAAACCTATGTCGCCGACTTCAATGACACTATATTGTCAGCATAGTGTCAACGGTACACGGTCTAGTGATGTCCGATCTATCTACGGTGTCGATTAATTATTATTACGACGATATGGATGTATTTTGGTAGGTATTTAAATACTATTAAAAGAATGAAAGTGATAAATAATTAATATTACAGTCTAACAAAAACAGCTTAAAGGCCGAAAAAGGTTGAAATCATCCATGATTACGAAAAACTTTTACTATGGTACCAACTCAATTCGGCAAAATAATCAGCTGTTTGGCAAAATCGTAACCACGCAATAGATAAACATTCATAATATTATATAACCAGATGTGCGAAAACCGCATTCAAATCGGATCAGTAGTTTTCGTGTGATGCTGGAACAAACATACAGACAGACAGACATAAACTAGCCACAGTTATGGCTTCTATAGCGATATACTAACATTCCCCGCTTATTATTTTGTGAATATCTTTAAGAAGGAAAAAAGGGACCCTATTCCTAAGACTTCGATGTCTTATTGTCTGTCTCGGCTGTATAGTGTATATCTCAATAACCGCTACACTTCTGAAATTTTCACAGATTGTGTATGTCAGCTGTTACTGCTATAATAACAGATACTAAAACAAATTAAATTAAATATTTAAGGGGCGCTCCCACACAACAAACGTGATTTTTTGCTATTTTTTGCTCGATATCAATAATGACAACAGGTATTAGGTAGGCACTTGAAAAGTACAAAATACTCCATTGTATTTATACTTACTTTAACAATTAATAATAAAATTAAAATAAATTAAATAATTAAGGATTCGTACAAAAACACATTATTTGCCTAATTTTGCTCTATTATGATAAGGAACCTTTCGTGCGCGAGACCAACTCGCACTTGGCCGATTTTTTCATACATTTCTCTTTGAATTTTGCGTCTTTGGGGAAACTGAAATAGGACTAAAAGCGATGAAGGTAATACAAATCATTATTCAAAGATGCACTAATTATTGAAAGCTATTGTATGAGTAAGCATTAAGCACCACTTCTTTCGACTATAAAATAAAACTTCCGCATGTTTATACTAAATTTAGACCTTCCGCGCGGCTTCACCTCCGTAAATTAGGAATTTCAAAGACAAATTAGCCCACAAAGATAGCCTATGATCCTTCATGTGCTCTACTTTTTATTTATACCAAACAACATAAAAAATTGGTGGATGGTGCGTGAAATAAGCCCTTTCAAATAATTTTCCCCGTTTTTTCCACATTTTCCTCTGTTTCTTGGCTATGAGCTATCTAACTTTGAAAGAATACTTCAAAATTTCAAATCGGACTAGTAGTTCCTGAGATTAGTGCGTTCAAACAAACAAACTCTTCAGCTTTATAATATTAGTGTAGATAATAACGCAACCGCATAAAAAATGTCGATAAAAATATCGATACCAAAACCTGCATCACACCACATCACTAGTGCCTTAGTTTGATAGTTCACGGAACATTTTTCGTGAAGAATAATTGATTTTTAAATTAAAAAGTCGTATAAATTACAGTTGGCTGTGGTAGGTAATCCCGCTATTTTTGAAATTCACAGTATCGCTGCAATTTTTGTAGGTAATTATAGCACAAGTCAGCATTTTGTACACAATTTACGGCGTAGTAAAAACGTATAAGCCGTGGGTTGATTGACATACTACTGACAATTTATGCTTATATGAGCAGGATTTGGCGACATATGACACGCTCTATAACATATCTCTTACTTCTATTAAAAAACCCCCGCCAAAACAACTTTAAAAAGTAATGAAATAATATTTACTGCCTTTAAGTTCAAATAATTCCTAACTTGTGTAAAGTAATATTTTAGTCCATAATTGTTGTCAAGGTATCAAGGTATGTCGGCGGACCGCCAAGTAAACTACAACCTACAACCGCCAAGTCGCTGGTTACCTATCTCGATTCAGATCGCTGTGAATTGATCCTTAAACTTGTTATGTGAAATCAAACATCTACATTAGCGGTCCCCCGACACACCTTGACAACAATTATGGACTAAAATATTACTTTACACAAGTTAGGAATTATTTGAACTTAAAGGCAGTAAATATTATTTCATTACTTTTTAAAGTTGTTTTGGCGGGGGTTTTTTAAATTTCTTAATTTAATTTTATTTCATACTTTTTAAACTTGTGTTGGTTATAGTGCAGAATAATTCCTATCAACAGAATCATATACTCATGATTACCATCCATCAATATCCTTTTCGATGAGGCGGTTAATATGAGCCCAAACATGAAACCTCCACTTTGGGTTAATACGAAGCTCGGTTCCTATAGAATCCAGGTGATGCTGCAGCAGCAGCATGTAAATATTTACTGTTTATACTTTATCTACTTCTTACTGGTTGTCGCAATTAAAATGTGCCCAAACACGAAACCTCTGCTCTAAGTTGGCGAGGAATTGGATATCCTATTGATTACCAGCTGATGCTGCAGCACTAGGTCAACTTTCCATTATAATGTGTATACGTATATTGCATATTCACAAATGTCACGAACTAGAATGAAATATAAAACCCATCAAACGACTTCAAGTTGCTAACGGCCTTTCATGAACCAGATAAACCCTGATTGTTCAGCACTGAGCAGGCTGATGATGATGAATGATAGCTAAGAACACTCTCGATCATGTCAGCTTTCAAACAAAAAAAACTAGATCAAAATCGGTCCACCCGTTTGGATGCTACGATGCCACGGACAGATACACACACAGACAGACAGACAGACACGTCAAACTTATAACACCCCTCTTTTTTGTAGGGGGTTAAAAATCTGTGGGTACAACTGAAACAAAAAAAAAATTTTTTCATCTAAGCTATGCGTATCTATGGATATATGGGGTATCTATGGATAGGTCTTGAAAAATCATATTGAGGTTTCTAATATAATTTTTTTCTAACCCGAATAGTTTGCAAGAGAGACTCTTCCAAAGTGGTAAAATGTGTGTCCCCCCCTCTAATTTCTAAAGTAGGGGTATGTAGGGGTAGGGGTATGATAAGTCTAAAAAAAATATATGATGTACATTACTATAAAACTACCAACGGAAATTGGTTTTAACGAGATCTAGCAAGTAGTTTTTTTATAAGTCATAAATGGTAAACCTTAACTTTACTTTCATTAAATCAACTGAAAAATAAATCGAAAACCCTTTCATTTCATAGAAATAAACCTTATTGCTGCTGCGGAACCCTTCATGGGCGAGTCCAACTCGCACTTGACCGTTTTTTTTTATTTAACTTTTTTCTCATCTTAACCATAACCTCAGAATTAATTTCTGGTTCTGTTGAACTTTCAGCACTAATTTCACTTGTATCAGACATTTTGTATTTAAAGAGTACATACACACTTTTAGACTTTTCGCACTATTTTTCAAGTCCAACTGCAATTTTAAACACATTAGGTGAATATCAAAAACTGCTAGCTCGCTTACAAAAACAACCACAAAAAAAAAAACAACGCGTGACAATGAATTGACATTTAAAATGTCAAGTCTTCAACCAATCAGAGAAGATTTTGTTGTGGGGCGCTTAAACCGACGAATCAGTGATTTTTTCGATAATAACTAACGATTCGTTTCGTAATCTTACTAAGGTGACTCGCGTTTTCACGAAAACACTACCTTTTGTCAGTAAGATTGAAAAATGTAATCACCATTGTCTAATTATCCGTGTTTTTGCGAAGTCCCTAGAATTTTCGCGATAATTCAATTTATCAAATCATCCTACGACACATACATTACTAAATATTAAGATGTTGCAAAACAATGTGACAACTGACAATAAATTCGAAACTAATGTATAATTCATGTCCTAAAATGATATTGGCTCTACAGGAAGATCTCATGGCACTGTCCCATTTTTACTCCCGATATTTATTAGTTCAATGATACCAACGCGACGGCCAATGCCAAATGACTGTTACAATTTTATTTGTTTTGCATAAGTTTCTATTGTTGTGTTAAAGAAACAAAAATTCCCAGACAGCGCTTTGGATAGTTTTAATTTTTAAATCTGATACTACTCAAACTGTTATTTTAACTATTTTCATTTAGATTTTGTCGAAAACATTAAAGCGGCAAATATTTGTTAAAAAACAACTGATGTGTAACAACTAACATTATATCGAAAATAACTCCCGAGTACCTAGTCGTCTGCTATATATATGTATAATAATAACTCCAACACCGGTTTCGGTGACGGTGGCCGGTTTCATTGAAAGTTTAAACCAAGCCAAGTACTTAGGAGTAATTTTATAGTGCCCAAGTGTGTGCGCAGTACACAAGAGCACTCTCTATTCCTTTACTCTCATAAGTCATAACCCAGTGGGACGGAAGACCGACACGACTGGCCGCTGGCGAGAGATCAGGCGCAGGACTGACTTTACATGTAACATGCCCATCCGACGCATGGATCGTCTTACTTGTCAGACAATCAGGTGATCAGCCTGCATTGTCCTAACCAAACTTGGAAATAACATGTTTCCAACGCGGGAATCGAACCCACGACCTCCGGGTCAAGAGCCACGCTCTAAACCACTGAACCACGGAGGCGTCTAAATGATTTTTTTAACTGCTAAAGTCGAAGTGCTAACAAGTTTTACAACAAGTTTTTTGGACACAAGTGACGTTTATCACTTTTTTAAATTTTTTAAAAGTAGGTACCTACCTAATAGTTCTATAATACTCTAATTATAATATTTTTAACTGACTTCCAAGCAGGATGCTATTATGTATTTGACCGTACAAAAACAGTTATTTTAGAATTCAGAAAATCCAACTAATCTGTTCGTAGTTATTGGTAGTTATTTCTGAATGGTCAAAAATAAAATCGGCCAAGTGCGAGTCGGACTCCAGCACGAATCACGATGGGTTCCGTACCGTTATAAGAACGAAAGTAGGAAAAAATTGTGTTTTTTGTATGGAAGCCGCCCTTAAATATTTTTTTTATTTTTTTTATTTTATTTTTATAAACTAGCTGTCCCGGTGAACTTCGTGTCACTTTAAAACCTTCCCTGGACTTCTACGAATATTTTAAGACTAAAATTCAACCCGTTCAGCCGTTTTCGAGTTTTAGCGTTACTAACATAATTGAAAATCCATTTTTATATATTTGACTTATATGTATTATCACAATTTTTTTGTATGGGAGTATAGAATAGTGTTGTTTTTAGACTTTAGGAAATTTTAATTTTTTTTTAGAATTTTTCTCTCCGTAAGAACCATTTTCGTACTTTAAGGAATATTTAAAAAAAAGAATTGGCGAAATCGGTCCAACCGTTCTCGAGTTTTGCGCTTAGCAACACATTCAGCGATTCATTTTTATATTATAGATTATTAAAGTAAAATTCATAAATTAAGGATGCTCTGAAAATTTCAAGTGCCTAGCAGTTGCCATTATTTAATACGAGCAAAAAAGGCCAAAAAATTACGTTTGATGTATGCCCCCCTCAAATATTTATTTTATTTGTTGTTATAGCGGGAATAGAAATACACAATCTGTGAAAATTTCAGAAGTCTAGCTATAGCGGTTCTTGAGATACAGCCTGGAGACAGAAAGACATCGAAGTCTCAGTCTTCCCGGTCCCGCTTTTACCCTTTGGGTACGGAACCCAAAAAAAGATCAAGTCTTGTAACTTGTCAACCTTTAGATATTTGTTTGTGTTTTTACTTTTGGGTGTCACGATATCACAGAGTTGAGTTTATCTGGTTTCGTCATATCAATCGTTACTCACGTGAGCCGCATTATGATGCTAAATGTAATACCAACCAAAGCCTAAACGGTCGTTTGTATGCATCCTAGAATGCGCTATGCTGCGTCTGATGCATCATGCAGCATGCTCCACCCGCCTAGGTTTGCACTTACACCTTGCGCGTACGCGCACAGTTTGTCGGCGCGTGTCGGGGCGGATCGGGGCTCAGCGTAGCGCAAAATGCGCTATAGCACACTATTGCCGGGCCGGGTCGCATCGTATTGACGAAATTTGAGTACTTTGGATATATCAAAAACGTTGCTATATTCTACTAGCATCTACTAGACCGTTGTTTTAGCTTCTACCGAAAATCTACCTTTATTAATCAAAAAGTATTCTACGTGGTTGAAAGTTGAAACTAAAATAAAACTAAAATGTTTATATTATGGACTGTCTTCATTATGCATTTTAAATTTTTATACAGTGTGTAACAAAAATAAGTGGTAATACTTTAGAATGTGTACGTGTTCCTTGTAGAGAGTTTCAAGAGTTGTAGAGAGGTCCAAGAACTACGCAAAAAGCTGAATGCTGCCACTGCATCTCTTAGGCGATTGAGCAATTTCTTGCCAGTTGCAACCAAAATAAAACTAGCCACTACTTTTCCCAATTCTTGACTATGCTGACGTTTGCTACTGTGATCTAAACGAAAATCTTCTCTCTTCCCTTCAACGCCTTCAAAATTTGTGCATCCGTTTTATATTTGGCCTTCGCAAATTTGATCATGTGTCTGAATACCGGTCTCATCTCAAGTGGCTTCCGATCAAGATGCGTCGAAATTCTCACGTCCTGCATTTACTTTACAATATCCTTTTTAATCCCTCAACTCCTGCCTACCTAAAATCAAATTTCAATTTTCTAGGTCATGGCAATCCTATTCTTCGCTCTGCAAAGAAACTTACGCTTGCCTTCCCTTCCCATAAAACTTCGTTCTATGATTCTTCTTTCACCATCTCCGCTATATTCGTCTCTGGAACTCTTTACCTGATTCTATACAAAGCTCTGAATCCATAAATATCTTTAAGAAACGTGTCAAGAAACACTATTTAGACCTATTTCCTTCAATATGAAAATTTTGGTGTTAGTACGAGTACTAATATTAATTACTTATCATAAAATTCTTATCTCCTGTTATTTTTTCATATTTTTGCCTCATTATATCTATGTAAAGTATAAGTAGTTTATTTTATCTCATATTAAGTATTGTAAGTAATAGTTTTATACTATTGTTTTTTCAATTATTTTATATTGACGGTTGCCTGGTAGAAACCGCTTACAGCGGTAAGGCCGCCAATTTGCACATTTTTATAAATTTGTAAATTTTATTGTAATTGTATTGTCATTGTTTTATGTATCTTTTGTTGTGTTCTTATACATATACAGTGTGTAACAAAAATAAGTGATTATACTTTAGGGTGTGTACGTGTTCCTTGTAGAGAGTTCACTGTGGAAGTAGCAGCTCTGAAAGACGAATTTTTTTTTCACTTTTGTATGGGCAAGGGCCCGAACGTCACGAGTTCCCCCATACAAAAGTGAAAAAAATTTTTGGTCTTTCAGCGCTGCTACTTTCACAGTGAACTCTCTACAAGGAACACGTACACACCCTAAAGTATTATCAGTTATTTTTGTTACACCCTGTAATATTTGTTATACATATAATACCGATCTTCTATTACAAAAAATTTTGGACTACTAAATCGTCATTAATTTGATCGCAAATCTAGCAAAAAGTGGAAATCTATGTGAAGTGTGGTCACACTGTTGCCGGGGCGCAGCGGGTTTGTCGGGCCTTGCCGGGCCTTGTCGCATTGACGGAAATCCGCTCCACCCCGACACAGTGTGCAATACGCGCATCCGCTTCCATACAAATTATGGAGAGAGTAATAGAGGCGGATTTTTGCGATGAGCCCCGGCACGCTGAGCCCCGGCACGGCCCGTCTCAATGTACTCACTCCTATAGTGCAAGCCAAGACGCAATCCGAACCAGAAATAAGTTTTTGAAATACATAATCTAAATGTATAGCAATAATTTGTTCGTTAATATTATGTGTTATTTACTGTTTATTATAAAAATATCAAAATCCTAAAAAAGGGATCTTCTATAGCAGCTATCCCCAACCCGCGGCCCCCTGGGACTTTATTTGTTTTACTTGTGAGTTGTGGCCCGCGTGATAATAAACCATTTTGAAATTCACGCCCAGCCACCGGCAAAATAATGTAAAGTCACCGTGAAAGTCGTGATTTTTTCTTCACTTTTAAATCGTTAATTTTGAAGAACGTTATTTTTTAAACCTAAAAATTTTTGTTGCGGCCCGCGATACCAAGACCAAAACATGTTTGTGACCCGCATGAAAAAAAGGGAGCCACTGCTGCAGCTCTATAGTCTAAATCACGAATCTAGTCAAAAAATGTTACGTCATGCAGAATCTATATATATAAAACTCAAAGGTGACTGACTGATTGACATAGTGATCTATCAACGCACAGCCCAAACCACTCGACGGATCGGGCTGAAATTTGGCATGCAGGTAGATGTTATAACGTAGGCATCCGCTAAGAAAGGATTTTGATAAATTCCAACCCCAAGGGGTTCAAATAGGGGATGAAAGTTTGTATATAATAATACTTCTTAACGCGAGCGAAGCCGCGGTTAAAAGCTCGTAACTAATACCTTGTTTAATATGTACTTTTATGACTCGCCCCTTTAATTTGGTTTGTGTGAAACGTAAATGACGTGTACAATACATATACGTTTACAATAATTCATACTAATATTATAAACTAGCTGTTGCCCGCGACTTCGTCCGCGTGGACTTCAGTTTATAGCGCGCGATGTCAACAAAATTGGTATCAAAAGCTTTTATTAAAAAAAACCTGGGCCTCTATCATGAGCTCTTAAATCCATTCACTTTACGTCGTTATACAGTCAGATAAGGACGTAAAAAGAATGGATTTAAGAGCTCATGATAGAGGCCCTGGTACCCCTTAAATCAAAACAGCTGTGCAGTGTGCACATAATATTTCATTTTTTTTAATTAAACTATATTTTATGGCAAATTTTAAAGCTTATTTAGCCCCCCAATTACACAACTTTACCCATAAACTATTTATTATTGATAGGTTTAAGGTTACGTCACTGCATAGATACAGTAAGTCTGCCTTATTAAATAACGTAAAAAAGAAATAACAATCGAAAAAAATCGGAACTCAATTGTAAGATGATACCACCTCTTATAGAAAGACGTTTGGATGTAGACGCACGGCGCCATCTATTATGAATTTTTTCACCCCCTTACAACCCTTTTTTTTCAGTAAAAAAAAGTAGCCTATGACCTTTCTCAGGCTTTAGACTATCTGTATACAAAATTTCATTACAATCGGTTCGGTAGTTTTAGCGTGAAAGCGAGACAGACAGACAGACAGACAGAGATACTTTCGCATTTATAATATTAGTATAGATTATGCGAAAGTGTGTCTGTCGGTCTGTTATCTCTTCACGCCCAAACCGCTGAACCGATTTTGCTGAAGGTATAAAGGAGACACTTTGTGAGTCCCGGACAAGAACATAGGATACTTAATACACGGTTTCCGCAATATAAACGAATTATAGCGCTAGGTAGTTGCGGGCGTTATCTAACAATAATTTAAATGATTAGTAGACCACTAACTATGGAATTGTTTTGTTCTAGAAGCACGTCGTTCTTCAACATGTTCTCCAATAGCAGTCTGCCGCGCACGCGCAGTAACAGTATAAGTTGCAGTCCCCTCTCCGCTGCTGTCAATATTTCTGTAAGTTGACTATCAAATAGTAATTATAACATCTTGCGCTCCTACAATCCACGACGAATTGTGTGTAACGTTATATCAATTACTAGCTTTTAGCCTTTTACCCAAGGCTCCACCAAGGAGAAACGGTATGTGTGTTACATAGCCGAAACAACTACCACAACAAATTCGTTCACATTCATGATTCAGTACTAGATTTTAATTTTTGCTTGAAGATATAACACACAAACTAGTACTTAGTAGTTAGTAGAAGTAAAGTTACAATATGTCTGTTAAAGGAGTGAGCACACTGAGACGGGCCGAGCCGGGGCTCAGCGTGCCGGGGCGTATCGCAAAAGTCCGCCTCCGTACAATTTGTATGGAAGCGGCGACAAGCGGTAGCTAGCGGCGCGCAGATGTGATGCGATGCGGCTCGGCAAGCCTCGGCTCAAAATCCGTCATTGCATTGCGCGCCGACCCGCCCCGGCACAGTGAGCGTTAAAATCCGTCAATGCGATGCGACCCGACCCGGCAATAGTGTGCTATAGCGCATTTTGCGCTGCGCCCCGAGAGAGGTGTCTCTCTCTCATAGAAAACAAGAAATGGAACAGCAAGAAATGGAAAGGGCGTAAGCGACAAAATGTTTTTGTCGCGTAATTTAAAAACCATACATAATATAATACTAGCTATTTGACGAAAGTCTGTCTGTCTGTCTGTCTCCAGGCTGTAACTCAAGAACGGTAATAGCTAGAGAATTTTCACAGATTATGTATATCTGTTGCCGCTATAACAACAAATACAAAAAACAAAATAAAATTAATATTTAAGAGGGGCTCCCATACAACAAACCTGATTTTTAGGGTTCCGTAGCCAAATGGCAAAAAACGGAACCCTTATAGATTCGTCATGTCTGTCTGTCTGTCCGTCCGTATGTCACTGTATTTTTCTCCGAAACTATAAGAGCTATACTGATTATATTGAAACTTGGTACGTTGATGTAATCTGTGAACTGCATTAAGATTTTGACACAAAAATGGAAAATTATTAAAAATTTTAGGGAACAACTGAAACAAAAAAAAAAATTTTCATCTGACCTATGCGTGTGGGGTATCTATGGATAGGCCTTCAAAAATAATATTGAGGTTTCTTGTAAGTATCATTTTTTTTCTAACCTGAATAGTTTGCGAGAGAGACTCTTCCAAAGTAAAATGTGTGTTCCCCCCTTCTAACTTCTAAAGTAGGGGCATGATAAGTCTAAAAAAATATATGATGTTTACTATAAAAACTACCAACGAAAACTGGTTTGAACGAGATCTAGCGAGTAGTTTTTTTTTATGCGTCTTTAATGGTAAACCTTAAATTAACTTTCATTAAATCAACTGAGATATAAAAATAAATCAAAAACCTTTTAATTTCATAATAATAAACATTATTGCTGCTGCGGAACCCTTCATGGGCGAGACTGAGAAAAAAAAAAAAACCGCTCTATATTAATAATAGCAACAGGTACAGTCTGTCATGAATGTGAAGAAATTAAAAAGTGGCAACATCGAAGTGTCATCCCTTTCAAATCAATCTAAGAAAAAGGGGATGATTCTCTAAGTACTTAGTTATATTATGTGTACCATAATATTTAATAATAATATTAAAATAAAATAAAAAATTAAGGGGGCCTCCGAGGGTACGGAACCCTTCGTGCGCGAGTCTGACTCGCACTTGGCCGATTATTTACAGAGGTCTTTTTGATTGATTATGTTATAAAAGTTGACCAATCGTGTTATGCTATGGGTAATTCAAAGACAAAGACATGATGAATACTGACAATGAACTTTAAATTCTTAGCTTTAGTCATTGCTGAGAAAAATCGATATCGCTACAGCCAAATTATCAAGGCGTCGCCTTAAGAATATTATTCAATGCCATTCCAGAGCATAACCGGGCGGCGGCTGACGCCGGTGAGAGTGAACCAGCTGAGGTTAGAAGAGAGCGCTGACGTCACCAACACGCGAGAGGTGGCGCACGAGCGGGAAATACACACCACCATGCAGATTGGACAGTCCTACGAGGACCTCACGCTCATCAGCGGCCTGAACTCACCCACTAGGGTAGCAAGGTAAGTTTCCACTTGTTTATGTATGCAAAGCTGGGTTTGCCCTCTTAAAATAAGCAGTATTTAGTCACCTACTTAGTTTCCACCGGAACTGCGTTGCGAGAAATATTTTTGATCATTGGTTCTCATAAACACATTCCGACGCAGCTCCGGTAAAAACGCAGCCTTAACCCCTTATTCTACTACAAAAAAAAGGTGAGTATGAACTCACCTAAAATAATTACTAAACAAAGTGCAAACTGGGCCTTAGCCCAATCTAACTTGTCCCCCACCGCAGGCTTACCCAGCCTTGGTGGGTTCATCTCGTTAGTCCAGTGTGTAAATTTCATGTCTGTGTTAGGTTTTCCCCAGTGGTGTCTCCATCGCCGACGCGAAAGTACACGACACGGCGTAGTCTATCGCCGAACCCACTGCGGGCGTGCTCGTTCAGTCCCGTGAGCCGGCCCACCGTGCTGCCCGGCAAGCGGCGCTGCGACGACCCCGACGTGCCCATGTCCAAGCGGCTGTGCACCGGCCGCCTCACGCCCTCCACCCCTGGCACGCCCGACTCCGACTCCCTCGAGTGCACCTTCAGGCCCGTCTCGCCCCGCCCCCAACCCATGAACGAGACGACGATAGAACCGGAAGAGAATCACAAGTCGAGCCCCAGCTAGTAGTGTGTGTGCAATAAGACTAAGTGAGATTTGGGCGAAATTGGTGAACTACGAGTATTGTTAGTTTATTTAGTCACTAAAGTTGATGAATATTGAATATCATAGTAATGAGGTTACTATACTCAGAGTATGTGTAGCCGATAGATTTAGCGTGTATCGAAAATGACGTAAAATAATCGAACATAATCAAATTAATGGATTGTTAGTATCAATTCTCTAAGGTTACGAAATATATTCGTATTTAAGCTTTTAGGCTGAAAAGTTAGGGCAATGAATATCAAATTTTAATAAGTAGTTACTAAATAAACTAATGATATCGATGAGGTTAGTGATTGAACTCATAGCCTATGACGTTTAGTTCCTAGTAGCGAAGAACTCGTAAACTTAGTATAGGAATAATATACGCCCGTTTATAGCCAAAGCATCCAAAACTTTAATGTAAATATTGTGTTAGTTACGTTCTATAATGAACATATTTTGTATATATAGAGTCGTAGTTTGTATGAATAGCCATTATTTTATGTAAGCTCATGATTAGGAGACTGTAGTCTCATTCATCCCGCCTTTACTAGCGTAGCATTAGCCTTGTTATGCTAATTATTCATTTAAGTATTTTACAGTCTTCATAATTTCTATATCATATTATTATCTCAGAAAAATCTACCGCAAAAGTTGCTTCCCGCCTGTATCGGAAGTGTTATTCTGAATTGATTCTGAATGAGTGTTATAAAATCCACGGAATTTTCTACTGTGGATTATTATTATCCGTGGATTATACCTTCTATTTTAGAATATTATGATTATATTCTAAAATAGAAGGTATGTGTAATATAGCGCTGAATGTAAATTAATTTCGAACTTAGTTAATTTAAAATAACAAAAGGCAATAAAAAATTTTAATAATATGCAGGCTGGGAGTTATTATTTTTTTTTTATTTGAATAGTGTAAATAACTTTAATATCTGTCTTCATTGAAGCTAATCAGTTAATTTTTCTATGAGATGTTCAGTACTGTAAATATAAAATTTGATTACAAAGTTAATCCATGGAAAAACGAGACACAATAGAATTTCTATTGCGTCTCGGTCACCGGTGACCGTATGGGGCTTGATGAATTAAATCAATTTACCTGTATAAAATCCCCTTTATCATATTTCTCATCGTTTAAAATATAAACTGTATTTTTAAATTATTGAAACTCTTTTTCACATGCGGCAAATTTGTTGTCTTTATGTGATCTGACCGTTTGTGATCAAGGCCCATTTTTACTGTCTACTTCCTAACGTTAAGGGTCCCTCAGCAACTATTAGGCAACAGCAATTAAGATTGTTAGGAATACACTTAGCGTTAGACCGCGGTTAGTGTAGATGGGCATAAGCCTCATTTTCATGAAGCATTTTAGTACCCAGAAGCTCTAAGCTTTTTGTAATTAATGCCTTTAGCCCTGGCACGGCCACCAGTAGAAAAGCGAAAGTATGGACAAACATACTGAGATAAATTTAAGTTAAGTTCCGATCTTTTTTCGTTCCCAAAAATTCAATTAAAATGCAAACTTTATGACAGACTCTAGTCCTAAAAATTCAAATAATGTCCTACTCTATGACATATACTATAGTCGGTCATAAAGTGGCATTTTAATGAAATTTTTGTCGGTCGCGATTAGCTGCGGTAAAATTTGGAACGGCACCTTTGGTTTGTCTCCACATTTTGTCTATACTTTCGCATTTCTACTGGTGGCCGTGCTAGGGCTACTGGTTGTGAAAAATGTTACTGCAAACATTTTTTTGACACAATATAAGTGTGTAGTAATAATTTACATTGTGGAATCCATCGATTTTAATCATCCATTGATTTTATTTACCTCATTTTGATTAATTCTAAAGATTATGAACTTTGAAATTATTGTTAGATGCAAAAAAAATGGTAATGTAAAAATGCATTTTGCGCTTGGATGATGTGTCCCTACTCCTAGTTAAAATCATTAACCACCTCGCTGAAACCATATTTCTGTTAATAAATCTATGGAATTAGAATATAAATATCAATTAAATTACAACAATAAAAATTACTATAAGTATGTATGCTATTGTGACCTATAAAAGTAATTCACTCAGGCAATACATGAAATTATTTTGGTAAGCTAAACACCATGTATTTTGATTATACAATGAAATATGTATGCAGTAATATGTTTTGTATGTTTATATTAATATTGTAACTAGTGAAAAGTTAGAAACATTGTTCCAACTGTGATTAAATCACATTATTCTGATATTTTGCTTGGTTCTTATTTTTCCTCGTATTATGTTATAATTTTTACAAATGCGTTTTAAACAGGATGCCATTTGTATGTCTTTTTTTCTCAAGACAAATAAAAGGAAATGAATAATAGGCGAATACCTACGCAAGTTCCCGTCCCGTAGTACGGTGTTTGTTATTCTAGTGCTGACGCAAAAATACATTCATTTCAAACCAAAATCACTTTTATTTACACGACAGTTTTACATATTGTATAAATTGAATGACAAATGATATTAAGAAAAAAACAGCATTAAAATTGGATTATTCTAAAACTTACCATTAGTGAACAACATTAATAACATTCCAATATTTTGTACTCTTTAAAATGTGATAAATTACAAAAAAAAAACATGAGACACATGTGAGAATATTCTCACAATAATTATTACTTTGTAAATTAATTAAATTACTACAAAATCCATAATTAAAATTAATTACAATTAAAATATAACTAGCAAAGATTGCCAAATATGTTTACATATACAAAATATTTGCTGTCCGGTTTAAATATTCTTCTAAAATTATTGTTAAAATTAACATTATTCAAAATTATACTATTTTAAACCTTTTCTGCCATGTTTGCCATAGAAGTCACATAGCTCTAATGAATAGGTTTTACTTGTACCTACCAAATCTAGGTTTTAATGAAATCCATACTAATATTATAAATGCGAAAGTGTGTCTGTCTGTCTGTCTGTTACCTCTTCACGCCCAAACCGATTTGGCTGAAATTTTGCATGGAGATATTTTGAGTCCCGGGAAAGGACATAGGATACATTTTGTTCTACAAAAATGCACGGTTCCCACGCGATAAAAGAGTTTTGGCGCAACGGAGTTGCGGGCGTCATCTAGTATTTTTATAATACTAGATTTTTCTATAATAGTCAATGTTTTTAACAACTTATTGAACTACAACAATGACCCCTGAGTTTAAGAGGCCTTATTAAAGCAAAGGCTATTATTTATAATGCAGCAAGTAAATTTTAATTCAAAAGAGTATGCCAAGGACAGTTTTTTACAACATTATGAAAATAATGTATGTTATAATTACACTAACAATATTAACTAATACAATTTACTCATTTAATTCCGTCTACATATCAAATAACATAGGAAGACAATTTTTTAACTATGTATATTGGAATGTGGGGGATTTATTAAAAACTATTGAAGTTTTCTAGATGGTGTTTGGTGAGATTTTGGTTTATATTTTAGTATTTCGAAAATATTGATATGGCTCCAAGTTTTAAAGGATAATTTTCCTTGGGTCTTTTATATTTTCTAGCAATGATTGCTACACACTGCACACATACAACATCAATGCAATCACACATTGCTTTATGCTCAGTCTATGATTCTATTTAAGTTAAAAGGCAGTATATTATTATATTAATAAATGCACATTCAATTATAGCCTAGCGGTGGTCTTCATATTCAATACACATTTTCTTCGTAAGTCAAAGAAGAAATATCACTTTTGCAGGCATTTTTTCATTCCTGCTGTCCTTCACATTTTCTGAATGGGTTCTCGTCATTCGCAATGTTTTCATCAAAATTATTATACCAGACACACTTAAGAGTCCGGGTGCCATCACAGTTCTCATACAAACAATACCAAGATAATTTCCTATATGAGAATATTTACCATATTTGTACAAAGGGTTACTGCAAAATATTCACATACCAAAAATATGAACGATTACAATTAAGAAATTGTAATCGTTCATATTTTTGGTATGTGAATATTTTGCAGTGAATCTTTGTACAAGAACCTAGGTAATTACTATCTTAAGCTGAATAGTAACTCAAATATGGTAAATATTCTCGTATGGGAAACTATCTTGGTATTATGTTTGTATGAGAACTGCGATGGCACCCGGACTCTTATGGTGTACTACAAGAGTTCACAAAATATTTTGTAAATGAATAGACATCTAACATTTCTTTTTCTTATTTGCAATCAAATTTTAAAGATTTCCTTGGGAAATGCTTTAATATACTATTAATTAATCGATATTAATTAACAAATTATCAATTTACTAATTATTAAATCTTTTAAATAACAATACCATATCTTTTAAATTTGTGAAAGGGAAATTTACAATATTTTGGTTGGTCCAAATATTACTTGCTTATCCTTTTAACATCCTCGATCACAGGTATTAATGTTAGCCTTTGTGGTCCTTTATTTGTCCTAGTCAAGCAGTGTTTTGTTTTGGACACTCACCATGTCAATTCCTAATTAATAACATCAATTTGGAAATCGTATCAGTATCTTTACTTTTTGTAACACCGAAATACAATATTACAACAAAAGTTGTAAGCCTTTAACCTAGAATACATTTTAAAAGACCTATGAAACAATTTCGCCTTAAAAATTTCTACAAGTTATTTTTTCTCTGTGCATTTTACATTCTCAACTTTTTTTATTTCTTCACAGAGATAAGTCCAATTTCATAGGTCTAATAATTATGACACAAATTTTCATTGTTTATGGATCTCTAACTTCAAAACAACTCACTCAGCTGCTAAGATCCTTGTCCTCAATCAGCGGCAGCTTGGCCACCTCGAAGAAGATCTTATGCGAATACTTGTTGCGAACTGTGCTTATAGCTGACTTGGGTTTCTTGTGTAGAGTAGCATTCAGCGCCAAAGCCATAGGCAAAATGTCTTTCAGGGTGTATCCTGAAATAACATTAATACAAAATTTTAATATAATATTGTAAGTATATTTATTATTTATTTCCCGCAACTCTGCCCAAAATATTTATATTTTGGGCAGAGTTGCGGTTGAAATGTATGGTGCCCACGAGATTTATCTCGTGGGCACCATACATTTTCCGCAATGCGCGATAAAAAGTAGCCTATGTCCTTTATCTGTCTTCTACAGTTCTTTCCAACATCCAATTTTCATCAAAATTTTATTTGAATAGAAACTTTTATTCTTTTAGAGTTTAGTCTCCCCTATTAGGGGGGTATTACATTATCATTTATATTGGATCATTTCTATGATCATATATAGGATCCAATATA
Source organism: Aricia agestis (assembly GCF_905147365.1). NCBI lineage: Eukaryota > Metazoa > Arthropoda > Insecta > Lepidoptera > Lycaenidae > Aricia > Aricia agestis. The sequence goes on from NC_056406.1 coordinate 11,669,843, forward strand.
TATGATCATTTGATCATATCTACATATTACATTATCATATTTCATTGATCATATTTTACGTCATATGTGGTTTCAATAGCCAATGGAGAGCGCTAACGCTGACAGGTATTGACGTCAGGGTTACTAGATCTCAGAGAATTCGATTTGTCAAAAGACATCGTCATTTTTAATACGGCTTGTTTTTTGTTATTTCAGCAAGATTATCCAAGTATATAATTAGAAAAATAATTACATTACATTATTTGAAACATATTAACGAACAAGAAATTAAAAACTCTTTTTTATATTAAATAACTGGCAACACCTCTCAGCAAATGTCAAAAATCTATGATCAAGGAAGAAATGAATCATATGTCTACAGGGTGTAACAGAAACAAGTGATAATACTTTAGGGTGTGTATGTGTTCCTTGTAGAGAATTCACTGTGAAAGTAGCAGCGCTGAAAGACCAAAATTTTTTTTCACTTTTGTATGGGGAAACTCGTGACGCTCGGGCCCTTGCCCATACAAAAGTGAAAAAAAATGTTAAAAACCCTAAAGTATTATCACTAGTTTTTGTTACACACTGTATATTACATTACAATTACATTATCCAATATCATTGACTCAATGATCTCGGATCCAATATATATGATAATCTAATATCCCCCTTAGTATCAACTGCAGCTAATTTCATTGTACTCCACACCTGCGCGTCGTCTGCGGAGATCGCGCCAGACAGCTATTCTCATGTGGTGCTCAACTCAACCATTCCAGAGATTGAGGAATACCGACAACGCACATTATCAGTCACTAACTAGATGTTGCTCTCAACTAAGTTTCGTCGAAATCATTTTATCGCGCTGAAACCATTCATTTTTTCGTAGTGAATCTTATATTTTGTCTAGGTAGAATTCATAATATAAGATGATATAAGCATGAAGAAACAATTTCGCATAATGCAATAAGTATTTAAAGTTGCTTATAATAATAACAGCATGACATGACTTTTCTGTTATAAAACACGTTGGCAAAACGATGCGAGTTGCGACGGAACAGCCATCATATATGCTTATAACACAAACCTGTGTAATACTCGAGTGTAGGGGTCCAGCGAGAGAGATTCTTCATGCGCAGCGCCAGGTAGAGCGCGGCGGCGGCGGCCAGGCTGTCGCGGGCCGGCAGCAGGGTGTACTCCAGCAGCGACAGCTCAAGTACGAAACGCGCCAGCGTGAGTGTTGGCATGGACACGCGAGCGCACTGCCGGGAAATGAAAACTGCGTGTGCATAACGTGGGACGCGACCGTCCGCTAGCTAGACACATTACACGACATAGGATCACGTGATTGTTCTTCTCGCCTGGCTATATTCTTGAAGTGGTGGTAGGCAACATTTTACATTTTAACATTCAAAGAGTATTGATCAATTACCAATTTTGGTTTAAGAAAATTGAATTATGAAAGGGCAATTATATATTGTATGATCACTTTTATCAAAATATCTTCATTTGGAAGATATTTTAATAAAAACTCGGGCACGTCAACTCTTTGCATCTACATAGTTGTTTGAACTTATAAACTAGCAGTCATAATAAAATTGCATTGCATTAAAACAGCAATTAATAAAGACAACTTACCCGGGCGTATCTTCGCAAAAATCTGTATGATAATGGAATGCCCAGATCATAGTCAATCACGCGTAGAATATTCATTTCCATCTTGAGCAACTGGTTAAGAGTATATGCGCCGTCGCAAATGTAGAGAAAATCGTCAACAAGCGGAGGAATACGCTCCTAAAGCAAATATTAATAAATCATTTAATATTTATATTAAGTATGTCATAATAATGTTAATATTATGTTCTAGATTAAGTTCTTACGTCATATTTTGATGCGATAAACAAAGCAGATGCGCCGAGCAGCTGAAGTTCTTCTTTTGTCAATTGATCCTTTTCTGCTTGCGTCTTACTGGACTTGGTCAAATACAAGTCAACTAACTTCACTGCCAAGTATAGAGTCTCGTGGTTCAATTCAAAACTCTCCTGAACTTCCACCATCCAGTCAACCAGCAGTGCTCTCATCCAAGAAGTTATACCTTTCATCCTTTGTAAGTAGTCATCAATAATGAAACTTGACTGCAATATTAAGAATATTTTTAAATATGTTTTGTATTCATTTCAATTGCAAAACAATAGGTACTCACCTCTCTACTCTTCAAGTAGTTGAATATGTCCATAGCATAATTGGAAACTTGGTAGGGGTCATTCCAGTTTTCCTTGTCAAAATCAACAACATTCTGAGGTACTGTGCGCGGAGTCTCCGGCAGTTCTATGTATGAAGAGTGTAATGTGTCCTCCAAATTGACTTTGTCTAACTTTTCACTAATCCCTTTACAGTCTTCTTTGGTCACTTCATTTGGACTGCTGAAAAGCATTCTTTGATAGTGTCTATGCTAGTCAAATATAATTTTAAGTACCTACTTAAAATTGTATTTGACTAGTCCTTATAAAGAAAATAATGTAATGTGTTAATTTGCTTTGTTGAGTTAGTAGGTATAGAATGAAGCAAGAAATTGCAATATAAATATGTTACAAAAAGATGAGTGCAAAATTTTTATTATTATTTCCTTCATGTTATCAGTTGGCTAGGACCGAATAGTTGTGCACACAATAGTTGTGTTTCCTTTTAGTACAACTATTTACATAATAATTAACCCATCGATCGTGGAATAACGAGACACAATAGCTTATCTATCGTTATCGCGGCCAGATGCGGCCGCTTAGGGCTTCATGAATTAAGATCTGAAGACCTAAGGCCAATGACCTATGATCTAAATATTATAATGAATTGTAATATACAATAAATTTTATAATCTACTTTAGACTTTATTTTAAAATAAAAAGATTGATAGCTTCATATGTTTTGTACTGCAAATGAATAAATTAAAGAATACAGTACTTAACAATAAAGTTGGTTAACAAATTAAAAGCTCAATACTCTAAGAAAATACATATTATAATATTTGTCTTTCACTGGAAGACTTGTTAATTTAGACTTACTTAAATAATTTGAAAAAAATAATAATAATACTAACATATTTTCCAATGCTGTCATATACAATGAGGGCTCAGATGTATCACTCTTGCCAGACTTTGCAGAGTTCTGACTTTGATTTTGATTCTCTTTGCTCTGCAGTTTCTCTTTCTTTTCAATATTCTTGAGAATTCCATTCTGAGCTCTAGTTGGGATTGGCTTGGGAGGATCTTTGGCGAAGTGTTTTTGTACTGTCTCAATAGCATTAGTAGCAACTTTTTGAATTTGCTTGGTCTTTGATATTTTTCCATTAACGGCTAGTGGTTTGACACTCTAAAAATTTTACAATAGTTAAATACTCAGGGGAAACCTAACACTTTATACTGTTTAACAAATTATAATGAAGATGAACACATATGTTAAAAGTTCAAAATTTTGATGTCATGCTAAATTATAGTTTTGGAGGGAAAGTTCATTGACCTCTACATTTTTGTTAAAACATTAGTCTATTATTATCCTGGACTTCTCGAGATGTCAGCTAAGTGATACTTAATAAAAGTTTCAGGCTGAAAAGATGTAAGTAATAATAATAAAGCATTAAAAACCTTAAGTGTTGGGAGAACTTTGCTCTCTACCGTGACCTTTTTTGCAGCAATTCCTTTGTCATTAGTAGCAATAGATTTGTTAAAAGCATTCGTAATATCCCCGAACGCGGCTCTCTTGGCGATCGTGTCTTTCAAAGGACTATCAGCTTTCCGCTTATTTGGTGCCTTAAGGCTGCCTTTGAAAGTTTTCAGAGTAGCCAACTGTTTACTCCTCGTTGTTATGCCCTGGCTCAAAATGCCATTTATATTTTCATTGACGCCAATTGGCTTCGGTGCCAACCGAGTTGGCGCCATTGCACTGTTCTGAAAAATTCGTTTCTTTTATCACGTGTACTTATTTAACGGGTCGTAAGTATTTTATTTTCAAATTTTAGATCAAATACATCAATAATGTTTAGATAAAACTAAAATCATTTTGAAAATGCTCCGTTCTAACGACTATTGACGGAAGCATAACAATTGAACGTCCATCAAAAACGGACGAAATGAAAATAAAAATTACACTTACGAGAATAAACGGCAACGACCGTTTTCGGGAAATACAGCTATATCTTCAAAATTCACTAAAAACAAACTTATTTTAAAAATTTCGTAAAACTAATATTGCAACCGAACAGAGCAACATCAAAAACCGTTGCAATTTGCTTTGAAGTTTGAATTTAGGGATGCGACATGCGTGAAAGTTGTAACATGCGTCTCGAGAGTCGAGACTCTCGAGTCTCGACAGTCTCGAGTAAGTTTATCGATATTCGATTATAGGCTTGAATGTTTTTCCTATTCAATTTTTTCAAGAAATTATTTCTTGTTATGTAATATAATTACAGTCAAACCAGGATAAACTAGAGTTCAAGGGAACACGATTTTATTCACGATCATAGAGGTTTCTCAATAACCCGAGTTTCTCGCTTATTCAGGTACAAGGTTAGCGTTTCTCTCTTATAGAGGTACGCAGAAACGACATGTCAAAAATTCTCGCACTATGCAATTTTATTTTATTTAGAACTTATTTACATTTAAAAAAAACCCGTCAATTTCCTTTGATTTTATTATTTTATAATAGGTGGATTCTGGTAAATTAAACTCCCTCTGAATTTCATTCCGCGATTTTCCGGATTCAAATGCATTCACTATTTTAAGTTTATCACTCAATGACAGCACTTTAATTTTTCGTTTTGACATGATACAGAACAGAACTTTCCTTCGCAATTGGTTAACCATAAACTCAGTAAGTCCGTTCGAAAAGAATGCGATAAAAAACAACGTTTTTAGCTCAATGAAATAGAATGGGTACAATATTGATGAGAAAACAATACAAAAACAATGATAGGAAGTTTAAAGAAAGTTAAGAATGAGTCATAAAATAGCAGATGTTAAAGTATTGTAGCAGATGTTCGATTTGTAATTTGTTTTCTCATTTGTTACCTACTGTGTATGTAAATAAAAAATAAACCTCGACTGTCGCTTATAGAGGTATAGAAAAGAAGCAGTCTCGCTCACAGAGGTCCATGAGAGAAAAACGACTCTCTCTAACAGAGGTTTCTGTTTCTCGCTAATAGAAGTTTTGGGCGCTTAAAATGACGGGTCCTAGCTATTACTCTCACTTATACAGTTTTCTCACTTATCCAGTTGTCACTTACCCAGGTTTAGCTGTATATGTTAATATCTAAATTAAGTACTTATCGAAATTAAGATTACTGTTTGTGTAGACAGTAAACGAATTTTATGTATAAAATTCTCGTGTCACAATGTTAGTTACCGTACTCCTCCGAGACGGCTTTACTGATTTTTAACAAATTTTATAGGGAGTGCCTCCGCTCCCAAAAATATCAGTAATGGGAACCGGCGGTATGTATACTGCCGGCAGCCGAGATATAAAACAACGGCTGCCGGCGCTGGCACTCTAAATGGGAACCGGTGAAAATGCGTAAAACGCTAGGTTCCAGTGCCGGTAAACAAATTTAAAAAAAATAACCGACTTCCAAAGGTGAAGGTTGTATGTTCGGCTGTGGATATATTAGTTTTTTGTGATTCATTTTCATCTGCCTTAGCTTTACTACCTTTTTTCAGCTACCAAAAAGTAAGATTTTGCGCCACAGTATATTCCGTGGTAGGTATACTTCCGAAAGTAGAACAGAACTTCGGACTCCTTATACATTTTACAGAGTTTCAGCTTTATTTAAAAAAGCAATATTATGCTACTATGCATTTATCAACATTTATCATCATCATGACTATCATTAAAATATGCATCCTCACATATTTTGTATTTTTTATAGTTTGCCGAATAGGCTTCCGGCGCCTATTCGGCAAACATCGCTTGTCAAATGACAGAATAATGATCAAAAACATCAGTCTTGAGCTACAAGACAACCAGCACCGGCAGCCAATTCGGCAACCAGCGCGGCGCCGCGTCAGCAGCGGAGGTGGCCCAATTTTATATGCATATTCAGTAGGTCTGAGACTTGGCTAGTACTGGCTACTTTTTATATTGATAAGTACATTTGTTTAATAAATAATAATAAATTATTACAATTCAAGACTGACGACGACCATTGTTTGTGCGACGGGATAGTGATGGACGATGCCATGATGCCATAGTACTTATTTAGTCACTTCAATAAAATAACATGGGCGAAATACTCTATATGGCAAAACAACATTTGCCGGGACTTCGAGTATAATACAAATTATTGTTTTTTTGAGAGTTTGTATTATAGAATTACCGAAAGTGACATATTTTTACTCATTAACTTTATAATATTTCTTATTTTAATAAATAAAAAGTAAACCGCTTTACTAATCCGTAATATCACGTGATCACAAACATCCATCACAGAGTGTGACGTCACGGTCTCCAAAACATTGTGTGTGACAGTGACATTTCGATGTCAAAGCCATACAAATACAAAGATTTTTGTTGTTTGGAGGACGTTTCGTCATAGCGACGCCATGATGAACTTTAGCGTTTTAGCGGGAAATTTTAAAACGAAATTAAATATGTAAATGGTTTTTTTTTTTAATTTCAGTAAGAGTGTATTTATTTTTTATATATAATTTTAGGTGTAACAAATGTACATCTGTAAAATAAATATATTTCCTAATAATAGTCTACATCCCTATTGTACGTAAATTTTTTTACTTCATCAATCATCATGATTTATGTATATTTTTTTATTAATAATTATAAGATATGTATTCAGTAATCTATTTCATAACTTGTGCTATGTCATATGTGTATATATTATAAATAATTAAAATAACATCGTTTGAGTTGGTAGAAGTAGGTACTTGAGAGTTGAGCTGAGTTTTAAACGTAATTTCAAAGTTTCAAAAATTCAAACCCACTAAGTATAATCGATTAAATAAAAATAATCGAAATTAGTTCAATTTTACTGACTCTGTGAAGAGGTCACTGGTGTAGCCTGTATTGTACTGTAGGTGTAGCCATAAAAAAAAATTACATTTGACAACAGCTGTCTTTGCCTGCCTGTGCGGTGTGCCTGTGTCAATGAATAAGGAAACAGATGGAGGCGACATAACTACAAAAAAGTGTGGCCGGCGCCATATTGCCAAGAACTAAACATGGCGGTCTATAGTGATGGGACACTCGGTTGATATTTGTCGAGGACATCGATAAACTAACATGTTATAAGTGAGCGTCCTGTTATATTATATATTATATTGATATCAAAAAAGATTTTTTTAATATTATATAAAAAAATATCATTTTTGCCTATTTGCCTATTTTGTCTCTGTGTATATATATACATAGAGACAAAATAGGCAAATATGGTTTTTTTTATATAGGAGCCTCCTTAATTTTAATAAAACTATTTAATTTATTTTAAGTTTATTAGTTATTATTTAAGTTGCCATTATTGATATCGGGCAAAAATTACCAAAAAATCGGACAAATACTAGTTGTACTCGCGCACTAAGTGTTTACAGTTTATTTTAATTTTACCATTAATTATTATTATTATTAAAGTATGTATACAACTGAGTATTTTGTGAACATTTCAAGTGCCTATTTTTTTCGCGATATATTGAGACCGATATTGATATTTTTTCAACTCGATATTTTGACAACTTCAAATATCGATGTATCGATATATCGATATTTTCTTTCAATTTCGACATTCCTATAATACGACACTTTGACAGTTTATGTACCTCGGAGAACCGGAACATAAAATGGCGGACCGGCCACAGTATTTTGATTTGGACTTTGGTAGAGACCATTAAGCCGAGTCCACTTATAAAAGCCAATGGCCTGTGTTTCTTATGTTTCTAATTTCTTATTTGTGCCAGTTATAGGTGAAGGTCACCGAGACGTATCACGTATGGTTGTTCTATGCCACCAGCACTTGCCAGTGTATTGAGACTAGTAAAGAAACGCACCTTAAGTCAATGTCATAAATCATCTGTTCACAGAAATTCCTTATTCATTGACAGAAAATAGGACAGAAATGGTTTCAACTTTTGTTTACAAAAACTTACGATTTATTTTAATTTTATATTATACATATACCTGTTTACTTCTTGTTAAGAATAGTTTAAGTTCTACATTTATTAAATTTTTAATTGATTCAGTTATCCTTCAAATATTTGTTTAAAATGTTAGGTGGCGTTCGCCTGAAAGTTACTTTTACTTATGAGCGCTCTTGTTTTGGTTATATTAATTTCAAATATTCTTCCAATAATGAACAGGTAAATTATTAAAACAATACCATTACATAATAAATTTTAAGCGTCACTAGCCGTAACCGAGTTTATGATTTTAAATTACATATATTACTGCAAATTATTCGATAGTGCTAAATTTTGTTCATAAATTTTAACCTTGCGAAATGCTTGCGAATAGTTTTTTATCGTACTTAATAATATACGATTCGTTCATATGTTGTATTTAAAATTTTATTAATTTTCCAGTCCCAGTGCATACAAATTTTGTCAAAGGAGAATCCAATTGTATTATGGGCAGTATTCAGTAACACTATTCCGGAAGGTCACATAGCATGTAATCCTATATATAGCAAGTTACTCGGTCTAGAAGAGGGCTTGGAAGTGTTCGTATCTCCATATGGTGATGTCAAAGTTTTGAACGAGCTTCATGTCGATGCTGATAGTCCAGATGATCAAGAAATTTTGGTAAATTGAACCTTCTATTTGTCATTATTATTTTATGTTTATAGCATTTCTATATTATATAAAGTTACTTCATTAATAACAACAAGAAGTTTGAGTAATATTATTATATTTTCAGGAACACAATGTGGAAATTTTGCAGTTCAGGATATTAGACCAGTTACGTTTAGTGGTGGCTGAACAAAAAGCCGTAGTATGGATATCATCATCTTTGCCCATAGTCTTTACTCCAAAACAAACTGGCATATTAGTCAATGAGAGTAGAATTTATGTGAAAGTAGATGCTTTTAATAGTATACATGGTAGTCCTCAAAACATACCTACCAACAATATAAATGATAAAGACAACACAAAATTTAATAGCATCGGCCAAATCAATGACAGCATGTTAGCTCCTTATTTTAAGGTACCAAAGCGACTAGTGTTACGGGCATTGCCAATAGATGGTGATGGCAAAAAGAATTTAATCCACCCATACTCAGTTTTTATCCATGAAGATGTGTTAGGTGATATTCCTAAAAATTTAACAGTCATTTTAGCCACCATGATGGAAATACAATCAATAATGCAAGATGATAAGGAGGATGAAGAAACGGATAATAGTAACCAAATAGATGGTATTTGTGTAGAAATAGTACCAATAGACAATGTTATATACAGAAGTCTATGTAGAGAAGTGTACAACAAAAACATTCCAACTGTACTTATTCCTAAAAATCTTAATTCAATAATAAATATAGAGAATGGTATGAAAATCATATTCACTGTACTGGGTGATACTTTAGAAAGTCCAGAGCACATAGATATAGTAACATACTGTGACAAAGTACAAAGTGAAACTGAGGTTATAGAAAAGTTTAAAAAGTGTGTAGTAGAAAACACACATTCTGGAAAAAAGTTTCTTATAAATGATAACATGGTGAAGCAGAATACACAAATAAGCAATGGTTTCCTCAGATTGAAACTTAAGCCTGATAAAATCAAGTACACCATGTTGAATTCAGAATCATTCCGACATTGTACTGTCTCAGCTAAATGTTTAAATGACGCCGATTTAGTTTTACCGAAACAGGTAACTTCAAACTTGGATTATGACTACAAAAATTACTGCAGAACAATGCAATCTAACCAAAAATTGGTGGAGAAAATAATATCACACATAAATTTTGAAATTCATAGAGAGGCAAATTTTAAAGGAGTATCAGAAATCAAAAGTAATATTTTGATAACAGGTTTGTTAGAACATGAACACTTTTATTTTAGTTTTACACAAAATTTATAAAACTAATGTGTTACATGTTTTATTAAAAAAAAAAAAAAAACTTTAGGTTCCAGCGGTTGTGGCAAATCAGCAATTTGTCATATTGTCCAGAAAGAAATAACGTTTTGGTCCCATTTGCTACACTGTCGGTCCTTGAAGGGTCGGAAAGATATTCCGGAAGTCATAGGTAAAGCAATACTAATGTGCCAAGAGCACAGTCCGGCTGTATTAATTTGTGACGATTTTGACTCCCTGGTTCCACCTAACTTAGAGGGTACATCACCACAGGACATTGCTTACTATCAAAGGTACATATATTGCGATAATTTATATTTGATGTATACAAATAACAATATCCCATATATTCTACAACTTATAAGTTTTACATTATCACTATAATTTAAATTGTGTAGCATTCTTCATAATATAAAAGTTTTCAGTTTTGTTTTAGGTTAGCGGTGTGTATAAAAAAAATGTTGCAGACATGTGTCGGTGTGTGCGTGCTGCTGACGGCGGGCAGCATCAAGGAGCTGCACCCCACACTTCGACAGTTCAACGGAAAACCACTTTTCACTGCACAATTTGATGTGCCTGAATTGAACCAAGTATGTATAATTGTATATCAGACACTTGGCGTGACTGCACTGCAGCGACGCGACAATTCATGTCCTTTATATAGTGTTTGACTACCGTGTCGCGTGGTTCCACTACCGCGTTGTGCGGTTTAGGTAATACGTAATAGTAATATTAATATTTACTGTGCCGTGATATTAAGTAAAAATAAAGGCGATTCACCTGGAACTTTTTGATTCACATAAACAACTACGCTATTGATATTATTACCGAATCATTACAATTTGCAACCTAAAAACCTTAAAAATGAAGCATATCCCTCTTTGGAAGGCTGACAAGTGGCAACACATTTTTCTTTTTTTTGCTTCATTGTAGTTGGCTAAAAAAGCTTTGGGGCCTGTTTCACCACTTCCTGATAAGTGCCGCCTGCCGGATAGGCTATCCACAGCTTATCTGACAAATACTCCATGCTCTATCTGAGTTAAGTTGTGGATATCATATCCGGTACATATCAGGAAGTGGTGAAACAGCCCCATAATGTTTCAGGATGAGAGAGCTGAACTTTTCAAACACTTGCTAAACGACAAGATAAGAGAGACATTCCGGGTAGAGGAGGATGATGTCACGAGGCTCGCCATGGATACGCCCGGTTACAACGTCCGGGACATCGTCGATTACTTCAATAAGAAAGTGTTTAAAGCTATTAAGAAGAAAAGTAAGGATAAGTGGCAAACAATGTTAACTAATTAGTAATTTGATTCCACACAAATAAAAATACCAATGTGTATTATGTACCACCGAGGAAATTGAGTCATAGGCAGTTGACATACCCACCTCATTTGGCCGGATCATGTCAATTTAATTTTTTTTATGAAATAAGGGGGCAAACGAGCAAACGGGTCACCTGATAGAAAGCAACTTCCGTCGCCCATGGACACTCGCAGCATCAGAAGAGCTGCAGGTGCGTTGCCGGCCTTTTAAGAGGGAATAGAGTAATAGGGGAGGGTGGGGATGGGATGGGAAGGGAATAGGGGAGGGTAGGGAAGGGAATAGGGTAGGGGATTGGGCCTCCGGTAAACTCACTCACTCGGCGAAACACAGCGCAAGTGCTGTTTCACGGCGGTTTTCTGTGAGAACGTGGTATTTCTCCGGTCGAGCCGGACCATTCGTGCCGAAGCATGGCTCTCCCACGTGTTAATCTGTCGGATGGGTTTGACATAACCCGACCAAATAACGTAGGTCCCCCACTTAAATTATCCCATTTCATTACAGACACGCCAATTGAACGCGATGTCTTTGCCATATCCCATTTTTGCCTTTTTGATACTGAACTTATCTTTTTAGCTTTATTTATCTTTTTTAGAAGCCCATGCAGAGGAGCCAAAGCCCCGCCTAGTGGAAGACGCGGCTAAGGACGAGGAGAAGTCCAAAGCGTTTGACATCTGGGGGCCGGTCGGCGGGCTGGATGATGTCAAGCAACAACTCACAGAGTGTATATTCTGGCCGTTAATGGTATGTTTTTATTGCTGTGATAGCTGGTTATTGTTGTTCAAAGTTATATCATATATGATGGTGTGTACCAATGAAAACAATCTAAGAACTCACTATCAGAGAAGTTGATTTCTAAGCAGATGGCGGATGGAGTAATTCGGTCGCGTTACGTCAAACCCATCCGACCGATCACAGCTAACATTGAATATATCTATTCAATGTTAGCTGTGATCGCTCGTTGGGTAAGTCGATCAAATGACGTGGGTCTGTCAACTGCCTAGGAATCAATTTCCTCGATGGTACATTATACGGACGCTCATACGGTAAAGGAAAAAATCATAAGGAAACCAGAAGGACTCCTGGTAACCTTGTGGTTTCCTCATGATTTTTTCCTGTTGACCAGTTTACTTCTTTGACCGACTGTCATGTTGTAACAGTACCGTATGTGCTAGGGGAAACCATGCGAACATTTAAAAACGTGTCACAAGCACTGCATTATTCGACTGGTTACTTCACACAGAATATGATGATGTACTTATATACAGAATATACAAATATGTACTGTATTTATCATTCACAATGGATGCTGAGGCCTTTATCATACTAGCAGCTGGCGAGCGGATTTAGGGTGGAGCGGGCTCGCAGCGAATACATCGCGGCTAGATACGCATCAAAGACGTCGCGGTTACGTGTCAGATACGCAACGTTCTTATCGCGAGTTTATACAAAGGACAGATCTCTGGTATTTTGTTGCGCATTCGCGACGTTCTCGCCGCGGGTTCGTTGCACGTCCGCGGCATACTTGCTCTGCCTTTGCTCCGCCCAAAATCCGCTTGTCAACCGCTAGTATAATAAGTTAATAAGGACCCGATGCCTTAACTTTTATTGTTTTGTTAGTACCCGGCGTTGTTCCCGTCGCGCGGCTGCGGCGTGCTGCTGTACGGCCCGCCGGGGTCGGGCAAGTCGCTGCTGGGCTCGTGCCTGGCGCGGCTCGCCGGCGTCAACATCATCGTGGTGAAGGGGCCAGAGCTACTCAGCAAGTACATAGGCCAGAGCGAGCGCGCCGTGCGGGACGTGTTCGACAAGTGAGTGTGTGACGTCATCAGTGTGTATTGTGTATGTCATCAATGATAGTTTATAGTATGTTGCCATACTATAAACTATCATTGATGCAGTAATTGATAGTTTTGGAAAAAAGTGGGCTACATGAATGGCAATTTCTAATCAGCAACAGAATAATTATTGTATAATATATAATTCTATACATTAAAATGTATGTATAGAATTCTGGTGTCTGGGTTATTGTATTGAAATTTTGTGTGCCTTATTCTGTGGGTCTGAGAATATCCCAACATATATTTTTCATACTCAAAGCAACATTGTAGCATACCAAACAGCGCACAGACCTGAATCGTGCCTATTAAAGTTTCTAAAATCATGAGCGTCAAAGATCACAACCGCTCGCTTGGTCGGCTTTCAAGCACATGCCAACACCGTGTATGGCAAAACAACGTTTTATTATTTGATAATGTTTGTTTGTGTTTTTAGGGCCGAGATGCGGAGACCGTGTATTCTATTCTTCGACGAATTCGACAGTCTCGCCCCAAAGTAAGTATTGTAAGTAACATTTCATTTCATTCAAAGTCATTTTCAATTGCAGTCGCTCACGGTTGATGCCGTATCGCAGACGAAGTATGTCGTGTCGTAATCTGAACTCCAACCGCATGCCACGTACTTACATTGAGCCGTGCTATTGTCTGTTTCACTCGCACCCGAAACATATTGCTATCGCGCTCCTACAAACCCTGATAGGAATGTATTTGTGCTGTATACTAATTTAATATGTTGTTATAATCCGTCGTGGTTTATGTCCTGTCGTCGACGATCTATATCGAGTCGTATTATACATAAGCGAGTGAAAGAGACAAGCAACAAGACTTACTTCTTTTCAAAGACGTGGCCACGACTCGACCGGTGTGACGGACCGTGTGGTGAACCAGTTGCTTGCGCGGCTGGACGGCGCGGAGGGCGCGCCCAGCGGTCCCGTGCTCGTCGCCACGTCGCGCCCCGACCTGCTCGACCCCGCGCTGCTGCGCGCCGGCCGCATACAGACGCACATCTACACGCCGCTGCCCGACCAGGTATGACAGACCGCGTGTGAACCGGCTGCTGATGCGGCTGGACACAGCGCTGCCCGACAAGTTATTGCGTTATTACTGTTATAATTCACGCCATTATCACGTCAATTTCGGGCTGTGATCACTTCGGCCATGACATTAAATAAAACCTAGATCAACAAAAAATACTCTTCTAGTAATAAAACATTTTAGTTTTTACCCAACTAACCTAACATAACTTTCCAGCGGGGTCGTCACGAGGTGCTCAAGACTCTCTCGACCAGTGTGTCGTTGGACGAGTCCGTTGACTTGGCAGCTCTGTCGGAGCGGACGGAGGGCTACTCGCCCGCGGACCTCAAGGCGCTGCTCGTGACTGCGCAGTTGGGCCGACTCGAGCGACAGCTGGTGAGATTTTTACGCTTATTTTAGCATAGACTGCTAAATAGTTTCAAAATTAATAACCCAATTAAGCCCAATTAATCAAAATATCCTCCCTGTGTTTAACGAGAATAACCAGAAACATAAAAGTAATTTTATAATGATATTCAACAGACTAGTGCAACTGAAACGTGATAGAAACACGAAAGCAATTTTTTTGTACCGTAGTACGATACAAGTCACACGCAGGGCCGGATTTATATTTGCCGCCCCTATGTACGAACTCTGCCGCCATTCTAGGACGCTGCCGCCCATAGGCCATGGCCTATATTACTGCTTATACATAAATCCAAAGCTGGTGACACGGAGTACGTTGGCACATATACCTAAAGGCTAAAGTGATATACATTTTGAACACACGAACATAATATCGTTGTGTAAATTATTTTTCATTGTAATATAATACCACTGCAAAAAGAAATTAACTAATTAAACAGTATTTTGCAGGTAAACAGCGAGAACAGGAACGTGGAGTCGGTGGTAGTGGGTGAGGAGGACATTGCCATCGCGCTGGAGGAATCCAAACCCTCGCTCACAAGGGAACAGAGGCTGTTCTATGATACCATGTAAGTTACATTTTTAATATTTTGCACCCCCAATTCGTTTGTAATGTTGTGCATATTCTCTTTAGATCAAAACTACTCTATGTTCTTTCCCTTTCCATTGCGATCTTGTCTTTTGAGACGTTTTTGGATCGCATGACTGCCTGCATAACATGGTTAAAATTGTTTGTGCTTAAAAAACTTTAGTATGAAACAGCTGATTTTCTTTTCAAGTGGAAAGGTTCCTTCCACTCCTTCCAAAATTTGTTTAAATTCAAGAATATTGTTACGGTACATGGTATACGGACACGTGGTGCGCAATTACATACTCGAACCTTCTAGGAAGGTCCAATGTTTGTTTACGTGCTTACCCTTTATTTGTTAGCGTGTTTGAATTTAGACCTTATGACTGAGTCCATAAGGTCTAAATTAAATTCAACTTACTGCACTTATCGCAAGGACGGCAGTTTTATTGTGGCACATTCCCGAGCCTCCAGAAATTTCCCACGGTTGTTTACTTGTTTACGTGAATCGGGAAATTTCTGGAATTCGTCTCGCCATATAAAAAGAGCCGCAGGCAAGCCCGGCAATTCAGTTCCTTTCGAGCTATCATCGAGGCGATTTCGGAGTGATCAATAGTGAGTGAACCAGTGAAACCTGCGACTTGGCTACGACCTAGGACAGTGATAGTGCTTAGTGATTGGACCTAGTGATTTGTGTTTGGACTTAGTGCTAAGTTTTGTGACCTAGTGTTTAGTGCAGTGTTAATAAAGTCTTCAAGAGAGTCACCAGGTCTTTCTCTCCGAATCCTCGAACCCTAGCACGTAACAACTGGTGTCAGAAGTGCGATTTGGAGATGCCATTGACTCCGAGAGAGGACTTCAAGGGGAGTGTCAGGACAAGGGCGCAGCGAGCTGCTGCCATTGACTCCGAGAGAGGAGTTGCGGAGGCCACACCCACTGGGGACCAAGCTCCGCCCACTGAGGGACAGGCCCCACCCACTGGCCCCGCCCACATGGCTCCGCCCACTGGCCACGCCCACCAGGCTCCGCCCACTTTGGCTGAAGACACGCCCACTGGCTCCGCCCACCGGAACACGCCCACTGGCCACGCCCTTCAGGCTCCGCCCACTTTGGACATGGCCACGCCCACTGGCTCCGCCCACCAGGCCACGCCCACTCAGGCCACGCCCACTAGCTCCGCCCACCGAGCTCCGTCTGCTCAACCCCTGCCTACTGGCTCCAGCCACCATGCATCGCCCGTAGCTTCTGCGGCCCCTCAAGTGGCTCCCCAATTACAAAGCCTAATTGAGTTAATTCAGGCTTTACAAGAGTCACAAGACCGCAAGTTCGGCGCTTTACAAGAGTCACAAGACCGCAAGCTCGGCGCTTTACAAGAGTCACAAGACCGCAAGCTCGGCGCTTTGCAAGAGTCACAAGACCGCAAGCTCAGCGCTTTACAAGATTCTCAAAGAGCTGAAATTCACGCTTTGCAAGAGTCACAAGACCGCAAGCTCGGCGCTTTGCAAGAGTCACAAGAGCAACAAAAGGACCTCCAAGAGAAAGCGCTTTTAGCTATAAAGGATGTCAGTGACACGGTGACTAAGCTTCGTAAAGATGTCGACGTAATGGACGAACGAGTTACGGGGTTAGGAGTGGATATGGAAAATGTGAAAACTGGCCTCACAGAACTACAGAAGTGGAAAGTGCGCGTGGAAACCACAGGAATCGCGACGTCTAGTGGAACTTCCGTAGTGGTACAAGGACCAAGAGTTAAAGTGCCACCATACGACGGTACTACTTCTTGGAACGCTTATCGTCAGCAATTCCAGACGGTTGCTTCTGCCAACGGATGGAATGATGAACAATGCCTGACCGCTCTCACAGTTGCGCTCAGAGGGCAAGCTTTGTCGGTCCTAGAAGCGCATACAGGAAATGGGTTTAAAGACCTGATGGAGGCACTTGAATCCAGATACGGGGAGCGACACCTGGAGCACGTGTTCCGTGCCCAACTGCGTGACAGAGTCCAACGCCCAGGAGAAGGACTACAACAATGGGCGTTGGAAATAGAAAAACTGGTCAAGAAGGCACACCCAGGAGCCGATTCCAAGATGATCGACACGAACATTGTGCAAGCATTTGTCGACGGAATCAGGGACCTAGAGGTCAGAGCTGCAGTGAGGCTACGTCACCACACCTCGCTTAAGGAAGCATTGGCGCATGCTTTAGAGGTCGAGGCTGTTCGGCGTGACATACGGCAGACATATAAGATCCGCGAGGTCTCTGAGGAAGTCAAGGAGGTTAAGGCTCCTACGAAGAGAAGTTCTGGAGCCATGTGCTACAAGTGCGGCGAGAGGGGCCATCTTCAGCTTAACTGCCCGCAGAAAGAGACCCAAATGGCAAGGATGAAAATGCTCGAGGAACGTCTGGAACAAATGGAGGAGCTGCAAAAGCAAGGGGCCTCGTTCCCTGCCCGTGATCAGGGAAACGAATAAAAGCCAGGACTAAGGGGCGAGTGCTGGCTGACACGGAGGAAGCCCCGATAACGGTTGTTTCCCAAGCAAGCAGCGGGAATAGTCTGGTGATTCAGGGGACTATTAACGGGACGGACTGCAAAATGACTCTAGACACAGGAGCCTCTAGAACAATAGTGAACCCAAATTTGATAAAAGCCGCAAGGAGGCGCAAGAGGAGAATTAACTGTCGGCTTCTTACCGCCTCCGGTCAGCCAATACCCGTCCTGGGAGAAATGTCAGTTACGATGAATGTGGGGGAGTCCTCATACCCTCATAACGTTATCGTGGCTGAGATTATGGATGATTGCATCTTGGGTTTGGATTTCATGAAGAAGCACAACTGCAGAATTAATGTCGCTGACGGAGTTTTCAAGTGTGGTGAAGAAGAAATTTTCATCCTTGGAGGCGCCTGCGGGAAAGTTGAATGTGTAAAGAAAGTCATAATACCTGGACGTGCGGAAACTCGGGTGCTGGTGAAACTACCGCCAGCTGGAAAGAAGAAGTCAAACAGATGCGTGTTAATCGAAGACACACCTACCAAGACATCAGCGCAAAAATTGATGACGGCAAGAACCCTTGTTAGTGGAAGCAGTAACGCTGTGGTCAGAGTTTTGAATCTTGGTGATCGCGAGATCTGCTTGAACAAAGGTGACGTCATTGGAAAGTGCGAGGAAGTTGTCTGGATGAGAAAGTGTAATTCGATCACAGGCTCAGACTCAGCAAGCACCAGCAACTATGGAATAGTGACTGAGCTACTCGATGACTGCAAGAGTAATCTGACTTATTCGCAGAGCATGAAAGCTAAGAAGTTTTTACAACGCCACGCGAATATCTTCTCCAGTCAGGAAGGCGACCTTGGAAGAACGTCGATGGTTCAGCACAGGATAGATACCGGAAGCGAGAACCCAATTCGTCAACGAGCAAGACGGATACCCATTGCAAAGGAAAAAGAAGTTGAAGGCCTTTTGGAGGACATGAGAAGGCATAAGATCATTGAACCGTCTGCAAGTCCGTGGTGCTCACCGGTTGTATTAGTGAAGAAGAAAGATGGCAGTACAAGATTTTGTGTGGACTACAGACGTCTCAATGATGTCACCAAGAAGGACAGTTATCCATTACCTCGAATTGACGACACTCTGGATACCTTGAGTGGCATGAAATGGTTCTCGACCCTGGACCTGAAATCTGGATACTGGCAGGTGGAAATTCATCCAAAAGACAAAGAGAAGACAGCTTTCTCCACCGGTAAAGGTTTATGGCAGTTTAACGTCATGCCCTTTGGATTGTGCAACGCACCTGCCACATTTGAGCGACTCATGGAGTGTGTACTGGCAGGCTTAGTTGGAGAGGCTTGCTTAGTCTACTTGGACGACGTCATCATTGTTGGCCGCGACTTCGAAGACCATTTGCGAAACTTAGAACGAGTTTTCGCCAAAATAGAGGGAGCCAAATTAAAGTTGAATCCGAAAAAGTGTCGTTTATTCAGGAGTAAGGTGAACTATCTCGGCCATGTTATCTCCAGTGATGGAATTCAGACGGACCCGGAGAAACTAGAAGCAGTCCAAAATTGGCCAACCCCTAAGAACAAAACCGAAGTGCGGGCATTTCTCGGCCTATGCTCCTACTACAGGCGTTTTGTTAAGGGATTCTCAGAGATAGCCAAGCCATTACATCGGCTGACAGAAGATAAACGACAGTTTATTTGGGACGAGACTTCCGAAGATTCTTTTCAGAAACTAAAGAAACATCTGTGTGAAACACCAATCCTGGGGTATCCACAACCTGAAGGTCAGTTTATAGTCGATACGGACGCAAGCAACACGGCCATTGGAGGGGTGTTATCTCAAAAACAGGGTGAAAGAGAAGTTGTAATTGCATATTTCAGCAAATCTTTATCTAAGCCAGAGAGAAACTACTGTGTGACAAGAAGAGAACTCTTGGCTGTCGTAAAGACGCTACAACATTTCAGCAAGTATCTCATTGGCAGACAGTTTTTACTGCGAACTGATCACGCAGCCTTGAAGTGGCTACTACAATTCAAGAACCCAGAAGGCCAAGTAGCTCGATGGATTGAACAACTCCAGGAGTATGACTTCAAGACGGAACATCGCAGCGGAAAGGCACATGGGAATGCCGACGCACTTTCGCGAAGGCCGTGTTCGGAGGACTGCAAACATTGTGTTAAGCAGGAATCTAATGAAGTAACATTAAAGTTAACGAAAACAAGTCCTTTGGGCCCATGGGAGAATGATGCTATGAGGGAGGCTCAAGAAACAGATGACGACCTTCGGCATATCATCACATGGAAGAAACGGGGTGATGAAAAACCAATCTGGAGTGAGGTTGCACCCACTGGCGCTGTCACTAAGGCGTACTGGGCGCAATGGGACAGTCTAATTCTTCAAAATGGAATACTTTACCGGAAATGGGAGAAGACTAACGGTAGAGAGTTCCATCTTCAGATAGTGGTCCCAAGAACGAGAGTACCGGATGTTCTCCGTGAAATGCATGATGGCGTATGAGGAGGTCATTTAGGAGTAAAGAGGACGTTAACAAAAGTGCGAGAACGATTCTACTGGTTGCATTGTCGAGACGATGTACAGGATTGGTGCCGCAAATGCACTACTTGCGCTGCAGTGAAGGGACCACAGACAAGGAGCCGTGGGAGCCTGCGCTTGTATAACGTTGGCGCACCGTGGGAACGAATCGCAGTTGACGTAGCTGGGCCATTTCCCGTGACGGAATCGGGAAACAAGTATTTTATGGTCGTCATGGATTACTTCACCAAATGGCCCGAAGTGTTCGCCATACCAAACCAAGAAGCTACAACAGTCGCTTCTAAATTAGTCGAAGAAGTGATATCTCGGTTTGGTGTGCCTCTGGAAATCCATTCTGATCAGGGCAGGAATTTCGAATCGCAGGTCTTCCAGGAAGTGTGCATAATTTTGGGAATGCATAAAACGAGGACCACCGCGTACCATCCACAGTCTGATGGAATGGTTGAGAGATTTAACCAGACCCTTGAGAGGCATTTGGCGAAATTGGTAGATGACAAACAAAAGGACTGGGACAAGTATATACCGCTCTTCCTTCTGTCGTACCGTACCGCCGAGCATGAGAGCATAAAAGCTACCCCGGCGTATGTCAATTACGGTAGAGAACTGCGAGTACCAGTAGACCTCTTGACAGGAGGGTCACCGGAGGAACCGAAGACCGTACCAGATTATGTCTGCGATTTAAGGGAAAAGATGCGCTATATACACGCCATGGTTCGGGAAAATGGGTTACAGTCAAGTGAGAACATGAAGACCAGATACGACCGGAAATCGAATACAAGCGGCTTCGAAGAAGGGTCACTGGTGTGGCTGCATAACCCAACTCGCCGAAAAGGCAAATCTCCAAAGTTGCAGACCAAGTGGGACGGCCCATACAAAGTGGTTACCCGATTGAATGATGTGACTTACAGGATTCAAAAGCAACCAAGAGGGACATTCAAAGTGGTACACATAGACCGTCTGGCGCGTTACCATGGCAGTAACAATGATGCTCGGGACGAGCATCTCTAAGAGGGGAGTAGTGTTACGGTACATGGTATACGGACACGTGGTGCGCAATTACATACTCGAACCTTCTAGGAAGGTCCAATGTTTGTTTACGTGCTTACCCTTTATTTGTTAGCGTGTTTGAATTTAGACCTTATGACTGAGTCCATAAGGTCTAAATTAAATTCAACTTACTGCACTTATCGCAAGGACGGCAGTTTTATTGTGGCACATTCCCGAGCCTCCAGAAATTTCCCACGGTTGTTTACTTGTTTACGTGAATCGGGAAATTTCTGGAATTCGTCTCGCCATATAAAAAGAGCCGCAGGCAAGCCCGGCAATTCAGTTCCTTTCGAGCTATCATCGAGGCGATTTCGGAGTGATCAATAGTGAGTGAACCAGTGAAACCTGCGACTTGGCTACGACCTAGGACAGTGATAGTGCTTAGTGATTGGACCTAGTGATTTGTGTTTGGACTTAGTGCTAAGTTTTGTGACCTAGTGTTTAGTGCAGTGTTAATAAAGTCTTCAAGAGAGTCACCAGGTCTTTCTCTCCGAATCCTCGAACCCTAGCACGTAACAATATATTCATTCTGCCAAACCTGCAAGTAGAATAAATTTTCACCCTGTACACTCTATGTAAGTAATAATTTCTTTGTTTCAGATACAAAAGATTTCGAGGAGAAAAATTAACAACAGAACAAAGACTAGTCGCGCGGCAGATGGAGAGGGAGAGGGTTACTTTGGCTTGAAAAATTGTTTCTTCAGTATAATCTACTTATTGGGGCATATTACACGCATCAATATTGTCACGATTCCGTAATAATATTGATAATGTAATAGGCCGAATCGCAGTATCACAGTACACTTGTGAATCGCGTGATACTAAAATCATGATAATATTGATGCGTGTAATACCTGCCACTGAGTACTTATTTAATTTTTTATTATTTTTGCTATGTATTTTATTATTGGGCTAAAGTTATACATAATTTTTGGGGTTTACAATGATGTACCAATCACTGCAAGTGCTATGAAATGTTTGGGAGCTTCCCTCTTATACCAAAGGCTTTGTGCTAGAATAATGTAGTATCTAAAGTATAAGCATATAAATTGAAAAATGCACAGGAACACATCGGCTAATGATCATCAATTATTTTAGTCTTTCAAGTCGTAATTAATTACTGTATTTTTCAAACACATTAGCTGACGTTGATGAGTTACAAATGAAGACGATCTTGATTTAGTTAACCAATAAACCAATATATGTACCTAATATAATATAGTAGCTTGACGCATAGGCGTACCCAGGTAAGGGGGGCAGCTGCCCCGCCTGGAAGACAAAATAAACGTCAATTTTCCTGGCAAGTGGGAATTAAAAACGTGTTACCTACTCTGCGCAAAATAAAGTGTTGGAAACAAAATATATTTTCAGTCAGATTAGTAAAAGTCAATTTTCATGATCTTTTGTTTCAATATATCAGACCGACCATCTTCTCGAAACAGGTATGCTGCCCAGGGGGGCAGCATACCTGTTTCGAGAGAGGGCAAGCTAGGGAGCTTAAATCCAAAATTTTAAACTGAGAAATAGAAGAATTGAGAAGTTAAGATTATATTTTCTAAATTCTTTGATAGAACTCATTCTACACAATATTTTAGCTCTTGTTATGTTATCGTTGCAGCCCCGGATCTTCAATTTTTTTTAGGCGGGGCAAAAACTGAAAAATGCCGCCCGCCTATCTACTTACGGTTATTTTCACCTTTATCATCCATATAATTTCAGCTATCAATATGTAGGATATAATATATTTAATAGGGTAGGGTTTAAAAGCGAGCGGGAGCCGGGCGCGTATTTTGAACTATGCCTACGCGCCTCGCGAATAATAATTAATGTTTGTGCAGCACGTCTCACTCCGCGCTCAATGGTATCGGTCAAGTTGATATGGCCATGAAATTGCTGTACTTGTGCTATTATTTATTTGGTGGTCAAAGTTAAATAAATGATGAATTGTCCATTGGCCCGTGAAGTGTGAATTTGGCCGCCCCCTGAATTTTCCGCCCGGGGCATAGGCCCCGGCTTGCCCCCCCCCCCTCGATCCGGGGCTGTATCGTTGTGAATGAATACTTTATGGTAAGGGTAAAATGTGTATAATATAATAATTATAATTAATAATAATGGGCTATACCTAATATTAATGAAGCAAATTATTTTAATATGTATATTTTGTGAGTACTTAATTTTATGACTGTTGACAGATGGTGTTGCTTAATAAAAAGCTTGGAAAAAAATGTTTTTTGATTTTCTTTGTGGCTCTTGGATAACAAACATAATATTAGCATTTATTAAAATAAGTAGGTATAATTTGTTAAGTTTGTACATACATATCACAGACAGCAATGCAACAGGAATTTTGTATATAGACCATTTATCACATAGAGCAGATATTGTGCAAATGTGCAATATCTGTTGTCAAACGTCTGTCGCATTGCTGTCTTAAGTTGCACATAATATTATATATGGTACAAT
The DNA here is from genome assembly GCF_905147365.1 of Aricia agestis. Lineage (NCBI taxonomy): Eukaryota > Metazoa > Arthropoda > Insecta > Lepidoptera > Lycaenidae > Aricia > Aricia agestis. The sequence continues at coordinate 11,693,610 of NC_056406.1, forward strand.
ATACCATGTAAATGGTACCTATATGATATACCATAGAAGAAATTGATTCATAGGCAGTTGATAGACCTACGTGATACGTCGTTTGGTCGGATTATGTCAATTCAATATCATATAGAGTTTGATATAACAAGACCAAAAACATATAGGTCTTGCAATCTGGGTATAATATATACTTAGTTGAATTATAATATTATATTAAGCTAACACACCAAATTGATGGTTTGTATCATATTAAAATGAAAGATCGCGTGAAAAACATTTGCCGTTAAATTTGCCGCTTATCTGAGCGGAGCGTGTGAATTATAATCCGAATTTCCTGAGTAAATTGAGCTGAATTCATTAAGTAACTCATTACAAACGCGTCTTAAGCCACTAAACGAGACTTCGCAACATGCTTGTTACACGGATCTAGCTTACTATAGTTACTGGACCAGACCGTTTTAATTTTCGGATCTCTAATAATTATAATAAAAAACAAACAATGCTACGTTATTCAAAATAAGTATAAGTACCTATGCAGGTAGTAAGTACTTAGGTACTACTAAGGTCAAAGTTAGACTCATAATATTACGAAATCAGTTTTTTTGTTGGGTCTGTATTGTTACATTGTGGCTTTTAGCACTACCAGCGCCCTGGGCGAGATTTCTTCGGCCTTCGTGCAGGGACTCCAGGGTGCTGTTAGTGTTAAAAATTGATACGCCTGCGGCGCCCCTTTTTATCCGCCCCCCCCTCCCCCTAACGCCGCTTAATAATTTTTATAGTAAACTAATTCATTGCGAGTCATTATTATATTGTTTACTTATTACAGACAGAAATTTCCCATGACTTTGTGTGTGCAAAAGAATCAAACGCACACGTGGGATTTATGGGAACGATACATTTTCTCTTTAAAATATTATGAAACCTTTTTGGGCCCCATGAAAACAGGTTCAGAGTCTAGTGATTTTGGAGCCCATTAAATGCAATCATATCAATATTTCCGTATTATCATATCAATAATCCCTCGATCGCGGATTCTTAGAAATCTATTGTTATTCTATTGTAGTCGCGGTCGGAATAGACCGCTTCGGATTATTTTAATGTAACGCCTATTTAACAATCTTAAAAAAACAAGATATCATTAGGTGCTTGCGTGCAGATTTTATAAGGCACATCTAAAGAGGATCACAATTGGCCAAGTGCGAGTTGGACTCGCGCACGAAGGGTTCCGTGCCATTACAAAAGGCAAAATTGGCAAAAATTGTGTTTTTGTATGGGAGCCCTTATAATTTATTTTATCTTAATTTTATTATTATTTATTAAAGTAGTTATAAATACAACTGTGTATTTTGTGAACATTTCAAGTACCTACCTGTTCCCATTATTGATATCGAGCAAAAATTAGCAAACAATCACGTTTGTTATATTAGAGCCTTCAATATTTAATTTATTTTGTTTTTAGTATTCATTTTTGTTATAGCGTCAACAGAAATACATAATCTGTGAAAATTTCAACTCTCTATCTATTATAGTTTTTGAGATACAGCCTGGAGACAGACAGACGGACGGACGGACGGACGGACGGACAGACGGACAGACGGATAAACATCGAAGTCTTAGTAATAGGGTCCAGTTTTTCACCCTTTTGGTGCGGAACCCTAAAGACTAACAGGCATATCTAGTGTCTCTAACTCCGTGTGGCGTATTGCCCGCGACTCCGCCGCCGTCGCCGAATCATCGCTCAATCTAAATTATTGTGCAACTTGCTAACTAATCTTAATCACCCTGCACAAGTTTTTCAATAAAACACGATTATCAGCGAGTAAAGCATATTAACTTAAATTTATGAACCTCGCTTGAGGAAGACAGTGCAACTTTGTTTAATATCAAATTTATATGAACTTATCATTATGATTCAGTAAGAAAGTAGGAATCCCTCCGCTCTTAAAGTATATTTTTAACACTTCTAAAACTCATTGGTATTACTGTTGAAACTTAAAACCCATTTAACGACTACAAATCTTAGCCATTGTAGATTAAATATGTGAATTATGATTCTAGTAATCACACTTTACATTTACTAACAACTCTCGTCGGACAACTATAGCTTTTAGAATTGAATGGCTAAAATGCCTTCGAGTCAATTTCGGATGCCAGAATGCTAGAACTAGTATCGCTATGGTTCTATTAAAGTTAAAATAATCGAGACAGTAGCAGTCATTGCCTCCCTTTCAAAAAACTTGTATATAATTTTCTATAAAACCACGAGACAATAAAGTGACAAATGTTCCATAATCATCGTATTTTGCATACTCGATGTTAACTGAATATGAAGCATATTACTTCGAACTCATAAAAAGTTGGAGATTATCATTCTAAGGGTTACCAAGAGATTTCCGATGAATTTGTAATAATTTGTCTTTATAGTTTATAAGAGGTCAATTTTATTCTTAAATTAATATTCTAAATGCAGCGCGAGCATTTTTCATTTAGCGCCTAGACTAAAAAGGCCAATGACTACTACCGCCTCGTTTCGCCGAGTACAGTATAGTTATGTAAGATAATCTAAAAAAATCTAAAATTTCATACCTATTACTATTTACTACTATGCTATTCTTAAGGGAAGCCGGAATTGAGATAGAAGAGCTGGAACAGACTGTGAGCTGGATAGGTTTCAGATGCCATAACAGTGAGATAAGGGCGAGAGCAGATGGGCAAACTTTTATCGCGTCGACGTTAGCGCGGTAATTAGCGACTCGGAGGAGATTGAATGTTGTATCTAATTGATCGCTCCCGGCTCCCGCTTAAATGGAATTTCGGTTCGGTGTCTCTGTTACTGATAAGATTGTTATCATTGTTATAAATAAATTTGTATAATTATTATTACGTAGACTCTTATTGATTACGAATTAAGTAGTTTTTATTAAGAGCGCTTTACCTTTCTGTCTTTTCTGTGGGACTAATAAATTTACTAATTGACGAATGAAGATTGGTTTAGTTAACAGGCGCAAGATATATACTTTTACTTGCACACAACGCATGGATCATTTTCTGTGTCAGGATATAATGTCCTGAAAAAACATAATTCACGACCTAACGATGTCGAACGCCAGGCTCTAATCACTCGACTCTAAGGGCCAGGCCACAACACATGCGTTGCGACTTGCGTCACATCGTAAAAATCTACGACGCCGTAAAACGCAAAGTGGAAATTTCCGATGTAATTCCGATGCGTTTCCGAAAAAAAAACAATGCATCGCATTTCTGTACGATGTTGTTTTTGCGATACGTCGCTGCTACGCAGTGTTTTGGCCTGGCCCTTATGGCCAAGATGCCCGATTTAAATAAACTAGCTAAAAGCCGAGCTTTGTGAGGGCTCACTTCGTCACACTTTGACTGACTGATGATAACATACCTATCTACATATAAATAAAAATTACTATGTTAAAGTACAAATCAAAAGGCGTGATAGATTTCCGTAAAGTGTACCATAAAATGTTTAGGTGGTGGGATATACTAGGGCTCGCTAAATAAATAAATAAATATATAGCTGCACTTCAAATAACTACTTAACTTTTGTTTAATAGTCGATGATTTTTAACCGACTTCTGTCATAAATTCTTAATTAAACATAAAGTGAGCAATCATTAAAAGTTTCTGAGTGCGGCGTCTGAGTTAGAGTTAGAGTCTGAGTTAATCTTTTATTACATAAATAGGTTTGAAGTCAACAGGTAAAACGTTACATAATATAACAATCTCGAAGATATTGAAAGGATGATAAAAATAATAATTTTTACTCCCAAAGATGGCTACTTTAAAGCGAACATTAAATTCGAAAGCACCTTCAATGCGCTTCATTTGGAGCATAAATTTTCACAGCGAAGTAGTCATGAAAATCTAATGTTTGCCGGCATAATATTAAGAATGTTTCGTTCTATAACCGACTTTAAAATTATATTCAAAATGTTCGTGATCTAACAAAGTTAGCAAACTTTTCTTTTGAGGACCTCATTCATATAAAGTGCGTATTTATTTACGTGAACCGTAGCTTTTATATTATGTATATAACAATAAAATAAAAAAAATACGTACGAGTCAAAATCTAGGCCCCATAATAATTATTCATTATGTACGTGAGTATATTTTTTATTCGCACGTAACTCTAGAGATTCCGTACTAGAGTTAAGGTTCTGTATATATGAGTTATTATAATAAGATGATAAGAGGATCGTTTGTTAATCTAATACAAATTATAAAACAAAGTCACTTTTTTTCTCATGTGCCTTTGTTCCCTTTAATCTTTAAAACTACGCAACGGATTTTGATGCGGTTTTCTTTAATAGATAGAGTGATTCAAGAGGAAGGTTTATAAGTATAATAACATTCATTAAATAGTGAAGAAATACTGTTATTGTTGGGGTTTCTAATGTGATGTCGTAAATAATTACTTTTTTTTCGCTTACATTGCAAACGCAGGCTGAACCCTACGAGATAAATCAAAATAATGTACCAACTACCAAGTATTGTACACATTGAAAAGGTCTACAGAAAACTCCGCGATGGTAGACATATTAATGTCTATCTCTTATGGATATCCCACAATAACATAACAAGTTTCGAAGCAATTTTAACAAATACAGCATTAATCCTTATCCAATTAAATAACTTAAATAGATTGTTGATTTAATGTAGATCTATATGGCCCTTTACAGCTTAAGATTTAAATACGTGGGAGAGCCATGCTTCGGCACGAATGGGCCGGCTCGACCAGAGAATTACCACGTTCTCACAGAAAACCGGCGTGAAACAGCGCTTGCGCTGTGTTTCGCCGAGTGAGTGAGTTTACCGGAGGCCCAATCCCCTACCCTATTCCCTTCCTTACCCTCCCCTATTCCCTTCCCTTCCCATCCATACCCTCCCCTATTACCCTATTCCCTCTTAAAAGGCCGGCAACGCACCTGCAGCTCTTCTGATGCTGCGAGTGTCCATGGGCGACGGATGTTGCTTTCCATCAGGTGACCCGTTTGCTCGTTTGCCCCCTTTATGTCATAAAAAAAAAAATGAATATCTTCGAAGATATTACAGATTTAAAAATTGCGGGACGTAGCTTTTGCGGCGGTACTGACCATTGCGGGCAACGGGTAGTAATAATGAATAAGTAAGTCAAAACTGCTGAATCGATTTTAATCATTTTAACAGTAACTTTATATTTTATACTTATTACTAGTGCATTTTAATTCAAATAATTTGCTGCACGATAACCAATACGGATTTACTAAGGGTCGATCCACAACGGATGCTGGTATAGGACTTCTTTGTAGTATTTTTGAAGCTTGGGAGGAGTCGCAGGATGCCTTAGGTGTGTTTTGCGATCTCTCTAAAGCCTTCGATTGTGTTGAGCATGCTACATTGATCAGAAAACTGCGCCACTACGGCATAAAGGACTCTGCTCTCAGCCTTTTGACTTCTTACCTTAAAAATAGGACTCAAAGGGTTGAGGTAAATAGTAAAAGGTCCAATGGAACCAAAATAGAATTAGGTGTCCCACAGGGATCTATCTTAGGCCCATTTCTTTTTCTCATCTATATTAATGACTTACCTTATCTAGTAAAGGATAATAATAATGAGATAGTGCTTTTTGCTGATGACACTTCACTTATTTTTAAAGTGAAGCGACAACAGTCGAACTACGACGAGGTAAACAGTGCTCTCTCAAAAATAGTACATTGGTTTAATGTTAATAACTTACTTTTAAATTCTAGTAAAACTAAATGTATAAAGTTTACTTTGCCCAATGTTAGGCAAGTCCAAACCAATGTGCTGTTAAATGATGAGAAGATGAATTTGGTAGATAACACTGTATTCCTAGGTATTACACTTGATAGTAAATTACAGTGGGGTCCTCACATTGCTAATCTATCAGGTAGGCTCAGTTCTGCAGCATATGCAGTCAGAAAAATTAGAGAAATTTCTGACGAAGACACGGCACGGTTAGTATATTTTAGTTATTTTCATAGCAGGATGTCATATGGAATCCTTTTATGGGGAAACGCTGCCGACATTAATACAATATTTGTGTCTGCTTTAGAATCTCTGAGAGATAAATTTAAAGAAATTGGTATTCTAACTGTTGCTTCTCAATACATTTTGGATAATGTAATATATGTTAGAAAAAATATAAATAAATTTAAAGTTAAAAGTGACATTCACAGTAGAAATACTAGAAATAAGCACAAGCTGGACATGCCAGTGATCAGACTTAGTAAAGTCAGTAAATCTTTTAAAGGTCAATGTATACGCCTTTACAATAAAATCCCAGAAAACGTTCAAAATCTTTCCATTAATAAATTTAAAAAAGTAGTCAAAGAGCGTTTGTGTGCCAAAGCTTATTATAAGGTCAATGATTTCATAGAAGATGGCACATCTTGGGAGTAGGATGGCTTCTTGCAAGGCTACTTCTACGTCATTATATTATAACTTACAATTATGTATGTTGACATTGTATATAATATTAAGTTACAAAATTGTAAACTTTATTTTAAAAGAATAATTTTTCTCTCACTTTTTTGGTAAAAAGTGGAACCCGTGCGAGTTTCTTACGCCGGTTCTTCTCGCCGGGGTAGTTCCCGAACCGGTGGTAGGCATCAGGTAGACATTCTGAAAAAATTTGATTCAAATTTATTCAGAAATAAAACATTTTTTATTTTATTTTTTTATTTTTATACCCGATGCGAAGCTGGGGCGGGTCGCTAGTAAGATTATAAAGTAAAATATAAAGACTGATTCAATTTGTTTTTTTGATGAAAATTTATTACTTATAAAAAATTGTGCTTAATTTATTAAATAAGGCTGATTGATTATGATAACATAGATAATTAAAATATTCATTAACATAACACTACTATTCATTTATAACTATATAAAACAGACTGATAGGGAGGTTAAAATTCATACAAATCAGATTACCACACATTGCTCATACACAATTTATCTAGTTTGTTTTATATTATACACACGCAAAACCGCCCCAACCTGTGTGAAAGTTTATAAGTGAATCATATTTGACCTTTCCGTATAATCCGGAATTAGGCCGCTTGTCCGGGCGGAGCGAAGAAAGCGGTTTTTATTCGTCTTAAAGTAATTATTGTATTTTTGTGAAAGAGTTTGTTAGCGGACCATTCAGCACTGAGGACATGGACCCTCTAAAGACCGGGGGCCGGATTCAATGTTCGTGTTCAACGGAAGTGTGTGTGAATATTTTTGTTTTCTATCATTTTTAGGGTTGAACCGTTTTAACGAAACTATAAGGGTTTCTTGTTGACTACGGTCAACAAGAAACCCTTATAGTTTCGGTCTATCCGTCCGTCTGCCCGTCTGTCCATCTGTCTGTCTGTCCGCGGTTTTTATATGTTGAAAATAAAGAGATTATTTTTATATTAATCAAACAGTAAAATTCTGTTCCACAAAATTTAAAAGTTAAATGCTATTATTTTGCTCTAGCTATTGTTTTACAATTTTTGGCATCACACAGCATTGTAATAATATTTATAGATCTTATGTATACTGTTTGTGACTAGATCATAATAACTGTACCACTGAATACTGTTTAATTATTATGATGTTTCGTGTGATGCTGGAAATAAAAGTATTCTTATTCTTATTCTATTTTTTGCGCACTCACATTTATTAACAGTATTCACACAATATACATTTTTCAATTCATCGTAGAGGGGCTAAACTTTCGTAGCGTTCGTAGCTGCAACGTTACGAGTTAGCGCAACAGCAGAAATAAAACAAAACTGATTTATTTTGTCTTTCTTTATAAACTGAAATATTAACAAGTAACATGCCCGATGGATGTCGTCTCGTCATATCTATGAAGGTAAATTAACAATAATTTTAAAATTCGTTCACGAACGCTGGAGCTACGAACTTTACGAAATCGTAGCGCCTCTACGACGTTTTGAAAATTATTGTATACAGATTTATAAAGTGTAGAGTGTAGATGTAATTAATGTTATTATGTATTTCATACATTTACGTTATGCCTAGAATCACACTGCAGTGTGTGATTAAATAATATTACTCTGACAACATAATAATAAATGTTAAGAATAATGGGATAGAAAACTAAGCACTAAAATACAATCTAAAATATACAGACAATATTTTTTTACCCCACATTCTATACAGTGGGGAAAAATATACTAACATAAAATCATGTTCATATAGTCGCCAAAATCATCGAATACGGCCCTGGTGGGCGGAGTTTTCTTGTTTTCTTCGAGTTTTCTCGGCTTTTCTTGGCGTTTTCTTTCGTTTGGTCCTTAATTAGCTCATTCATCGCCCGCCACCCTTCGCCCTTGTTTATGGGGCGTACTTTTATTTTTCATTTTTCGCGCATCAATGCCTTATTAGGTAACCATTTTGGGCCCTTCTAAAACTCCCTAAGCGTTTTTTGACGGCGAATAGAATTAACGATCTATTTTATGTGTTTCAGATAAGTGTGCTTTAAATGCAAATAAAAATGTATTAAAATTTATTGGCAGATTACTTGATAATAAATTTTAGGTGTAAAATTGAGTCTCTATAATTTTTTGATGCCTATAAGTCCTATAACTTAAAAAATATTTATTGCTATTGAAATAACTTGAAACATTATGTATTTTTTTGCCTGTATCGTTAGTCTGTTTTTCTGCAAGGATATCATGAATTAAGGAATCTTTAAGGAAGATAGAAATGTAGCATTCATTTAGTCGTAACAACGTTAATTATTATAACAGGAAGGAAATTATATGAATATAGTAATTAACGGCAATAAAAGTTTTATAACTATTTTCAACTTTCAAGCTAAAGAACGAAACATAAATAGTACTTAAACTTAATTTCCTTTCAGTATTTAAGCGCGAAACAAGACGTTATCTGCACCTGAGCCCAGACGTGACCGTAAAAGAAAAAGGGGCTCGGAAGAGGTTAGTGATAAGCCTCCGTAATGGCGTCGCCGATAGCGCCTCCCGCATTGTCGCGCCGCCTTTGTCGCTTTTGTCGCCGCGACAACACAACGTAACACAATGACGCTCGTAAAAATTCCAATACTAAGTCCATATTTTAAAGCTCGCTGCAGTTGTGTGGCTGAGATTGTTGAGCAATTAACTTTTAGTTGAACCGCGATTATACGATAGGTAATATAAGTTCTTTATGTCAGCATAGTCCATTACTTAGTAAACTTAATGAAAATTATTCATTATCTAAATATTTTTGTTATTTCTCAAATATTCCAGGAGTACGTTTTGGCGGTGCGTAATATCTTAATATTCATTTCTTTTTCTAATAGAGTGGCGTGTAATGAAGCGCGGCGTTATTGAGATGCTAATAACGTTAATATTTACACTCGAGTGATCTTAACGCGCGGTTTTAATAAAATTTTAATTGACATATATTAGGTTTTTCGAGTAAATTACAAAGGAGGCGAGCCCATTTTCCTTCGCCTCACCCTGCACATTAGCGGCTAGGGGAGGGGGTGCGCGACAAATTTTTGTTTTTCTCCCACGGCGGAGAGGGCACGTCGTTCCCCCGATGCGCGAGAAAGAGATAGGTGTACATGCACACATTGCCTTTGTTAAAGAGCAAAAATAATAGAGAGAACGGTCGTTTATCTCTTTTTATGGCGGGAGCGGTATCTCGCCTCCGATGCTATTATGGAAGACAATTTTGGCGCGAAAGTAAACTGCTTATTACTTCTTATTCTTGGGAGCGGTAACGTTCATTTTATACTAAAATAGAGCTTTAAAGCGCGGAGTTATAACGCAGATGGTTCTGATTGTAGATTTTATGTTTGAATTAATTGCTTTAGAATTTTTGGTACAAAGGTTTGTGGACGAAAATGATTTCGTTGTAAATTCTTACTTCAATTGTAGTCATAAATTAATATAGTTCATAGATTAACTGATTTCATTAAATTGCGCAGTAGAGTTTCTTATTTATGTTTGTAGCGAGTGTATTTTGTGTAGTTTATAATTTGTTCAGTTTATATAATATTATTATGAAGCCATGTCTGATTCCATAAAAGTGCGAAAACACATAGGACTTATACTTGTTGATTTTTTTCTAGCTTGTTGAAAAGACGTGTGTATGCTTATATAATATGCTTACAACTAACATGGCCACTTTGAGGAGAGCGGAGTGACCGAAAATAGTAGAACTGAAATAGTTTTTTGCTCTTGTAGAAACGCAGTGTCATTTTAAAAATGTATATGGCTGATATGGAAAAGTTGGAGTAATTTTAACAGCCTCTACGCATCCACGTTCTAGGATGACAATTTCATCGCACCGAAACATTCTTTTAAGTCTAGGTTTTTATAAACTGTAGCCACAACAGAGGGTATCGTTGTTGATTCCACCGTTTCCCCCAATTCTTTTCACCACCCTGTTGACTCTCTCCAGAGCCAGCCTTAAGATGTTTGTCGTCGATCACCATTAATCAACTTTTTAATTCCAATATTGTTGACACAGACACTCACAATAATCACTCGTTTAATTCTAATTTCAACTTAAATGGGATATTGTGGTTTTCATTTTCTTGGCTAAATAGAACTTAAAAACACAAATCAAACCCTCCACAATTATTTATTGTCTCAATATAAAATATATAGTAAGACTTATACTTTAGCCTCAATTGATTTTATTTTTGCCTTCGTTATAAAATTATAATAAATTCAAAATATTCCATAATATAAATTTTCACGGTAATTATTTAAAAACATCAAAAGTTTTATCATATAAATAATATAATGTATTATATGTTTTATTATGTTTAATATCTAAGACCGAATCTATAGGTGCAGGTTGGCAGATATATTTTTTGTATATTGCACCGTTTATTCTGTGTATAAATTGAATAAACTTTCATCATGGCCCCTCAACTGAATTTAGAAACTCATTCATCGTCAACACTGTCGCCTCGCTTTTTTGAACATAATATTGCATAAAAAAATTAATCACAAAACAGAACATAATGAATTGGTTTTATTTTATGGTATCTGTATACGTCATGTAAAGCCGATTAAAAAGCAGTATTATAGAGGAAAATAATACACGGGGCATATTTAAAATTTGGTTTACACTCGAGCGGGTGTAGGTTCAATCCCGGGGGTGAGGAGGAACCAATGAGACACAATTGATGAATCGGTCAAAGACCAAGATCATGACTAATAGCACGAAACGTAGATGGGTATGATATGCATTATGTCGACGAGTACGTATATTTGGGTCAAATAAAATCTTTTAACAATAGACAGGACAAGGAAATAAACTAAAGAATTGAGAAGGCGTGGAAAAGCTTTTGGTCCATGAAAGAACTCATGAAAGGGGATCTTCCACTGTGCCTCAAACGTAAACTCGTCGATATGTGCATCCTGCCCACCCTAGCCTACGGTGCTCAGTCTTGGTCCTTGACCGACTTACAGAAGTCCCGGCTCGGAGTTTGTCAACGAGCTATGGAGCGCAGCATCTTAGGTGTCAAAAGGATGGATCGTATCCGAAACACTACTCTGCGCTCCAAAACGAGGCTCATGGACGTGGGCAGGAAAGCGGCTGGCTTAAAATAGAACTGGGCAGAACACGTCACCCGCATGCACCCGGACAGATGGGCGCGTCTAGTTACGGAGTAGCAACCGAACGGTCGGCGAAACAGGGGTAGACCCAAGAAAAGGTGGCGCGACGAGCTAGACGCTGCAGACATAGAGTGACCAAATACAGCGAAGAATAGAGACACGTGGAAAGAGGAAGGGGAGACCTTTGCCCAGCAGTGGGACACTAACGGCTGTTAATAATAATAATTATAAAAAAGAACATAATACCTACCGACGCTCGTACGGTGAAGGAAAACATCGTGAGGAAACCCGTACAAATTGTTTGGTCCCAGACGTATTGACCTGCTCATTCCTCTGGACTAGGCCGACTATGTTGCGAGAATGCCGTACGTGCTTGGGCAACCATATGATTATTTAAAATCTTGTCCCAGGCACTAATGTATTTGAAGAGTAGTTACTTCGCTCTGAAAATACTGTATAAATCATCTACAATGGAAGGAAAGGCCTTGTTTAAAATATTAAACCCCTTCCAGTGTCAGTAGTGGTCGTTACAATGTTTAATACCACCTAATTTAAGTATGCTCTTTGTGCACGATATATCAGCAGTGAAAATGTGAGCATGAACAATGTTAATGGTATTTAAAAAAAAAAAACTCTTATTTTGCTTTATTTTACATTTACAAAGCAACAAAGTTCATGCTAAATAATTTTGTAAGCGTTCACATATAAAAAGGGTTATTTGCCAGGGATCGAAAGCGAATAATAAATTCAATAGAAATGAAATTTAGAAGTAAACGCCATCCCCCGTTTTATGAGAAAAATAACGAGTTGTCTGATGGATAAAAGTAAATTCAGTTTTACGATTTCAATATCAATTCTATTTGGGACAATAATAAATAAATCATATAGCATACAAAGTTGCCGTTGAGCATGTACGAGTAATATATGTTAATGTATTTAAAGTACCGTACATTTTGTATGTTTTTTATAATTTATGTTATTTTTTGGCTTCGTCCTTCCATTTAATCAGTTTCCTCTCTTGTTGTGTAAAAGCATATTTTGCCTTTATTAAAGAGGCTAGATTCAATCGATCTCGTAACTCTTAGTGCCTTATCACACAGGCGATTAGCGAGTGATTTGAAAGCGACGCGACTGCACAGCGCACACGCCGCGACAGCGCAGCGTCGTCGCGGCGTGGCGTGGACGCCATTTTGTACAATCGTCTACACAGATTATTATTATATATAGTAGACTCGTCTAGGGAGTGACGTCAGAATCCATTTTGCTGCTGAGTGTCCAAAACGCCGAAGGCAAGATGACGTCATCGCGGCGCAATCGCGACGTCATCGCGGCGTGAGCGCTGCGCAATCGCGTCGCTTTCAAATCACTCGCTAATCGCCAGTGTGATAAGGCCCTTACAGAACGGCTATGTGCTTAATACAATTTAAGAAGCATCATTATAATGTTTTAAAATAACTAATATTTAATGCAATGCATTAAGAGTACAATTTAAGTGTGATATTAAGCTTACTTCAATACCGTATTTGAACATTGCATAGTGTTAATTCGATACGGGTAAGGTGAAACGTCCAATTTCGGCCACTGCACGTAGACAGGGCACAATTTAGCTACACCGAGCGCTCCACTCTCATCCTTGATCCTTTGAGGCAAATTAAATTGCAGTTGCAAAGAAAATGCAATCACCGGCTGGCATATTCGCTGATGCAAATCTCAATTTCCAAGTCAGTGTGCCCCGCTATTCCTTACGCTAATAAAACGTGCACCAAGCGGTGATGCTGTTTCGCCCGCTGATGAACGCCAAATGACGTTATGACAGCGCACGCCGCCATTTAACGCCTATTTGGTTCCAATTTCAAATCCCCGCGCCCTCACGTTTTGCGGCCAGCGAGGACGGCCCATAAATAATGGCTTTTTGTTTTTCTTTTCAATATTGTTTTCAATTAACAATGTAGGCGCTTAATTTGGATTAGGCAGGTTAAATTATTGGTCATTAACAATTAATTACTGCTTATCAGTAATTGTGTAGTTTTGATATAAGAAGCTATTATTACCTTCATAGCTAAATCTATAGGTATTCTGAGATATGAATAATTGACTTGCAAATGCATCGTATTCGCTTAGTTAAAACTTAAAGTCACACATGAGCGAAAAACCGGCCGCACTTTACAATTATTTATTATTTAACACGTAAAATTCTGTTCACACAATAATATTATGATGTAGAGTTTACGTTTTTAGATAGACAAAAAATAATCAAACATAGTGTTGAAATTGGTACCATAATATTATAATGATATACATTTTTGATGATCTGTTTTCTATAAGGTAATATTTTAAACAAAATAATTAAAGCACGTCACACTTTTATAGAGTACGCAATCACGATCAAATCAAAATTTATTTCATAGAGACGGGACCTGAGAGGCTTAGGAATAAAAAATTAAATAGACTTGGGGCTTTGAACGTTCGGGAAATGTTGTTTGGCGGAGACTACAAAAAGAAAAGGACGTGCATACATCGATACTCTATGTCTCTGTGGTGACTAATGACTATGCTTAGATCCATAAAATAAGAGTAAAAATTTTGATCCTATGATTTTTTGTCAGACGGATCTACCGTCTATATTCTATTAGATTCAAAGATTCAAAGATTCAAAGACTTTATTAGCATCCAAGTATAGTATACAATATACAAACTCAGCACCTTGTACAGGCGGTTGCTTATAAAATAGTACTTAACAAGATATATTTTGGATTGTAATTTGTTAACTACTTACATAATTACGATAAAGACACTAATGTTATTGCACAATATATAATTAATAATGTAAATTGTAATGTTAATAAATTTCAGGCTTATAAGTTATAAGTATTTATTGGTTAGAACTATGGAGGCAATCTTAATAGCCTCAGTAAGATAGAGTAAGAAATTATGTAACGCAATTCGTTACACTCGCAATGAAACATTCGCATTGCTTTAGAAACACATAAAGATTTTCAAAGCTGTTCCTCGACAATGGCAGTACGTTTTCTTTTTCAAAATACAACAGTGTTCACAGAGAGCCGATACATGAATATCCGTTCTGGCATTTTGCGAGCGGGCGACCGGAAACCTGAGGATATTCTGTTTCGCACGCCTTTCTGCCCGCCATGACAGTTTTCAATATTTTATTCTTATTTACTGCCTTTATTTATGCGAGGCATCCGTCGTTTTAGAAGAGGATCATCGGTATTGCATCTATTGACGGGCCGATGGGGGTTTTATTGTTTCGGTTTGTTCGGACATAAATTTTATTAATAGTTGCAGTTTTGATTCTTATGTACGACGGGTTTTTAGGCTGGATGTAAGATGGGGCGTAAAACACTATTCCTAATCTCTAACTGGACGATCGATTGATTTGTTACAATAATATTATATTATAAATAATTGTATGAAAAAAATGTTACCAAACCAATATCATAAAAGAATTTGTTTGAGAGATGAAGAGAAATTGTTTGATAATAGCGGCATTATGCGAAATCCCCAAAGCCAAGTGACGTCCCCAAAGCATTGATAGCTTTGTATTCAGATTTAGGATCATTCTTTTCATATCCAACATGGCGTGCTGGCCACTTTATACGACTCTAGTGGGCGTACTCGCGGAGATATAACATTTCCCTGGAAATGTCTATTAAGTTATTTTTTAATAAAGTTTTGTTGTAAATTAAAGAAAAATATATAATTAATCATGTGACTAGCTGTATCAATAAAATAGTATTGGGCGCCACTCGTGGAAACACCACATTCCACACCACTCCGCGACGATGCGCTGGAACACCTAGCGCATCGTGGCCTACCCGGGACTCGATGTCATGGGCGACGGCAGCCCCATGCCGACGCCCCGAGCTCCCCTGCTAAGGTGGGACGTCGTGACCATGTCTGGCCCTTGGTCTCCGCCTCGGCCTTCTCCGAGGATCGTGCGCCTCCGCCTCTCGCCTGCGCTCCGCCTCCTCCTTCGACGACATCACCGATTCAGCGAATGCTACTACCCAGCCCACATACAGCTTAGATTGCGGACTCGAGACAATCTTGGCGGCCTCTACTGGGCATCTCACCCAGACCGTGCCCAGACCGCGTCTGTCTCTGCGTAGCTCCCCTGTTTTAACTGCCTCTACAAGACAATTGGCAGCCTTCGCAATCGCCTCGCTAACCTCGGTAGACGTGACTGTATCGTCTAGGCCTGACACTCGTAGCTCGGCGCACTTTTGGGGTCTAGAGATTTTAACTTTCTCTTCCCCCAAAATCTCCTTTAGTTTGCCAGTCAGGGCGTCGGCCTTTTCGCTGTACGCGTCACCAGAAACCTCAAAAATTCGGGCTCCAGTAACAGCGACCCTGAATCTCATCTCCGAGATCTCGAGTGCCCTCAGATCCATGCGCTTTCTCGCCTCACCAAGAACTTCCTCATATGAAGCTCCGCTCTTCTCAGCCTCCGGCTGAAGGGTTGCAACCACAGCCGCAGACTTAGGAGCGCGCAGTTTCTTTTCTTCGCGCGCGCACCTTCCTTTTCTTCTTCCGTTTCTTCGGTGCTAAGGAACTTCTCTTATCTGTCTCCTGTTCTCTTCCCTGTCTTTTCCTGTTTCTTTTAACCACCTCTGACCACTCTGCAGTGGCAGGTGGTATAGGTGCTGCTTCTGACTCGGTGACGTCGATACGTGCACTCGCCGCCCCTCTAGCTGCCGCAGTCATCCGGACCTTCTTTTGTTTTTTCGGCGCATGCTCTGGGTTCGTCGGTAGCATCAGAGATGTGACTGATGGGGCTGGCGTACCATTCTTCTTCGATCGTGTCGACATTGCAGGTGTTATTGCAGCTATCGAACCATCCTGAATCCTATCTGAGGCGAGAGGAGGGCGCAGGCGCGGCTCCGGAAGAAGCCGTGCTTCTAGTCCTTCAATCCGTGCGTCCAATCTGGCGCTGGTCACGGAGACCGCTTCGCGCACAGCACGCTGCAGCAGTTCCTCTACATCTAGCTCCCTAGAAGCTGTCTGAGGCTGAGCTTCCGTCATCTTTCGCTTGACGGTCTCCAACTCGCGTTTTATTTCCTCCAGTTCTTTAGAGAGGCGCGCGTTTGCGGCCTCTAAAGCCCTCGTTTCAGCCGACGCTGTTCACTGCGTGAAACACGCCTCTTGTATGGCGCTGGTTGCCTTTTTCAAGGCGGCCACGGATGTCCTCTTGAGGTTCTTAGAACTTTGGACGACGTTTGAGATGTTTCCAAGGCTCTCCGTAATCACAACGTCCAACTGGGCCGAAGTCAACTCCTCGTCTACCATCATTGCCGAATCCGACATACCGGAGGACTCCGACAGCCGGCGTGACCGAAGCCGCGGAACACCTTTCGCTGACTCCAGAATCTCGCTCTGGGCCTCGACCTCCAAGGCTCTGATCACTTGATCATTATGATCTTTTTTGGCCTTGGCCAAGTCTACGCTATGGCCAGTAGTGGCAGGGCGTCCTCTACCTCGCTTGGAGACAGGTTTTTGCGTCTCCTTGTCCTTCTCAGGGCTATCTGGATTTCCACGCCTTTTACGTAGAAACCTGTCCCATTCTTTCCCCTTTTCACCAACTCTTTTTAAGCCTTGAGAGGTAGCAGACCCGCTGCCGCTCTCTCCGTCAGTGTCACTTCCAAATAGAAGCCTACTCGTGAAGACAGAGACGGACACGGGCGTCGCTGCTCGTGATCCTCCCTCTCCCTCACTTGCCGTCGCCATAGATCCAGTATCATTTTGCCTAACGTTGTCCATAGAGCCATTGCCATCGTCGTCGGTTTTCTTCAATCCTCTCTTCCTAACCTCCTTCTCCTCCTTCGCATTATGTGGGCCCCCCGTATACGAGGGCCTGACTTCCGCCGAAACGGAAGTGTGGGATTCTCCAGTCTTACTGGAACCCACCCGGGGATTATTTTTCATAAGGCGACCTTCCATGTTGAAAACCCCATTTTAGGCTGGGTCGATCTTGTGCCCTAATGGCCTGAACTCGCCGAGTGACCATGCAGCCTATCACCGGGCACAAAAGCTTAGGCTTCGGGGCCCATGGGCCCATCCATCTCACATGCATACACAGAATTACACACACAAACACACATACCGGCGTTCAGCCACCCCTCCCGTGTCACCGTGTCACGATGGCACGGGGGAGGTGCCCAGGGAGACGACGTGGACGGACCGGTATCGCCCCCTAACTAAAGTATCTGATGTTCTATTTTCTACAATGTCGCCTCAGGTAGGCTGTAGTATAGCATCTGGTGTAGCACGTAGTTTGTTCATCATAACTCGTATATTGAGTGCGTAAGTAACAAAGACAATTAATGGATGAATGTACGAAATTTTTAGGGCCTGTAGCTCTACCATGAGTAGCTACAGTATATTTTATCGATACTCGATACCGACTACGTAAATTTTTAGTATGGCGATTTTAGTTTCGCAAGTGACCGCTAGAGGCGCTGCAAAATTTGCCATACTAAAAATTTACGTAGTCGGTATCGAGTATCGATAAAAACTATAGCTTTAAACTCATGGTAGAGCTACTGATTACACCTAAGGCGTAGAATGGCGAGACAGTGCATGGCCACGGTGATCAGCCGAGCCTCGAGCATCGATATCGAAATTATACATATAAAAATTATCGAGTGCTCGGCCGATCGCATTGTCTTCCACTTTACTCGGTAGGTGTAATCAGGCCTTTATTGCTCGAAGGTCCATGTACAAATTTTAAGCACTTTTAAAGTCTTCATAGGTCAATTTTTCAAGCTTCACGATTTTATATCCATGTTTAATGTGACAGGAGGTAGCTGCGATGTAGACGAGACTTTTATACGTTCATCCGATTAGGATTCGTATGCTTATAAGCTCTTTGTAGGGAAGTTTTGTTAGCAGAGTTAATCGCGGCGATTATGACCGACGGTGCGGAAACCTACACTCAAAGAGAAAGTACCTATTTTTTAACATTCTTAGGAGTTATTTTTTTAGTCTAGGTGGCCACTCTAATATTATAATATCTGTCTATTGCTTCTACTCATTGAAGCCGCTTAACTTATTTTAAATAATATGAAAGATATCTAAAAAATATCTTAAGTAAAAATGTGGTAAGGAAAGAACCATCAAATAGATTTAATTACGTCAGAATATACGTTTATAATACTATTATAACACAAGTTATAACGTGTCTCTGTGTCATACCATAAGTTTTCTGATTTTTGTTTTTGTCTAAGCATTGGATCATTGAAAACATAATATTATACCTATATGTACATTGTTTTTGTACCTATCATTAGGTACAAAAAATTAGGTATCACAAAGACACTTGAAAGCTAATTAAAAAACAACAACTCTGGCAAAGACCAATAAAACCGCAGAGGATCCAAAACAAAACGTGGGCCGTAACTCAATAGCCCGCCCACATCGTAATAAAGGAGCCTTTATCGAATTACCGCGTTTTGCACCCCGCTATTATGCGAAGAATCGTCACAAACGAAGCATTGTTAACTACACTAGCTGCCATTGTCTGTTGTTATCGCCCTACGTCGGTTTTTGCCGGCACTCTTCCGTTTCGCAATGATTTTCGATGTAGATGTGACATTAGGTAAAAAAGTTGGTGCGAAAAAAAACTTGTTATAAATACAAGATATTATAAGAAATATTATTTTTTTGGTTTCATTTTAAAAATATTTTCTTGTAAAAGTAAAAAAAAAGTTTTTAAATTTTTGAATGATAAAAGTAGGTGTGAAACAATCTTTAATACCTAGATATATTTTTAGTTTTTATAATAACACTATTTAAGATTTAAAATTTGGATAAGTATAAACCAAAAACTAAATTATTCTTATGCTTAAAATTCTTAAATCGTTTGTTTTTCTGTTTTTTTTTTGTAATTTAACAGCATCGTAGAGACAATGTATGGATAGGTACAAACATAACGAATGTTTGTGTTATTTTATATCATTTATTTACATTTGTCATTGAGCGTCGACCTCGCGCCCTTACAAAACCTTATCAAGATATTTGTTCAGTTTTTATTTTCACTACGACACACCTAGACAAACAACCGCGGAGCGCAATAAACGGCTTCAGCGCTTATGACAACGATGTAAGGTCGAGAATGCAACAATTTTTTCTTTTGTATAAGAAAATGTTAGGCGGTCTTTTATATCCAGAGTCGGAGCGGAAATAAGCTTCTTTGTGACACTATCGTATCGGATCGTCAACCGCTTCCCTTCTATAGATTATTGTGGAGCGGAGACGTAGGAGCAAATAAAACTTATCAGGAATGCTTCGTGGCTTTTGTTTTTACTCAATTTCCTTTTGTATTTTATCTCAACATTTATTTTATCAATTAGCAGGTCACAAATGGTTGTAACAAGGTTACCTTTTACTTTTTTGCATGTGTTGCATGTGTGTTAGTATCTAAACTCTAAACACACTATGCCGAATTTCTGCGGCGGAAATTCGACTTGATTCCGCCTGCAATGTATTTTAAATTACCGATGACACACCATGCCGAAATTCCGTCGCGTTATATTGTATGACTGACGTAAATCATGCGGAATTTCCGCCGCGGAAATTGGGCATAGTAGACACTAAGTAATCATTTAGTTTTAGAGGGAAGATATGATGGAGGGTGCCCTAGGGTCTATGCTCTAGAGCCTAGACTCTCGGTGTTAGAGTATAGACTTTGGGGTTCATGAGAGTTGCAAAAACTGACATTTTCACGTCAGTTAATTACTCATCCGTACATTTATGAAAGTATTTATTAAAAAGCACTTAGCGTGCAACACAATAGGTAACAGTACGTACAAAGGCGGGTGTCATGGCGCCCGGGGCGTCGGCCATAATGGCAATTTTTCGTATACAGAACGCTGAATGCCGTGAATGCGAGATGTAGCGTAAACGGGCCGCGACGTGCAAATTTGACGCCTTTGTGTGTCGCGCCGGGACGCGTGACCGGCATTCGATAGCCTGCGATTGATTACTATGTTTGATGGCTATGACTATGGAAATTACTGGAAAAACGCTTTCGGATAAATTTGTTCAATCGCTCTCTGTTTTGATGATCTTAACTTTTGGTGCATTTAAAAAATGTATTTAAGTATCCTTCAATTTATTTGTATAATGAAGTTGGTTAGGCTGTGCACTCGTTTAGCCGGTTTTAAAACTTTTAGTTTGTTATTAGGAAGTCAAAGGAAAAAGAAAATATAAGTGTCAAACATTTTGCAAACTTTTTCGTTTGTCTACTAATAATTAACTGTCCAAATAACGATAGCCCAAATATTATGTCTTAAAAAACGTTTTTAAGACATATTTAGCCACTCTTTTTAAGTTCTAAGAAGACATTAGATACTCTTTCTAAGTTCTAAGAAGAATCAGCCCAGTAAATCCTTTATCTCGTGTAATTGTATCCAATATAGCATGAAGCGTGTCACGTCCACACCACATTCAATCACAGCGGTGTCGACGCATCGTGTTTGTTCGTGCCCCGAGCTACGGATGACATCTGAATGTGAATGGGGAAAGAAGGTCCAAGAAGATAGGGTTATTAAATGGTGTTGTGTTATTGTCGATATTTTTGTGTTCTGTCACTTGTCAGAGACATTGATTTATAGTGTACGGAATTATTTTCACACTATCAACGAAGTGGCCGACCAAGGCGTACGATTAAAATCGCACCGCCGCGTCTTTAGATCGTAGCTTTGTACGTTAAAAATACTTTAAATTATTGTACCATCGAAGAATTTTATTCCTAGGCAGTTGACAGACTTACGCTATTAGGTCGGGTTATGTATATTCAATAATTATTAAATTAATATTAAATTGACATAACCCGAAGAAATATCGTACGTCAAACCCAGATGTCAGTTTACGATTAATATTTTCCGCGTTCCATTTAGCATAAAAACGACCAAAATCCTCAAAATGCCTCCTATTTCGAGCGTTTGGATCGTTTTTAACGCAAAATGGAACGCGGGGCATATTAATCGTAAGCTGACGGCTGGGTTTGACGTAACGCGACCAAATTATGTAGGTCCGCCATCTGTCTATCAATATCTCCTATAGGTAAAGTCATTAGTTCTTTGATATATTTAAGATGCATTAAGTCTTATTTTATTTATAGTATTCGTCTATTACGGAATATAAGGTATTGCCCAAAATCTCTGTAATGTAATTTTATATTCTTTTGTTGCGTTACGCACCGATCTCAGCGGCTAACGTTTAATCTAGACATTCTGTAGACGATTACGTTGCAGTCTTCAGTATAGGGATCCAGACTATAATAGTCGGTTGTGTGGAGGGCTGGAGTAATGGCGGCATCGCAAATTGTCGTATGTGCGACAATGTGCGGGTAAGCGACGTCAAATGGTGCATGGGCTCAATGTAACCGATTGTTATGTCCAGGGCTATATTCTAATATGTTGAGTAGGATTTTTAGAATAAAATTCGAGACATGAGTATATTAGTCTGTTTTGTCTTTACTGTATTGAAGTTGTGTCAAGTATATTGCTACCGATCTGAAGAAATGACTTCATATGGAATCTGAATCGTTCACGTGATTTTCAAACGGAACTATGCAGTATGCACGTCATACTATGTGATTCTTTACCGACTGGCTAACCAGCTTTTGCCAATGGTGGTGATTTTACTCACTTTTTACAGCCTGTATAGGTAGGAATTTTAATAACGATTTACAAAATACAGCATGACTGGTGAGACATGTTCAATACTTAAGGAGAGTACTCAGTACTCGATTCTCATTATAATTATTTAATAAAATTAAGTGCTTAATTTTTGACCAATGAATCATAGATAATAAGTAAATTACGCGGCTAGGCAAGTAGGCATACTATGCGGCCGGCGCGGCGGCATGCGCTATCAAAGAAACACCGCGCCGCTACTCTTGCGCGCGCGATGTCCAGGCGTTGGGTAAATAAATATTTAACTTTAATCTACATTTACTCAGTGATCAATTGATATTATTTTTTTCATCTAATACAATAGCCAAATATCACGTCTTTGAGTATTGAGAGACCTCTGTGGCTCAGTGGTGAGCGCATTGGTAGCTCAAGCCGGGGGTCGTGGGTTCGAATCCCGCCGACGGAACAAAAAGTTTTCAATATTCCCGGGTCCGGATGTGTATTAAATTTGTGTATGATATAATAAAAAATCTTAAATATATGTATGATATAAACGTATTAAATATATTTCCGTTGTCTGGTACCTGTAACACAAGTCCTTTAGGTACTTAGCACGGGGCCAGACTGACGTGGTGTGAAGCGTCCATAGATATTATTATTATTAATATTATTGAACATGTCTCACCAGTCATACTGTATATATGAGGTAAGGGAACACATGCTACTCTCTTCTACATAATATGTACAAACATATTTCTACAAATCAATATCAGTTTGACCATTGAAAACTTCCCTAAATCAATTGAAGTTCACAAAACCGTGTTATCCGCTAAACCGGTGCTCCGTAAGATTAAAAAATAAGACAGCAAGAACCGACAAAATCTGTTTACAGAGAGGCGAGTTAATTGAAACACGCCGCGGGTCACAGACGGATTTTAATTTAAAAAACATTATAATATTTATTTGCGTTAAA
The DNA here is from genome assembly GCF_905147365.1 of Aricia agestis. Lineage (NCBI taxonomy): Eukaryota > Metazoa > Arthropoda > Insecta > Lepidoptera > Lycaenidae > Aricia > Aricia agestis. The sequence goes on from NC_056406.1 coordinate 11,716,832, forward strand.
TGGTTAGAATTTTACATTATATTGAGTTTTTTAAATGTGGATATCATGTGAAATAATTATGTAAAGTTTTCAATTTGTGGTGATTTAGAGATGACTGATGATTTTTTTTTAATGAAATAAGGGGGCAAACGAGCAAACGGGTCACCTGATGGAAAGCAACTTCCGTCGCCCATGGACACTCGCAGCATCAGAAGAGCTGCAGGTGCGTTGCCGGCATTTTAAGAGGGAATAGGGTAATAGGGGAGGGTAGGGACGGGAAAAGGGTAGGGGATTGGGCCTCCGGTAAACTCACTCAATCGGCGAAACACAGCGCAAGCGCTGTTTCACGTCGGTTTTCTGTGAGAACGTGATATTTCTCCGGTCGAGCCGGCCCATTAGTGCCTCTCCCACGTATACTTATATATTTTGTGTATAAACGATAATATAATCTACTCCTTACTATTTAAGCAAGAAATAATTTTCTTACTTGAAGTCACTATTTTCGTCTCATGTATTCAGAGTTGAATGACGAAATTATAATTAAAATTTATATTTTTCTGCCGCCTTCGTGTAAAAAGTAAACCAAATGCACAAAACATATTATGTTGATAATTTTTTACACTATATGGCAGTAAAATACTTCTATAATAATATAGTGGTATTTTCGTTTCGTATTGTATTTAGATCGCCAAATTGCACGCCACAGTACAATAGGAGTCTATTTGTTATTATCTGTTTAGCGGCGATCGGCTCTGCGACGGCAATAAAGCGATCGCCACCTCCACAATTAGTTGCTAAAGGGTGTTTATTTAAAGGGAGTAAATTAGGGTGACCACGCTTATGGTACTTATGAGACAGTTCTGAATTAAGCGTTTTCCATTCCGTGGGTTGTTGTAGCTATATAACTTATACAACACATATCCATACTCTAATATTGTAAATGCGAAAGTGTGACTGTCCGTTACCTCTTCACGTTTAAAGCATTGAACAGATTTTTATGTTTGCTATGGACTATGATGATACTTTGGATCGGAAAATGACATACGATAGATTCTATTTCAACGTGATAAACATATTTCTATGAGAACGAGTTAGCGGGCAAAACATAGCAACACAGTAATTATTATGAAAATAAAATAAAGTAATTATTATAATTACTTTATGTAATTTTTATAATTTCAAAAATATTTTTGTTTTTCCATGAGATTATAATATTATATGCAACAAAAATTAACTGCTGACTTGAATGTTCAAAAATGAAAATAATTATTGCACGTTTGTAATTTTGAAGAATTTAAATATGGTCATCCTACAGTAGCTAAGCCAGCCGCGGGCGTGTAGCACCCCGTTGTGACTAGCGACTCTAATCGCACAAGCGGAAAAGATTTCATACGTAAACTTTGATTAATTTTAAAGTGCCTTTTTATGAGCTTTACACGAAGTACAGTATTCTGGTACAGTGATAATAAAATTTATGTTAAGAATTGTATAATCGAATATGTTTTATAATTACTTAATATCATGTATGCACAGATTAAAATGTATTAACCTTTATGTCAGTGTCTTAAAAGGTGTAAAACAAAATAAAATATAATATGTTCGCCTCTTCGTAGCATACACTTTATTGCCGTAGCATGCTACGTCATTCTACGCCGCGTAGCACTTTGCTACGAATATACTACTATGTAAAGTTACATAATTTTTTAGAATTTCGAATTAAGAATCTTAGTTTTGATAACCAAAAAATCTTATTTATTTATCTCATGAAGCGTCCACTTGTTTATAGTGGATAATCGAGTGGACTCACTCCCCTTGTTTCAGCTCGCGCGGGTGACTCCTGGAGAGCCCTCGAGACGCACATGTCGTATTCTGTTACTGTTAACACAACAAATGGCGCGGACAGTTTCATTAGAAGCATAATCGATTCCACTAGAAATATTAGGAATTTATTCTTTGTTATATTTTAGGTTTTTTATCTGTGTACCGTTGGGCACGGTAGGCGCTAGCACCCAAAGGAGATGTATCGGACCACTAATGTTGTGTAACTCTTTGATAATAATAATTAATAATACCATTTAACAAATTTTTATTGCTTTCGGTGTGATATTTAAACGTTGGGCATACTTTCTATCTCAGACAAGTTCTCAGAGAACTGCATTAATTTTGTGAGCAGACGGCAAAAGTTGTAATAAAGTGGTATATTATGTTAGCAAATCAGAAGGTTGAAATCAGTTTTTACTTTTTAGACTCGTAACATCAAATAAAAATCATAGACACAGTAGTAATATTTTTATTCATAACCAAAATCCCATACAAAACATAGAAAACTTAAATTCATAACAACGAACAGACATATTAACAAGCAATAAGCAGTTTACTAATATCATTAACTTAATTTTAGGTGAAAATAAACCAGTGCTTTTAGAAGTAAATACTTAGAAGTAAACTCAATTTATCGATTATTATAATTGGTTTGTTCCATGTCCGTGGTTTAATCAATACAAAACATGGGTTTTACTTTTTCGGTTTTATATTAAGTGAAGATATTTTTTTAAGCTCATAATATCAGTTTTCGTACAAATAATTATTACACATTTTACATAGCCAATAAAGAAGTAAATAATAATCATAAAGACGCAACAAACATCAAAGAATATTTTTATCTTTATAACAATATCTCCTAGCTATATTCACAAATAAACGCTAACACCTATACCTATGATATGTTATCTATTCGAATGAAACTTTACATACATTGCACAGATTTGCAGAATTGCACTATTGATTATCGTGTTATGTACAGAGTAATTTGGCTATATTTACAACGCCGCGCTGAAAGGCTGGACACAATGTTTCAAATAATATGCATTACAATGATAATAATGTCTTTCAACTATTTTCGTTTATGGATGTGAATTGGGACAAATGACGTTTAAAAGGAAATTCCTCAAATATAATATTAGTAACATGATTTGACTGTACTATTGGCTTAAGAGCCAGCGACAGATAAGCTTTCGACATTATATAAAAATTTAAAGTTATCCTGTTAATCGCTTAATTTTTAATCGTTAATAAAATCAAAGTTAATCATTAATAGTCGCGGAAACTATTGGACATGAGATTCCTACAGTTATCCCAAAGAAAATAAGGGAAAAAAATTGAGCTTTATAAGTCTACAATATCGAAGGTTAGGTAGACCTTCAGAACTGGAAACTCCATAGTTGCTGGTCGTTCTTACCTGTATAGGATTCATATACAGGAGAACTTTCAGCTTTTATAAAATGACGAAATCTAGCTATCGCTGGCTCTTATTCAACAATCTACATATCAATGTAAATTTCGTGAATGAATAATTAAAATCAACGAAAAATAGATGTCTGAATTTTTGCTTCTATTGAAATATCGATAATGATAGCCTTGATGCTGGACATGACAGGTATACATAAAAATGTTTATTGCTTTTCAGGACCGTAATTTTTTCAACATCATCTTGATGATGGACTGTAGTCACATTGCCCTGCCTGTATTGCTACTAATGAACCACTACACTATCAGTCTTAGACGCTGTCGGGCGTGCTGTCTCGCTCGGTAGACGTGGATGGCCGCTCCCAGTGCGCGTATGGCCGCGCCGGGAGCGCCACCGGCCTTCATATGACGTGCTGGGGCGGCTCGTCGGTCTTCGTGAGCACGTACGCCAGGGGCCGCTTCACGTCGGGCGGGGAGGGCGACCGACGCGGGGGACAGCCGCACGGAGACAGCGTGCTGTTATACAGCGCGCTGCTGTATAGCGCACCGCCGTATAGCGCCTGGTGGACAGAAAAGATTCTCCGTAAGCGATATTACAGAATATATAGCGATATTAAAATTTGTGTGGCATATTAAAATATCTACGAGCAAACTACCCCATCGATGGTAGTCATGGTACTAGGAATGTCAATAATAACAATAGAAAATTCAGTAGTATTAACTGTTTGTGTCATAGTGCCAATACGTAATTGGATGTTTTACCTCAGTAATATATTTTAATAATAAATATAGATGGCTATCGCTATGTTTATCTAATTTATGACCGGAGATGTCTTAGGTCAATAGTACAATAATTATTGACCTAAGATATCTCCGGTCTCTACCGACTGGCATACTGGTTCCAATGAAGAAACTATTTTAAGGTTTTAGTAATTTCATTTCAAATAACCTGTAAATGTGCTAATTCGGCCGCAAACTTCCCATCGTCGGACGGTATCTTAGCAAAGGGGTAAAATGGATACGGTATCGGCGGGAACAGGGCTCTGCTCAGGTCGGATTTGTCGTGGAGTAGTGGATGCGGCATTGGCATCTGGTGGACCGTCTGCGGCAGAGGAGCGACCAGGCGAGGGGTCGGAGCCATGAGCCCGCTGATGTTGAAGCCAAACTTCGGTTCCTTCTTCACGAGCGCCTTAGGTTTCCTCCGCGGCCTGTATTTGTAGTCCGGATGCTCCTTCATGTGTAGCGCTCTGCGGACAAGCATATTTTTTATTTTTTCAAGTTGATATACCGAGCAGTGAAAAAATGATTTCAGGAGTTATTAACGTTTTCAAAATGTGGTTGTGGATTAATATAAATCAGTGACGGTCAAACTTTTAAAGTTTAAATAATGTACTGTGTACATAACACGTGTGGAGCAAATCGAGGACGACTTCTCGACTCGTGACTTTGTTTACGAGTACAAATAATTTGATTTAATACTGAAAGTGTTGGAACAAAGCGTTACAATGAATCCGCTAGGCAGAATAACATTATTATTTATGCAATAAAACGAACAATTGTGTCGAACGCCCGCCGCCCTTAAAACAACAATGTCAATTCAACAATGCGCGGATTATTGCATTGTCCCACTCACAATCGAGTGTTATTCCACACCCATCACTATGTCGATTTAAAACTCGATTTATTATAAGCCGTAGCGCCTGTGTTGTAAGGTTTGAATTCGATCGGCGTGAATGGCGGTTATGTTATGCAGCGCTGGGAGGGCAGCCGACACAGCGTCCGATTATGCGAGCTTTGTGATAGAATCGCGATTGTCAGCGAGTCGATTGTAATTATTCGAATGGACAGAGGGTGGATAATAGTTCATGTGCTGAGGTTTTTGAATGCTGTTTGCTGAATATTAGGATTCATATTTGTTCGATAATTTCTATTAACCTTTCTTTGCAATTATAAGCACAGTTTGAGCATCACTGGCATGAACTTGTCTTTGGGCATAATTACACACTGTGTAGCTAATTATAACTAAGGACATTTCTCTACGGTCATGGTAACAAGGTCGTAATTGGGATTGGATATACACTTGAAACTCATTTGCGCTTGTTAACGGTAATCGCTTACAGTCAGGTGATCTATTTATACTTACTTGCTCTTTATTATTCTATAATATTATGTAACTACCATCAAAGAAATATATTCATAGGCAGATGGCGGATCGTCACTTAATTTGGTGGTGTAAGGTGTTATGTCAAGATCACAGTCACTCAACCGAAAGATCACAATTAAATTCATTTGACAAAATGAAGAAACCTTATACTGAAAACAGTTTAATAATACCTACTCATGTTGTATTTTGTAGAGTCTATTACCCCCTTATAGACTCTACAAAACACAACATGAATATATTATTTAACGGCAATCTGCGGTAATCTGTTATGAGAGATTGAAACACCTGAGGTATACCGTATAACAAGTTTTAGTATTTCATGTGCGACTTAGGGTTGATTCAGACCGCACCGCGACGCGTAGTAATATTTCTAAATTTATATGGATTTGACAGATTCGCAAGACGTCTCACGCAATTGAAATCTGTCAAATCCATACTTTATGCCGCGCCGCGCCTCGCCTCGCCTCGTCGCGTTGCGGTCTGAATTGACCCTGGATTAGTTTAGGTGGCGGTGCGATACGTTGTTAAATGACACATTGCATTGACAGACTTGTCGCTTGTGGCTCTGCTTGTGGTGTCGGGCTGTTTCAAAGAACGTGCGAACATAAAACGTTGGGTACGCTAAATGCCATTTTGATTTTACGCACCGCGGACGTTTTGTGCGGTTCAGAAGAGTGTAGTCGTGATGTCCTCTAACGTGCACGTTAAAAAGTTATCGTCGACGAAAATTTATAAGCGTCTTCATATATTTCAATACATTTTACTTCCCTATGTTATCGTTTTACCGCGGACGTCCACGATATTACCACCACGTCTCAAATTAGAAAAGCGCACAACGGATCATTTAAAAATCCATCGCAATACCACGTGAGGTTTTTTTTTTTTTTAATGAAATAAGGGGGCAAACGAGCAAACGGGTCACCTGATGGAAAGCAACTTCCGTCGCCCATGGACACTCGCAGCATCTGAAGAGCTGCAAGTGCGTTGCCGGCCTTTTAAGAGGGAATAGGGTAATAGGAGAGGGTAGGGAAGGGAAGGGAAGGGAATAGTTGAGGGTAGGGAAGGGAATAGGGTAGGGGTTAGGGGATTGGGCCTCCGGTAAACTCACTCACTCGGCGAAACACAGCGCAAGCGCTGTTTCACGCCGGTTTTCTGTGAGAACGTGGTATTTCTCCGGTCGAGCCGGCCCATTCGTGCCGAAGCATGGCTCTCCCACGTATAAAGGTAAGGTTGCCACATGAATTGAGGGCTGACCCTAAGGGTGATCGCACATTTACCAACACGCGCGCGCCGAACGCGTACAGCGCGTGCGTTATTGATAAATGTGCGATCAGCTTTAGTTAACAATATGAATTTAGTTTATCCTTTACATTTAACATTCGGTCTGTACTCCGTGCGCTAAATGCGAAAATTAATTAGGAATATTGCTGCGTCACCCACCCTCTCCTCAACACTTATTCCACTGCGTATAATTAGGCTATTAATATAAATAAATAATTTTAATTACAATGTAAATAAAGCTTAGTAGGCATGTCTCCAGTAAGCAGCAACGGAACCCTCTTTTTTATAAGAGAACGTACGGGAACTATAGGTGGAATCACAATTATTATGACCGATCGAGATCGACCAATGGTCAAAATTCGACCTTATCTTCTTCTTTTGGCTCCCCGTTTGAAGTATTGACTATTTCAGATTTAATAAAATACAACAATCCATTTTTAATTTCACAACAGACTTCAACCATAAACAAAAGAGTATTATTCGTATGTATAGGCTTGTCATTCAGAAGATGGTAGTGTGCACATTGTAGTGTGTGTAATGTTTTATTTGTTAAAAAAATGTAATATGATAAAAGCATAATTTCAAAATAATATTAGCTCGATGCACTCTTTCACCATATAAACTAGAACTGTGCAAAATTTCATTCACGTACATTTCCGCATTTTTCGTCAAAAGTGATCCAAAGTTTTTCACTCGTGTATTAATTTAAATAAATAAATTATAATAATATTATTTCAGGTGAATAATCAACTTTAAGTTCGCAGTACCTCCGTTGCACACATTTCCTATTAGACGCATAAAGAGGGACATAATATTAAAAGTACGACAGATCAAAATTATAGTAACGTATAATAGTAAGTAATAGTGACCTGTTTATTGCGATTATACCTATTAACACTATGCCTTATCGTAAAGCTAAGTAAACAAATAGTTAAATAAACTATTCAATATTTTTTATTTATTTTTGCAGTTGAATAAATATTATTCATTTTTTCCACCTTGACTTACTTTATCTTTTCGAGTCAACAGGAAAAATATTTTTCAGTATTGTTTAGGTACTCCGTAGTATTTTCATATATATTATAATATGAATTTAGTTCTTTATTTATATTTATATCTTTTACGAATTTTTTGATTCGGTCGTCGCGCTAAAAAACTTGTGATAAAAGCTATGCAATAGGCAAGCTTAAAACCGGCAAAGTGCGTGTCGGGCTACGCGCAATACCGCTTTCCGTAGTACCGCTAGTTTTTGAAAATTTTTGTATGGTCTATGACTCTATATTTATGACGCGTTTTACATTACTTACAACATCATCTCAGTAACTTTCAAAGGAATTTGAACGAAAAGTTATTTTATCACTCTCTCAATAACTTATGAAGTCTTCTTAGCCGTGATAGTTTTGCTTTTAAATTCAGCATATTTCCTACTCCCGTGAATTTTTTCACATTTTCAAAAACAACCGTTTAGCTGGTAGAAGGGGGGGACACTGGACTCTAACGATTTTTCCTATTTTAAAACTTAATATTTCAGAAATGGATCCCTAAATCGGAAAATGATCTTTAAATATATTTTATAATATTAAAAAAAAAAAAACTATCCAACTGTTGACTATGGAACCCTAAAACGAATGTCTAATCACATAAAAAAGGTAGTCACCAGTCAGATATAGCTGACTAGTGATTATTACATAATATCTTACTATGAACAGCATAAATTAAAGACGCTGTTCATTTGTTTTTTTTTTCTTTAAACTTTTCACTTCGATTTTTTAATAGAAATAAATCGATTACAAAAAGTGGACACACAAAATTGGGGGTCATCGACCACCTCACTATCAATTCTTTCATTACTGTTTGTTTGTAGGCAAACACGATAAAAATAACACAATATCTCGCCCGAGAAAAAACCTATCTCTTTTTATCGGGCACTTTTTGGCGTACATATAGATATAATCGAGTTCGGTAAACATTGATACATCGATATGATTCTCGATATGAAAAGACGCTTTATACTTGTGTTGGGACAGTGTCTACACGCCTGACTTTACTACTGGCAAGGGTACTGAGGTAGAATGCTTGTACATAATCGTGTTCCCATTTTATGTGACTTTATATCATGGTAGTCATTACTTTGTGGTAATGCGTAATGTTTGATTACATATTGAGGAAATATAGTTTTTTTTCTGATGGCAGGTACTTTTAAAGTTTATATAATGCACTATACCAGGGGTTCCCAATGTTTTTCAGCCTGCAGCGCACTTACAAGTCAATCTTTTGTCACGGCGCCCCACTCTACCTAGCAATTACAAAAAGATACATAAATAAACACATTTAATGATTATATCGTTAGGTTAAGCAGGTAAATAATAATAAACATATATTTAATCAGCTGCCTGCTTTGTATAATTCATATTATAATTTTATTTTATAATATTTGTGGTTATGCATAATGATGGAGGATCGACTCACTGCGCCCCTCTTGCCTTTCCACGGCGCCCCAGGGCGCCGCGGCGCACAGTTTGAGAACCCCTGCACTATACTGTTAATGTTAACTTTACTTTAAATGTAGAGGGAGAGGCTGAAGAACCTCTTCCACAATTTTGATATATTGGAACCACGTTATAACATGTCTTTGTTTCTTGTTTGTAATTTTAATGTGACATTTACTACCAAACTCAAAGATATTAATTAATGATCACTTATGGAGTTACCAAAGTTAGTAAAATACATACTACATTTTCTTTGAGTTTCTATGAAAATTACGAAGTAATCATAAAATGTCTCTGTGTCTAGCTAGTAATATTAACTGGAATTAGGGAGATATTTCACTTCCGTCGCCATAAGCTCCTATTAAAATAGTTTTATCAATGAAACATTTCATAACAACACAATTATCGTGACCAAAATCGATAAGACTTAGACATTGTTTGTGCATTGAATCGAATATCAAATAAATGATAAAAAGTGTATAAATGCAAACACGGGCGCGCCTTTTTGACCATTGTGAGGATTACTGACCGATAACAGGAGCAGGAATACATCAGGACTATACAATTTACAATCTGATCACCAAATTATTTGATAAATAGCTTCTCAGTGTAGGTAGGTGTTGCAAGTCTACATGGTATGAAAAATAAAATTATTCTATCTGAATGATTGAAAATCTGGGTGTGACAAAATGACTCATATTAAAAAGCTCAAGAGTTTTTTTGTTTGAATGCGCTTATTTCACGAACTACTTGACATATTTATATTATGTACTTTGGCACACATTATACATTATACAGCATAGGGAAAGATTTATTCTATTCTACTTTTTTGCGGGAAAACGCTAGTTATAACACTTAGTGCCTAAGCTACGCTAAAATTGACAAGTTATTGGTTGTCAAGTTAAAACACTGCTATAATTATAAAAGGTACTAGGTTTAGCAGGTGAACTGCGAGGTTTTAAAGCATAAAAAACCTAATACCCTAATACCCTTAGTCCTTACGTACTTTGAAGTAAAGTAGAAATTTTGGAGTGGTTATGTAAAAAGTTAAAAAAAGTATGCCTAAATGCTTTACGGGCGAGGGGACCAAATATTATGTGCCGAGAAAAATTTCCTTATAATATTTTCCATTTAATACTTTTACGCATATACGAGCACCGAAAAATAAGACACCAGACAGTAAACAAACATAAAGACTATCAATTTGGGCGTATCAAAAACAAATTCCAACCCTAGCGCGAACATATCTCTTACAAAGAGCTAGACTGAAGGCATAAGCTTGTTTTTATAGCCCTGGCGGCTCCCGATAACGGCGCCCCTCAACAATGCAAGATATTATTACAATGAATGTCAGATAATTGTCTTCACCCGAGGGTCGGTTTTTGAATTGATTTGTTATGGTGATTTCGCACTGGGTTATTCAATTAGTGCGTTAATGACTCTGTTTATGTTGATTTTAGTTGCGTGGGATTCGAAATCCTGTCTAGTCGAAAAGTAAAGCAATTATTTTTCACTTTTGGAACCGTCACAAGTTATCTTTTGTTACCTTTAGGTGCATTAAGTGTATAAATAATTGAAATTTAAAATTAAATTACACAGACCACTAAAGCTATGTGGTTCTCCTGACAAAATTATCTCTACACTACTATTATACTACTATACATTTTATCTCTTCATTTCACACATCAAGAAATTGGAACAAAATGTTAATAATTATGATAAATAAAGGGGTATGAAGATTTTTATATGGAGCCAGGCCGACATACTGTCCGCCATAATTTTTTTTCAAATCGCGTTCACGAATAAGTAATTCTTTCAAAACTATTTTTGAAGGAATTATTAAACATATCTTCTAAATATGACACTTATCGCGGTTTTGTCCAAGATTATTTTTTGTTTTGTTTGTATTGATGTTAGCTACTTATCCATTTTTGAAAGAATTATTCGTGAACGCGATTTAAAAATAAAACAAAATGGCAGACAAGTAGGTCGGCCAAAATCATCATACCCCTATATATGACTGATTGATGTTTAAAAACAATAAATTATTGTCCACAATACAATACAATTTCCATGTAACAGACTACATGACACAAAATTACCCATGATTTGTAAAAAAAAAAATAAGTTACCAAAACTACATGACCGGGACCGGCACAGGCAAAAGCAAACAATGCCTCTAAAGAAGTTTGGCTTCAAAAATATGGTCAACTGCAAGTACCATGACTTTGGGTTAATTTACTTCTCGTATTACTCTCTCTTCTCTAAGTCGTTACTTAACATTTAAAGTTTTTCCTGTATGAAGATTTTATTTAATATGCGCCGCCTATACTTAGTTTTGAACCCTGTGAATAATGCCCGGTTCTAGGGCGAGTGAAGCGAGCCCTAGTATATTATACCCACAATCTGAGCACTTTTGTGGTACACTTTACGGAAAAACTGTCACACCTATTGCTTCGTGCTTCAACATAGTAATTTTTATTCATATGTAGATGTCTTATCATCGGTATGTCAAGGTTTGGTTACTATTAAAATATATAAAAAAAATCCTAGATTATTACCACGCAAAAAAAACGACACGAGCCCCTTACAAAGCTTGGCTTTTAGCTAGACGGGAGTTCACTAGCGCTTTTGATTCGCCAACATCAACACCTATCAAAAACTCTGTTGAAAAGGTACTATCAGAGAAGTTTATTCATAGGCAGATTAGTGGACCTACGTTTTTTTGATCGTGTTATGTCAATTCCAGCCGATAGATAATAACTAACAGTCTAACACTGAATTGACATAGCATGACCTAATACGTAGGCCCGCTATCTGCCTATGAAACAATTCCTACGATGATACACAAACTTCTCTCAGAAAACTTTAGAAACCTGGCATAAAACACAAAAGCTTATCGCGAAGGCAGTCTTCAGACGAAGTAAATACCATGAGAGTGTTTAATTAGTTTTATAACTTAAATCCTATCGCTGAGCAAACAGACAGTCAACAAAACTATGCACCTGTTAGTTATCAAGACAAAAACAATGTTTGTTCGTCACGGCTACAAGGCAGGGCGAACAGTGGGTACGATTTAAAAAATAAATAAGCAAATACACGAGCGGATGTTTAAACTCCTTATCATTTTGTGATATCATTTTTATTCTGTGCATTATATATTTTTTTAAATATTGTCTTCAAAAGTTTTTTTACCACGCAATAAAAATATTTATTATGAAAAGGAATTTTAGTTTCAGAACTTAGCAGCAGTTTTTGTAATATTAAGAAAACGCTATAGAAATTATTGTACCCCTTACAGTAATATTATGATCACTTCAAATAAGACATACAAGTGGATTTCAAATGAATAGCATCAGTGGATTTCCTTCATATTATGTCAAAAAATGTTAACAGAAGAAATGTTTTTACAGTAATTATTTGGAAAAGCGCAAAGAGTTGTTGTTGTTTCAGTATTTCAGTAGGTACCTAACACAGTATATTGATTAGGTAGAGGTAAGGTAGGTACAGTATATTGTCAGGTACTGAAATACTGCAAAGTAATCGTTGAGACTGTGTTGCAATAATTAGATTAAATGAAATTAGCTACAATTTTCAGTGTAGTAATTTTCAATTAGTGTCAAATGAAAGTACTGATATTTAGAAACAACATTTGCTTTGGTCGCGTTATTGTAGTCCATTTAGTTTAGAAAATAGTTAAATGCGAAATAATGTGATCCCATAGAACAATATTGCTTAATAATTATATATTATTTATGTTTACCTAAATGCTAATGCATCATTCTAAACTTCCAAATCAATCAATGCAATAAAACCAGTTTGTGCTGCTGCGCACACTGTCTGCTGCGACTACAGTCTGTAGTCTGGTTAGGTTAGATTAGGTTTAGCTTAGGTTAGGCTTAGGTTAGGTTAGGTTACCAGCAGCGGAATTAAGTGCTATTATTGAACACGAGTAAGTACTAATAAACACTGGTCCTCCTTATGAAAACCTTTCACCTTACCATCGCGCTTTTGCTTAATAAGCTAAGATACTTAATAAATTATGCATATCATCTTGAAAAATAAAATAGTATTTTATCCACTTTTAAAGTATATTTCGGCGACTCCTAAGTATGAATATATTATGTTAGAATTGTCCTTGGCCGCGGATAGCCCAGGCTCCATACAAATTTGCCCATACTCCTTTGTAGTTTATATCTATTGCTTTTAAAAAAAAAAAGTGTTTTATTCGTCGAAGTTGGGTAAAATTAAATTTTTTTGATTAAATACATAAAAATCTTTTGTAAATAATATGCATATACCAGATTTAATAAAACTAATTTGTGATCCTTTATTACGACGTAATGAAACCGAACCATTTTTGAAGAAGCTGATAACTGGTGACGAAAAGTGGATCACGTACGACAAGAACGTGCGAAAAAAATCGTGGTCAAAGGCCGGTCAGGCTTTACAGACTGTGGCGAAACCCGGGTTAACTCGCAACAAGGTGATGCTGCGTGAGTGGTGGGATTGGAAGGGCATTATTCATTATGAGCTGTTACCGCCAGGTAAGACCATCGATTCTGAACTGTACTGCGAATAACTGATGAGATTAAAGCAAGAAGTTGAGAGAAAGCGGCCGGAATTAATTAACAGAAGGGGTGTGGTTTTTCACCATGATAACGCTAGACCTCACACATCTTTAGCCACTCAGAAAAAATTACGGGAGTTTAGCTGGGAGGTATTAATACATCCGCCGTATAGTCCTGACCTTGCACCTTTAGATTTCCACCTGACCCATTTCAGTCGCTGCAGAATTCCTTAGGCAGTGTCAGGTTGACATCACAAGAGGACTGCCAAAACCACTTATCGCAGTTTTTTCATCAGAAGCCTCAAACATTTTATAGCAAAGGGATCATGTCCCTACAAACAAGATGGCAAAAAGTTATTGAACAAAACGGCACCTATATACTTTAGTCAAATGTAAATAAACTTGAAAAAATGATGATGATAAATGATAATAATAAGGAAAAGTTTAACCTACTCGTATGATATTACATCTCAAATTAGTAGCTAGATAAAATTTACCAGTGAAAGTCCCCTTCAATATTGCTCAAAGACCAACAAAAAAAGCTTTTTGGTCGTAGTAAACTTAACCTTATATTATATCCTCATAACCCAGTGGGATGGAAGACCGCCACGACTGGCGAGAGATCAGGCGCAGGACCGACTTTTTACATGCCCATTCGACGTATGGATCATCTTACTTGTCAGACAATCAGGTGATCAGCCTGCATTGTCCTTCCAGCGCGGAAATCGAACCCAAGACCTCCGAGTCAAGAGCCACGCTCTTAACCATTGGACCACGGATGCGTTTAAGGAATAGAGAGTGCTCTTGTGTACTGCGCACACACTTGGGCACTATAAAATTACTCCTGCGTAACTGGCCCGGTTTCAATGAAACCGGCCACCGACACCGCAACCGGTGTGGGAGTTATCATTATTATTTTTTATTATTTCGTTTAGCCTTATATTATATTTTTATATTATAATTAGACTAAAAAGCTGCTGATTTAAGCTCAAAATGTTATATACATATTTGTATTAGCAACTAGCTATTAAAACTAAATTATAAACTTTTATAAAACTAATTATACTATAAACACAGTCTAACAAAATTAAGTGATGAGTCTTTAGATATTTTAGGTAGTATATGAGTGTCTGGATAAGGAAAATTTTGGTATGTACAGGTAGGAAGTTTTGGAGGCGCCTCAACGTGTGTAGTGCTCAACGACTTTCTTGCTCACTTCGGCCACTTGCGAATTCCATGAGAGGTTACGGTCAAGAATTATGCCAAGGTTTTTGGCCGAGTAGATGTGAGAATGGTGGTATATTTGCAAGTCATCTGCGTAGAGATGGATGTAGGATCTGATTATTGAAGTGATGTTATTTTATAAACATTTTAGTGAGTTCACTGTCAAAGTAGCAGGGTTGAAAGAGTATATATTTTTTTATTTTGTATGGGAAAATTTCTGACGCTATGGCACTCGCCCATACAAAACACAAAAAAAGACGGGTTGCACTCCGGGAGTGCCGGCAGAATTTAAAACTTGATTATTAACGTTGTGCATTATTTTTTTAACCCATTTTTTAAGAAAATCGATTTTTAAAAAATCGTTTTTTTTTAATTAATCGAAACCCTTACAATCGATTAAGTTTTTAACCCATTTTTTATGAAAATAGATTAAAAAAAAAACGATTTTTTAAATTAATCGAAACCCTTACAATTTTTTTAACCCATTGTTTATGAAAATCGATTTTTAAAAAATCTATTTTTTTTAATTAATCGAAACCCTTACAATCGATAAAAAAATATCGACAATCGAAAAAAAACAATCGATTGTTCGATTAATCGATTTCAATGTTACAACACTACTCTCCAACCGTCTTACGGTTTTTCGGTCAGCATGAGAATCTGACGCGAGTTTCACAGTTTTTACCCATCCTACAAAAGTGCTCAACGCCGCTAAAGAAGTTTTCACTTCAAAAATTTGTTCTGTCAGCGCTGCTACTTTTACAGTAAACTCTATATAAAGGAAACATACACACCCAAAAGTATTACACTTAGTTTTGTTACATTCTGTATAAAGAACTACATTGATTGCATAGATAATAGATACATAATAATTAATATTGTGTTGAATCAATAAAATAATGTTTTGAAGCCTGCAGACATAATAATACAAACATATTTATTTTCCTTTTACCGTGTAGTCTATAGAAATGAGAGTATGTGAGGTAGGCTATGGGCCATTTAAATAAAAAAATAAAAATAATACTTCTAAGTACACGTAAAGGCATCAAAATATCGAATAAACAAGATTTTTTGTTTATTACTTATGGCTTATTTTTTTATGCTTTCAAAAAAATAAAACTATTAATTAGTAAATCGTTTTAACTTTTTTGTATAATTTGGGCAATAAATTATGGCATGATGTTAGAGTCGGCCCTTCCACTATAATAATATATCTTCGGGTTGGACACGAATTATTCTAATTTTCAATACAAAGGTGAACTAATAATAAGTATCGTAAACTACTACCGTTCACTCGTAAACCAAACTCAAATGTTAACTCGACTGGCAAGCACTAAATAGCTCTAATGAATGGATTCCATTAGCGACATGCACTAGAATTGAGCTATACGAGCTATATCTGTTACAAAAGCGAAGCGCAATTCTGTGAATGAAACGTATGTTCTAACTCTAGTTCCTTTAGAAGTAGTATTAGCGCATTTTGATTGATAAAACGTACCTACATGATACTAATTTCAATGATAGTGTCAGAGAAAAATGTTTTGTCGTTGGAAAGATTTTATAAAACTGATGTGTGCTTTAGTTGACCGACGTCTTCTACGTAGAAAAATATACTTTTACTTTGCGCAAATGAAGTAAACTGCATTAATCTTTTTTAGGATTCTCTAATCGGATCTTTTCCGTATGCAAAGGATAAAAACGGGACCTTCGATGTCTGTCCGTCTGTCTGTGTGTCTCCAAGAACCGCTATAGCTAGACTTCTGAAATTTTCACAGATTGTGTATATCTGTTGCCGCTTTAACAACAAATACTAAAAATAAAATAAATTAAATATTTAAGGGGGGCTCCCATACAACAAACGTGATTTTTTTGCTATTTTTTGGTCAAATAACGGCAATACATAGGCACTTGAAATATGCACGATATACACATTTTATTTGTAAAATAATTTTTAATAATATTTAAATAAATGAAACACTTAAGGGGGCTCCCATACAAAAAACAGACTTTTTGGACTATTTTTGCTCTATGTGGTACGGAACCCTTCGTGCGCAAGTCCATCTCGCACTTGGCCGACCTTTTTTCTTTAAATTACATTAATTGTTTATAGTAAGTATGTATTAATTTCATATTATTATTAAATGTAATCTTTTTTGTGGACAACGTTTTTGTTTCTAGTGATTTATAAAAATAAAGAAATACCTACAGAAATGAAAGAGAATTAAAAATAATAATTTGAGCGATGATCGAGACGGAATAAAATATGTTCATTATGGAAATGTTATCTTCGCAAAAAAAAAAATAGATTTAGTCACTATTTTCATTTAACTAAGAATGTCTATTATAATTGTGTATGTATAAGTAGTTTTTATAGTTTTAACTGCAACTGTAACTGACAAAATGTCTCAACGAAACAAAGATTTTGACATTTTATATAAAAAATTGTTAGTGCTGCGCTACTATTTCTGATACTCTTGAAAATATATGACCTTACCTCAGTCTCTTAGCCTCGTCTATGAAGGGCCTCTTCTCCATCTCAGTGAGCAGCTTCCACTCTGCCCCCAGCCTCTTGGAGATCTCCGAGTTGTGCATCTTGGGGTTGTCCTGGGCCATTTTCCTCCTCTGCCCTCTCGACCACACCATAAACGCGTTCATCGGCCTCTTTATATGGTCAGTCGGCTGTTTTCCGAGGGACATGATTTTATTTTCTATTTTTAAATTTATAATTTTTATTCTTTAGTATTGCACTCGAGATCTGATCATAGTTATTTGTTCCAAATTTAAATGTTTTATTTTTATAATTTGAATTTCGAACTCCCGTTTCCCGCGCGCTCGTGAAAAGCTCCCGAAAGCTCAATGCGGCGCTTTTCTTGACAGTGTCGGAGCCAGCGTCGGAGCCGGTCCCCCCTCGGCGCCCCCCCTCGGGGTCAGCCAATCGGGCGGCGCTATGGGCGGCCGCAGCGCCCCCATTGGGCCGGGCTGCGGCCGTCTCGCGGCTCAACAGGTGCCCGCTTGTTCTTGTTAGCATGTTTATTAGCGAGATTAAATTCGCTTTTTTAAACCGCAGCCCCGGCTTGATAGATGGTGTAATTGAATTGATTTCTAATGTATGAGGTGAGAATGTTGATTCGATTCGTTTTGAGGACCGAGTAAATTGTGTTAAGGTCGCGTCACATTTTTATTATTTTGATTTTTTTTGAGCTCAGTAAATTTTTTTTTAGTTATTGTAAGAAATTAGGGATTAGTGCGTTATTGACGATGTTGTATAATTTATTATTTTGTAAATTTATAGTTGCAATATATTTTATTCTTAAAAATCTTTCTAGGTAAGTACTGTGAAAATTAAAATTTTAACTTTAAGCCCAAATAAATAAATAATACAGAGAATCATGTAATTGAACAAACTATTTTTCCTTAGTTATAGGTATACTTACGCTTATATAGTAGCTATATTATGCAGCAGGTAAATGATTTATGATACTATATTGTAACAATAAATATTTATATTATATATAGCATCATTATGTTAGTGTAATATAGATGTGAGATTGCAGCAGGTGTAGTTCTTCATAGAAAAAAAATTACCGAGTTCTATTAACCGGATAAACGAATTAGTTCTCAAACATAGTTGAAGGAAACATATTATTGTATAGCTTTAAAAATATTATTCTAGATTTATAGTCTATTTGCGTTTTAGTGAGTAATCAAAACAATTGACAGTTTGACATTTTGTAATCTTTCTAAGTTATTCCACTTCGAACTATATAACCCCCGCGTTCCATTTGATGTTAATAAAAACGATCAAGATGCTCAAAATAGGAGACATTTTGAGCGTTTTGATTGTTTTTAACATCAAATGGAGCGCAGGGAACATAAAGGCACGGACACAGAGCGCTAATCAGGCGACAGGGCATATGTTATGCGTCGTATATCGCCTCAATGCCGGGGACATTTGCATGAGAGAGGCCTGCGGTTTGCAAACAATCCGCCACTGAATGACCCATTCGTAATTAGGAGGATGAGTAATGTGGCCATATTTAATGAAAGCCACTTGAAGTATATTGATGATATGGGTCAGGTCACATTGCAACGTGCGAGGCGAGACGACGAGATGCATTTTTAACACTCTTTTATTAGCTTGGACTGTATGTATATTTATTATTTTGTATATTGTAACGAAATATTTGAGCACGATTTTTACCGTTCTCCAGTAGTCTAATTAATACGAAACTTTATTTACGTATTAAGACGGGGATTAATCTCATTCCAAAACGATAACCTTGCACACAACCAAAGACCCGCTTGGTCTTTGGTTGTGTGCAAGTATATCGTATACGCATCGCAATAAGATTCATTTTAGCTTAGCATATCGGATCATTCGGGCGGATCTTCTCTATTTTTCATGTTTTTTTTAAATATCTTTGGAAATAAACAATAAAAAACAAAATTGTTCGGTTAAGGAGATTTTAATATAGATTTACTAACAATTTATTCAAATAAAATGTATAATTATCCTAGTTAATATATATAAAAATAGATTTTTATCGGAGGTGAGTTTGTAAATTAATTACAGCCAAAGTATTACGTTTTATTAAAATGTTTATGGTTTAAGATATTTTAAATATTGTGCTTTAAGTATATCTCATATTTTTTAACACTTCGTTATCATGGAACTAGGTAAACCGGGAGTCACGGAATAACAAATTGGGGTTTATACTCGCCTTAAGAGCCAATGGCAATGCGATAAATTGTTAAAAATTTTGAAAAAATAATAATAAAAACTTGTGTTTTTTTATTTTATTAACTATTATTATTAAACTGAATTTGATTTACTGCAAATTACAAAACAATATTATCCCACCAAAAACATGAAATGTAAAAGGATCCAAGCTATTCAATACTTCTGTCGAAAAAGTTTTCAGATCACATTAAAGCCAAGCCAAATTTTATTTCTCTTGTGCTCATTGCTAAGCCACTATAATAATTATGAAATACAGAAATCTATTGATACAATTACTGAATGTTGATTTAAATTACAAAATAAGTTGACTTGAATGTGATCTGAAAACTTTTTACGACAGAAGTATTGAATAGCTATGCAATATTTTGCTTGGCTCCTTTTACATTTCATGTTTTTGGTGGGATTTCATTTCTTTTTTGAAGGCTTTTTTTATTATAAGTTATAACTTTTCGGTACTTAGCTTAGCACCCATTCTCTATCTATACTAATATTATAAAGCGAAAGAGTTTGTTAGTTTGTTTGTTTGTTTGAACGCGCTAATCTCAGAAACTACTGGTCCGATTTGAAAAATACTTTCAGTGTTAGATAGCCCATTTATTGAGGAAGGCTATAGGCTATATTTTATCTATACTTTATATTATAAAGCGGAAGAGTTTGTTAGTTTGTTTATTTGTTTGTTTGAACGCGCTAATCTCAGACACTACTGGTCCGAATTGAAAAATTCTTTCAGTGTTAGATAGCTCATTTATCGAGGAAGGCTATATTTTATCACGCTAATACTAATAGGAGCGAAGAAATAGAGGAAAGTGTGGAGAAAACGGGGGAAAATTATTTGAAAGGGCTTATTTGAACGCTCTAATCTCAGGAACTACTTACTGGTCCGATTTGAAAAATTCTTTCAGTGTTAGATAGCCCATTTATCGAGAAAGGCCATAGGCTATATTTTATCATGCTAAGACTAATAGGAGCGAAGAAATAGAGGAAAATGTGGAAAAAAACGGGGCTAATTATTTGAAAGGGCTTATCTCACGAACTACTGGAGCAATTTTTCTGTTATTTGGCACAGGTAAGAAGTAGACCACGTGAAGGATCATAGGCTATTTTTTGTGGACTAATTTGTCTGTGAAATATCTTATTTACGTGGGCGAAGCTGCGCGGAATGTTATATTTCGCGTGGTCACGGCATCACGCGTAAACGGCTGGACCCATTTTTCTGAAATTTGGTATAATGATACTTTGAGTCCTGAAAAAGAACATAGGATACATTTTGTCCCGGAAAAATTACTGTTTACTGCACAATATACTTTATGATTTGACTGTAAACTTTTCAATCTATTTTGATGGAATTTGGTATGGAGACAGTATATTATAAGTTTATGGGAGATACTTTGAGAGTCGAGAAAGGACAAGGAATACTAATTTTGTCCCGGAAAATGTACGGTTCCCGCACAATAAACTTTACTTGAATAAAAGACGAATTATAATGATTACGAAAAAAGTGTTTTGAGCAAATTTAGGTTTTAACAATGCCTTTTTAGATATTAAAAAATATTAAAGAAAAGATAGCAAACTTTGAAGATCCAAGCAAAAATGTGTCTAAAACTAGGTTTTTTGTAAAAAATAAACTGTCGAGAATTTTTTCAGTAATCGTCTTTTCGTCTTGAGCATTTAATCTTCATGAACTGAAGTTACTAGTGTGAAAAAATCAGTTTTATAGACCTTACAGATTTTGAGATCTAGGTTTAAGCATGTAGTCAAGTTAGGGTCAGGTGCGCTATTAAAACTCTTATACTCGTATCATATCGAGCAGGTAAGGAGTGTATCGCATCGCTGTAGTGATCACATTTATTTTGAAACAAATTTAATTATTGTTTCATTGTTAACGTTGTTAATACTATTTTTTATTTAATTATTACCATTTCATTACGTACATTACTAACTTAAAACAAATATGCAGTTGAAACTCATACGTCTTATAATGTTTTTGGAAAGTTACAAACATAAAAATCTTTTTTATTATTTAATTTAGTATTATATTATATTATTTTTCAGTTTTTAGGTTTCCCTGCCCAAAGGATGAAAATTGAAAAAGGGGCCATTGTATTATTAAAAAATAATAATTCACTGTCTGTCCTTCGTCCATCCGTATGTTACCAGGCTGGATCTTGAGAACCGCAATAGCTAGATTTTCACAAATTATGTATTTTTGGTGTCGTTATAAAAGCTAATACTTCAATTAAATTACAATTAATAATAAATGGGGGCCTCATACAACAAACACGATTTTTTCCCCTTTTTTGCTCTATATCCATAATGGTAACATCAAGGTTTTTGAAAATTTTAGAAAATACTCTGTTGTATTTTAACTTTAATAATTATTAATAAAAATTATATAAACTTATTATTTAAGGGGGGCTCCCATACAAATTTACGGTATGGAACCCTATGAACGCCAGTCCGACTCGCACTTGGCCGGTTTCATAATTTTTCCTTTCATTGTGAAGAAAGACCTATCCGGGTACCAAATTTCGAGGTTCTAAGTCTGCTAGAAGTTCAATAATCTGTCAGTCAGTGAGTGACAAAATGTAGTAACTTTGACCATCCGTAACTATTAAACCATTCATGTAATTTGGAGGTTAAGCTAGTGTTAATACTTGGTCCTAGTGGCCGAAAATCTAAATCCCTAGCTTTGTTAACATCGAAGATAAAAGGGGTTATGAAATAGCCGCGAACCGCTTCGAGAAAAGTATGGTACGGCCGTGCCTTTGCTAAAAAGTTTATCTGGGGCACTGCCATGCCCCCAGATGCACATATTTGCATTTGTTCTGAAATTCTGCTGAAGAAGAAACTAATCTTAATTCTAACCTTCAAAACGAGTATTCCGTTAATTTACGATATGACAGTACATAATAAAGAAATGAAAAAAAATCCTGCAAAACTCTTATTAGGTGTTAGGAATTAGAATGTAAACTATAGGCCTCTTGGATATCGTTGCTAAGCTACGGCAACGCCGCAGGTCGGTTGACGGCGGAAACTCATGGGCGCTTTTCTCATATGATTCTCATACAAGTCACTGCACTTTTTTGGTACTTAATTGTTTATATTTTTAGCACAATAAAAAGTAATGAGTCAAATTATTATTGATTGTGGACTTCATAATATTTCCGCAGACTTTTTCCGCGGAAAATCAGTACTTATCGAAAGCTATATTTACTTAAATATACGCGATCATGAAATATTCTTTCAAATTCATTGAATATGATTTTTTACTTTGTATTTATTTATTTGTAAGATCATCTTCATAGGTATTACTTATTACTATAAACAGATTGTTTACCTAATTAAAAATTATAGAGCACAAACTAATTCCAAAGAAATCATGTTCATAAAGTCTTTTCAGCAAAATCTGTTCAGCAGTTTAGGCGTTAACAGGTAACAGACAGACACACTTTCGCACTTATAATATTATTAGTAAATTAGTAATATCAGTAATTAGTATATTAGTATGATAATATTATAAATGCGAAAGGAATTAGTAATAAATATTGAACCGACAATAATTTTATTTCGTTTTTTCAATTACAATATATTATTATACATATTAAACAATGATATTAAAAATAACTTGCACGTTATATTTTAAAAATATTCATGCGAGATTTAGATTTAAGCATGATTAATAATCGGCATGTTGATTTCGATACGTTTCCCAATTCCGTCTCAGAAACGAATAAATGTTAATTCACGAATCCGAGATTGGGAATTTTTGCACCCTACAACACAACAGTACCTCGTGCCGCCCATGTTTTCCTTATTCAGAGCACTTTTTAACGTTTTCAACGTGTTTTCATGTTTAACTAGTAAACCGTATTTCACAGCTGATCGCACTCTGACACCCACGTGTTGCCTGAATCTGCCACTCGCCGCGCCACTAGAGATATCCAAGAGGCCTATTGAACCGATCAAATTACTGGAAGTTGTTTGATGGATTATAAACCCACTAGCTGTTGCCTGCGACTTCGTCCGCGTCAGTAAAATGTGATAACAAAGATAATAAAAAAGAGAGAAAAAATCCCCTTTTTAAGGTTCCTTTATAAAAAAAGTTAAATATATCCTCCTCTTTTTCGGAAGTCGGTTAAAAAGTAGCCTAAGTTATTCCTTACTACATCAGCTATGTGCCTAAAAAGTCTTGTCAAAATCGCTCCAGCCATTTCAGAGATTAGCCGGAACAAACAGACAGACATACAGACAAAAAAATTAAAAAATGTTGTTTTGGGTATGTACCCTATATACATTCATATGCATTTAGATTTTAAATAAATAAATAAAAAAAATAAGTACTCAAAACAAGGGTGTCAATATTCTGTTGTGGAATACTGTCCAAAGTCCTACTACGATAAGAAGATTTTAATGATACGCGCCGTATGTAGACGGGCATTGTTGCGCATTCCATAACCAAAAACACCTAACATTCGTTTAACGTCGTTTCAGTTCGGCAGACATTCGGCTCGGTGTGGCTCGGGCTGTGGTGCTAGCCTCTGTGCCGGTCGGTGCGACGTTGCCAGACTTCGGCATGGTGTTTATGTGCGAGCGACTAGACATAATATGTGAATTATAATTGCGTTGATAAAAATGCTATGCAATAAATTTAGTTTGTTATTATTTTTAGCAATATTCCGCGAAAACAACTCCCACCTTTAAGTAAATGAGTGAGTGTACGCATAGGCATGCGTACAGCACCTCCCTCCTCCCACACTGCCGCGGTAAAGCTATGCAATAGCTTTACCGCGGCAGTGCCCGAGTGCCACACGATTTTTTTATTATATTCGCTACTCATTTTGCCCCCCTGCTACGTAGCCGGAGCCGACTATACATAAAACAATTCCCGGTGTTTCGCTACAACGCCACAATATCGCGTTATGCACCGTTTTGCCGCCTCGCCGCC
Source organism: Aricia agestis (assembly GCF_905147365.1). Taxonomy (NCBI): domain Eukaryota; kingdom Metazoa; phylum Arthropoda; class Insecta; order Lepidoptera; family Lycaenidae; genus Aricia; species Aricia agestis. Next base: position 11,741,471 of record NC_056406.1, read on the forward strand.
TCGCCGCAAGCGCTTTTCCGACCCGCGCGCCATATTTTCTCCATCTACCTCCACGCGGTACTCCAAATTAAACCGTAATATGATGACGTAAGGTATAGGTTTCTTTGAGGGTTTAAGAACACTAGGACCTTTAAGGGTGAGCGATAAATTGTCTCGTATTATGTAAACGTATTGAGAACGTCTTTATATTTAGACGGATATGTATTGTAGAGTAATGGCCTATTAAGTCCTGATAGTGTTGTGTATTTTGTTTGTTATTTTTTTTAGTACAAGATTTCTTCTCCTTTGTAATTTAAGTTCAACTTTAAAACTATATTTAATATTTATTTCCCTATGATCAAGAGCTGAGGGTATTAATAGCAAACGTGGTATTTCACAAACTTTAAGCCTAAGATATGTGTAAAATAATATTTTCTGGCCTAAACTCATCGAAACAAAATGTTCGTCTCATTAAACAGCTCGTGATGAACTTAGACAACATGGTTGTACTTGTTGTCTATGACAAAATATATCCCTTATAATCCTGTGTAAGCCACATCTCTCATCTCATCTCGAATGTCTTCGAGACGACTTGCGATCGGATCGACATTCGCAGCATGAAAATAATGAGCTCAACTCTTCTGCTCCTTTCGTTCGTCTCTGTCTCAGAAGATTGTGGCTACGTGGTGGGAGTGATGATGATAGACTATAGTCTATACGAAAGGTTTCGATGGAATAAAAGCCTATCGGCGTATCCGGCTGATCGTTAACACGGTTATGGCGCGACCAAACTGCATTATGAGCAATTTTGATACCCACACTATGACACTACACACACCTCAATCGCTTTTTAATACAATTACCGTATTGTGCTTCATATAATAATAATGCTTTATAAATATTTATTAATCCAAATTTTCATATAATATAGGTACGTCGACTTCATATTAACGAGCGCTTACGTCAATTGCATACATTTTGAACGTCGATTCTATGAAGAAGCGATAAAGAAAAGGTCTTGGCTAAAGGACGGTATTGGTAAAATGATGATAAAGAATGTATCTAGCTAGTGCATAACTGCATAGGATATCTTGCAGATCTAGATATCTTTTCACAATGTTAAAGTTGAGGCGAAAAGGCGAGATCATATTGAAACAACATCAGTCATCACAGTATAGTTATTAGTATTTGAGTGATGCGTTATTTTATTTTGTAGTTTGGATGAAGGAAAAACTATTTATATCGGAGTAAATATATTTATTTACAGTTTTACTTTTGTTTTAAAGATAATGGTAAAAGAATTGAATAGACTAAATAAATTTATTTATATACGTGGCGAAAATGTCGGGTCGCACAAAGCGCTCGTATTGAGCGGGGAGGAAATAAAAATATCGTATCAATAGCGGACCGGAGCGCGGCCGATACAAGCGACCCTAAAATATAACATTTCAATACATTTTCATCTTAATGTAAACAAAGTGCAGTAGTAACGTGGGACCGCACTAAGTAGATATATTTACTACCAGTAGACGCCAGCAACTCCGTTGCGCCAAAATTCGTTTATCACGGATCAAAGTATCTCCATACCTTTCAACAAAATCGGTTCAGTGGTTTGAGCGGGAAAAGGTAGCAGACAGACAGAAACACTTTAATAATATTAGTATGGAAGTGCAGCTAAACCATGAAAGAAAGGGGGGTGAAGGTAAAAACTTCCTTCGTGTAGCATCTCGTAGCCGCGTAGAAGGCTGCGTAGCGCCGCTACGAGTATGCTACGACGACGCTACTGTTTGTGATAATGGGCAACGGCCCTTGTTTGGTGGTTTCCCTTAATTAGATAATATGATGAGATGGTGATGAAAGATGATTTAACGCCTCCGTGGTCCAGTGGTTAAGAGCGCGGCTCTTGACTCGGAGGTCGTGGGTTCGATTCCCGCGTTGGAAACATGATATTTCCATGTTTGATTTGGACAATGCAGGCTGATCACCTGATTGTCTGATAAGTAAGACGAGCCATGCGTCGGATGGGCATGTTTAAAGTCGGTCCTGCGCCTGATCTCTCGCCAGTCGTGTCGGTCTTCCGTTCCACTGGGTTATGAGAGTAAAAGGAATAGAGAGTGCTCTTGTGTAGTCAACCAAGTTTTGTTGATTACAAAACCCTAAAACGGAACTCTAGCCAGCTGATTTTTGTATATTGGTAGGTTAATAGTTATATAATTTAAGAGCAACATTGTCATACAAATAGAACAATCCATACTTTGGGACCATCAAATGATGAAATCTCTGTTAGCTACCACTTTCGAGATTTTTCGCAAATAAAATTGTTGTTCGCCTTATCAAAATGAAACCTTATCAAAAAAATTGTTCTAGGGATCCCTGACTATTATAACACCCTTGTATAATTTCTTCGGGAATTAAAAAAAACAAAATCTCATAGCCTTTATCATACGAAACATCCGTCGAAAGAAATGTGGTTTGCAGACGTGAGACACAAAGCGCTCATATAGGGTAGAGACTCGCTTTATTTCTTTATTATATGTATCTGTTTGAAAGGACTTTTATGACCAAGTCGCAGCCTTTTTAAAAGAGTTATGAGTATATTTGGTAATTAAATTGAGATAATATTAAAATTGTATATATTGTTAAAAATAACTATGATACTAGTAACAGAATTAAATGAGGGCCTATACAAGCGGCAAGCGATTATCGTAAACGCCAACGCCAACGTCACAAAATGTATGGGATTTCAAGCGAAGTGATGACTTATGTCAAATCGCATACATTTTGAGCGTTTACGATAATCGCTTGCCACTTGTCTACTAGGGCAATTAAAAACCTTTTGGGGAAATCCCTACTAATATCATTATAAATGCGTGTCTGTCTGTTACCTCTTCACGCTCAAACTAGTCCCGGGAAAGGACATAGGAAACTTTTTATCCCAGAAAAATATTCGGCGTGATAAATGTAATTTGCCGCAACGGAGTTGCGGGCGTCCACTAGTACAGGAATAACTCTTTATTCCTGTACTAGTGGACGCCCGGGCTCCATATAAAAATCTTCATACCCCTCTGGGTATGAAGATTTTTATATGGAGCCCGGCCGACCTACTGTCCGCCATTGTGTTTTTCCGCGTTCACGAATATTTTTTTCAAAAATAGGAAGCTAACATCAATACAAACAAAAAATAATCTTGGACAAAACCACGTAAAGTGTCACATTTAGAAGATTTTAGCTGCCAAAGTTGCAATATCTTAAATTGGCAGCCTTAGTTATATTATGTATAATTAAGGACTTTATAAAATTTTTAAGTGGCTAGCAGTTGCCATTATTGAACAAATCGACCAAAAACATAACGATTGTTGTATGGGATCCCTTAAATATTCATTTTATTTTGTTTTTATTGTTTGTTGTTATTGCGGCAACAGAAATACACAATCTGTGGAAATTTCAGAAGTCTAGCTATAGCGATTATTGAGTTACAGCCTGGAGACAGACAGACAGACAGACGGACAGACATTGAAGTCTCAGTTATAGGGTCCCGTTTTTACCCTCTGAGTACGGAACCCTAAAAAGGCATTGACCTCCATTAAAAAGAGTTACTAGTAAAATAAACAAGAATAAAAACTTTCTTGGAAACCATTAAAGAATAAATCTACGTATGGTAATAGGCGAGACTCACCACAGACGATTTGGCCACATAAAACTGAGGCTCGAAACTCGCAATAACAGTAAGTTACAGCTTATAGTCCGTTTACACCGTACGACTAGTCCGTTTAAATACCGTACGACTTAGAGCGACCGGAGACTTACAATTTCAAGTTGGCCAATCGCGTAGTATACCAGCTATAGCGACTTATGAGAGCTCGCACATTGCATCCAACTAAATAATTGGACACCAATCGTAAAGAACCGCGATTCCTTTCCGATTACCTACAAAAACGTTGTCCAATTAAATTGTGAAACTACGCAATCTAACTGTGCGATAGTCGGAAAACTTGAAATTGTAAATCTTCGGTAGCTCTTATCGTGTACTACGATCTAGCTTAATAACATGTAGCTCGCATCGTATGAACTCGATCTCTTCATAATATTCTGGTACTATTGGTTTCAGCTGTTGAATAAATTCATAAGAAAATGTTTTGTATATACTATCAGAGAAGTTTATTCCTAGGCAGATGGGGTCGAGTTTGGTCGCTTTATGTCAAACCCAGCCTACAGATTACAATTAATATTGAATTGACATGATACGACCAAATGACGTTGATCTGTCAACTGCCTAGGAATCAATTTCCTCGATGTTACATAATAATTATATTATATTATTAAATATTTCTATATATAGGTATTGTTAAAACTTATTTACCTACGCAAATGAGGCCGCTCTTTTTTTTATATTTGTGTAAATTGCACGATGCAGTAATTATTTTACTGTCTTACTATGAGTAAGACGGTAAAATATTACTGTAATAACTGTAAATTCTCTAACTCTCTCTCTCTAACGTTAAAATGTTTTCCCTTTTTTTATGAAATAAGGGGGGAAACGAGCAAACGTGTCACCTGATGGAAAGCAACTACCGTCGCCCATGGACACTCGCAACATCAGAAGAGTTGCAGGAGCGTTGCCGACCTTTTAAGACGGAATACGCTCTCTTCTTGAAGGTTTGTAGATCGTATAGCTCCGAAAATACTGCTGGTGACAGTTCGTTCCAGAGTTTTACAGTGCGCGGCAGAAAGTTACGCGAGAAACGCACGGTGGAAGACTGCCACTCAGATAGCGCATGATCACATAAGTGTTGGCTTACGAATTACGATTCCATCGTATCGTACGCCTACGAGTGCTTTTGTGACGACATTCGAGGCGGGCGGTTTTTGTATTTCGCATTATGGCTATAAAAGATCTTATTTTCACAAATATAGCGACTTAGCACCGTTTATGTGTGTGATGATTTACAAACAGGCCTCACGAAAAGTATTTTAAGATAATGCCAATGTATTGGTTCATTTTAGGAGTCCTTTTATTTGGCACTAGCCGTCACGTCTGCTAAGCATCGCCAGAGTAGAAAAGCGCATTAATGGATAAACTCACAGGCATAGGCATACCCAGGTTCTGGGCCGGGGGGGGGGGCAAATCAGATTTTTTATAAGCTAGGTAAACACCTAGCTAAAGCATAAAGAATAAAAAATTAATAATTTTTAGTTGTAAAAATATTGTATCGCAAACAAATGGCAAAAATTCGTTTTCTTAATTTCTACAGATAAAAGTAATAGATACTTAGGGCCCCGAAGACGATCAAACGGTTTGACTCAAACACGTAAATTTTGGTTTGACTCACACCGATTTGATCGTTTACAAAGCTGGTTTGAACGGTTTGTCAAACATTTACGTGTTTGAAGCTAGCTTGTTTGATGAAATTTCATATTTTCGTTGTGTTTGACGCGCCGTTTGATCGTGTTCCGACGCGTTTGATCAAACCCGCTTAGTTTAGTGCTGGAATAATCCAGCACTAAACTAAGCGGGTTTGATCAAAATCAAAAAAGCTTCTTCATAAGAAGAAGAAAAAAAGAAGCTGTAGTTTCTAGCACTTTCTGTAGCTGTTCGTGGGTTTATAAAACGATATTATCTTAGTCGATAGCCCATACCAGTAATTTGGACCAAAGTCGTTTTCTTTTTTTTTTCTCTTCAGACGCAGGACATTAACGTTATAAACATAAGATGAAAAACGCGATCCCCGTTCTATAATACACATATACATAGTGGGCAATAACGCCCCCTTGTGGGCGTTTGAAACTTTCGGGGGGGGCAGTAGAAGACCCAGAGAAAATTAGGGGGCAGTTGAGATGGCGCAGATGGGGCGTAGGTAGACTAAAAAATATAGTCTAAAAAGGCAAAAAATACACGCTAATCACGTACTTACTAAAGTAAAATAAAAATTAATATCGATTAATTTTTGTTAATGTAGGTATTGTAATAATTTTTATCACGTGTGCACGTATTTTGGCAGGACGAGCAATGGATGAAAATCATCATTACTAAAAACTATAAAATAAAAAGTACTACGATCGAGGTCAAAGTACAGAGATCTTACGACTATAATATTATAATATCTTTTGTTTAAATATAATCGTGGCAATAGCTGTTTTAATTTCGCGACAGATGGTAAGTAAAATTAAAATGGGGGCTCTAGAAAAAAAAAACATATTCTTAAAGTGGGCGGTGAGCAAAATAAGGTTGAGAAACTATGGTCTAGACTCTAGAGCATCTTCTGCATCACAAGACGTGTACACGACAGCGCGAATTGAATGAAACTGCGCAGTGTCGTTTGACAAACCATTCAAACCGACATCAAACGGTTGCATCCATAGACATAATATATGTTGCATCAAACACGTAAGGTTTGAATCAAACCGTTTGATCGTCTCGGGGGCCCTTTAGGGACGTCAACACGATCTGGGGCCCCCCCCCCCTCGGTACGCCCATGCTCACAATTCTTTCTTTGTGTCACATTGTCACATTTGTCTGTTTTACAAACAAAATTATGTAGCAACTCTACATCCATATAATACAACTACTATTAAACTATTTACCGCTAATATTATAAATGCGAAAGTGGGTCTGTTTGCCTGTCTCTTACCACTTCACCCGCAAACCGCTGGAGCGATTTTGATGAAATTTGGCATGGAGATACTTTAATCCCGGGAAAGGATATAGGATACTTTTTCCCGAAATATTTTTCGGTTCTCATACGATAAACGAATTTTGGCGAAACGGAGTTGCGGGTGTTATCTAGTATGATGTATGAGGTATTAACTGTCTTGTAGTTTTTGATCTCTGATTCAATATTTTAATGATTTTTTATATAAAAAATAGTAGTAAAAGTGTTTTATGCGAATGGAATATTAAATTTTGTGAACGGTTCTGAGTTACAATATTAGGAAATCTAAACGAGAATGCCCTCTTTTGGCGTTAACTTGAAGCTTTTGAAATCAGAGACATCTGTCGACATACTTAAAAGCTGGCAAAAATTTTGAGCGCTGACTGAGAATCGTAGTTAACGTATATTATCACAGAGGGCGTTTAATGTTCCCAGCTTCTTTGACAAACCGTGGTTGGAGTTTGCCTGGACACAAATTTAAAGTCATTAGATAGTTCTGACCATAGATGGCAGTAGTAGTAACAATTGGCAAAGAAATAAAAAACTTTCTTCTTCAAATTTTAAGTTTTACTCTTGCGGTTGCGGTTGCGACTCTAGCGGTTCTTGAAATAAAGCCTGGAGACAGACAGACAGATAGACGGACAGATATCGAAGTCTCGGGTCCCGTTTTTTCTCTTTGGGTACGGAACCTTAAAAATATTAGATTTTTAGATTTATCTGGGGGTAAAATTAATCTTCGAGATAAAAAATAATCCTAGAGCCTTACATCAATTAGAGCTATTACACCCCACATTCTTTCTTTACTTTCTAATAGGTATTATTGAATAATATTGTGTCCTTCTTTATAATATCCTGAAAAGACTTTCACAAAAATAAATTTGGTAAGTCAATACGTATAACTCTTAGGTACTCAACTAAACAATAATTCAAGACGTGAGTGGAAGAATAAGGTAAGTAACATGAAAAAACTTCCCGTTTTTTTTTTATGAAATAAGGGGGCAAACGAGCAAACGGGTCACCTGATGGAAAGTTACTTCCGTCGCCCATGAACACTCGCAGCATCAGAAGAGCTGCAGGTGCGTTGCCGGCCTTTTAAGAGGGACTAGGGTAATATAGGGGAGGGTAGGGATGGGAAGGGAAAGAAAGGGAATAGGGGAGGGTAGGGAAGGGAATAGGGTAGGGGATTGGGCCTCCGGTAAACTCACTCATTCGGCGAAACACAGCGCAAGCGGTGTTTCACGCTGGTTTTCTGTGAGAACGTGGTATTTCGCCGGTCGAGCCGGCCCACTCGTGCCGAAGCATGGCTCTCCCACATATAATTTTTGCTTAAATGGAGGCTTTAGGGCCGGAAAATCTATTTGAAATAGAAAAACTATGGATTATATGTGTAGCCAGATATATACGCTAGGTTATGTAGTAGATAAGTTACAAGTTTTGTGAAAGTAAGAAGAAAAAGAATTAATTGTTTCCGTATGTTAAGAAATGTTACTTGTTCGATTCTTCCACTCACGTCTTCATTATTATTTATAAGAATTGATAATAACATAACGATAGTAATATTATGCAAAATATTCTATTTTACACATAGGATTTGATTACAATGTTGGAGCCAAGCCCAGTCTACGTACAAATCGAACCATTAGGATCAGAACGCCATTATAGACCTGATGTAAAGATTATACCACGCCTTGCTCCCATTATAATTGTTCACACAATGCTCTAAATTGCTACACTAAACACACGACAGTTACAAATCGTACATAATTTAGGTTGGCAGTTGTTTGGAAAATTTTATGCTTAAACCATATGTGATATACGTGTTGTTGCTTTTAAAAATACAAGTTTGATTTTAATAAGCACTCAGCACAATAATACACAACGCAAAATTGTTCAAGAACATTTAGAAAAAAAAACATGTTTGTTTTAAGTTAAATATACACGCCTAATTATTTAAAAACAAATAAAACTGTCTAAACTCTAAAAATCGCATTCCTTTGATCATTTTGTTTTTTATAATCGAGATAATAAGACGATCACAATGAAATACACTGAAAATAACTAAGATCAATTGGTTAACCACACCAGATTACAGACAGAAGACCGTTTAATAGACTAGGCCACAGGCGCGCCTCGCACAAAACATACCAGTATCATTTAACAATTTGTGAGCAATCAATGCATTGTCGCCGCTCTTTATTCAACGGCAAATAATACACGGAAAATTGTCATTCCCATTGTACAGGGACCATTGTTGGTCTAACGACTGTGCTCAGATTTAGTCAGCATCGAAACCGGTCATCAGTGCTCGCTCGATCGTCCTCCCGACGACTTTCCTGTGATTTATCACATGTTTTGTCGAAACATTTTCTTCGCAATACAAACTCAAGAACCACTAGACATGCTCCGCATCTAAGATGTCAATGGCATACCCGCTGGAACCATTACCGGCCAAGGTCTCCTCTAAGGCGTCGAGAAACCCAAACCCGTACCACATAAAGCGACCGATGAACGCGTTCATGGTGTGGTCGAGGCTGCAGAGAAAGAAGATATCGATGATGAACCCGAAGCTGCACAACTCGGAGATCTCGAAGCGGCTGGGCCACGAGTGGAAGAGCCTGGACGAGACGGAGAAGCGGCCGTTTATCGACGAGGCGAAGAGGCTGCGCCTGAAGCATATGCACGACTACCCCGACTACAAGTACCGGCCGCGGCGGAAGAACCGCTTGGAGGGCTCGTACGGGAACCCGGCCATGTACCCGCCGAGGGAGAGCTTCGTCGAGCTGGAGCCCAGGACTGAGGTGAACTATCAGATTCCTGTCAACTATCCCGACCAGTACGTGTACAATAACATGATCAGCTACTCGGTGCCGATGAGCCAGCAGTCCCTCATTCCCCCGATGAGGCCGAAGGAGGAGGCGCTTCAAAATGTGGAGCTGCGGCCGTTGCCGTCGATAGAGAGCATATCCCCGCGACCGTTCGCGGTCGTCAACCAGCAGATGATGGTGAAGGCCTATCAGAACCTGCACTACGTTCCCGAGGACGTAACTCGAATACCCTATCACTATCAATTCAGTGTTCAATAGAAATGTTGTGTTTAGAATTAATGTATATCTTATTGTTTTATAGTGACCATTATTGTAGCTTTAGTTTGTTTAAGGTACTAGTACTGTTAGTATCTATCCAAAGATTTAGTTCTTACCTAATTAATATAACAACTTGCATTATACTGTTATGTCATAATATTAACCATGCTATTATTATATCACGTCGACCGTCGTGCGACGTTATTGTGACTGTTACACAAACGAGTAAATATTGATTTGAATCTAATTATTGAAATTTTTACATGATACTTAGCCTAAGTATTATAACGACGCTTAGGCTAAATATCAATAGTTCTCGTAATAATCTTAGGCCACAAGAATATCTAAATATATAATTTTTATAACTTAATGGATATTTAAATTATTAACTTTTATTAGCAAAATTTAAGTCTTCATATAAACTCTATGCCAAAGTAAACATACATTTTCTTATGTAAATACATTGAAATATCAATTAATAAATTGAAAATGTAGAGCATCATCATTGCCATTTTATTTTTCAATTTAAAAATCCATCAAGACATCGCTTCATAAGCTGCGATTCTATTTAAACTAGTCAAATGGCAGGGGATGAAAATATTTTCCACTTGAATTCTGTCATTTCCCCTTAGGATTAGAAGTGATCGTTCTGTGATGATTCGATGGAAAGAGACGTCGGAAGCTCAGAAATAATGTGGCAGCCGTGACTCGGCGGAATCGTGATGGAGATTTCAGTATAATTGATTGTGTGTTTACAACAGTCTCGATTAGTGATCCTCAATAAAATATCATTCCACATTATCGTTTGAATCATACGGCATACCCTAAATGTAAAAGTTTTGAGCATAAAAACATTTCGGAGAGCATAGGCAAAAAATTTTTGATTAGGATTGCAATGTTTTAAAATGTAATATAATTTTGATAAGTTTGGTATTCAATACAAGCAAGTACATTTTCTCTTCATAGTATTTTGTTGTATTTTTACACATCAGTATCCTCAATAGATCTTACATACTCGGTCGCATTTATTATGACACCAGCTGCTAGAGAATTTATTCTCGTCTTTGAAAAAATTATGAAGATGCACAAAAATAACAATTCTTCTATACACTGTAGAGACCAAAAGTGCGATCTAAAAATATGTTTGCAAAAGCAGTAAAGACACATTTGAAAACAACCAAAAAGATACTTTACGATCTAAGTTATACTCTGAAGCATCTAAAGCTTTGCCATGTACAAAGGAAAGCAACCTTTATCCATCTGACGTTAAAACTGAATATAGAGCAACATCTGAACATCTAAACCTACGTCATAATCGTTACTGTGTCTTTCACGTTTCACGGAGAGTGATGTATGAAACGCTGTGAGAATCTACCTCTCGGCTATAAAACAAGCCTTGTTCCATTTATCCACACAATAATGTGCTCTATGTCTTTCAGATAGAGGCGGTTTAGTCGTCAAAGGCCGTACTTAAAAATGTGTTCTCACAAATAGGGCAGAAGATCCAGCAGATAAAAGTAACAGTTGACATGACAGTGTCTTTGCAGTGGGAAATCTGAAAAGCGTTTTGCGGCACACATATCGTAGCTAATTATGCGTGTTAACTTCTGAAAACTTTGCCATACAGCTCTGAATACATAGAAACGGTGTCACTGCAAGTCATTGTTTGAATATTAACCTATTACTTACTAGTTAATCTTAATAATATTATAATACATAATATATAACTACATAACTATACATTTTACTTATGTATCTGCAACTTTAAACAACGTTACTTATTTTTTTTAAATTTCTATTTAAAAGTTTTATTATGTTCGGCACGATGGAATTGACATCATTTAAGTATAAACAATTCTTAAAATAAGTGATGTTAAAAAAGTATTAATGCGTGTTTCACTCCTGTTTAACTCTAGTACAGTTCTGTATATAATATTTTACGTTAACTAAAAATAAATGGTGTATGTTAGTATGTATCATTGCGTAGACAAGTTGCACCACGGTATCTGGACAAGGAAATCCAACATTCCGTTATACGGTATTTTATACTTTGTCGCTGGACTAACAACATCCCCGCGTCATTTCAAACGGCGCGTAAAATGTATGCGATTTTCTCCCTGAAAGCCTTTTTGATAACATTTTGTATCTTCAGCGGTTTTAATGGTCGCTCTTTACATTTTTGTTTGGAGTTTTATGCATACTCGTACATGTAGAAAGTCAGAACTGTGATCTTTTGTTTCACACGGTTTTAACACACTTTTGTGCCGACGTTTAATGTTGCAGGAACGTTTTGTTAATAGGGTGTACATAATTATGCATGGTATGCTTTTTGTACGCATTTTTAGAGCTTTTAATCATACTCAGATATCTAAATAGAGTAAAATTCTAATGTTTCTTTTCTGAATTTAAAAATCGCTTTTTTAGCTCGAACTCTTCGCCATTTCAAGGAAAAAGTCACACATACCTTGTTTACAGATAATATAGTATAGTGCTTTCAGTTTCCGTCATTTAACAATCTTTCACACACAATCTAACCATAAAATATACGTGGGAGAGCCATGCTTCGGCACGAATGGGCCGGCTCGACCCAGAGAAATACCACGTTCTCACAGAAAACCGGCGTGAAACAGCTTGTGCTGTGTTTCGCCGAGTGAGTGAGTTTACCGGAGGCCCAATCCCCTACCCTAGTACTTCCTTACCCTCCCCTATTCCCTTCCCTTAACTTCACTTACACTCCCCTATTACCCTATTCCCTCTTAAAAGGCCGGCAACGCACCTGCAGATCTTCTAATGCTGCGAGTGTCCATGGGCGACGGAAATTGCTTTCCATCAGGTGACCCGTTTGCTCGTTTGCCCCCTAATTTCATTAAAAAAAAGTATAAAACAATCAATGTGACGTCACTCCATATTGAAATAACTCCCAAAGGTAATACAATAAGTGTTGGCCAATCGAGCACATTCTGTAATGGAATGATATCAAGTGTTGATATTGTCAGCGGTGTTTGAACATCTGTTACCGCCCCGGGAGTTTGTTTGATAACACTTGGGGTTACTGTTATTTGTTTTGTACTGTAAAATAATTACATTATGTGCACTATAGTTACAATTTGGATAAAGTGGAGTATTCACTTTTAATCAAATCAAAATGAAGTGACTTTTGTTAGCACCATATAAAACCAAATAAATTTTTTGTTGAATATACCAATTAAATCATCCAATGTTATGATTTATCATCAAAAATACCTACATATATAATAGATACTATCGGTAAAAGACGTGAGTAACTTAATAATACATTAAACTTATAAGTTCGACTTAATAAATGGAATACAAATAAACAGAATCAGCCAATAAAAAGGCACATTAGCGAAAATATGCTACTTATGACGCGAATCGGGGAATAAACTAAAATAAATAAATCATGAAGTAACAGCGCGGAAACGAGACCCTTCGTTTGGGAGTTATGAAATTATCCCTTCGCCCACGACGCACGGTCGACGACAGAACCACTCTATTTGTTATCGACTTTAATACTCGGTAATAAGGTTGAAAAGTGTCATCGAAAAGGATCCACGATTGTACCATAAACTGCCACGATGTACCATAAACAAAACTAACGCAAAACCACTCTCGGACACCGTTCCGACTCATTTCATCGCGGACTTTTCCGCCCACGATGTGTTATAGCTAGACAGCGTTTACCATACTCGCTTACTAGTAAGAAAGCGCATGTAGAGAATGACTAGTAACTTTTTTCGTAGTATTTGGAATTTTATTTTCATTTGACAAATGTAAATATAATTCCATTGGACAATCTTTTAAAATAATAAACTAGGCCTTTACTTCCGTTGTGGATGATTTATACAGTTTTTACACATTTTTCAGAGCAAAGTAACCGCTCCTCAAATACTGTAGTGCCTGGGATAAGATTTTTTAAATGTCCGTATGGTTGCCCAAGCGCATACGGCATTCTCGCATCATAGTCGGCCTAGTTCAGAGGAAAGAACTAGTCAATACGTCTGGGACCAACTATGTGCGGGTTTCCTCACGATGTTTTCCTTCACCGTACGAGCGTCCGTATTATGTACATGAGATCAGAAAATGTCTCATAGGTACACGCCTCCACCCGGGTTCGAACCTGCACCCTCTAGGAGAGCGAACAGAAGGTCTGCCCATTAGGCCACGGACGCTCATAAAAATAATAAAACGCTAATCTAAATCCAGTCAGATGAACAAAAGCAATAGATGGTATAACATAATATTGTTTGTAATATTAATTACGAGTAATTAAGTTTTTACAAACTTTATCGTGAACTTAAAGTGTAAGGATAGTAAGCTCTACATTTTCTTTATCATCTTAAGAACTATAACTGAGCCCCAGCCCCCAAAGAAAGTAACTATATCTTTTCAGTACATATTTGAAAAATGAAACAATTATAGAAGACAAGTACTTCATGTAAGCAGAATCTGATATATTATTCTTTCGTATATCGATGGTATTCTCTCTCCACACTCGCGATTCGTTTCGCTGGTACACCATTGTGGACCCCATTTAGGCTCATTATGCTGATATTTATTTATATTGAGATTTATTCGCCGACTTCGTGATAGTTGTGACAAATTATTATAATCGTTGTTTTATGTTAACGAGGCGATTATCTCGGCTAAGTGCCACTTCCTAATGTGTTTTGCTCGTTTTAAGATGACAAAAATTTTTGGAAATACTCACGAAGTAGTAACGTAGTGAAGGAATTTTAGCTAATTGAAAATTATTTTTTCCAAAAAGTTACACTATTAGGTACTACACGACCATGTGGTACTCTTGAAATTCTCAAAAATTTGGAACTTTAATCACGAACATGTCTTCCCAGGAGATCCTTTCCAAAATTTGTAAAGATTACGCCAACTAATTGGAGATTATTTTTACAAAAAGTTACACGGCTGAAAATTTAAAATTTACAGACAATTTCCACAATCTTGAAAAAATTTGGAACTTTTAATTACGAACATGTCTTCCCAGGAGATCCTTCCTAAATTTACTGCCAAAATTTTTAAGGATCACAGCAACTTAAAAATATTTTAGGTTTCAGTACCTACCATCTATATCGGCAGTCCTAAAATGTAAAGCAAGAATAAAGCTCAGTAAATGTAAAATTATATCTGAACATTAAGAAATTAAAGTTTGTATACTTAATAGGAATTGCAGGAGAAGATAAGGCTTACAAAATAACTTTCTGAAATTCAGCTTGAACTTATTCTAACCCTGCATTCATAGTTTTCATTAGTCACTACCGATTTTCCTCAAAAATATCTATCATACGGAGCCAACAAAAGTCATCCAAAGGAAGGTTGAATAAAAATAATCCCGGCGAGTATAATATGGGCATTATATTAATCTGGGAAACGCATTAGGCAGCGGAAACGGTGCCGTACACATCCCCTTTGTGCGTGAGGAAAAATGACACAATATCATAACATCCTTTATGACCATTACTGGGCCCGCCCTAGCACCAAAGAGTACTTATTGAAAACCCATTCTGGGAAAAGAAATTGAGAATATTATATAGGTAGCAACTTCTGAAAGACTGCTATTGAAATGTACTATGAGTAACTCTATTTTTTAGCATCCCATATCTTATATTCAATGTCGATGTTATTATAAAGACAACGTTCAAAAAAGTTTATTCTATAAACTTCCGATCGTATATCATATTATCGCGAAAATTTTTAGTTAAGTAAGTATAGCATTCCCAGTAAAAAGTAAAAACATTTTCAATATCAGACGTATAATAATAAGTCTTACTCAAGTAAAATATTGTGATGTCTCATGTGTGTCTCCTCTGCACGTTACTTAATCTACCCGTCGCCGCCCTACGCGAGACAAATCGCAGCTGGTCATTTGTCAAAAAACCTGCATCCGCCTACTGAAAGTGGTCATTGTCAACATTGCCACACATTATAAGCAGCTTTCATAACTTTCCACAAAAGACTGCGGCTTAAATTCTCCGCCGTGTCCGAATAATGGATGAATGCCTAAAAGCTGTCTCAAAAGTGAATTTTTGCACACCAGGAGCGAAGCTATGAATAATACAATTTATGAAGTTCTTCTTAATTCTTAGAGGCCTAGGTAACTGACTGGCTCTTGTTGATATCTGTTACACTACAGTGATAACCTAACCTAACTACAAGAAATTGTAGTAATTACTAAAAATTAATATTCACACTCAAAAAAGACCTACTCATAAAATCGATTACGTACTGTTATTACTTATTACATAATATTATTTTAATATATTATTGTCACTATTTCAAAGTCTAATAGAAAGTTTGGCAATACCAGGTCATAGCTTTTGCTCAAGTAAATCATGTAGGCGTAGTTAGACATGACGATAGATTTAATAATCGTGCTCTTTTGTTTCTTGTTTATGTGTTGATGTGAATATTGTTTTAGTTATAATAATAATAGCCTTTTCGAAAAACAAAGGGCAAGGGGTCCCTAAGTTCTGTGTGCCGTTTGGCAAAGGCCTCCTCAAATTCCTTCCAATGTGTCCTGTTCCTTGCTACTCTCAACCAGAGTGGTCCCGCTGTCTGCTTCAAGTCGTCTTCCCATCTCCTGACATGACGACCCCTGCTTCTTTTGCCATCTCTTGGTTGTCAAAGAGTGACTTGCTTGCTCCATTTGTTAATGTGGTGGCGTAGCATATGTCCAGCCCATCTCCATTTTTGGACATCTATCCGGGTAAGAATGTCTGTGAGTTTTGTTCTTGTTCTTATATCCACGTTCTGTTATGTCTTAGATTTTTAACCTTAGCATTTCCATAGCACGTTGGCATTTTGATAACTTTTCCCTGTGATGGAGTGTTAAATGTTAATGACTAAGTTTCACAGTTTTAGATATCGACTATTAAAATATTTGTTTACTTCTTTCATACTATTGTTATAAAATTATTTTGTATTATTACTTTTGGTATTGAAATAAAATCCTTTACAATTAAAATTTTATGCAGATGTCGTGTCGCGTCAATGGCAGAAAATGCGACAGTCTTCATTACCGCATTAAAAAGTTATCGCTCATTCGAAATATGAAATGAATATTTTAAAATGTGAACATCAAAATCTTGACAGGCTGACATTATGTCGCGATAAGCGACTGCGCTTTGAAACTATGAGGCTGTGTATAGTTATTCAATGCGAGGGATACCCGGATAAAAATCTCCTATCACTACACACAGTCCCTCAAATGTTCGTCACCGAGAAAGCTTTCAAAGCTTTGGAATTACATTGGAAAATATTGTTGTTTTCATTCACATAACTTTATTTCTATACATATTTTAAATATAACATTGGCACAATGTTCGTCAAAGTTATAATAAACCGTGAGACCACAAAGAAAATAATATGACGTCGAGAGAAAATAAATTTCATTTGTAAAGAAAGTTAGGTGGATTTATTTCGGTCTCACAAACGCTAATTGCGTTTCGTTTCACACAAGTAAAAAATATTAAATGAGAGCTTCTCAATATCAACTTATAAAACACTTTAGCGTACTCGAAACATAAAAGTACTGGCCGATATTCAGAAAAACAATTGAAATCGGAATAGAGAAAACAAAAAAATGGCGCGATTACATCTTCAAGTACCTAGTGTAGCCCGCGGTTTCTCATGGGGTGATGTTTTGGTAATATCGCTAGAGGGAGCCGGCACTCACACGGTGCCTACACGGTGTTGGAAATCATGGAATTTGTATTTGTATTCTGTTTCTCAGTAGCTATATTTCCGTTATATGCATTGTTATATTTGAAATAGTATCTATTGATAATTACAAGTGCAGTTAAGTAGCAGGTAATATGAAATTCTAACAATTAGCGCTAAATTGATATTTAGTTAAAATATAATAATTATGTCACGAAAAAAAATTAAAATTAATAAATATATTTTAATATGCCTTCTTGCAATATTTAAATTTAAAAATGGTTCTTCTTTTGATCTCAACTTGATAAAATTAATTTATACTTAAATGAATATCACAATCTACAATCATACTTACTTATAGATTTTAAATAAATTAAACAACATATTGTAATGATGTGGATATAATGTAAATGATGTGGATATCAAAATAATTTTTACTGTTTAAAAGGTATTTTATTGTGATATTGTTATTTTACCCAAATATTAAGAAAATAATAGTTTAAACCTGAAAATTAACTTCTGAATGCAAAAATATTCTATTATATTATTACTTATTCTGTTAATTTACGTACATTACAGACTAATTACTACATTTTTTTCCTGATTTACAGCATAATATCTATATTTCTCAATGAATATACTATAATTAAAAGAAGCATAAGAAGTCTTAAGTGGTTTTTGGTTCTTCGTTGTCCACAAGTTCAGTAGAGCATGGTTCCCCCAGCAGCGAGCTAGATGCCCGCGGCGATCGGCTCCCACGGGTGTTGCTTCGCGAATTAGCGCTCAATTTGCCGTAATGATTCGATTTGCACCCTCCGCGACTCCACTTGACCGAAAATATCACCTAATACTAAAAGTAAGGAAGATTCAAGGTTATGTTTTTCACATAATATCTTAGCTTTATGGTCAGGCAAACGAAGTCTATTCTAAGAAGTAACTTCATAGAATGTTTAGGCGCTGTCTCAGTGAGGGGTCATCTAGGGGACATAACCCTTACAAAATGTAGGTCTTGTGAGTTGTGCTTATGACTTTTCGTAACCCCCCCCCCCCCTTCTAAAAAGCTCGTAACTCTCATTTTTTTTAGCTTGTACCGCGCAGAGTATGCTACATTCCAGATTGAACTTAAAAGGTTGTCACTGAGTCTACACAAGAGTTACGAACTTGCATCCATACACTGCCAAGTTGTCACAATATTATGAAGATAAGGCTTAGGATACAAACTGTACATAGTCCACTAATAGAACGATAAAGCTCAAGGACAATGAGCTTTCGCTAGGTGGGTGTGGTTACGAACAATAGTTTCTCACACGTCGCACACAAAAGACTATTTGAGGCTTGCGTTGATAAGACGACGTCATTTCGAGTCAAACATCGATACTAATAAATATCGATTACAGCGTGTAACCGAAAGCACTTCACTAGAGAGGCTCATTCCCTTAATATCGGTATGAGAACCGAGTACTCGACTCGATCATTGTTTCGCGGCTATTGTGAACAATTCCTATTTACAACGAGCGATCTGATAACATTTAGGGTTGTGCTCGCATTCGGTCCGCAACCCTGTTTTGTAAACTTTGTATTTAATTCGAGATGTAGATGCCGATAGCATAAGATTAGTCAAGTAGCTGGTGTTGTTCCGTATTGTTTCCGACCGGTTTGTTTCCGTCGTGAACTTACATCGTTTTTTCACGTTTAGAGAATATAGCTTTAAATGTTCTACTTTATTTTCCTGTCTCAAAAAGCAACGTTGGATATGTAACATCAGTAGGATAACATCATGCTAATCATAATATTTTTACTGTCAACTGCGGGTGGCATTATTATATTATCATTTTATTAGACGCTGACGGGTTTTGTAAATAGCAATTGCTATTTACAAAACCCGTCAACGTCTAAATGTTTTATTTGAATAGGGAAAACAATCTTCGACGCGCAATTAAAATTATTATAACTAGCTGTTTGACCGAGCTTCGCTCGGTATTCAATAAATCACGAATAAAATTACATTTTCTAAAAATGATTCCTAGCTAGATCGATTTATCGCCCCCGAAACCCCCTGTATACTAAATCGAATCGAAACCCCCTGTATAAAAAATCGTTGGAGCCGATTCCGAGATTCCAATTATATATACAGGGTGTAACCGAAATAAGTGATAATACTTTAGGGTGTGTACGTGTTCCTTGTAGAGAGTTCACTGTGAAAGTAGCAGCTCTGAAAGACGAAAAAAATTTTACCCGAGCGTCACGAGTTTCCCCATACAAAAGTAAAAAATTTTTTGGTCTTTCAGCGATGCTACTTTCACAGTGAACTCTCTACAAGGAACATGTACACACCCTAAAGTATTATCACTTATTTTTGTTACACCCTGTATATATATATTTATACAAGAATTGCTCGTTTAAAGATATAAGATCTAATATAAAATTCTCGTGTCACAATGTTAGGCCGCGTACTCCTCTGAAACGGCTTTACTGATTTTAACCAAATTTTATATGCATATTCAGTGGCTCTGAGAATCGGCTACTGGGTCCTTTTTATATTGATAAGTACATTTGTTGAATAAATAATAGTAAATTATTACAACTCGAGACCGACGGCGACCATTGTTTGTGCGACGGGATAGCGATGGACGTTGCCATGGTGACATACTTATTTAGTCACTTCAATAAAATAATATGGGTGAAATACTTTATATAGCAAAGTAACGTTTGCCGGGACAGCTAGTAATAATGTAATATACCAAAGTATGAAGAATATTTGAAATCCTGTGAAAAGACAGGATACAATTGTTATCGCGGAAAATTTGGGCGCATTGAAGTTGTGAGCATCATCTAGTGCAGACATAAAGAGCATGCTGACGATTGCAGCTATTTGCGGAAATGGCTGAATCCCTCGACAACAGTAAGTGCGACATTAGATGGAGTAATTTGGATCAGCAAAGCCGCGACACGTCTATCCGCAACTAGCAATTTGTTTAGCGCACGCCTATGAGGCGCGTTTCCACTGCAGCTACACGGCGCGTGAAAAGCTAGAACTAAGTCTGAGGTCGGTTGGCAGTAGATAATATAAAATTGAAAGGACATATTATTAATACAGGTTAATCAAACTACTGAATTTATGCCGAAGGTTTTGATTTAAAATCTTGATTTAACTTATTTTTCGTAGAAACTTATAGACACAAATAGGAAATCATTGCCAGGTGTCCACATTTGTGTCACACAGTTGTGGGTAACAAAATTATATTTTACGATGGATATTATAAATGTCAAGCGAGCAGGTCGTTTTCTTCACATCCCCGTTGGTAGAGTTCGGTACGGCCCGGAAGCATTTAGACCGTCTCTAGAAACAATGGAGTAACGCTATAAACCACGTTTTGTACATAATGAGAGGCGAGGCGCGTGTGAAAACAGGCAATTTTGTCGCGAACGCCCGCACCTTTGTGTCGTGCGACTGGTTCGATTTGTTGGTACAAATTAGCGGCGTGATTACAGCAGCAGCAGGGGCGGGCCGGGCGGGCGGCCGCGCTGGGAAACACCTTGTGCGCATAAACAATGTGCAAGCTGTTATTACCGTGCCGACCGCAAACACTTATTATTTCAATTATGTGACAAAAATGTTCCTTATCGATTGATAAATTGCATTGCGACTTCCCTATTAAGTTGTTCAATGCGACTAGCTAAAACTGAAATGTCGACTCGAAATAGAAACTACAATTTAAGCAGCATATTATTATCTATTAAATCGTGTTTGGACTTCGCAAATTCTAATGCGGAACGGCCACGTATGTCCACAAGTTTGTATACCGCATGTCAACTTGCCCGTGGCGTGTATTCGTGACGTTAATCCGTTAACCAGATTTAGCCGGTTGTAGCCGGTTTCGGGCGGATCTGGAGGCGGTTATATCCGGATTATGCATGGATAGATAGGAGGCGGTCGACGGATGTGCATCGACCGTACATTTTAACTGGAATTAGAAACTTGTGGAATGTTCGGTTTCAGAAATCGAGGGAGTTTCAATTTAATTATTATAGATTCTATTTGCTGAACAGGTTTATGTTGCGAGTATTTGAATAATATGGGTCAAAAACGTATTTTTTTTTATCAAAATGACATAAATATGAAAGCTTTTGACGTTAAGCTGGTCATTACTCATTTTATAATTTACCGGTTACTTATTATAGAGACGCAGTTAAAAACGACGAGTTTAACATGTAGAACATTTTTACGTGAAACATTTTATAACTTTGAAGAAGCTTCCGTACAGTCTTTTGAATATTGGCCCTCGACCCCTAATGAGCATAATCAAGTAGAGGGACCGGGAAGGCCGGGGTAGGCCGGGAAAGGCCGGGGTAGGCCGGAGAGGCCGGGAAGGTGAGCCGGAAGGGCCCAGGGCCGACAATGCCGAGTCTGCCGCGGGCGTACAATAATTGTCTAAGTGCATAATGAACTTGTTATCACAATCTTACAGTCTTATGCACTCTCGAAGATCCACCATTCAACAATAAACCCTAATCCCTCGGCATTGAGTTACAAATCGTAAATCACACCCAGAAAAATGTCTCACACTGCACGGAATGAATATACATTTAATTAGAAAAGTTTAGGGTCTATTTTTGTGTGAGTGTCGAGTGAAAGGAAGTACTAGTAACAGTTCTTGTCGCCCTCGCCGTTGTCGATACGTGGCACACCCTCCCCTTTGTGTTGCAGGTTAATTAGAAAATGTGCACAAAACTAGAATAAACTTTAAACCGGTTATAATGCGTAGAAAGGTTTTTCTGCTAAATAAGTAATTTATACCTATAAAAAAAGAATTGCCCAAGAAACAAACTGTTTATTGCCATCAGAATCTAAGGAGTTACAAAATATAAGACGTGTTGATTTACATTGATTCAGTAGCAGGTGCCAGCTTTTTACTGGACTGAATTGACATAAATTATTATTTAAAACTCTTCTATATTAGAAATGTTTACAGTAATATACAGTGTCAGCGTCCGAATACAGTACTACTAGCCCGTAATTTAAGTGATAATTTATTTATTTATTTATTTAATTAGGACACCAAACAGTACATACATCTAAACATTATTAAAACAAGCACATTAATTATTAATTTTTCTGATGCATGTACCCTTAGGAAGTGACACGACATTCGCAATAAAAGCTCCACAAACTACAATACCAAATTAATTACATACTAAACTAAAAGAACATTAATTACGGTAGGTATAATATAAAGTACGATTGTTTGAGTAAATATAATTTCAAGCAAAGTTAATTCAGTATTAAATTTTAAACATAATTACTGATTAATAATAAAAGAGGACTTAAAACTATGATATTACATAAACTTTTTTTTCATTTTTTCATTACAAATTATTTAAAATTAAGTTTAAGTATATTGTACTTTCAAGTAAATTTCATTGTCAATCATAATTCACATTGGTAAGGCATTTTTTCATTGTAAAGTGTCTATCACTAAAATTTTATTTTCTTTAACCGACAGTTTTACAGTTCAAAATTTTACAGTTCAAAATTTGAAAGTTACAGAAAATATGTTTCTTCAAATATTTTAGGAGTACAAGAAGACGTTTTGTCGACAGTACAATTATTTCCGTCTACCGCTTTCCAATGCTATCCAGCTGTGTTCGTCTGTTTGTCTGTTTGTCTTCACCAAAACAGCTCATGGGACCTTCGACTGTCAACCGCACTGTGGTGACACCGGTCTCTTTATTAACCGAAGGTGTTTGTTAAATTAACAAATAACATATTTTTTGTTCTTCTACTTAAGTAACTATTATTTGACAGTGCATTGGGCACACCTGGGGCGCGAGACACAGACATTGTTATATTTTGTGCATGGTTTTGAGTAAATTTGTTATGGTCCAAACCAGAGACAAATGTAACAACAGAGCAAAAGATTGGGTAACGATTACAAGAACTGTTTTGAGGTAGCCTGCCTTATCTCAGCAAAAAACTCGATCACCAGAATTTTCATCAATGTTCAAAATTCAAAGCTGAGATCACTTAGTTATTGGCAAAGCTGTAAAGTCGTAATTATAAATAGAAAATACAATATTATTGATAATAATTTCTTAAATCATTTTAACATTATGATCTTCGAGAAGGTACGTACAATATTTTTTAAATAACCTCTTAAAATCGTAAAAATCGATACTAGCTTTGCAAATAACGAAATCAGACGTATTTTCGGCTGCACTTGCATCCCGACATCCCATCAGAACATTACGTTAATTGGATAATATTTAAAAAGTATGAATTTTCAGTAAAACAATGTGTACATTATTGAGATTGCCCTACGCTAGACGGCGCGGCACAATAGGTATTATCATTGGAGGCCATTAACTCAGTGCATTCTTGCTGAAAAATAATAAATCCCTCCATATAGGAGGCGGGAGGGCCGCGTTGTACTGTGCTCTGATCTAGTTAAACGTTGATTAAAACTTTAATCTAGTTTCTGACGAATAATGAATTTATAGTATAATCTAGGATCATAGTTATTACTATGTACGTATTTGTATTTTTAATTAGACAAAATAATTATTATATCTTGCTATGCAAGTAAAAACAAAATTGCATGAGGAAGCATAAGATTTTATTCTAGTCAGACCGAAGTTTGTCTCTGTAGAGTACTAGACCACGTTTACCCAATCCTATATTATGTAGTTATGTTTCTTGCTATGCAAGTAAAAACAAAATTGCATGAGGAAGCATAAGATTTTATTCTAGTCAGACCGAAGTTTGTCTCTGTAGAGTACTAGACCACGTTTACCCAATCCTATATTATGTAGTTATGTTTCCTTAACACGCCTTAATTAAGTGATCATCTAATTAGCCTATTGATGTTAACCTATTACAAGATGTTGCATAATAAGATGACAACATGAGCAATCATAACATCAATACAAAGCGGCTCTACCCGGCAATCGACGTCATTAGCGATTAATCTTAAAAAAAAATTGAATCGTAGTTTAAAGTGCGGTTAAAACATTTATTACCGGGCGTGTAAAAAAACTTTAATGGTATGTTGGGTGAGGTGTCAAGGGAAATTTGAGTAAATTAAAATAGGAAGATAGGGCGAATAAGGCGACCTGCCATTGTCCTCAATGCGAACTGAGCGAAAAACTAACTAGCTCCTCATTTTCCGTCCCCCTCCGACCGTATAGAATTAACGAGAGACGGAATTATTTTCAGATCACATTGTCACCCCGAGAGATGGCTGACTCCATTGTGGCTGCGGCATCGTAAGTAATTAGGTGCGAGGTTCATTTATATGCCTCATAATGATATTATATTGGCCTAGGTATAAAGAGCTGTTGGGGGTATTTTTCTTATATACATAGAAAGTGTTGGGACATTTTTTGTTAAAACAGACCGAGCCGTGAGAAAGATTTTCGCTTTGAAAATATTTTGTAATATCTCATGCGGAAAATAAAGAAATGAGATTTTTTCTTGGAAACTCTGTTTTTAATGATGACTTACATCACGGTAATTATGAACCCTTGGGCAAGTAAGTCCATGAGAATCAGAATAGTTTTTGTTTTATTACTTGACTATGTGCTACATACCTACATACCTACCTACCACAACTACATACCTACCTACCACAACATTAGTACCTACGAACTAAAAGTCCGGAGTACGAAAAAAAAAATTGAAATTTTGTTCAGCATTTCCTTAACAATACATTTAAAAAAAGCTGTTTACTATTTAATTATTAACTCTTATTATTATTAAGTATTAATACTTCTTTTATTTTTATCTCTAACATATATTTCTACAGTTAACGACTAGATGGCGGTGGGCGTGCACATTTTACTTAAATAAACTATATTATCGATTTAATATAATTTTAAAATAAAATTGGCACGAGTGCAGGTACTGAGTAGGTACGTAGAGACTAGAGCAGAGTGAAAAACGACGCTTTTGTGATTTTTTTTAATTTAAGAAAAACACAAGTTAGAAATAATATTATAATCATTACACAAAAACAAAAAGCTTTTGATTCTTAATAATCACAAAAACTGTTCTCTATGACGTTATAAAATTTTATAACCTATAATAATTTAAGCACTATTGTGAAGGCTAAAAGCAGTACAATTGAAACAATACCCTGTATTAAAATAAGGCAAAGTTTCCGAGTAAATATTATCTAGCGGGCAGCGGGCAAGTCATGGGCCCTTTGGAATAACGGCTCTATTTTATTTACGGTAATTGTTTTACTTAAAATAAGAAATTTCTGGAAAAATTGCGGCAATACTTTAAAGATTTAGTTTGGAATAAGATTTTAATTTTTTTTACTACTTCCTAGAGCAGGCTCTTGCTTATTTTTTTGTAACCGGGTGCTAATTTTATCGATGTCAGTAAATAATTTCTATAATAATCAATTGGCATTTTAAATATTTAAAAAAAGCTTAAAAGAATTATTAAAATGTTTATTCAACATTAACCAATATATTGTGATAGCACCCAGACCAAATAAAATTAATAACATAAAAAGAACATAAAAAACCCGTAAAATTAATAACGACCGCCTCACTGAGATATGAATAACAGGTCTGTTAACCAATACTTGAAAATATTGGTTATCATCAAACCAATTAATACTTGAAAATAAAATAGCATAAAGTCGTAAAAATATATTAACAAGCACTATACATTAGTTTAAAGGAATAATTATTTTATTATTCTCTCAAAGCGAGCTTCTTAGAATCTCGGTCTGAAACGGTCTGAACAATGAGAGATTGCACACTAAATGTTTCACATTGACACAAAACGACTTTTATCTTGGAGCGGGAGGGTCGATTTTTGAACGTGCGAAGAGCCATTTGAGGCTTTTCAATTTCACCATCTCGGCACGGAGTAAGGAATTTTATGATTGTATCAAATATCTTTACGGCGGTCATCCCGTTAGCGAGAGACCTTTGTCTATCTCTCCGCCAACTATTTTCTCGAGGGCGAACAATGCGACCATAATGTGTCTGACGCTTGTTCAATGATGGCAGATCTCGTTGGGGAATGTTCGATTTATCTTCAGTTCTTTTATCTTCTCCAAACGAACTATTATTTCAATGGTTTTATGGTTTGTCTTTGTTTGCGTTTAAATGGGTTATAAAAGTTTTGTTTATGTCAATAATTAATTTGTCAGAAATTACTTTAAATGATTTGCAGTCTGGCCGAGGATTTTTAGAAACGGGATCTTTGGTTGGACAGCATTTTATTATTATTATAATTTATAATTCTTCACTGTAACTTTAACGTGTAGACGTTAAAATTAAAATTATAGACATAAGAGTAGTCTTAAGCCTGTAATTTTGATCGAATTCTGAATCAACATTCAAGATTCAAGGTACAAGATTTGTTGAATTTTCAATGGCCAAGACAAAAAAGTGTAAATTTCTTAAGTTTTTACTCTAGTAGGTACCTAGGTACTATCTAGGTATATTGCTGTAGAAAAACTTGCAAAACTAGGTAGTTTTAAAAGCTTTGTGCTGTGCTCTATATTTTGTAAAAAAAGTTTTTGATAAATTCATTATAACATTAACTTTTTTTATTATTATTTTTAATTTCTTTACCTATTAATTGTAAGTGATTAATAACGTTATTTTATATACATATTGTCAACAGCGCTGTAAGTTTTTTGTTTTGTTGAAGAAAAACTCATAACTCTTAACTCTATAAATAAAATCGAACGCATTTTGTAATACTTAATAAGTTATTGCTATAAACAAAAAGTATTCAAGAGAGAGTGTTTAAGTTAATAAAGTTAAATATCGCTCAAAAGAGAATCGTTCAAATTCACTTCTTATAATTCAGTAAGAAAGCGATGAAAAAGGAAATATAAGGCTCTAGTTCTATTACACCGTTTATATCATGCAATATGCATAAAGTCGCGTCGAGCCCGCGATATGCCTCTAAACAGCTGTACGCCTGTTCCGTAGCATGGCATGGGGTATTGTCGCGAACGAGACGGACACAAGCTGTTACGCGGTGAATAGAGACAGAGATATGGGGTTAGGTGGGGCGCAGGCTTTACACGCGCGACGCTCATTGGCGCCGCGCTCGCCGCCCCAGGCCGCGCCCTCCCGCGCTCCGATACCCGTACGAGCACCACAACGACTCGTCAGTCTATCGTTCGACTTCGACGCGACACAATCGTTACTAACGCTAGTGAATATTAACTATTGTGCCATAACCTGTTAATGGTTTAAAGTAGCTCGTGGTTATTTCGAACATTTAACAAACATGTCGACGCTCAGCCATCACCCGTACGCGTTTTCGATGCACCCGGGGATGCTGCCGGATTACCCGAGTGCACCGCAGCCGCTGCCGGCGTCCTCGCCACAGTCCGAGGGTCACATTAAAAGACCGATGAACGCGTTTATGGTCTGGTCGAGGCTGCAACGCCGGCAGATCGCCAAGGACAATCCGAAGATGCACAACTCCGAAATTTCAAAGCGCCTGGGGGCAGAGTGGAAGCTCCTGTCCGAGATGCAGAAGAGACCGTTCATCGACGAGGCGAAGAGGCTCCGGGCGCTGCACATGAAGGAGCACCCGGACTACAAGTACCGGCCCCGCAGGAAGCCCAAGCCGCCCACGGCCGGCGGCGCTCCCGGTGCCGGCGCGTTCCCGAGCTTCCCACTGCCGTACTTCGCCGGCCCGGCCCCCGGAGTCGGCCCGCTGGACGCCCTGTCCTACTCGGCGGTGCCCCCGTACTTCCCGCACCAATTAGACCATCTGCAGTTTTCGAAGTTGATGGCCCCGTCGGCGGAGAAGTTGCCGACGGCGTCGTCCGCCGCGGCCGTAGTGTCCTCGTTCTACTCGTCGCTGTACACGACCCCCACGGCGCCCCCCAAGCCGTTCTCGTCGCATCTGTTCCCGCAGTACGGCGCGGCGCCTTCCTCGCCGGTGTCCCCGGTGACGCCGACGCAGCACAGTCCTCATGACGATCAGCTGAGGCGGCCGGTGTCCGTTATATATTGAAGGCCGTCCTGCCTTCCTTGAAGGACGGGACTTTTGAGGTTCGGAACGAGGAACAGTGAGATTTGTGAAGATTTTGTGCCCGCCGCGGTTTCGAAGATAGTGAATTACCCGCTGAACGATTGTTTTATTGTTTTAGAATTACTCTTATTTTGTGCTCATGTGGTTCTGTATATAATATGTTGAGAGTAATCGTAGGCTGGTTCCTAGACTAACGTTTCATTTCATTTACTGTGATTTTGTTTTACGCGTCTTCATATAGATGAAATTTTAGTTGTGTTAAGTGAGAACGGTACCAAAAAGAGATTATAAAATAGAACACTGTCTAGCTGTAGGACTTGTATCGAGTAGACTTCACTTTTTGTTGTTGAGGCGACGAAATATTTTGTTAAGTTTGATCCGTTCGAGCCGGGTGCGTCTCGCTCCGATTACGTTTATTTATTTATTGACACTAGGAATAGAGATATTGTAAATTAGTTGTTTATTTTAGGTGTAAGAAATAAAAATGCATCCGAACTGTAAATATTAGATATAAATCAAAATTGATGTCATTACCAACGATGTATTATAGAAATAAACGAGAAACATTTGTTAATGCCATAAAATAAAGGATATTGTTTTTATTTAATATTTAGTTTCATTAAATCGACATTTACTATTATTTTCTGATAGTTTTATGTTATAAATTAAAACAAATTTTATATTTATCAAATGCAATCATTTTTTTAATTTTGGGGATAACTCCTTCAATATTAATAATCCTCCTACATTAATTAGCAGCTTAAAGCGGTAGGTACGCTTCAATTTCAAGTTATTACTTTGCACTTAATATAATATTATGATAATTTCAAAGGTAGTTTTTTCAGTGACTTATTACTTGAAGCTTCTGCTTTTAGCACAACTACAGGTAACTAATAATAACTTTTATAAAGCGTGAGCACTTTTTGTGCATTTTCTAGCAGTTGCAGTGTCAATCTCCATATCAAATGATACTGGTAGTACATGTACCGTCATTGTTCAGCTTTATCAATTATAGAACTTTTATGAAAATACTATAGGGTACAAAAAGTAACTACATACCTAAACTTCAATAAAAACATTCATTTTACCTAATGTAGATTGTAGAGTAACACTTCTCTACAATGTACAGTACATATACAAAGTAAACGTAGCTAATAATAACAATTTTGAGTTTAGAACTAAGAACACTTAACATGGGTATACTTTTTAAATTAAAACAGAGAAGAATTAGCAGTTGTTTTTAAAGTTTTTAGTAATAAACTTTTGGCATATTTTCTTTCACCAGATGGGTATACTAGTTAATTTAGATTCTTTATAAATTATTTTAGCTAACTATTGATATTGCATAGATTTCCAGAGAGATTTTTATAAATTCAAGTTAAAATATGGTCAGATATTATTTTGTCCAATCGTCACTTTAACTTTTTACTCCGACTCACAACATCGTATAAGAAAATTCTTTCCCGCTGTTTGTCCCTATTTATTTTTAAAACTACGCAACGCATTTTGATACTTTTTTTACTCTTTTACAAAATAATGTTGAACGAGGATGGTCTATGTTATGTTATGTTAAATTAATTAAGAAATACTGATCGTTTCAGTATTTTGCACCTGTACGAAGCCAGAGCCGGTCTCAATCTTCTAAGTCTTTACTTTATCAAAAAGGATTTCCTCCTTCCACGATAATAGAAGAATAAGTATTTGCGGTTTTGAAATTCACCGTGGAAAGTGACTTGTCGATTAGTGGCAAATGGAAAGTTGTCAGAAGGCGCATGGCGGCCCACCCTTTCCGATTGTTCGTCGAACATGGTTTTCAATTTAATAATTACGTCGCCAGTATTCCGTTTGGGGCGTTTTTAGATTCGATTGTTTTATTTCATTCCTTTCTCCGCATTTTCTTGGGGCCGCTAATGGCGCGAACGAATTGTAATGTTTTATTCGCCTTAAAAACTTACGGCCGCATTTAGAGACTTTAAATTATCACTTAACTTTAGAATATAGAGTTTGACAAAAAATGTATGAAATTAGTCTTAAAATCTTTAATTATTTTAGTAAAACTGACTGATGATATCACGCATCTAACAGATCTAACGACTCTATCAAGAGCCGACAAATTAAATTGCGACTGATTCTCTAAAATTTGCGTATTTTGTAGTATTAATGTAGTATAGGATGCGGATGGTGGCAAATTCTGAGGCGGTTTCATTTCGTTTTTGAAAATAAGTGTCTCCAAAATATAATATCATTTTATGAGATCTTTACTAAATAATATGAATTTTAGTTACTTAATGTATGAGAAAATTATAGGCTTTATCCGTCAACTTAATGGCCTCAAACTCAAGGAATCCAGAAACTTTTGAAATAATCATTAGGAAGCTGAATCATTGTTTAAAGTTACCATCTCCAAAGTGATTTTGAGTTCTCATCGACTCTACAAAGTGGATTTGTCTGTTCCAAATTGAATTCATTGTGCTTTTCATTTTCAAAAAGTTTATTCATTACAAATGATTTTAATTTCATTATTTTTGAAAAATAGAAGCGGAAGAAAACAAACGCTGTAGTGTTTTAAAATATTGTTTTAATAAGTTTAAAAGATGGACGTACAAATTATGTGCATAGAATAATAACTGCAGCTGTAACACATATTTAATTATGTAAGTATATGAAAATCATTTCATTTTACAAAGTAATCCTTACTAATATTATAAATGCGAAAAAGCGTATGTCTGTTACATCTTCACGCTCAACCACTTAAATGATTTTGATAACGTTTGGTATGGACATACTTTGAGTCCCGGGAAATTGTACCCGCGGGATAAAATATGAATTTCACTCGACCAAGTTACGGGCACTAACTAGTGAAAATATAAGATTCAAATGATATCCATCATGTCATCGAAGAAATGAAGCTTTCTTGGAATCCACGTGCTCTATTTTCCTATTCTGAGGAAAATGTATATTGTGGAGTCCTAACAATGCCGAGTCCACGTTATTAAAATATATTGTGGGGTTCGATTCCGGCCTCGGCCAGACGGGAGGCAATCGAGCTCGTATGCAACGTATCGGCAAATAAATAGAATCCTGAGTTATTAAAATGCATGAACGCACATTGGATTGGGATACGAGAGCCTGTAGGTCAGCTAGTAATCTTGTTCACATTGTGAATGTATATTGTATCAGGCAAAACGCATAAATGGCATTTTTAGTAGATGTGAGGTGGCCCGGCAAACGTTGTTATGTCATAATATGAGTAATTCCAGTATGAATAATAGATGTTGGCCAATAAGCACACAAAATTTAATAAAAATCTGTTCAGTTGTTTTGGAGTTTTTAGACTTTAACGTAATTATTATTATAAGATAAGGTTCAGTAAACTGGCTGTGCTATAAAAAGTACTCTTCATGCAGATTACAATTTTGAAAAAAATGTTTTTTTGGATGAGTACCAAACACAGTTTTTCAAGATTGTAATGTATTAGCCTTAATTTTGTACTCACCACTTACCACAAACAAATGGCATGAGTAGAAACATCTATATACAGTACACAGTCTTTGACATAATAAATATCTTGTATAATATAACGTAGGTACAATGTTAATAAAGCATATCGCAAGTAATGGAGTTAAAAAGTCCTAAAAGTACCCTTAAAATTTTGTACACTAATATTTCCATATGCAATATTTCATTTCAAATACATATTCAAATGTAACGAACCTACTTAACGGTATAGAAAAATCGATGGCATTACTTCGAAAGCGCAAGTAGAATCGAAATAAGGGTTTCCAATACGAGAAAATACACAATGAAATGTATGGCGTATTTGTGTGTGCTTATTGAAATGCTATTTATTTTTTTCTTTACGTTTCTCAACACACGAGGGGAAATAATCCCCCGCGAGGTAACAGTTATTGGAAATATTTCGCGTCTGTATCAAAACAAAGATTTAGCGATTACTGATAAGCTTGGCAAATAAAAAAGAATTACAAAGATGAAATAATGATTGCCAGATACCATATTTTGGTAAGCAGAGGTAGCGTATTTTTTTTTTCACAAAATTTCTGGTGTCCTCATATAGAGAGAAATGATGAAGTTTATGAGGGATCTGTAAAAAGAGTTTCGAAATATAGTACATTAAGTACATATTTTATAAAAGAAAAAAAGCTTATCATTTGAAGAATAAACACAAGTCAAAATTTATCTCTTTACCTATGTAAAGAGATTTTAAGCTCATGGTCAATTCACTCAATTGAAATAACGCAAGAATGATATAATGGTAAAGCACATAATAAAACATTGTTCCAAACGAACAAACAACTTAAAAACATGTGGCAAGCACGATGAACATTGCAGAATTTATAAAGCATTAAGAATTTCGTAATGACCTATACAAGTCGTGCCACACAAAGCGCATCGGTAGAAGAATCAGCGCTATGAAACTATTGATCATTGATGGCTACCTAACTAACTATTTAGGCAACACTGGCTTTAATTAATCTTGACAACGGCATTGTGGACGATAGACCATCATTAATCACGACATCAGCTTTCGGGAGGGAAAATTTGAATACCACAATGAGCACGTATTGGTCTTTACAGCAAAAGAAAATAAACTAACAATATCTATGAACATAATACACATGATTATTTTCGACACGACTTTAGACAATTTTGTCGTAACAAAATGTTAGCTTTGACAAAATATTATACTACATACTTAAATATTGTAGTTTATTTATTTATTTATTTTTATAGACTCACCAACAGAACAGCATTTGTGACATTTTTTGTACATAAAATTTGTTTACAGATAAAATGAGTTCTAATGACAGGTGAAGTACAGCGTGCGTATGTGACAAAAATTAGACGAGATGAGATGTAGTGAATATGGCTACGAATAATAAAAACTAATGGTGATAAATAACGATAGTTTCGTTCAGATATTATGGCGATTAGCGACTGTGTCTTAATTTATTGGAAAGATAAATAAAAAAAGTATGTACCTCTTTATTATTTTAATAAATGCGTTGGGTGAAATAAATATGATATTATGATTCGATTTGGCAGCATGAAAGCTATTGGTTTGTATGGATTATTACAATTTCCATATATTACCGACAACACAAAACATTTATAAATGGCAACCAAAATAATTGAACTCGACAATGCATTAAGGTTAAAAGCGGCGATAAAAGATTAATTAAACATAATTCCGATTCATCCATTACAATCCAAAACAACAATAGAGAGCGATCTGTCGCGATTCATATTGTGCCGCCAGTGTTCGCGGTTGTAAAAATTGCAATCGAATCATTGTGCTCTTACAATAATTATAATGATAAAAACACCGCAAATACACCCGAATTCACTCTATCTGCGAGCGATAATAAACTCTACGCGGATAACATTAAAGCAGATATTGAATTAGACGATGTAATTATCACAAAATCTTTCGGTGAAAGCATTTCAATCCTAATGATCGACGTTCTAAAGTCCATTGTCGAGTGAATGAAGTTTTTACGGGTACTGACCTCAGTATAAAGTATGAATATATTAATTTGTAGTGGCAAGCAATGACCATTGTTATAGTTTCTCTCATTGGGCGAGCTTTAATTGTTAAAGTTCGTCTGACAGCTCCGTCGGGTTAATGGTGTTCTTGGCGTTACAATAGTTATTTAACCTTTGTTTGGTGTTTTAGGATGAAAGGTTCACCGGGCGAATACTTCCACTCAGAATATACAGTCATTAAATCTTATGGGACGTAGCACTTTGACCTACAGATGATTTAAAGTAAGATGTAGATTTGTGCATAATTTCTGATTACGCTGTTATGTCGACAATAGTAAAGTTTGTCGTTACTTAGTAGGTACAAAACTATAATATTTATTGCTATTTTGGGCAGTGTAAAAATGGGTTTATGTTTGTAGAGACAAACAATTGCCAGTATAATAACATAGTTTAATTTTATACTAGCAGATCCATACGCGAAAGTATACATGTCTGCATGTCTATATGTCTGGTACATGTTCTGTTGTTCACGCTTAATCCGCTAAACCGATTTTAATGAAATTTAGTATGGTTCCTTTGAGGAAAAATGTACAGTTTCCCGGCTTCCCGCGCCATAAAGGAATTTCTGCGCAACGGAGTTGCGGACGACATCTAGTGTCTTTTTTATTGTAGCCAATACGCTGCACCGCGTCACGGTGCGGCGCCGTACCGTATTACGGTGGCGGCGTCGCGTCGTGCCGTAACACGGTGACGGCGCCGCACAGTGGTCCGAAAGCGCTAAACAGTGGACATTCGCGAAAAAGTTCGATTTTGGTGTGGACAAAAATACCATTCGATAGATTTTAAGAGGAGTAACAATAAATCTTTATTAAGTTTTTTATAAAAATGTATTTTTTAAGGTAAAAAAAATAATTACGAAAATGTTGTATGGGAAAGAATCTAATTTTGAACCCCTCTACTGCAAAAGGCTGCACGTAAATTTTCGTAATTTTTTTTCTACACCTTATATACCACTAGAACTTTACTTGTTTCAAAAATGAACCAGAATGACCTAGTAGTTTTTGCAAAAAATCTATTTATAGATTCTTTCCCATACAACATTTTCGTAATTATTTTTTTTCAGCTAAAATATACATTTTTATAAAAAAACTTATTAAGGATTTATTATTACTCCTCTTAAAATCTATCGGATGGTATTTTTTTTCCACACCAAAATCGAACTTTTTTACGAATGTCCACTATTTAGCGATTTCGGACCACTGTGCGCAGCGCCGTGTCTGATGGGGACGCAGCCTAAGCTTTTAATCAATAGGTAAGTATATAAAATGTAAAATTTCATTAAAATCCATTTAGTATAAAGAATAAAAAAATGTATTATAAGTAAAGTGCCTTCATCTTTTACCACTATTAACGTTTATGAAGGTAAAGATTTATGCAACAACGTAGTAAAATAACACAGGAATACAATAAGCAGATTTCACCATGTAAATATCTACATTTTTCACTAACAATGATATTATACTTATTTACCCTTATTGTGGGATGCGTGCAATAAATTTGACTAACAATATTCGTTTTGTTGACGACGAAAAAACCACACGTGGTTTGTAGAACGCGAATAAATGTCACCAACCATGTTTTGTGTAATTTATCTTTTTACAGCGTTTCCCGCATCCACCCTCGGATTTGATTAATGATGGATGGATTCCTGAATAATTACCAAGACTTTTAATATTTAAGTGATTCCGGGCGCTCTCAGACTGCGAAATTGCGATTTGCGACTATCACAATAGAGTTCAGAATGACATGGTAATTTCAGATGACCCTCGATTTGTGTTTTATTTCAAAAAGGACTATATTCCCCGAATCGATTTTTTTAAAAGCCTTCGGTATCCCCGGGGGTATAAGTTTCATTTTTCCTCAGCACGCGAGAATATAACCAACAAAGGCGAGAATACTGAATGCAAATCTCCACTCGAGTTTAAGGGTAGTGTGCGTTATTAATTTGTTATAATTGTCCCCCGTCTCATACTCGCATGTGGCATTTTTATTGCGAATTAGTAGCAATCATTAATTTTGTTTTTTCTTTTCCAGAAGTGTTTCGAGTGCGAGTTATTATATTCGCGCTGAATACGATTCTATTATCGATATTAAATCGTGAATCGTATCGCTTACAATGCAATTGTTTGCTTCAAAATACGTTCTGAATGCTTATTATTCTCTCCACAATAACGCCTACAAATACATATTTATTAAAATCTGAAGTGACTTCAATTTTCTTTTTCTTGGGGATATAAATAAATTGTATAAGCATGATCTGATTTTTTTTCAAGAATCAATTACATAACAATATTATTCGTAGTATTAAAATATTATCGTTATGATTGTTCTAGACTTTCGGCCATTACAAAAGCTTGAGTTGGTTTAGAGTAGATTGCGCATAAAAAAACATTGAACACTTATGTATTTTTCTCAAATTATTACAATTTTCTACATATTTTTCAATTGTTATTCTGTTTCAATGAATAAGCTTTGCCTTTATGGATGGCATTGTACGCTTGTTTTATTGCAAACACCTTCAACACAAGTCAGTAATTAATCATATCATTAAAATAAATTATTGCTCTGATTACTGAGGTCTGCGAGTCCCTCCCATAGTGCTATAATAAAATAATGATTTATTAAAATTAATATCATTTTGTACAATTGTCAATGGCATAATCGAAATTTTATTGCGATTTTCACATCCATTAAAGCGACCCTCTGTTTGAGGATAAATTAATTTGCATAGCCATTATCCCACCACGGGACCCTCGGCCATATGTAAATAACTTGTTTATTTGTCAAATTGAGTTTGGTTTTATTTAAAGTGTGCTTTAGTGATTGCAGGTTTAATATTCTAAACGCACAGCCCGTGTTTATTATTTTTGGCCGCTGTATTTTTATGAAACTCACACTTTGTGGTTTAATTATTAAATTCTTTTCAATGAATTTTATTTTTTAAATTTTATTCATATAAAATATAATGGCGAAAATTGTCTTTTTATATAATCTTATAAGTCAAAGCAGTACTTACTAGACTCACACAAGAGATTAGAAAGAGCTGTTATGACCTAAAAGCTCTGCCACAGACTAAGACTCTCCAGCAATATATACTAGGCCTTTACATCCGTTATGGATGATTTATACAGTATTTTTCAGAGCGAAGTAACTACTCCTCAAATACTGTAGTGCCTGGGACAAGATTTTTAAATGTCCGTATCCAACCACATACGGCATTCTCGCAACATAGTCGGCCTAGTCCAGAGGAAAGAACTAGTCAATACGTCTGGGACCAACTATGTGCGAGTTTCCTCACGATGTTTTCCTTCACTGTACGAGCGTCCGTATTATATACTTGAGATCAGAAAATGTCTCATAGGCACACGCTTCCACCCGGGTTCGAACCTACACCCTCTAAGAGTGCGAACCAAAGGACAAAGGTCTACCCATTAGGCCACGGACGCGCTCCAGCAATACCACCATGCATATTATAAACTTGAACTATATATTATAATGTTCACTATTTGTAAGCTTATCGCAGTTTTCAAATATTATATTCTAGAAGCCAACGCTTGCTTTACCATTCCCATTATTTTCCCTTTTTCCAATTTGTCCTAATAAATTTACTAAAATTTAAAACCTATAATCGTCACGCTAACGATGACGGCGCGCGGGGGAGGGGAGGGGGTTGCCGGGTAGCGAGGAGGGGGGGGAGGACGCAAATTGTTCCGTTCGAGTTGTCACCAAGAGACCGGCAGCCAAGTGCCACTAAATATAACGAGCTATGATTTATCGATTATTTCCTACGAAGGGAATAAAGCTTTAGGCATTTAATCACCATGACTCCTTTATTTTTACTATGCGTCTCTTTCTAATTGTTTACTTTGGTGAGGAAAAATTACACTAGGAAAAAATAATCTTCAATTCCTCACATCAATGAAAAACTCTTCAATAATAAAATCAGCAAAGAGACTAAAGTTTTATTAATTTACCTATGTTGCGAAAATGCACATTTTATTGTAGAAATTCGTAGCGATTTCGTAGCTCTTAATTCGAGCCGCGTAGCAGCTACTGTAGCGAGCTACGCGGACGTAGCACTGCATTTACTGTTTAAATAAAAATAATTAAGGGCCTGTTTCACCACTTCCCGATAAGGCTATCTACCACTTAACTTGACAGATAGAGTTTGGAGAATCTGTCAAATGAGCCTATCCGGCACCTTATTAGGAAGTGGTGAAACAGGCCCTTAAAGTTATTACAGTTTACTACCTACTTGTTATTTAAATATCTTTGACGCCTCCGTGGTCTAGTGGTTAGAGCGTCGCTCTCGACTCCGGAGGTCGTGGGTTCGAATCCCGCGTTGGAAACATGTTATTTCCAAGTTTGGTTAGGACAATGCAGGCTGATCACCTGATTGTCTGACAAGTAAGATGATCCATGCGTCGGATGGGCATGTAAAAAGTCGGTCCTGCGCCTGATCTCTCGCCAGTCGTGTCGGTCTTCCGTCCCACTGGGTTATGAGAGTAAAAGGAATAGAGAGTGCTCTTGTGTACTGCGCACACACTTGGGCACTATAAAATTACTCCTGCGTACCTGGCCTGGTTTCAATGAAACCGGCCACCGTCACCGAAACCGGTGTGGGGGAGTATTATCTTTGACGATCATAGAACAAAATAATAATTAATGAAAAACTGGGAATTAATAATAATAAGTCTAATATGACGTCATCCTTTGAGTGATACAATATTGTGTTGAAAATCCTTTCGCGTTGAACTGAATATGGGTCACATATTGTATTCGCTAACAAAGAAACAATAAGGACCTCAAACACCGAACTACGAACCCTAGATAGGTCTTTATTACACAATTTACTAGTATTATAAATTTATTATCTGTTACCTCTTTACAAATAAGTTACAGAACCGAAAAAAGTTAATATTATGAAGATACTTTATGACCCGGAACAAGATATAGGATAGTTTTTTGTCTTGAAAAAGTGGATCATTCCTACGTGTTCAAGACAAACTCCGGCGAAACGAAATTGCGGACAACTTATTCTACTAACGTATTCAATACTTCATGTCATTATTTCTAGTAAAGATTTAACGTGCGCTGCTTACTGTTTCATATTTCATACGGTCTGTTCATAACGAACCCTACGAACAACGTGACTTTAAAATAAGAGTCATATAGCTTACAACGGCTACAATAACCAATTTAAAACACATGCCCACTCCAAACTCTATTCAAATTTGAAGCACATCCTTGTATCACTGTTATTTAGCGTTTCAATATGCCCTTTGTTCCCGCTCATACAATTCACATTAAATCGTATTATGATATGATATTATTAAAAAGATACCCCGAATTAGGTACCATTCATTCGAAATCATTCGCGCGCGAAAACTGACGGAACTTTCCGGTCTTCAAGTGGTTTCATTCGGTCTTTGTTACTGTTGATACAGGACTTTCTATTTTGTTTGTAGGATGATAGAGTCTGTTTTTGTGAATACCATTTTGACGTTTCTTTACTGGTTTTCAAGTAGCCGCATCCGTTTCATATCTACACCTATTTAGTATTTTGTAGTGATATCTAAAGCACCGCGCCGGTACTTAACGATTTTTTGTATTATATTTATAAATCATATGTATTTTTCGTAGAGAAAAAACAAGAGGATTAACTTGCCAGCATTTATAAGGGAGTAAGGCGGCATTGATTTATACAACCACTATTTCGGGCTTACTCTTGCTAATAAATATATTAACTAGGCGGATATAATGCATGCTTTTACATCCTGACGATTTTAGTAAAATGTATTATGATGTTATATGCTGTAATGTGTCTGTGCTGCAATGTACTTTCTTTACATCATGGTTGCCGTGTGGGGAGCCCTTAACTAATTATTCAACGTCTGTTCTATTTGTGCATCATGTAACTTTTCCAACTTGCCAGGCAAAGACAATCAGACTTTCTGTTAAAATATTTTATTAAAAAGGAGTCAGCTATCTATAATCTACTAGAGATCGCCCAATGGTCGAAATTCGACCATAGTTTCAACGACATTAGGACTACTACCTATATTTTGTTAAAAAATATTGGCTTATCATATTTTTTTCAACTCTTGTCTCTGGGACTCAGTTGATCTCAGACTGGCCGTGTACAAGCATTGTCTAATAGTATCTAAGATTCAATAAAAAAACTATAATCCATTTTCAATTTGTCACCTTATTGTCAACAGACTTCAACCATAAATAAAAGAGTATAATAGGCATGATGACTATTTTTTTTTTCTCATCGGTAATTGAAGGACACTTAAAAAATAGAAACATCGTTGAAAGAATGACTCTGATAGCTTTAAAATTCACCAAGATATGACAATTCAAATATCTCATTAAAAAGACCTGCGCGAAACGCTCCATAGAAAGTGCTACGAAAGACTGACGTCAGTCTTTCGTAGTTTGTACGCAACGGGAGACAACTTTGTTCGACAGGTATATTAAATATTGCGTTTATGAAAGTGGTTTCATAACAAAAGTTGCTTTTAATTGCATAAGTTATCGAATTGTATACAAATATTAAGAAATTTAATTGAAAAAAAATTCGACTTGAATATCCAACTTTAAAGGCACATAACAAAAAAAAAAATCCTATCAAGCTGAAATTTTGAGAACACTTATTTTTACCGTGATTTCTTTATTTTCTTAACAAAATTCGCTAATCTTTGACCTTGTCATCATCCCTATTCGTATGTATAGGCTTGTCACTCAAAAATCTGTCATTTTTCCTAGTGTGTGTGTTGTAGTGTGTGTAATGTTTTATTTATTAAAAAAATGTGTGATAAAAGTATAATTTCAAAATAATATTAGCTCGATGCACTCCTTCCCCATATAAACTATAACTGTGCAAAATTTCATTCGCCTACGTTTCCCAATTTTTCGCCAAATGGGACACAAAGTTTTTGGCTCACTTATTAATATATAGATAGTTAAAACAGTTATCAAACGAAGTTAGGCCTTGGATATAATATCGAATATTTAGATCCGTTAGTGTAGTTGCCGTTTTAGGGTAATTCCCAACGCCCGGCATTAAACTATGCATTAAACAGACTTACCCCCGGGACTGGACGCGTGACTCGCCACTTCAACCCTAAAATTACTACCCCGTGCTGCTTTCACATAGCAGGTCTCTTTGTATACATTCTGTATAAGAAGGTACTGATAATGAATCGCAAAATATGAATTCACATAATTTTTAACCAAATAAACAATTTGATTTGATTGATATAACATCATTACCAAATATTATACTTAGATGCAACGGAAAATAAAATATAATAAACGAGTGTTTTCGAAGACTAATTAAATGTGTATAAAAACCTCTTTTTTCTGGCAATTTGGCTAGTAAGGTTAATCATTTTACAAAATATTTTACAACATTTTTGTTCTTTACAAAAAATTATTATCAATAGGTCACGTTCCTTCAAGTACCAGTCAATGTGAGAAGGCCCTAGCGTAAAGGGTCCTAAGATTGATTGTCTAGAGTTTTACTTTGAATACGTTGAGAGATATTTGAGTAAGATTACGTCTTGCAAACCTCTATAAAATATAGTTATAGTCAATATTATTATTACGGATACGGACACATAGTGCCATCTAGCATCAACTTGTGGAACCTCTCGGGTAATAAAAAAAAATTTAAGGGATGAAAAGTATACTATGTTCTTTCCCGCGACTCAAAGTATCGCCAACACAAATTTCAGCAAAATCGGTTCAGCGGTTTGGGCGGTAAAAGGTAAGGACAAACAAACGGACTTTTGCATTAATAATTATGATATTAGTAGGATATCATGGATTTGTGCCTCATAGCTACCCAGAAAGTATATTAAAAGGAAAATACTATTGACAGTACGAATTAACTATTGCTTTTCTCTTGTACTTAACCGTAGTTGGGTAAAAAGATTGCTTGAATTCTTGAATACTTATTATCGAGTCGACAAACAAAGAAAACTTTTGGCATAATGGTTGATCTAACCAAGAAGCTAAACCTTCGTTTTTGGCCAATGCTCAGACAAGACTCCATCTTCGGTACCCTGATTAAAGGAAAAAACTAGAAGCATTATAAATACAGCGGTTTTTCCCACAACCGTTTGTGGTTTTTGTTTTAACAAAAAAAAAAACATCAAGCAAAATGATAAAACCCATGACATTAGTAAGTAAACAATTACGAGTATTGTAAAATTAAATAAGATATTAGATAATAGAGAAATCATGACTAAAACCCACAAACCAGAGCTTGGAGACGTTGACAAAGAACGTGTGAACCAAGTTAGTACTAATTAGTTTGTGAAATATATCGCCAAATGTTATTTAGCTTCATGGAAATTATTGTTATACCAATGCGCTTTAATAAGAGCTTGACTAGCTTTATGAAATGAAAGGTACGAATAATAAAAACTATGAAAGCGAAATCATTAAAAATGCATTTTTAATGATTTTAATGAAATTTGATTTCTAGTTAAGAGTTAGCGAGAGAGTTATTATGGCAAATAAAATAGAAGAATAAGAAAAAGCTTTTCGCATCAGCATAATTTATTTCTTTAATAACCTATCACTTAAATACAATGTTAATAGTTCGTAACTGTTTCCTGTGGTAATTGGTAAGTTTTAGAATTGGTAACCTAAAATTTATCTAATATATGTATAAAATTCTCGTGTCACAGTGTACATGCGCACTTCCACAAAATAGTTCAACTGATTTTAATGAAATTGTATGTACATTTGTTAGGCCTGAGAATAGTTTTTTATCTACTTTTTATATTGATACTAGAAATATTTTATATGGTAAAATAACATTTGCTGGGTCAGCTAGTCACTTCACTATATCTTTTAGATATCAGCGAGTGCTAATGATGAGAGCTAAGCCTCCCCTAGATGCTTCCACTTTTCCCTATCCTGGGTTAATCTTAGCCAGAGATGCCCGGTAACTCGTCTGAAGTCGTCTTTTTTGCGGCCTACCACGTTTCCTTTTTATAGTGCTCCGAGGTATCCATACTGTTGTTAGTCCGTCCATTTTTCTGACTTGTTAACACCATTTCAGTTTTTGTTCTTTCTTATAATAATAAATCGTCCTTCACTTTAGTTATTTCTCTTATGTCTTTCTCACATATCTACGTATGTATATCTGCATCAGCATAAACAATTATAAAATTGTCACTATGCACGAGTACAACTGTGTAGGTGGTAATAATAGGGTATTATGGTTGCGTAACATTTCATTTTGTATGTTTAATTTGCACAATGTGACACCTACGATCTATCAGATATGGGGCCGTCGTATTCTTCTTTTGGTAGCACAAATAAGTGTCGACATACCATTACATGTGCCATTGTTGCCTAGTGTGCTTTAATAATATACAATTGTCGTACGTTATTGGCGCCTGAGCAAATAATGTTGCCCACAGCAAAGTTAATAAATTTTTTAGCATCTATTGTTAATGACAACGAAACTCAAATATTAAATTGACAATTTGTATTTTGTTACGCGGTCCAAGTGATGGCGCAATAGCGGTTGGCGAATATGTATTGATATGCTGGTTGTTTTGTTTGTTCATTATTGTATGGGCAAGCATCCCAGTGCCCTATTAAAAAAAAATTAGTGCTGCTATCACTTTGTTTTCTTTTATACAATTATTTAAAGTATTTACTCTACCATCCAAACAGTACTAGAATGTCGAAATTTGCATCTCTACAGAATGCAAAAATTAAGCCAGGAAAGACATTCCATTTAGTACCTCTCATAAATGGACGCTGTTAAGTACTCGTGTACTAATCCACAAAAAAATACACATTGAGTTATGAATGCAGCTGTTATGTTCTTTAGATGATTTAGAACAAGACTGCATTCAAAATTTAACAACAAAAAAATTGCGGGTTAGGAGTTAGGACACTATAATCTATAGGGATTTACAACGTAGCTTAGGTTGTAATTTTATTCTTCAGTAAATTCTAGCAATATAGTATAATAATATTATTCTCTTATAACATACGGCAAGTGAATATCGTGGTCGACATAGCCTTTGGTGGCTTGTGTCGTGTGATCCGGGGTTGTTTGTCACAATGTCGATTAGCGAAGCCTCGCGATTGTCGCCGCATTATGTAACGCACAAACATATTGTTTGGATACAAAGATCGAATACATTGCTTGTATTAACATTTAGCATGTCCTGTGATTTAAAATTTAGACTGTCGAA
The DNA here is from genome assembly GCF_905147365.1 of Aricia agestis. Lineage (NCBI taxonomy): Eukaryota > Metazoa > Arthropoda > Insecta > Lepidoptera > Lycaenidae > Aricia > Aricia agestis. The sequence continues at coordinate 11,785,692 of NC_056406.1, forward strand.
CCAAGTTACAGACTAGAATAGTATAAGTATATGGTGACAAATAAACAGAAATTTTACTATAATTTTTTTTTTTTTTTATGAAATAAGGGGGCAAACGAGCAAACGGGTCACCTGATGGAAAGAGCAACTTCCGTCGCCCATGGACACTCGCAGCATTAAAAGAGCTGCATGTGCGTTGCCGGCCTTATAAGAGGGAATAGGGTAATAGGGGAGGGTAGGGAAGGGAAGGGAATAGGGGAGGGTAGGAAAGAGAATAGGGTAGGGGATTGGGCCTCCGGTAAACTCACTCACTCGGCGAAACACAGCGCAAGCGCTGTTTCACGCCGGTTTTCTGTGAGAACGTGGTATTTATCCGGTCGAGCCGGCCCATTCGTGCCGAAGCATGGCTCTCCCACGTATAAAATATGTTATCCTGTAGTTGTCCTGTCCATGTTTTGCGTGAAAAAAATAATTGTTTGTGTAATTGCTGAAATTTGAACATACGACATCTATATAAGTCAACACTATCACAGACTCAATAATTTCGCATAAAGAACAAAGAGAAGTTACGATTACATCGGATGATCAAAATTTAAGTCTACACTTAAATGTGTATCTGACATACGCATGAATTCAATTACAAACAAAGGTTATAAGTACAGCATAGATATTATACAACTTACAAGTAGCATTTATGAGTTATGGCTCACCATTGTTCAGACGAAAATGAGACAAAGAGATCAGATTAGTGGCAGCTTGAGATCGATCTTAATACTGTTTCTCGAGGGCTAGCAGCCCGCTGCAACGAGGAGGGCTACTCCGAAGTGCAAATTTCATTGTTTCGGCCGTATGATCGGGCCGTTTCCTTATCCTAAATACTTTTGAACGAAAATTCGGGCCGACCGAAGTTTGTCGTATTGTACCTACGAAGTTTATCACGTGACTACAATAGACTATAGGGAGCCCGATGTAACTTCGTAGTAAGGCCATTTCTAAACTTCGGACGGCTTTCGGTCGGATCCGAAAATTTGAATGCCCCGTTTCGTAGTAGGCCTCCAGGGTTCCATGTCGCAAACAATATCCGTTTATTTAAATCTGTGTCGCATTAAATGTGATGGATTTCTAAAGTTTATCTCGATCCAGATAAAAGAATGGCTGCAGGACCGAGTGTTTCTTTGTGTGTTGTCAATCATTCATCAATATGAGACGTGGTTGCAGTCAAATGGAGTATTCAAATGCAGTCCAACCATTTCTATGCTATTTCAATCTGCATGGACGATGAAGACTGGGCTTACTTCAATCGATTCTTGGATGATCTAGAATGTTAAGTAAGTATGAGTACTACCTATCGGCGCCAATAAATCTAAACATAATATGATACTTCTAGAGAAGATAAATGGTATGCAAACATTTGCAGAGAAATTACAATTTGGATTAAATTAATTTTTACAGCCAATATTTATACTAATTAGGATAACCCTCACAATACCGCATGGGGTAATTTGGTCCCTTAACGACATAACGCGAGCTTACCCATAGCTCTTAACGCTATAGATTTAAAGGCCAAATCCGCGTCTTCAAAGTACATAAAGGTGCATAACGTTAATATTATGTGCAAACAAATAGTTAAATATTTTTATGAGAGATCGCTCGTAAAAGTTGATTGAAGTCCCGTTTAATAACTGCAACACAACAGGATAAGTTATTGGCGTATAAGCGTGTGATGGTTGTATTTTATGACATTCGTTCAGTATTATAAAAGTATTGAATAGTGCTTTCAAAGGTATCCTAAGAAATTGTTTGTGAAAGTATAATTTACGAGCTTGTGATGTGTTTCATTGAAAACTAGGCATTTAGTGGATAGTATTATTTCCAAAGATTACAATAGTATTGTGTCCGTAGGTTGTAATTAATATTTAATTCTTATCGGGTCTACCTATTCGTCTTACAATTAAGTTTCACAACAAAGTTTTTGAATAATTTTTTTCATCAAAAGTGTTACCAGGTGTCTAGATAAAAACTATGTCTACGCATTTAACTTTTTGATGTTATTCATTTAAAACTCTTTAAGGATTCAAATGTTCACAAAACATGTCATGCTCCCGTCAAAAACACACAAGTACACGTCATAACGATTTAATATCGAGCAGCTCCACGTACCCTACAAATCGATACAGTTTTCTATTGTCCCGGTAACATCGAGCCATGGGAATTTCAATCATTGCCCCAGCAGAAACAAGAACAGAAACAGTGATCCGACAACAATGCCCACCTGAACCCTTCCCTTGAAGAAATTTATTAACTGGTTTCACATAATACGTATTTAAAATACATGTGTCCGTGCGTATGTGAATACATTATTGATATTATATGATAGTTTATTTTAGCCGACGTTCTATTGTCGGGTCTTAGAAAACATTTTCGTTTTGTCACGGCCGGCCGAGGGTTAGGTTTCGGACGAATACTTTGTGACGGACGGGTGTCGCTGGACGGGAAAGGAAACAAAACGAGCGCCGGGGATTTTGGTCTGAGTCGTTAGTACGGGTCATCGGCCCCGATGCGATTTGGGACAACTTTTGACGGGCCCGTCACTTTTTATTATTACGTTGATTGACAAGCTTACCTTCCTCGACTTTACAAAATAACAGCTCGCATTTTTACAGACACAGAGGGTCTGCTAACAAGTTTCAAACTTTTGCTGCTTCCTTTTTTAATTTGTGTGTTGACGATGGCTGACCATTGTCTTTTTAATAATTGCACTGTGATTTTTGCATTTCCGAAAAAAAGTAATTTGCTTTTAGATATAACGTCTTAAGTGACAAACATCTAAGCTTTAATGTCGCCGCGTAACAAGAAAGTCATCAGGCACTGTGAAATTTCGCGTGTGCCAGCCACAGAGTAGACCCTTGTGGTATTCCAAGAAAAGGCTACCAATGTTACACTAACTAGTGTGTTTGCGGATGTCGTTAGCGGCGTTGTTCAGGTATTGGTGTGTCAACACCTAGCTTGTTTTGGAACCCGATAATTACTGGATAAAGAGTAGAATTAGTTCGCTTTAGTGACACGCTAGTTAGAAACTACTGTGTGATAGTGTGTCTCTCACGTTCTTACGTTTCCCTATTAAAAGTTTCGTAGAAATGGTCATTCTTCACAGTTTTATATTTTTATGTCTTGTCTAGATGGATTGTGAATTTAAAGAAGTCTGACAATCGTTTTGAACTTTATCCTTCTATTCATGTGAAAGTTTGTGAGTATAAATTTAGTATTAAATATTAGTTATGAATCTTACTCATAAAAACTATACTTCGGATTTGGATGAAATTTGAAAAGTTGTAGTAGTTTAGGCATTGAAATAAATAACGCATCTAGACTACTTGCATCTCGAAACCGTTCAGTGTTACTAATTGCAATGGGATGCTATTATTTGCGCGACTAAAAAAGCGGGCAAATCTAAGTAATATTACATAAGTGAGTTCGAAGGTGTTTTTTAGATTTATAAATTAAGTTTCATCCATACTAATATTATAAATACGAAAGTGTGTCTGTCTGTCTGTCTGTTACCTCTTCACGCCCAAACCGCTGGACCGATTTTGCTGAAATTTGGCATGGAGATACTTTGAGACCCGGAAAAATGTACGGTTCCCGCGCGATAAACTAATTTTGGCACAACGGAGTTGCGGGCGTCATCTAGTATCAAATATATTACATCCTCATAACTGAGTGGACATATTTCATATCACAATCGCTAAACAAAGCGACGAGAGCTTGGGATCGCTACTCGTTAGTCCTTTAGAGGGTTAGGTGGAAGTGTTAATTTGGTCAAATAATGATCATAGCCCCAGTTAGTAGCTCTGTGACGGTTCCGAGAAAGGCACGGTGGGTAGTTTACAAAATACCCAAAGACTTCTGTTATACGCGTCACTATAGGAATACTAGTGGCGTAGAGCCTCTATAAGTTATTCTTTAAGCGATAAACTTTTGTTTAGGACCAATTTTTTCTAAATAACTTGGTACTTACTTATTAATTGTTTATTAATAATATATTAACTACATATTTATGACCTACCTATATTTCTAACAATACGAGGATATACGAAAAATTATGGTATTGTGGTAGAGTCAATTTTCAATAAAGCCCGTCGGTACACTCGCAAAGAAGAAATTTAGTTTTATATTACATTTTCAATTAAGATATAGAAATATAGTTTAGCATAGCTGGTATATCATAGTTTATTCGCATCCTAGATTACCGTAAGAGCGGAATTTTCTTAATATTTATTAAAGGGGAATAAGTCCTGAAACTACTCTATGGATTCCATCCCACCACCAGTGCTCGTGGCACCGTCCATTACTTAAACAAACCCGGATCTGTGTGTAGTGCCATCACACCCACGTGGGGTTGGTTCCTAACGTCACTGTTCCACTACGTTACTGACTCTCTTACTTACTTTTCTACCCCTACTGTATTGCCGTATACTTCAGTTTTTCGGAAAAATGTTAGGATTCAATTAGAAATATTGAAAATATATAATCATACTTACAAACCTATACTAACACATATAATTTAAGAAAAACCCGCCAAGTTCGTGCTCGCGCAATATAGGGCTCCGTAGTACCGCTAGTTTTTGATAATATTTTTGTATGGTTAATGAACGTACCAGTATTCCTAGGCAGTTGATAGACCAACGTCATTTGGTCGGATCATGTCAATTCAATGTTAATTGTAATCTGTCGGCTGGGTTTGACGTAACGCGACCAAACTACGTAGGTCCTCCATCTGCCTAGGAATCAACTTCTCTGATAGTACATTCATAACGTGTTTTACACTACTAACAGCATCATCTCAGTTTCGTTCAAATAGGAATTTGAACGAAAAGTTCCTTTATACTTCGCCGAATACATTTTTTTAGTTGATCGACTATTACTCAAAAACTTATGTACCGAGTTCTCTTAGACGTGATAGTTTTCCTTATAAATTCATTATATATATCCTACTCCCGTGAATTTTTTTCACATTTTCAGAAGCAACTGTTTAGCTGGTAGAAGGGGGGACACTGGACTCTAATGATTTTTTCCACTTTAAAACTTCATATTTCACAAATGGATACCTAAATCGGAAAATGATCTTTGAATACTAGTAATATTTTTAAAAAACCTTTTTAATGAGTGGTGGTGGACGCGAATGCAACCACACGGTGGGGTAGACGCGAAAAAAAATCATCCCCGTACAACCTACGAGACAATAATCATTATATTTTATTGCATTATGTAGTACCTCTTCTAAGTGACTGAATCCCACAATTTAGAACCTTCGAGCTCGTGTAATAGAGTCATTAATCGCCTACGCAGCTTCTAAGATTAACCTGTATTTGTACATGGGACAGGAAGTTGACAATATGATTTTGGACCATTACCACCATCGCTTAACACTTTGGACCTATCCAGAAGCTAAGCTCTGTTACATGTTTGGATATAAAGTATAAGAAATAAGGCAGAATCCATACTCGTCCGTACAAATATTTTAAATGCGAAAGTATATCAATTAACAAGTCATATTTTCACGCTGAAAGCTCAGAGCTGATTATAATAATATTTGTTCAAGACTTTTAGCCATCGTAGCTTGTTGAATATGTACCCGTTTGACTGTAAAAAAAAATAAAGATACGGTGATAAAATATAGCACATACTTTGAAGAAAATTAAAAATACTTTCTACGAAAATGATCAAGCTTCTTCTTGAATATTTTTAATTGAAAGAATATTCTTAATTTCTCATACATGATACACCATAGAATGACATGGTACATTGTGTGAACACAGCCTTAGTTATATTTTTAGCTCTATAGTGTGAATCGTCATTGAGGCACCAAAGGGACTCAAAAAGGAAATCACGAAATTTTCTATTGGCTCATGTGTGTTTGACACTTCATGTCACATAGGCTGTATTTGCTCAATAAACAGGCGGACGCTAAGTGATAACTATGTCGTATTTAATTTGAGTTTGGTCACTCGTCATACGCCTACTTGTGTGTGTTATGTTATAGTATAATTTGTGTGTTCAATTGTCGTGTAAGAATAAAGTTTCGATTTGGAAATCCCGATTACTGGAAACGTATAGGTAACAAACATGATACAAAATACATTTACGAGCCTAAAAGAAAATGGCCAGTGTAAACCAAAATTGAGTTCCAAGGTTACATACGAGTTTCAAACTAAAGAGATTTTTTTTGATCCTACTTCAGTTTCTTTTGTATAATTTTTCCGGTATTTGAAAATTACGTCTTGAACCTAATAATTGAAATATTATACTTTACGCATTGTTCTTTTAAATTCCACGCCTTTAAAAACTTAATTTCCTTTAAGCCTTAAACAATTTTTATTGGCCACTAAACAGTTGTTAAGAACGAAACTTCGCCGAGGATCGTAAAGCCGTGTGTTTATGGCGCTGAGACAATGGCAGATAAATAATGAAACTGATCGAGACCGACACGGTTCCGAGCCGACGTGCCAGGGTTGCCAACATCGATGACATTTCCCCTGTAGCTTGTAGACTTGGTATGCAAGCTTTCCGTAGACGCGGCAGCCCTACGCTTCGGCAAATACGCGACGATGCGGTTCGTTTTGGCACAGTCTTCGTGCTTTGATTGCTTTCATCTGTGAGAATGTAACGCAAACATTGTTTGAAATTCCAATATGTAGTTCCAAGTGAATTTTTTATGGATGTAATTAGTTTTTAGAAATCGGGTGGGTACATTATAATATTGGTTTTATTTAACGATACCATGACAGATGATATTTTGATTGCAGCTTAAAGATTTACGATTTAAACGGAATTTATTAAATGGTATTTATAGCAGGTAGCTTCAACTATTAAATTAAAGTAGGCAGTCATTATTATAGTGCAAGGAATTAGAGTTTATTAGTAGATAGTCAGGAAGTACTCGCATTCTGATATTATATTAATATTATGTGCTCAGAAATACAAAGTTACAATATTTATATAGGTATGGCCTCTAATTTCATTATTATTTTATACTGGTTGTACCATCGAGTAAATTGATTCCTAGGCAGTTGACGGACCAACGTCATGTGGTCGACTTATGTGAATTCAATGTTTGACTTAACGCGACCAAATTACTTAGGTCCGCCATCTGCCTAGGAATCAACTTCTCTGATAGTACATATTATGTATAATTGGATTGTGCTGTTATAAATATAATTTTACTGAATTGAATCAGGTTGATCACGACCTTACAAAAGATATTTTAGTGTACCAGGTGCCTTTGTAGTTTGTATAAATACTAGATATTACGTACGTATTCCCATAAAAGCTACCATTAACAAAAAATCATCAACGGACATGAAATAAAAAAAAATATCAACCACTCAAGTCTCTATCTCTGTATCTAGTACTAGATACTTACTGTAAAATGTTTAATGTTTAGCCATATTATATTCTAGGGATATGTTTGTTCTTCATGGTGAAACTGCCTGAGCGAAACGAGCGTACATAATATTCAACATCAATTTACTTTATTGCATATTCTGTTAATCAAAAATATCACTAATAGCAGGGAATTAGACAAGCTCGTTCGTAAAAATGTCGCCAGCTCCACTCCGAGAACATTCTGCGGATTTATGCTGGCATTGGCATTGATACACTTGACTAGATAAAGTCTATCTCATATTTTTTGGTCCCTGGACCTAAAAGAAGGCGTGGTTGCATAACAACTGTCACTAAAAATCCACCTCTTGAGAGGCTTTGAATGTTTGCTCGTAAGTTGTAGATATTGGTATAGACTATAGCTGGTGGTATTGGTTTCTTTTAAACTTTTCTCTTTTTATATGAATTACATAGAAGATATCTTCAAAGATTTGCTTATACGACACTTTATTTTTTTTACTTTTATAACGTGTAGACACCTAGTGTGTCTAGAAATAGTTACAAATATGGCAGTGACCAAGGCAGTCTGAGCAATAAACCTGGTAATATAGCAAGTTGAGTCCGACAACAATTTCGCCACGGCCTTAGTGACTTGTTAAAATTTCTTCCACTCATAATTTCTATTTATTGAATAAAATTGTGATATATTTAATATTTTTGTGCATTCTATGTTAGACTAGATGCCGACATTATCAAATGAAAATTATTTTTAGTTAACTTTCAAGGAGGTTCCATGTTCCACTATGGATGTATTGTTTTTTACAACGATGTAAAATGTAAATTTTTTTAATCCAAATAGAACAACCCTTTATCCAAATATCATCGGAATTATTAGCAAGCGTTCAGGCGGTTCCGAAACAAATGGACAGGTCGGTACCTCGTAAGCATATTGAAATATGTCCCATAAACGGACCACAAACCCAAGTGGTTCAGCCTAACAGACGGACTCTTGACGTATGGCTTCATTTGGCCGACTTCGATATATTTTTACAACTCCGTTACTACTGCTACCTCATCCGATGTATAATCTTAAGTCAGCGGACGAAGGTTGCAATTTAAATGCAATGTTACTGAAAAGCTGCAAACGTAAGGTTGTTTTGGCGGATGATTTCGAAAAGGTCCGACCGCAATGCAATGAGATCTCGTTGTATTGTGGAAAACAAAGATACATTTTGTAGGCGGGGGCGTGATTTAGTGAGTCTGATTCCTTGACATCATAATCGTCCTGATGGACCAACAACAAACAGTGCTATGGTTTCGTCATATTGTGTTGCTATATAAGTCTATACGATAAGTGAGCTTTTTATTCTTATATTTTTTCTTCATCAATGTAAGTTCGCTCTGTTCGCAAAGTTTACTTTCATTATGTTCCTTAAACATTCTGTACTTTCTTCTTAAAGTATTTTCGTTTCTATCTTTACTATCAAAATGTACTTTATAAATAAGTTTAATATTTCCTGCTCACAAACGATTGTAGAAGACGAAATGACTAATTACTTTATAGAAGCATTTCAAAATTAACAAAATATGTAACAGTCTTATTACCACAGCTAATTACGAATTAATTAAAACTTTCGTCATTAAGTATAATAACATAATAGTTACGTGTACTAAAAATATTTTTATTACGAACGCACAAAGTTTAAAATTCAATGAAGCCATTACTTAATTCTTTACTACACCGAGAGTCATAAAAGCTGAAACTTAGTATTTTTCGTTGGATTTATTCTGACAAGGCACGAGATTACCGTTTTTGTTGTGGCATTGTTCGTGTACAAGTGTATTTTATTAGCTTTGAGTAATTAGACAGGCTTTCGAAGAAGCCTGGGCCTTTGAGATGGTAAAATCTATTTCATTTATGAACTGCCAATAATATCTTATAAGTGTTAATTTTATAATCACTCTTTCTTTCGATTTTTAAAGAATATTAATATGTATTATTTTTTATTCATTATTATCAACATGCCCGATGGTAGTTCACGGAGGGTGAAGAAGAAACAACATAATTATTAGTTGATTTCAAACTTAACCAGACACAATTTGGCAGTTCAGAGGGGCTTTATAAACTTACACGAGCTGTGAAATCGAATTCAAGTATATGGGAATAGTCTCGACCCGCGTGACTATCGGCCGTAACTCAATATGCAAATGTCGTCTAAGGCCGGAGGGCGTCACGTGATTTTCGCGTAAATCCCGCCACTGTGGACCCACAAGACGTATGGACTCCCGCTGCGGAGGACCCAGTACGTGCTGCTGGTACCGGCCAGTAACCTCCGAGAGCACCTTCATGCCGACGGCATAAGATTCAATCTGATTGAGAAAGAGGTAGTATGAAATATGCGAACGGACTGCACTGTAGTCTGTAGTGTAAGGTAAGGTATACTGTATACATAATATTATATTATTAGAAGTAATAAGATATTATGTTAGAAGATGTCTTGCGAATCTTACGATAATTTTTTGTAAGTCTAGTTGTTTGGACAAAATATTCAATTATTTCAGCTATATTATATTGAGCTTTATACATTATAATAATAATATGACGAAGCCAACCAACCAGCTTTCTACAGTATTAATAGATGCGAATACAGTCGATTTTAAAATACATACATAAATTCAGTAAGTATGTAAGAACTGTGATAAGTAAACAGTTGACAGTGCATATGAATTATTACCGGAAGATGTATATTGTATGTACAATACTTTTAAATGACCAGTTTTATTCAGTTGAAAGTTTCTTGATAGTAAAATTGTACAGAATAGTTGGCACATGATTTAGAGATATCTGGAGGCTGTGAATTAAATAGATTTATAGAGGATCGCCTAAGGCTTAGAAATAATGTAATATATGTATTATGTATTTCGTGATTATCATAATGTAAGGGTCCCGTTACATAAGCTGTTTATAAGCAGAAGTATCGATCTAGTCTCTAAAACTAGCTTGCGTGTGAGCTGCTAGTACAAGCAGCAACATTATAACTCCATCCTTGTCAACATTTTGCGGCTTGGTCTGCGTCTGTAAATCTGTCTGTTACCTCTTCACGACCGAACCGCTGAACAGATTTTGCCGAAATTTGGTATGGATACACTTTCAGTCCCGGGAAAGGACATAAGATACGTGGATACGTTTTTATACGTGGGAGAGCCATGCTTCGGCACGAATGGGCCGGCTCGACCGGATAAATACCACGTTCTCACAGAAAACCGGCGTGAAACAGCGCTTGCGCTGTGTTTCGCCGAGTGAGTGAGTTTGCCGGAGGCCCAATCCCCTAACCCCTACCCTATTCCCTTCCCTACCCTCAACTATTCCCTTCCCTTCCCTTCCCTACCCTCCCCTATTACCCTATTCCCTCTTAAAAGGCCGGCAACGCACTTGCAGCTCTTCTGATGCTGCGAGTGTCCATGGGCGACGAAAGTTGCTTTCCATCAGGTGACCCGTTTGCTCGTTTGCCCCCTTATTTCATAAAAAAAAAGAAAAAAAAAAAGATACTTCTTATCCCAGAAAATGTACGATTTATACGAATTTTGATGCAATGGAGTTGCAGGCGTCATCTACTATAATAGTAAATCTTTACACACTGATATCGAGTACCTATATTATATCGAAATATTCTCACCAAAACATATGCTAGTGGGTCTTTATTCGTTGATAGTACAAACAACAGAGTAATCCGGGTTCAGTTAATAGGTTCCCGACAATTGATGCTGTCAGGTCGCGTTAGTGTTTGCGATGGTTTTAAATTTATATTCATGACGTCACTCGTAGGTTAATCCTATCTGCGTGTATGAACCGTCAGCAGCAACATTAAAATAAGGGATGACGTTTATAGAAAAAAGTTGGTGGTGATCCTAGTTGTCCTAAAAGTGACACAAAGTGTATTAGAATCTTTTTATATATAAAAATGGATTTTCAAATGTGTTAGTCGCGCTAAAACTCGAAAACGGCTGAACGGATTGGGCTGATTTTAGACTTAATATATTCGTAGAACTCCAGGGAAGGTTTTAAAGTGACACGAAGTTCACCAGGACAGCTAGTTTCTTATAATTTTATTTCGTCAATGTATACTTATTATAAAGAGAAAAAGTTTGTGTGCTTGATCCGAAACTATACTGGTAAAATTTGGCATAGACTCACCATGTCCTTCGCCGTGGTCTACCTTATAGTAGACCACGGGGAAGGACATGGTACACTTTATGTCGTGGGAAAATTACGGTCAATCTGGCACCATTGTTTTAGTAAACCGGATACGCTACCCGGCTTTAATATTACTTTTACCCATTACCTACGACATGTAACGTTGTTGTTATCAAGACGCTTTTATTTGCCTTTCGGGTTTTTTGGAGCTGGATGCTCCAGATTACCACCCCGCTAGCTTACGCTACAAAAAATCGCAATAAAATAAAGACATCTGCCTGTTCTGCCGACGACACCGATCCTAATCTGTTCATGTCTATTCATATGTTATTGTTGCGAAACAAAAACTATAAGCGTCCCATTGTACGCTGAGTGACAAGTCCCATTGTATACAATTACCGAAACTCTCTGTTGAAACAAGAATACGCGTATTCCGTAAACTGATACGGGCAGATGGGTAAACTGAGGTGTTGATACAAACTCAATATTTGATTTGTTCTAGTTTAAATTACGTAGTGCGATAGGATACGTATATTTAATTTTTGGTGTAAATGGTTTGTTAAAATGCTTTCTCTTTCATTTATATGAAAATAAGGGTAACATAAAGTTAAGTTAAGCCCTTCACACTGAAATAAAGATATATTATGTGCCAATAGGCGGGTCCACATCAAGCGAGCCGCCTCGGGCGAGGCCCGCCGCGCGTGGCAAGCGAGCAGCCGCGGGCGAGGCGTGCTCGCCGAGAGCGAGGCGGACGGGCGTACACAGCAAGGTTGCCTCGCTCGAACAGCCCGAGCCATCGCTCAGAAAGACACGATGGCACCACACGTACGCACAGCCGTGGCAGCTTATGCTTTTATTTTGCTACGCACAACTATAAAAAATATGAGAATTTCGTCTGTATGATCCTAACAAAGACTCCATTTTTTTAGATCCTTAACAGGAATATTCATTTTGCGGCTGATTTTTCTCCAAGAATCTTCCTACATCCCTCTATCAGAGTTATTGGGATCCCTGGCATCCCAAAGCGATACATTTGTGGCGTATAAACTTATTAGTTGTCGACTCTGATCGTTCATTTTTGACCGCGGCACAAAATAAAACATGTGACGTCCACACTGCGCGAGGCAAACGACCGAGGCACCTTTGAGCATTTCCAAAAACCGACACCGCTCGGCTCGCCCGCGCGCGCGCTCGCCCGAGCGTGAGCATGCGCCCGCCTCGGGCGAACAACGTCCACACCAAGCGAGCGTACGGCGCATGCCACGCGAGGCGGGCCTCGGCCGCGGGGGCTCGCTAGGACCCGCCTAATCGCAATCTGTTTGATTACTCATTCCTATCGGGTTTTTTGGATCAATTTAAAATCTCATAAAAATATACCAGCTATTTGACCGAGCTTTGCTCGGTATTCGATAAAACACAAATAAAATGACATTTTCTAAAAATGATTCCTAGCTAGATCGATTTATCGCCTAGAAACCCCCTAACAAAAATAAGTGATAATACTTTAGGGTGTGTACGTCTTCCTTGTAGAGAGTTCACTGTGAAAGTTGCAGCGATGAAAGACGAATTTTCACGAAACGTCAAACCTGTCGAATATTTTACGCGCGCTATATGACGATATATATATATATATATATATATATATATATATATATATATATATATATATATATATATATATATATATATATATATATATATATATATATATATATATATATATATATATATATATATATATATATAATATTTCAAAAAAACGCGCGTAAAATGTTCCACAGGTTTGACGTTTCGTGTCGGCTATGTTTAAATTGAACATAACCGAACCGATATTGCTTATAGTCTGTCAAGAAAGTGAAGAAATTAAAAAGTGGCAACATCGTAGTGTCATCCCATTTTTCTTAGATTGATTTGAAAGGGAAAGACACTAAGATGTTGCCACTTTTTAATTTCTTCACTTTCTTGACAGACTATAATTGAATGAATTTAGTCACAGAAAGTTCATTCTAAAAGTTTTGTTTTGTTTTGAGGTTAGTTTTATGTTTCAAGTAAGTAATTGTTCAGTTTTTTAGTAAATAGAAATTGTAAACTTTATTTAAGAATGATAGTAAAGTAATAATATACTACTAAATGAATGCAAACCTTACATAGTTGTAACAAGGCTGATTAATGTTAGATTTGATAAGATCTCTGAAGTTCTTTTTTCATAAATGACTAATGAGGCTTTAATTTACAATGTAGAAGTATGATTTAATAAAAATATCTAAGTGTTATCTATTGTATTATTATATTATTTCAAATGCATGCATATAATAATTTCCTTTTTGATTATTAAAACATTCGCTAAATATTCGCATAATTTTTGCGAATGCGAATGCGAATGCGAATATCCGTTACGTCACTAATATATATATTTACAATACAAGAATTGCTCGTATGCTCGTAGAGACGCCTCCGTGGTCTAGTGGTACAGAGCGCAGCTCTTGACTCGGATTCGTTCGATTCCCGCGTTGGAAACATGTTATTTCCAAGTTTGGTTAGGACAATGCAGGCTTATCACCTGATTGTCTGACAAGTAAGATGATCCATGCGTCGGATGGGCATGTAAAAAGTCGGTCCTGCGCCTGATCTCTCGCCGGTCGTGTCGGTCTTCCGTCCCACTGGGTTATGAGAGTAAAGGAATAGAGAGTGCTCTTGTGTACTGCGTACATACTTGGACACTATAAAATTACTCCTGCGTAGCTGGCCTGGTTTCAATGAAACCGGCCACCGTCACCGAAACCGGTGTGGGAGATATTATTACAAGAATTGCTCGTTTAAAGATATAAGATATGTAGTTAATTTGCAACATAGAACGGCGATGAGTAAGTCATCTATTATGAAGACATCACAAGAGCTGCTACACATAACAAACAAAACATACGCGCTCATTAATTTTTCAGTCAGCCGCGTTACTAATGTCGGTAGCGAGACAATGGCTAAGGTTCTTAAGGCTGACCAAAGTTCCTATAGAACAATACACATACAGCCCCGCCGTGTTACACGCTCGCTGTTATTGTCATTTAGATTGTCGATACGTCTTGAATGATAATAATGTATCTTTGTTCCTACAGTATGTTGTTTGATCTATCTCTGGTTGATCTTGGAACAATTGTGAATTGGTTATTCTTCTTCCAGTTAGCCTTACGTTTGTTCTCAGAGATCACCTTCAAAAGGCTAGGTCTTAATGTAATTCAATGGTGTTAACTCGTGTTTTTAAGCTACTTGTATGTTACAAATAAAGTATGTTTATAACCTTGTATTTTTAAACCATAATTTTAAGTTGAATTTATTAAGTTTTTTTCGACAATTTAACAGGATAAGAGAAGAAAATATGTCGATGATGATGACAGCTTTAAAGTCCAAACAAAAACTTAAATACCCAATTGAAATAACAAAGAAATCGGCCGTGTACAACAACGGTTAGTCAATTTTGGGAGTGATTGTTCGAGATGACTTCTGTCTATCTACAGAGGCATTCAACATGAGACAATGTCGAGACTTCTGCTACGGTAGTCTTCATACCAGTTTGTACGATGCTGGTACTTCAGACCGCGATCGAGAGGAGCGGAGCGATTACAAAAATACCAAAGAAAGCAAAATTGCCGAGGGAAATCAAATAAAATTATCGAGCTTTTCCTCGGATAGTAAAATGGAAAAGTGCCTCACTAATAATACCAATAACACAAATTATTAATATTACATTTCAAAAGTTAAACATAATAAGTTGCTTTTAAATCTTTCAACTAAATTTTACTAGATGACGCCCGCAACTCCGTTGCGCCAAAATTCGTTTATCGCGTGGGAACCGCACATTTTTTCGGGATAAAAAGTATCCTATGTCCTTTCCCAAAACTCAAACTATCTCCATACCAAATTTCAGCAAAATCGGTTCAGTGGTTTAAGCGTGAAGAGGTTAACAGACAGACAGACAGACGGACAGACAGACAGACACACTTTCACATTTATAATATTAAGTATATAATATTAAGTATGGAATTATGGATTAGTATGGATGCCTTTTGAATGAATAAAGAATAATATGAATGTTCAATGTTTTCTCTACAATTCCATTTCTAACACTCATAGGACTTGTGAGTGCAGTAGGGTATTTGTTATAGTTCAGTCGCTCCGTCTTTCAACAAGTTCGGCGTTTTAGGGCCTACGTGTGTATGTAGGAAACAAAACGAGTGTAATTTTTAAATGTCAGCAATTATTGCTTTCAATTTTTTACGAACATTTTTGTGTGTAGGAGATATTATCTAAATGTTGGCAGTAATGTCTCAAGCCTATGGTGATTTACTGTGCCTACTACAATTAGGAATAATTTAAATTTTAATTATGTTAACTACGGTGTGTAAGTTTGTTATTTGGTAAAGTTGTTTTTCGCAAAAACTACGTTCCAGTTGTTATAATTGTTACTGTCAGTATTCAAGAAAGATTTATTAGACGTACATTGTAACTAAACAACAAATCAGCTTCTATAATTTACGTTACCTAAACTAGGCCTTTACATCCGTTATGGATGATTTATACAGTATTTTTCAGAGCAAAGTAACCACTCCTCAAATACTGTAGTGCCTGGGACAAGATTTTTAAATGTCCGTATAATTGTCCAAGCGCATACGCCATTCTCGCATCATAGTCGGCCTAGTCCAGAGGAAAGAACTAGTCAATACGTCTGGGACCAACTATGTGCGGGTTTCCTCACGATGTTTTCCTTCACCGTACGAGCGTCCGTATTATCAAATTCAAATTCTTTATTAAACATACAATAATATGCAACAGTATAAAAACTAGGTAGCGTACATCATGTCGTCTTATCCCATGCTAAGTAAAAACTTGTGTTATGGCAATCAGACAACAGATGCACGCCGAACAATTTTATCCTACTACTTATCATACTACACTTTATCACGTAAAGTCTCTTTTGGCAACGTGATTCGTTCGGGAGCCCCCCACGGAACCTCCGGTAAACTACACCGGTGGGCCAGAACTCCTCCACCTCGAAGATGGATAAAACTTGAGTCGGTACTCTCACCACAAAGGAACTGAAATTCAATTTGTGGCGAGAGTGTAGACGCTCCACCCTCAAGGTGTAGGTGGTCTTATCGCGGATGTAGTTTACGATGTCTTCGACCGTCAATGACCAGTGCAGGCGCGACACGTAGAGCGGCGTCGCGGGCACCTCGCTCCGCAGGCGCAGCTCGGGCACGTAAGGTGCGGTGCGGCTCCTCTCCACCAGAACGAAGCCCTCCTCGTCGCACCTCCTGCTTTCGTTCCTGTCGAGTCGAAGATGTGTGAAAGAAGAGGGCCTTGCGGCCCTCCTTTGCACCCCTCGATTTTTCCCGTGGTGCGGGGCAAGCAGCGCCGCTTGCATAATTTTTCTGTTGGGTCGATGGCCTCAATTTCGTGTCGACGTCACGCGGCGACGGCGGCGGCTGTTGTATTATGTACTTGGAATCAGAAAATGTCTCATAGGTACATGCCTCCACCCGGGTTCGAACCTGCACCCTCTAAGAGTGCGAACCAAAGGTCTACCCATTAAGCCACGAACGCTCTACGTTACCTAAAAGATCCTCAAATATATCTCTATACTTCATGCAAATTGGCTTAGGAGTTTAAGCGCGATGAGGTAAGTAGAACAGACAAAATGCATTTTGTAGTTTGAAGTATGGGCTAGTACCGTATAAATTGATGTATGTGCCATCGAGGAAATTGATTCCTAGGCAGATGACAGACCAACGTCATTTGGTCGGATCATGTCAATTCAATGTTAACTGTGATCGTTGGCTGGGTTTGACGTAATGCGACCAAACTACGTAGGTCCCCCATCTGACTTCTCTGATAGTACTATCAGAGAAGTTGATTCCTAGTCAGATGGGGGACCTACGTAGTTTTTTAGATTTCTATAGGCAGGATAATTAATATCTATGGACGCTTCACACCACGTCAGTCTGGCCCCGTGGTAAGTACTTGAAGGACTTGTGTTACGGGTACCAGACAACGGTAATATATATATATATTTAATACTTTTATACTATACATATTTAATTTCAGATTGTTATACACATATATAATACACATCCATGACCAGAAGCTTTTAAAACTTTTTGTTCCGTCAGCGGGATTCGAACCCGCGACTCCCGGCTTGAGCTACCAACAGCCCACCGCCTGTTGGTAGCTCAAGCCACAGAGGTCGTCAAAGGATGGCGGACCTAAGTTATTTGGTCGCGTTAAGTCAAACCCATCAGATCGATCACAGCTAACATTGAATTGACATAATCCGACCAAATGACGCATATCCGTCAACTGCCTAGGAATCAATTTCCTCGATGGTACACAAATATAAAATCTAGTCACTCGAACGGACCCTAAACAAAACACTTAATTTAATGAAGCGGTATATTTGCGACGCGTCTAGGACCGGCGCGGCGGCGCACACATTTAACAATTATTTCGTCAATAAAATTAAACAACCACTTAAAGAGGGCGTCGGTTATCCCTTTCATAAGGGATTAGGGATTTATTGCGAGGCCCTGGACAATGCATTTCACAATCGGCTGATTTCGTTTAAGCTCTCTGTTGAAGCTTTTTTCTGCGCTCTATAAAACGGCGGTTGACAGAAACACATGCGTTGATTTTTGTGATTAAAACAAATTAGTTCCTGGTATTTTGTGGGTATTACATTCCACATTTTGCGTCTCTCAAATGGTATCAATGGGTATCGTGTATATAAATTATATTATAATGAAGGGTGAAATGTAGTATGTAATCTAAAGTAGGTAATAGTAAAGTTTAGACTTAGGTTGGAAGTAGGTACGCAACAGATTTCGATGTTTTTTTTTTTAAATTAGTCATTCAAAGAAAGGTTAAAATTATATTATACATAATAAGTACGTAGGTATACGACTAAACCATAGAGATATAAAACCGTGTGTTTCTGATATCTATAGACTAAACAACGTCAGCTAACCAAGTCGATTGCTAGCATAATATAATGTTTACTGCAAGGTGCTGAGTTCCTATCTGAAAAGATCCTAAATAGATATAAGTATATCAAACATAAAACATATTATACTAGTGGTTGATTGTCAGCATATTGTGGACACCCCCGGGACACCCGGCCGGGAGACACTCGCGGAACTAACGAACCTCGAAGCATATTGTCTGCGCCGCTGGTCTACCCCTCCCCATAATGCTTTGGATTAAATACAATCTGCCAATGTTTTATGATAGTATCATCATTCGCGGTTATATTAGTTTGATTTTATATGTTGTAATTTAGTGTTTGTTGCATTATCTACATCATTATTGCTAACAATGTTGTAATGTAATATGTAGTTGTTAAAACTAGCACATAAATTATTACTTTTGTTAACACTCATATCTGGTTTTTCATAATTTTTCATTTTATTAATTGTTAAGAGATGGCCCCGAGCAAGCTTCTTACATCGAATCATTTTTGCAGTTTGCAATTATCATTTTAACTGGTGGTTGATGTTCCACAATATGTTATCTAATCATTTTGTGGAATCGATGTTTTAAATAAATATCTTAGAATCTCCTCGTAAATGACTCTCCTATGAATTTCATTTAAATTTTTTGTCCATCATTATTAAATCCAACTGGAATCGTCGTTAGACAAGATGTATTGTCCTAATTATGAAACCGTCTGTCAAGTTGACCGGTACAGCCCAGCACTTGCACCATAATAAAGCGACTAATTTCTTTCATAGACTTTATTTGTTGGTAAATTAACAATTCATTAAAACCGCTTTATAATGTTGCGAACCGAGTCGATTATACGACGAGATTAAGCGAAAGTGTCACATAATCAACCGCTTATCTAGTTTTCACTTAAAATATTACCTAATATTAGTCATCTGCGACAATGCTTCGTTAAGTTTACTTTGCATAAAGATTATGTCCCTCATCTTTCCGTTGCGACAGCACAAGATGCTTATCTCACCACGCTCGTATGCTCCTTATGTCGTCGGCCATAGAGGCTACAATGACGTGCGGGTATCGTCATAGATAATTAATTTGCCGGCCGTACGTCCCGTGTTTACATATACATATAAATCTTTGAGAAGCAACAATGAGAACAAACGGCTCTCTCACCTCGCTATAGCTTGTAATATGTTAATTTCTATTTAATATAATAAATTCGTGTGTGAATAGCGAATGTCCGGGGACAGGCGCATTGTCCCGGTGCACAATGCTTAAGCAACCTTCAATTGCATTAATCCATTTTATGGCGTGTCACGAGTTTTTTGTGGTACACGCTCATCAAGAGTACGGCTAGCAGAATACCAGTGTAGAGCTTCACTTACGACTAGCTTCAACTTATACGACGGTTTAAAGCAAATTATACAGTGATCCCGTTCTATTTTGTTATTTGAGAAGTTTGTTTAAAAATCTGTACTTCTCTTCTCTGTATTCTCTGGCCTCTGCAAAAATAGATGAATACAATTATATCAATTTTTCTAGTTGCAACGAATCATTTAACGAAATTACTATTTTTTACAAACTATTGAGTGAAACCAAATGCACATTAACTGTAAAATATATTTGCTACATGTCATAACTGCTCGTCGAAATTTTCTGCTAACCCTACCAGCTGTACACTTACATCTGAATTCCGGTCACCCTAAATCATTTCTAATTGTCATAGAAAAATCGTTGTCCATGTAAATGAGCTAGGCTAGACGAGATTAGTGCACTTTGAATCGCTGTAATTAGGAGATTTATATGCAAAGCCATCTCTGCGGCGCAGTTTATTATATGTTAAAAAGGCGGCGGGTACACGGGCTAATGCTAGTTTGAGTGGGTCATTGTGACCCAAATTTGTGGGTCACTCCCATTGCCATAGATTTATGACGCGTAATGATTTAATAAATATGTGATAAAGGATTTAATTTATGACTGCACTTATTCCCAGGAAGACCGTTGGCCAGCATCTGCTACGAGAAAATATATACCCTCAAGTATGATAATAATATATAAAATATTTTGATCAAGCATAAATATTTCTAAAAACAAATAGAGTAGGTAAGTGAAAGTAGTATCTAATAAAAATGCATAATATTATTTGATTTGCTTCTGGAAAAAGTCCAACAGTAACCTAAAGACAGTTGCCGTGGATTGGCACGCTACATAATAATAATATTTGCGCGTCTTGTGCAAAAACTGTACCCAATTTAAATTCAAAATCGGTGACTTATTGTCTATTCTGAGGGGTAACAGATAAACGTAGCAGCTCAATAGAGATAGAACGAAGATCTTTGTTTAGCCATCAAGATGTGACATTGCCTTTTGATAGAGCACAGTCCAACGCGACCTATGAACCGCCCTGTTTCTTTTCGCACAATAAGGATCACCCTGTCAATCAAATTCCGTTTTTTTTAATATAAAAAAAATGTTCTGGGAAGATTTAATTATAAAGTATTCAAGTACGAATAATTCGTGTCTCGTTGATCTGAGTATGAGAAATAACAGTCTATTTGTATTTTTTTAATCAACCCAGAGTCAATATTTAATTATTTGAATTTTAAACTTAGCGTATTTAAACGTTCTTTAAACATTATTCAATTACGGAAAAAATCAGTATAGTATTTACACCATCAATCAATAAAAAAAACTAGATGCTCGATTTGAAAAAAAAACAACGTTTTCAATTCTCCATTGCTTCCTTTCCACAAACTAAAATAGGGAAATAAAGTTTGTGATTTCAGTGGAATTTCCAAACGAAACTTAACCAGCGAAACCAATGCACCTTATTCGGTGTTTACAGACCGAAATTAACAAAAAAGAACGTGAAAAAGAGGGAGGAATGAGAGTCGTCGGAAGTTCTGTAACTCCGCTAAGGCTTCTGTTAAACCAAACTTTAAATTCAAACTTCCTCGATATTTGAGCCAAATTAAGGATTGTTGTATTTTAGTAACGTTTGTATTTCGTGGACATTTTTGTTAAGAAAACTTTTTCAGTTGTAAATTCGGAATTACATTTGCAAGAACTTACGATTTCATTACAAAACTGTTATTCCTTTGTACTACTTGTAAGGTAGAACTGAGATTAATTTAGCCCAAAGTCAAGTACGACATTAATGTACACAAGCACATATTATATTTATGTGATACGTTAGCCGTCTATGATTTTTTAATGAGTCACATATCTAAAGTGCGTTAAATTTTCTAGCACAATGCTGTATTGTATTTTCCGATATATGCTGAGCGGTACCAGATTTCGTCCCTCCTTTAGGCCGCTGCGATACCAGTGCATAGTTTTATGTTCCAGTATAAATTGATCTGTACAAATCTGTCCCATTTCCCCTCTAATTTCCAGCGAGTTAGCCGTAGTGAGGGGCTCTGTAGGTCTATTTATGCTGGCCCAGGTCCAATGTATTTGTCTTTAGGCTTAGGCATGGACGTTGTATCTGAGACAGGAAATTAGGTTTGGATGTTCGAATGTGATGTGGCTCTGTGGTTTGTGTTATGCTACGTGCAGTGTCGTAGTCTAAAATTCTGAAACAATGATAATAATATATACTCATATATGCTTCGTAGTATGTACTACAGTTCAAAACCAAATATGAACCTGATACAGGCTTGATTTGAAGTGATACAAGTATTATACTAACACTAGCTGTCCCGACAAACTTTGTTTTGCCATTCATAGTATTTCGCCCATATTATTTTATTGAAGTGACTAAATAAGTATGGCACCATGGCAACGTCCATCGCTATCTCGTCTCACAAAAAATGGTCGCCGTCAGTCTCGAGTTGAAATAATTTACTATTATTTATTCAACAAATGCACTTATCAATATAAGAAGTAGACAGTAGCCGACCTACTGAATATGCAGATAAAATTTGGTAAAAATCAGTAAAGCCGTTTCGGAGGAGTGACACAAGAATTTTATATACTTATATAAGATTTTACTTTCTGTATATACCTCAATTATATTACTTTTAAGTACTTATGTACCAAGACGACTTGAGATTAAACAAGAATTCAGATTAGTTCATTAAGTTCACATATCTACACTGAACGGAATAAATGGCTGTTGCAGTGTTGCATAAACTGATCCCTGTTTGTTCCACATTGAAATCGTCTTTCAGGGCACACAGGACAGAGGGTTCTGGATGATAAGAGCGCGCTAGATTAGAAATTCAGTTGTGGTTTCAACGTTTGTGTACCGGATATACACGTGCTACTATAAATTTTCTTACATCTCCAGTTGAATAATTGTTATGAATTCTTAAAATTTACGAACATTAACTAAGTTACGCTAAATTGACGTGAACCTATTTTTACACTTATTATTAAGTCGTATGAAGTAAATTAAATAAAGACTTAATATAATATTAAAATTCTAAGCATCTATGATCCAAGCACGATCCACACAGTGCTTGGATCATAGATGCTTAGAACAAGCCACCAGACGAGATGAAAAAGATTGATATTAAGTATGATATTTGGTGCCTAGTCTCATAGTTTGAGCCATGATAATTAAATCTATTTCAGGCGTTACCCTTATCCTAACGGCGCGGCGCTGGCGATGACTCAACATTACTCAGAATACTCAGTATTGTTCTGATGTGTTACTTCAAAACATTTCGCAGGTACTACTGACATTAATAATTTCACGCATATTATAATATCATCAGAAGAAACTTTTGTACTGAGATTGAAATAGTGATAATTATATTATCGCCTATCTTTTAGCTTAGAATTTTAGAGTAATGTTATGTTCACCTAATAGGCTGGTGTAGTAAGATAGTAGTAACTTTTTACTAAGACGCATATACTGTTTGTGAGATAGCAAAAATGCTGAATTAAAAATGAAAATATAAAACGTAATATTTATAATCATATACATAGTGTGAAACATGAAATACACATAAATATATGTAAGTCGACACTCGACTTATAATATAAAGCAAATATTTTAAATTCATATTATATTCAATCTTCAATCTATATATATAAAACTCAAAGGTGACTGACTGATTGACATAGTGATCTATCAACGCACAGCCCAAACCACTGGACGGATTGGGCTGAAATTTGGCATGTAGGTAGATGTTATAACGTAGGCATCCGCTAAGAAAGGATTTTGATAAATTCCAACCCCAAGGGGTTTAAATAGGGGATGAAAGTTTGTACATAATAATGCTTCTTAACGCGAGCGAAGCCGCGGGCAAAAGCTCGTATTATATAATTACATCTATTTACAAGAATCCAACAACTTTGTAGTATGCACTTGCATAATACAAAATTAGAACTAGTGTTGTCCACTTGAGGTAGAGCGTGAACCGGCGCTCGACGGCGATCAGCGGCGCCGCGGGACGCCCCACGTGGCCGGCGGGGCTCAACGCGATCATGCAAGAGAAGGGGTTCCGTTTTTATGCGTAACTGCATTAAATTAGACCACTGGCTCCCAACCAGTGGTCCACAAGAGCCAAAATATGGTCCGCAACCTACGAATGATAAAAACTAAGGAAAAGTAACTCCCTCAAAAAACATGCTCCACAATACTTGTCAAAAAAGTGTACCTTAGGTACATAATTCAATACATTTGCAATATTTAGGTGACCTTGAGCAGTACTAGGCTGATGTTACATGACAGATCAAAAGGAACCAAATTTAAAACGGTAATAGTATGGGAGTTACGATTCCTTAGTTTTAATTATTCGTAGTCCGCAACTCATTTTAAATTTGGCCCTAGGCATAGCCGACCTCGGGCCCCGTGAAGATGTAAGCTCAGAAATCATTTTAATACTAAAATGCCAAAGATTCCCTTTTCTTGAAAACGCTATGAAATCGCGAATAAGATACTGTCAGTAAGCCATAAATACGAAGGCGAGCAAAACCTGTGGTGGGTACTCCCATCTGTCATAATTTGGTACTCCCACTGTAGGACGCAGGTGTTGTAAAGTCACAAAGGACATAATGACATTGTCTGATATGCTGACAATATATTGCACAATTTACTTTCACCTTCCTTACCTACAGGTGTAAGCATCGTTTAAAGAATGGGATGGGATTGCTTTATTTTGTAAACAAAACCGAAATATATTGTTTTCAGAATTATCGAAGTTGATTTGAAACAAAAACTTCTTGTTTCACATTGTTAAAATTGAACACCGTCATGACCTTTCAATAAACACCAGCTCAACTAGAAAAGACTACAAGTATAGTCGGTAATTGCATCAAACATTGTTATACGTGTATTCGCAACTCTACAATGTAAACACAAAACAGAGGAATTTTCTGCAAGTAACGCTGCTAATAAACTAACAGATTACTATTTTCTTCCTAATAAAGGGGGCACAATACAAAATAATCGACGTGAAATAATAGAAGGGTGTATTAAAGAATGCTATTAACGGTACAATAATAGCGAATGGCCCACCGACAACAGGAGCAATCCCGATAATTCTCATTACATACAGATCTATTGGAGGTTGTCGGTCGATTCTGAGCGTATTATGCATAGCCGCGGGCGGTCTCGATTGTGGCAATCGAAACCTTTGTGGCACATCACTACCGAGTGAGCGGATCCCGCCAAAATTCAAATGTCATCGTTCCAATTCGAAATTCAATTAGGTGTAATTAATACGAGTTGTGTCGGTGGCGGAACCGGCACTGTTACTGATTTGAAAACAATGCAGCCAACACTCCGGCGGCGCGCTCAAAAGCAGTTTCAGAACGCAACTCATGCCGCTTCTTTCGGCTATCTATAACTATTAGTGTAATAATGATAAATCGTTTCTTCTTATGTTTTTGGTAATGATGGCTGCTCGTAAGATCTCAATTTGTAGTAAGATACTAGATAACGCCCGCAACAATAGGTCGCGCCAAAATTCGTTTATCGTGTACCGGGAACCGTACATTTTTCCGGGATAGTGTCCTTTTCCGGGACTTAAAGAATCTCCATAACAAATTTCATCAAAATCGGTTTGCGGTTTGGGTGTGAAGAGGTAACAAACATGTCTGTTTGTTTTTCGAATATTTATAATACATTTTTATAATACTATATTAGTATGGATTCCCAATCGGTATAGGTTACTTGAATTTAATTCTAATAGAACTATAATAATGTTCACCGATGTTTCTATTTTTGTGAGGTCTATCAATTACCAATAAGAAAAAAATAGTCATCATGCCTATTTGCCATTTGCCAATATTACCTATTGCGCAATGTCGTATTATTTTGCGTCTTTCGTATATTTGTATATTCAGTTTGTTAACATATTACAATATTGCTCCATTTTAGTTTGGCCTCCACACTAGTAACTTAAATTGAAAAACTTCGGTAGACAAGTAAACGTGCCAGGAGAACAACACTATTATAATTATTCAACAGAAGTTCTCGGTAGACAATGTGTTATTGTGTAGAACTTGTATTACAGCTGTGCTACAGATAACGACACGATAACGACACGATAAATGTTTAAATTACTAGAAAATATGTTTTTTTTGTAGATATAAGAGGTTTTCCTAAATAATTTTCAAATCCTGCTTAAATCACTATTTATATTTTTTCACGAACCTATTGCTTACTTTTAACTAAGATGTGATTGGAAAACTAAATTGAATATAACAAGTCAAAAGGCATAATCTTAGTTTGTAGACCCTGAATGGCATATAATGTGGAGTTTTAAAACTCATCTTATAACAAAAATACGTATCAAATTCCTAATATAACTTTTAAAAATTTCTTTCAGTGTATACGTGATCGTGTCGTCGGATGCGAACAAGCTAGTAGCCACAGATATGTACATAATTAGTGACCCGCGGGCCGTGGGCGAGTGTTACCATTACCGGAGTCGGAGGAACAATGCGGAGGTGTGGAAGAGCATCCGTCTTACAATGACGATGTGTTACAACTATTGTCACGATCTCTGTCCGAGCGGACGCATACATTTTCATATATGAATATTTTTTTAAACTTTCAGCTTTATCTCGAATTAAGACTGCACAAAAAATAGAGCATTGCCCAATTAATATCCATATAAATCATGAGATTTTATTACTATGTACTATGTAAGTGTATACTTCCTTTTATCATGAAAAAATGTATGGTTCCCGTACTGTGCCAAAACAAGCCTTATACAAAGATTATTTTTATCTGATTTGGCAGCATTAAAACAGTTTTTGTTGTTTTGTTTCATTGTAAATTATTGCAAAATCTTGGTAGATAAACTTAACAGGATACTAATTAAAGTTAGTAATAAGTTATCCTAAATTATTCCAAAGAGCTGAACCGAACACAGTATATTCAAGGGAAGCTTTGTGTCAAGTTTAATCTGCTGTTACGACAGTCTGTCTCTACTGACTAGCTCCCATTATTATCCTTCATGGAGTTTGCTATGCTAGAAATTCATGACTTTATCAAATTATGAGTATCTATCTATGTTTTCTTTTTATTTTCGAAAACGAATTTAATTTATTGTGCAGTTTAGGGAATTACCGTATATACTCAGCACCCTAATAATCCCGTCAAACGCCCCAAAAGAAAACCATTACATCACAAGATGTGGCACAAAGCGTCACTCATCTTTATACGGTAGGAGCACATCACACCTGCATTAAAAGTACCTTATTACGCTTTCTATGTAGTGTGGCTTATCAAGCCCACGCGCAAAAGGCCCAGGTTTTAGAAAAACTTCAAAGGTGGCCGGGAAATGTTTTCAACCGGGCTTTCGCCTTTTTTCAATGGCAATTAGTTAGCGTTTCTGCCGACGCTTGCTCTTACGCCTTATGCAATTATGACGTCGAGTAGTTGCGGTTACACAGTGCGGGAACATCGGATGTGGCATGTTTCAAAATCCAATAAGTCATATTGATATTTTGGTATCTTACTATAAGTAAAAGAAAAGTACCAATGTATATGAATATAAGTGATATAAATACAGAGAATTTTGTATTTATAAGTTAATAAATAAATTTAGTAATCAGTTAAGTTGTAATTCGTATGAAAGGTTTTAAACACTACTTATAGAGAAGTACGTACATAAAATAATGTTTATAATTTTTTTACTTGAACCTCGGTATTTATTGTGACATACGAATAGTTATAAAAATATACAAAATATAAATAATACCAGTGGTT
This sequence comes from Aricia agestis, assembly GCF_905147365.1. NCBI lineage: Eukaryota > Metazoa > Arthropoda > Insecta > Lepidoptera > Lycaenidae > Aricia > Aricia agestis. Next base: position 11,813,411 of record NC_056406.1, read on the forward strand.
TTAACATATTTTCTTTATAAATTAAACTAATGTTATAATATAAACAGATCTGTAACGCGAGCGGGCTTTTCGCACATCGTGTAACGTGGAGGGTGTCTTAAACTATAAATATTGATATAAAACCGAGGTCGTGTTAATTAAGCTTTTCACTCGTTTAATTTTTTACTCAGCTGAACCCGACTTTTGGTTAGTGCTAATTTATTTATGCCATTAATTAGCAATGAATCGTTTTGATCGGCGAAGCGGGGTATATATTATTTGTATTGGACGAACTAATGAAAGCTCTAGGGCCAAGCTTTCAGTCTAGGGCTTATTGGGTTTAACCATTGCAACATGCGGTTGCATGATTTTAACGAAATCAAAAATTAACATTGCAATTAGAATGTTTTATAATGATATATTAGCGCCGAACGCGTTTGTGTCTTTTCTATGACGAAAACAAAACATAACATAATAATAATATTTATGTCTACTAATAAAGTAAACTTTCACAAGATGTCTAAAGTAAACGTTTTTGTATAAAGTACTGCATATAGCTAAAAAGCATTAAAACAGCACCATTCAAATCGTTAGCTGTGTTTAAATATCAAACATTATATTATCTGTACCTAAAAAAGTTTAAAAGACAAGCCAAGAGATACTCAATATGATTAAAAGAGAAATTTTTAAAGCTAAGCCATAAAAACACCGTGATTTAGGGTTATAAGAAAAATAAAATATTCATTAAATTTGGGAAACTTCAAAAGAATTTTGATCGCTTTCCTAATGAAGACGATGGCGCTTTGTTTCTAAAGGCAGTTGACAAATTATAAAACAGACCCAAAATGTTGCAGAAAAGACAAATCTCATTAAAATTGTACAAACTTACCATAAACTAATTGGTAAAGCCCCGCATTATCCGGCTCGGTTGAGACAGAGTTCACAACGGACCGAGTTCTAATTAAATACGGCACTTTTGAATCCGTCAGCTTATCTGAGTAGACAATGAGCATTCAGGGGACTCTCGCGCTTGTGTATATTGTGTTAAAAGATATTTTGGTGTGAGAAAAAATGCTTTAATTGTAAGATTACTCGTGTGGGTGTGAGGGTTCCTTTGAGAGAGTCGGAGTCGAGTGAGCCTGCGTCGTCGGGCTCGAACAATGCTGGCTTGAAAAGGCAATTGATCTTCACAGACGCGATTAGCGTTTAAGGCGTTGACGAGGAAATGCAAAGTACAGGCTTTTGGTCTCGCGAAGAATGGGAAATCTTTTTCCATAAATGTCAAATCGCTTTGACTCTACTTCGCCTTTTTTAATTTATTTAATTTTGCTTTACCCATTAGCGATAAAAAGATTCACACTGTGTACGCAGACGTCATAGTTAATGAAATATTTTTTCGTTGTATGCCAGGCGACTAACGAATTTGACGACAGACAAGATCGGTATGTGTCCAATTTCTTTAAAGGTAGTACTAAAATAAAAGTTTTAGCGACCCTTGCCCTAATTTCATTAATGATGCTCTACCATACTAAGAACTTCTTCAATTACACATTTTCAGTTCCAATAATAATTATTAATTACAAATTGTAAAATACTTAATACAATCAATATTCAACTATCGGAAGTTGTCAAGAGTTTTCAATTTTAAATTTTCTCAAGTAAAGCTGAGAGCCACCGCATCTGAAAAATAAACCTTCCAATTAGGTGACTGTCAGCCGCAGGGCGGACGAGGGCTGGTACCTACAACTTTATACATCCGTTTAATATTTACTAACTCTACGGTATAATTTTAAAGAACACACCTGATGCTTATTGCCACTTGGCACTTAACATTCTCATACTTCAAGTATTGTAAATAACTAAGATGGACTTATGTGGAATATTATTGTTTCTTTTGTACGTTATTTTTACTTTAAGCTTTACTGATCGTTTAAATACGTAACTCTCGTAAGGTATAAAAAATTAAGAAATGTCACACATTCTACATCTGTTCAGACAGGGCAACCGTCGGTCTTTCAATGATAAAAAACCAATCAAACAATATTAAATAGGCATCATATCTTTCAATCTGGATTCACACCCTAATCTGTCCAGTCTAATTGCACAAAACGCTCCCCCAATATGATACAAACAAACATACAAAAACACAAAGACCAGATTAGGGAAGATCCCGATCGTATTTAAGATAAATAAGTATTTTTGCTAAGTGTACGCAGGATTAAGATCGGTAAGATAAGGGCCAGCTGGATCGTGACGTCACTGAGGCAGTTTTTTGAGGTTTTCCGCCCGATACACATCGTAATACTGTTTGACAGAGATATTCGGACGATTGGATAACTATTATAGCAGGAGTTAGTATTTTCGGCTCGTATACGTTGTAATTTATCATACGAGATTCGTAACTTTGTCTCTCGCTAAAAGCTTTTGACCGAAATGTATTAATGCCTTTTCAGGAAAAATATGCAACATTTTAATATTTTAGTGTATCCTTGTTTTAATACTTCGATCGCGGATTCCACGAAATGCTATTGTATTCTATTGTTGTCGCGATCACCGGTGCTCTTATGGGGCTTAAAGAATATTGTTGGCAGGTTGAGGCTGCCGTTATATCTGCAAATATAGCATTTGGATTTTGATTCTGCCTACTGCTTATATCATGAACAAAACCGCCAAGTCATATAACATAGAACACAGACAGTTGGCTTTTCGAAGCGTGCATGTCCATTCAATCCTCAACGAATTATCCATGGACATCCGTTTAGTGAATTCCATTTTCAATACACAATCGATGAAAAAGGCATCGATACATCGAATTATGGAGTCAAAGGTTCAAAAGGTTTTTGTCTCTCTCTATCTCGTCGTCCTGCTCTCGGACACTCGCGCACACATTAGGGTACACGTATAAGCTGCTTATTGTATTTTTATAGTTATTTTGATCGGTACACACAGGGTTTATTGTGTAGATTATCCTATATGAATACAGAATAGGGCATTACGGTATTGTGCTCGGATGTACACAGCTGATGCTCTCGGAAACAAAGAGTTGTATGTTTGCGAATCGCTGGTAACTGCTTTGTTACAGTTTATATTTTTAATAACTTGTAAATATGGCCGCCATGAATTATAATTTTTAATCCACTTGTTTACTATTTTAAATGTATTATTTTATAGCAGTGTTTATTTTTGGCATATGCTCGGAATACTTATTTAATAACACGATATGTTAAAACGCAGGGGATTCGACGTACATTATTTTATTGCTTCGAAATGAAATGCTAAAAAATCAAAACACTAGCAATTATCTAAAAATACGCATACTTAATATGTAAATATAGTTTGCAATTCTTAATGGAATAACTATGCTTTGCCTAAAATATACAAATTAGTCGTTTAAACTATAAGATTCAGAACAAAAATATTCATTTCTCAATTTGTAAAAATACCTAAATCATAATACATATAAAGAAAATATAGCTTATGTGGAGTTAAGGTTGTAGATAAAATGCAAAAAGTCATCATCATATCAGCCTATAGTCGTCCACTGCTGGACATAGGTCTCTCTCAATGAACGCCAAGATGACCGATCTCCTGCTACTCGCATCCAACATGGGCCTGCAACTAAGCGGAGATCGTCGTCCGTTGTACGTCGCCAGGTCCAGTTGGTGGTAGCGATCCGTAGCCCGGAGATTCTTAGCACCCCTCGCAGTGCCGTTACCATGGCCGCTACCGTGGCCAGGAATAGTACCGCTACCGGGAACTAGGGGCCATCTTTTTCTGGTGCGTTTCATAAGAGGCAATTGCTCATAATTGCCACGCGGAGCACGCGGACTGGCAATCTGACAGGGGGCCAATGAATCAAACCATCAATGCTGCAGCCCATTGATGACCATTGTTTTCTTCACTGACCCTATCGTTGATGGTTTTACCGCCATCCTTCGGTTGACTAACTACGCTTGATGTCAGATCTATCCCACACTTATTGTGAGACAGAACTACCATCAGGCGGGCGGTGGGGTCGTCACATCCCTACGCCTACAATGCAATAAGTATTATAATCAATTTTAACTTAGATACTAATTGAATCAGCTCTTTGATTTACAACATCCTCCATTCTCAAAATAGAACTCTGTACAAAATTAGTTGAAGTTTTCAATTTGTACGTTATTCAGTCCTAATAACTAATAATGTAATTGTAAGCATAAATTATAATTTATCGATTAATAACAAAGCTTGTTAAATACCCTTTCGCTCTCACAAATTCCACGCCATAAATGCCACAGTCACGACAATGCCAAATTAAATGTAAACCCGCACATAAAACTATAAAAAACTTCGCAGTGGATACAAATAGAAAGATTCTCTTTACACGCATTCATCTATAGACAATTGGTTGGCATAAATCATAGACTTGACAAGAAAATACGTAGCTGCAAGCGCGCAAGTGCAATCGCATGTAATTTTTTCAAACAATTCTGCGCCTAACTGTACTCGAAACAAGGCAGCTGTAGAGTGCAGTCAGTTCAACAGTAATATTGCACAATGCTCGTATCTACCGCCCCAGCGCTTAAAAACGACTCGAATCGAGTTTGCCGCGTAAATTATGGGACAACCCTAAACAATGACGGAAAAAAGCTTCATTCGCTAATGGATTTTGTTCTCAAAAATTAATTTGGGGTACTCGACAGAACTAGTGTACGCACCCAATCAGTTATGTCTTTCGTTAGGGCTGTCGCCTAAGACAACATTATTTTTAAACAAAAATGTTTTCATTTTTCAATTTAGAGTATCATTTACTTCCTTAAAAGTTCATAACAATAACACCTCGTTACGTAATGCTTTTGGTAACTTACGACTCTTTAAAATTGATATGTTTCAGTATTATCCAGTTTATTTTAGTACGAAGGTACGAAGTAGGTACGTATCCACAAAATGCTACTTAAAAAGCAATAGTCGAGTTATAGAAGTCTGTTTTTCTTTAGTAACATTTCAAGGATTACTCCTAAGTCCTCATGTAAAATATTATGTAATATATTTTATTCAGCAAGCGAAATGAAACTAAGAAAATATTAGGAAACACTGACTTTAATTTCAACAAACAGACAGCCCTGGAAAGGAGGGTGACAAAATCTCGGTGGCGGGGTGAAGTGGTATTGTTTAAACCCTATAAACTTTTTAATTTATTAACCCATAGGGTTGGCAGTCGTAACAATTACCTTTATTGTCGGTAACGACGTCTCAGCCTACGTGATAACTATTTATGTCTTATATATCACTTTTATTAAACTTGACTCTAACTGGTTGAGAACCATCGCCGCGTGAGGTGGTTTATTCGAGTACACTTTATCATTTATTTATTTACGACTTTTATGACAATAAAACCGTCGTTATCGGAGAGTGCTCGGTAAATGAATGATTTTCTATTCAAAACAGGCTTAACCTAAAGTAGGTAATCACTTAAATTAAGGTTACAATACACATAAGCTGTTAAACAATACAGCTGAAGAACGACAAAAAGTACTTCTAAGTTCTAATTGCAGCGGACTTAATAAATATCTTAAACTTTTTAAGGTTTCTAATAAAAAAGTTCAATAAACTCGCGAGCCATACAAATCTAAAACTTTGTCATCTTCCACTAATTTAAGTATTCATTGCAGTTTCACGTGAAGTACTGGCATAAAAGGTAACATTATTTTCGCATCTTTTACCCTCTATATATTCTCGAAATAGAGCAGAGGTCGAGAGAATTCAGCCCTCCGAGCAATAACAATCTATAACTTTTACTATTCAATAGAACGCGGTAACTTTAGCAAACTAAATTTCACTTCGTATTCAAATGTGGTCTCTTATAAGGGGAGCATTATCAAAATCGCGACAGCACTCAACAGAGCCTGTGTTGATTCTATCGTAGATCTACACCAAAATCTAGCACTTCGAGTAAGGTGAACGCATTTGCTATCAAGATAATGTTATCAGTTTTTGGTTTACAAAAATTTCTTTGCTTTAAAACCTAGGTGAAGGACCGTAGATATCAGAAGTTTCAGAACGGTGTTGTAAAAAGTGTTTTAAAATGTACAATAACATTATTTAATAACAAAGAAGAAAACAGTACAACCTAATAATTACAATAACAGTAATAAAATTATGAAAAAAAAAACCGTTAAGCGGCAATTATTGTTTCCAAATTTTTGTCTTTGTTTCTCTGAAACGTTTCCATAATGTTTTTATTTACGAGCATTGTTGTAGTATTTGTTTATTTTATTGGTTAAAGTTAATTTCAACAAAGAGAATTTCATAGAAACAAATGGGCCGTTACAACAGAAGGCCGGGTGGCTGAAAATATATTTTGTGACTAAATGTTATCTAGCATGTGCAATTAGTATACAAAATTACTTGGTGAAAAAGTGTGATATAAATGCGTTATAAAATTTAATTGACAATAGTATCGAAACGACGCACATTTACGAGAGTGTCAATTCCCAAATGTAAGCGAGTGTGGAGCAAAGGTCAGCTCTTTGTTGGGAATATTTTTTCTGCCGACACAAAATCACTTTCAATTTTTTTTCTAAAATAGGTATTTATACCAACCTATCATATTAAAAAAGCTGCTAATACGCTTGTTAAATTAACTTTTAAATCATAAGATAAATAAAAGTTATTTGTCTATCTCACAAAACAAGCAGAAGCAAATTTAATCACTGAAAATAATTGCTTTTCCATTATCGGCTAAGTATTCATTATCGATAGAAACAAATACCTACTCGATAAGTGTTAAGGTTCTTTATATTATCATTATTGTTTTGTATATTCAAATAATTTTGTCCTCACAATTCACAAAATTCTAAGCAAGAATATGTAACTATGATCACCGACACTTTTCCCGTGAGGCAACCCATATTTCCAATTTAATCCGCTCTCGATTCGAAAAACCTTACTCCGATATTATAAGAATTATCCCATTTTAGCCGTGTAGTTCAAATAGAAAAGTTACACCAAAGTAAACCTTGTGTCGTTGTTTGAGGTCGGTCCAAAAATTTCCCGTCAATATTGCTACGTTTCCAAAGTCGATATTTTATTCCCGCTTGTTCAAACTTATTGTCGTTTAGAGATTTTTACTTGTTGTTCGCCGTGGGCACGGGTTATTGCGTTTGAATCAATCGTATTTTTAATTGGAATGATTTCACGACTCGCTATCAAAATTACGTTTGTGACGAGTTATTGTAAAACATTTCAACCCAATATGTTGCGTATATTATTCTGTATATAACTAACATATAATTTAATAAAATAATAACGTACCTAGTAAATAGTAAGCATGTCAGAGAAAGAAAACTGCTTAGTGATAAACAGGTAATAAGGTTAATTTAAAGACTGTTTTGGACAGTAATATTAAAAATTAACTTTTAAAAATACCATTTTATACTGTAACTAAATACCATTAAACACTGAAATTATGAAAGTGTATCAAGAATCGAATAAACTTAAAACGATTAAATGAGGATTAAGTACTTTAAAAGTTTTTGGAACATTTTGTAAATAATATGGATAATCCGAACACCAATCGACATACAAATTACCCAAATTGCTGTTGATACGACAGTGAAGCAAATTGGTATATGTATAAATATATTGAGGGTCACCTATACTAGCATCACCTGCCTCTCATAAAAGCTACAATGGATTAAAGTTTAGAGTAATGTTGCAGCTTGCAGGTTAAGTAGCCGTAGACAAAAACTCCTAAACGAAACTTGGTAAGAACCAAACGGCACTTTAGAGGATATTAAGATTATCTTATTAGTTTGAAATATTTTTTATTAATTAGGTGAGATTTCCGAATTTTCGGAACACGTGACTGTGAAATTTAATAATTCTGCTATGTAGTATTCTATTTCAGTGACTAATAGTAAGCTCAAATATAGTTCGTTTAGTAATGTTTAATATCCTTAAGTTTCTTTTCTCTATTATTGCTTTTAATTTCTCGTTAGGCTTAGAAACTTTCTCTGCGTTGACTTAAAAATAAAAACAACGAAATAATGCAAAATTAGTCTCGGCTATTATGAAATCAGTCACACCGGACAACGGCTACGAAACCACTGTGGGGACAATGCCGGGGCCTTAAATACTAAAATTATGTCAAACAAAGCATGCCCTTATTTATATGATTTTTAAGTTCCCGCTAAATTCTACAGTAAAATGCCCGCAGTGTCGCCAAACGCGTGAAATTACACAACAATACACGGTAATGATCCTTTACGGGTCGAAAAAAATACACGAATCGTCGCACCATTGTGCTCGTAGTTATGCGAATCCGAGCCTTACGACGTCGGCAGATTTATTTCGCATTATTCAATAACTCCTTCGCCTCGGCAAAATAAAATATTGTTATTCTGTGATAACGACTCCTCGTCCTCGTGGATAATAAGAGTCAGAGTCGCTTATCTCGGCGCACAACTAATTGTTGGTATTTTGATCGACGGGGGGCTATCCACGATTGTTTACGATTTTTTGGTTACGGTGTAAACTGTACGATGTGCTTTATTCCAAAAGTCGAAACAAACCCCAAATGTGTTGCGGTGACAAAAGTGCAGCTTCTGCTTACTGACATTGTTTATGTCTGTGGTATTAAACGTCGCATTGTCGATGGCTTTGTGGGTGCAATTTTAGGGACAAATTATTGTTCTACGATTGCAATAAATCTTTCAGACAAAAGTAGAAATTATTTCGTTTACAGCCAGTCTCTTCTAGCACAATGTCAAGAACTGTTAAATTTTAAGCGGTTTAGGTTTCTAATTACTGTGTCATACTCATCATTGTCGAATTCAAGAAACAATAGGTCTGAGTTATCTCTAGACTCTACATTTCTCCTATTTAAATAATATTTACTGCAGCCGATACTATTCAGACTACAGTATACCGTCAAAGAATCATTATATTTCCGTAATATATTCTAATTTCTATCACCGTTACTTCTTCTACTAAAGTTATTCGTTATTTTATCTTTTTGATTCAGCGTTAAGCCGTGATATGTCGGGTGTAGGCGACACCCCGTCTACTAAAGCCGCCGGAATGCAGTCCGGCCGGCCTCCAACAGATATAACTTTCCGATTGATATTATCCACTCATAATTGCATTCATTTCAAAATACTTTTATTGTATTTATTACTTTGCTCTTAAAGTTTAATATGCATATTGGTAGAATGCATATTATGTAGTATGCATATTGGTATAATGCATATTATGTAGTATGCATAGAGTTGTAGATTAATGCAAATTAGAAAGAAAACTGGTGCTCCAACGGAAACATAACTTCTTATTATCAGTGTAGGTCAGATAAAACAGAAGATTTCGAAAAGTCTTTGAAATAAGTACTGATGACGACGTTAAAACAATTACCGTTCCTTCCAAATATCCAATAATAACAATAATTATTATAACATGACTGTGTCTAAAAACTATTATTTGAGTATTATTATTCAAACGTAATAGGTTCATACAACAATACTGACTGTAGAATTTCTCTCGGATGGTTAAAATACTATGAAAACAATTTTATGCTTGCTTCTTAACACAGAATAGGCTGTGATCAGCCCACGCGCTTCAGATTCAAATAACATTATTATATTGCATACTGTCGACGTTAAAAATATTTTAAGCTCAATAATAAACTTTATTGTAGTACAAATAGAAGTCACGTAATGTGGAAAAGATGTAGCGCATAATGTTGTATATTAGGGTGTATTTTTAAAAGTCTTTGTCGCTTGATCACCATTCATAGGGCCACAATAAACGAAAACGCATCTTACTTTTATAATGCCCGGTTTATACAACATACTGTCAGAAGTAAATACTGATTGTAATGAAGTTGATGTTATAGACTTTAAGCTGCTAAGCGCGTTTCATAATATATGTTGGGACTTGAAACTCGAAAGTTAACGATATGGAATCTTTTTTTTTTTATGAAATAAGGGGGCAAACAAGCAAACGGGTCACCTGATGGAAAGCAACTTCCGTCGCCCATGGACACTCGCAGCATCAGAAGAGCTGCAAGTGCGTTGCCGGCCTTTTAAGAGGGAATAGGGTAATAGGGGAGGGTAGGGAAGGGAAGGGAAGGGAATAGTTGAGGGTAGGGAAGGGAATAGGGTAGGGGTTAGGAGATTGGGCCTCCGGTAAACTCACTCACTCGGCGAAACACAGCGCAAGCGCTGTTTCACGCCGGTTTTCTGTGAGAACGTGGTATTTATCTGGTCGAGCCGGCCCATTCGTGCCAAAGCATGGCTCTCCCACGTATAAAATCTTATCTTTACTTAACACATTTGAGAGGAGTGTGCTTTTAATTATTATATTTAGCTTTATATGCCGATATGAACTGTATTGCTGGTAAAATTTACAGTACACAATACAAAATATTATGTAAATAGAAAACGTTTTTTCCAAAAGCTCTGCTCCGAGTCAATCGATTACAACATTTTTATTCTTTACCAATGCGACAATGACTTTGAGATCTTTAAGCAGCCTATTTCGGCAACAAAAGCAAATCGTTGTGGTCAAGGTATTATTGTTTTGATAAATACGATTGTCAAACCCCTATCAAGTACATCTCACGACCGGTCCCCGCAAAATATTGACCAAAGTAAAGGTGTAACTGGCGGTCCAGCGTTTGATCTCCGGGCTCAGCTTCCAGCAGCGCGGGTGATTTTTTATTAGAATTTAAATATTTTATTTCTTTTTAGATGATCTTCATCATACCAGACAATCTGGCTGCCTTTATTGTGGTATCAGCGCAACGACAGACTGTAGAGCACGTCGCGCGTCGTGGGGTAGGTGTAGGTATTTATGCTGCTACTTTGGTTCTAATTTAGTACTTGTTGCTGTCAAAACAACGTAAAGAGGAGGGTTGAAGAATAATCATTGTTGTAAAGATTTCGTCAATCATATATTTAGTACACGAGTTCATAATATGCAATGGACTGTGGAGAGTACAGCTATCAATTTGATTGAACGTTAACCAAGATACAGCTCTCTTCTATAGTATTATCCTAGTTCCACATACTTGTATTACTGAGTAACATAATATAAAAATGTTAAATGTATCGTGAATTCAAATTAATAATAAAATAAGTCGGGTTTTCCTTCCTGACGCTATAACTCCAGAACGCACGTACCGATTCCACGGTTTTGTATTCGTTGGAAAGGTTTCGGGCTCCGTGAGGTCTATGGAAAAAAAAACTGAAAAAAAAAACTTCAAGAGAAAAGCAGGAAAACAGGGAAAATCATTTAATGGCAAAACAACATTTGCTGGGACAGCTAGTTATAATATAATATATTAATACAATACATTGTATTGTAAAATTCAAAGCGCTATCGTTAGAGAGCAATATACAATCCTCGATAACAATAATATATAGCGTCGGATCGCGGTATAGAAACCACATCTTAATGTAGCCGATAAATATAACGTTTAAGATTCACTTATTGTTCCCGATCTGGCTTTTAAGATGCGCCTGATAACGCTGATGTTGACAAAAGAGCTCGCGGCGGGCCTGAGCTTTGTCATATTTTAGAGATCCGTATACTGAGATTAGGTTAGATGCTTAAGACTTCAGATTTTTTTTAAGTATACTAGCGACCCGCCCCGGCGTCGCACGGGTATAAAATATATAGCCACTGAAAAAATGATTAAAATCGATAGCCTATGATCCTTCACGTGGTCTACTTCTTAACTGTGCCAAATAACATAAAAATTGCTCCAGTAGTTTGCGAAATAAGCCCTTTCAAATAATTTTCCCCGTTTTTTCCACATTCTCCTATTAGTCTTAGCGTGATAAAATATAGCCTATAGCCTTCTTCAATAAATGGGCTACCTAATACTGAAAGAATTTTTCAAATCGGACCAGTAGTTCCTGAGATTAGCGCGTTCAAGTTAGCCCTTTCAAATAATTTTTCCCTTTTTTCCACATTTTCTCAATTTATTCGCTCCTATTAGTCTGAGCGTAATAAAATATAGCCTATAGCCTTCCTCGATAAATGAAAGAATCATCAAAATCCGTTGCGTAGTTTTAAAGATTAAAGGGAACAAAGGGACATGAGGGAAAAAAAGCGACTTTGTTTTGTAATATGTATAGATATACTACTGAGGTTTTCGATTCTAATAATATTGGCAGGAAATCCAATGTGACCGTATATCACTTGGTAGTTGGAAGGAAATCTACAGGGCAAATCATATAATTCCTGTTCGCTTCGAATTTGGAAACTTATGGTACGTTTATTGGTCAATTATCATTGATCTTTCAACGCGACTAGTGTACTTTATTCGCTGAAACGCGGTGAAATTGTCCGATTCAAATCGCACATTATTAGTGAGTCGTGCCTCTCTCTAACAAAATTTTAAGCATGAGCTGCTGTAAGATTCTCTAGTGTCCTGTGGTTCTCTAGACCTAAGTAAATTAAAAATACACTTTACTGGACCCTGGTATTTTATTACAAGGATCTAACTTAACATGTTATGATGATCTTTGTTTTTGCCGGCGTAAGTACTTTATACCAACTGACGCGAACCATTCATCAGATAAATTATTAGTATTGTGTGATTAACAATCTCCTCTTTTTGTTTAGTATCTTTTGTGTATTGTAATGTCTCCATGAATACGTATACTATGGAATTTGCATAAATCAATCACTGATAAACCTAGACGCCCAGTCATCTAATGCACAAGATCACGGATCTATATCCTACAAAGTGCAAACATTACAATCGACAAAATGAATCGACAAATTGAACTATAATAATTATCATGTCGTGGTGTCTAACGCGAAACCATTAAAGATTTTACCGGGAACAATCTAAATCATAATGGCTTAATAAATCACAAAACCCAAAAATGACAAAGTGGTAAAGGAAATAACATATTAAAACTATAAAATTAGAATGTCAATCCTAATCCTTCGCGAAAATACCGCATGAAGTCCTTGAAAACTAACACTAAGCCCGTGGTAAATATAAAACCCCGGTTCCCTGGATGCTTTATTGCACATGAAGAAACGACGTTGACGACGACTCCTTAAGGGGACGACTAACCCAAAATTATCGATTTTACAATACGTTTTTATACTTGAAAATAAGCCCCGAATTGTTTCATTTTTTTAAATTAGATACTACATTATATTTCCAAGAATTCGATCTGAGCAAAAACACGATATCTTAAAATTTTCTCGATAGAAAAAAATAACAAAGATGCATCTAATTTTCACGATTTTTTCATATATTGCCATAACCGTGCATTAGTTCATATTTTAACACATATAAAATTCCATCATTGAGAATATCTAGCAGATTTTTAAAATTTTGTATAATTATCGAGTTATTAAGAAAAAACTAACTTGGCGATGATTTCGCGTCGTCCTTATTCACCTGGCATATGATATATGGGCGTGAGTGTGAAGACAGAAGGACGATGCTTGATTTTTTGGGCTAGTTGCACCTTTAATTGAACAGTTTTTGCGAAGCCCATGAAAACCTCAGTGTGATTTCATGCAGTTTTCATGGTACGTTAAAAAGGGGTTTCCTTCGCTGGTTACCGTTATCGCTATCGATCCAAGCTTATAGGAATTGCAGTAGTGTTTTGACATAAATTACTGTTAGGAGTTAACTGCTAATATTTTGTAAAAGGTATAACCAGCTCGCCGTAGTAAAATAGAACTTTGACAGTGTTTCCTTGTTATTCATCTCCTAAAAATTCTACCTTACTAAAGACCTTAAAGGTCACTTACAATCATATTTCATCGGGATTTTGTATTTTTCCATTTTGAACCCTTTATGCGGTTGTCAAAATAATTAATATGAGTGGTTAAGGCTGCCTTTATTAGGGTCGCGATAAAAACGCGAGGTGTCAGCGAGGAATGCGGGTAACATCCGAAAGTTGAAGCCTCAAGGTTTGTTGGGTAGTCTATGAAATTTATTAGTTGTAAAATTACATTGTAAGTATAAGATTTTATAACTTCTAAGAACATAATATTCAATCATAGAATTTCCAAATTAAAATTTATTACTTTGCGACTTCCTCGCAATTAAATCAACTCTCTTAGAATTGGCCCTTACAACCATAAAAATGAATATTTAAATGTATTTTACTGATTTAAAATCACAACATAGTTAAAATATATTTGTAAATTTAATTACAGGTTTGGCAAAATATTATGTCCAAAAAGTGCCACAAAGTGAAAAATACTTCAAAAAAGAATTAGCTTAAATTATAACATCTCTAGATGACTAATGACATAAAAGTTCCTGAGAGAGATACCACTACTACTACCACTTTTTGGTGTCACACAGCATTGTAGTAAATTAATTTTATAATATTATAGTCGAACTGTACCACTGTACTCTGTGATGCTAAAAATAAATCTATTCTTATTCTTATACCATATCATGTTAGGAATGAACATGGTTTATGGGATTCCCCCTCTCTTCCCTATCCCTCTACATATTTATAGATTTAATACAGAAAGAATTTAAAAAGTAATTTAACTATTTAAGATCCTTCTATCAAAGACACGTCGATTGGAATGTAACAACTCTACTAATTGGTCGGTGAATAGCTCGTAAACATCGCGGGCCATCGCCGACGTGATTCAGGTCCTTAATTAAAAACCGTTTATGGCCTTGTAAACGTATCTCACGGCTGCAGACCTAAGAATTTCGGAAACAATAACCTCCTCCTTTTTAGAAGTCGGTTAAACAGTAAAGTTTACAAGATACTATACGTGTTACAAATACATTACCTGTGTAGATTACACCTGTAAGATAAAATAGATATAAAATGAGTACAGAAATAGTTAAAAGATAAAGGATTTAACACCTCCATTGTGGGTATGGCAGACACAACAGATTTTCAATTGTTATGCGGCAGCCGGCTGCCGCTTGGGGATTGATGGGTTAAATGAATAACAATTAAAATTAAAATAAATGTTAAACAGGTTACTAAGCTTAATATACAAAGCAATTAGTATTCATTACATAAAAAGTAATTGGTATTCATCAAATTTAAAATGTAGAGTCAAATTAAAATTATTACAATCATATTATAGGTACTTCAATTATTTTCCTATTCTGCATTACGCATAGGTCTATTCCGTCACTTCTTCTGCTTACGGAATCTGCGTCGAGCCTCCGGTAGCCCGTCATTAAGGCCGGCGCAAACTTACGACACGAGTTAATTGGCCCCATATATCATGTGTCAGTCTCGTCGTTTATAGCTACAGTAGCCGCTATAAAGTCGTGAATCTGGTCCAATCCCGACTGTTTTCCGTGTCAAAACATTTATTACTTTACTATTATAAATTGGTTTAGTTAAATGTGAATGTTAGTGGTTGACTCGCAATAAAAACTACGTGGATTTGAAATTGAGTCATTAAATTCTATGTACACTGGAGAGTCAGAGTCATTTTTAACAGGCAGATGACGGACTAACTTTATTTTGTCAAGATAATATTAATACATCAATTTAAGTCGCAATCTGTGGGCTAAACATAATATTAATACGACCAATTTACGTAAGTCCACCAACTAGTACTACTTATTTATCAAAGCTGTGATAATCGAATAAAAGTTTGTTGATTTCGCTTACAAAACAAAACATTCCAAAACAATTGCACATTAGAATACATGGTGTCATTGTCACTTTGCTGTCGCTTAATACGATGAGGCGTAAAGCCGGTAGCACACATGCGATTATGCGTTTCTCCGCACAATACCTTGTTACAGATAGCATCGGACCTCATTAACATTCCGACGCATTACGCGCCCGTATGCGCACGTAAACGTCAAAATGTCACTTACGCGTTTTGACGCGTGAAAATCAGGCCCTTGTTTTTACACATATTATTCAAAATTATTAACAGAATATTATGAAATTCTAATCTTCAAGGAACATGAAGCATTCTTGTTCATGTAGTTTCAAAAGTAAGAATACATACAAAACTAATACAAGTAGTACAATTATTTTTCCTTGCTTAAACTATTACATAGCTTGTAGCCGTAGTTAGTTAGCAGTCGTAGCCACCGCTACGACAATATAGTTTGATGATTGTATTGAAAAATAAGCTCGAAGTATGGGTATCCTACACATCACGAGTAATAGTTTTGATACTCAACTAAGATATAACCTTTAAACAGTAGTGCCTTATTTTGCCGTTGGTTGTTTATAATACGTTATAATGTCACCGCTAAATCCGACCAGGAAAAAATGTCACGCCGGTTTCGTACTTTATTAATCAAAAAAGACACAAATTTAATTAAAGCAATGGTCGCCAATATAAAACCACCGACGTATAGTCTGCATGGCTAATCAAAAAATAGCTTTATTTCAATCCCATAGAATTTAGAATCGCAAAACGCGAAGGCTACGTACGTTTGTATAACTGAGGTGTCAACATTCACACAGGTTTATTTTGTTTTAAAAGTTAATAAGAGATTTATATCCCGCTGTGTCTCTGGCTTCAGCTCAGGAATGTGAAATATATATACGAGTTTATGCTCAATATTATTCTTTTAAAAAAAGTTAAATAATTTTGCAATATTTGCTACTACGTACGTGCTACGTACTGCGTAGCTGCAGAGCTACGAAATATGTAGCACTTAAAATCATATTGCCATATTTTTTTTGTGAACACTTCAATGATATTTTATTAATAAATGCCTACAGTAGAATGCTAAAAGCTGTTGAAGGCAAAATATATTCCATATCCCACAGATAAAGGGTTTGGAGAAAAAGTGAGAGTAAGCTAGCATGTAGATAAAAATATATACATATTACAGTTTATATGAAGTTCTTGCTTTGCACATCTGTTGATCCGAGAGCAGTTAAGAGGATACCACAGCGGCTAGAGAAATGAAAAAAAAGTACGTGTAATATCTATAGCTGTCTCCCTTACCTCAAGCCTATACCGCAGAACGCGATAGAGACAACTGCAGAAAATCCAGAAAATCAACGATTCGTTGTCCCCTGATTCCTTCTCCAAAACTTAACCGATTTAAGTACTTTTTTCATTAAAGATTAAAAAAAGGCTTGAGCTGTGTTCCTATGTTTTGCTTTTTTTGTATAATCTATCCAAATCTGTTTTCTGGACGTTTGAACACAGTGGAAAATCTGGCCATTTTTTTGGGTTTTTGAACGTTCATATCTTATTTAATAATTAAATTATGAAAAAAAAGAAAACATAGGGACATTGTATTAGTGGCCGTAGATATTCAGGAAAAAAATTATAACTCTACTAGCATTATCCAGGGAGGAAACAGGGGACAACGTTTGTATGGAAAAAATGGCGGTGTGGAATCCTCTTAATGTTTTTTTATAACAAAAATTTAATAAGGCCGCGTTACATGAGGCTGTCGGGCGAGTCGCGGGCAGCGGGCAGCGCGGCACAGCGGGGCGCGCGCTGCCACCACAGTGCATAAATACGACATTTGTCACGGCATTAACACTCGAAAAGGGGTTTTATCATGTCGCCCTCGCATCCGGTGATACAGCACTCATATGAATATTTTGTTTGTTGTTCGCCGGCCCATATTTAAACGTGTTTCATGTTTATATTAAATGGGGACATTCTTATTTGATAGCCACGTAAGAGCTGATGAATTAGCATAGAAATCCAATCTTAATTTAAAATCCAGAAATCAATTTTCTTTGTATCGTAATGAAATGAAGACGGAACACAAAGGAGGCTGAATTTAATAATGTTTCTCTGGGAATGCTCGATCTATAAATGTTTATTTACTGGTTGCGGTTCGTTTGACATTTCTTAGTTTTAAGTTGTTTTACTTAATTTGATTCTAAAATGAAATATTTTGTCTCGTTTTAAAATGAAAATAAAATAAAAGCTTATTACAAGACGCAAAAGTATTTTAGGCTTAATTAACCTAAATGTACCAAATCTATAATTTATCTATCATACTAATTGCAATTTGCAACGCATTCTTGAAGTAATTTATCGCACAGTCGATGATTTGGAAGGTCGTAAACAATCTAACAGCACAATAATCAATTAAATAAAATAACACTTTACTCCATAAATTTGTGTTAACAATCGTTTATAATGGGACATGCTTTGATTTATAATCGATATCGCTATTAAGAACATTTGCACAAAACTAATCAAATTTCCACACCGCTAGACAAAGCGTAAGCAATGGTAACATTTTATCAAGCGAACAAAGAGCTAAATAGACGCGTTAAAATACAAAAAAAAAAAACTATCGGTTCGAGTAAAGAGCAATTGTGAGCGATTGTTGTGCAAACTTGCGATCCGATGCGCTAAATGGGGCGGAATTAAACGGCCAGCGCATGTGAACGTTGCTTAATGATTTAGAAACAGTAAATCGAATACGAAACTAGACCTTCTTCGAATGTATTCAGAGTTCATTTACGATTACTGTTTGTGCATTCAACTTTCATAAACAAAAAATATTATCAATTATGACATGAGAATGATAATAATCCATAGTTTACCCCGATTGTGATTTTTTGAGTTTTTGTACTTAAAACGGCGGTACTATAGCTGATGTTCGGCACCTTTGCGCAAAGTAACTCATGCGCATGTGAGTTATTACCAAAATATAATTCATAATATCTACGGGATTTCCGACTTCCGACTGTTCGACGATCAAAAACTTCCGCTTGTATTTTAATTATCTTGTTCTATTCTGTCTATGGAGGTCTAGGTAGTAACTAACAACAAAGCTAGTAGGATGCTGGAAATAATAATACAATTATGTATTTTATTAGTAGGTGCTAGGAAGCTTGTAATGTGTTGTACTGAAATTTGAGTCGATATTAATATTTTAAATGTAAAACCACTTCAAGGTTTTAATTGTCCATTAAATTAACTTCTATTATTCTATTCTAATTGGTTTCAACGTTTTAGTAAACTTTGATGATAAGTTTTAACTTGTGAGTCTAATAAAGCAAACAGTGTCATATTTCGGTGAATATGTTTTCTGTTAAGTTTGGTTTTACTAACCAAACCAAAACAGAAGATAGTAGTCTAGCGTTTATTAAATACCTTTGGTAAAAGAACAAGGCAATGTAGTGTGATTTGATGTTTCGATTCTCAGATTGTCTGCTAACAAAAAAAGTGATTAATCAAATAATCACTAGGTACATACAAATTATTATGTACTGTATTGCGAGTTGCGACTTAAACAAAATCTTATTCAATTAATAGACGTAAAAATACAAGACTGGTACAAAAAATTAAGTTGTCTTTTAAAGGAAGACAAGGCGGTTTGTAAATTATCTCAAAGGTTTTAATCACAGCATTCCTGATCGCGGCATATCACAGAACACGTCTATCTGTCAAACAAAACAAAATGGCGCTAAGTAGACAGGATCAAGATAGACTTTTTACCGCAACAAAATATAGGATGATGTAACCGACCTCCCTGGCAAAAAATCTAAAGACTTTTGAACATACTGTGTCGTCATCACAGTTATTTAAGATTAAACCAAGGGGTAAAACATACCGGACATAATATTATAACTTCCTCCTTTTTGGAAGTCAGTTGAAAAAGTTATCAATAAAAAAGCAGTATTTTCTAGATTATTAAACAAGATGTTAGAAAACTTTGTTATTTTTTTTCTACACTATGTCTGTATATATATGTCTATAATATGTCTGGAAACTTTAAAATTACTGTTCCTCCAGATTGAACACAATATCTTTTTATAAAGTCGGTGAAGGTTTCGGCGTCGGAGTGTCTGGTCGGCCGTCGGGACTCGGGGCATATAACAACAGGTTTCTAATGCGGCATTATTTGATACTACGTTATAAACGGTCTCCTATTGATTTTTTTATTACAAAGACGTTCGACGTTCTTATTAGAGATGGCCGAGAGATGTCTGTAAAACTTTTGAAGATAAACGATCTATGTACAGATAATGACCAAGAGGTACAATATTTGGAATCTAACCTACAAAGATTTTCTTTAGAAAAATAAAGGAAAGAAAAATATTTAAGTATCAACAAAGTCTAGGTTCTTGGCAAGATTTTCTTCTAGAAAATTAACGTCGTAAAGAAGTAGCTTTAAAAAAATCTGAAGCCGAAATACTGAAACAAATACGTCGTTATTAACAAATATTTTCCTTTTAGTATAATAATGCTTGGGTAAGTTACAATACTATAAAGTTACAATAATATAACGCCTCCGTGGTTCAGTGGTTAAGAGCGTCGCTCTTGACTCGGAGGTCCCGCGTTGGAAACATGTTATTTCCAAGTTTGGTTAGGAGTTTAGGACAATGCAGGCTGATCACCTGATTGTCTGACAAGTAAAATGATCCTTGCGTCGGATGGGTATGTAAAAAGTCGGTCCTGCGCTTGATCTCTCGCCAGTCGTGTCGGTCTTCCGTCCCACTGGGTTATGAGAGAAAAAGCAATAGAGACACAAAATATATTATATTAGTAGTACCTACCAAATGAGAGTGCTCTTGTGTACTGCGCACACACTTAGCCACTATAAAATTACTCTTGCGTAACTGGCCTGGTTTCAATTAAACTGCCCACCGTCACCGAAACCGGTGTGAGAGTTATTATTGTTATTATAATTTACTATAAGGTAGTGTCAGTCTGCAGACACTCGTATAGCGTCTTTATTATAAAAACTAAAACACTCGTATAAATCAAAATCATTATTTTAAACAAATGTTATAATTATGTAATTACTTAGAGTGAATCTGAACAAATGATTTGAGGTCGACAATTTATCTGACACATACCAACCGTCAATTTAAATAACGAATCTTTCAACGCCTCAACAACAACTATACTCGTGCAGGTAACTTTACCCCTATTCTAACACCAATAAGGTTTCGTTTTCTTCGAACGACGATTAAGAAAATTTCCCGCCAACGTACAAGTCAAGTTTTTTTTTTAACCATTAAAATGTAATGAGTGGATGGAGTGGTCCTTTATTCTTCCACGTGCCAGTCACCGAAAGCCGGCCACAAAGAAACTAACTACCGTTCGATGTAACAATAAAGAAATAATTGTACAATTAATGTCGTGGAGTATTCACGTAATGGCTCTTTAAGCAGCACACTATTGAGCGTCAAGATGTTCTATAATAATCTTTAGTTTTTGATTCTTTGCTAGTTGCTACTTGGAACAAGTCAAGAGAAGCTGAGTATTGAGCAATTGTTGTTTTCTTATTGAACGCCATAGTTGATTGTTTTATTTCTTTATTCTCTCTTTCACAGGGCACTTTCCTAAACCATCTTTTTATTTTTAACGCTTCAGATAGGTCTCCTGCTTAAAAAGCTTCAAACGAGGAACGTCACACACATTTCATTTAATCCGTTTTAAAATTATCCATACATGAAATTCAATAAAAGAAAGCTAAATAACAATTCAATATTTTTTGTTATCTGACCACAATCGCGTAAGACAAGGGACTAATGCTATAACAGCAAAGGGTGATATTTATAATACCGACGCTTCTATTATAGTAACAAATGACAATATTGCGTTGCATAATGCACTTTAATGTAATGTAATAAGAAATACAATTAGTAACCTGACCGCATTTAAAAAAAGTTTATTAAACAAATCCAAGATAGCGCATGAGTTGATATTTCCGACCTGATGCCTCTTTTAAATAGTTAAAATAAATTGTTTTTAAATGGGTGTCGGGTCGAAGAATATTCTCACGAGACTCGATTTTGAATAGACTAGGTAGTAGATAGATCTAGAAATACGACAGCAACAGAGCAGAGGAGGAATTTGTTTGCACTTTACTTGATGACTTTTATTTATTTATTTCATTTAAGTCGGTATTCTCTTTATGTATAAAATTAAGACATATTTATAAAAGTGACAATATAACATTGGCGTACTTATTTCTTTATAAGAACGCCGTACTTATCTCTTCCAGCAAACCATAAACAGTAGTGGATATGAAATGGTGTAAAAACGGGGCAATGTACAGTGTACACTAAAGACACAACATTTAAACTAGTACAATAAAGACATAATACTAACACTTAAATCCTACAACTAAATTCATAACATGTATATTAAAATACATACTTAAATAAGTTACATATTATAATAAACATACTCATTACTCATACATTATACAATACTTACATACAATATAAATGAACGTAATTTTAACATAGTAAAAATCATAGATATAAGTGATATGACGAAGCTGTAACAAAAATGTTAGAAGTAAATTAAACCTGTGATAAATAGTACCGTTATAATCTTAATTTAAATGTGCAAACAGTAGGTGCCACACGATTCATGTGATCTGGCAAACTGTTCCATAGTTGCGCCGCCTAACACGAAAATGAGCCCTCATAAAAGATTGTGTTACAGTGAGGAATAGCTAGTGGCCTCTTAAATGTACAGGAGCGAACTGGTCTCTCGCTAGGTGGAGTAAAAGAGAACCTTTCGTGTCGATCTTGAGGTGAGTGAGAACGAAGCCAGTTTAAAGAGGAGCGTGAGGAAGTGCGAATTCCTACGCTGACGTATTGGGAGCCAGTTAAGACGCTTGCGAAACTTTTTATGAATAAGTAGAGCAAAAAACATTCTTATGAACGATACATTTCGAAAAAATATGAGCGCCGATATCGAGTAAGGCGTACAAACACATCTCAAACCAAAGAAATGCGGCTGAACCAGAAATAGTACCAACAGCCAACACGACGATAATTGGTAAGTTTGTTTAACAGGAGCCATTCAACATACAGAAGCCGAAAGAGATTTAAAAATACAAACCTTAGAATTTCATCTTCACTTGTCTCCGCAAACAATGGTCGCGTTTCGAGTGGGCAAGCCGACGTGGAATGACAAAGAGCGAGTTACTCAGAAACCAAATATTATCACGCAGCTTGACTCGAACCTTCGATTGCAAACAATGTTGGTAGGACTGAATGGGCAGCGCAGTTGGACACTGGTGATCGTGTTTGTGGAGCTTTATGTGACGCACCTAATGGAGGCAAAGAAATGACGCAAAACAAAGTAAACAGGTGACCCAAATTGTTGGGATACGCTTACCTTTACTTTCTTAAATTAATACTTAATTTATTTTTAAATTAAATTAAGTATAATATATTTAGAAATTCAGTCTTTATATCCAGTTGTTAGGCAAGTAGTTACTCATTTAAAAATATTAATTTCCTACGATACCTTATAAGCACTGTATTAAAATAGTAAATCTAAACACTTACAGCTTCATTTATAAAGAAAAATCACGTTATAATAACTTAATCTCGTTCAATGCCTAATTGGCATGTATACTTCTACAATATGATGAAATATGAAAAGCTTTGTGAAAAGACGATCTAGTTGGAATAGTGGGGAGCTACTGGGTCAGCCCGGAGCGATGTTCGTTAGCACGGGCCCTGAGACAATTCCAGTTTTGCGAATTCCAATAGGCATTGTGCCAGATACAATCGGTCCCCAACAATACTTTATTGTTATAAAAATAGCCAATAGGTATGAAAATGACGGGTTACGAGCGGCTTTGTCAGTCGAACTTCGGCTATTATGAAGGCTTCTTTGTTGGCCGTATCCTCGGGGTGTTCGAGACAAGACGCACAATGCCACCATGAACCATATTTATAAACGATATGAATGGATAATATGCGAGATCTTTGTCCTGTCTGTTATGATGATGTTGACAATTCGCAGCCTTGCATAACACAATTCCGTGATTAGGCTGGTACTTACATGCTTTTATTAATGGCACAATAATGCTGAGGATAACAACGCATGTGTTGTTCAGATTCCGATCAAATAATTAAATCTTGACCTTGAGGTGTCCCTCGAGACTTAAACTTAACGGCTTGTCAGCCAAATCCAAACTTCAAGAGGTGCGTAACCGAAGCTAAAGTTTGAAATTTAAATTAATCGCCGCATTACATTTTTAAGGCACATAAAAATAGAACAGGTGTGGTTGATCGAAATTCCTTTGAGAGACGTTCACGGGCGGTCATTGTCTCCCCACTTCGGGAGGACGAGATAAAACAACCAAAAATAGTCGAGTTCTTTTGTTTGAACAATGCGGCGTGTCACCGACAGCCATGCTGGGCTGGGCCCGCCCAATACCGACTCGAGGATAGAAAGCTCTGAGATGACATATAATTGTATCGTATCTTGAAAATTATTACGTATTGAAATCAATGAAAATCGCATTTACTGCTGATCAAAGTAGTGTTCGTCTTAAACAGTATCTTTATCTTTATGAGATACTCATATAATTTAACTACTGGTACCTATTACTTAGTCAATTTTATACTTAGCAAATTATGTTGGCTAATCATCGCAATAACTGTGGGAATGTTTCTAATTTTACAAATGAATAGATGTGTTAAATCTGACTTAACACTTTCAATTTTAACACCATCATTATTATTTCAATAAGATTAAACCAATTTGATGCAACGATTTGAGTTTCGGCAGCAGCTTCGATGCCTAAAATAACAAAATCCTTTTGTAAACACATATTGGATTCTGAGATTGCGTGCGAGCTGCTTTGTGACATTTTTTTTAGTTTTTTTTTATTATTTTTTGTCAATGAGATTTGATACGCTGACGGATCAGTTTTGTGAATGGGTTTTATTTTTAAGATTTTGACACCTGAATTTTTGGGCCCTTTGAATCGTAAGGAGTAATGGCTGATCAATTTGATGCCTTTGTATTCCTCTTTGTGACCCGGATGCGAGGGTTTCAAGTTATTGTCAATTCGTGAATTCGTTTACACGGATAAAGTATTTAAAACTCCTACTCGTCTCTATCACGTGTTTTTGCTAAGGCGTTATGCCAATATGGCTCATAACAATTGTTCTGACCCTCAATAACAATTACAAGTCATCCCTTGTGAAAAAGTGTACAATACTTAATTTATAGGTAAGTGCTCAGCCAACGAATCTAACATAACATTGTTTCACACGTTAACATTTTATTAAAATCGGCGTATTCATTTTGAAATAGGTGTGGTTGTACTCCGCCTATTTTTCTCAGATATTCTTGAGGCATACTCAGCAGGACGGTCCGGCCCACAGGTCTACCCTTCCCCGTGACGTCACGGGGACTCCCCGTAGCTCTATACGTTGTAAGTCACTGTGTTACACGATTTGATATGAATTAACTTTAATTTATCGTTATACGCGTATTAATTATACGCGGGAAATAAAATTACCTGCGTCTATGAACGACCGTGATTTTCGTGTGAAATAAGATCTCGGTTGTATTAATGTGACAATGGGGTATGATCTATTTATTGTAAACGAATATGCATTGGGCTGGTAATGGTTCAATTATTTTATTGCTTCATGCTGGAAAGTATTGTTGAATATCAGGAGCGCTCTACCACACTGTGTCTGCATCACATGTAGCACTACAATGTTTTCGCTTCAATTTAGAATTATGTATTATTTACCTTTATCAAAATTACCGTTAAAAAAGTGAATATTATTTTAAATCAAAATGCTTTCTTGGGCAAAATAAAATTTCATGAAATCTAAATTGCATTACAATTGATTATATCGACATTCAGGGAACATTTTGTTAGTATTATAACATAATTGTAACTATAAAGGTGAGGGACCACACCCTCCCCGCGGGAAATCGCGCTTATTCTGGGAACTTCTTGGACTGGCAACTCCTTGGAGCAATGGGACTTGGGCGTGACGTCACACGCTGCGCCGCCCGCCCTCAGCCGCGAGAGAATTTGCGACGAAAATATTCACACGAACATTGTAATTATTAAGTTTTAGGGTTATTTAAAAACTTAGCCCAGGCCCCAAGGTGAGGCGAGGTGATTGTGTATGTGATTCTTGATTTTGATTATATCATATATTTGAAGTTATTTTCATTCTCTATCGCAATTTGGTAAGGAGCCTCTATGGCCATGATGGATAACCATGCCACCGTATTTGCATTACTGTATGCCCAGTTGTAGCCGATCATGGGAATTTTGTTCGTAAGTGCCTAAGTTTGTCCGTGGAGAAGTCATAATATTTTAACTTTTTTATCGCGGAAAAATAAAGTTTTAATAAAATTTTAATTATACCGACACCTTTTGTATTCATCGCGAAATGAACATCAAAAATCAGAATGAATTTCCATCAAAAAGCGTCGCATTGTGCGAGACTCAATGACTTATTTCAGTAGCATCCCCAGCATTTTCAGCCGGGACAAAGGGCCTCGTATTCACCATCTAACACTCGAGCTCCACACTGGCACTAATCCCATAATAAGCTGCGGCCACATTCCCATAAGTCACTACACCCGAAGAACGGGCCACGCTCGAATTATACGCCCCATAATAATAAAAGTACATTTTAGTCGTAAAATTAACATAAAGCATAATTAGTCCTATTATATAGTCGTTAGCACAGTGGGCACCGTATCTACGGATAGACACGACTCCTGCAAGAAGCGCGTCACCCCAAAAACGCACAAAAGCCGCTGTTTACATTGCGTATGAATGTATAATTAATAAAGATATATCGCCCGGAGCATGAGAAAATCCTCACGGTCAAGAATACATTACTATCCTTTTAGTTTCCTTAGATATTTTATTCTTTACATTAAAATCGAGCCATGAGTAGACAATATTTTTACGCAGCAAGCGCGTAGCACGTATGGTGGGCGTTTTAATAAAGACTTTTACAAGATGGCCGCTGGCTCTGGTCAACATTCAATAAGTAATTTGCTAACATACATAAAATTACGATTCTCTTTCGTCCAGGAAAAACATCTCAACTCTATCCCCAGAAAGACGACAAAAATATTAAGCAAGTGGCAAAACTACTTTGAAATAACGCACCGTAGCAGAAGTTGCTCCAATAAGTAACCTTACACTATAAAAATTATCTTTCATGTAATCGTCCGTCCAATAAATAGGAGTAAAGCCTTATGTATGCCATAGTAATTTAATAGGGATGACATTCACGCGTTTGCGCGGTCCAAACAGTCGCGTCGATCCTGACTTATGAGCCGCGCCCGATTAATGTGACAATACGCAATCAATAACAATCGCGCAACTTGTGTCCGCGACATTCTGAACTGAACAACTTTAAAAGAGTTATGGCTTGAAGAGGCAAATTCATTTGTTTTGCTTTTTATACAGTTAAACACTAACAAAACACAATTTACTCACTTTTTCCACTATTTTTATCGGAGAAAAGTGCGAGTTAATAATTGTGTTAATTGTTAAACATGATTTCCGCCAAGCTGCCAAGAACCTACAGTATTACAAGTTAACAACAAAAAGTGTAAGTTATTATTTATGAATATTAGTAGAAAGAGCTTCCATTACAATGTTAGGACTTAGGCCTCCACGAAGTGGGTACCTAATTATGCAAAATAATATTAGAACTTTCATCTATCGATTTTTAACTAGGTTTGTTTGATATACGTTCATCTTATTTTTAGTTTAATATGTTCTTATTTTTAGAACTGTTGGCATAAAAATGCAAAGATATTCAAGCCTATATTCATTTCTCAGACATAGGAATAAATAATATTACACAATGATAATTTCCATCAATAATATTAACAATAATTACACCATTACTTGTGCCTCTGTCACATATATTATCGGCCAGTACAGACAGCACAACATTATGAACTGAGACCTGCCTGTGTTAATGTACACACGCCTTTAGAATTTTGAGCATAATTCTACGTCACAAACTATAATCCTCCCAACGAAAGGCTCGGCTACAATGGTAAAATAGTTCATCGATGTAAAGTCGTGTAATATGTACTTGAATTTAGTTGAATTCAATAAAAATAAAATACAACGAGTTCGTTGTAATATTTAAAAAATATCTGTAAAATATTATAACCAGACCTGTTAAAATTCTCATTACTACGAGTACCTGTCCGTCTGTCATTTACTGTCGAAAATGTTGAAACTACCGGTTGTAACATAAAGCGTAACGCGCCGATTCCTCCGTTTTTGTAAACCGAGAATTTTACAACAAACAATAAATAACATTCGGATTATTGGTATTTTTATTCATTTATTACAGGATCCTTTTATTTTTTCAATCAATATGGACGTTCCCCGGCCAGGTACCTCAGTAAATCAGGATTAGTGGAGAGGCAACGAGACTCATTTGTGTTATTTATATACTAAATCCGCGATGCAGCGAGGTCAGGCGATACAGTGACCACCGCTTTGAGTTGAGTTTTTACGACCGCCTTTGTGTCGTAAGTTTCATTGCGTGATCGAGTTTCATAGATAGGAATTTGATTTATTTTGTAGGTTTCATAGCAACAGCCATAATGTAAGCTAAATTAGAAACCCACCAAAACATGAAATGTAAAAGGAGCCAAGCAAAATATTGCATAGCTATTCAGTACTTCTGTCGTAAAAACTTTTCAGATCACATTCAAGCCAAGCCTTCAACTTATTTTGTAATTTAAATCAACATTCAGTAAATGTATCAATAGATTTCTTTACTTTATAACTATGGCAATGAGCACGAGAGAAACAAATATAAAACTGCATATTTGGAGGAGTTCATACTTATACAGACGGCAAGCGTTAAGTGTTTTAGTATGTAACGACGCATGTGGCCGATGGTACCCAATAAATCCAATTAGTCGCTGATTATATCTCTAGTGCTCATTGCCAAGCTACTATAATATTTATATATATATAATATTTATTAAGTATTCAGTAAGTAAAGTGGTAGGTTTCATAGCAACAGTCATAATGTAAGCTAAACTAGAAATCTTTCCGAGCTACATATTATTATTTTTTAACAAAAAATTTAAACCGACTTCCAAGGTAAAAACAATAGTTTTAAAAATATGATCTAAAAAGTATGAAATAATTCTTATTCTTCATTAGCATCTTTTTCGAAATTCGACTAAACCTTAAAAAAGATACATACAGCCGAACTTATTACCTCCTCCTTTTTGGAAGTCGCTCAAAAAAACAGAAGTTGCTAAGGTATTTTAAACAAACAATGAAATTGATTTTTTAGAAAGTCAAGGAAATTATTGGGTGAAAAATGGTGGTAGTATAAAGAGGTGAAATTTGGAGCACAAAGCTGGCACCCCGGGGAAGTCATTATGCCGACAATGTAAACATATGGCGGTAAACGTAGAACAATGCTGTATCGTTCAATGTGCTTGCAATTATTGTGAACTAATGGATGAGTGCGAGCGGACAGCGGTTGGCGATTTGAGATTGCAGCGAGGATATTATGTTGGGGAAATTTCCAGATGAGGCTCGAGAAGACGAAATATTATTTTATAGGTGTACCATAGGTAGCTCTCGGATGCTCCACGATACTTTTTTCTCATTTTTAGAGGAAATCTAAACTTCACTTTTTAATCTTTATCAAAATATCTGCATCCCAATTCCTTTTTTAAAAAAAAAACAATAAACATTATATGGCGATTGCGACGATTCTTATGACTTGCACCAACCCTGAAAGGGCCTGAAGGTATGCACATGTTTCAAAATGTAATAAAGACTTTCATTCAAACAATAAACGACAATGCTTTTTATGAATTGTGTGGAACATTATTTAAAACCGTACCTTGTAACGGACAGAGCTAATGTCTTCTCACATCTTCATTGTTTACCAGACCACAAAAATATTCAATTTTTACATTATTTAATACTACAAAATTTTGGCTTGATTATTTTTAATTGACTTACAAGTAATAAAAGATACAATATTTTTGCAACATTATTACTTGTACGATGTAATATTATTATTATGATCAGTAAAAATAATAATTGAGATGCAACTTTGTCTTGAAGTGTTTTTAAAGTTTCCTAAAATGTGTGGTATTAATAAATTTGATACTTAATTAAGAGATTAGGGGATGTATGTTATGTCCCTTTTATAGAGTTCAATGTAGGTAGAGAAAGTGGTAAAGAGTTACATACTTCCTTTTAATATACTCCTAGAAACAAAGAAGCCGAAGTAATATTACATACTGTATAAATCGAATATATAAAATTCTCGTATCACAATGTACGCAAACTCCTCCAAAACGGCTCAACCGATTTTAATAAAAGTTTGTATGTTCATTCGTTAGGACTGAGAATAGGTTCTTATCTACGTTTTATATTACTAGAAATAAATTATATGGCGAAGCAACGTATTCCGGGTCAGCTAGTTAGTCTTAGATATATAGAATTTGTTTTCTGATTAAAATTGCCTAATTTGGTCAATTGAAAGAGTGATTACCGAATAGATGGGTGCTGGGCAGTGGTCCACATTTTAGCGCATGTCTGCCTTCGTTTAGTGTCACTATTGGGCCGGCTCGCTCGACTGGACACGTTATTGTGGGACAAGCACTGTTGGTGGTAACTGGTACCTTACAGGGCCGCATTCAAGAGTTTGTTTGCAAAAGCATCACTAGGAATTGTGTTAGTTCATATTTTTACACTCTATAACTTTTCAGTAACAAGTTTCGGAGATTTTTTTTGGTATAGAATAGTAAATTGTTGTATTAAGCTAAAACGCTTATTTTTATATGATTATCCCATAATATACTATCTTCTACTTACATCGGCTTAATTTATATTTTTTAGAAGATTTGAAAAAGGGGTACGAACCTTTGTGGCATAGGCCATCTTGATTTTTTTTCAAAATTTCCGAGCATATCATACCTAGCTTTAGGATACCATGTTATATAACATTTTTGTTTGTATAAGTGTACTCTATCCAAATATAGCACTTTTATCGTGCTCAGAAATTTTGAAAAAAAAAAAAACAAAATGGCCGGCGGCTAGATATGCCAGGCTCCATACAAAAATGTTCGAAACCCTTTCTCAAAATGCGCGTCTGTACTCTGTATAAAGGTGCAACTTGCAACCCGTTGCAAAAAGCCAGAAATTGTCCAAAATTTCTGAACGTGATCGCGGCATTGTCCACGCACACCCGCCACAATGCCAACAAAGCGCCCATCCTTAGCTCCTATTTTATTCGCCACATTGTACTTTACTTACTTAAAAATTCACCAAAATTCACTTTAAAGTCAGCCAAGCTTTGGACTTAAAAGAGATCATGTGTACGGGTGATAAAGTTAAATTTTGAGTAATCGCTGATTTTACATACTTCGTTTGATTTTACGGAGTTTCAAATGACATTTCATATGTTTGCTATAGTGTCATTGTTAGTTATGCCCATTGTGCGATTGTTCCTGCATTGTTACGTAGATCAATGCGAAACATTTTAATAATATGATATTATAAACGTCTTCCGTGCGCGCTTACACTATCTTAGAAATATGTAGAGTAGCAAAATTTTAATATTTTTATTAGGGTTCCGTACCCAAAGGGTAAAAACGGGACCCGGACGGTTTCCAGGCTGTATCTCAAGAACCGCTATAGCTAGACTTCTGAAATCTTCACAGATTGTGTATATCTGCTGCCGCTATTACAACAAATACTGAAAACAAAATAAAAATAATATTTAAAGGTACTCATATTATAACAAACGTGATTTTTTCGTCCTTTTTCGCTCTATATCAATAATAGCAATAGGTAGGCACTTGAATTTTTCACACATTCTTTTATTATATATATACTTTAACATATATTAATGATATTAAAATATAATAAAAATTTAAATCCCATACAAAAAACACAATTTTTAGCCTGTTTTTGCTCTGTATCGGTACGAAACCGATTCATACTTGGCTGATTTTTTTAAAACACAAAGCTAGGCTTTGACAGCTTTGTAATCATCTCTACGTCGTTAGGTTTATCATTCCTTGATCATTCAATATTTAGGAAAGCCTACTTAGATTGTTCTTAGATAGCCAGTTTAAAGCTAAGAAGTGCCATAAAATGGCCATTAAATTTCTTACTAATCCAATTTTATGTAGTGTTGCGTGTTTCCTTATCAACAAAGTTACGCCATGGCCCATGACCCATATCACATGTAGGACGAACAATTTTAAGTAATTAATTGAACTAGAGATCGCCCAATGGTCGAAATTCGACCTTAGTGTCAACGACATTATGACTACTACCTATATTTTGTAAAAAAATATTGACTTTATCATATTTTCTTTCAACTCTTGTCTCTGGGACTCAGCTGATCTCAGACTGACCGTGTAAGCATTATCTAATAGTATCTAAGATTCTGATTCAATAAAAAAAAAATATAATCCATTTTCAATTTGTCAAAACCAAAGTGTTGTTGTCAACAAACTTCAACGATAAATAAAAGAGTATAATTCGTATGTACAGGCTTGTCACTCAAAAATCTGAGATTTTTCATAGTACCTATGTGTGTTGTAGTGTGTGTAATGATTTATTTGTTGAAAAAATGTATGATAAAAGCACAATTTCAAAATAATATTAGCTCGATGCACTCCTTCACCATATAAACTATAACTGTGCAAAATTTCATTCACATACGTTTCCCCATTTTTCGTCAAAAAGAATACAAAGTTTTTGGCTCACGTATTAATATATAGATTACAAAAATAGTGTAACTACTCCACGCATCTCCTGTTCCACCTACAGTGACGATTTATCGAAATCTGAAAGTCTCCACATGTCTTTTGTTCGTGAGCTTAGACAACACAAACCAGCATCCGGCCCCGTATCATGGCTATTGTGCTAAATTGTATCATTCAACGCGTTATCGATGGCGTGGATTGTGTAATAAGGAGAGCGATATCGACACATAAATCCCAAAATTATGACCATAGTATAGAGGTGAACTACAAACTTTATCTAAGCTGCATGCAGCTTTGATACAAGTTGCACCTTGCAATTCATATTTTGTATTTAATTAACCGACTTCCAAAAAGGAGGAGGTTATACGTTCGTCTGTTTATATTTTTTTTTGTTTATATGTTCAACCATAACTTCGCCGTTAGTGGACCGATCTTCATGATTACTTTGTTGTTGTACAGGGTTGAATCTGAGGTTGGTACCATGCTCACAAAAATGGTGATCTAATGATGGGATCCATGAAGAATCGACGGGACTCCTTGAAATTTGTATGGAAATATATAGTGATTTTGATTTATTCTGAAGTGTTTCAAGCATATACTACCAAAAAGTAAGATTTTGTACCAGGATGTACCCTGGTTCCGAAGGTACCCAACAGAACTTTTGAATCCTTATAGATACAAGTTCGAGGATTTTGACTTTATTTATACTACTCCAAGCAAAAGCCAATGAATTCTACATTATTTCTGATGAACATAGGCTAAATTTTTTAAAATTTAGCCTATGTTAATGCCTAAAAAAAGGCTAAAAAGGTTTCGTAAGATATTTGGGTTTTTCGGACGCCAGATGTAAAATCAACCAGAAAAGTTACTTATTTTGCGTACGCTGCCGAAACTATATAAGATAGAACCATAAAATGTTCTAAGTTATTGTAGATCTTATAAATATCTACAAAAAAGTCCGCAAAACACTATACTTATCTATGTCGAGTAAGGCACAATAACAATTTTGTTATTTAAAAATCTTGATTTTTTTTTGGACAACATTTAAAAGCGTTTATTTTACTTATGCAATTAATCCTTATGAAAATAATTTTTTTCATCACTAAGTACGGTTTATGTAGATAACATTTGGTCTTTGAATGATTAAAATTGGACGTTTAGTTTTGAAATTATGGCGAAATGAAAATATAACGATAGTGGTCGTCACCAAGCGGGGGTGCGCGTGCGGGAGGAAGACAATCTGTGCAGTGTGCCTATGTGCATCCCTTCGGATAATGACTGCGTCCGCGTCGTCGATGTCAGTGAATTGACCTGAGAATCAGTTTGCTGACCGACTCTTTCCTGGGCAGGCTTTTTGCAGCCGTAACCGACAACCACGCGGGCGGAGCCGCGGGCGACTGCTAGTAATAATAATATGTACAACTCTAAGACAACAAGCTATAAGTAATATAGCCTTGTGGTCTCATAGGTAACTAAAAAGGGTAAAAATATTATTTTTTAACAAAAAATTAAAACCGACTTCCAAGGTAAAAACAAAAGTAATATTCTTAAAAATAATCTAAAAAGAATCAAATAATTCTTATTCGTTATTATAGTGCCGTCTTCAGACTTCGCCTAAACCTCAACTATTTCTGTACTCAATCTTCATACTTTTGAAGTCGGTACCAGCTTACCTTAGCGTAAGTTCTATATCAAGGATCTCAGAACTTATCCGGGCTGGTAGCGACTTCAAAAGTACGAAGATTGAGTACAGAAATAGTTGAGGTTTAGGCGAAGTCTGAAGACGGCACTATAATAACGAATAAGAATTATTTGATTCTTTTTAGATTATTTTTAAGAATATTACTTTTGTTTTTACCTTGGAAGTCGGTTTTAATTTTTTGTTAAAAAATAATAATTTTTATAAAGTGTAAGACAAAACAGTAAATATTCTGGCCTAGTAGAGGCTCGCTTCCCAATCTTATATCTTTAAACGAGCAATTCTTGTATATGTATATATAATTGAAATCTCGGAATCGGCTTCAACGATTTTCATGAAATTTAGTATATAGGGGGTTTCGGGGGCGATAAATCGATCTAGCTAGGAATCATTTTTTGAAAATGTCATTTTATTCGTGTTTTATCGAATACCGAGCAAAGTACGGTCAAATACCTACTTATAATATTATAAGAGGTGCCTTAGCGGCCCAGCACGGATCTGTGAATTCATTACGTTCTTGAAATTTTCTATTATTTGGCTCAAGTTAATGCTTTTAATGCAACCTTCAGAAATAAGACAAATAAGAGATAGAGATATATCGTAAAAAAAAAATAGTTTTCTTTTGGTATAAAAATAATTTTCCTGTGTGAACCTGTTAAAAAGTTATGAGCCAAAAACCGTTTTTATTTCTTCCTGTAAAATTTAGATTTTTTGATTACGATTTTATTCGGTGGGGGCGGCGAATTATCCTTACGGATACTGAAAGTTTTACAGTAGTATAAACAAAATTTCTAGTTTTAATCATCGCATAGTCAGGACAGGTGAAGTAGCAGCAGCAGTCACATGATTACATTAATTATGTAAACTGTTCTTTGTCTACATTTACCTTTATTGAGTTATTTGTACCGTATGGGCGACAGTTTCTAGAAAATATATGTTACTAACAAATCAAGATGCCAAGAAAAAAATTGTCACTTCAGGCTTCATCTCGGAAGCAGCTGGCGATTAATTTACAAAGGTTCGAACATAAAGCGACAATTATACGCACAATATGAGTAGTTTCGAACAAATTTTTATATAAAGGCTTATTGCTTCCGGTGATAGATTTGTACAATGCGTGGGAGGAAATTGGCCCAAAAGGACGTTTCTGAATTAGTGGCCAAACGTACTCAAATACACCTTTTGTGTTATATTAAGGGAATGTCAAATGGTTTCACCGATTCCATCCATTGATTTGCACAAAGCCCATTCAAATAAGTCAAGATGTTCGCAGTAATTTATGTGCTGTGGTCACTTGGTATTCCTATTCACGTGTGTTACGCGCATTATGCGAAAACAATTACAAATTGACGAATTGCCACATAATGTTAAACATTGTTATTCTATACTTTAAATATATTTCTTTGACATGCTGCCTAGTCCTACAACTTTGGTAGATAGCATAGTGTCATTTATGCTTCTACTACTTATACAAGGTGTAACAAAAATAATTGATAATACTTTAGGGTGTGTACGTGTTCCTTATAGAGAGTTCACTGTGAAAATAGCATCGCTGAAAGACCAAATTTTTTTTTGACTTTTGTATGGGGACACTCGTGACGTTCGGGCGCTTGCCCATACAAAAGTGAAAAAAAATTGGTCTATCAGCGCTGCTACTTTCACAGTGAACTCTCTATAAGGAACACATACACACCCTAAAGTATTATCACTTATTTTTGTTACACCCTGTATATACTTTTTTCACAAAACAAACGACGTAAGATACCTAATGGAGGTATAATAATACGTAGCGACTAGTACAGCAGCTACTTCTAGGAATCAAAAATAGATGATAAATTCATTGTCAGCCCATTCTACTGTTTCCATTGAGTCAAGTACCGCTAGGGATATTTCACAAGCAAATATTTTCAAAGAATACACGCGGATTCCAAAACTAGCTAAATACTCGGCTTATGTCCATTCACAAATATTTACAACAGTGGACTTAACTATCACAAATGCCGACCGTTCCTTGCTCATTCACTCTAAATCCGTGTTCTGTTCATTCATAATTTCTTACTTCTGTGGATTATGTCTTATGAATGGATGTACTACTATGTAGATCAGCTGCACAAGATCATGAATGATGAAAGTAAAATATGACTGTCTTCTTCAAAATCTAACTACACAATTTTGTACTCGTATACAAAGGACCAAGTAGTACCTATTTACACGTCAATTTTAAATCTTCTACTAATATAAATAATATAGGGAAAAATATCAAGTAACTTCTAGAGTTACCTGTCATGAGAAATGTTTATAATTTACATCATGTCCTATGAGAAGATTTTTATATCATCGTGATATCATCTTAACCAAGATTGTTTGAGGCTACTACTACAATTAGACTCAATAGTGAGACATGACCAAGATTAGGACTTTGACATTAGAGCTCCTCGCCTTAAAATAGGAGTCACAACTGTAATACACGTCGCTGAAATATCAAAGACCACCAAAGACGAAAAAAAACCTCCAAATGGCATCGAATGTAGAATTAAAAGTCGGCCACTTCAAGAGATTTTAAGCTCGGCCAAGCTAATCCCGTTTCGTGTATGGTTCTATTATAATAACGTATTCGAAAGAAAGATGTTAATGAAAAGTGCCGGTTCCAGGCTGTCTAGCGATCCTCTACTGAATGGAACGCGCTTGATTAGTTTAAAGGTGTACGATTCGTTCTTCGTAATCTCAAATTCAAAGAATAGAGTGAGAATTAAGAAAATGCTAGACACAAGCAGAAAACTCCAATGCTTGTCTCGTACATAATTTCTAACAGCTAAATGTATTATAATGTTTTGAAATGAAAATAAATTTACAATAAAGCACAACAGAGGAGCAATAAAAGAAGTATATTCACTACATTATCTCCCACTATCACCGGTACAAACTAAGCACTTTTATTTCCTCCATGTCAAGCGTATAATCCTCGTTACCAGTCGCACGATAAATTTAATTGATTAAGCCCACCACAATAGTGGTAGTACCACTGTGGTACACACGAGCAGACACAATACTTCCCGAGCTGGGATTAGCTGAAACCCGCTGCGTTCAATTTATACACAAGATTGGGGACTGTTTTTAATGAATTCAATCTTTATTGTAAATTGGGATGACACTGTCGAAACCTACGCGAAACCTTACAAGGATGTATTTGCTAGCATACTGAGTGCTTTGATGAACAGTAAAGTCGGGCTTCGAATAAGATCCATTGTCGCAACCCAATTTGCTTGTATAGAATCCATTGCAACGCCGGTTACTTTACTGTTAGCTCAAATAAAACTTAATATCGTATTATAACAGGCTCGGTAAAGTTTTAATACAAGTTACAACTAATAAACGGGTACAAAGCGATTCATTACAAGTTGCGCCATTCTCTGCGAGCCACGAGCAAAGAACTCTCTTGTGAGTTTCATTTGATATTTCCATTAAATTTCAATTCCCCAACTCATCTGGGCCACAATGAGCTTCTGACAATGGGCCCCAGTGACTGTCTACAGCCTTTATATTTAATATCGCTATTCGCTATTGATATTTGTTCTTGCTTTATATATCTTTTAGATAATGCTGAGATAGCTTCAACAAGCGTAGATTTCAATTTATGATTTGTGTGATTTCTATTTCAAATTAATTAATATAAAATTTAATTTTATTGTTTATTGTATGGAATCAAAATGCAAATATTAACATCACATTGTAAAATACTTCTTAGCTAAAATTACCATAAATCATTTTCGATACTAAAATCAAACGCAAAATATTCATTGTAATAATATCGTCCGAACTCAGAAAAAAGTACTACGCTTTCAGGAGTAGCTACTGCTATTCATTCACGAAACCTGGCTAATGTTTGGTGTAACCAGATTATTCTTCTATTGTCTAGATCGGCACTCTCAAAAGTATTTCTGCGTATTAAAATAGCAATTGTAAATTTCTCGCTAGCTTACCAAAACTTTAGTAACACAATTTCTTTGTCCGCCATTATACTTTCATAGATTCATACGCCTACCCATTGTGAGTAAAGGTGGATATAAATTTTCTTTATATTTTTTCTTTCAACAATGAAGTGTCATTGTTCATGTTTGTATTTTAATATCGCCGAACACACGACAGGACGCGGACACCGATATTAAATTAAATAGACACAGTAGTCTACTGACTACTGTGTCTATTTAATTTAATATCGGTGTGATTATCTACTGATAAGTACCGTAGAATAATGAAGATGAAAGAAAAGAACGCATAGAAATGTTTAAAATATTATGTGTTTTTACACCAGTGAGTTTTAATGGTATAAAGTAGTAAGTAGGGCATAGTTTTTCGTTTCGCCTTTTATACTTGCAGGCTATAATAATATGTACACGAATAATTTACTTTACTACCAGTCTTGAGGTAAATAATAAACATGAATTACTCAATGTTTTATTCTTGTCAGTTATCTTAAAATACTTTCTGGATAGACAGGACAAGGACAAAACAAGAAATTTATTCAACAATGTGGATGATCCACATCGTGTAGGTATATTATATTGTATCTTTATTGTTAGCGGCTATGTTACTTACGTCTTATCTTAATACTATAAATTAATATTTTACATTTTATAATAAATATCTAATAATAATTAAGAATGCAAAAATCAAATATTTATAATAATTTGGCCATTAAGATTTATTTATAAATTATTTGGCCACCACATGATAGATAATAATATAAGCTTTTGGATTATCTTAAAAAACCTCCATATCTGCTCCAGTATTTTAAATCGTGACTGTGTCTATATTTTATGTTACATCAGGTATTTGGATAGATAAATAATGCGTGGCGTTTTTCGGACATTTGTCTGGATGAATGGTCGGTTCCAGCGAGTCTGGCGCGGCCATATTAATGGTAAAGGATGCCATTCAAGACCACGTCCACTCGGGAATGCGTATTCGTCATATCTTTTATGCTTTTTGCTTTATAACGATTTCACCCAATTGTGGATAGATGTTTTAATCGTATCCAATTCTATGCCACCTGATTCTAAAGATCGCATTGTCCAGAACTATTGTCATGATAGACGCAATATAACAGTAGGATTCATCGAAGTATCGGCTAATGAATTTCGTTACTTATTATAAAAGTTATGAATTCACTTATTTTATTACTTGACTACCTATACCATCTATTGTAATGTCTAAATAATTGCCCGACAAAACTCTGAATGGGTAAACAACAAAGTACTATTATAGAACAATAATTCAAGCTTGTACAAAAATATGAACAAGCCAAAGTTGCTATTGAATTAAACTTTTACATTAATTATACAAAACTTGAATATGACAGGGTTTATCGGTTCCATCAGGAACCCTCTCAGGCGTCGGACCGTGACGAACCAAAGCAAATGGCTTGAGGCAAGGATTTAGAAACGCGTTATATGATATGAGACCTTCTCTTTCGAAACAGTACAGAGAGACAGAGAGGTAATGAGGGATACAACTGGTTAAACTTTTAAAAGTTACCAAACGTGTAATGTGGGTGACTATTGTCGACAATTTGACCGTCTCCAACGAAACGGCCAGCGCCTGATTTCGGATGTCTTGTTACATTATTGAGCACTAAATCTGTTGAGATTTTACATGTGAAATTAATTTTTAAATTACTGCATTGTTATCACTTCCTATAGGAAGATATTAAAAGTAAATGAAGTCTAATGGCCTACGATGCGGTTTTAATGGGCAATCGTTCTACATTGTCACTATAGCTAAACTATTTTTGCATCAATTTATGATCAATATGACTTTTTATGAAATAAGGGGGCAAACGAGCAAACGGGTCACCTGATAGAAAGCAACTTCCGTCGCCCATGGACACTCGCAGCATCAAAAGAGCTGCAGGTGCGTTGCCGGCCTTTTAAGAGGGAATAGGGTAATAGGGGAGGGTAGGGAAGGGAAGGGAATAGGGGAGGGTAGGAAAGGGAATAGGGTAGGGGATTGGGCCTCCGGTAAACTCACTCACTCGGTGAAACACAGCGCAAGCTCTGCTTCACGCCGGTTTTCTGTGAGAACGTAGTTATTATATATATATTTCACCGGTCGAGCCAGCCCATTCGTGCCGAAGCATGGCTCTCCCACGTAATAATGAATAGAAGAATACAAACAAAACTGGGATACTACAAATGCTTTGAGGTGTGCCAATAATTGGGCGCCTTTACATGAAGCGTAACCTTTCATCAAAATAAGAACATACCAATTACGTTTCAAAAATATTTGACCGACATAAAGTAAAGAACCCTGTCCACGGTACTTAAGCATCCCTTTGATAGCGCTCAAAAACTGGACACCAAAGTGAATTCCAACATTGGAAAATATATTTGAGGGCCCTCAAGCCCACTTCGATAAAGGGGGCCAGTTTGTTCCTAAATGCTTTATAATTTTTCACAGCGCAAGATCAAAAGTTTTACATGGGAAACGCTATTGACTCCGTAGTACTCTTGCTTTGCCTTTGATATTGAGCGCACTTTTAGCCTTGACGATTTAGGAATGTTAACCAATGTGTGAATAAACCGAATTTTGTTTTTATTATACTTAATTGATTGACTATTCCCTCCCATTTAGAGTTCGGTCCTTGGTTGCTAAGCTATAATATTATGTTATCGAAATAATGACGGTGAATTTTCTGATCAGAGTATTTTTATTAGTTGGTTTCTCTGATTTGTACTTCAACTAAAAAACGATTAGTTAAGTCTCAATTAAACTAAGTTTAAATTAAAGTTTATGCGACGCAACTATTAACTAAATATTTCATTCTAGATAGTATTAATAGGCAATATTCTTACAAAGATCTAGACTCTAGTATTAAAATAACTTTAACGATATTCAATATTAGTTTTCTTTAGGGTGGGTTGCACCAACTTACTGTAACTATAACTGTAACTTTAACTATAACTTTAACTACAATGCAAAATGTCAAATCTTTGGTTAAAGTTAAAAATGGACGCCATCAAGACGCCATATTTAACCATAACCATAGAGCTCGGCAAGGCTTTAAATGCACGTGGCGAAAAATGGAACTAACTCTGTCATCATACAAAAACGCAATTTTTGACAGTACTCCTTTACCAGCAGCGCCCCCGCCCACGTTCTTATTAAGCCTTGTCGGACCAGCAACGTCTTCAGTCAAATTCTGTGGTTAAAGTTAAGAGGATTCCACACCGCCATTTTTCCCATACAAACGCTGTCCCCTGTTTCCTCCCTGGATAATGCTAGTAGAGTTATAATTTTTTTCCTGAATATCTACGGCCACTAATACAATGTCCCTATGTTTTCCTTTTTTTCATAATTTAATTATTAAATAAGATATGAACGTTCAAAAACCCAAAAAAATGGCCAGATTTTCCACTGTGTTCAAACGTCCAGAAAACAGATTTGGATAGATTATACAAAAAAAGCAAAACATAGGAACACAGCTCAAGCCTTTTTTTAATCTTTAATGAAAAAAGTACTTAAATCGGTTAAGTTTTGGAGAAGGAATCAGGGGACAACGAACCGTTGATTTTCTGGATTTTCTGCAGTTGTCTCTATCGCGTTCTGCGGTATAGGCTTGAGGTAAGGGAGACAGCTATAGATATTACACGTACTTTTTTTTCATTTCTCTAGCTGCTGTGGTATCCTCTTAAGGTTAAAGTTAAATTAGCCTTAACTATAACCACAATTTTGAACATAACTTTAACTTTAACCACGCCTCTGGTGCAACCCAACCTTATTGTTCTAAATTAAAACAAAGGATCAAAATTAAAATAATTCATAACAGAAGATGTCAATCGATATTTATTGCTAATGTTTTTAATACAAATACAAAGCAAGGTTGTTGCTAGCATATGCCAGGTCAACGATGTCATCTATTTTATTTTAGACAATTCAATAACCGTCCCCAACATATCCGGTGTTTCATTATATTTTGTGGCTCAGGCGATTTACGACAGAAGGTGCGTGTATGATCATGTCATACATTTATCATTAATGTATGTTTCTAATTTCAATAACAGGTTGATTATGGTAGATATTATTGAATTTGATTATCAACTGGGCTTAGGCAAATGAAGTATAATGTTTAGAAAATTGTACTTGTTCTCTACCTCTACAACTACTAGTATGTAGTTGTATGTTTATTGCTCAGTGTAGTTTATGTGTGTTTATATATAATTATCTTATTAGAAATCAATATTTTCTTATAAGATATATTGTAAGTAGGTTTAATAAATGTTGCTTTTTAGATTAAGCAATGCGACTGTTTTTTATTCTAAATATTAAGCGTAAGTAGAATCGTCTAATTATAAATAATCAATACGTATTACGTATCAATAATAAATTCTACGACAGAATGTGTTTCGTTTTTTTCTAGGATTATTTTGGATTGCTTTTCTTAGTAGCTTTCTATTAAACTAATGATGCTGACAACAACTTACTTTTGTGGAAAATCAATTCTTTTAAACATTCAACAAAGGTTTAAAACAGGCTGAAAATATTAATAACGTCAAGTGATATAAGTGTAACCCATAGATTCCATGGACCAACTGTTACAAAAAGCTTAATCATGGCACCACATATTTTAAATACCGAATGGTGCCTTTCTGTCTGCCATAGCCAGACATACAGGCACCTACCTGATTTTAGATCCCTCTTTTGTCTCCTTTTGTTGGGTAAAGGGCGAGCAGGAGTGAAAGAGACAACGTGCTCCATTCCTTTACCTTTTGAATGAAACGGTGAAAAAACATGGCGCGCGTACAATTTTGTTTGTTCTAGCCGCCCGCGCTGACCCACGTCATTATAAAGTGTTATTTTCGATGAGGGTTATATTTTTTAAAGTTTTTTTCCTCTTACTCCGTGTGGAATGATATTTCTTGAATAAATCGTGTATTAAATTATAGTACACTCAAAATCAATTCAAGCACAAAATACTTTTGAAATTAGTACGTGTCTAACTCTATCTGGTATCTTCATAACCAGACGAATGAAATCAGTTTTATGAGACACGTTTTTGAAGTTTATAAAATATGTACTTCGGCGCGCAATTAATTTTATCAAACAACAAATAAAAAAATTACACACATTACATCTTTTAGTAAATTTATGTTCTGATTTTATCTAGCTGTTATTTATCAAATCTAGATATTAATCAACGACGGAGAAGAACTACAGTAGGTATACAAGGTGTAACATAAATAAGTGATAATACTTTGGGGTGTGTATGTGTTCCTTATAGAGAGTTCACTGTGAAAGTAGCACAAAATATTGGTCTTTCAGCGCTGCTACTTTCACAGTGAACTCTCTATAAGGAACACATACACACCCTAAAGTATTATC
This sequence comes from Aricia agestis, assembly GCF_905147365.1. Lineage (NCBI taxonomy): Eukaryota > Metazoa > Arthropoda > Insecta > Lepidoptera > Lycaenidae > Aricia > Aricia agestis. The sequence goes on from NC_056406.1 coordinate 11,856,912, forward strand.
ACTTGTTTTTTTTACACCCTGTATATTGATCGTTTTAGTATAGGTAAATTTTACTTTCACTTACTGTTAAATGATACGTTGATATAAATCATACAACTTTATCTGACAATTTTCGATATACTGTAGCCACCTGCGCCCGCGCATAGCGAGCGATCGGGCTCCTTTATTGAGGGTTTTATTAAGGCAGAGTGGTTCGGAGGCGTTTTTATATCGCTCCTGGCTACGTGGGAACACGGTGACTCTCATAATATATCGTACCCGGACACTGTTGATTTATCAAAAACCTACACATGGAATACGAAAACTAAAATTTCGTTCCTGTAAGGTTTATGATCTCGTGACTCATAAAAGTCGTAAATTTCCAAGGAAATAAAGTCCGCATTATAAACGTACTTTGGAGGACTTTTAGAGACACTGATGAACGCAGCTCTATTTTTCGGTACAAGATAGGTAAGTACCACTTACTAACTACAATTTACATTGCTTAAGTAACTGTATTAAGTATTTGGAATACCATTAAATGTATTACTGTATTCCATGATTACAAAATGTACTATCAGTTAAACAATAACTTGAAATTATTCAAAACCTGTGTTTGCCTACAAATAAGTAACACCGTGGAAGGAACCGGACAGCAAGGTTTGACGTTGACATATTCCAACCCATCAGTATCCTATTATTTCGAATTACTTAATCTCAAGTCCTGTTATAGAAAGGGCAATAATGAGTTAGCAAAACATAGACCAGTCCTTATGATTTATTAAGCCGGACAATGCGCCCCTCACCTGCTGAATCGACGTTAATCCACTGTGACCACAGTTCCCATAAAAAAGATTTAAAACACGACACATAAATAATACCGCCATTGTCATTGTCAACAATGTTATTTTAGACACGGTTTCTGTTATTTATTTGGTGTTGCTGGTTTCTGCCCCGATGAGAGTAATGCTAGCGGCAAATTCTGTCGATAACCTATACTAGTTAATTAGGATAGTATAATCTATACATCTATACATCTATACATATAAATAAAATTGGAGTGTCTGTTTGTAATATTGAAAGAACCGTTTTTACTACGTGCATATAAATCTATATGTACGATACATACACCAAAACAACATTTTTTACAATTTTTGTCTGTATGTCTGTCTGTTTGTTCCGGCTAATCTCTGAAACGGCTGGAGCTATTTTGCCGGGACTTTGACGACCTCTGTGGCTCAGTGGTGAGCACGTTGGTAGCTCAAGCCGGGGGTCGCAGGTTCGAATACCGCCGACGGAACAAAAAGTTTTCAATGTTCCCGGGTCTGGATGTGTATTAAATATGTGTATGATATAATAAAAATCTTAAATATATGTATAGTATAAATATAAAAGTATTAAATATATTTCCGTTGTCTGGTACCTGTAACACAAGTCCTTTAGGTACTTAGCACGGGGCCAGACTGACGTGGTGTGAAGCGTCCATAGATATTATTATTATTATTACTTTTTTGGTAGATAGCTGATGTAGTAAGGTGTAACTTAGGCTACTTTTTAAACGACTTCCAAAAATGAGGAGGTTATATTTTACTTTTTTCATATTTGTTAGCGGACTATCCATCTTTGTTATTATACTATGTTGACGCGGACGAAGTCGCGGGCAACAGCTAGTTATTCTATAATAATAATATTATCAATCAGAACGCGTGGAAGTCTGTCTGTCTAACATTTAACCGATTTGGTCGGATATGGTGAAGATATAGGACAGTTATCGTCTTATTGTCAATACTATGTTTTTGCAAATAAACGTTCTTATTCTTTTCTTGCCACGGGATGGGTGGGATTATTTTACCTCATACTGGATGTAACTAAACTAAGTGATAAAAGTATAGACTTTAGGGTGTATAATATTATATTATGTCTTTTAAATCTTATATCTTTAATTCTTGTATATATATATAATTAGAATCTCGGAATCGGCTCCAACGATTTTCATGAAATTTAGTATATAGGGGGTTTCGGGGGCGACAAATCGATCTAGCTAGGAATCATTTTATTCGTGTTTTATCGAATACCGAGCAAAGCTCGGTCATATAGCTAGTGATTATTTGTAAGAGTAGCAGCGTTGAAAGAACATTTTTTTTTTTGGGATTTGTATGAGCAAGCTGAATTAATTACACTTTCAGTACTGAATACTGATACTTTCACAGTAAATTCTCTACACAGTTTAATCATACACACCCGAAAGTATTATCACCTTGCTTTGTTACTCCCTGTATAGTATATTATTAATATGTCTGGGTATTAACTGAGTATTTTGAGTAATTAAAGTCCTTATAACTTTTTTTATTGCTTCACCACAGCTTACGGTCAATAAAACATTTTATAGACAAAATGCAATAAAAATCAAGTGACAGATGTAATAAATAATTTATGAAGCTTTAAATAAAATATTACAGCCATATTCATACTTTATGTTTTATTGTGATATTTGTTATTTATAATTGATTCCCGTTAATTCAAAACGTTATCAATGTTATCATAATAGCTACTCATTTCAGACACTTTTAAAAATAAATGTGTGCCATTAAAATAAACTATTATTAGTTATTAGTATTAGTAATTTACTAATTTAAGTTCCAATAATATTTCTGACAATCTACATTATAGTTAACACACCTTTGCTACTAAACACATTTTTGTCCATATTTTATTGTTTTACGTTATGTTTTTAAAATGTACATTCGTATTGAGGATGAATAAAGCAATTCTTTATATTGAGTCATTTCCGGTCCTATGTCCCTCGACTTGACGAAATGGGAAGATCTCATAAATAAATTCAGTGGAATATCTATCGGCATTGTTTCCAGACAATTTGTTACATTTGACACACGGGAACGCCCAGATTCCCCTTAAAAACTGCAAGACTCCCATTACAGTACATAAAATCACCCCTTCCTAACTGAACACACGTTTCGCAATTTTATTGTTAACTAGATGTCCCGCGCGGCTTCGCCCGCGTAAATTAGGAATTTTACAGAAAACGTACATTTTCCCATAATAAATATTTTCCCCGTTTTTCCCGCATTTTCCTGAGTTTCTTCGGTCGTATTAGTCTTAGCGTGATAATATCTCTAATGGTTCCTGTTCTTAAAACAACGCCGAAACTCCCAAACTTGTATCTATAAAGAATCAGGAGTTCTCTCAGCACCTTCCGAACCACGGTATACCAGGTATATCTCGGTGCAAAATCTTACTTGTTGGTAGCATATGCTTAGAATACTTCTCACGAAACCGAAGTCACCACACGTTTCCCTATAAGTTTTGAGGAGTTCCCTCGATTACTTATGGATCCTTCATCAGATCACCACTTTTGTGAATATAAAAATCGGGTAACATACGGCGGAGTAATCGTTGAATATAAGAAAACGAACATAACACCTCCCCCATTTTGAAAGTCGGTTAAAATTGTAGCCTATGTGTTATTCTGATGTATAAGCTATATTATTGTAAAGTTTCATTAAAATCCGTTCAGTAGTTTTTGCGTGAAAGAGTAACATCAAACCGCAAAACCGCATCAAAATCCGTTGAGTAGTTTTAAAGATCTAAGCATACATACACACATACATACAGACAGCGGAAAGCGACTTTGTTTTATACTATTTAGAGATGACGGATTATTTATTGTTTGAATAATAATAAATTGGTAAGTAGGAAGATATTTTTTTATTACATTCAGCAGCCGTGGCGAAGCTGGCTCTTCTTTAGAGAAACAAACATCCATACATCCACACATCCATACATCCAAACAAACTTTCGCCTTTATAATATTAGTAGGATGTAGCCTATAATATATTATCACGCTAAGACCAATAGAAGCGGAGCACCAATGAAGAATGTTTCAAAATCGGGTGATTTTTCCTATTGTGCTGCGTAAACGATAAAAGTTTCGCAAAAATTGGCAGAATTTTCTTTATTTACCCATGAATTAGTTACTCTCTCGGGTCTGTGGCTGTTTGGTTGTTCGTTTTGTTCGGTGTTGCTATGAGTCTGTGCGGATGATTTTCTTTCTCTCTGTATTCGATTTCTATCACTATTCTGGCTGAGGCGAGCCTCACGCTCTACAGACGATTCTCTTTCTCTCACTATTCGAAGCTTATGAGAGCCCCCGGCCGGTTCCGCCGTAAGCGCTATGTCCCTCGGCCGCCGCCGCGCGACATATTTTTTGATTCCGCGTAAGTTTATACGTTTGAAAACTTCTAAAGTATTGATCGAAATTGTATAGTGTAAAAGACAATTATAATCTACATTTAATGTCTTAGCTTCCAAACATGTTTATTTGGATAAGGGTTAATGTTGTAAATTGTTAAAATCGCTTCGTAAATAAGCCATTATTTTTCGTAAAAAGTAAAGAACAAAAATGGCTATTGTGAGTTATCCCTAAGAAATAGACATATACCATCGCGGACTTTTTTGTTTACCTTATTAAGGTGTACAATACTGTAGTACATTATTTTGATCTATCTCGTAGGGTTTAGCCAGCGTTTGCAATATAAACGCAAAAAAATGAATTTATTTACGACATAACATTAGAAACCTCCAAAATTATCAGTGTTTCTCTACCATATTATGCATATGTTATACATATAAACCTTCCTCTTGAAACACTCAATCTATTAAAAAAAACCGCATCAAAATCCGTTGAGTAGTTTTAAAGATCTAAGCATACATACACACATACATACAGACAGCGGAAAGCGACTTTGTTTTATACTATTTAGAGATGACGGATTATTTATTGTTTGAATAATAATAAATTGGTAAGTAGGAAGATATTTTTTTATTACATTCAGCAGCCGTGGCGAAGCTGGCTCTTCTTTAGAGAAAGAAACCTCTATAATCGGAAAGGATTTAAATGGCGTTTTTTAACATGTAACTATTGGTCCTATAACATCTGGGTAATAGGAACCAAGTGATGGCACTTGCTGTGCAGTAAATACAAATCTTTCAAAATATGTCTTTCTCGCTTTATGTGTTAGTGTTTGGAAGACATTACTATTTACTGATCATGTAGGTACATCACAATTATTGGTAATATGAGCTAGACCTAACGTTGCAAACATTGACGAATGAAACATATTTTATAAACTGACTCCTGTTTTTGTTTCGTAAAAATATTGACATTTTAACTTATAGGTACATACGAGATCCGTTAGTTCAGTAATTTATTGAGACCACCAATATTCAGCTATCAACATAAATATTAATATAATACGAAACCTCCAAAAACAATCTAATAAAATCGACGCCATCTTAAACGTATTTAATTTATTTAAATTCCCAAATTGGACCATTACGCGAGCGCCTTTATGGTCTCAAAAAATTAACATATAAATTTAATGACTACCATTCCGGAGTCGAGAGAAATCAGAAGCAGTCCGTGATATATCATAAAATAATGTAGTAATTAATAGAAAGTTCAGTAAAAGGTGAACGATGAATAATCAAGCGCCGAGCGGTTTATTTACCTACCTGAGGTTTGTGATAAAGTTAAAAGTTTCGTTATATTTTTTTACAATAGTAATATTGACTGAAACTCTATCTGTGAGCTCTTATTTTGTAATCCTCTGAACCGTTGTTACTTTCGAGCTGACAAAAAATTGCAATACCCTACAAAGAGACAAAAGGAAATAAAGAAGTGAAGAAATAAATTCAACCCTTGTTTTTCCGAATCGAATCGATATTGCATTCAAAACCCCTTTAAATGCAATTGTATGATATTTATTGAGATATTTTTTGCGTTTGCTCCAGATAGTTTTACAAAGGCTCAGACTGAAGATTACTTGTGGGGTGCGCGGGTAACTTGAGGTCATAATGATCACACCCCTGTACTTCCTGTATTCTATATCAGGGCTGTCAAAAAGTCAAAATAAAAAAATAACGGTGCAGGTCAAAATATGTTATAATTTTAATGATAAAACACAAAATTGGAAGCATTCATTTACGAAATATTAATTTCTCAAACACATAAACACGTTCTATATGATTTCATAATGAACCAAAAACATAAAACTTCTGTCAAGATTAACTATACTGTTGAGACTTAAGTTACCACAGCTAATGAATACTGAATAGTAAGTTAGCAACCGCGTCTACTGGATTTACATATTAATAGAATGTGTCACATAATTGAATGTTATTGATGCTTTTTCTAATTAAAAATGTTGTGTAAATCTAAGCATAAAAACAGGCAGCTCATTTGTGAGAGCTCAATTTTTAATTAATAGCTATGACAAAATTAGTTTTCGCATACCAAAGATATAATATTTTTTTAACTACCAATAAACGTACATGTAAAGACGCCACTATATTATATTGCTAGCCAAAAACTCGTCAGTGCCAACCCTAGCCGATGGAAACAGTGTGACAGGTCGCGGGTCGTGAGCCCGTGAGTTCCGTGAGAACAGACTGGGCAGCTGAGGAGCCGATGACAGATCAATACCACCTAACGAACACCCGACGGCCCGACACCCCACAGCAATGACAATTGCTAAAAAGTAAAAAGTAATCTCAAACAGTCCGTTATTGACTAAGCGATAGTCTCTAACGTAGTCAAAGAACACAATCCTGACGACGAAACTTATTATAGGGCCTATTTCACCGCTTCCTGGTAAGGCTATCCACCACTTAATTTGACAGATGAAGTATGGAAAATCTGTCAAATAACTTTTTTTTTTTCTTAATGAAATAAGGGGGCAAACGGGCTAACGGGTCACCTGATGGAAAGCAACTTCCGTCGCCCATGGACACTCGCAGCATCAGAAGAGCTGCAAGTGCGTTGCCGGCCTTTTAAGAGGGAACAGGGTAATAGGGGAAGGTAAGGATGGGAAGGGAAGGGAATAGGGGAGGGTAGGGAAGGGAATAGGGTAGGGGATTGGGCCTCCGGTAAACTCACTCACTCGGCGAAACACAGCGCAAGCGCTGTTTCACGCCGGTTTTCTGTGAGAACGTGGTATTTCTCCGGTCGAGCCGGCCCATTCGTGCCGAAGCATGGCTCTCCCACGTATATCAGGAAGCGGTGTAACAGGCCATAAGTCTTGTACTATTCTGGATATACTTATCATAAGCAATGCTTTAAATATTATTTGGTATAATTTAACTCCGTGGCACTTAAGCTCTAAGTTAAGTATTTGGGAATGGAGGCGCAAGATAGAGTTCCGAACTGGATTATCGTAACATAACTCGGAAGATACCTACAATTAAAAAAGTCTACTTATGTTAGGTAATGGTTTCACACATTGAATATCACATATAAGTATGACATAAGTACATAATAATTATTATAGGCATCATGCGGTATTGCCTAATTTTTTTACTGAAAAATCAATTGCAAATTTTGAAAGAAATCCAAATCATGGTTTATAGTTACGAAGAAGCCTACTGAACCAACAAAAAAAATAGGATCCTATAGGAAACTAGCGTGTACTAGTAAAACCTTGGTAGTACCAAATTTCATAGTTGAGTTACTTATTAGTTATTAACTTATTACATAGTAAAAAATCTAAAATTTACGTATTTTCTTATAAGAATTACATTGTAGAGTTTCCTGCTGGTTAGCTAAGGAAATTTCACTATTGGCGGCAATTTTTCATGTTTTTATTTCAGCAATACGGTCATCGGTATTTTATCATTGCAAAGTTATATTCTTACTGACCTGACCTGAAATCCGGAACCCTAAAAGTGTATGCGTTACGTAACGAAATCCGAAATTATTAAATGCAATAATTTAACTATACGCTCGGAATTCGGATATTTAATTTTTTTCGTGATTGGATCAAAAAGTAAAAGTAATTGAATTACCATTTCTTATTTTAGAACAAACATTTTTTTTGCTAGCTAGTACCATTACTGTACCTACCTTCCTTGATGGGTACCATGAGGGAAATTGATTTGCTGGCCTATGTTTCTAGATCGATGTAATGTGTATGTTAAGTCAGTATAATATAGTTGTGATCGGTCAACTAGGCTTGACATAACCAGACCAAATAAAGAAGGTCCGCCATCCAACCATGAATCATATTTCTCTGATAGTACTTAAAAACCATGTTGCTTACGTCGTTTGCAGAGCCATGCGCCATGCCATTTGCCAGCCAAGCATTGCACTGTAGTCTACCTACACTACATAACATGCATTGTGGTTCGCAATCAGTTACCCAAGCTTAATGGTCTGTTTACTACAATTTTTTGTGGCATATCGACCTGAATACTTGAGATTTGTTTGCGGCTACTGGAAAAGGACACTATTGTCACGCCTCCTTCACACAATTTCCCGTGAACGTTTGAGCCAGATATGAATGAAACGCACGCCTGGACTTAGCACTATTATGTCATTTCTATGTATAAACCCTTCACACACTATAGAGAAGTGTATTCTTTTCGAAATACATAGATAAAATATTATTTAAATCTTGACATCCTAGAACCTATCTAGGTATCCTAGAACCAAAAAGAATAATGAAGCTTATTTTGCAAAATATTTATACTAATTATAATCTTTTAAAAAAGGTATAATCAGATAAAGACGTGCTGGGAGCTTAGTAAATTTATCATTATGTATTTGTTAATATTATAATACTAACCATGATCCGCTGACAGCTTAAAAAACTTATATTCATAATAAGAAAGTATTCGTTGATAAATTAATTCAATTAAGGCTGCTGACCGCGTAATGACTGAGATGCTGTAGGTATTGCTGTATCCACTATAACATAATAAACGCTCATACATAAAAATTATTAAAGTCTTGGTACAGTTTCTATGTAACAAACGTGATTTTATCTGTCTTTTAAAACAGCCCGACTGACACTGAGGATCTTGGTCTTGGTCCTTCATAGACCATAATTTTGGCTATAGTGTGCGATGGTGTGGAGTTTTTTCATCATCCACTTCCGTTCACATTGTAACACTAATCGCGGTGTACAACGACAATTCTTGTTATGTTGCGTTTAACATAATCCTCGAAAGCCTTTTTAAAATACAAACAAATCACCCCGTTTATATTAAGCATGGTTCTGAGCTTAAACTTTACCAATTTTTAAGGATTGGTATATAATAGGTCATCCTATCCTTATTGGTACAAGTATAATTAATAAATAATATATACCTAGTATTTAAGATATTATTCGTTTTATATTCAGAGGCCGAAAGTCAAAACGCGCCATGCGTAAAATCTGCTAGGTTTGTTATCTTTGAAACAGTTATGTAGAGCCAAGGTTGATTATTATCATATTGTATCATAGTTTATTTTCATAAACAAGGAGGTTTCACTCATCATCAGCGGTCAGTAGAATCATGCTACATAGGTCAGAAAATAGAAGTGCAGTTAAAACTAGTACTACTCGTAACTATTGTCCTATCGGTTAATCGTTCAAACTTTTTTTTCAAGTGGAAAGCTGAAATTTGGACAAAGGTTTGTTAGTTAACAGATAAGTCGGATCTTGTGAATTAACAATAACGTACAGTCTGTTATTCTCTTGTTAGTAAACTGGTGTCTTTTGTGGCACATCTTGACCACAAAGTGTTAGTTAATCTGCAAAAGATGGCTATCTGAACTAATACAATTTTAAATGCGACCACTTTTTTCTCATATCCGGTACTATATTTATCTTAAATTTGACTCTTATAACAAGGGTACAAAGTGTAGTTTGACGTATCACCACAGATATAGGATTACGATGATACAATGTTTATTGTCGACTCGAAACCACTTAAACGGAAGAAAGTGATCGAGTGATAGCCAACATTTTCTTTTAATGAAGTGCATTCGCATTATGAGAGGCTTGTCTGGGATCGAAACCGTTAATCCATTGTAATAATAACTACAATTGCATGAATGGATTTAATTATTCGCTTAAGAATGATGTCAAAGCGACAGCTGGTCGCGTGTGATTAAGTTCTAGATCAACAATGTTCTCAACATGTTCTTAAATACCTTTGAAAATTAAGCCCTTAATCTTTCTGTACCTACTCATAGATTAGTATATGGCAAAAACTGGTACTTTTGGTAGAAACGTGAGAAAATTTTTACTTAAGTAGTGGAAGTATCATCTTAGTAGTTACCAATCGAAAAATTTAACGGATTTTTAAACTCTATGTAAAATTGTTCTGAATCCTAGTCTCATAATAGTATGGAAGGGATGATATGATAAGGATGATATAAAAGATAATACAGTGGCTAATAAGTAATAATTAAATATTCACTTTAACCAATTTTAGGGTTCGTACCCAAAGGGCAAAAACGGGACCCTATTACTAAGACTTTGATGTCTGTCTCCAGGCTGTATCTCAACAACTGCTATAGCTAGACTTCTGAAATTTTCACAGATTATATTGTTCTGTATTCTGTTGGAGCTATAACAACAAATACTAAAACCAAATTAAATTAATATTTAAGGGGGGCTACCATACAACAAACATGATTTTTTGGCCTTTTTGCTCGTTATGTGTTATGTTGCGGTTATTGATAAAAAAATTGAGAATTTTGTGAATATATCAAGTGATATATTCACAAAATTCTCAATTTTTTTTACCTTAATACGTAATAATAAAATTTTAATTAAATTAATAACTAAGGAGGGGTCCCATACAAAAAACACAATTTTATACCTATATTTGCTATATAATGGTACGGAAAACCCTTCGTACGCGAGTCCAACTTGCACTTGGCCGATTTTATTAAATTTCTCTCAGATCATTCTATCGTATTAAAAGACGTTCGTTTGTTCATCAAAGTAATCAAATACACAATTAGGTATTTATAAGTTTCTATAACGTACACTTATTTCCATTGGATTTAACAAGCAGAATGGCTTCTGGTGATTTGTTGTATCATTGCACCTAAACAAATAAACATTGCAAATATGCTTTATGCAATTTTGCATCCTAAATTATGTTTTAATAGGGTCGAATTTGTATTGCACATAAGCGGAAAAGAAACGACAAGATTTCATTACTTGCGCCTTCTTCGTAGGAATTAGTAGTGGCTCAAGTAAAGACTGAGGGCGATTTAACAGTTAACACTTCCATCGTGGATATCGCAGACACAATAGATCTTCAATTGTTATGCGACAGCCGGTTGTCGCATAACAATTGAAAATCTATTGTGTCTGCGATTCCCACGATCGAGGTATTACAGTTGTTCTGATATTTTAAACTTAGACAATGGGAAAAAATATAATAAATGAGTGGGAGAGTTGAAATCCTATCAAGCGACCTACTCTAAGTACCTCCACACCAAATTACATGACTCGGTAAAAGTAATAAAATATGATGAGATAATAGGTAGACAATTTAATATTGATAGTAATGATATTTTGTATTCTTCAATCGTCCATGACTTGTACCATAGGCCAATATTCGCGTGCAACATCCGAAGCCCCACAGTCGGACACGTTAAATGATCAACCGAGATTAAGCGACGGATCTTACGCTCTATCGACAATCAAAAGGTATTTAATTTAAAGGGGAGCCACAATATGAGATGAATAAAGTGAAGCAAAAAACTCTCCGGCTTATTGTCTCTTTACGTTGTTTAATAAATAAATTAGCTGCTCGTTCGAGTGTGAGGTTTAGTGATGTGATCGATGAGACAGAAAACACATTTTAAAATTTTAAAAACTTTACTTATCGTCTAATATGAAGCCTAGAAAAATGCTCAATATGTAAATAAGATCATTATTAAGTTAAATTACGATTCACTACTGGTTAAAATTATGATTTAAAAAAAACGTCCCACATTCCTATGTTAAAAAAGTAAGCTTAAACAAATTAGCATAAAGCCAAATTATTTTGTTCGCATGTTACAAAAATGTATGCGTACAAATGCCTTCTAGCTATAAACAATTTTTATTTGACATATTGATAAGAAATGGAAAATATTAAAGTCGACAAATGTCAAGGCCGCGTCTCGGCAGATGGTGCCGTTAACTTCGAGTTATTTTAGAGTGTTTTATTTAATCGAGTATGTTGATTTTAATATTCGTAACGAATTAGAGCTTTTAGCCTGAAAACTAAAGAATTTCATCAAAAATTTTAAAAAAAATCTTAAAACAATATGTTAAATGTATATAAAATATGTAGGCTTAAAGATTATCGGTATACGTGATCAACTTTTCGGTTTCAAACATCGGATTTTACACAGAAATAACATCAAACAACATGTTAAAAATCACAACAAGCCCTCACACTAAAATAAACAGATTAGCCGTCACACGCAGAGGCACTCAGAGACAAATCCACTCGCGGTCATCGACAGTCGATATCGACGGCGCTCACCCCTCGCCTGTGAGAAAGGCAAATATATTTGCGGCGAATTTGTGTCACATAATCACTTCAAGAAGCTTATCAAGAAAAAACCTGAAGCCTTTGTACTCTAAAAAAAAGTTATTAAACCGGAATTAAATCAAAAACCCATTACAGTATACTTGGCAAAAGAGACAAATCTTTGGATAACCTGCTACAATATTATAAAGAAAAAAAACCGAATATTTTAGAAGGAAAGTTGCCTGAGGCTTTTATTGCTACATAGCCTGGGAAAGAATTGGTATGATTGGTTGTGTACTTGTGTCGTAGCTGTATCATATTATTATCACAGACTTATTCAGAGTAATAATTATTGTGCTCATGCGTAAAATAGTTCAACAACATGTTGCAAATGCAATAGGTACCTCTAGCATTAGGTTGTCTCATGAGACATGACACTTTCGTTTCTAGTAGTGATTCCACACAATCATATTATGCAATAAATATAATGAATAGGTACTTCGATACTAAAAATCATTTATTCTTTCCTAAAACGAGGGAATGACTAAAGAATCTTTTGTGCTTGGAATATTTCAATTATAATGTGAAATCATATTCATGATATATTTCTGTGTTACATTTTATGAAGGTTCGAGAAACTCAGTCATTTAAATATCAATAAATCAATACATAAGTACAAAGCCAAGCGTTTTGCTCAATAAAAAGTCTCACTACCGATTTTGCATACACGAAGTCAAACGATCAATTTCACATCACTAGTCACGCCTTTAAATGACAATGGACTACAAAAGTATCGATTTTAAATTTAACAAATTTGCATCAAAATGTAACGGATTTACACGGTGTAAAAATGGCACACAATGCGTAACAAATTTTCAAATCAATTCGGTATCGCGATTACCATATTTTTATTATCATGTTGTATGTATACTTCGAATCGAATGCTTCTATGGTACCCTACGTCTTATATTTCGGTTACAGAGGTGTATGTTAAAAAACATCCTCACGCTGTTATCACTGATAGTTCCAATTGTTTCCCTCATAGACTTCATGATCATAATCGACAATCACATAGTTCTCTCCAATTATTGTCTTCTGGGCTAAGGCCTCAGGGTCTCTGCTCTTTCTCATAGATCATTCGAATTTAGTTCATCTCATCGAAGTTTGAATGTCAATCATTTGAATTTGTTCGTATACAAAAATAATATAATATTATTATATAAGTAGGTATATTTTAGTTTCGAATAAAAATCTGAAAAGGTTTCTTAAAATGTATTAAGTAGAAAATTGTAGTTCCTACTCTATGTCCCAATTTCATTAGTCAAAGGTTTTTATTGTTTACAGGCTACACCTCATTTCTCTCGACCCATTCTCAGCACGTTAGTATTTTGCATTTGCATATACGTGTTTTTATGAATTAGTCCAAAAGGATTGACACCCTAACAAACTATTATTTCACCATAAACTTAAACATTATCACGAATGTGGATTTACCTTCCAGGTTAATGCTATCGCAATCATGTAAATTCTCATCATGAATCAAATATTGCACTTTCAGGAAAACAAGTCAACCGTTCCAAAGCTATGGCATACTTTTACATTATGTAAGAGCAAAACGAAATCATTTAGCGATTGTAAATTATACAAATTTATTTATCCCTATCAGCTTATCAATAAACGGATTTGTAACGGTCTATTTAATTTCACAATCGAATTTAAATCACACTGGCATTACCTGCTGCACGGTGAGCATATGCAAAAATCATTTAGGGCCATTTAAATTTCTTTTCATGCGGCACATGTTTCTTTCGTGTCGAATCGATGAATACATATTTTTTTATTGGCGATAAAAATTGAATGGCAACAGTTAATTTGCGTATTGCGTATTGTAGACCACATCGTGCGGGCCGACAGCTCGGGGCGCGACCCGGTGCCCCGCGAGCCCCCAAACATTTCAATTATCGACCCCCGCGTACGGTCTCTTTGTCAATTGTCAACTTATTGATCCGAATTTGAAATTCGGAATTTTGTATCGATTTCGAATTTGCATTTTTCTTGTTGTGCATTGTATTATCTATTGGATCATATTTTGGATGATGGACGTATGTTAATTTGTGTGTAAGGAATCCGTTAGACTCGCTCCCTTACCTCCGATCGATACTGAATGTTATTCTTCAATCTACTGAACGTCGCAAATGTATTGATGTGAAAATTTTCTTATACTGTGCCGTATTGTAATCCACACTTGACCTTTCATATTGTAACGGTCTTGTAAGCTGTGATGTAATATTACAATAAAAATTGTATCTTCGTATGAGAATAGATTTTGAAATGATATTCAGAAATGTTTTATATTTAATAAATTCACAATTTGAATTTGATTGCACATATTTTTATTAAAGGTACCCTTAGGGGATTTTGGTACAGTTGCCCTAGCATTTGAATATATTCTAGCATATTTATATCTATTACTACTGCCCTTCTGTTCTTATTCACATGCTTATTTTTAAACTATGGTAAACCTAGTGAGATAAATGAGAATACATTTAAATTCAGAGTAGATTAGGTACTCAAAGTGGTTACACAATTGTACCACCTAGGATTATCACTTTAGTGGTCGATCTTCGCTGAGCTCGTTCTATCATAATCGAAAATTAATATCATTAACATGTTTCAGGTCTTCAGCATGGATTGGAATAAGGCTGTGGAATTCACTACCAACCCATATAAGAATGACGGCTACACATTATCGGTTTAAGATGCTGGTAAAAGAACATTTTCTTTCTATTAGTGATAATACCCATCCTATATAAATTGACATTCATGCTATTATAATTAATATTCAAAATTGATCATCAAGTTATTATTGTTAGTTATAAGTTCCAACCTCTAAATTTATTTCTGTAGGTACTTACTTTTTATGTTATTACCTATTTATATGTGTATTATATTAATGTTGGTATGTATGTATTTGTGTATGTATCATTAAAAATAATGTCATCATATCTACTATAATATTGCACACTCATAATAATAATTCAATAATATTCAGTCCTTTACCTGTGGTTGCCTGGAAGAAATTACTAATTAGTAATAAGGCCGCCATTGTAGTACACTGTATTAGTTAATAAATGTTGTAATTTTCTTCTTAACGTGTGCACAATAAAGTATATTTATTATTTATTTATTATTTATTATTGAAGAGCTACTGAAATTTTCTAGTTAGTACCTCTGATACTGTCTGATTAGCATGTTTTGTGTTATCCAGCCCAAAATATTATGTAATAATCGCAGAAAAATAAATAGTTTAATGCGTAAAAAAACGTGGTAATAATACCAAAGGATTTGTTAGTACTAATAACAGTTTAGTATTGGTGTCACTGTTCCTCGATACTAAGTTAGTTTCATTGGTATTTGGTACTAATTGAATCTTAGTACTTGGTACAAATACAAATTCAACTAACATAGCCCCAATTTCACTATCATCTGCAAGGGTTAACAGCTTGTTAAATTGTCATGTCTTCTCTTTCATTCATAAGAAAAACGAAAGAGGTAACGTGATACTAATTCTAGCGTTGACTTTAACAGTCGTTGCGAACACGTCATACAACACAAGCTTTTACAATTATTAGATCCAGATTTAAGTGCTTTCTCAAATGGTTGAAATTAGAAGACCAAGCGAAAAAAAGTTGATAATAAAACTGAATCTGGATGAAAATAGGTAAGTACTTGAGAAATGATATGCAGCAGATGCAATACTTACTTAATGAAAAATAATAGTCATTTCTAAAGTTTATCTTTTCTAGCAATAAGCTAAATTATAATTTATCCATTACTTATATTCTTAATTGTCAGTCGTGTTTATGTCCTTATCATGAAATGGCTTATTTATCCTTTGGGATGTTGATTTATCTACTTAGTTAAATTTCTTTAATAATAAATATTATTGTTTCTTATATTACACGTTAACGATTTTAATAGGACGTCTACAGTTTTAGTATTTTTTTCAAGTTATTTTGAACGATTTGTCTAGACTCTATAATTGCCAAAATGTATTATTTTACTAATTTGAGAATCAACATTTTTCTTCTTTATTGGGTTATTTTGGTTAACCTTATCTAGTAGAAAAATTAATAGCTTTCCTCTAATATATAGGTACGATAAGAACAAATTTTATTTGTATTTTTCTTATCATGTACATTATTCATAGTTTGACCAAGGTGAGTGTCACAGTCATGCGAGAGTCGAGGCAGTCGAACAATATTTTCATAAGCTATCAGCCTATCACCTATCAGGTATGATTGCCGTATTATTTATGACAATAAACAAAACGAAAGTACAACAGAGGAGCATGGCGAGCAGCGCGCAACCAATTTGCATTGTGACTCGGCTGGTAAGCGCTTAAATTCTTATTTAGAATTTCGAACAGTCGGACTCTTCTGCATAATAACATCCGTAAGGCAATGGCAGCTGCTTGGCCAATGAGAGCGGCGCAAGCGGTGTCGTGGGCGTATCGGCGCCCTCCCATTGGTTGGATCGCGTCAGTTTATCACTCGATTTGTCGGGAGCGCCTTCGCCGCAGTCGCGCCGCACGATTGTCGATTGTCGCCATTGTGACGAACAGCGGACACACAGCGCCCGTACGGATTCGCGATATATTGATAATATTCATTAATCGATTTACACTCGATTTGTCGAACGACAATGTACCGGTAGGTAATTTTTTGGAACAGTGCTATCGTGTATTGTGACGGACGGTGGTTCGATTTAAGAGGTTGAAAACATAATCGTGGATCTAGAATTACATCAACGTGCCAGCGGTCACTTTATGAGGTAAATAAAAAATAATATTATGCTATGTTTTACTTTGTTATTTATCTGATTTTGATTTGCTGACTATTTCTTCTAAAGTTTATTAAATCGCTTTTGTCAATAAATCATAAAGTTCGTCATATTACATAATATTTATTTTGACTTATTTACTACTTGACAGTCGTTTGTTATCTACTTAACTATTATGATTTATCAGGTAAGTATGTAACAGACTATATTAGTAAACTTATTATTTGCTTGAAGCTTTCTTGAATTAACAGTTTAATTGCAAATAAAACCAAGGTGTAAATAATCCAGATGAAGATTAATAGGTCTGTTGCATTTTATTGACATAACCTCAAATGTTGATATTTGTATGTTAAATTAGGAATTACTGAAATAAACATTAAACATAGCATTTATTTCGCCTCAAAAATAATTAATAACAAAATAACCTATGAATACGTTTTAGTGACATTATTTGATGATAGTAATACATTTTAACTTGTCTATTGATTTAATAATTCTACTTGTATTACTACTAATATATATTCTGTGCTTGTATCATCAATGACAATCAGATTCACCCTAACTTGCTGTGCACCTGTTAAAATGAGTAATGATTATAATTAACTGTTTGGTACTTTCAAAGGTAGGTACAGGTTGTTGCAGGTTGTTTGTTAGGATCATGACTTAAAATTATGTCGCAGTCATTTGGTTGAATCTGCTATTTGATTGAATGACTAGCCCATTTATTTAATGAAACCATTTAATTTAATGATAAAACTCGTCAAGTCGTTGATTGTAACGTTTAACGTATAAACTAAAGGTCAACTCGTCAATTCTTTAACTGTAGGAACACCGAACATTAAAAGGTTTTATTCAATGAATTCGCAGTTCATTCAACCAAATGGCAGATTCAAACAGATGACTGCTAATTAATATATACATTGACAACATGGCTATTCGGGGAAGTCCGGACAAAGTGGACACCTTAACCTTTGACAGCCCATGGAAAAAAATCTAAAGACATAGAAATAAAAGCGAGACTGTTTTAATTTAAAATTTTAAATATAATTAACAAAAGGAGTGTAACATCAATACTTTGCTTATAATATTACAATTAGCAAATAATTATCTACAATATTACAATTAGTATCACGATCCGCTTTGCCCAACCCACCGGGTAAAGTGGAGAGGACCATAGGGCAAAGTGAACACATGGCTAATTAAGGAACAATTACCGTAAAAAGAGACAACAATAAAAAAAAGTTTAATGAGAAATTATACCAATCATATACTAATCAGTTAGCAGTGCAATGTTCGCAAATAAATATATCCATTCCTTCAAAAGCCGTACATTTTCGTGACACCATTGCTTACAGGAATTACACTAAATCCAATAATCAATTAGTGGTTGCCCATTGAATTGAATTTAATTGCCTGCACAAAAATTGCATGTGTAAAGTTGCATGTGTATTTCATTATTTTAGATATGTATTTTCGCATTGCATTGCAGTCAGCTATTGCAAGCATCATGGCGTCCTCACTCCATTTTTTTTTGCTTGATTAGTTTTTCTTTTATATTTATAAACCACCTGAAACATAAATGATAATTATTATTTTTATAAATACAATCTAGTTAATACTAAATTAAGTTAATTGTATATTATGTATTAACTAATAAAAGCTTGTGTAAAATAAACGGAAACTCATAATCAAAATGTCTACCACGTAAATCACATACTACTGGGCAAAGGGGATACCATATTCTCTTTGCCCGTATTCATTTTGACATGTTCGTACGCGTAATTTTGGAATATTGCAGAGTATTCATTTTCCCTGGGCTATTCGTTTTGCCCGGACTTCACCTAGTAAGTACATAGTATTTTACAATTATTACAAGTACCGAAATTTATCAGTGACAAAATGAACTTAATATATCGTCTTACCTAAAACTTTATGATTTGACTAAATTGATATAGTTGCATTTCTTCTTCCCTTATTATTTTGACTTTAGGTGGTGTAGTTGACCTGCCAGATATAGATTTGGAGATATTGGATCTGTAGGTGAACCTACAGGATCCACTATCTCCAAAAAGTCACCAATGATCATAATTTTTAATCCTTGTTTAAGTTCCCCATCAGTTGACCGTATGCCGGGCAATTTGACTTTCCTCCACCACTAAACGACCTCTGTGGCTCAGTGGGTGGGCTGTCGGTAGCTCAAGCCGGTGGTCGCGGGTTCGAATCCCGCCGACGGAACAAAAAGTTTTTAAAGTTCCTGGGTCATGGATGCGTATTAAATATGTGTATCATATAATAAAAATCTTAAATATATGTATAGTATAAAAGTATTAAATATATTTCCGTTGTCTGGTACCTGTAACACAAGTCCTTTAGGTACTTAGCACGGGGCCAGACTGACGTGGTGTGAAGCGTCCATAGATATTATTATTATTATTATTATACTAAACCTAAGGAACTTCGGCTGCCTTTTACATAAATTAGATAATATTATATACGTACTACGAATAATAAAAACTACTTATAGATTTTATTATTCGTAGGATACGTAGGAAAAACATATCATTACGTTTATTCAAAAGAATACCACCACACCCCACGCGCAACATAGGGTTCCGTAGTACCGGGCTGGGGGGCGGCTGGGTTGGGGGCGCAGCCCCCCGCTAAAACTGAAAGAAACATAATCCAGAAAGTCCAAAAGTAGGTTAGGTTAGGTTACAACTTAGACCACAACACAGAGGGAGCTGCGCTCTGAATGCTGCGCCAGCAGCCGGCGACCATTACAAAATAAAAGGGGGGCTCAGGGGGCGCAGCCCCCCGCTAAAACAAAAATAAACACAATCCAAAAAGTCCAAATTAGGTTAGGTTAGAACTTAGACCACAACACAGTAGGAGCCGAGCGAGCGCAGCGAGCGTACTGCGGCAGCAGCCGGCGACCGTCACAAAAGAAAAGGGGGGCCCGGAGCGCGCAGCCCCCCGCCAAAACAAAAACAAACACAATTCAGAAAGTCCAAAAGTAGGTTAGGTTAGAACGTAGACCACAACACAGAGGGAGCCGAGCGAGCGAAGCGAGCGTGCTGCGGCAGCAGCTGGCGACCGGCACAAAACAGAAGGGGGCCAAAACAAAAACAAACACAATCCAGAAAGTCCAAAAGTAGGTTAGGTTAGAACATAGACCACAACATAGAGGGAGCCGAGCGAGCGAAGCGGGCGTGCTGCGGCAGCAGCCGGCGACCGTCACAAAACACTCTGTAGGTTAGGTTAAAGGCGTTAAAAAAGCGACCAAAAGACTTAAAAAAAAAGAAGGTTTAAACCACGAACCGAAAGGTTAGGTCAGGTTAGGCTAGTATTTTCCTACCGGCGACCTTTTTTTTTAATATCATTTTGTTTTGGTGTATTTCTGCTTGAAATTACCTTTTTTAATAAGCATAGTGATTCTGGTGACCTTTTTTTTTTATTTTCCGCCAACCAGATGATTAATTTCTAAATGAATTATCTCGAAACCCTAAAAACGAGTAATTGCCCTTATCTTATAAAGTATTAGTTATCCACTTGATCACTTACGTCTCACCGTGTTCATCTCGAATTACTTTAACTTTGTAGGAATATCTCCTGAATTGTCTAATATAAAAAATATATAGGTACCTGTTACCTGGTATATCCCCCCCCCCCTCCCCCCGCGGAGATGCGTACAAAAAAACACAATTTTCAGTCTTTTTTTGCTCTATTGTGGTACGGAACCCTTCGTGCGCGAGTTCAACTCGCACTTAGCCGATTTTTCTCTCTTATAATTTGAACAAATCTAGTAACTTACTAACTAACTTCAATATATCTGGTTATGCATAAGATACCTATACTTTTTTGATTTTAGATTACTTTCCCGGCCCAAAAGTCTCAATTTAAAGTTAATTTTCAAATTATTAGCTATCGTTTTCATGCACTTACGTCTTCAATTTTCATTATAGTAATTTCAAAATTTTGGGTTCACATTAGGGTTCACTCCAATTTGGTACCATGTTCACAAAAGTGGTGACCTGATGATGGGATCCATGAGTAATCGAAGGAACTCCTCAAAATTTGTATGGAAACATATTATTGAAACATATGCTACCAAAAAGTAAGATTTTGCACCAAGGTATACTATGGTTCTTAAGATACCAAAAGAACTCTAAATTCATTATAGATACAAATTTGGGGGTTTTGGCGCTGTTTTAAGAACTGAAAGCAAATTACATCATCATCATCACCACATCACCATGTCAGGGTCACCAATGTCACATGGTTGTATATGGATACAATATGTCCCCACAACACCATATTATATCATCACGTTATGTCCTTATTATTGGTACTTGTCATAGCGATTTTGTAAATACATATTAAGTATGTATTTACAAAATGAATGATTCAAGTTCGAAGCGAAAGTTCAAGTTAACAAAGTCAACCTTAACTCCAGAGCGCGCGAGCGTACCTACACATTACTTGTGAGATTTGAAAGAAAACATAATACAATTTAAATGTTGTAATGAATGTTGAAACTAAGTTAGCATTTTTTTTTTTTGTTGAGCTGATGTTTTCATGCAGAAATGCTACAATAGAACGAAAATCAAAGAACAGACCTCTAGAGCCTTTAGATTGGTGTATCTGACCCTAAACCAATTTTTTTCTATTATTACGACTCGGTCGAGTCAAATTATCTTCTCTAATATATAAAATTCTTGTGTCACAATGTTAGATAGCGTACTCCTCCGAAACGGCTTTACTGATTTTAACCAAATTTTATATGTATATTCAGTGGGTCTGAGAATCGGCTACTGGGTACTTTTTATATTGATAAGTGCATTTGTTGAATAAATAAAAGTAAATTTAAAATTATTACAACTCGAGACTGACGGCGACCATTGCTTGTGAGACGGGATAGCGATGGACGTTGCCATGGTGTCATACTTATTATGTCACTTCAATAAAATAATACGGGCGAAATACTTTATATGGCAAAACGTTTGCCGGGACAGCTAGTACATCTATATATTATATATATAAAAATGGATTTTCAATTGTGTTAGTAACGCTAAAACTCGAAAACGGCGGAACCGATTGGGCTAATTTTAGTCTTAAAATATTCGTAGAAGTCCAGGGAAGGTTTTAAAGTGACACGAAGTTCACCGGGACAGCTAGTATTATTATATTATGCTGGCTGCTTATCACATTTTTTTATAATATGCAAATAATGGCTATATATTATATGTACTTAATCCACACGTGCAATTTGTCAGCATACAATTAATTAAATAAAGATAATAATGAAATAAACACACGGGCTGTATTGTCCCTATTGTGTTGTTTTGAAATTATTCTGTATTGTATTATTAATTATTATTGTTGTAAATCGTTTAATTATAATAATATATTCACATTATTATTCTAAAATTAAAAATATGTCCTTCAATTGTCAAATATTAATTAATTACGAGCGGTAGGCTATCGTTTGAATTAATTAATTAGCATTAATTTAATTTATTACATAATAGAGAGTGCACCTGCTAAACGATTTACGACATTTATAAAGGTAGTAATTAAACTGTCGTACAGAAACAATATCTTATAAATATAAAATTCTCGTGGCACAATGTTAGGTATCCTAGGTACTCTGATTTTTTAGGGTTCCGTACCTAAAGGGTAAAAACGGGACCCTATTACTATGACTTCGTTGTCTGTCCGACTGTTTGTCTGTCTGTCTCCAGGCTGTAACTCAAGAACGGCTATAGCTAGAATTCTGAAATTTTCACAGATTATGTATATCTATTGCCGCTATAACAACAAATACTAAAAATAAAATAAAGTTAATATAGAAGGGGGGCTCCCATACAAGAAACGTGATTTTTTTGGCCTTTTTAGCTCGTAATCAATAATGGTAACAGCCAGGCACTTGAAATTTTCAAAAAATCCTTAATTATATTTGTACTTTAATAATTAATAATAAAATTAAAATAAAGTAAATATTTAAGGGGGGCTCCCATACAAAAAACACAATTTTTTGTCTACTTTCGCTTTATACCGGTACGGAACCCTTCGTGCGCGAGTCCGACTCGCATTTAAATTATTTCTTTAAATTATATAATATGCATATTGGGTCTGGAATCGGCTACTGGCTACTTTTTAGGGTTCCGTAGCGAAATGGAAAAAAACGAAACCCTTATAGAACCTCGTGCAGTGGCCCCGACTAGACTGGTACACCGCGAATCCACCCTGAGATTTTATTAAGTGTGCATCCTGCCGCGACGCTTTGACACTATAGCGCACACATACAAGCCGCGCGCGGTGCCTTTGTATGAAGATAACTTACTTCTTCTCCTTTTACTATGCGAGTACTCTAGTGGTCAACAACAAAATCAGACAATTCTTGTTTCCACGTAAAACCAGTTTCAAGATAGCATATCTAATTTATTGCTATATATAATGTCATAATATTAATAAGTGAGAGAAAAACTTTGTAACCCTTTTTACTAAAAATGGGGAAACGTAGGTGCATGAAATTTCGCACAGTTATAGTTTATATGGTAAAGGAGTGCATCGAGCTTATATTATTTTAAAATGATGCTTTTATCGTATATATATTTTTAGCAAATAAAACGTTACACACACTACGACAGTACTACTAGGAAAAATGACAGATTTTTGAGTGACAAGCCTATACTCTTTTATTTATGGTTGAAGTCTGTTGACAATAAGTTGACAAATTGAAAATGGATTAAAGTTTTTTTTTATTAAATCTTAGATACTATTAGACAATGCTTACACGGCCAGTCTGAGATCAGCTAAGTCCCAGAGACAAGAGTTGAAAAAAAAATGATAAAATCAATATTTTTTTTATTTTTTACAAAATATAGGTAGTAGTCCTATGTCGTTGAAACTAAGGTCGAATTTCGATCATTGGGCGATCTCTAGTATATATTATAATACATATGTAAAGAGTATCGGAAATAAAAAAACTTGATTATTAACGTTGTGCATTATTTTTTTTAACCCATTTTTTATGAAAATCGATTTTTAAAAAATCGATTTTTTTAATTAATCGAAACCCTTACAAAAATTTTTAACCCATTTTTTATGAAAATCGATTTAAAAAAAAACATTTTTTTTTATTAATCGAAACCCTTACAGTCGATTAAATTTTTAACCCATTTTTTATGAAAACCGATTTTTAAATAATCGTTTTTTTTAATTAATCGTAACCCTTACAATCGATTAAAAAATATCGACACTCGAAAAAAAACAATCGATTGTTCGATTAATCGATTTCGATGTTACAATGCTACTCTCCAACCGTCTTACGGTTTTTCGATCAGGACGAGAATCTGACGCGAGTTTCACAGTTTTTACCCATCCCACAAAAGTGCTACACGCCGCTAAAGAAGTTTTCACTTCAAAAAATATTTTTAATTTTCACGCCTATGGTTCCCCGTTTCATTTGCTATCAAGAGTTCACAGAATTTGTTGCTGATTGGGAAAGCACTCATGCACTGTTGTAGAACCAGCAACAAAATAGATTGAACCGACCAGGTGTTTTTATTTATCTTCTTAGCTTATGCTATCTTGATACTGGTTGAAGTTACCCTGCTACCTTGATATCAAGGTAGCATAATTTGTGATATTTCGGACCTCGGGTACCCCGGAGGGGGCTTCTATACGGCATTGCCGCGGTTGGGTACCTCAGAGGAGCTTTCTATATGGCATTGCCTTGAGCCAGGTAACGACTCGTATATTATATACGCCCCCGCTCAGCAAGATATACCGGTATAGCCTTGGAATCTTCGAGTCCGATCCGAGCCAGCGGAGAAACCTATGGGCGAATACAGTCCCAAACAGGAGTAGTATGGTTAGCAGGCTAACAAGTCTTTACAAAATTTAAGCCATTCGCATACCGCATATTATCCTCACAACTTGTTTTAAACCTTTCTGAGCACCAACTTTTTCCACCAAATCCAATGAAAGTTGATTCCAAAAAACGCACAAAACTACACTCTTTGGCTGTGTCTTTTTCTGTTCGTCAATTGCGTTATAGCGCAGTCAACAGCGAACGTGAGGCATGTCCGCGACGCATGCTCTCTAACCGTATCCAAAAAACAAAAATGACAATGTTGGCGTTGAATTAGTGGATGCATTCAATTATTGAATGCGCCAAAACGAAAGTTGAATGAAAGAAGATGACGAAAATTGAAGACGAAAGCGCATAGTGTGGACATAGCTTATTAACGCCTTACTTCACTTGGCCACGGTCACTCACTGGAATTGAATTTGGAATATCAACATAGTAGACGTTAGCTCGCTTTACAACCAATTAGGAGATGAAACATTAACTAATGAAGGCAATTGCCCGTTTATTGCCGCCCTAAAAGTGCCCTTTATACTTTTACACGTTTACTGTGCCCAGCTTTGTGGTGCCGACGGCCTCTTAAAGGTCTTATAAGACTGGGATTTGATTGCCTAAACTTTTTCTCTTAAATTCTAAAACTTAATTAATTTGTGCTAATAATGTGCAAATATACTTTGTGTGGGGAGAAAGATTTAGCAACTTTTTCCTATACATAGTTAGCTTAAAAAAAGACGTGAGTGGATGAACCAGGGAAGTAACAGTTAAAAAATTGGCGTTTTTTGCATAAATGCAGACTTTAGGGCCGGATTTTTTTTTAATTTCTAGCCAAATATATTAGCCAGATAATGAAGTAGATAAATTACAACTTAAAAGGTTTGTTTAAATTATAAGAAAAAAATATATATTATTGTCCTTATGTTATAAAATGTTAGTTATCTAGGTCTTTCGCTAACGTCTCGCTAATTGTGAGCTTCAACAACGTCGTCAGAGTAGACAGAATGATAACGTCGTCGTTATACAATATATATACATGTAACTATGCAAAGTAACTAATATAATAATAGACACGGTAGCACCGTAAATTTTGCTGCAATACAAACTATCATAATATTATATAATTCTTTCTTGGTGCTCATTATATTATATTTTCGCAGCATTTTCAATCGAATCTTTTTATAATAGCAGTGTTACGCATGATGATTGATGAGGTAACAAACAGTATCTCTATTCTCTGGATGAGACAGGAGAAACAAGATTTGAAATATTTCAAGTACTTGGAAATATTTTACCACTTACGGTACGTTAGCTAAGTGGCTAAAACAATCTGCCGCGTTTCAACTCGCCGACAGTAAACAAGCGATCATGACTGCGTTTGCGCAGACGTTTAGCGCTTCGCTCCTTGCTCAGTAACGATTTCACTTGTCTTATGAGTATGAGTCTACTCGTATTACACTACTAATTTTCTTCACTTCAACAACACAAAATCTCTTATAGTCAGCTCGAGTTACAAGCTGAGTTTGTCTTGGAACGAACGAAATAAAGAAGTAAGTAGACAGCATTCCTCCCCGAGAAAATCGGAACAGGCAAAATATGATTTGGGTGTTGTGAAACAGTCCACTCCATTAGGAAAGTTTCTAAAAACAATAAAGAATAAATAATTTTGATTTCTAATCCCATGAGATTCTTGTAGACCGAATTTTTACATCACCTGCGTAGATTTGAAATTTCAACTATAGGGTACGTAGTAATTGAATGATTCTGTACACTAAGTATATTACGCAGTATGCACCTACGCATCATCAAATTAAAATCCTTTGTTATTTTCCTAAGGCTTAAAATTAGTCAGTATTAAAATTGAGAAACAAATTGAATTAACAGTTTTGAAAAACTGTGATAAACCTAATAACGTAAGAAATAGAGGAAGGTACTATTAAAAGTACTAATGACGTATTATAAAAAAACAGAATAATTTTGTTTTGTAGACGTGCCGACACAACAATACTACGAACATGGGGTGGCTAGCCAACTGGAACTTAGAAAATAGTAACATAGCTTAATACACTCTTTAAATAAGTCTATAGTTTAAGTTTTGTATAGTATGCATGGTAATGAGTATGCTAATGATGGTTCTATCAAAACGTTTCATAGAAAGGGCCAAAAGGATGACTGCACTTAGTATGTCTGGAAAATTTTGACTGTTTTTACTTTGCTTAAACTAATAAATAGACAATAATTATTATAGGCACAGGTACTAACCTTTCCTATAATTATTGTCACACCTTTTACTATAATTATTGTCTATTCTTTATATAATCTTTATTATATTTAATAAACTGTAGTACACACTTCCTCCAATGAAGCATTTTTTCATCATTTGTTAATTTTGTAGTAGTCTTATCTAAATATATTATGTCTTATTAGACTCGTCTTATGAGATTACAAGTATTTGTATTTTCAACGAGGCAACGTAATCGGTTTTTTGGAACAACCGAAAGTATCTACATAAAATTTATAACATTATGATTTAAACGCGCGTCTAAAATACTTTTTATACTCATACAACCCTCTCACATTTTTAACATTCATCCATCAAAATGGATGATTCTGGTAGGTGACTAATATTGACATATTCCTCGGAACCTTTTTGACCCAAATATACTATTCCGGGAACAGAAAATACAGGGAGTCGAATACGATTCACAAAGACGCGGCACAACAATCCTTCATAATTGAATCCCTCCTTTGTTTATCTTGCCTAATTTGAATTTTAAGCCCTGTTTATTTTTGTATTTTTACCGCATTTAAAGTTATGACCTCAAAGGTTATGACTACCAGATTTAATTCCGATTGTTACACTAATAGGTATCTGGTACACCAATCAAAATAAAATGTAAAATTAAAATTACATATATTATGATTTATGTTACAATTATATAGTAAACATTTTAAATAAAAAAAAATACGAATTTTTAGGGTTCCGTAGTCAAGAAGGAACCCTTATAGTTTCGGTCTGTCCGTCCGTCTGTCCGTCTGTCTGTTCGTCTGTCTGTCTGTCCGTCCGTCCATCTGTCTGTCCGTCTGTCTGTCCGTCTGTCTGTCCGTCTGTCTGTACGTCTGTCTGTCCGTCTGTCTGTCCGTCTGTCTGTCCGACTGTCTGTCTGTCCGTCTGTCTGTCCGTCTGTCTGTCCGTCCGTCTGTCCGTCTGTCTGTCCGTCTGTCTGTCTTACTCAGAGACTATAGGACCTACAAAGCTGTAATTCGGTATGAATGCACATATTAATGGTGCCGACAAAATGGTATATAAAATCTTAATTTTTTTTTATGGGACCTCCCTACACATCAAGCGGGGATGAATTTTTTTTTCGCGCCTACCCCACCTTGTGGGGTGGGGTGTCGTTGGATAGGTTTTTTAAGGGATCCATCTGTCAAATATGAAGTTTTAACCCTTTATTGCATGAATTATGATAGAATGAAGAGAAAAAATGTTTTGCTGGTTAATATTGCTTCATAAGGGGTAATTAAGAAAAAAAATTTTTTAGTAACTTATTTTAGAAAATAATTTGAAAAGCCATTAATGGCTTCGTATGCATAACAAGTACAGAATTTAGCTTTGTAAAAATCATTAAAGTAGTTTCTTTTCTCGTTTAGGCATAAGAAAACGTAACAATTTTCACATTTTCTATGCGAGCGAAACATAATTATTAATTTTGATGAAGTAGGAGTATTTTTGTCGAGGGTTACTAATGTGATCATATGGCGGAGGCCGCAAAAGAAGACCTTCCGACTTGTCAAGGGTGTTTTTTTGGTCAGACCGAAATTATTAATTATGTAAGAATATATTATCCGACACATTTAGAAAACTTCGATAGTGCGATGCAGAATTGTAGTGATAGTTGGACATCCAGATATCGCCACAATAACCATACTTTTATTGTATTTGAATTAGAGAAAGTTAGAAAACGGTAATTTATCCTAATTCGAGTCAGATCCTAACTTATCACTAATGAAATCATCACCACGGATAGTTTTTGTGAACCTATTGGTATCATAAAAGCGCGCAAGTAAGATCGGTGAATGCATACGAAGCCAGAAGTGGCTCCCGCGGAAAATTCTGAAAAAATAGCAGAAAAACCAAATCTGTAGTAAAACAAATATTACAGAAAGTAAAAAGAACGTTTGAACATTATAATCAGATTTTTTAACACACTAATATCTTTTTTTCAATATTATACATCGTCAAAGTCTCATAAAATTTTACTTCGACTGTTTCATGCGCCTGCGCCGCTAAAAAGTGAAATTACATTCGCAGATGACATTTATCCATCAGCAAAAATATACGTTTCGATCCACAGAGAAGTAGTTGATATAGGAGTGAAAATATATAATCCATTCTCATTATATTAAAGGCAGAAAAAAATGTTTAATCTGAAGAGCCAGAAATGGCTTCATATGGAAAAAATCGTTAGAGTCCAGTGTCCCTCCCTTCTACCAGCTAAAGGGTTACTTCTAGAAATGTGAAAAAATTCGTGAAAGTAGGAAATATGCTGAATTTAAAAGGAAAACTATCACGGCTAAGAAAAATTCATAAGTTATTGAGTAATAGTCGATCAACTAAAAAAATGTATTCGGCGAAGTATAAAGGATACTTTTCGTTCAAATTCCTTTGAACGTAACTGAGATGATGTTGTTAGTAGTGTAAAACACGTTATAAATGTCTTGTCATTGACCAAGCTTTGTCCACACTGTGCCTTTTTCTGTTCGTCAAAAGCATGCGTTATAGCGAACGTGAGGCACGCCCGCGACGCATGCCCTCTGACCGTATCCAAATAAAACAAAAATGACAATGTTGGCATTGCGTTCGTTGACGCATTCAATTATTGAATGCGCCAAAACGAAAGTTGAATGAAAGAAGATGACGAAAATTGAAGACGAAAGCGCATAGTGTGGACATAGCTAATAGCCATTCAATATTTTGAATACGTTATAGGTAATCATGATTCATGAACAAGAGCTTATCCAAAAATTATATGAGGACAGTCTGTCAAGAAAGTGAAGAAATTAAAAAGTGGCAACATCGTAGTGTCATCCCTTTCAAATCAATCTAAGAAAAAAGGGATGACACTACGATGTTGCCACTTTTTAATTTCTTCACTTTCTTGACAGACTATAAAGGTTATTTAAAAAAAAAAACAATGTAAAGTCGTTAAAGTTATCAAACATAATATAATTAAAGCTGGCTTCTATAAATTATTTTGAAGCCAAATTAGTTCCTAATCCCTAGGGGTGAGTGTTGTGAGGGAAGTAGGGATGCGTCGCTTAAAAAAGGGGGAAAATAAAAATTATTTGAAGCGTATATCTGTCGTATCTATAGTTTGGTCAAAACTTTCTAAACTAATCCATACTAATATTATAAATGCGAATGTGTTTGCTGTCTGTTATCTCTTCACGCCTAAATCGCTGAACCGATTTCGCTGAAATTTGATGTAGGTATTATATACTTTGAGTCCTGCGGGGCTGAAATGGTCACATTTAGCAATTCCTCTCAATCAGTTCAGCAAATGAATTGTCAAAACTGTCAAACTGACAAATGTCAAATTAGTACGAATTAGTAGATATGAATTGCAAGCAGACTTGCATTTTGCGATTTTAAAAAGATGAATCATATTACGATTCATAATATGATTCTCCAAAGCGACCTTTCCAAAACCAAAGAAAAATGTACCTTTCCCTTACAAGTCACGATAAACGAAGTAGCGGGCGTCATCTAATTGTATTAATATTTCTAAAAACTGGCCAAGTGCGTGTCGGGCCACACGCAATATAGGGTTCCGTGGTACCGCAAATTTTTGATTAGCTTTGTCCACACTGTGCCTTTTTCTGTTCGTCAAATGTCGACGAAAATTGAAGACGAAAGCGCATAGTGTGGATATAGCTATTGACTAACAGCAAAAACCTATCTTAAATAAAGAAACAATTTTGCGATTTGCAAATGTATGAATAATCCTACGAATAATAAACAAATATTATTCATAATCTTAAAAAATATATGTACTTATAAGTACCGATCACAAAATTTTGAAAATCGCAATGCATGTTTTTATTTTTGTACCAAATGATTTATTATTTAATCAGCCATTGATTCTAGATTACAAAACTTATAATTAAAATAAAGAAAAATAAAAGGAGAGCGAAGCCGTAGGTAAAAGCGAGTAACTCAAATAAATTGACTATTACAAAATAACTTGCATACCAATAGTGCCATTGTTGCAATAAAATGTGTAGAATTTTTATGACGATATTAATTACAAATAATAAAATTTAAGGAATTAAATAATATAATTACTTACTTAATCAATTTTTGCATTTTATTGTTTCCAATGTTTTAAATTTTAATATTAATCCAATTATAGGCTTTAACTATATTTCATTCAAAACTAAAGGCAAGGTCGTGTTATAACAAATACCACTAAATTTCAGAGAAAAGAAAATTTAAATAATTAATTAAAACGTTTTAGTACAGGTTCCCTAGAACAATTTTTTGACCTGATTAAAAAATCAGCTGGTTAGGGTTCCGTAGTCAACGAGGACATGTTGATTACAGAACCCTAAAACGGAACCCAAACCATTTTTGTATATTGATAGGTTAATAGTTAGTACCTGGATGACCGAGCGAATCGTTGGAGCCGATTCCGATATATATATATATATATATATATATATATATATATATATATATATATATATATATATATATATATATATATATATATATATATATATATATCTTAATATATATATTTCTTGTGTGCGTGTGTATGTGACTGAACTCCTCCTAAACGACTGGACCAATTTTGATGAAATTTTTTGTGTGTGTTCGTGGAGATTCGAGAATGGTTTAGATTTACAGTTTGGTCTACTGGAAAATGTTTTTTTCAATTAATTTCTTATTTATAAGGAGTTGTTGATTTTGGAATGTTTTACATTAGATCCGGCGGACGGCGCTATCATCGCATTCAATATTATTCTATTTCAATTTTAGTTTGTCCTGACAGATGGTGCTACGATTAATTTGAAAAAATTTTTGTTATTCAATTCATGTGCTGATTAAAATATTAAATAAATAACACATAGGCTACAATTTTAACCGACTTTCAAAATGGGGGAGGTGTTATGTTCGTTTTCTTATATTCAACGATTACTCCGCCGTTTGTTAACCGATTTTCAAAATTTTTCTTTTGGTATATAGGGTATCATCCCAATTTGGTATTATATTCAGAAAAGTGGTGATCTGATGAAGGATCCATAAGTAATCGAGGGAACTCCTCAAAACTTATAGGGAAACATATGGTGACTTCGGTTTCGTGAGAAGTATTCTAAGCATATGCTACCAACAAGTAAGATTTTGCACCGAGATATACCTGGTATACCGTGGTTCGGAAGGTGCTGAGAGAATTCCTGATTCTTTATAGATACAAGTTTGGGTGTTTCGGCGTTGTTTTAAGAACAGAAAGCATATGCTACTATGCAAATTACATTCTTCATCATCATCATCATCATCATCACTACCATATAATACTATTTCATAGTCTTTTAGATCGAGACTCGAGTTTGTCAAGCGATAATTAAAAAAAATCTATATCTACCTAATATTATAAACCTGAAGAGTATGTTTGCTTGAACGCGTCAATCTCAGAAACTACAGGTCCGATTTAAAAACTTATCTCAGTGTTAGATAGATCATTTATCGAGTAAGACTCATCATTTATCGAGAAGGTTATATTATATTATTACTCTAAGACTAATACGACAGAAGAAACTCAGGAAAATGTGGGAAAAACGGGGGAAATATTTTTTATGGGAAAATGTACCTACGGATTCTGTAAAATTTCTAATTTACGCGGGCGAAGCCGCGCGGGACATCTAGTATATATATATATATATATATATATACAGGGTGTAACAAAAATAAGTGATAATACTTTAGGGTGTGTACGTGTTCCTTGTAGAGAGTTCACTGTGAAAGTAGCAGCGCTGAAAGACGAAAAATTTTTTTCACTTTTGTATGGGCAAGGGCTTGAGCGTCACGAGTTTCCCCATACAAAAGTGAAAAAAATTTTTGGTCTTTCAGCGCTGCTACTTTCACAATAAACTCTCTATAAGGAACACATACACACCCTAAAGTATTATCACTTATTTTTGTTACACCTTGTATATGCATTCAAGAATTGCTCGTTTAAAGATAGAAGATAATATAATTACTAAGGTCAATAGATATATTATAATTTATATAACTTAACCATTGGATAACATTGTCCTATAAATAGAACAATCCATATTTAGGGACCATCAAAGGACTGCAAGTTTCTTCATCTTCATTGAGATATATGTACTGTTCATCTTATAATCTATCCATCTACTTTATCTGCCAATGCAAATGTGTCGTTTAAAACGTTTTTGATTCGAGTTTATTTCCGAAAAAACTCTTAGTAGGCAAGTCATTAAAAAGGGATTCGAGAAAAGTACACTCGTATACATATTTTAATCAAATAAGAACAAGGTAATAAGAATTTTAAATAGAAAAAATGTGTTTTCATCCAATACGGCCAAGTGCGAGTCGTACTCGCGCACGAAGGGTTCCGTATCATTATAGAGCAAAAATAGGTAAAAAAAGTGTTTTTGTATGATATTAATTATTTATTTAATTAAATTTTTATTATGTATTATTAAATTATAATTTGAACTGAGTATTTTATGAACATTTCAAGTGCCTACTTATTGCCATTATTGATTAAGAGCAAAAAAAATAGGCTCCCTTAAATATTTAATTATTTTTTTTAGTATTTGTTGTTATAGCGGCGACAAACATACACAATCAGTGAAAATGTCAGAAATCTAGCTATTGCGGTTTTTGAGATACAGCCTGGATACAGACAGACGGACATACAGACGAACAGACAGACTCATCAGGACATCGAAGTCTTAGTAACAGGGTCCCGTTTTTACCCTTTTGGTACGGAACTCTAAAAAGACAGGACTCGAGAACTTATCTGACAAGGATAATATTAAACTTTTAATTATGAAAGTACGTCCATGCAGGGCAATACAGAGCACATCATTAATTTTGCGACAATATATTCAGCGGACTGTACGTGTCGTAGGCGGCCAATTTGTAAAGTACCCTCTTGTATGATATTAATATTTTCCAGTATTATGATCACAGTAATTGTTGGTGTTATATTAAAAGTCGCGATTGTGAGAGCACGTGTTTCTGTAAGGGCGTACGGGATGGGGGATGTGTTAATCTTTTTAATCGTTGCCAACGTGACATGATACATAATGTATTGGATGTTACACGTTTTTACGTTGTTTTTTTTTTATGAAATAAGGGGGCAAGCGAGCAAACGGGTCACCTGATGGAAAGCAACTTCCGTCGCCCATGGACACTCGCAGCATCAGAAGAGCTGCAGGTGCTTTGCTGGCCTTTTAAGAGGGAATAAGGTAATAGGGCAGGGTAGGGAAGGGAATAGGGGAGGGTAGGAAAGGAAATAGGAGAGGGTAGGGAAGGGAAAAGGGTAGGGATTTTTTTTATTATTATATAATTGGGGCCGTCTATGGACTGTTCGTCCATATCCTTTTTTTGTTATTTTACTATTTAGATTTTTCGCACCAAGGCTAATTGAAATAATATTACTTCAATTATCCTTATTAATTGAAGTAAGTAATTATATATATGGGGTAGAGAAGTAATTATATATAGGGTAGGGGATTTGGCCTCCGGTAAACTCACTCACTCGGCGAAACACAGCGCAAGCACTGTTTCACGCCGGTTTTCTGAGAGCCCGTGGTATTTCTCCGATCGAGTCGGCCCATTCATGCCGAAGCATGGCTCTCCCACATCAAACTGTTCTGTAGTGTGTACACCGTTCCAAGTCGTTTTAGGCTAATCGTAAACAAAAACTGAAAAAAAATCGACTACTTTGATGTTGTATTTATAGCGCGTTTAAATACTTGACGTTCAATTACATCACTATTGTAGCCGTAGCCGTAGCGTAGCCACTATCATAAGCTTTACTTTGCATTAAGACAAAAAAAAGTCGAAACGTATCTATAATGGATTGCATTTTTGTACATAGGTTTTTCTTCATAGTTCATAAATTGAGCATAATTATTGTCATCTGAAACATCTCGATGTAATATGTATACAGATGTATAAAATATGTATATCTCATTCAACTCTTTTTATCACCCTTAAACACCGACAAAAAGAGGGGTATGTTTGTCTGTCTGTCTGTGTGTGTGTCTGGCATCGTAGCATTCAAACGGATGGACCGATTTTGATCTAGTCTTTTTGTTTAAAGCTGACATTATCGAGCGTGTAACGTGTTCTTACGGCCATTCCCAATATTTGATCTATCTCTGGTTTTGCCCTACTAGAGATAGGAATAGCTCACAATTGACATAAAATATATGTCTCTAATGTCTAATGTGAGCTATTCCTATCTCTAGTAGGGCAAAACCAGAGATAGATCAAATATTGGGAACGGCCGTTAGTTGAGTTCATCCTCATCAGTCCGCTCAGAGCTGAAAAATTTGACTTACGATACTTGACATTTTTGAATCTGGGGTTATTGTTGAAGTGAAAACTTCTTTAGCGGCGTTGAGCACTTTTCGTGGGATGGGTAAAAACTATGAAACTTGCGTCAGATTCTCGTGCTGATCGAAAAACCGTAAGACGGTTGGAGAGTAGTGTTGTAACATCGAAATCGATTAATCGAACAATCGATTGTTTTTTTTCGATTGTCGATATTTTTTAATCGATTGTAAGGGTTTCGATTAATTAAAAAAATCGATTTTTTTAAATCGATTTTCATAAAAAATGGGTTAAAAATTTAATCGATTATAAGGGCTTCGATTAATTTAAAAAAATGATTTTTTTAAATCGATTTTCATAAAAAAATGGGTTAAAAAAATAATGCACAACGTTAATAATCAAGTTTTTACTTCTGCCGGCACTCCCGCAGTGCAACCCGTCTTTTTTTTTAATTTTATTATTCACCAAAACCAAATTATATAGTAGGCACTATTTTCTGAACATCATAATATTATGTCACAACTTAACTAGCCCGTTAACAAAAGAGCTACTATATTCTATACATTTTTATCATGTTGCAACTCTGTTCCAGTGCCGCTGGTGCCATGTGCGAGCGGTCCAGCTACGGCAGCGCAATGGGTCACTTCCCCATGAGCCACATGTCGGCCATGGGCATCGGTACCATGGGCGCCATCTCGGCCATGAACGGCCAAAGCCAGAAGAAATCCCCAGAGGAGCACATCAAACGACCCATGAATGCCTTCATGGTGTGGTCCAGACTGCAGAGGAGAAAAATAGCGCAGGATAACCCCAAAATGCACAATTCAGAAATATCTAAGAGATTAGGTAAGTAACATTTATGATAGCCTGTCACAGTATGATCCAAGACAGAAGATATAGAAGTAAAATATTTACAGAATATGAACCTTGATATTCATGGTAATATATTATGTATAAAGTACACTTTTGTGTCATGTAAGTACTCATGTCGTTACAACTTTTTCCGTCTAGTCCCCTTTCGCAACGCGCGATAAGGAACTTCGTTCCAATAATATTTTGCCGAGTATTTTGATCCAAATAATTAAAATAAATAATTGAATGACTGCAGCCTTAAAAACCAGCCAGGAACCCATTTATCATGTCGATTACGACTTGATATAAAATTGAACAGACTATGAAATTGACAATAGTCTTCCGTTTGGCTTCCAGAACTAATCTTTAATTAGCTCGCTACTAGATCCATATCTATTTATTAATTTTAATTACTGAACGAAACTAGTTTGTACTGTGTTATGGCAACAAAGCCTGAGTTGATTGATCCGAGCTTTCTATTTCAATTTATTTTTATAATCGATTTCCTTTTGGCTCTTTATTACAGCCAGAATTATTATTCGCCGTTCTTGATATAATAATTGTTTATGAACTTTGTCAATGCCAATTTATAAGCGGATGCATAAAAATTGTATTTTGTTAGTTGGCTACCTGTATTCCGACAAGTTTATAGTGGATAGAACCTGTCTGTATTCTACAATATAAACGAGTATAAGGGCCTGTTTCACCACTTTCTGATAAAGTGCCGAATAGGCTATTCACAACTTTTTTGACAGATTCTCCATACTTGATCTGTAAAGTTAATTGGTGGATAGCCTATTCGTCACTTAGCAGGAAGTGGTGAAATAGGCCCTTAATCATTGAATTGATTAATTTAACAATTTTAACAATATTTGATGGGACCAACTCAGTTCACTGTGAAACATTCACTATAGTATAGAGGTAGTATCTGCTTACATACCTAATTCTAAGGTGAGGTTTCATTTAACCCTACATAAAAGTCTATAATTTATGTCCAACTAATTCGCAAAATATTCGGTAATCATCACTCAGTCATAATACCAGTATCTATGGATCTCCTCCGTGGTCCAGTGGTTAAGAGCGTGGCTCTTGACTCGGAGGTCGTGGGTTCGATTCCCGCGTTGAAAACATGTTTTTTCCAAGTTTGGTTAGGACAATGTAGCTGATCACCTAATTGTCTGATAAGTAAGATGATCCATGCGTCTGATGGGCATGTAAAAAGTCGGTCCTGCGCCTGATCTCTCGCCAGTCGTGTCGGTCTTCCGTCCCACTGGGTTATGAAAGTAAAGGAATAGAGAGTGCTCTTGTGTATAACTGCGCATACACTTGGGCACGATAAAATTACTCCTGCGTACCTGGCTTGGTTTCAATGAAACCGGCCACCGTCATCGAAACCGGTGTGGGGGGTATTATTATTATCTATGGATCTACTAAGATTTTAGAACTTCTCATTTTTAAGCTTGGTAAAATCTAGACACGCGGTAGCGTGTCAAGCCAAGTTCAAGCATAATAGAACTGGCGAGCAGCACCGTGTGTATATTATTATCTTCATAGCACAAGTTACAAGACTGGTTAGGGTGATTTAAAACTAATCAGTATTCAAAGGAAATGGTGCAATAAAATTAAGATCTGTCTGTCTCAAAATTAAATGTTTATGATGCTAATAAATGTTATCGAAATTCGAGTAATAAATTAAGATATATTAATAACAAAACACCTCCGGAGCGATATAATCGACTAATGCAGTTGACAAAGGCTCACGAAATATGTAACGATAAAAAAATCGCTCACCGTAAAAAAAGGTAGCGCGCAATCAACCGGCGCAGGCTTCGCAGCAGGAGACCGGCCACCGAATTAATCAACGACCAAAAGTAAGCAAAATCCAGTCTAACAGAGATTTTAAAAATGTTCAGAAAAGGGGAGACACGAACGGAAGAGTATGGAAAAATAAAACGAACCCCGCCCGCCATTCTGTCGGTGACGGCGAGAGGAAACGCCATTTTCTATTTTTCCCTCGTTTTTTAACACTACCTATTCTTGTGCGGTGCGGTTTCGTAGATACCTTGCCATCCATTCGCTCAATAATTACATTCAGCGGGGAAGCACTGGGTATATTTAAATACTTTTTAATTTTCTACACTGGTTCCTTGTTAATAAGAAAAATACGTCTTCCATTTTCCACATTCTGAATATTTTAATTTCAGTATTTGAACAAGTTTAAAATGCTAATACAAATTGCGCAAAATCTTCTTATGGATTTTTATAGGATATCTTTACAAAACATGGCAGGTATCATGCCGCATCTTATTTACTATAGGAAGGGTTGAATAAATAATAAATAATCTACTTACGTATAACCTGTATAAGCAAATTTTAACATACTGTGGCTATAAAATATATATAGGGATGAGGGCCAATTGATGTCCATTTTAATTAATTTCGTAATCCTCTGACTTTACATTTTATGTTCTCATTCAATAATTAATTTCCTCGAGACCATTCGTTCTTGCACTTTAGCTGAGCTATCCAACTGTAGTTGAAGGTATTGTGTTTGTTTGACAAACGGAGCTGGGGCGACATCGTCTGTATTGTCCTGTTCAAACAGCGCATGTTTTATGCATACAATGTCTTTTTGGTATTCAATGGGGACGTTTGTTAGCAGAAATTACTTTTTCAAACGCTAAAGAGCTGATGCCTGAAATCTGAAAAATTCTTCTTTTAAGTAACTTTGAGCTGCTTGGAGGAAAGTTAGGGTTAGTAAAATTATGAACCCATAATTCCTTTCCGTACTATTGATATTTCGATGAGAATTATTAGGGTGCTTAAATAAAATATTTTGTCTAAAAACAAAACGCAATCACTTGATATTGGCAACCCATGATGAAAGTCAACATAATATTTCCCATTGCAGTAAATGTTGTATCCCACAACGTTAAACCAATTGAACATTTCACTAGAAACCGAAGTGCTTTATTAATAACGCCACAAATCACAATAAATACGATTTGTGGAGGATCACCAAACTACCAATCAATCTACATACAACTACCGATTGAAATGTGATATTTTTCCAATAATTTCCGCTGTCAGAATCAAAAAGATGACATATTTGTTTGTACGCAATACTCGAACAAAACATCTATTGTACCTGTCGATAATGAACGCGGCGGATTCATATGCGCCATTGTTTATCGACATTAATAAATCGCAGTACAAAATGCGTTTACGAAACCCATCAAAATGTCGCCCGACAAATGTCGATAACAAAGGTATAGGCACAACACTAGCGTATCTTTTTACCGTACCTAGTGATGTACGCGTTTACTGTTCGGTGAGCTAGCATTGAAATCGCGGTGCGATCGTACAATAAATAATATTATGTAATATGTAACAAATTGTTGATAGCGTTATAAATATAAACGGCTATAGTAGAGCAATAGGTATTAAACGTTTTTGGGTTGGCTTTGAATTATTTTTTTAGAAAAATCATGCTGGCTCATATTATCCGAATCCAGCGCTGGTTTTTTTTAATGAAATATGGGGGTAAACGAGCAAACGGGTCACCTGATGGAAAGTAACTTCCGTCGCCTATGGACACTCGCAGCGTCAGAAGAGCTGCCGGCCTTTTAAGAGGAAATAGGGTAATAGGGGAGGGTAGGGATGAGAAGGGAAGAGAACAGGGGAGGGTAGGGTAGGGGATTGGGTCTCCGATAAACTCACTCACTCGGTGAAACACAGCGCAAGCGCTGTTTCACGCTGGTTTTCTGTGAGAACGTGGTATTTCTCCGGTCGAGCCGGTCCATTTGTGCCGAAGCATGTCTCTCCCACGTCTGCCATTGCTACTAAAATAATTTAAACAGCAACTGGAATGCATTGAATTACATTACACTCCAGTGCCTTTTTATCATTATTCCAGTAGCAATCCAGCATAGGAATAATGTAAACCGGCCATTAGTATTTTTTCACATCGAATTAATAATATGTATCCTACATAATATATTTTTCACATTAATAATATTACAATTAGCATAACAAAAAACTACTCGTATACTTCAATGCCCATAAAGCACATCACATAATCTAACACTAAGCCATCCTTGTCTCATCCAACGTGTAATTTGTTCGGTGAACGCTACAGCAGTGTGTCACGAGTGTTTGTTTACACCGGCTGATGCGTTTACAAGCTACCCTCGATTCCGCCAACTGTCGGGGGCGTTGCTCGTGCGTCGACTGCGTAGTTAATATTAATTAAGACGGGGGCGGGTCATTGTAGTTCATGTAATTGGTTTCCATTTATCGACATCAGTGCGCCCAACCCTTGCATGTTCTTCTTGATTGAATTTAAACATTATGCCAAGGATGATCGCAAGACGTAACGTAAGACTTATCCGGGGATATATCCCCATTCCCCACATTTTCGTTTGGATATCGGATATTTTAATTAGTATGTAAAGATTATAACTCAGCTTTGATTCACACTGAGATTTTTCCTCTATCTCAATTGGAACCTTTCCTGCAGTTTTTGGGTGCCAAACATGTGAGTTTAAAATCAGGTCACACGCGTGTAAACGATGCCTACCTTTTTGTAGCTTTCATCGTGTAAGCCCTATGTCGATTGCCATTACACCTGTACAAAAAATTTAAAAGCACAATGTCATGCTAACAATCAAACTTTTTAAATAAAAGCTTCCCTATTACATAACACATGTCGCTACCGGATTCCAATTTCCAGCGATTTACCTCGCCCGCCTTATGTAATGAACTTTTGGGGTTTTTCAGCTGTTTTTTGTTCGGGAGCGCTCCAGCTGTTTTTGTGGCCGGTAATTAAGGCAGTATCTACCTCATTGGCCGTAATCCGACATGCCGATAACGCATACCCAATAGCTATCCCGAGTATAATTTCGATATAAAAGTATTTTTTATCGAGAACAGTCGATAAATAACTCGGCATTGTGTGTAAGGAATCTATTAAAATATACGTAGCGTAGTGTTGGGCCGGAATTACTTTTGTGCGCCGGACGAGAGCCGTTGTCGATATAAATGAGCTTTTATTTCGGTAACTGAAACCGAATCGCCACAATAGATTGTTTTTTTCGTGCGTTTTCGTGATGTTTTGTGTTATTACAGTATCGATTCGATACAATTTGGCTTTCTATAAAAGTCTCATTCGATGAAAGACATTAATTATTATTGTAACTATCGACATTCTGTCGTCGCTTCTACGAGAATTTTCTTTTAAATGTGCTAAAGAGTCAACTAGTTTGTATCTAATTATCTATACATATAATAAAACTGTAGAAATGACAATTCTGTACATTAAAGATATCCAAAAAATAATAAGCGGGGGCTGTTACTACATCGCTATAGAAGCCAAAACTGTGGTTAGTTTTTTGTCTGTCTGTATGTCTGTCTGTCTGTATGTTTGTTCCAGCATCACACGAAAACTACTTATCCGATTTGAATGCGGTTTTCGCAGATATATTTGTCTTCTCCCAACTTAACATCATGTATACAAAAATTTTTCCCCCCACCTCTCCAAGGGGTCAAAAGAGGGGGTAAGATTTTGTACCAAACTTTTTTCTTTAACACGAAAACTACTGATTCGATTTGAATACGTTTTTCGCAGATATATTTATCTTCTTCCAACTTAACATCTGGTTTATAAATTTTTCCCCCCTCATCCCTCTAAGGGGACCAAAGAGGAGGTCAAATTTTGTATCAAACTTTTTTCTTCAATGGACTAACTTCATATTATTAATTGTATTTTCCAATTTAACATCTGGTGTATAAAATTTTTCCCCCACCCCTTTAAGGGGGCCGAAGAGGGGGGCAGATATTGTATCAAACTTTTTTTTAACATGAAAACTACTGATCTGATTTGAATATGGTTTTCGCAGATATATTTGTCTTCTTCCAACTTCATATCTGGTGTATAAAATTTTTCCCCCCCACCCCTCAAAGGGGACGAAAGAGGGGGCAGATTTTGTATCAAACTTTTTTCTTGAATAAACTTACATTATATTATGAACTGTATTTCTAACCAAAACTAAACATACAGATTTTGAGTGTCGTTTGATTAACATGCGGGAGGCTTTGCCCCCGGCCGGTACTTGAGGGGGCTGCGCCCCCCCAAACCCGCCCCTCCTAGTAATGTTGCTAAGCAAAATGGTGTTGCGTCGTTAGTGTTGAGTTTTACTCCTTCTTTAGAATCAAAGTAAGTTATTTATTAAAAGTGAAATTAATCTAACCAAAACTAAACATGCAGATTTTGCGTGTCGTTTGATTAATATGCGGGAGGCTTTGCCCCTGCCCTTACTAGGGGGGGCGCAGGCCCCCCAAACCCCCCCCACCC
Source organism: Aricia agestis (assembly GCF_905147365.1). NCBI lineage: Eukaryota > Metazoa > Arthropoda > Insecta > Lepidoptera > Lycaenidae > Aricia > Aricia agestis. The sequence continues at coordinate 11,899,722 of NC_056406.1, forward strand.
CCTCCTGGTAATGTTGCTAAGCAAAATGGTGTTGCGTCGTTAGTGTTGAGTTTTACTTCTCCTTCTTTAGAATCAAAGTAAGTTATTTATTAAGGGGACGAAAGAAGGGGCAGATTTTGTATCAAACTTTTTTCTTGAATAAACTAACATCATATTATAAACATTATATTATAAACTGTATTTTCCAATTTAATATCTGGTGTATAAAATTTTTCCCCTCACCCCTCCAAGGGGACAAAAGATTTTGTATAAAACTTTTTTCTTTAACACGAAAACTACTGATCCGATTTGAATTCGGTTTTTGCAGATATATATACCTTATTCAAACTTAGTATGTGCGCCCCCCCCCCCCCCCCCCCCCCACCTGGTAATGTTGCCAAGCATAAACGTGTTGCGTCGTTAGTGTTGAGTTTTAATTCTCCTTTAGGTTCAAACAAAGATATTTATTAAAAGTGAAATTAATGTAACCAAAATATTAATATAATATAATCCTTTCTTCGCAGCCTAACGAAGCAACCAATTGACTTGATTTTTGGCATCGACTTAGTTGAAAGGATAGAGAGTAACTTAGGCTACTTTTGGTCTTGGTAAAACATCATGTTTCTAAAGGAGATTTGCAAGAATATTCGTATTGTACACGATTTTAGAATTCCACGCGAGCGAAGCCGCGGGCAAAAGCTAGTCATTAATAGGTGTGATATTTACCTAGCGTTGAATGATCCTCTGTATTTAAATCTAGTTTCGAAATGAAAACAATGAAATGTTAGTTTTAAATTAAAAAAAAATGTTTTTAAACAAAAAGGCCCTCAAACGTTGAATGAAAAAAATAAAAAAGGTTTCAGCGAATGTGTGAATGTGATCTCACAATTGAATTTAGCAAAAAAAGGCAATTCAACTAGCAACGGGCCGAGGCATGGAGCGTTCACGTTATGTTTAGATGTAACATAACCACTTAAACGTCGCGCTTATCACGGCGATGCAGGCGTCAGGGGTACGCGACAACAAAAATACAGTTGCTTCCTCATTGTCGTTCTTGTCGTTGTTCACGAAAAGGGGCGTTTGTTTGCCGTTGTTTAATTACTACAGCCTTTTGTGCCTCGCCACATCGCGGCGGACACTTCATGTCACTTTTGTGCTGATTAGATGAGGCTTTTTAATTACAATGACGTACGTGGCGCATTATGTAACATGTAGGTGTGGAATTTAAGTATTCATTGTTTAATATAAGTATTCAAGTTTAAGAATGTGATGTTAAGTCCAGCAACTGTTATAAAATATCCCCAGCCTGGAACCTATAGTTCGTCAAAAGCACCAAAGACTCAAAGACATCAACAATGGCCCAACAATGACTGATCTATATTCTTTGTATTCCACGGTATTATGACGTTTTTCATCATGAAGCGGAGAAAGTTTTCTATTTATTCTAATTGTGTGTATTATATAACTGATATAATAATCAAACGTGGTATCGCGTGGAACGTTTTACAGGCGTATCCGTATGCTTTATCCCTTTATCCATCGTGTACCGAATTGCTAGTTACTTGTTAAAGGCTAGACTAGATAGCTGACGTTCAATATTACCTTGTCTCTACGAAGATTTAATAAAATCATGACCTAAATAACGTCTTACCATTTCAATTTTCCGGACGAAAGGGTGGGCTCCTTCGTCTTTGTTGCGCCTCCCTCCCTCCCTTATTGTCGCACGGCACACAAGCTTTCAGAGTAATGAAGAGCATTTTCGTCCGATTCCGCTCACAATGGTCGTTTTAATACAAGGCAGAGAGGAAACTCCTTTGTCGTGCTCTGTATTGTGATGGACGAGTGTGTTACATACTGTTGTTTTTTGTTTCGCGTTTTTGTTTGCGCGATTGTCGTCGACAAAGGCACGTAATGTAAAACATTGCGTTCTCGGATTAGAGTCGCTTTGAGATCTAGGGCTGACTGCTTGGAATGTACTGCCTATGTCACCATGACTTTGTTTAGGTGCTGATTTTTTAAGGTTTTACTTCGTTGATATTGATAATTTTATAACAACAACAAACGTTCTTATATTTTGATGCTTCCAAATGTTAGTGATATCCAATTTTCCAAAATCTGTAGAAGAATATAGTTTTTTTTTTAATGAAGGGGGCAAACGAGCAAACGAGTCACCTGATGTAAAGCAACTTCCGTCGCCCATGGACACTCGCAGCATCAGAAGAGCTGCAGGTGCGTTGTCGACCTTTTAAGAGGGAATAGGGCAATAGGGGAGGGTAGGGATGGGAAGGGAAGGGGAGGGTAGGGAAGGGGATTGGGCCTCCGGTAAACTCACTCACTCGGCGAAACACAACGCTCCTACGTCAAATGACGTGATCTTTGCTGATACTTCTACCTTGGACAGAGAACATCCTTATCTAGGTTGTCTACATTTGCCTTCCATGTTTGTAGCTTAATGATGCATATTTTGCAACTTTATACGCACTCCTTTATCTAATAGAGGTATAAATAGAGTGCCGATTTAACTAGAACTTAAGGCTTGTAAGCCTCAACGAAATCTCCTCTTAGAAATCCTATTATGGGTCAATCGTCACAATTCATGTAATTAACTTGCAAATACATAATATTATCTTGTTCTTTATTACTTAGCTTTCGAGGCAACGCAACACTACTTTCTTTATTCGTAAAAATATTAAAACTACCCTCTACATTTCAGTGTTGTTCTATTAGACTTAATTTAATTAACAATTATCGATCGCACTCAAAAGCGGCACGTGCTCGAGTGTTGCCTCTCTATTATAATTACTTCCTACATACCGCCTGTGCGACAAACAATGGAGCGTTGGCAACACTGAATAATACTGCTAGTGCGAATGGGCACGGCGCTGATTCGATTATAGTCGAATACTTTAATCGATTCAAGTGTTATAATGAGGTAGCCATATTCAGGTATCATATTTATGTTCTTAGATCTCAACTGTATCAATGAGTTTGAATATTTTAAAATAAAAATTAAATAAATAAATATTGTTTTATTTCCGAATAGGTTTGTAACAAATGCTTTCAGAACGTTGATACTACTGGTGCCTACCACCGGTCCCAGACTAGCCCTAAAACCCGAATTAGCCCTATGCTGAATTTCAAAATTAATACTTAAATATACTATAGCGCGTTATTAATTACATAATATAGTTAAAAGCTTTCCATGTTTTCGTTAAAACCTTAATTCTTACATACCCAATACCCATAAAATAATATTATGAGATCGTAACATTATAATTTAACGTTGTTAGTGGCGGCCGAAAAGGAAGATCTTCCGACCGAGCGAGGTGCTATGCTCGGTCAGGCCGAAGCCCACTGACGTCATTTCAGACGTTGTATATATCTTGCCGTTCTCCGAAACTTCGATAGCGCGATGCAGGAATGTTAGGCGAATTGTGGGTACCGCCACATCACTCCCCCCCGAAGACCTGTGGTATTCTTCGATGCGCTTGTGTTGTCAGGTGTGGGCCGAAGCTACGCGTGCAATGACCAGGAGAGGGACCCCGTGCTCTGCTTGCTGACCGGTCGTTGTAGCCTATGGCTGCCCCGTTCAAGCCAGACGCGGGTTCGACCGGCGCGGACCTCCAACGCGGCTTATGGTCGAGGCGACCCGGTTATGCTTGATGTCTGCTGACGTGGTGCGGAGGGGCGGGGAGTGTTGATGATGATTAATGTCCAGAAGGATGCGTGTTCTTGTCGGTGGTCACCAATTTAACGTTGTTAGTGGCGGCCGAAAAGGAAGATCTTCCGACCGAGCGAGGTGTTATGCTCGGTCAGGCCGAAGCCCACTGACGTCATTTCAGACGTTGTATATATCTTGCCGTTCTCCGAAACTTCGATAGCGCGATGCAGGAATGTTAGGCGAATTGTGGGTACCGCCACAATAATATTATCATTCTTTTAAAAATTATTTTTACAGTTACCATGGTACAATATATCTACGTCCAGGAAACAAAGCGAATCGCTTTTAGTCTTGGGAAATTTCTAAAGACGCATAATATGTTTAATTTATACACTAATTCGCATATTAATGCTCGAAGACGTACATATTTACATACTATTGTTGGCGAAACAAAGCACAGGTAAAAATTGTTAACGTCATTATTCTTAGGACTACAATAGAAACATTTTGTTTTAACAATAAAGACAAAATCTACAACAGAGTGACGGGCGTGTAGAGTTGCCTTCGGAAGAGGGAAATTGCGAGCATTGTCTCTACATTGTCTGACAGTAAGATGTAGCCTCTTTATTCAGACTACCTTGTTGGTAGTTGACTACGAGTAGATAGAATAGATACACGAGAAGATAGTGCGCAGATAATTATTTTGAATTTTGCGCGATTTTGATAATCTTACTCAATAGTTATTTTGTAATATTTTATTGTGAGTAAAATCAAGATTGAATATTGCCAGTTACTTCATGACATTTAGTGCTGCATTTCCGATTCGATTACCCCAAATGAGAGTTTGCCAAAACGACTTGAACCAGGTTATTTGAGGACCTTAATAATATTTGTATCAGTCATAAGGATACCAAGAATAACTTTTATCATGTCCTTTTTTTACGCAACGGCCCACAATATTCCAACTGTTGTAATTCTCGCGTATATTTCTCTTTATAATCTAAGGTCCAATTGGTTGACACTGCGAGAAACTGGTAGTAATGCTATCAATGAGAGCGTGGGCCGAGAGGTGTGACATTGCCGCCTACTAAATTATGTCCCCACAATGGTCACATATCAAGTGCATTTGATATCCAGTTACTGTGGTATGTTGATCGTATTGGAGTTAAGTAAGCGCACGTAGGCTGTCGGTATGTTCTTACCCAGAATGAGTAAGTAGCATTTACTCATTACGCACTAAGAATTGTTACACTGGAAAAAGATAATGAACAAATAAATCCCGAAGTATACCCAAATAAAACGTACAATAAATACCTTTCAAGAAAATCAGTCTACAGATTTTCCGTGAAGGTAAAGCATATTGCTCGGCAAGTACACGATTCTTATCATCCCGACTACAATGGCCGCCAGTAGCGTCCCCAAAGTATAGAATATAATGAGTAACCGGGAAAAACTTCTGTAGCGGAATGAAAAGCGCAAATTCGTCATTAGGCGGCGCTTCCCACCATTGTTCCCGCTGTCCCGCTCCAACTAGCGGGTGCTTACCTCCGCAAGAAAGAGATAACGGATGGTCCTCCGACCGGATTGTTCCTTTCTATGTTGGCGACATTGTTTTCGCTTTTATACCCGCCTGAATCAGGATTGTCTTGTCTGTTTCAATGGCCGGTGGCGCCCCTCCACGGTATCGATGCGATGAATACAGCCTTCTATAAATGGGGATACACAAAGGGTTGGTCTCTTCAATCGAGTTGGGAGACAGGTCGTTCGTGCTTTCGATTATATTGTATCGATCAATGGCTTTGTCTACGCAATGAGGAATGGTTAGAGCAAATTACATTTCTCTTTTTGTCTCTGCTATACTAGTTATGGGTTGAATGAGGGCCGTTCTACCTATTACGTCTATTGTTTATCACACTGCTGAATAATCAGATTCATCTATTATTTTGTTTCCTATTTCGGCTGCCTCAGCTAGCAAATTAGTCGCCTTAGCCATCAGTCTACCAGCATTAAATAGTAAAATATACTATTTAAAGTCATAGGAAGGTTTTTTTATGAAATAAGGGGGCAAACAAGCAAACGGGTCACCTGATGGAAAGCAACTTCCGTCGCCCATGGACACTCGCAGCATCAGAAGAGCTGCAGGTGCGTTGCCGGCATTTTAAGAGGGAATAGGGTAATAGGGGAGGGTAGGGAAAAGGGAATAGGGTAGGGGATTGGGCCTCCGGTAAACTCACTCACTCGGCGAAACACTGCGCAAGCGCTGTTTCACGCCGGTTTTCTGTGAGAACGTGGTACTTCTCCGGTCGAGCTGGCCCATTCGTGCCAAAGCATGGCTCTCCCACGTATACTCGAATAGTCGATAGAATGTTAACGTGATTATTTATGCAACAACTATACTGTTTAATTTCTGTACGTTCAGGTGCAGAGTGGAAGCTCCTGACGGAAGACGAAAAGCGTCCGTTCATCGACGAGGCGAAGAGGCTCCGGGCGATGCACATGAAAGAGCACCCGGACTACAAGTACCGGCCGCGGCGGAAACCCAAGACCCTGAGGAAGGAGGGGTACCCTTACTCCATACCTTACCCCAGCGTACCCATGGACGCACTGAGAGCTGGTAAGTTGGCTGTAACTACCTTGAAACTCCTAACAAGATACTTTTGATAACTTCGAGTAGCTACTTACAGGCATCCCGCAAGTTGGGAGGCTAGGTAATCTATTTAATGTAAGTCCAGCTAAAACTCTAGAACGGCTGAACCGATTTGGCTAATATAAGTCTTGAAATGTTCGTAGAAGTCCAGGGAATGTTTATATTAGGAGGGAATGTGATACGAAGCTCGGGTCACCTAGTGATTATTTATTTTTACACGTCAGTAAGTTTGACACGTCATATTATTTAAATTTACTTCCTCAGTCCTTACCAAACTATTTTGTCCTCGTCAGTGTGATGAAAACAGTTAGTTAACATTTTTTTAATCTCATAAGCCATAATCAAATACTAGTGTAAGAGTTAGCTGCTACTTAAAAAAACATTTAATTTTACAAAATTAATGCTCATATTTGATATTTATAGGTTTCGTAATAAACCTTATTGTTTGATTACAATTCGCAATGACGTAAAAGTCTCTCATTACTTCTTAAATTAAAACGTGACCAGGACACAATCATAAAACGACCAAATTAACACAATTATTGTTTAATATAAAAACTCCGTCACAAATATTTGGTAAACTTTTATAAATAGCTTATCCACGTCATTATTTTAACTCGTGAACGTTGTAAGAACATTGTAATTTGTAAGGCTTTACTTACAAAACCTTATTGTTCTCTAAAGATCTCAATTGTAAATGTCGTTGATCTTTAAATAAAAAAGTGTCGCCACGATTATGTAATTCGAGTCGGTCAAGGCTAAACGTGGCTTAACTTCTGGCCGGTTACTAACTTTTGACAGTGAAATTAGCAACACCTATAAAATATTATAATTCACGCGGTGATTGTGTGACAGCGACCGGTATTCGAAATTCAAAACTATTTTTTTCAAACAATACGCTCACCATACAAACTTGAATTTTGAACATTTTAATTTTTTTTTAGTCCCAATTGTGTGGGTGAATATCAAAACCCGGCAAGTTACACCCATACTCGAAATTGAACTCTTGTCGATTTTAATGAATTTTGTGAGAAAAATGGAACAACGCAGTATATACAAATTAGTGTGGTGAATCCTGAAAGAGCAAAGAAGATGTCTGTGTCAAAAGTTAAAAAGAAAAATGCCGAGAATATAGTTAAAAAAAACATACATATTTCTCTCATTTGCCAAGTTTCGCTTATGGTGGACATACCGGGATTTGATATTTGCCTACGCAATTATCCCACCTTATATTATGTAGGTAATGCTGTTTTGTTATTACTTAACATACCTAGTACCTAACTTAGGTAAGTATTAGCAGCACCCAGCTATATTCTTTCTTCTAGAAATCTAGGGTTTAAAATTTTGTTTCAAACTCAAAACAATACTAGCTAATATGTATCATTTAACATTACTCAAATAAAGAATAGAAAGCACACAAGCTCACAATGTTTTGACAAACACTTTTTACACGTGGTCAAATCGATAATGGTCACTTTAGCCCAGTTATTTCATGAGTTTGATCAAGCGGAATGGCTCGTGTAAACGGTGCAGCGGGGTCAGCGACCTCACAAAAGCATGCCCACGGTCACGATTTTTTCTCGTGATCCGAACTATGAATTAAGAAAAAATCGTATTGATAACTAAGAATGAAAAACTCTGTTATTTCCACTTTTCACAATGGTCCCGACTCACGCAAAAACTGTATGTTTTGTCAATTTTTTATTTAACTTTATTACGTCTTTTAATGGATTGGGGCAACAGTCTTAAATACAAAGCTGATTTTGGAAGTATCTAAATACAATCTCATAAAATTTTCAGAGAGTGTATTAATATAATTATGCTTACAAAATATAGCCAGTTTCTCAGAAGTTGAGGTTTATCTTTTCAATCGTTATAAGTTAACTGATATTGTTTAAACTTCTGTTGCAACACGTTAAAAACAGGCATTTAAATACATTTACTACATGTAAGTTATTTCCTCACAGCGCTTTTTAAACATTTCAAATGCGAGAAAAAAAAGCAAGGGAAACAAGATTAAATTTTATTAGCGAGTTCGGAGCATGCTCGAATAATCGCGAATGGAATGCATTAGTAAAGCCCACTAAAGCCTCACTCCCGACCACAAAACATCCCTTAAAAATTCAATAACATCCCTTAAAATCTTTCAATAAACATAATCGCGTGTCAACGGCCTAACCCCGCGAAGAGAGAAATTTGACGCACCCCCAAACTAACCCCATTGTCGCCTCCATTTTGACAGTGAAAACTGTCAACTGTCAAAAGCAGTCAAGGAGGTTTAAACTATGCGCTCCATTTTCGAACGCTTTTCATATTTGGGCTCTTTTGTTGGCGCCCGACGGGGGACAATCTCCTGGCGAAACGATGCAACGCTGCCTTTGAACTCCCGAAGCGTTCTGTGTAGCTGAGACATTTATTAAATTCTCCTAATGAATGATATAAGTCTTAAGTTTTGAGAATACACAATACTGCGAGATATTAATGTTTTCAGCACTAGTTTTAATGGAGGATAATCTTATTTCATTTGTTTTTTGCTTAATTTTTAACAAACTCTTTTTTAAAGCGGAGGTGCTTTAAAAAAGAGTTTGTTAAAAATCATTTGTATTAAAATTATCGTGGGTATCGCAGACACAATAGATTTTCAATTGTTATGCGGCAGCCGGCTGCCGCTTGGGGATTGATGGATTAATATAATTTTACGCAAAGACATTGCTTATTATAGTGCTTACAAAGTAAGTTGTAAGTGTATTTTTTTTTAATGAAATAAGGGGGCAAACGAGCAAACGGATCACCTGATGGAAAGCAACTTCCGTCGCCCATGGACACTCGCAGCATCAGAAGAGCTGCAGGTGCGTTGCCGGCCTTTTAAGAGGGAATCGGGTAATAGGGGAGTGTAGGGATGGGACGGGAAGGGAATAGGGGAGGGTAGGGAAGGGAAAAGGGTAGGGGATTGGGCCTCCGGTAAACTCACTCACTCGGCGAATTACTACATATTTTTTATTGTTTTAACAAAATGATTAAAATATATAAAATTTTTACTTTAAATTAAATGTAAAACCAGCATCCCATTATTATAAGTTGCGACTCGCGTCCCGTTGCGGTATAAACGTAGGCGTGGTCGACACGTGTGTAGCAACCCTTATCTAAGGGCCGGGTCACACCGCTCCAAATAGCTTTTAAGTTAATTGCTACCGCGAATTTATGGTTGAAATTAAAGTGGGGTGAATTAACTGCTAGTGATTGTTAAGAGCTTTAATACCTACCACATAACATGCTAGTTGCTACTGTTTCGATGAAAATTATGACTTTATTATTAGGCTTCTTATTTTATTAATTTTTTATTTATTTAAATGGCAACAACAACAGCATATGCATTTAAAAATTTACAGTCAATAGTATACAAGAATTTTCAATTGTGATGCTCACACCTTTATAGGCAGCACAACATTCATTTTATAATGTTAACAACAACAACAACATGCAAAATTACATTAAATAGAGTTTAAAAACAGTTAAAAGCACTGACCTAGCTAGTTCTTGTAAACACTGACCTAGCCTAAAGGCTAACCACTAATGTATTAATGGTTAAAACTTTGTCGTTCGATATAATATTATGTAATTAGATTAGATGAAGTATTTTTGGATGTTAACTTTCAAGTTTTGTTCTAAGTCTTTAGATTAGTAACTTTTTAAGCCGAACATTTATGATAAATGTTAAACGTCTCATCTTATTGCTTACAAGAAACTTTTCAGCCAACCACCACAAATCTTTCTTTCTGATGATTACTAATTAGGCAACATTTCCGACTTAAACTAAAATGGCTGTTAAGGGTCGTACACACGCGTCACCCACGTGGCGGGCGGACAGGCCGTGACACACTTACACCGCCTACCGCCTATCTTCAGGGGTGGTTTGACCAAGATCGATACCATGCCTTTGACATTAATTCACCCTAATGTCCCCTCTACAATATTTAACCCAAACAAATTGCGAATCGTTACACAACTTGATATATCGAGCAGAATAATTCGAAATTCAATATTTAGGTTATAACTTATAATATAGGCTTTTTTTGGGGTTCCATAGCCAAATGAAAAAAAAATGGAACCCTCATAGATTTGTCATGTCTGTCTGTCTGACTGTCTGTCTGTCTGTCCGTCCGTCTGTCCGTCCGTATGTCACAGCCACTTTTCTCCGAAATTATAAGAGCTATACAATTGAAACTTTGTAAGTAGATGTAGTCTGTGAGCCGCGTTAAAATTTTGATACAAAAATTGAAAAATTATCAAAAATTTAGGGGTCTCATAGGTACAACTGAAACAAAAAAAAATTTTTTCATCTAACCTATGTGTGTTGTCCACCTATGTGTGTGGTCCACCTATGTGTGTGGTAACCTATGTGTGGGGTTTATGGATAGGTCTTTAAAAATCATATTGAGGTTTCTAAAATATTTTTTTTCTAACCTTAATAGTTTGCGAAAGAGACTCTTCCAAAGTGGTAAAACGTGTGACACTGGCAAACCTTAATTTAACTTTCATTAAATCAACTGAATAATAAAAATAAATCCAAAACCTTTTAATTTCATAGAAATAAACCTTATTGCTGCTGCGGAACCCTTCATGGGGGGGAGTCCAACTCGCACAGTTTGGCCGGTTTTTTAAAGGCAATATTTAGGTTACGTCTTCATGTCATTTATTTTAACCTTATTAGTTTAAATTGTCGCTATAAGGGTTCCGTACCCAAAGGGTAAAAACGGAACCCTATTACTAAAACTTCGATGTCTGTCTGTCCGTCTGTCTGTCAGCAGGCTGTATCTCAAGAACCGGTATAGCTAGATTTCTGAAATTTTCACAGATTATGTGTATCTGAGGGCCATATAACCAACGTATTTTTTTGCTTTTTTATGCTCGATATCAATAATGGCAATAGCCTACCTATTGCCATTATTGATATGTTCACAATACTCAGTTGTATTTATACTTTAATAAGTAATAATTAAATAATTAAGGCTTTTTAATGGTACGGAACCCTTCGTGCTCGAGTCCAACTCGCACTTGGCCGATTTTTTTATATAGTCTACATAAAGTTCAACTGTGAAATAATTGTTAGTCGTTTCACAACTTGATGTGTACAGAATTATTCCAAAATGGAATGTCTAGGTTACTTCATCTTACTAAATTAAATTGACGTAAATTTTGTGCATTTCAATTGTAGTTGATCTCATTATATTTTTGTAGTATAGCCGCATTATCTATTGTAATTAACAGATTCCACATTCGACACACTTCTGTCTCTTGCACGTGTATTTGATCAACTGCTTATGTGTAACAAAAGTGTATTTGATTAAACTATAAAAGTCTTAAGGCGAAGGCACGTTGAGTCCATTGTGAAATAATGTTTTATTAACGAAACAATGAATTAATATATTTCAATATTTACTTTAAAACAATTCGTACGTTTGAGTTATTATTGTTCTATAAAACAATGGTAATTGACGTAGACTTTTGTTATGTAAAAGAAATTATACAAGTTACAAGGTATGAATGTACAAAAATAAAATAATAATTATTTTTTCAGCTATAACATAATATTATATGAGTCATATCCCTGAACATAATTTAATGTATTTTTGATAAGAACATGTCCTCAGGAGTTTACTATAGATATAACTGCAAGTTATGTTACGGTACTTGGTAGCAGCGATACTTTTCAAAATAAACTTGAAATCACTGTATGTTATGTCCATAAATTTTAAGGAGTTTCTTCGATTTTTTATGGATCCTATCATCAGGACATTTGGTAGGATTTAAGTATTAAAAATCAAAATTGGGCTATTACGTAAAATTTACGTAAAATCTTAATAAAAAAACATCAGTATGTTTTTATGTAGTTGCTTTGACTTAAGAACCTGCTCCATTTTCTTGTCAGTGGAAACATAAAAGTGTACAGCAAAGTTCATGGATTTATACGAGCGACTGAAACACTGCCGAAACGTTAACGGAAGTTTTACAACCTTTCGGCAGCTCTTTATTGCACACAAACCATTGAAATATTTACATCGCGTGACCATAACAATAAACTAAATCTATGGTAATAAAAAAACTTACTAGTAGCAAAAATCATAAATTCCTCCAAATTTTCTTGTATAATTCAGAATTTTGTTTCGTATAACCCAATAATGCTGTATCACGATTTCCATATTATACCAGTAGTTTGTTACGGAACGGAAGTGACCAATCGCGTGCGCCGCCGGAAGCCCCACCCCCCACGCCAAACAGCTTCCGGTCACGTGACGTTATTTACATGACAGTCGCGAGCGAGCCGCCATTAGGTGAGGACGTACTGACTACGGAGCATAAGCTTTTGTTTACCCACGAGGAAATGACTTTCATTTCTAATGAAAAATGCAATAAATATTTACACAAAATATGACAAGTAGAATTTATTTCAACCAACTTTATAAATTATCAACGTCATCATATGCAGTACATAATCGAAAAATTACTTCTGCACTTAGCTTCTGTCATGATTAGGTATCGATAGGTAAAACAAATAATTAAAAACCATCCTTTTGTCAAATGATTTCGTCTAGAAGTATGTACAGTAAACAGGTTCCGAGAATTCGTGCTGGTTCTTTCATCCTTCAACCTCCTTCCGTTTATTTCGTAAATTTCAATAGTTGCCAATCGATCGCATATAACACGGTTTGTTAGTTCCATCAACACGAGGGTTTTTACCCGAATGAGTTGCGAAAATACATGCAATGTCATTTGTTGGGATATTTCTGTGCCGTGGAAAATCGTAGCTGAGGGTTAGTGTTGGTCCCGTAATTTTTCACGGGCAATAAAATTTTGATACCATGTGCTTAGTGTTTACAGAGGGTATGGTAAGAAATCGGTATTGAAACAACGATTACATTTATTATTAATGATAATATTATGTAAATAATGGAGATAGAAACACAATATTATGTTAGGATGTCAATGTAAAGGTATAAGGACTGTTAATCATTTCTATTATTACTTCCTAAATCCTGAACATCCTGAAAGTTTAACTGAGTGTCTGTGTTCAACCTGACAATACGTACGCGTCGTTTAGAAATGATTCATAATATGTAACACAGAAATCGTTATATATTTCAGTAAACAAAAACTCTTGGAATATATTAATTAAGACCCCTTCACATAACAATATTCAAAATATCTACAAACAAATTAAACTGTAAATTCCTGTTAATTTACCGTCTATTAGCGGTAACAATGTCGCAAAGCCAAACAAGTTTAAATAGTAATCATCGATCACGAGAGTGTTGAAAAAAACAACTCAATTAATTCAGCAAAGAAAGGGTTAAATTTGGTACGGGGATGCCGCAGAAATGCCACATCAAAGCCTTTTCGGTTTTAATTAAACGATGCTCGAGACTGGCGTAAGAATGTCTGAAAGTTCACTGTTTCCATTCCGGGAGCTTTCTCAAAGGAACTTTCGAACGCTTTCGAAACTGGCAACGAAATTTTTCGTTTTGTCAAAGGCTACTTTTATAACTAAGCGATTTCAGAATAATAACAAGCTTAACGTAAAGTTTTGTAAATAGTTTTCGTTTTGTTCGCGTTGCGGTGTTTTTTTGTTTTTTTAATGTCTATGGGTTTGAGTTAACCAACACGCTTTTTAAGTGCATTTTGGGCGTGCTACAAGTGCTGCAACCGAACATGTAAAGGTTTGGGAATGATTGATAGACAGACTAACAAAGAAAGGAATACAAAAATATCCCTTTCATTAGTCCCGACTCCCGCACCCGGTATCCCTATTCAAACAAACGTATCGGTCAAGCGAAAGAAGGAAGCAATATCGAGTATAAATTGTAATTTCATGCGGACTCCCTAAGCCGCGTTCACAATGTACCTATTTTCACCGGCGTCCATTCACCATTATAACGACCGGCTTCCTCCCGACGTAATATATTAATACGCAAATATAGCCCACTATTGTGCATACGGGATCGATTTAGAAAAGGTCTGACACGGGACAAGAAGGGATTTCCATCCGGACTTTCCCATTCGTTTTGTATACGTGTGTTAAATTTTACGGAAAAGTGGTCATTTACTGTGCTGTCAGGTGTTTTGTGTGATAAGGTGATTTAGGTTGCGAAATGCGAGTGTTGCTTATGTATTTTACTCTAAACCCTTAGGCTACTTTACTCCTGTATAAATAATGTAAGATTGTTTCAAAACGCTTTTAGGCTATTGTTGAAACTAGAGATCGCTCAATGGTCGAAATTCGACCTTAAATTTAATTATCTTCTTCTTTTTGCTCCCCGTAGTGGGCCGTATTGACTATTTCAGATTTAATAAAAAAAACAGCAACCCATTTTTAATTTGACAACAGACTTCAACCATAAACAAAAGAGTATAATTCGTATGTAGGTATAGGCTTGTCATTCAAAAAGATAAGTAATATAGGATAAGTATGCACATTGTGGTGTGATGTGTGTATTCATGTTTTATTTGTTAAAAATAATATTAGCTCGATGCACTTATTTCTCCATATAAACTACAACTGTGAGAAATTTCATGCATCTACGTTTTCCCACGCGCTGTAAAGGAGAACTGTCAAAAATTGCGTTTTTGTATAATGACAGCGTTAGTTCCTTTTTTCGCCACGTGCATTTGAAGCCTTGTCGAAGGTTATGGTTATGGTAAAATATGGCGTCCATTTTTGACTTTAACCAAAGATTTGACATTTTGCATTGTAGTTAAAGTTATAGTTAAAGTTACAGTTATAGTTAAAGTAAGTTGGTACAACCCACCCTTATTTGATATTTCCTATTTAAGGCGGGGATTAATCTCAATCCAAAACGATAACCTTGCACACAACCAAAGACCAAGCGTATACGCATCACAATAAGATTCATTTTAGCTTAGCATAAAACTGTAGTTACTCGGGCGGATCTTTTCTATTTTTCATGTTTTTTTAAATATCTTTGGAAATAAACATTAAGAAACAAAATTGTTCGGTTTAGGACATTTTAATATAGATTTACTAACAATTTATTCAAATAAAATGTATAATTATCCTAATTAATACTTATATTTCGATGAAATAGATTTTTATCGGAGGTGATTTTGTAAATTAATTACAGCCAAAGTATTACGTTTTATTAAAATGTTTATGGTTTAAGGTATTTTAAATATTGTGCTTTATATCTCATATTTTTTAACACTTCGTTATTATATTGGAACTAGGTAAACCGGGCGTCACGGAATAACAAATTGGGGTTTATCCTCGCCTTAAAAACCAAACCCATATAATATGTTGGACACTCGAAATAACCTAATTATACAAAATATGTTCGAAAATAATACGGACGAATGATAATACTGTTGAACACCTCTCAAACACGTCATGCTTAACACAGAATTTTGTACAACAATTTAATAATCAACACGTCACCAGCATTATAATCGATTTAAAAATAAAAATGTGTATGCTAAAAATTAATAAAACTCTCGAAAACTCCGGGGAGAAAATTCATCGTTATTCACGCCAATACCAGACGAAGACATCAGAATACGACGAGATGACAACGAATTTAATTATAAATATAATAAAAAAATCTCCAGCGTCCCTTTCCAGAGCCGACCCATCTCCGTGCATAATACGGGGGTAAACGATTTTGAACTCCATTCCCCCACAATAAGGCGCATCTCCCCGTACGGAGCGGCAAAATGTGGTGTGCGGTTTTATAATATATTGTAGATTCGATTGACGTCGCCACAATGAGGGTGTCTCATATATTTTTTTATTTAAATTTGAATCTTTCACGCGACAAGACGTGAAGTGTCCCATTAAGGGTAATGATGTGGGCCGCTGTCAAATATTACCACCCCTGAGCTGAGTTGACAAAAAACCCTAAAGTGGATAAACCTAATTATTTGATATTTCATCAATTTTATAAATTCGAATTCATATTTTCTCCATTAAACCAACAACACTGCTATTTGACGTTACTAAATGGACTGTTCTTTTAAGTTGGTAACTTTTAAGCCCGTCACAGACTTAGCTATAATATACATATATTAATATACCGTACTATAATATATATTATAGTAGCTAACAGAAATATATATTATATAATTATGAGTGTGCGGTCACGCGAAAATTAGTAAGCATAGAAAATAATTATTTAGTAATATGCCTAGCTATATAAATATTATATAATATAATAATATATAATATATTATAATATAATAATTATATAATATATTATAGCTAAGTCTGTGACGGGCTTTAAGCTATTGCATAGCTTTAATCGCGGGCTTTGAGCGCGGCGACCGAATCATAAATTCCGTAACAAAAAACCTAACAGGCAACAGCCTCCTACTCCGCCCAGCGTAACTGCGGTGCGGCGTTGCCAACGTCGGCACGGTGTTTGTGTGCGTGCGACCAGACGTATGCGAATTATAATTATTAATTGTATAAGTTCTTATAAATGCTGTGCTTTACCGCGGCAGTCCCCGAGTGCCACACGTATTTCAATCCGAAAAGTCAGAACTCAAAATATCCATGAATCATAATTTTCGTCAGCTTATTTGTAGTTTACGCTTCACACTTAGAAATAATAGCCCCAGCCTCACTACAAATGGCCCCGGAGGTCCATTGAGCCCGGGTCCGGCATCCCCGGAACTCGGATTGGAGTGCCAATTAATTATTTCATTGTGCCATGAATAATCCTGCCCACTATTAACCGGTCAGCTCCTTCGAGGTGTTTATTAAACCGCAGTTGATCTCGATTCTCGGGGGATTTGGTCTGGTGGCTTTTGATCTTGGTATGAGTTATAACCCGTCAATAGTTATAATTATATTGTTAATTAATAATACTCATTTCATTCACAATATTTCATTTCATTTCATCCCATTGTCGCAAAGCATGTTGTATTTCACCTTTCATTGGAACCCATTTCATCCATAAAAAACTGTGCTGTATTTTGTATTAAATGTGATTCTGTTGGTGAATAAATAAATAAATAAATAAATTATTGTTTGTCAAAAGGTAGCAAGTAGAAATAATGTTATAAATTATAATGCCTTTCCGATTACTGATTTTAAGAAAGGTGGAAAACTTTTGTGGACATCTCCAATAATAAATGTGCACACCGCACATAAATATAAAATAACACAGTGTATTTAAGCTACCTTAGACAATAACATTATTAATAGATACTGATGTCGATACTAGTAACAAGTCTCATTTTAATTAGCCTTTACATTTGGATGAGATGCCTAAAACCTAATGTTTTGTATGATATCGTGATATGATACGACGGTTTACGTAAATGGTTCTATTTTGTAACTAAAGTGCAGCTCAGAATTTCCGCCTTTGCACAAAACGCCGTTTAAAAAGTAAAAATGACACGTTAATTAAATGTTAATTCCGCAGGTAATAAAGTTCGCGCGAACTCTTCTGGTTCATGGGAAAATGCTATTTTCAAAATACACTTTTTATAACTAGTGTGAACATATTTAATGACGTTTTCCGGACATTTAGTAGTCGTGTGTGAAGTCTCAATGAGCGTGTATTAGCCGGCGCGCTTAAAATATTAACATTTTCCCACATAGGTAACGGCAATGCTAAATTCCACGCTTTTTGTTGATCTATTTCAAAGGTGGAAGATGCAGGCGTAAAAAAAATGATTTTTTTTTGTTACGGAAAATGAATAAGGCATAATCTTGTCTGGGTAGATATCACATCGTACTTAAAGCAGAAATTTTGAGTGAATGTTACACGCATTATAGAAAAGATTTTGATAAAAGTTTAGGCTCTAGTTTAACACACATACCTATATATTGTTATCTCAGAACTTCCATTGTTTCCCGAGGATTTACGCAGATGGAGCCGCGGGCCAAATCTAGCAGCCCATTTTTAAAATTTTTTCGTACACTTATTTTTAATTATAAACCCAGTTTAATAATATTCTGTCTTGTCCCCAGGTATGGCGGGAGGCAGTATGACGCAGGCGATGGGCGGCTACTACGGGGCCGCGTATGGGCCGCTGGGGGCCAGCATGGCAGCGGCCGCGGCGGCTGCGGCCCAGCAGAACGCCATTTCTGCAGCACTGACACCAAACCCACAGGTAAACTTGTTATTATTGTAAATTAATAAATAGCTAATTAGGCATATCCAATATCCATCTATGCGTTTACATCGTTGCTCCAGCACGCCTAGCATGACCATTATAAAGAAGATATTATCTACATTGGTATAATAGACAAAGTGGCAGATTAACTACGGAAATCTGCGGGGCTAAAATGGAGAATCATATTATGTATTATGAATCATATTAATATAATTCATTTTTTTCTAAATGGCAAGTGGTCACTTTGCTTGCAATTCATATTATGTCTAGGAATTCGCACAACTTATTTGACATTCGTCAGTTTGAAAGTTTTGACAATTCGTTTTCTGAATTGATTTGAGAGGAATTGCAAAATGTGATCATTTTAGGTCCGCTATACTGACACATTTCTGTAAATTCTCAGATGAATGAAAACTGAAAAAAATATTATAAGTAAATGCCTAGAGACTGCTCTAAAATATGTCAGTGTTTCTTTTCTTTTCCACTTCTACTTTGAATAAATATACGAATAAAAACGTAGGAGATAATAGTCAGGGATAATCGGTCTAATTAAATAAAGCTAAAACAACAGAAATATAGAAATAATAAATTACTACGCAGCGGTTATAGGTAGCTCGAATGCTGTAAGCTCTACAATATTTTGGTTGATGAGATCTTTTGTACTTTTGAATGCATTTCGCAAGCTACTTTTATAAAAAATCTGTGAAAGTTATCTTTTGATTTACCGACGAAGATCATTATCGAGTTTTTCTAGTAGTGATGAGCGAATTTCAAAAAGGCGTTAAAATTTAACAACCGTGTAAAACGGGTAATCGGAAAAAAGCGTAAAATGCATTAAGAGACCGCCATATCTAATAAGATGCAAAATGATGATGTAGATCCCGACAGATCATAATTGGCCGGTGAAATTAACCGAAAACATGACGAGCGGTTCATTAGATTAGCCGGAAATATAATATGCGTGTAATGAAGTAGGAGTGAATTTACTCTATATTAGCGCCGGGAAACTTGGACGATTGGTCACAGTACCCAGATGGCGATATATGATTTTTTTTTTACTATTTTCGGGCCTGTTTCACCACTCCCTGATAAAGTACCGGATAGGCTATCCACAACTTTTTTGACAGATTATCCATGCTCTATCTGACATGTTAAGTGGTGAAAAGCCTATCAGATACTTATCAAAAAGTGGAGAAACAGGCTCTAACTGTCAAATAAGTTGCGGATAGAGTAGACTTTAGAGTACCTAAGTACATATTGATATTGAGCAAAAAATAGCAATAAAGTTATGTTTGTAACTTGTATCATGTATGGGAGCCCCCCTTAAATATCTAATTTATTTTGTTTTTAGTACTTATTTGTTGTTATAGCGGCAACAGATACACACAATCTATGAAATTTCAGAAATCTAGCTATATCGGTTCCTGAGATACAGCCTGGAGACAGACAGACGGACAGACAAACATCGCAGTCTTAGTAATAGGGTCCCGTTTTCACCCTTTGGGTACGGAACCCCAAAAACACCACACATAAACTCAAAATTTTAACACTTAAGCGCATAAAACCATACCACACCATACCGTCTACTAGTGTTATACAAGATAGTTATTAATTTAACGCCAACACCTCCGCTTCCCCGAGGGTAGGCCCTTGCTAATTATTCCGTGACGACTCACCGCTCGCGCTCCCGGTAAACAAAGACAAGAGGGGCCCAGCTTTCGGCGCTCCAGATTACCATTCGTTCCGGTGTGGTATACATTATTTTGGGAATTCTAGGACAAGTATAAACTTGTTCTTGAATTCAACATATTAAGTATGCCTATATAATTGCTAGTAGGTATTGCTAAGAACATTTACAACCAACATTAACAAGATAAACAGAATAACTGCTCAAACGGTTGTTACTTGTTACACTTCACTTTTACGGAACGGACGCCTAAAAATATTTAAAAGCACTAAGATTTTTGACCGCATCCTCTAAAGGCAAGGAGGTATTAGGTACATAATCATACATAATATCACGTGACTATATTATGTGTTCATGCTCTCGATTTAACTGCGGGTCTAAAATGGTCGCTTTGGAGAATCATAATATGATTCATTTTTTTAAATCGTAAAATGCAAGTCTGCTTGCAATTCATGTCTAGAAATTCCTGCTAATTTGACATTTGTCAGTTTGACAGTTTTGGCAATTCATTTGCTGAATTGATTGAGAGGAATTGCTAAATGTGACCATTTTAGCCCACTGTTAAATTTTTTTAATAGTACTTCAGCTGGACAACTTTGCATCTATAAAACCTTCTAAAACTACTATCATCTGCCTTTTCTATTCCTGCATTCGCGTACAGTGTTGTCACATTCGTTTATTAAAGGGATTGAGTCGTAATGAGAATATTAATCTGTATATCTCCTCTGTTTCGGTTTGTTACCCGCCACAATTTTAAGTATTTCATGTAACGATCGTTGAATCCTTTAAAAGATTTTAAGAGATTAAATTTAATGATACTTATTCTGTATAATAGGCAAGTATATAGTAGGTAAGTAGTAAAAAATCGGCCAAGTGCGAGTTGGGCTCGCGCACGAAGGGTTCCGCACCATTATAGAGCAAAAATAGTAAAAAAAAATGATTTTTGTATGGCTGGCTCCCCCTGTAAGGGGAGCTCCCCCTTAATTATTAATTTTATTTAAATTTTATTATTGATTATTAAAGTATAAATACAATCAATGCCATGATGACAAATGAAAGTGCCAATCTGTTGTCATCATTGATACCGAGCAAAAAATGTTTGAAAAATCACGTTTGTTGTATGGGAGCCCCCCTTAAATATTACATTTATTATGTTTTTAGTATTCGTTGTTATAGCGGCAATAGAAATACGTAAATAATCTGTGAAAATTTCAACTCTCTACTCTCCAGCTATTACCGTTCTTGAGTTACAGCCTGAAGACATACAGACAGACAGACAGACGGATAGATAGGACAGACATCGAAGTCTCAGTAATAGGGTCCCGTTTTCACCCTTTGGGTACGGAACCCTAAAAACGATCTACAAACCTCATGAGCTAAATTTTTCATCCATAAAACTTTAGTACCTGGATGACCGAGCTTTGCTCGTTATAGCAAACACTCATTGACTTCGTGTTACTTAATAACGCCATCTGCTGGTCGTTAAAACAATTAGTTGCTTGTAAAATAGTATTATTATCCGCCAATAGATGTCAGGAAGAGTCATATTTTTCAGTTTATCGACTATCGATAAAACACGAATAAAAAGATCGATTTATCGCCCCGGAAACCCGCTATATACTAAATTTCATGAAAATCGTTGGAGCCGATTCCGAGATTCCAATTATATATATATATATATATATATATATATATATATATATATATATATATATATATATATATACAAGAATTGCTCGTTTAAAGATATAAGATCTTCCATCACATACTTATGCTATAACTTAAATACTATACATATAACTTAAATCGCTAGTTTCTTTTAAAACAATTTAGCCACGTTATTAACGCTACTTTGTATAATTTTCTTGCATCTTCTACGAATAGGAAAATAACATAGTTAACTGAAACCATAAACAAACTCAAGGAGGCGCATAAAAATCAAAACGTCGAGTTACATTGCACTCGTGGAAACCCTCGAACAGACCTTCGAGATTATTCTAAGCGAATTCTAATCGATTAAGGCCCTTACACATGTACTTATAAAAATAAGTCGCGCCCTCCCGGGGGAGAGCCCCCAAATCCTCGATCTTCGCTCCTGTGACGTTTAATCTGCCCCTGACGTGTGGACTGTTTAAGGCATTGTTAATGATATAATTACTTTTTGCTCGCTTAGCGTTTACCAAGCAGATTATCCTAAGACAAGAAAAAATGTAGGTAATTTTGTTTTCTTATAACTCATATTTCATCATAATGTTACCTACGTTCACCAATACTTTGGTACTAGGTCTACGTATACTTCGGTCGAGTGATTATCGCACTCTTTTATCATGGTACAATTTTTTGCAGAAAATAATTTCGTTATGTCCTTTCCCGAGACTCAAAGTACTTCTATACATAGAGGTAACGGACAGATTATTAAAAGTATAGGGCATACCTAAAAAGGGACTTAAAAACATAATCGGATCGAATAAGATAGCGCTCCCATTTAGTAGTTCTAGGTATAGTACCCAACACTCAACAGACTTATTATGTTGTAAGCTTGTGACCCCTATAGACAGCTTTAGCATTAGTATTGAAACGTATTGAAACAAAACTAAGCGTAAACACAGAACTTTCCAATGCACATATCGATGTAGATAATAATCAATAAATTGAATCATTTAATTGAATGCGTGATACAGACAACGAGTGGCTATCGGCGATCACAACTCCAAATACGATCCAACAACTTTTCAAGTTCGGTAGCATTATTCATATCATAGGGTTGGTACTTGTAGAAATTAGGATTTCTAGAATGTTAAAACTTTCTTCTTTGCACATAATTATGCATCCACTTCAGGACAATTATTGCTGTAGACAGCACAAGAGATTGTTATGGATAAAAATGTTTACAAAATAAAATATGAGGATAAGTTATTTCATGAAAAATAGCAATAAACAGTAGATAACTGTTTGATGAAACAGTTCACATCTGTGCTATAATTTTTGTGGTTCAATTTGCTTAGAGCTAATAATATTTTTAATTGCTTTAGCTTAACCGTGACCAATTAATGATGGAGCTTAATTAACTCGAAAATATTTTTTACGAAAAGGATATTTTCAGTAGCGGCAGCCCTAGCATCCCCTCCGATCAATCAGGATCATTGTACCACCTTAATAGACTCCGAACTATCGGATGAAAACGCACTTTTTTCGATTAACGTATCGAATCAGACCCTAAACTCGATAGAAAACAATATAATCAGCTACCATTCAACACATGGTATCAACACGAATTTGGCCGGTATTAAAAATAGTGACTGGCCATTTTCGCGGCCAGGTATGGAAACGTTTTAACGAACCATTGTGACTCCGATATTCGATTACATTGATCGATGATTTATTCGGCACTGTTTATTGGGCTTTCACGGCTGTTATGCAATTGGGTTACCGTTTTCCGAAAGAAATTTCACGCTTTAATAACGCTATGTTTTACAAGCGCTGCGTTGCAATCGCAGCCTCTTTTTCTTGGCTACATTGCATTCCCCAATTAACACAAGCTTGTAATGCAAAATGTTATACAAAATATCATATTTCGCTTCCTACATTTTGGATACCTAAAAATATTATTCGGCTTCACCGCATACTCTTTCCTATCTACTTTTTATTCTGGAACAGTCACAAACATTTATCCGTATACAACATTGATTTCTCGCATTCAAAATGCAGAGCCTTTATAATTCAAGAATAATATAAGTCGTTGTAAGGGCGGCAGTAAACCCTACGGTTGATGTCGAGTTGTCGGCCTAATCCTGATTTAGCGCATAACCGGCGCGCTCGCCGCGCCCGCCTCGCTCGTACGTTATGCGGTAACGGGCTGGACGCAAACCGAATACCGCATCAAAATACCATACAATTATTAATAAACAACATTTTAATTATAATGTACACGAAAGTAATATGCTGCATACTTTATAAGAATGAATTAAATGTTTGTCAGATGGAAATTCAAATTATTTCTTGGTAGTCTTAAGGCTTGCAACAGTAACTTTTATTATATTATAAAATAAGAACAGAAGTTCAATGTACAAGGTGCACAGAATAAATAACAACAAGAACCGAAGTCGACATTTTCCCCAAAATACAGTGTGAGACTGACTTCATTAAAAATTTAAAACTCGGAACATTTTCGATGGCATTGTTAAATTTGATTTGTGTATTTGAGCGTGTAAGGCACAATACTGTAATAATCTTTTCATGTGTCGTATTTTATCGGATTTTCTTTCATGTCATAAAATAATAATAATATAAAAAGTAGGATTAAGTTCATTATGTTTTATGCTGTGCATTGGCCGTGTTAACTTTAATTCGGTGGAGCAGGTAGATTGAAATATGAAATAAATATGTTAAAATATATGAGTCTGGATTCCATGTTATAATATACATACATTTAAAAAATTCTATACAAGTTGCAGATGCATTAACCAAGATTTATGAATTGCTCATAAATTTCGCCTTTGTTCAGTTTCTAGAAAATATTTTGAAATAACAGTTTATCATTTCAGATCTTAAATATTATCAGTTACGTCATGCAAGTAGCGAGTATATTAAATCATGTAATTTTTCTTGTAGGCCAAAGTGTGTATCCCAAAGTGCTCAAAATGGAAACCCAAACATGGAAATGAGCAAAGCAATAAAGCCTTATCTTTATTTTCAGGTGGCTTCTTCCATGGACGTCTCAAAATACTCAATCGAGGACAAATACAGAAGTTACGGCATGTACCCCGACCCGTCGCGGAGCTACCTGGACTCGGCGGCGCTGTCCAAGGCCTACATGTACATGGACCAGCAGCAGCAGAGGCCGTATCCGATGGACATCAGCAAGATGTACTCCGAAGCGTCGGCAGCTGCTATGGCGGGGTTAAGCAGCGCAGTAAACTCTGCAGCCAGCCTATCCCCGAGATCGCCCGCAGAATCGCCCGACACGCAGAAGCACCAGGAGCGTGTCGAGGGCAGCTCGTCATCAGGGTCCAACCCCTCGCCGTCGCTGCCGTACTACCAGTCGTCGTCGAGTCTCCTCATGCCGCAGTACCCGGCCCAGTATCCGCAGAATACCCAAGGTGGGCCGGAGTTCAGGCGGCCCCTGACAGTCATATTTTGACCTGACGCGTACTAAGATGACTCATCCCCGTTTCATTTGACGAATACATGCTTCAGTGAGGGTCAATTTTATTATCAAAATATATCTCCAATTTGTTGGTCCGAGCAAATACGTATTAACCCCTATATTGATGCCATTCGTGTAGAATAGTGTTCAATATACAAAATCTAGTCCTAATTTCATGAATGTTTTCTACGGCAAAACTTTTAGTTTTTTGTAGAAATCATAGTTAAATCTTGGGCAAATAAAATACGTCCTTGCAGAGATAATTTTGAATGAAGACGTCGCTTGATTACTATCAACCGATGACTTCGATATTTGACTAAAATTTTATTTGGATGATCACTATTTGGACCAAGTATGAAATGTTTTAATTTAATCTTAAATTGCTAGTTACGTGATATGCGTAACTTGTGATTATGTAAAGTTCCTCTTTATTTTTCCATTGTAGATTTATAGTCAAAACTCATAATTGTTATTCTTACATTCCAATTTGTGTATCTATAAATTAATGTAAATATTATATTAGATTAATTATTATCTAGATGTTGAGTTACTAGGAAAAGAGAAGTTTGGGTAACATTATAAAGTTATTTACTTATCTATTTGAAAATTTGATCATCTCTTTACAATTTCTCTTCTTTTGGTAACTTAAAATCTTGAACCTTTAAGTCCAATCCACAACGACTTTATCTTTGTAAATATTTTGTAAATTAAGGTAAATATTTAATGACGATGTTTAAATGTGAAATGAGAAACAGAAAAAATGAGGAATAAAAAGAACTTTGTAATTTTTGTGCGTATGAAAACTCTACGAATATTTTTCGGTTTTGCTTTGTATTACATTATAAGACCGAAAACCTATTGCATTTATTAGATGCCATATATTGTTGTATGACTTTGTTAGTTGTTTTTTGTAGAGATCAATTTATCTACCATTTAATTTAAATGAAACGTTTCATGATCTTATTTTTGAATTATATAAGTGCCGAAAAGACTTTTTGCCCTCTTTATATTAAGTATATTTAATTTAAATATTGTTTTACTTTCGTAAAACTGAATATGAAAAAAGTAATCTGTTTCGATATCAACTATGGTTATAAACCATGAGACGACTCATAAAATTATATATCAAATGTCACTGTTAGTATGAATTTTAATGATTCGTCTAATGGCTTGGACCAATATGATAAAATGTAACTTTATAACATCTGAACACTCAAAAAGTGTGATTTATTTTCATTATGATTCTATTTTATTACTCTCTGAAAGACTGAATAAAAAAGATTTGAAAAAGCTAACAGATCGAGAAATCTTACAAGTATTTTTCCATTTGAAAAACTAAGGAATTGAGTTCAATAAGTTTATGTTCAACGTCCATAGTAGCGTTTATGAAGATGAACAATTAAAATATAACAACTTGAATTACGATTGTATTAAAATGGAATGAAAATGAGAATGTTGCTGTACATTGTTAGAGTAAGGCGATTCGTTTATTGTAAAGTGACAAATAGAGAAGAAACTAGATTATCGATAGATCATTGTGCTTAAATCATGTAATTTAAAATTAAATCTTTAAAATTCATTTCTGTGGT
The DNA here is from genome assembly GCF_905147365.1 of Aricia agestis. NCBI lineage: Eukaryota > Metazoa > Arthropoda > Insecta > Lepidoptera > Lycaenidae > Aricia > Aricia agestis. The sequence goes on from NC_056406.1 coordinate 11,926,563, forward strand.
TTTACTCATATAATTTTAAACTTTACCCATTAGATACATACTTAGAAAGTGAATCCTAAGCTGGCAATAAAAAGAGGCACACTGTACATAAAGACGTGGAATAAATAGGGCCCTTACATACATATCAAAATATGGAACATTGGCAGTGAAAAAAATCTGAATATTAGAAAAAAGCGCATTTTTCTAAGATATGAATCTTAAATAAAAGCGCATAAAGCACCTTTTTCAACAATGAAACAGTATTTTAAATGTTTAAAATTATAAATGAAACTCGTAAAGCAAAAGCAAAACAATAAAATGCTGTAACATAAAATATTTACAGTGTAAATAAAGCACGAAATGATATCGTATTTAATACAATATTGACATAGGATTATTATCATTCATGGATATTATTCATTGTAATTTTAAAGCTACACCGTTGCTCGCAATTTGAAATTTTGCTGCTAAAATAATAAGTGTTCCCCAAAAAACCTCTTAAACATTAAACCCAGTATAATGACAGTCAAAATAATCGTTCCTCACTTTTTAGTTCAAATAAAAATCTACTATAAGGCACGGTTGAATGCTCCCCTATGTTTTTTAATAAAATATGCGCACTCGATAGATATCATTGCTCGCACAAGGGTAGTGATTTGGCAGAAAGTAAACAACTGGGCTGTCTTTTGTGAGGCGAAATACCCTGGAACAACATAAACAAAGGGCCCTCTTGTAATGGGTAGGTGAGAATATACATGCTGTTCCAATAATCATTATTTTAAATAATTAATTAATAGAAGCGAATTGTAATTTTAACCATAATATTAAGTTTAGCGAGTAAATCAAACAACTGAGGAAACCTGAGGGATAAAACTATCTATAGGTATTTTCCAAAATTGCCTCAATGTTTTGTGCTGCTTCACGGTAAACTACGTAGATAAGGTTTTCATGTTTTTTTTTTGACTGTATGTGTTGATTATCCGACAACCTTATGTCTTATAGGAAAAATACTTGCATCCTTTTTTTCCTCCGGTGCGCGTCGCTGTTGTCAGTGTTCTGGCTTCGTTACTTATTGCTTTTCGCCACTTGCTCCACTATCTTCCTCGTAATCTTCATGAAAGTCGGTCTGCGTTTTTTATTCTTCATTAATGGTATCTGTTGTTATGACTTCGTCTATTTCTTCTTCTGTTTCCCTTCTAAGTGTTCCATAAATGGGACATTCTGTGAAGCAGTGCAGAACTGTTTGAGTTGTTAAGTTGTCACATTTGCACGCCTTGCAGTAGGTAGGGTAAAAATAATTTAATGAAAAGTAAGGTTTAAACTTTACAATAAATATGAAACAATGTTTTTTAAAAATTATTTCTTATTATAAAATTTCCAGTTTAAAAACAACATTCTAGAACAATAATATAATTAGAACATTCTGTATAGGTACCCTCCCCACACGGTATTATGATAAAACGAAGAAAAATAAATAAAATCAACGGTGTCGGATGCAGGCGCGCGATTGTTGTCTTTACAAACAGTATTTTAACTAATATACACACCCCGGTTCACTTCGGTGCTTTGACACTTGAAAGTACTAAGCCCATAAAAAACTATTAAGTGGTCGGTAGTAGAGGGTGGAGTCGTACGAGTAATTTTTATGAAAACTAACAAATAACAGACCAATGGCCTGAGATGAGTATAACTTACTAAGCAGAGATTGGACAGCCTCAAACTCAGTTCAGTATCAGTTTGTGGTCTAAAGCGTCTACACTCTACATCATCCACATTAGTCCTTCTGTACCCTCGCAAGGTTACCAATACTCAATGCAAGCTACGTTTTACTGTCGTTTTACACTAACGCGACGCTGGACCCTCTCAGTCTCTTTCAGAAACTTCTCTTTTAGGAGAATTTTTCATTTTCAGAAACTCAAAAAGGAAAATTTTAAATTATCCAAAAAGTAGGCTCTACTTCTGTCAGTCTTCCGTAATATTTATTATTTTACGGAAGACTGACTGACTAGCATTTAAACGACTAATGAACATTGCAACTTACATAACAATAACATCGATTTCGATTTCCAGTGTAATTGCTAACACGTTCCACACCGCGCTACAAGTCAAAGTGTATTGTGCGGAGAAAATTAACGTTACTAGGAACACTAATCAACGGAAAATTGTATTTACTAGCAAATGTCAGACTGTATTGATTGAGTTCTATTCCTACAAGCGTTTGCGACTAGATGGCGAATAAACTGTTAACTTTTGAAAAACATTATTTAATTAAAACTCTAATCTATAAGTTGAATAGTAGAGACAGTCTTGGCGACAGTTTTTAAAATGTATGTTTTTTATTGTTTGAACGTAGGTCAAAACCTTAATCATTTGCAGCGTATGTAGGATTTTCGTAAACAAAAGTTGTAAAACAATACTATTTTTGAATTATATTATTAATATTCAGCAGTTTGAATCTATGTTTATTTTACCACAAAGATGAAAATTGTTGTAACTTGTTGTAAATTATTGGTGTAACGAAGAAAATTGCTATTTTAAAGGACAATAGCTGACCACCGCCGCCTTATCTTTTGACAGTGAATGTCAAATGTCAAACGCCACGTGGCGGCGCGTGCGTTTTAAATTGTTATCACGGATTTTGACAGGCCAACGTCAAAATTGAAACTGGGAAATAAAGTTCCTTTCATATGAAAATGGGGTGTGAGGTAGTCGGGAAATTAGAAAAATAGATAATGTGTGGGTAGGCTTACAGTATCTTATTATAAGTAAGTTGGTTATTTATAAAATACTATTTTAGTTTATTATACAACTTGCTATCATTTATTTCTCAAAAGAGATAAAACTTGCATTAAATAAATGCATGATTGACATTATTGCCGATTTCCATCGGTGACAATATCAATTCCCAATAGTAAGTAGGTATAACATTATAATAGTGCCCTACTAGATTTCCTGAGATTTGTTTGGCATGCGAAAATACATTTTGCACTACAATACTCCGACTCAAACTTTTTATTTTTCGAGCATTCCTAACAATTCCCCTCCAATGCTCCGAATAACGAAACAAAACTTAACAACTAATAAATTGTCAATGTCAAACTTAAAAATCGATGTGAAAAAGTTGGTCGAGTTTTGGAAAAACACATAATTTACGGAGTTGACAGGCAACCGTGTTCGGGGAATGTTTATGAAAAACAGCCATTGTGTCGCCCCAGAGGACTTTAAAACCCCTCTACCTCCAAGATTATACCCTCCTCCTGCAATTGATTACGCCTGTATTGTTTGATTATTGACATTTCTTTTTGTCCGCCATGACAGACATATTCTTGGGAAATGGAATTCTAGTTTGGAAATTGATATACCGTACGATAAGATTGAAAACTTCATACAAACATTCGATTCCCGTTGTTGACGCGTAGTAGAGCAAATAAATAAATCTGTTGTGAGTTTTAAAGATTGAGTAAGTACCCGCTTTACTTACTTTGTTACCCGTTACGTTTTTGAAGTTGCTTGCTTACTTTTAATATCAGAAAAGCTGTTACATTTTAGCAATCGAACCAAAAAAAATTTTTTTGCAAAATAATCTTTGTGATCCATACAAAAGCAAACCGTGAAATCTAACAACTATAACGGATAAACAATATCTGTTTGCATACATTTCATTTGTATAATAGATAGGGCGTGAATCGCGGAGTAGTAATTAAATCTGCAGCACGCGCGAGATAGCATCGGTGGCGTCTGTCTGCCGTCGGAGAGGGGACGCCAGCCAATAAGCTTGTTAGCGATTCATCACTTTACATATTACACTGCTACTGGTATAACTCCTGGCTTATTTTATAACATGTTTCAGGAGCTAAGGTACTAACTTAAAACACAGGTTTTTCTTACAGTTTTTTATTGAGGAATTTTGATCCGAAGATATGTAAATTTCATTTTAAAACAGGATCTTCTTGCAAAAGTTTCAGAAAAAAATCTGTATCCATAATTCTATACTAATATTATAAAATATGCGAACGTGTATCTGTCTGTCTGTCTGTTACCTCTTTATGCCTAAACCGCTAAACCAATTTTGCTGAAAGTTACGGGGATACATTGAGATTCGGGAAAGGCCATAGGGATACTTTTTATCCCGGAAAAATGTACGGTTCCCGCTCAATAAACAAATTTTGGCACATTGGAGTTGCGGGCATCGACTAGTATAAAATAATGGATAAGTTTCGAGTTTCGACGGAATATTAGTTTCATTATCTAAATTCTAATTTTGGTACCGACTCAATCGACTACTCTCTACTGACTCTACCTCTTTATAACATCGACTGTATAAGGAAACTAAATACAAATTACAATACACTATAGTATCATATATTCTGGCACACCTAGACTGAATCTAGACCATAACTAAATTCTAACAGCCGCTGACAAATGACAATAGCGGTGCGAGCTCTAACAATATTTCGTACTGCGAGTCCTTTTGTCCGCATTGTATGATGTGATGTAACTTTGTATACAGGTAGTATAATACTGGTACGTACAGAATTAAGGATGTTATGTCATTAAGTACTAACAACCTGTAAATTTGGATAGCTGTCTAAAGGTATCAGGTGGACTTTCAAACAAATACTCTACGCTCTACGAGTTTAATGCTCTAGTTTATTTTTTTTATTCAAGTAAACGTGACATCAATAACTGTTTTTTTTTAAGATTTTATTTAACTTGCTCTGTATGTATGTAAGTATATGTTACGGTGTAATTTAGGAACTCAATTTTATAGTAGATATATTTAACCGATTGAGCTAAAATTTTGCATACGCTTTTAGTTTGGATGACCATGCACGATAAGGTATGTGACATCACGCTAAATCCAATATGGCCGACCATCCAAGATGGCGAAATAATTATTTTCTATGCAGTCCTACAATATGGATATTAAACGAAAGGGCTTTTTGAGAGTAACTCAAAAACAAATGTAATTTCATTCTACATCCAACATGGCAGCTCATCCAAGATAGGGGAATAGTTACTTTTAATGCACTTCTGCAATATGGGTATCAAATGAAAGGGGTCATTGAGAGTAAAGTGAAAAATAATATTCAAGTCGTGTCGTGTCGTGCGTGTCATGTCGTGTCTTGTCGTGACGTGACGTGACGTGAAGTGTCATGTCGTGACGTAAACCTGACGTTACGTGTCGTGTCGTGACTTTACGTGACGTCACGTGACGTGACGTTACGTGACGTGACGTTAGGTGACGTGAAATGACGTGACTGACAGCCGGGTTTCATAAAATGCCCGGTTTAATCCGGTTACTTTTTTAAATGAAATTTAACTTTTTAGTCATGCAGAAATCTAGCCAGAGATAACTAAAAAACAAAAAAAAATTATAAACAAAAAAACTTTTTGAAAAAAAGCTTTTATTTAAATAGTCTAAAAAGAAGAAAATAAGATTCTCCTTAAAAATTTAACTGTTAAGTTATAATCCTCAAGAGTCGCGAGACTTAACAATCTATCAGTACTTGATAAAATAAAAATATAATATCAATTTACTCAGTTAAATAATATAATTTGGTACTAGTTTATTTACAAATCGCGCGACAAGCTTTGATTATCATGCAAATTGTATAATATATTGAGGATTATAACTTAATAGTTAAATTTTTTAAGGAGAATCTTATTTTCTTCTTTTTAGACTATTTAAATAAAAGCTTTTTTTCAAAAAGTTTTTTGTTTATAATTTATTTGTTATTAAAAAAAGGTATTAATGTGGCGTTCTGCAGTAACTCTATTACTTTACCATATAACTACTATTTCAGTAGGTAGCATAACTTTTTTTCACCTCTACCTGAAGCTATTAGTGTTGAAATAACGACATTATTAAAATAATATTAGTAAAATCTTTGGATCGAACCGAAAACATATTATATGTATAACATTAAATAGAGACCCGGCACTTAATTGTATGTCATTGTTTGTACATTATTTGTCGAAAGGTACGAACTATACATTTTATGTATTTTTTGTTCTTTCAGCGCGGCTACTTTCACAGTGAACTCACTACGAGGAACACATACACTTAGTTTTATTGCACCTGTATATTATTACATGCCGTAGTTTTCGTGTAGCGTAGAGGGACGTAGTCGCGACAGGCGGCTTGGATTTACCTGACAATGCCGTCCAGCGACACGTCTCGCGCGACTCCTGGATTACGGTGACCATGATACTAAAAATTTTCTTTAATAATTTTCCCAATCGTACGACCGGATTAGATATTATAATAACAGGTACTATTTGAGATTTTAACGTAAACTTTATAATATGTAATAATATTATGGTCATAGATAGAATTTTGTTTCATAATAAGTATGTGACAGTATTTCTCCTCTATTTAATGAATCACATTAAATAGAGGAGAAATACTGTCATTTTTGGGGTTTCTAATGTGATGTCGTAAATAATTACATTTTTTCCGCTTACATTGCAAACGCAGGCTGGACCCTACGAGATTTATCAAAATAATGTACTAAGTATTGTACACTATGAAAAGGTCTACAGAAAACTCCGCGATGCTATAATATTATGTCTTTCTCTTATACACCCACAATAACATTTTTTTGTCATTTACTTTTAACTTTAAATAATGGCTAATTTTCGAAACGATTTTAACCAATACCGCAATTATAGTACTTATTCAATTACATACTTTAAATACATTATTGATTTAATATAGATCTATATGGCCCTTTACAGCATAATATTATGATTTAAATGAATATTTTCGAAGATATTACAGATTAAAAAAAATGCGATACGTAGCTTTTGCGGCGGTACCGACCAATGCGGGCCACGGGTAGTTATGAATATAATTAAAAACTGAATCGATTTTAATCATTTCTTCAGTGAATGACATAGGCTATAATATATTTTATACCCGTGTAAAGCCGGGGCGGATCGCTAGTGTTATTATACTTATAAACTTTCCTCTTGAATCAATGTATCTATCTATAAAGAAAACCGCATTAAAATCCGCTGCGTAGTTTTAAAGATTAAAGGGAACAAAGGGACATGAGGGAAGAAAAAGCGACTTTGTTTTATAATATGTAGTGATACAAAATAAAGTCCTATGTTAGCTTTTCTTCCCCAAAACGAGGAAAATTTACTGTCCTTTATCCACACGAACTGATGGTGAGCGTACGGGGGTGGCAGGGCCCTCACAATAGCTGCGTAATAATTTAATCGGGGCAACGTTGCCACTTGCTATTAATTATTTTACAATTTTCATTACCTTCCAAGTTCTAGCCCCGAGCGGATTGTGGGTGTGAAGAAACTGTTGTCACATTGTAGGGCTAAGGTACTACGCGATAATTACCATGTTATTTAAAGGCGATATAATCTATAGAGTACTTTTTTTAAAATGAAATAAGGGGGCAAACGAGCAAACGGGTCACCTGATGGAAAGCAACTTCCTTTGCCCATGGACACTCGCAGCATCAGAAGAGCTGCAGGTGCGTTGCCGGCCTTTTAAGAGGGAATAGGGTAATAGGAGAGGGTAAGGATGGGATGGGAAGGGAATAGGGTAGGGGATTGGGCCTCCGGTAAACTCACTCACTCGGCGAAACACAGCGCAAGCGCTGTTTCACGCCGGTTTTTTGTGAGAACGTGTTATTTCTCCGGTTGAGTCGGCCCATTCGTGCCGAAGCATGGCTCTCCCACTTACTTGTATCAAGTGTATCCTCTACTTACCAAATATTCTAAATCTCTGTCTGTCAGTCTATCGATTTTTCTGTCTGAAATATGTCTGAATCATACTTTTATTCTCGGGAAGTAACTGGGGATAAACGATCTGGGATAAAAACTAATCATTATAGCTCTTATCCCGGAAAATTAACGTTTTCCACGCGATGTACTTTCTTTAGGAGACCGAAGTTGCGAACATTGTGTGGTGATAAACATAATATTATAATTTTTGTTACGTAATAAACTTTATTCTTGTTGCAACTTATAATATAACAATAGTAAAAGAGATGGGTACTTTTTATCTTTCCCTTACTTCCTATTGTTTTTTATAGAAAATTCTTCAGCCTGATTAGCTCACAAAAAGTCCTCTGTTAATGAATAGCCTACAAAAAGTGAATTCCAGTGTTATGAGGCCCGGACTTTTTTGGGGCTATTTTGGCTTTGTACCTATTTTTCCTCCACAGTAACCACCGAACTATTGAAGCCCGTCATTGATATTTCTGCTGACTCATCGCAAAATGATCACAAGGACATTTCGTCATGGGGCACTAAAACACCATAAAAACCCATGGGAGAGAATTCTTCACCATCTCGTTATGAATGATCTTTTTTATCGCGAGGTTCTAAGCCCATAAGAAAATAAAATATAAAAAAATAAAAAGCCATTCCATCGAAAGCGAATTTTAAAACTCGGTAATTTTATCAATGGGACATCGATTCAAAATTATAGATAGAATATTTTACCTTTACCTAAAGATTCGACAAAATGCTAAGAAAGTTTCTGAGGTACATAAACTCTATTTTAATATTTTTTGTGGCTCTACCTAAAATATTTTTACTCACTTTGGGTTTGGAGTTGGTACTGTTTTCGACTTTTTATGGATCGTTCTGAGTAAAACAGTTGGAGGTGGCTACTAAATATTAAAAATGTTTAATCAAAAAATCTATACTCACTCAAAGAACTGAACCACTGACAAGCGAAAGTGCATCTGTATTCTGTAGTAAATATTATATCTATGGTTCAAAACGTCTAACTAACCAAAGGTGTTTAATAGGGTTAACTAAATGTTTTTATAGCTTCCTGTCCATTGATGGTGTCCCTTTGTGCCCTGGATGAGTATAATAAATGGACAGGTGCGATTTTATAGCGACCGCATTAGAACATCGTTAGTAAAAGTTACATTAATGAATGCCCTTTTAGATACCTTTTATGTAGTATTGGTTTAAATATATTGTAGAGTAGCTAGAAAAGAATGTTTAGTACTAGGAAGTACAATTGAAGCTCTACATTTTATTGTCGGTAAAGAAAAGATATACTTAATTGTAATTTTCTAAGTAAAAACGTATTCTGAAAATTTAAGTTTTTCATTTGTGCAGGTTCCATTAAGAAATAAATTTCACGTTACTGCCTACAAAAGTATAGTACCTATACCTACAATAGCAGAGCGGTGATTTGTGTGGAAACTTTCAACGAGCGTTTTATTTTATAATTTGCTGAAATTGGATAAACAAACCTCCTCGATCCTAATGTTTTCGCAAATCGAACGTTCATCGGGTTTTGTTTTTAATCAATCCAATTGGCAATTAGGAGGCGAGGTATTGTCGCACCGAAAACTTTGATTGGCTCGCAGCGCTCCAGAATACAGGCCAATTATATCGAATACAACGTGCCGATTATTCGACGCTAGGAAGTTTTATTGTACGGCGTCAGAGGCAGGCCTGAGGCCTCTCAATGGGGCCATAATTAAACCGCACTGGAGACTTCTTCGGAACGCTTTTTAATTAATTGGTTTGTTCTAGACAGTATAGCCGAGTGGAGCCCGAGTGCGGTATCGATTTCAGCGATTACGCTGGTGAATCATTCGAGCGACGTCTTCCCGTATGGATAAAATGTTTATGGAATCTCTATCTATTGCGTTAGGCACCTTCCTCTACCTACTTTCGCTTTCATATATCATTAGGAAACACATAGAACGCAATATCTACCGGGCGTATTTTCTGCCCAAGAACATAAGCATTCGCCTCGTTTATCACTCTACCCCGCTACCGTAAACTAAAACTAAAAAAAAACTACCCCAAGACTAAAAACATCATTAAGTCGCCGCGATGTTTATAGCCGAGTCGGAGCGCATCTGGCGCGGGTCGCACGCGAATGTGCGCTCTATCGCGTGCGTGCACGGCGGAGAATGTGGTGCACGATTTAATTAAGTAGCGAGATAGATAAGATCGGAATTTTTTCAATGCATTCTCGGCGGCGGGTGGTCGTCGTGGAGAGGCTCGTCTCAGCCAATGGCGGGCGACGCGCGACGTATGAAACAAAGCCGACGCGGGCCAGGGCGGGGCCTGCTTTGTTGTGAACAATGGGAAGACAGCTCGCGCCTTTGTCCCCATTGTGCGGCCTATTGTGCGGCCCATTGTGTGGCGACGCTGTGTGTGGGTGTTGCGAAAGCGGGCAAACCGTCTGCGGAGGTTTTATCTAACATTTTCATTGGTTATATCGCTTATGTATTATGTAATTCAATTTCAGGCGAAGTTCACAATAGGTGTATCGTTATTTTCAGAAGCTCTGTTATGTAGTTTGACGTACTTTTGTTGTATTTATTTTTTGTCTGTAATAATTTTATGAGTTAGTTCTAGAGCTTTCAGTGGCAGCTAGAAAGCATATAGACTTTTACTAGTAGTCTAGTAGTATTCAGAAATCTGTGACTGGCTTTTGTGCTGTAGAATTTCAGGGTGTTTCAAATGCTTGAACCGAAAATATTTTATGTACAATCTGTTACTGTATAGCCTGTGCTCTCAATGTATTGTCGACTCGCAGTCATTTCAAATAAGACTAGAATCTAGATACGTGGGAATTAGGAAAATGCTTTTGTCAATGTCATGTCGAAGTAACGAATGCTATTAATTATCTCCAGTGCCACCACCACCAGACCGCCATGCGAATGATTATAACCTATAGTTGCTATAATATCGTTTGCAGATAGTTTATCACCAGAGGCATTACCAGTACCATTTCAAAGGTACGCATGGGAGATTAGACTTAGTATAGATCTACCAGAATCTGATGACAAAAAGTGAGAAAGTAAATTGACTCTAGCAATACCGGGCTAATTGGAATAAAACATTTTGATCCTTTTCTTTTCTTATAGCGGCTGATTATGTGTGTTAAACATGCAAATATAAAAATTATCTAATGAACAAGGATATTTTTTGAAAATCTGCTGTCAAAAATTGCCATCAGATTCTGGTAGACCTATAGTTCAGTATGTCATGAATATCTCTGGTGTCAGAGGTGCTAAACATTTGGACAATCGGAGCTGGGTGAGGATAGTGTGTACAAGTGTGTCACGGGCGCGTCTGGGCGGTGTGTCGCCGCTCGCAGATCGCCCGCGATCGATACCGTTGTCTGGCGTCTGCATTGTCGCGCTATTCGACCACTTGTTTCCAACTCGTGTGAGGTTTCCAAGAAATCGGTAAAGTTTGAAAAAGAGCTTTATAGCCGCGTAATCCGTAAAACTCCCGTCTCCAACGTCCACGTATCGCAATTCGATAATGTTACGATTACGCTGTAAAACTGTTTACCCCCAGTACGCCATGAGCCCATGGGCCATGACTTATGAGTTATGTCGAGTTATGTCTTATGAGTTATGACTAATGAGCAATGAAAGCTATTATTAGATAATAATTAATAATACACCAGTTAGTGCAGATGTTTGGCTGTTATCAATTCAAAATTTGGTCCCTTATATCTACCTACTATAATTATATTATTTTGTCTTTTATAGGAACATACGAATAGGTTATAATCTGTGAAAATTACTACTATTATTATATAATTTAATATTTTCTTTACAAACTATCACTTTTCATGGCTTACAAGACCGCAGCTTGGTGACAGACAGACGCACGGACAGGTAAGTCTTAGTAAAAGGGTTCTATATTTTCTACCCTTTGGAACCCTGGAACTACACATATTTTATTTTATTCTTATTTACATTGAAATTATAACAAAGTGGGCAAAATGCTGAGTGTCATTAGGTTGGATAAAGGTTGTGGCCGCTCTCGAGTTGGCGAAATTGGCGACGCTAACCTTAGGGAACTGACTGCAGAGCTTACAAGACGTAGACAGGTAAAGAACGCACCTAATCTCAAATTGTTCAATGTCTACGTCTATGGTCCTAAAATAATATTATCCACTTACTGCACTCTGCCGTTAAAAATAAATAAATAAATAAAAAATGTTTTATTTCTGAGTAAATTTGAATCAAATTTTTTCAGAATGTCTACCTGATGCCTACCACCGGTTCGGGAACTACCCCGGCGAGAAGAACCGGCGTAAGAAACTCGCACGGGTTCCACTTTTTACCAAAAAAGTGAGAGAAAAATTATTCTTTTAAAATAAAGTTTACAATTTTGTAACTTAATATTATATACAATGTCAACATACATAATTTTAAGTCATAATATAATAATGTAGAAGTAGCCTTGCAAGAAGCCATCCTACTCCCAAGATGTGCCATCTTCTATGAAATCATTGACCTTATAATAAGCTTTGGCACACAAACGCTCTTTGACTACTTTTTAAAATTTATTAATGGAAAGATTTTGAACGTTTTCTGGGATTTTATTGTAAAGGCGTATACATTGACCTTTAAAAGATTTACTGACTTTACTAAGTCTGATCACTGGCATGTCCAGCTTGTGCTTATTTCTAGTATTTCTACAGTGAATGTCACTTTTAACTTTAAATTTATTTATATTTTTTCTAACATATATTACATTATCCAAAATGTATTGAGAAGCAACAGTTAGAATACCAATTTCTTTAAATTTATCTCTCAGAGATTCTAAAGCAGACATTTTATAAATAGAACGTATGGCTCGCTTCTGCAGCACAAATATTGTATTAATGTCGGCAGCGTTTTCCCATAAAAGGATTCCATATGACATCCTACTATGAAAATAACTAAAATATACTAATCGTGCCGTGTCTTCGTCAGAAATTTCTCTAATTTTTCTGACTGCATATGCTGCAGAACTGAGCCTACCTGCTAGATTAGCAATGTGAGGACCCCACTGTAATTTACTATCAAGTGTAATACCTAGGAATACAGTGTTATCTACCAAATTCATCTTCTCATCATTTAATAGCACATTGGTTTGGACTTGCCTAACATTGGGCAAAGTAAACTTTATACATTTAGTTTTACTAGAATTTAAAAGTAAGTTATTAACATTAAACCAATGTACTATTTTTGAGAGAGCACTGTTTACCTCGTCGTAGTTCGACTGTTGTCGCTTCACTTTAAAAATAAGTGAAGTGTCATCAGCAAAAAGCACTATCTCATTATTATTATCCTTTACTAGATAAGGTAAGTCATTTATATAGATGAGTTATGATCCGAACTTATCAGAAACGTCACATATTAAACTAGCCAACATTTTCCTCCATCAGTGAAAAAAATTAGCTCGGCAACAAATACTGAGACATTTTTTGATTTACGAAAATATATCTGGTAAGCCGTAAGATAATAAAAAGGTGTAAACTAGGTGTACTCGTGTAAAAAGACCTGCATTGCTTTAGTAAGAAATATCTAGGCAAAAGACGTTACTTCAACATACGTGTCTAAGGTAGGTTTTCATTAAAATAAATTTGAATTTAGAATTATATTGTGATAATTAAAATATGGGTAATGGCAACCTGGTTAGTGCACCAGTCTCCTGCTATAATATTTTGTAACAATTAGTTATTGTACTTAATAACTGTACGAAATTCTTTTGTGTGTACTGTGTAGGAGAAGTCAATAAAGTAATCTTCAAAATTAAAAACAAAATGATTTTGAAGATTACTTCCAACAATTTTAAGCTATGCCGTATCTGCCATCTCCATAGGTCTCTGCAAACACATTCGCAGAGTGTTTCCCGGCTCGACAAATTGGCTCTCGAGGACGCGCTGGCTAGCGGCCGCGGCCTGCGAGTTGCCTAATGATTCTCAGCACCCTAATGTTGCTTATTATAGGCATTTGTAGCGTAGATTTTACAATATTTTCGCTGATTTAGTGTGGTATTTTCAAAGTGATTTGGATAATAATATTATATTGCGCTCAAAAAGAAAATGTGCAAACCCTGCTACCATTTTTGTCTTAGGAGCTAGGTACATAATAGGTACATATCGACAGTGATAGTCTACTAGTTCATAGGCGTACCCCCTCCCTGGATCATGTTGACGTCCCTACTAAGTATCTTATGTAGTACTTTTGTCGAAAATCTAGTACTTTTATAAAAATAATATCTAGTACTTTCATAGAAAACTTATAAGAGACTAGCGGTCGCCTGCGGCTCCGCTCGCGTGGATGTCGGTAATACCGCTGCAATTTGCAAAAAGCGTACCCAGGAAAGACACAGTCAGCAAAATGATTCCCAGGTCAATTCACAGACACCGACATTAACATCGACGACGCAGTCATTATCCGCAGGCTGTAAGATTATCTTTCTGTGGATGTTAAAGTTGTTAACGATGAGAATATTTAAATGTAATTAATAATAAGTTCACTTCTGACGGTATTCCCGGAGTGCAACCCGTTGTTTTAGGATAGACTAGCTGTTGCCCGCAACTTCTTCCGTGTGAATGTCTACGACTATTTTATTTGGATTTATATTACACGCGAAATTTTTAATTTAGAATTACAAGTTTGACTTTAAAATTTCCATGGCCGGTAACGAATTGAAATACATAGAGGTCAATATCCATCCAGGGTTTGGATAATCGTTTACGAATATTAGGAAAAGTTTTAAAGATCGACCTTTGCTACAATTGGTAATCACTTTGGTTGTCGTTGTAAATTTCGAGGAGTTTCTTCAATTCCATTACTTATCAAGTCACCGTTTTTAGGGTTCCGTACCCAAAGGGTAAAAACGGGACCCTAAGACTTCGTTGTCTGTCCGTCTGTCTATCTTCAGGCTGTACCTCAAGAACCGTTATAGAGTTCTGAATTTTTTACAGATTGTGTGTATCTGTTGCCGCTATAACAACAAATACTGAAAACAAACTAAAATCAATATATAAGGGGGGCTCCCATACAACAAACATCATTTTTTTGGCCTTTTTGCTCGATATCAATAATGACAACAGGCAAGCAGTTGAAATTTTCACACAATCCTTAATTTTATGTGTACTTTAATTATAATTAATAATAAAATTAAAATATACTTAAAATTTAGGGGGGGCTCCCATACAAAAACACAACTTTTGGCCTATTTTTTCTCTATAACGGTACTGAACCCTTCGTGCGCGAGTCCGACTCGCACTTGGCCGATTTTATTGTGAATGAATGAATGAATGAAAAATATTTATTTCTAAGTAGGTTAACAAAGTTAACACTTATAGAACGTCGTGTCTACATTTGAGGCCTACCACCGGTTCGGGAACTACCCCGCCGAGAAGAACCGGCGTAAGAAACTCGCACGGGGCCACCTTTTACCAAAAAAGTGGAAAATAACAATAATAGCTTAATTGTAAACATAGTATCAAATTCGGGCAATCTATACAATCTATACAACAAAAAAAGAATTTTGAAAATCTGACCACAAACAGCAAAGTAAACATTAACTCCTCCTTTTTTTAAAGTCGGTTAAAAAAAGTATCTAAGATGTTGACCAGGAATGTGAGGTATCGTCATGCCAAATTTCATTGAAATCGGTCCAGCGGATTCAGAGACTAGCCTGTACAAACAGACAGAAAAACAAAAATTTCAAAAACAGTTAAAATGTGTTCTATTTACTCTTCTAACATGCCCCTGACTCGTTTTTTCAAGTTTATTTTCAATGTACAAAAAATTTACCTCTACGATTTTATTATACTGTTGTTTGTACTTTTCATAGTCTTTTAGATCGAGACTCGAGTTTGTCAAGCGGTAATTTAATAAAATCTATACCTACTTAGTTAATATTATAAACCTGAAGAATGTTTGCTTAAACGCGCTAATCTCAGGAACTACAGGTCCGATTTGAAAACTTATTACAGTGTTAGATAGCTCATTTATCGAGGCGATTAAATCTATAGGCTATAATTATATTATCATGCTAAGACTAATACGACCTGTTACATCCCTAGTTAGTTAGTACATTCCGTTTAATAAGCATTTCTATTATTCCTCGATATTTTTCCGTTTGCGTTGCAGTTTTCGTTTAGTATTCATTCTACTTCAATTTATCGGGCAGTTAGATTCTGGAAGCCGGGCAAGTAACGTGTGGGAAGTCATAGCTTAAATGTAACTAATTTAATTTTGGGTTAATAAATTAGTTTAGGGTGAACTTTTGGTTTTTTTTAAAAACTGACACAGAGGGTGCTGCAAAACAAATTGGTGTCAGAAGTGTGCAGTAATTTGATCCCGTAAAAAAGTCTAGAAAAATTAGACCAGGGATCACGAACCCGTGGCACCCGTGTTTTAAAGTTTTTGGTCGACGGTAAGACTCCGCCACCGAAGGCGCGAGCCCGCACCACGTTTTTGGACGACAGTAAGCCTCCGCACCTCTGCGCGAGCCTGCTCCAACCGGTTCACACACTCGGACGACGGTCAGCCTCAGGCCCTAGCCTGAGCCCGCTCCAGCTACAACCCCACGAGGACTTCGGTCTGCCCCAGCAGTTTCAACAGCGGTGCTGTGCTGTCTGAGCCGCTCCAGTCTAACTCGCCAGGGCCACATCATCGGCCCCCAGCTCCGGGTAAAGCGTAGCCTCCGGCTCCACTCCAGTCTCCACGGCATGCAGGTTTTCGTCGTGTTCCTGTGAGTGTTTTCTAGTTTTTCTAAATCCTCTGTTTCTACTAAATTCAAGAAATCGTGCTAAATCAAAAGTGCTAAATCTATAAAGTGTTCTAAATCGTGAAGTGAATACTAAATCTAATTTTACAAACTCTTAAGTCTAAAATAATTCTAAATCCTAGTTTATTCTATTTTTAATTTCTAAATCTTTGCTGTATTACAAAATATATTTCTAATTTTTATACAAGTTCAGCATAACATAATTCATAATGTCAGTCAAAGGAGAGTCATCTAAAGACAAAAATATGTCCGAAAAAGTATCGCTTTCATTTTTAACTAAATTTATTAAACCTTATTCTGGTGACAGAGAGTCACTTCCTGCATTTCTCACAAACTGTGAAAATGCTATGTTACTAGCCAGTCCAGAACAACAATTAATTTTATGCAAATTTATTATTTCTCAATTAGAAGGCAAGGCACAAGTCGCCTGTAGTTTAAAAACATTTTCAAATTGGGCGGAATTAAAATTATTTTTACGCTCAACTTTCGGCGAAAAGAAACACGCAACTCATTTATTATCTGATCTCCAAAATTGTAAGCAAATGTCCAATGAGGATGTTATAAAATATTCACTTAGAATAGAACAAATTTTAACTCGAATTCAATCTAATATTCATTATAGTTGCGTAGACGAGAGTGAACTTCCCGGTCGAATTGCGGCTATGGAAGAACTCGCTTTAAATACATTTTTATTGGGCTTAAATTCTTCTATTTCTATTATTGTTAGGTGTAAAAATCCTAAAACCCTCAGTGATGCAATTCAATATGCCACTGATGAGGAGAAATTATTTAACTTATCTAAAAATAGCACTAGGGCTCAAAAACAGTGCTCTATCTGTAATAAATTCGGACATGGCTCTTCTGAATGTTATAAAAATAAAAAGCCTAATTTTCAAAAATCTTATCATGTAAATCCTCAACGTAATTTCAATTCTAATTCAATTTCTAATTTTAATTCTAACTCTTTTCCAAAAAATAATTCTATTTCTATGTCTAATAATAATTCTAATTTTTATGCTAAATCGTGTAACTATTGCAAAAACGTCGGTCACACGATCATGGAATGTCGTAAGCGTCAATTTAATATGAAACGCCGCGTAAACGCTGGCAACGCACAACGTGACGACGGTCATATTCCTTCACATACATGTGACTTTGAATATAATGTTCATAATGATCATCAGACTCAATCCAAGCACGATGATTTAAATTAAAAAGGATTTTGGTTCCGTGTCTGCCAAAATCCAACGTAAATCATAAGGACACGATATATCCTAAATCTTCTAATCCTTCTAATTTTTCATCTCAGCCACAGATGCTGAGTCCATCTCAGTCAAAGCTACTGAGTCCATCTCAACAACGAAAAGTGTTGAGTCATTCTATATCTTCTAATTTTTCTAAATCTTCATCTCAGCCACAGATGCTGAGTCCATCTCAGTCAAAGTTACTGAGTCCACCTCAACGAAAAACGTTGAGTCATAATTCTAAATCTTATAATTTTCATAATTCTACATCTCAGCCACAGATGCTGAGTCCATCTCAGTCAAGGTTACTGAGTCCACCTCAACGAAAAACGTTGAGTCATACTAAATCTTCTAATTTTTCTAAATTTACATCTCAGCCAAAGATGCTGAGTCCATCTCAACAAAACATGTTGAGTCTATCAAATTATTCTAAATCTACATCTCAGCCCAAGATGCTGAGTCCATCTCAACAAAATAAAATGTTGAGTCATAATTCATCCCAAAATTTGGGTCCTACTAAATTTTCATCTCGATCAAAGGAGTCGAGTCAAATAAATAATACATCTCTGTCAAAAGAGCAGAGTCATTTAAATTTTAATGGCCAAAATAATTGCCAAATGTGTAAGAATAATTCTAAATCAAAAAATGACTCATTTTCTAACTCAATTAATACTAATTCGTCTCAATCGTCTCAATCGCCTCAATCGTCTCAATCTAGTAAATTAATTTCTACTAATTCTAGTTTAAATAATCCTAAATCTACATCTCGGTCAGATGAACCGAGTCAAATTAATTTTAAGGACGAAATTGTCCAAAACACTAATTCTAATAAGTCAATTAAATCTAACATAAATCCTAGTTCTTCTAAATCTATATACGAAATTAATAATTATTCTAAAAAGGTATCATTGCCACATACTTATTTGCAATGTAAGCATGCACCGGGATCGGGTATGCTATGTTTTCTAGTTGATACGGGATCAGCCATCAGTATCGTCAAGGGGTCCTGTCTATCACAAATTCCAGATCTTTCACATGAAATCGTTAAGCTAAAAGGCATTAACAGTTCCGAAAATCCTGTCGAGACATTAGGAACTTTTCAACTAGAATTTTCTATATCTTTCGAAAAATTTAATTACAAGTTTCATGTGACAAATGACGACATAAATTTAACTAATTACGATGGTATTATCGGTAGCGATTTTTGCAATTTCTTTAAATCTAACATTGATTATTCTTCTAAATCTATGACTATAAATAATCATTCTATTCCTATTGTTTACACTCAGCCAACATATATCATTCCGGCTCGTGCGGAAGCCTGTATTGAGTGTACTGTATCAAATTTCTCGCCCGAGCTTTATCATAACAATGAAGCTCTAGTTCTAGATCATACCTTAAGTCAAGGTGTTTATGTTGCTAATTGCATAGTAAAGGTCAAACCTAATGGGAAAGTGAACCTTACTATTTTAAATACCACTGAGTCCGATATCGAAGTCAAAGATTATCACGTAAAATTAACACCATTCGAAAATGAATGTCTAAAAAATTCTAAAAATTGTATTAGCATAAATTCTATTTCTAGTTCCAAGTCAAATCGCGTAAGTCAAGTTTTAAATTTAATTCGTTGCTCTCATTTAAATAATGAAGAGAGAAAAGCTCTCTTAAACTGCGTCTCGTCTTACACTGATATTTTCCATTTAGATGGCGAGCCTTTAACTTGTACTAGTGTCCTTGAACACAGTATTAATACGGGTGACACTCCTCCTATCCATGTTAAATCCTATCGTTTTCCTGAGTGTCACAAAGAAGAGGTCGATTCCCAAATCCGTAAAATGCTAGATCAGAAAATTATTAGGCCTTCTTCTTCACCTTGGAGCGCCCCAGTTTGGGTAGTCCCGAAAAAGATAGACGCTTCTGGCAAACAAAAGTGGAGAATCGTCATAGACTATCGTCGCCTTAACGACGCCACTGTTTCAGAGTCTTATCCACTGCCTCTTATCACAGACATCCTAGATCAACTAGGTCATTCAAAATATTTTAGTACCTTAGACTTAGCAAGTGGCTTTCATCAGCTTAAAATGAGTCCTAAGGACGCCCCAAAAACGGGTTTTACAATTAGTACTAATTCAAGCATGTCTGGACATTACGAGTTCACCAGAATGCCTTTTGGGTTGAAAAATGCCCCAGCCACGTTCCAGCGGTTAATGAATACCGTATTGTCAGGCCTACAAGGTCTAGATTGCTTTATTTATCTTGATGACATCGTTATTTTTAGCCAAAATTTACAAGATCACATTGAAAAATTAAAACGTATTTTCGACAAACTTCGTCAAAGCAATTTAAAGCTTCAGCCAGATAAATGCGAATTTCTTCGACATGAAGTCGCTTATCTTGGTCATATCATCACCGATAAAGGTGTCACTCCGAATCCTGATAAGGTCAAGGCCGTTTCCTATTTTCCAGTTCCTAAAAATCCTAAAGATATTAAATCCTTCTTAGGTCTAATAGGCTATTATCGCCGTTTCATTGATAATTTTGCAAAGCTTACTAAGCCTCTTACGTGTCTCTTAAGAAAAGATGCTGTTTTCCACTGGAATGCGGAACAGCAACAAGCATTCGAATTTTTAAAAGAAAAATTAATCTCTGCTCCTCTTCTCCAATATCCCGATTTTTCTCAATCTTTTAATGTTACTACAGATGCTAGTAATTATGCTGTAGGCGCAATTCTATCTCAAGGTCCTATAGGCAAGGACAAACCTATAGCATACGCCTCGCGAACTTTAAAT
Source organism: Aricia agestis (assembly GCF_905147365.1). Taxonomy (NCBI): domain Eukaryota; kingdom Metazoa; phylum Arthropoda; class Insecta; order Lepidoptera; family Lycaenidae; genus Aricia; species Aricia agestis. Next base: position 11,947,123 of record NC_056406.1, read on the forward strand.
AAGCCTGAAGGCAATTATTCTACGACGGAAAAAGAACTCCTAGCAATTTTATTTGCCGTCAAAACTTTTAGACCATACTTATATGGTAATAAATTCAAAATCGTCACGGATCATAGACCACTTGTGTGGCTATTTAATGTAAAAGATCCAGGTAGCAGACTCATTCGCTGGCGCTTGAAACTCGAGGAGTATGACTACGAGATTGTTTATAAACAAGGTCGTCTCAATTCTAATGCCGACGCTCTGTCTAGGTGTCCGGTCAATGCTCTTAATATAAATAACTTAAATAATTTAACCTATGAAAAATACTTTAAAAGTCAATTTACTAATCAACTTCCTATTTCTAATACTATTATCGAAGAATGTACTCAAGGTTTACATTTATCTAAATTAAATAATATTGCGTATCCAGTTTCTCTAGATTTCGACAATTCTATTCCGCATTGCGAAGAAATTTTATCGCAGCTAGAAAATGCTGACGAATTACTAAATTCTGAACGTGAGCCGTTCACAATTAAACATTATAATTTTAAAGATAAAAATTACTATTTCCTTTTTACTAAAGTTCATCATTTTGATGAAACTCATTATAAAGATATTTTTAATCTCTTAATTAAATTAAGAAATATTTTAGTCGATTGCCAAAATATTACGGATCTTGCTATTTCAGATTTTTCAGATCCATTTTCTAAGTTATCTTATACTAAAATTTATAATATGATTTCCTATATTTTTCACAATACTAATATTAAAATTTGTATTTACAAAAATCAATTAATTTATCCTACTCCGGTAGAAGTTCCTAAAATTTTAAAGGAAAATCACGATTCGCCTATTGCGGGTCATCCAGGTTCTCAAAGGATGTACAAAAGAATTAAAGCCAGTTATTACTGGAAAGGAATGCGCTCTGATATTGAGCACTATGTTAAAAAATGCAAACTTTGCCAAATCAACAAGCCTTTACGTAAATCTAACAAAGCTCCAATGGAGATAACTTCTACTTCTACAAGGCCATTTGAGAGATTAGCTCTCGATATTGTAGGCCCTCTGCCCGACGCGGGTTTCCAAAATTTTAAATTCATCTTAACGTTACAAGATGATCTTACTAAATTCACTAGCGCTTATCCTATGGTTTCGTCGACAAGTGACGAAATAGCTCGAAATCTTGTTCATTTTATGTCTCTTTTCGGATTTCCTAAAACTATTTTAACAGACTTAGGTACGCCCTTTACGTCTGATTTATTTAAACAATTAACTGAAATTTTAAAAGTAAAAGCATTATTTACTACTCCTTATCATCCTCAAACAAATGGCGCACTAGAACGCTCTCATGCAACTTTAAAAGAATATTTAAAATCTTTTGTCAATGAGAATCAAAACGATTGGCATTGCTATTTATTTACTGCTATCTTAGCTTATAATACGACGCCGCATTCTTCTACTAATTTTACGCCACATGAACTATTGTTCGGCTATAAACCTTCTATTCCTAGCTCTTTATACGAGAGTAATAATAATACTACTTATAATGAATATATTCGTGCTTTACAATATAGAATGCGCTTTAGTCGCGAAAAAGCAATTCAGAACCTTATCAGTAGTAAAGAAAGGTCAAAACAATATTACGATTCTAATTCTCGCGAAGTTTCTTATAAGTCAGGTGATATGGTGTATTTAAAACATCATCATAGATTAAGAAAAGCCTTATCTCCTATATGGAAAGGCCCATATAAAATTCTTAAAGTTCATAATAAACACAATGTGACTCTACAAATAGGTCGCAAAAATGTCAAACATCATACTAATGAAATTAAGCCTGCCACTTCTTAGCTTTCTATCTCTATGTTATAAAAACATATTCCGTCTCTTTCTTTTTAGAATATTATGCTGTCATAGCTTTTGCCGCAGCGACGCGGAGTCAAATATCATTCCTTTATCGCGAAAAGCGAATCTGAAATGTTTCATTTAATGCGTGATAATATACACGTTATAAAGTCTACAATTAATAATTTTAATAATACTATTTACAAGCTCAATCAAAATGAAATGAAATTAAATACGCAAATTAATAATATTAATAATATTCTTTCTAAAATTACGGATACAGATAATCTATTATTATATAATTCTAAATTAAATAATTTACTTAATATTATCGAAGGTTCTTTGCTTACTATTTCTAATTTACTAGATACTACCTTAAATTCTATCTTATTTTCTAAAGTGAATGTTTTACATCCTAGTGTAATTAGTCCCATAAGTCTCTATAATGAGTTGATTAAGCATAGTAATCAAATAAGTAAAAAATTGGAGTTTCCAATCTCTCTTAGTATAGAGAATATTCATACTTTAATCGATATTTCTAAACTTAGTTCCTATTTCTTAAATAATAAAATAATTTTTATTTTACAAATTCCTTTAGTCACACCTGAAAAATTTATGGTGTATAAAAATATTCCTTTGCCAACGCCTCACGATGATGCTCATAATACTTTCGCGTTAATTCAACCCTCTGACTCATATATCGCCTTGAGCGACGACAGACTGCATTATGCTATGCTGAGCTCCATAAATGATTGTAAATTAATAACTAGTAATTATTCTATTTGTGAATTGTTCAATATTTACTCTTGTGTTAGTAATCCAAATTGTGAATCAAAAATCTTAACCGAGGTCACACTTTCGTTGCCCTCTGAATGTAGTTCTAAAATTTTATACGGTAATATCGATATATGGCAAAAGTTACAAAATAATAAATGGATTTTTGTACAGTCAAAACCAAATAAATTAACTATTCGTTGTGATGATGAAATTAATGATTTTTCTATCCAGGGTACTGGTATTGTTAAATTAACAGCTGATTGTGTCGGCTATTCGAAGACTGTGCAATTGTTGCCAACCAATTCTTATTCTTTTATGATTAAATCTCCTTTAGATATAAGTTTTGATATTACCGAGGACGATTGTTGTAAGAAGGACATATTTAATAAAAGTTTACCACATTTATCTCCTATTTCCTTAAGCAAAATAAATTTAGACTCTTTAAAATATGCCTCACATCAAATGGACAATTTAGAAAATGAAATTAATAATTTAGAAAAAGAATCTCATTTTATTAAATATGGCCAATATTATTCTACATTTACTTATATTTTAATTGTGTCTCTATTTTTGTATTTTGTGTATAAGATTTTCAGATGTTTTAAAAATAAAAATTCTATGAATGAGTCAGGATGTTGCATTCAGATTTTCAATCAATGTAATAATAAGAAAAATATAAGACATAAATCTAAAATTTCAAATTCTATCGAGATGACTCAGATTTCATCTTCAGATGAAGAAAGGCAATCTATTAAATCCTTGCCATTGCAACATCGTGCAAATATTTTTGATAAAAATCAATCTTCTTCTAATAGAAATTTAAATTTTTAATTTAACAATTTTGTCTCGTTTTCAGTTAATAATTTTGTCTCGTTTTATTTTCAATTTCTTTATTTTTGTGAAGTCTACGATTTTTCTATTTTATAACAATGATGTTTTATTATGTTGATATTTTAATGATGTTTTTAATAATGTCAATGATGTTCTATTTTTAGATATTTACTTCCTATTTCATTTGTGTTTTGAATGTTTTATATTTCTATGTTCTGTAGACTTCGCACACTTTACGTCTCTATCTTTTTAACTTCGCTTATCTTAAAGAGATAAAGCTTCGTCAAAAGGGGGGAGCTGTTACATCCCTAGTTAGTTAGTACATTCCGTTTAATAAGCATTTCTATTATTCCTCGATATTTTTCCGTTTGCGTTGCAGTTTTCGTTTAGTATTCATTCTACTTCAATTTATCGGGCAGTTAGATTCTGGAAGCCGGGCAAGTAACGTGTGGGAAGTCATAGCTTAAATGTAACTAATTTAATTTTGGGTTAATAAATTAGTTTAGGGTGAACTTTTGGTTTTTTTTAAAAACTGACACAGAGGGTGCTGCAAAACAGACCGAAGAAACTCAGGAAAATGTGAGAATATCGGGGGAAATATTAGAAAGGGTTTATCTGACGAACTACTGGAGCAATTTTTATAGCAATATTTGGCACAGATATAGAGCAGACCACGTGAAGGGAGTATACCTACGGGCACCGCTAAGCTCCGCTCCGCTTCAGTGGAAACGCAGCCTCAGCGCGGCGGTATGTGGGACTCCCCGGCGGGGGCAGTGGAAGCCGCGCCCGGGCATGCCAACTAAAAACCCAAACGTTGTCCTTGCTATCCCACTTAAGGCAGAGCCACGGGATACCCGGGATACACAATCGCGAACCTGCCAATGAAGACACAGCTGCCTGCTGGGGACTCGCCGATGAGTCGAGGCGTTTTTGTCAATTGTAACGCAGCCCGCCACCTAGCGAGCTCATAGTGTACTACTTCAACGTGTCATGTGATCACTCAGTTTACTATTACCAGAACAGATGGCAGTCATTTATTAAATTCGATACCTTAGAAAATGTTTTGCAATGAAAAAAATACTCTTGGATGTAAAATAATAATTATTATCTATTATATAATATATAATAGATAATAATTAAGTACGTAATACAATATAACAAGCAAATCGTGTTACTTTGTAATAATTATGTTGAATTTCAATAAAATAAAGATCATTTTAGATTCGTCAGCAACAATCTTTCGAAAATATTATGTAACGAACATTCCGCGGTTTGCTTGTTATATTGTATTACGTACTTAATTTTTTTTTCCAACGCAGCATTAAAAGTAAACACGACAAAATAAAAGAGTTTGTATTGCGACCGTGACAGGACTCGAACCTGCAATCTTCGGATCCGAAGTCCGACGCCTTATCCATTAGGCCACACGGTCCTTGTGGGGTAAGTCAAAAATACCGAATGTTTCCTTAAAATATCGATTTTTCCTAATTTTATTAAAACTGTATTCTAAAATCAGCCATGTGCGAGTCAGACTTACGCATGAAGGGTTCCGTTCCGAGTAAAGACACAAGAATATGTATTTCAATGGTATTTTAACAATAATATTACAATTATTATTCTAATAATAAACTTACCTACCTACTGTACAATAATATATTATAATATTTTAAAAGTGGGGAATACTTTTCAAATGATTATAAATTTATTTAATAAATTAAATAATACTTCCTAACGCGGCTTCGCCCGCGTTAGGAAGTATTATATAGGTACAAACTTTCATCCCCTATTTTAACCCCTTGGGGGTAGAATTGATCAAAATCCTTCCTTAGCGGATGCCTACGTCATAATATTTACCTGCATGCCAAATTTCAGCCCGATCCGTCCAGTGGTTTGGGCTGTGCGTTGATAGATCACTATGTCAATCAGTCAGTCATCAATGGTGTAACAAAAACAAGTGATAATACTTTAGGGTGTGTACGTGTTCCTTGTAGAGAGTTCACTGTGAAAGTAGCAGCGCTGAAAGACGCACTTTTGTATGGGGAAACTCGTGACGCTCGGGCCCTTGCCCGTACAAAAGTGAAAAAAAATGTTCGTCTTTCAGAGCTGCTACTTTCACAATATAACACAAACGCGAAGGAATTCCGGCATGGTGTGTTATCACTTATTATACTGGCAGGGATAATCAATATTCATGCCGAACTTTGGCCGCGTTTTTTCGGCCTAGTGTGTTTAGACCAAGAAGCTGACGCCTTAATAATTTGGCTGTAACGATATCGATTTTTCTCAGCAATGACTAAAGCTAAGAAATTAAAGTTCATTGTTCATTTCGCGTAATTTAAAAATTAGATAAGGGTCATAAAAATACGTGCGATAGCTCATTAGATTCGGGAAGACGTCTAGAAAAATGTATCGGAAGCGTGTATTAATTAGCACACAAAAAATTGCAAAAGTTATAAGCAAATTAGGTTGCAGAAAAAAGGTATTATGTTTTTTGTTAAAAACTCCGAAACTATTAACATTTAAGAAATTTTAAGAAAAGATTCTTAAAGAAGAGTAAATTTGCATAAAAAAACCCAACTCCCGGAATTCTATCTCTATTATTTATATATTTACCCGTGCGAGTTTCTTACGCCGGTTCTTCTCGCCGGGGTAGTTCCCGAACCGGTGGTAGGCATCAGGTAGACATTCTGAAAAAATTTGATTCAAATTTACTCAGAAATAAAACTTTTTTTATTTTATTTAAATAATTTTAATTTAAGACGCTGACAACTGCCAATGACCTTGAGGATTCGCATTTCTAAGCCACGCCCCCTAATTGTCCGATAAGACAGCGCCAGCTTTGCTAGCGGCTAAACCGGGAACGTCTAAAAGATAGGTTTGATTAATATTGAGCTGTCGCATAGAGATTTCAATAGATGGCGCGTAATAAATAAATACTATGTACTATACTTCCGTGAGCGAACTATAAGAGTGCGGAAGATTAGTGCAGAATGCAGATAGAACGGAGCACAGCGGAGAGGTAATATTAACGCACTTGAAAATAAACTTTATAATCATTAAACTAAAGTGCATAAATGCTTGAACCTTACAAAAAATGCACGTTTGTCCTCGAGGATACGCGGGAATCTTTAAAAGTTTGAAGTCGATATTATACTGATTCGTTATGTCTATTGTGGTAGTAATGTAAGCCATACACGTTACGCAGGTAGACCGGAATGTGTGAGGGAATATACCTGTGCAGTTTTTTGGACCTGCGCAGGCGACCAGGTCCCACACACATACCGGTATACATGTGCAGGCATACCTGCGTGCTGTACAGGTGGATCTCTCCCGTCCCCGGTAGACGTGTAAGGCTTACTTATGGTAAATAAAACACAGTTATTCTTTTATAATATACCTATTATATTATAAAATAATGACAAAACCCAACTGCGTAAAAACATTCAATTTTTTTCATAAACATTTTTTCTGTTACATTACAATTTACATTAAAATTACAATTACATAAGTACAGCAAGAAATAAAACAAAATTCAGGAATCGTTTTATACTGTCCCGGCAAACGTTGCTTTGCTATAATATTATATTTACGATAATATTATTATTTTAATTAAGTGACTAACGGCCGTTCCCAATATATGATCTATCTCTGGTTTTGCCCTACTAGAGATATGAATAGCTCACATTAGACATTAGAGACATATATTTTGTCAATTGTGAGCTATTCCTATCTCTAGTAGGGCAAAACCAGAGATAGATCAAATATTGGGAACGGCCGTAAATAGGTAAGTATGTCACCATGGCAACGTTGATCGCTATCCCGTCGCACAAACTTAATGGTCGCCGTCGTTAATCCGTTAAAAAAAATGTTAGCTTCGTTAAACGTTAAAGCGTTACACTGCGGACGAATTAGCGCAAGTTAACGTTAATCGTTAATCCGTTAATATGTGTAATATGGCCTTGTTGTAACTTATATCATTGCTTTAGTGTACATACAAAACCTGTTGGTTTAAGGTTTTGGAAGTTAACAGGTTAGGGACAAAACAAAATACTTCTATAATTATTGTATTCTAGGTAGAAATTACAATACAATAATTATTATAGATATAGTTTATTGTTATTATAAATAATTTGCATGTTGATAAAGAAGAGTGCAGTATAATTTAGTTAGGTAACTAAATTATACTGCACTCTTCTTTATCAACATAATGAAATGATAAAACGAAACAAATATCTTCTCACTCGCATGCGCCTGAAAATGTATATCTAGTATTATTTTTGTTTCGTCTGAACCTGTTTTCGCGCGGCGCCGCGGTGCCGTGCGGTAAATAGTAGGCATTGGAATAACGAATAACGGACTTCTGCATATTAACGGAAGTTAACCAGTCCGTTAATATTTTTAAAAGTTAATCCGTTAATTAAAATGTTAACTTCGTTAATTAACGATTAACGGATTAACGAGTTAATGCCCAGCTATGTATATATATATATATATATATATATATATATATATATATATATATATATATATATATATATATATATATATATATATATATATATATATATATATATATATATGAGCAAGGGCAAGTGTCACGAGTTTCCCCATACAAAAGAAAAAAAAATTAGGTCTTTCAGCGCTGCTACTTTTACAGTGAACTCTCAACAAGGAACACGTACAAACCCTGTGTCGAGAAAATTGAATGCCGAAATCACCTACTTCGGAACTTCTGTAATAGGCTAAAAATTTACAAACTGATACGAAATATCCCATCAAAGACACAAATTTGACCCAAAGCGTGATCATGATGAAGTTATTACAAAATTATTAGAAAACTTTGGCCGGGTGATAAAAAGAAGACCCAACACTGCAAGTGCTAACCTAGTAAAAGACATTTTATATTAAAAAAAAATAAGCTTCGTTTCTTCTATCAAACATGGCCAAGAAAATTAAAAACAAGCAATAAGAGATTTAGAATTACAAGAAGGAATTAAAGTAAAGCCTTGCGGGCTATTTATAGATACAGACTTGCCATTTTTAGGAGCAACGCCCGATGGAATTTGCGATGAAAAAACTATTTTAGAAATTAAATGTCCCATCACAGCATATAACACTGGAGTAGACGCTGCTATAACACAACAAAAAGTTACATTTTGGAAAATAGATAAACAGGGCAAATTAAATATAGACAAAAATCACTCCTGGTTTTATATGGTGCAAGGGCAGCTCCATATTTCAGGTTACGAATATTGCCTTATTATTATTGATAGGCATGTAATGGTCTTCATTTGAGTCACTATCAATTATCAATATTAGATTGCAAAGTATGCATAGAAATGTGAATTTTGAATTGAGGCCATCTTGCTTTTCACCTACTAGTTCTATGTCAGTTAAATCACATCCAAGAGGACCATGATGAGAAATTTCTTGCAACCTCTTATAAAAATATGAAACACTTATAATTCTTCTTCCGACATCAGGTTTCTTCTGAGGAAGTGCAGTTTCAACAATAAGCTTTTCAGCATCACATTCAGCCTCCAAACTACATAGTCCAGTGTCATGGGTACTTTTTTCTTCCAGCCTGTAAGTAAGTTTATACTTTGAGACATCGACATTTAACAACAGTTTAAAAACTGGATCACCACAAAATTTCATAAATTAAAATGATTAACTTTTAGATTATTGGGAAATAGGAATTAGGATAAAATTATACAGAACTCAATATTTAAAAAAGCCTTTTGCTCGTTTGCCTTCTAATTTCATTAAAAAGGTATACTAAAAATTTTATTAGGCTAATACGCTGCACTCCACAGTAGGGGTGGGTCGTTATGTGATTTTTAACCGACGAAACAAGTTGTAACTGTACGACGCGGGCGCCCGGTAACGGTGTGACGTCATATCACAATTTCGCCGCGCGGGCCCCATACAATAAACGTGATTTTTTGCTCTATCTCAATAACTGCAACAGGTAGGCACTTGAAATTTTCATCAAGGCCTTAATGATATATGTACTTTAATAATTAATAATAATATTATATTATGTTACTAAACTTTTCGATTATTGGGAAATGGGAATTAGGATAAAATTATACAGAACTCAATATTTAAAAAAGCCTTTTGCTCGTTTGCCTTCTAATTTCATTAAAAAGGTATACTAAAAAATTTATTAGGTTAATACGCTGCACTCCGCAGTAGGGGTGGGTCGTTATGTGATTTTTAACCGACGAAACAAGTTGTAACTGTACGACGCGGGCGCCCGGTAACGGTGTGACGTCATATCACAATTTCGCCGCGCGGGCCCCATACAATAAACGTGATTTTTTTCTCTATCTCAATAACTGCAACAGGTAGGCACTTGAAATTTTCATCAAGGCCTAAATTATATATGTAATTTAATAATCAATAATAATATTATAATAAAATAAAAAATTAAGGGGGGCTCCTATACAAAAATCACAATCAATTTTGGCCTATTTTGCACTATAACGGTATGTGTATTCATAAGTGAGTCCGATTAGTAACATAATATAATATTATTATTAATTATTAAAGTACACATATAATTAAGGCCTCGGTGAAAATTTCAAGTGCCTACCTGTTGCCGTTATTGAGATAGAGCAAAAAATCACGTTTATTGTATAGGACCCGCGCGGAAAAATTGTGATATGACGTCACAAGCGGTCGCGGGACTGTTAGCGGGAATCGATATTTTTCGAAACTTTGAATGCCTATAAAATCAAAACTACAAGGTATTTTTGACTGCAACAAAAACTAGTGTATTTGTATACATACAGGCTTTACTGTGAGAAAATTTCAAGCAATTTGGCATACCTAGTAACATTCTCAATTAAACCTTCCTGCCCAATTATTCCAGCGGGGCTAAAATGGTCGCTTTGTTGAATCATGAGACGAATCATAATATGATTCATTTCTCTAATATCGCAAAATGCAACTCTACTTGCAATTCATTTTTGTATTTTTGCACTGATTTGACATTTGTCACTTTTGACAATACATTTGCTGAATTGATTGAGAGGAATTGCTAAATATCACCATTTTAGCCCCGCAGGGCTTAGGTTTCATTAGGAGAGCCCATTTAACCAAAAAAATGGGTGTTATTTTTTTTTAAATGACAATATTTTATCCCATTTAAAATCGTTGCAGAAAGGTCACTCGCGGCGCGGGGGAATGAAAGGGGGTGACGCCGGGATGAGGCGCGCGCGCGGGCCTATAGCCTATAGCCTTTTTTCAAATTGGACCAGTAGTTCCTGAGATTAGCGCGTTCAAACAAACAAACAAACTCTTCCCAATTATAATATTAGTATTGATATAAACTAATTAATATTTTTGCTAGGTAATCTGCGCGGAACTAGTTGGCCGCGCCGCCGGTATGCTCACATACCGGCGGCGCGGCCAACTAGTTCCGCGCGGACTATAGCAAACTCGCTGTCGCTCGCTAGGTCGACCGGTGCAGTGGGCGGCGGGCGCTAGCTGCGACTCCAAACGAAACAACGCGACGATCGCTCGACGGTACTTCATACCACCCAATGCAATAAAAACGTTACAAAAATCACTACTCTACTATATAAATACGACTCGAAACTAGTTATTCGGTTACTGTATGTAGCTAGTTATTGTAACTATAGTGACGTGAAATAACGCTCACCCCTACTCCGCAGTGAAGCCGCACCCTAATAGGGCCGGGGCACAAAAACACGGTCCGGCGCCGTACGACGTCGCGTCGTCGTGCCGTGATTTTGTGTCCCGGCCCTTACGGAGCATGTCCTTGAATAGAGCTGAAAGAATCGCGCAATCGCATCGCGCTCAAATAGTAATAAACTTATTACCTATATCTATATTTACCTAGCCTATCGTAATTGTAAAAATATACTTGCCTTTTTAAAATACTACCCGTCGTTATATTGCGATCGGCATTTGCTACATTTTCCACTGTGTTATTATCTAATTCCATCGTTTTCGGTCGACTGGAAAAAAATTAAATCATAATAATATCATAAAAAGGATAAAATAGCTTGTAATAGATAAACTGGATCATAAAAAATACAATGAATGAGCCATGCTTTGGCACGAATGGGCCGACTCGACCAGAGAAATACCACGGACTCACAGGAAAGCCGGCGTGAAACAGCCCTTGCGCTGTGTTTCGTAGTCGTGAAGGACGTTTGGTTACAACTTATAATAAGTAGATAAATAAACTTATACCTATTACCTTTCCAACATACTACCTGCCGCTGGATCTGAATTGGAATTTGGTGATTCGTTTGGGTTATCAATAATTGCACTATCCATGGTTTTCCGCCGCCTGAAATAAAAATTTAAATAATAAAGGCCTAAATAAAACTTCAGATTCAAAGCAAAATGAACTTATAGTACCTAATTATAGTACTTGTACTATTATTTATTCTGTGCTAATAGTGATTAAAAAAAACCATAAAAAGTATTACGAAAATTCTCTGAAACTCGATCCATAGACCGATTGAATATTGATTTATCAGAGCGATCCCCGACGCGCGACGCTAAAACTTATTTAGGCTAACGAAATAATCAACTTTATGAGTGGTGATTTTTTAACTTTTTGAACATTTATTTTGGAGTGCAAAACTCCAACATAAATGTTCAGATACAAAGCAAAATTATTATCAGTGATAAAATAAAACATAAAAAACTGTATTACAATTTACGAAAATCCTCTAAGATTCGAACCATAGGCCTATTGGAAATTGATATAATGTTATCACAACGATTGTGATAACATTATTATGTCAATTTCCAAGGTCTATGGTTCGAATCTTAGAGGATTTTCGTAAATCGTAATCAATCGTAATACAGTTTTTTTATGTTTTATTTGACACAACGATCCTGGCTATCCTAAAACACATTGAGAGTGACGAAATATTTTGATTCGGGGTCGTAATTGTTCGTTTTTTTTTTAATAAAGACGTACGCAACTAGAAAGTAGATAAAATTGAACTTACTTTTACTTCCATCATGTATTTGTGGCTTTCACGAAGCTGTCGCTTTTTTGCTGGACGTCTTTTCTTTTTCTTGTCACCCATTTTTACAGACGCGCAATATAATTTCAAATATTTACAGAAAAATATTTACAGAATAAACTTAATATACTATAAAACAATGAGAAATACCTATATACAAATTTTAAGAACTAAACGCTTCAATTACACTAAAATCACAATATCGGCAGAGCGAAATCCGTCACACGTCCACATAGCACCGCGCCTCAGCGAACACTGTCGGTTTTCATGCGAGAGAGAGAGATGTGAAATGTTCACTCAGAAGCGTGGATATATTTTTCGTTTGTTAGAGGAAAAATAAATATTGTGGGAAATCTAGATGTCAGAGCCGAAAATTAAATCGGGCAATCTTTGGATTTTTGTAAAAGGTATCAAATAAACAAATTTTTAAAGCATAGATTGTATTCTTACTTTAGTTAGAACTGTTTAAAGTTCCCGAAAGATGTGACTTTGGTATTTTTTTTCATCCAGTAGGAGTAAATTATTTTATTATTTAAATCGGACAAGCTTTTCCAAATATAATCAAAAATCACATATATTTTTTTTGTGCCAATCAATGAAATACATACGTCTAGAAAACTGCACAAAGATGTCAAATTGGCAGCTGTCTGCGCGCTACCTAAAAATGCCGCGCGGAGGCTTCGCTGAAAGTAAGCCTCCGCGCGGCATTTTTAGGTAGCGCGCGTGGCTTCAAAACCGAGCATGTCACACTGATTATTTTTTAAAGGTATTAAATATTTATTTAAAATTTTCAAAAACTTATGGTGTATTCCGAACACATCAAAGAATTTTCTTCCGTTGGGAATTTAACTTAAAGTTAATTTTTCAACAAATTAGACAAATGTTAACTAACGAAATTTTTTCGAACTTCCGTCCTCATTGTACTTTAAAGAAAACGGTTAAATAATTTTCGTAAAATTTTTCACTTCGTGGAGCCCTTGATATAAACATGCTTAACAAGATCACGCCATAAAAGTTAAAAAAAAAATAATACTTCGTTTATAATCATTTTTTAACTTGAACAAAAAACTAGAAATCCACGTTATAATGTCAAAAAAAAAGTTGGTTCATTTATTATCACGTAATTGATTTCAATGAAGGACATATTGTATTAACCATAGACATAATATAATGCTAAAGACCAACAAAGAGTGCGAGAGAGAAGAAAATCCTTTATGGACTTACAACAAGATGAAAAGAGAGAGGCAGTCTAATGAAAATTGTAACAACTTTTATTTGACAGGTCGTCAAAAGTCGTCAATCGTTTTTATGCCCTTTCGGTATTTGCATTTTATTATTTAAATCGTATGTTATTTTCAACAAATACTATTATATATAACAATAATAACTTGTGCTGTGAGTGATTGCAGTGTAAATCATAGGAATAATCCTGAAAAATATACATTTCACCCGTAATTAATCTTCATGTCCTAATTGCTACGATGTGTTTATTTTTGCTATATTCTGGTCTTTAGTTCTCTATTTCGAATAAAATATTGTGAATCCTCCCTTTTACTTTCATATTTTGCGTAACTAAAGGTACTATTGTTCCTATATTACACAAATTTTGAAGAAAAATTTTTCATCAAAATTTCTTACATATACGCTAGTGCTTGAATCAAATTTATCGATATGCTTATCGATATTTTACAATAAAATAAATCTAAAATAAAAATCATTTACCTTTATATATTTTATCACCTTAAGCCCGGTCGCACATTATCCGAAATTTCTGATCAGAAAAATTCGGACGCCCGGCGGAACGCACTCTGTTCATACATTTTGTTGTAGACCCATCATACTAAAATAATTTCTGACGTGTCAAAATGTATGAGCGGGGCGGGGCGTCCGAATTTTTGTGATCAGAAATTCGGAAAATGTGCGGCCGGACTAATAAGGACATATTATCTTATTTTAACTAATATAATATAGTATAGTATAATAGTATAAATAATATAGCTAATATAATATAACTACTATAATATAGAGTGACTCTAAAACTAGAGGAAGGTTTATATTTATATATCATAATCATTTGTTTTACAGATTCCTTCAAGATCCTCTAATAAGAGGAAAATGGCTGAAATTAATTGGGCGTGTTGGTTGGAATCCCAAGAAAAATTCAACAATATGTAGGCAAACATTTTATTGAAAATTTTTAAAGAAAAATTAGAATAAATACTATTTTGGTTAAAGGAGCTATCCCAACTTTATTTGTGCCAATAAGTTTGACATACTGTTGCACTTGTTACTGAAGCAATTATTAAAAATAAGCAATTATAAGCAATTAATGCTTTTTAGTTCATTTAAGATTATACTTATATGAACTAAAAAGTATTAAATAATCCTTATTCTGTACTCAATCTTCATAATTTTGAAGTCGGTACCAGTCCTAAGTATATAAGTTGCTGTTATACCTATTCTGTCAGAGAACTGGCGATTAGGTTAGCTGGTACCGATTGCAAAATAATGAAGATTGAGAACAGAATTAATACTGAGTACAGAATAAGAATTATTTAATACTTTTTAGTTCATTTAAGTATAATATTACTATTGTCATTGCCTTGGAAGTCGGTTTTAATTTTTTGTTTAAAAATAATATTTTTACTCATTTTAGCTGTCCTTAACGTTTTCTATACTTACAGTTGGTGTTTTAAAAAATCAAAATCAAAATTGCTTTATTTCTGAACAAATCTAAAATAAAATATATTTTCAGAATACATGGTGCCTACCACCGGTTCGG
Organism: Aricia agestis; assembly: GCF_905147365.1. Lineage (NCBI taxonomy): Eukaryota > Metazoa > Arthropoda > Insecta > Lepidoptera > Lycaenidae > Aricia > Aricia agestis. The sequence goes on from NC_056406.1 coordinate 11,962,354, forward strand.
TAACTAAGCCGACGAGAAGAACCGGCATAAGAAACTCGCACGCCCACTTTTTACCAAAAAAGTGAGAAAAAAAATAATCTTTTAAAACAAAATTTACAATGCTGTAACTAAAAATTATACAATGTAAACATAGATATATACATAATAATTGTAAGTCATGTAGAAGTAGCCTTGCAAGCAGTCATTCAGCATTCTACTCCCAAGATGTGCCATCAATTATGAAATCATTTTGGCTTTGGCACAAAACGTTCTTTGACTACTTTTTTAAATTTATTAATAGAAAGATTTTGAACGTTTTCTGGGACCATATGTTCCCATTTGAATATCAAGGAGTCACTTCGATTTCTCATTGTTTCCATCACCAGACCACCACTTTTGTGAACATGATACCTACTCGGAACAATACAATGTACAGCAAAAGAAAAAATTTGAAAATCGGTTCATAAACGGCGGAGTAATCGTTGAACATACATAAAAATATATCCACAGGCGAACGTCTAGACTCCTCCTGTTTGGAAGTCGGTTCAAAATAATTGTAATAAAATATTATGATATTTTATAATATGTATTTAATTTAAGAATAAAATATAATATACTATGTGTGTTGTTTACTTTCAACGTTTACTTTCAATGTAAGGACTGATTTACCAGATAGATTTTACCTGAGTAATAAATAAGTAACTTTATAATGTGTTAAGTGTAAATTATTTACCCCTATAAGAACCTCATGTCATAACATATCCGACGATTGAAAAATCATTCCAAAAGAAAATGTGTATCTACTTTTCAATCGTCACCTTTTTTTGCCAATTAAAATTTATGATACCTAATTTGAAATACAAATCTATCAAAGTTGCATATTGTTTATTTCTTATAGAAACTCAGGTAAAATAACTCGAACGGACTAAACTATCGATAGCAAAATACTATACTATCGATAGTAAAATATACATCACTAGCACACGCACACATTGACAGATCAAAAATGGTCACGTATTTTCGAGTTGTCAGGTGGTCTTTACGACAGTATATATTATGTCTATGGTATTAACCAAAAAAAATTTTTTTCCGCCATTTGCTAATAAAAAATTTATAAACCAATGGACTATTTCGATGCTTTTAAAATTTTTTTTCTTACCTTTATTCTCTTGAAAATATTATGATTTTTAGAAACAAATTTTTTTCTTAATAACAATATTTTATTGTTTATAATCGGTTTTTTTAATATTTCTATTGTTTAAATTATTATTTTAGAAAAAATTCCTCTTAAAAATCATGATTGATCGTCTCCCATATGGTTACAAAAACAATTTTTTTTTATCAACAATTTCATTGTTTATTAAGTAAAAAATTTGTTATAAAAAATTCTGAACTTTTTTATATTCTTTTTCTGAAACTCCTAAAAAATACAAAAACAACGATGTACAACAAAGTGCAGAAATATTATTTTTTTCGATTTTATATTGCACCTTTTAAACAAAAAAATTTTCTGCACTTTGTTGTACATCGTTGTTTTTGTATTTTTCTTACCATTTTCGCCATACTAACAAGGGTCACATTTCGGCCTGTCATTCGACAGGGGTTGATTTTTGAGAAAAGTTTATCTGAGCTTTTTTGCTTCCCTTGGCGCCCGCTATCGATTTCGAAGAGAGCCTTATATCGGTCTAGAGCCTTATAGCGGTGTGTTCTATAAGCGTCAAAAGCGTGTAATGTTATGTCCTACTTACTAGGACATAACAAAGGAGTCGGTCTGCATATTTCATGTACCTATTAAAAAGGTTTTTAGTGAATATTTTATGCTATTTGACATTGTTGAGTTTTGTGGTTCATCTAAATAATAAACCATAAGGCCAAAGAATGCCTGAAAAACGTGGATTTAACATTATACATTAGTTTTGAACAACGTTTTTTTAGGCTTTTCAATAGGTATTTTTGTAAGCTAAAAAGATAATTCATAAGTTTAATAATCCCTCATTTGTGCTATATAAGGTATTAGTCCTAAAAATATCACATCAATTAACAATTTGGCCATAAACATTGCATAGCTTTTTACATGTGTTTACGGATTCTCATTACTTGAACTATAGTTTATCGATATCATAAACTAAATGACTTTCTTTTCTACATTGTAATGTGCTTCCAAATGATCGACGAATAGAAATATTCAAGAAAATAAACGCACACTACTTGTATGAAAATAAGCACAAAATGGCCACGCAATGACGGGCTACGGTTACATGTATACTATTATACTTCATCTATGCAGACGACAGCTGATTTTGACACAGTTGACAGTTTTGACTCTTAGTATAAATATGTATTATCTATGGTTTTGACATCAAAACAAAGTATGAATTTGTGTTTCGTAAATCGTACCAAGTTGTTTGTGTAAAATGACCACAGAAAATTCTCAAAATGTTACAAAAACATTCAAATTTTCCTTTCCAACGTGTACAAATGAAGGGATATTATACAAGTTGGAAGTCCCCGTGGAAATACCTTACGATGGATCTACGAGAGAACTGGTACAGAGAGTTTTAAAGATGTTTCACATACCGGTGTATCTGGAAGACGGTGGGTGGATGCTGCAATAAATCATAACTTTTCAGTTATTTTTGTGTAAAATATAATCACAAATGGCCTCATTTATTATAAACATAACATTCTACGTAAGCTAGTAACTGCGTAAGCTGCTAAGTAGGTAATATGTAAAATGTTTTGTTGTGTAACTTCTCACTAGGTACTTACTCAGTACTTACAACTTACCATTGACTTAAGTATTGAATATGAAAGCCAATGTTTTCTTTTTTATTTGCTAGGTTTATGCGCAAGTTTATGTGCCTTATCTGTATAATTATATAAAACTCAAAGGTGACTGACTAACATGGTGATCTATCAACGCACAGCCCAAACCACTGGACGGATCGGGCTGAAATTTTGCATGCAGCTTGATGTTATGACGAAGGAATCCGCTAAGAAAGGATTTTGATAAATTCCAACCCCAAGGGGTTAAAATAGAGAATTAAAGTTTGTAAATAATAATAATTGTTAACGCGAGCGTAGCCGCAGGCAAAAGCTCGTTTTATCATAAAAAAATAACATAATATTATAAACTACTCAATAACTCAACTTCCCTACCAACCTACCGGTATGAGTAAATTATTATTTTCTTGTAATAGTTTGGTATCACTTTATTCTTAAATTGTAGATTTAAACGAGAAGCTTGCTAACTTTGTTTCTGAAGAAACAAAAAATTATCACAATGAAAGGGATGCAAAACTGTTAGACCAACTGAAAAATAGTGAGATCAACGTAGATGGAGTTGTCAAAAATTGGGAGAAACTATTCAAAGAAAATGTTGTTGAGTTTGCTGAACAGAAAGGGACATCAGATGAAGAAGTTTTTGCTGCTGCATACCACAAGCTTGTACATTCTCCAGCCTTAGAAACAATCTTACAAGTAGAAAGTTCTTATGCTAAAACATTGCTGAATATGCTTAAGAGCAGAGACCAGGATATTAAGAAACTCACACAAGTGTAAGTAACTTTTTTAATAATAACTTGTAATGTAAAAATATGTTGTAACTGTACTTGTTTGAAATCTAACTTTTATATTATGGTACCCACTAAACTATGACTCAGTCCTTACCTTGTCTATTGACGCAGTAAGGCTACTTATAAAGTAACCTTACTGTGTCAATAGACATAATACATTTTGTGTATCTTGACCCTATGTGTCAAGCATCTTTTCCAACTTGCAACAACTTTAAAAATTAGAAACAACCTTAAAAGGTTATAGAAAAATAAACACCTATATAAGTATAGGTGTTCTTTTAGGGTTCCATACCCAAAGGGTAAAAAACGGACGGGAGTCTATTACTGAGACTTTGATGTCTGTCCATCTGTCAGTCTGTCCGTCTGTCTGTCTATCTGTCTGTCTCTATGCTGTAACTCAAAAACCACTACAGCTAGACTTCTGAAATTTTTACAGATTGTGTATTATCTGTTGCTGCTGTAACAACAAAGACTAAAAACAAAATAAAATGAATATATAAAAGGCCTCCCATACAACAAACGTGATTTTTTGGCCTTTTTTGCTCTACTTATATCAATAATGGCGGCAAAAAAAAATTTTTTTTCTCAAACTCCTTAGTTATTTGTGTACTTTTATATTTAAAATAATATTAAAATAAAATAATAAATTAAGGGGGGCTCCTATACAAAAAACACAATTTTTGGCCTAATTTTGCTCTGTAATGCTACAGAACCTTTCATGCGCCAGTCCGACTCGCACTTGGCCGGTTATTTATTTCTATGACCTAACCTAATCTAGCTTGGGATAGTGTTAAATTGTGAAACAAACACAATTTGTGTAAAAAATTTTTACATACTATTTCATTCTCACAGTCAAACAGAGGAAATGGAGGAGAAAGTGCGACTGCTCAACACATTCACAACTGAAGAGGAAATCAACACTCTGGCAGCTGAGCACTTTGAGCAGCAGAGCCTTGCAGCAGGTCGGTGGGACTCGCAGTTGGATGCGTTGAGACACACACAGAGAGCGGCACATCGGACTTGGTTAATGGCCGCACTAAAGGAATATCAGACAGATGAGAAGGTGACACCAAGGTATGGAACTTATTCAAATTCAAATCAAATTATAATAATTATTATTGTTAAATTATTATATTTTTTAAATATATCAAAGAGCAAGTACAACTGTGTATTTTGTTTCTATTTTTAAAAATTTCTTTGTGGTTAAATTCTATTCTTTTTATTTATATAACCATGAAGATTTTGATTTTTAAGATCATATTATGATTATGGTCTTTACAATGAACATTTTTTCAATGAGATTACTTAGTAACTCATTGAAAAAATGTTCATTGTACAATGTACACTCGAGGAAGTTGATTCCTATGCAGGTAGCGGGTCATCTTAAACTGGCCAGTTATGTTGGTCGGGAAAAAGAAAAGGACAGAATCGAATTTCTATATTTCCATCTTAGGCCGTGTTCGTCGGCGTATTTTTGGACAAACCTTTTATTGCGCATGTCTAAAAGATGTCATGGCAACGCCATAACAAGTTGCTGGTCAAGTCGTAAACAACGTCTTAATTGTTTATACATGATTAAAATAATAAAAGCTAAACATAAATTGTCTAACAGCCGCACAAATAATTTATTAGACACTATGATAGTGTTTGTTTACTTTTATTTTGGAAAATATGGATATGGATCACTTGGAAAAATTAAAAAATTTAATTGTTTTTTTTATGAAATAAGAGGGCAAACGAGCAAACGGGTCATCTGATGGAAAGCAACTTCCGTCACCCATGGACACTCGTAGCATCAGAAGAGATGCAGGTGCATTGCCGGCCTAGTTTTAAGAGGGAATAGGGTAACAGGGGAGGGTAGGGATGGGAAGGGAAGGGAATAGGGGAAGGTAGGGAAGGGAATAGGGTAGGGGATTGGGCCTCCGGTAAACTTACTCACTCGGTGAAACACAGCGCAAGCGCTGTTTCACGCCGGTTTTCTGTGAGAGCGTGGTATTTCTAAGGTCGAGCCGGCCCATTCGTGCCGAAGCATGGCTCTGCCACTGGTTTGTTCATTGCAACGCCACCAACAAATTGCAATTGGGTTAAATGTCGTCGTAAACAGTTGTCGTTGCCATGGCATGACATGATTTGGACATGCGCAATAACTAGGTTTTGCAGTGAATGCGCTAAAAATTACGCCGACGAACACGGCCTCTGTTATACTCTCTTTGCCGATCAACCGGCCCAAACTAAAAAACGTGCCACCTGCATAGGAATCAACTTCCTCGAGTATGGTACACTAAATGTGGAAACGTGTAAATGGTGTCTAGACTTTATACAGCCTTCTACAGTGTGTTAGTGTAAACACGGTTATCCTTGAAACCACCAAATGAGCCCGTCAAAATGAACATGTTTTTCTACGAGAACAATGCTGGGAACTCAAAAAAAAAAATGCCGTCTTCATACCCATACAGATTCCCGGATCGGCAATTTGTATGGGTATGAAGACAGATTTTTTTGAGTTCCCAGCATAGAAAAAGTTGTTCATTTTGACGGGCTCATTTTATGGTTTCAACGATAATGGTGCTTACAAACATCTTGTATAATTTAAATAAACACTGTATGTTTGCCAAATAAATAAAAATAAATTGATTCATAGGCAGTTGACGGATCTTCATAATTCGGTCGGATTATGTCGATTCAATGTCTGTCTTAATCTGTCTGCTGGGTTTGACATAATCTTACGAAACTACGTCGCGTAGATCCGCCATCTGCCTGTGAATCAACTTCTCCGATAGTATATTGAATAAAGATCATAAAGAATTATGTAATTGAATTCCAGCAACTCTCCCCTCTGCTCGTTTCCACCGGACAGCACACTACCCCTGCAGCCCGCACCGCCTCGACTCGAGGAGAGTTTCACGATCCATCTCGGCTCACAGCTGAAACAGACACACAATATTAGACTCGTTGCAGTCGATATGATGGAGTTGTGCTCTGCTAATTATTCAGACAAGTGAGTTAGTAACCTAATGGTTCTTAGCAATCTTTATTTGTCTATTTAAAAATAATTTGAAAGAGTTCACTGTCATACAAAACATGATGAATTTATAGAAATTTAAAATAAAACTGTATACTGATATGGCTAAGAAAATATAGCCTGGTGAAAGAAGGGCTGCAAAGTCTCTGTAATACACGGACCAAATGTCTTAGATCTCAATACTGACAAGTTTACTACCAATTATACTGACAATATTATGATGACCATTATCAAGTTACCTATTATACTTACCTATTGTTATTAATAACCTTATAATATATTTCAGCGGCTCCTGGTCCCGCGTGCAGCCGGCTCTAGCGTTGTACTCCTCAGAGCTGAGCGGTGTGGTCCTACTGTCGGACACTTCACCCACCCGCTCCCCGCTTGCCAAGACCGCCAGGACCACGGAGCACCATTTCCCCGACTTGGATCAGCAGTTGAGGGAGATCGTGCAGAGGGTTAAAGAGCCGGTAAATTGTTAGCTTTATAAATGTACTGGTTCGACATTTTGTCGTATAAACTATAAGGTGTACCTCATTTGGGACAGTTATATCAATAATTTTCTGATTTTGACTAAATATATCATAATATTATATTGCTGAGACCCACTATTGTTCTTAACTACTTATATTAGTAAACAAAATCGTTTGTTGCGGCAATGTCCTTATACCGTTTTTGTATTGTAAAGGAAACTGCCAGATTTCTATTAAATTCATAATTATTATTCCAGCAATTCTCCCCTTTGCTCATTTCCAACGGACAGCACGCTACTCCTGCAGCCCGCCCTATTCTTAAATAAGGATTACGAAGACAGTACTCGTGATACTTATCGTAAAATGCTTCCTACTCATAATGTAATGTTAAAGGCGGAGAAACGCAACGCCGCGCGTTCTGAGAGCGCACGGAAACGCGGCGGGGTGCTGCGGGCGGGCGACGTGTACGTCACGCGGCACAGCGACCTCGCCGAGGCGCATGTCGTGTTCCACCTGGTTGTTGACGACGATTCGCTTAAATCAGGTATTTGCCAGGTATATATAAGAAAAAGTGGTTCAAAGCCCGATTGCGGACTTATATTATTTTGTCAAGACGAGTTAAGCCGACCAGATAAATAAGTAAATTACGACTAAGTGCGCTTAGAGACGAACGGCACTTGTCAACGATACGCGTCGACAAGTGCCTAAAAAATCAATGACAAAAAATCCGTGGTAGTAAATACCTCAGTTATAATTTGTACCTTTGTGTTGTAATTGTTTGAGTACGCCGATTATAATATACTGTGCCAAGAAGGCAAAGGGATCCCCAGTACTCAGTCTACATAAAACCAAATCAGTTTAGCAGTCTTAGCTAGAAGAGGCAACAGACAGACTCCTTTTTGCATTTATTATAATAGGTAATAGGTAATTAGGTATATAAATTATAAGTACCTTATTTCAGGGGACATAACCTCCCGCCACCCGGCTATACTCGGGCTGCGCAACATTCTGAAAGCGGCGTGTTGTAATGACGTCACTTCTATGGCGTTGCCACTGTTGCTGAGACACGAAATGACGGAGGTTTGTTTTATTTGAATAATAATCGATGTAGTTACTTACAGCAAAAAAGTAATAATAATAATAGCTCCCACACCGGTTTCGGTGACGGTGGCCGGTTTCATTGCAACCAGGCCAGCTACGCGGGAGTAATTTTATAATGCCCAAGTATGTGCGCAGTACACAAGAGCACTCTCTATTCCTTTACTCTCATAACCCAGTGGGACGGACGACCGACATGACTGGCGAGAGACCAGGCGCAGGACCGACTTTTTACATGCCCATCCGACGCATGGATCATCTTACTTGTCAGACAATCAGGTGATCAGCCTGCATTGTCCTAACCAAACTTGGAAATAACATGTTTCCAACGCGGTAATCGAACCCACGACCTCCGAGTCAAGAGCCACGCTCTTATACCACTAGACCACGGGGGCGTATGAAACAAAAATGTATAGAGCCCACAACATGATCACATGGTGAAACTAGAGGAAGCTACAGAAGCTTGTGTACAATATCTCCTAATAACGTACACCAATAAAATGTCACCTTCAGATCGCAATCTATCAACAACGATCGGCTTAATCAATGATCTACCAATTGCTTTTCTCGTGCGGGTTCGATTTTTAGATCTCACTTTGAGGTGAGATCTAAAAATCGGATACGCCTATTTCAATTTTTGATGAGCGATCTTAATATTGTGCATGTTACTCTCGCAACTGAGATGAAACTTATGATATCCCTCAGTCTTAACCTTTAAGTACACGCGTTGTTTTGGGTAACGTTCCGTCACGCGTGGGGTCTAGAAGTACCCCAATATAAATATACATATAAATTCGGAATGGTTTAATACTTTTTAAAACCCGTTTTATATTATAAGACAAGATATTATTTTATTTATAAAAAGTATTTATAAATAATGTACTAACCATTATTTAGACAGTAAAGAACATTTTTATGCACTAACCAATCTCGTGCATAGAATTTTTAGGGAACATGTTTAATGTACTAAAATTCAACAAAAATGTCTACTTCTGACTAACTTATTATTATTTTCTAATAAAATAAGACTTAGAAATAAGTAATCAAAATAAAAATTAACAATAAACATTACAGAAAAAAATGACATTCCTTACATAAAAGTACTACCTACCCTAAACTAAAATTATTCCTTGAGTAGGCTAGGTAGGTAAGTAACAAATAATTTTACTGAATGAGGCTTGCAAATAGTTTTATATCAAGGCTTACGGACAATAATAATTAGTTCTGGGACAATAATAGCATCTTCGCTTCATTTTTGGTGCACTAAGTCTAGCCACCTATAACTCTTTCAAAATGTTTCCAAAAACTTTCAGAATCATTAAATTGTATAATATGATTTCAGCAATTTGATTTCATGTTAGTCGGCAATAAATTTTTCCATTTATACATAGCCAATTCAAAAAAACAAACAAATAAACACATAACCAATGTGAAAAAATGGTTTTCCCAAATAAGCAAAATTGTAACTTCTCTTAGCAGAGGAGCGACGGACTTCTACTAACTGAAAGACCTCGCGTTGCATTGAGATTAGCCGAAAATGTGCGATCGTAACTTGCCAATTTAAAAAAAATACCGTCAAAAAACAGCGCGTGGGGTCTGCGTAGACCCCGCCCGTGACGTTAAAGGTTAAATGCGACAAGACCCTCTTCTGGTGCAAGAAGAAGGTCTTGTCGAGACTAGATTAAAATATAATTAACCTGTTCAAACAACTAACCTAACCTTAACATCTTTGCTCAATTTCCAGGAGATGACAGCGGCCTGGTGCCTCCGTCGAGCTGAGCTGGTTCTCAAGTGCGTCAAAGGTGCGTTTTATTTTCTTATAATATATTTTCTTATTATTTTAAAACATACATTATTTTAGCTGATAATTAAACCACGGAAAAATGATAAGACCAACATACAAATACCTACAGACTCACTGAAGTTGATTGTTATTTTAAGTGGACTTACACCTATAACTGTCAACTATTGAACTTACTTGAGGAACACATGCACAACTGCAAATTCGTAAATTATATAATATAATATAATTGAAAAAATCTGCAGTCTGCAGAGCCCTAACTTATTAACAATATGCCTGCAACGGACGCAAAAGGATTAAGAATACTTGTATAATAATAATACTTTGCAATGTGGGTGGAATTACATTTAATATTTTAATTCAAGGGTTCGTTCTGGAGGCGAGTGGCTCCGGGGGGTCGGAGCTCAAGACCCTCACCGCCGTGGTTCCCCCCGGGATCTCGGGGGGTGTTTGGAACGCGCTGGCCGGCCTTCTCCCCCAGGTGTTCAGAGTAGCTGGACCATTGAGAGCGAGTAAAGTTGCGAAGTAGAGGCTACGAGGACGGCGGGAAAGATCTCGAAAAGGTGCTTTTGTCTAGACAAGGGGTCACCAAATGGCGGACCGCGGTCCGCATCCGGAACGCCGACCCATTGTGTGCGGACCAAGCATGTTCGAAGATGGTCTTCGGACTTCTACATCTCCAGGATTTAATGTCAATATCTGTAGCTTGTACCTGGTCTCTGCTTGTACCAATATTTCACTCCAAACTTCAGAGAGATTTATTGTTATCTCATCTCATTGATATCTAAATAAATACCTTTGTAATTTCCGTAATTACCTTTGTTTAATAATTTTTTTTATAAAATGTGTGGACCGCGAAGGTCATTTCATGTCTTAAAACGGACCCCGAGCGAAACTAATTGGTGACCCCTGGTCTAGACGTTGGCACAGAATCATAATTCATAGATAAGAATTTGCAGAAGGCTCGGCAAATATCAGCTATGTCGTAGGACTTGTAGGTAACATCCAGGAAATTTATTCCTAGGCAGTTGACAGACCAACGTCATTTGGTCGGATCATATTGTCAATTCACTGTGATCTGTCGGCTGGGTTTGACGTAACGCGACCAAACTAAGTAGGTCCCCCATCTGCCTAGGAATAAATTTGTCTGATAGTACCTACTACGGTATACTACCACAATACTATCTTAGCCCAGAGTGGACACCGAAACAAACATTCCAATAAAATTCGCGTCAGACAAGTCTTTTGTACGGAAATACAATATGATTCTTGTGGCACTTGGATTGGGTCATTGGGATGCGAAGAATCTTAACCCCAAACACTCATTTCATTTCGGCTACATGCAATTTGCTTGGATAACATTGATGAGTGATGACGTAATTATCTACGTTATAGCATGAAAGACCGGCCGCCACGATACTGTAACGTGAAGTTTTGGCCACCTTTTAGGCGCTTCGCCAAATAATTGTTCACAAAAATTTCATATTTTATAACCTGTATTTTTAAGTTAATAAATTATTAATTATTATCTATACATAATATTATAAAACAAAGTCGCTTTTTCCCCTCATGTCCCTTTGTTCCCTTTAATCTTTAAAACTACGCAACGGGTTTTGATGATTCTTTTAGTGTTAGATAGCCCATTTATTGAGGAAGGCTATATGCTATATTTTATCACGCTAAGACTAATAGAAGAATGTAGGAAAAAACGGAGGAAATTATTTGAAAGGGCTTATCTCGCGAACTACTGGAGCAATTTTTATGTTATTTGGCACAGATAAGAAGTAGACCACGTGAAGGATCATAGGCTCTCGATTTTAATCATTTTTTCAGTGGCCTTTTATACCCGTGCGACGCCGGGGAGGGTCGCTAGTCCATACTTAATATTATAAATGCGAAAGTGTGTCTGTCTGTCTGTCTGTTACCTCTTTACGCTCAAACCGCTGAACCGATTTTTCTGAAATTTAGCATGGAGATACTTTGAGTCCCGGGAAAGGACATAGGATACTTTTTGTCCCGGAAAAATGTACGGTTCCCACGCGATAAACGAGTTTTGGCATAACGGAGTTGCGGGCGTCATCTAGTACATTATAAAAGTAAAAGTTTATTAACCATTTTATTTTATTAATATTTTTTAGGGGTGGGCCGAAATTCGTTAATCGTTTTACATTCGGTTTAAGGTGGCGCCTTGATAATTTGGCTGCAGCAATATCGATTTTCCTCAACAATTACTAAAGCTAAGAAATTAAAGTTCGTTGTCAGTATTCATCATGTCTGTCTGTCTTTGTCTTTGAATTACCCATAACATAATACGATTGGTCAACTTTTATAACACAAAATAATTAATCAAAAAGACATCTATAAAAACAGGGATTCTAATTTTGCCAACAGAGGAGAGTGATTCCAGTAAGTACATAGATACACTCATGGGCGTATATAAGGGGGGGGGGGAGGGCACCGGGGGTCCGGACCCCCCCCCCCCCCCCCCCCCCCCCCCTTACTATCCATCTTACTTGTCCAATCAACAAGTTCTCGTTTTGAAAATGTAGTATAATGTTTCCTTACTTTAAAAAAATCCAGTCCAAATTAAAAAAAAATCGCTTTAAGCGTCTCCCAGACAGACGCGGCCTGCGGTGGCTGTCAGTTGGATGTCTTGAGAGTTCTAGGAACGACACAGATACACGCGGCCAAGTCATCCAACTGACCGCCACCGCAGGCCGCGTCTGTCTGGGAGACGCTTTATTGTTTTGCCCAAGACTATTTTATTTTTTAAATTACAGATCAAAATTAGCATCAATAACAAATCAAATCAACAATAATATATCTTCTGCATATTATATTATATCTTGACAGTGTGCGCGAGCCTTAGATAACACAGAGCTCGATATTTTTATGTACCCTACACTTTAGAATACAAAAAATTATTACAGTAATTAACAGTTATAAACTTGTATTGAGACAATTTGGACTTTGTTATGTTCTCTGAAGATATCAAAATGTAATTTATAATTATAAGTTTATGAAAATGTGTAACAGAAGTACCAAAATATAAATAGGTAGGTTGTGCAGTGTAGTAAGCCGGCCGGTGTGTGATGTGCCGTGTGTTAAACGAATTTCTTTGACCTATATTGCAGAAAGATGTGTTCAAATTATAATAACTGTAAGTATAAGTATTATTTATGTTATATATAAGCTGTGTCTTGCGCTAGAATAAGTTTGCTTATTATTAGTCAATGTTCTCAAGTAAGTGAATTATTGTAATTCTTTTTGAGAAATAAAGTCTTTAACCGTAAGACAAAATATATTAATTTCTCTAAAATAATAAGAGCACCATCTATTATTACACATTAATTAACTAGTAAGTTATCACATGAACAGAGATATTCATTTCGTTCCTTATTGTCATTTAAGTTCAAGAAACTACCAAGAGATGTCACTTTTAATAAGTGGAAAAGCGCCATCTATCTTTACTTAGAAGTAGCATTTAGTAAGTTAATATCACACGTAAACACAGCATGTATTATTCTTAGGTTCCGAATCATCATTTTAGTTTATGAAACCACCAACAGATGTCACTATCGAGGTCCTACATCGCGCTATCGCTTATCATAGTGTGTAGGAATACATGCCTACTGAAATAATTTATTATTCGATCTTTCTCAGGTTAAACGGGGGATGATGATCGGTCCTGGCACGCGTCTGCGTGATGTCCGTCGCCGAATTGTTACGCTATTGGCGGGCCAAACGTTTCTGACCCCTAACTTTTTGAAAGATCCTTTTAAAAATAATAACGAAAATCGTTTTAAAACTAGCGAACCGCCCTGGCCTCGCACGAGGACAGAAAAAGGCAAAAGAGACTTTGTTTTATACTATGTAGTGATTTAACCAAAGAGTCAGCGTCCACCGACAACAGCCACACTTTCGTCATAATATTTTTTTAAAAGCTGAAAGTTTACTTACCTGTTTATGACCACCGTTAAGAGGAGTCCACACCGCCGTTTTTCCATACAAACGTTGTCCCCTGTTTCCTCCCTGGATAATGCCGGGAGAGTTATGATTTTTTTCCTGAATATCTATGACCACTATTAGCATGTCTCCATAGAATTATCATGTCCCTATGTTTTCTTTTTTTTCATAATTTTATTATTAAAAAAGATAAGAACGTCCAAAAACCTAAAAAAATGGCCAGATTTTCCTCTGTGTTCAAACACCCAGAAAACAAAACTGGCTAGAATATAAAAAAAAAATAAAACATAGGAACACAGCTCAAGCCTTGCTTTAATTCTTAATGAAAAAAAAAGTACTTAAATCGGTTAAGTTTTGGAGAAGGAATCAGCGGACAACAAATCGAATATTTTCTGGTCTTTTATTAGAACTTTTTCTTAGTCTTTTATTAGTCTTGTTGTCTCTATCGCGCTCTGCGGTGGGAGACTTGAGATTGGTGAGACAGTAATACATTTTCAAATACCTATTTTCAATTTCTCTCGCCCCTGGTGTATCCTCTTAACAAACCGCATCAAAATCCGCTAACAAAGGGACACGAGGACAGAAAAAGCGACTTTGTTTTATACTATGTAGTGATTTAACCAAAGAGCCAGCGTCCACCGACAACAGCCACACATTCGTCATATTTTTATAAAAGCTGAAAGTTTACTTACCTGTTTATGACCACCGTTAAGAATGATAAGCAACTATCCAGTTCTGAAGGTCTACTTGACTATCGATAAAGAGTAAAGCTAAATTTTTTTATCTTATTATCTTCGAGGTATCTGTAGGCAGTAGGAATCTCGTCTTGCATTTTTTTTAACGGGCTTTGGCCCACCACACATCCTGGCGACACAGGAGATACAGTGGTGGGAAACCACTGTATCTCCTGTGTCGCCAGGATCGACAGCGGCATCCAACCACGAAAACCCTTTGATATGATCTCAGGGAGCCCGAGGGACATGCTAAAGCTGTCTTGGGACCCGCAACGAAATTAATCAGAAGCAAATAGGAGGAGTAGGAAGAATTCCAGATTCCCTCCCCAATATAAAGCGGGAGACAGCACAAAGTTGCAGTGACCGAAAGTCAAAGAACTGAAGGGGAGAAGCACCACGGGAATAAACGTTAATAATAATAGTGACTACTACGCTAGAGCTAAATTAATTTATTGTGTTAGACTGTTGCCAATAGTAATTGTGACAAAAACGCTTGAAGGCACGGAATTTCCTAGTGCTGTCCATGAGATCACCGTAGTATGCGACACCAGATGTGCAGAGTAGGTTGTTTAGCATTGTAGTTCTTTCGTCCTGCCAGAGACTGCACTCCCAGAGAACATGATGAGCTGTTTGTTCAAACATGTTGCCTTCGGTCGAGCACTCACACATGGGTGATGCTACCAGATTAAATCCGTAGAGTTTGGCCTTAAAATTTCCATGACCGGTCAGGTATTGAGAAACGCAGTGATCAATATCCATCCAATGTTTGGATAGTCGTTCACGAATATTAGAGAAAAAATTATAAAGATGTCGCCCTTTGGTGGAACAGTCCCAACGCGTCTGCCATTCGGAGATTAGGCTTTGCAAAGAGTTTTCTAAAGGTTCAAACAATCTTGCTATTTTATTTCTATCGCGAGCGCTTAAAAAGAACGGGTTGTCAATGTTTTTGTTATGATAGTACATTGTCGCACGACGCTGAATCTCAAGGTCAACGGGTAAAACTCCGGCTAACACGGGCAAGGCTTCGGTGCTTGTGGTTCTGTAAGCTTTGCACAAGAATATAAGAGCAAGACGTTTGCTTTGTAGCAACTTGCGACGAGCCGCGCCGATAGTTGCTCTGTCGGCCCACACGGGGGCCCCGTAGCAAATGCTACCAAGGTAAGTAGCAGTGTAAATTAATTTTAGGGTTTTGAATGAAAGGCCCCATGTCGACGTAGATATTTTGGTAAAGGTGTAAAAGTTGCGTTTCGCTCTCTCACCGGTTTGAATTATTTGTTCTAAAAATGTAAATTTATTTTCTAAGTAAAAACCAAGATAACAGAGTGACTGTTTGCGTTTAACGTTAATATTGTCAAGTTTAATGCTAGGGGAAGATATAAGGGAACCTTTTAAAAGAATTTGGTAAGTTTTTTGCGCGGCGAATTTCAGACGATTACGCTTACCCCAGTCAGATATTAAATTAAGACTACTGTTGGGCTTAGACTCAATTTCGCAACGCGAGTTTGCTTGAACGATAAGAAACCCGTCATCGGCGTAACCAACTAGTATACAAAGCGGTGGAAGTGGAAGACTTAACAAATCGTCGAATCCGATGTTCCATAATTTACGCGAAATTACCAATCCTTGAGGGCAGCCGCACGTTAAATCTTTGACATGTATACAATGTCCTAGACGAAGCTTAGTTTGACCGTTAGAAAAGTAAGAATGTATTATAGAATAAATATTGCAGTAACACCCTCGATTTTTTAAGTTTTAATAGCACCATCGGCCACCAGGCATGGTTGAAGGCCCCGGAAATATCTAATGAAGTAGCGACCGCGTATTTAGTTTCCAACAAATTAACTATTTTTCTTACTTCTAACGCCGCGTCCACAGTCGATTTCCCGGCGGTGAAACCGAACTGATGGCTATGGAATTTAGGGCCACCGGGTAGCAGGCGAGGTACGATGAGACGTTCTTGTAATTTACCTAAGCAAGGCAGTAACGTTATCGGACGGTAAGATTTTGGGTCGTCAGGAGGTTTGTTTCCCGCTTTAGGTATTAATTTTATGCAACCGGAACGCCAAATTTTTGGAAATATACCTTCTGCGATACATCTGTTGTAAACATATAGAATCTATGAATTGGCCGCTAAACACGCTTGCTTTATCATAATATTCGATATTTTATCCTCGCCCGCAGATTTTTTTATAGGCAAAAGTTTTACTATTTTAATAAACTCCTCCGGGGTTGGTAAATCTGAGACCGGTGTATGAATGGGGTCTTACATTCTACTCCTAATGTCGCGATGGTGTCATCATCCAAGGAGGGCTCGTCGTCTGGGATGAGAACGTTTAGATATGCCTTCGCCGTTTCCTCTAAACTACAAGTGTAAGAGTTGTTAATTTTAATATTTGAGAAAAAGTTTGGCTCATTACTACTACTGGGTTTAAGCTCGTGATATAAAGAGGACCAGGGACCCTCTTTATCCAGTCTATTCGCGGCATTCTTCAGCATATTATTTTTCGCTAATGTAACGGCAGCGTGATAGCGTGACCTTGAAATGCGTAGGTTATTTAAACTAATTATGTAATTATCACCCGAACGGTCGTGGCCAGATTTACGAAGATTATTAATTTTGCGCCTGGCCCTTCTAAATTCCCGACGAAGATTAAGAAATTTACTGTTCCACCATTTACAGTTGTGATCTTTTTTAAGAGGTCTACGACCCAAGGCTACATCGGCACAGTAAACAAATGTGTTTGACATAATTTCCGCGCACTCATTGACGTTTAAATCCGGCCGAGTGAAGTCTACGGCATGAGCGGTAATGAGGACTTCACTCGGCCGGATTTAAAAATTTAATAATATTAATATTATTATTGTGTTCGCTGGGAAAATAGCAGCGCTGAAAATATGACTACTTTTGAGTTACGTACTTACAACTTACAACCTAGGCGAGGTTGTAAGTTGTACGTAAGTCAAAAGTAGTTTATTATAGTGTTGTTTTCACAGTATCACTTAACTACCGCCTAGATAAAAATGTATCTAAGCGGGCCCGTAGACAATCAATTTTATCGTGTAATATCACGCTTTAATTTTATTGAACAGTTTATTTGACAATGAGATTGAAGGCGCGCGATTGATTCAGTATCAACCCTAGACCGTCAATAATATTACGCAATACATGATATTGCGCAATAAAATTGCTACTCTAGGGACCCGCTAATGTCATAGTCTATATTTTCCATGTTCTGTAATCGCATCAGTGAGTACTTACAGAATACAGAGTAACTCAACTCACAAATCCGAATTTGAATTTTACAAAATCTTTTCCCTAGAATTCGACCAAACGATTAAAAGATGGAATCATATTCCGATGATAATCTTTTCGGATCGAAGCAATCGAGTAAGTCGGAATATGCAGGCCGCTCACCCGGGCGGCACCCGGGCCGGTCAAAAGGCGCTCATATCCGGCGGTCAACCCGGTCAAACCCGGGCCCGGTCGAGCATATTACGGAGGTTTGATCGAAAAATCCTTCATAAATCCCTCGCTCCGAGCTAAATTATTACACTTTCTGATTTTTTTACGACATTACTTTGTTTTCACGGATTTTTCACGGGGATATTGTGCGAACGGAGATGATAACGCTCCGCTTTTCCATGTAATTATTTTTGTGATGAAAGGTTTTGATCAAAAAGATATTTCGTTTTATTTCATTGCTTCACCATTAAGGCGGCCAAACAATCAGACATGTCCTCGTCAGGAGTTGCCGGGCCGCGGGCAACAATAGATACGAGCTTGTTGCTATGGACACAATTAAATTGGGTTTCCTGATTTCATTAAATAATAATATGATCTAACATTACTTTTATTATTCTCACGAATTAGGGACTTTACGCAACTAATTTGGTTTCCACGTGCCTAAGTTTGGTACCGCTTTCTTTTGGTAGAATGCCAGAGAAACCTTTCATGGATACAATAATAAAGAGCATGTGACATTTTAGTATGGAGCCTGGTACGATTAAAAAAAGTCATTTTGGCGGCAAAAGAAAAAAATATTTGTTTATGGCTCTAGAGTCTAGACTATATTCTGTGTATAACATCTTATTTTTTTTGGCGTGATAGCGAGACAGACAGACAGACAGAGATACTTTCGCAGATGTATGGAAGTATGGATAATTTAATACAGAGCCATTCAATAAGTAGGTGCGTAAGAGTATTTTCTACTTAAGTACATTATAATATTATTATCTAAGGTAAGTACTAAGTAGGTACATAGATATTATACAGTGGCACTAATTTAAATATTATTTCAAATTATATATTTTGTTTCTGTGTAATGTTGCTGTATTACACAAAATATTTAGGTAAAAAAATGCTGGAAAACAGAATATTTTTGGCCCAACACATTTTGCAGTACAAATATTTCTTGTGTTTGTTCTGCGTAAGCCTTTAGGGCTTTTGTTGAGGAATGGGACCAAATATTTAGTTACCTTTGTCTGGAATAATAATTTCGCTGACAAAAATATTCTTAAATATCCCAAGCAAGGCATTAAGTATTATAATTTCTATACGTGGGAGAGCCATGCTTCGGCACGAATGGGCCGGCTCGACCGGAGAAAACCGGCGTGAAACAGCACTTACGCTGTGTTTCGCCGAGTGAGTGAGTTTACCGGAGGCCCAATTCCCTTCCCTATCCTCCCCTATTCTCTTCCCTTCCCATCCCTACCCTCCCCTATTACCCTATTCCCTCTTAAAAGGCCGGCAACACACCTGCAGCTCTTCTGATGCTGCGAGTGTCCATGGGCGACGGAAGTTGCTTTCCATCAGGTGACCCGTTTGCTCGTTTGCCTCCTTCTTTCATAAAAAAAAAATGAATGTACTCACGTTCATAAGCCAAGGCCAGTGACATGTCCCAGCTTGATGACCCAGCTGGCCCCAGGGTTAATTTTAACCGAGATCCACAAAAGTGGACTTCACAAATAATGGGCTAATTGAAAAGTGTTACCTCAAGTCTAAAGTTTTGAAAGTCTAACATGATTCATGTTTAGAATTTATTTTAGACTTATAACGACAAAAATAATATACTTAGGTAACATCTCGTAATAAGTGACCATATTTCCCGGCGAAAATATTATTCTCCAACAAGTAGCGGAGAGCTTTTCATCAATTCTAGAAACGCTCCATTAGTCAACCTGTAGGAGCCGAGTGCAAAATTCAATATCATAGAGCAGAAATACACGCTGGAAATAGTCGGACCTACAGACCACCTGCAGTCGGTTTCCAACCGAAGTCATTTTTCCTATAAAATAGGGTAAAGATTATTGAAAAGACAATTACTTCCTTTGAACAATTTTAAGGTGCGCTTAAGCGTTTAATTTTTTCCATTTTTGCTAAGCGCTCTCTAAAAGAGACTTCTACGAGTGATTTTAAGTCTCAGGAAATCTTTTTTTCGATTGTAACTTAATTTTTGTGAATACGATTCGATGAGCTTTAAAAGTTTGCAATTGGAAATGCATTTTAATTTTTAAAACGATTCCAGCTGTTATTTCTGTAGATATAAAAGTATTTTTACACCTTCAATAAGATATGAAATCGGGACTTGGGAAGAAGCATTATTTTACTATTATCTTGAAAACACTTATTACGATGCCATGGGCGTACCCAGGTTCTGGGCCAGGGGTGGGGGGGGGGGGGGGGGGCAAATTACCCAGGTTCTAATGCAGGGGGGGGGCGGGGGGCAAATTACCCAGGTTCTGGGCCAGGGGGGGGCAAATCAGATTTTTCATAAGCTAGGTGTTTATAAAGAATAAAAAATTAATAATTTTTAGTTGTAAAAATATTGTATTGCAAACAAATGGCAAAAATTCGTTCTTAATTTTTACGTACGTACTATGATATTTCCTAGTTGATATTCCAAGCTGTCCGTCAGATGAGACCAAGATGCAAGACCAAGTCGCCGTCCACAGGGACGAGACCCTCACTTGAGGTGAAGTTTCAAAATGGCGTCTCACGTGTCTCCCCACCATCTGCGTGATGGCTGAAATTCTATTTAATGTCACCTCCAACAACAACGCTAAACCAGAAAGTACGTACGGGCAGCAAAATAATCTATTTCGATTTACATTTCTACATAGAAAGTTTGATGCTCCCGAAAATATTAGGGGATACTTTTGATGGTTTTAACTTTTAGTTCTATGGTTCTAGCTAGGTAGAAGCATCTATTTTTGAGTACAGCAAACATTACAATAAAATTATAATATTATGTACTATCAGATAAGCTGAGAAGCAGATGGCGAACCTACGTGATTTGGTCACTTTCTGTCAAAACCAGCCACCAGACATTAAATTGACATAGCCCGACCAAATTACGTATAGGTCCTCCATATTTCCCTATGAAGTATGAATCAATTTTTCGATAGTGCAAAATATGTAGGTACACTTAATGGGCTGATATACCTGATACTTTTTATAATAATAAAAAGTAGTAAATAATAATTGTCTTAACATTGTAATATGTGAATTTCATCTAACCATACTTAATAGCTGTTGGCTCAATAACCATGATTATTAATTGGAAAATAAAATTCAAATCGTTCATTTCAAGTAGGTATATTATATTTCAAGTGTTCACAAAGAAAAAGAAAATTTACTTTAATTGTAGCGTCCTTGATTGACTACTCCTTTTACTTGCTTGGACTTGTTACATCTAAATGCCGTATGTCCTTTTCAAACATTGCCTTAAAATGCTGTCTGTACCGTTAAATCGCTGAGGTCATAAAGTCATAATCGTTGGCTGTTCGCGGCGCGCCCGGCGCCCGGGGGGTGCTCAGGTGGCCTCGCGCTGAATGGTAATCATCTGCCGAACAGACTGCTACAGCTTCTGTTTATGCTCGTTAATGTCTAAAAAAAGTGGCGTTATTTTGAGTAGGTAGGTGCTTAAAAATGCGCAGAAGAGTTCAAAATTGATTTGCAAGCGAATTCGCGAAGACTGTATAAGGTTTTGGCTACTCGCTTTACTATTACTAGTCAGAATAGTAGGTCTAATAACTTCTGTAGTATTGCCTGCCTGTATTGGAATCGGGAATACGGGTCGCTCCGGAAAAAATCTAGTAACCACCATATTATAATATTTTTGCGGTTCGTACTTAGCTTCTTAACGAAGTGAATTGTAATATTATTTCAACTGTAACATTTATACGCCGCTGGTTCTCGATAAGACATTTTCGTACAACAAACGTAAATGCTTTATGTGTTTACAGAACACAAAAAGAATCTATATTCATCGAATACTCCAGGGCGGATATAAAGTATATTTTTATTACAAATAATACGGTATTATAGCCCGGGGCTCGGGTAACGAAGGTATACAAGTCGGGCACGTAGCGCCCAAAATTTTGCGCCCTCAGATCAACAAGAGATCTTTTCGAAAATCATCAGGGTGGAACGCCAGGTTGGTTGTGGTGCAATGGACAAGCGTTTGATGCCGTTAATAATAAAACATTGACCATAAAAAGTTGATGACGCCACTGTTGGACATGCAGTTCACAGAGGTAGTGCTGCAAATTAAGGTGTCGTTTTAGTTAGACCCTGTCATAAAGACTAAACCTGCAAGAAATCGAAGTAGAGAAGTTGCCTGACAAGCAATAAAGGAATAACATTCCAACAACTTGTTATACCAGTCAATTTAGGCGATAAAACCCAAATGCCAAGCTAGCATTTGCATTAAACTTAGACGAAAATCAGAGAAATGCAAGTACAAAAGTCTGCCATATCGCTTCCCTTGTTGCTCCCAAAGCCGGTAACCGGCGGAAAAATCGTAAATATTGAATGTTATTCAATCGGATCCCCGTAACTTAGACCAGCGGCGTCATTCGCGTCACGTGCGCGAAGGTATCCCGGTCAAAAAGTTAACTCGTGCGTTTTACTGCCGCCATACGCCTGACAAACATCCCTTTGAGAAATCATGGATTTTTTACTTACGTCTCCTGTTACGACGTGGCTCTGAATTTTTATTGTTTTCGAAACGTGATTTGTGAAAATTTCAGCCGCGACAGTGACAAAGGTGTGAAATCGGATTCTTTTTCGGAATCATGAAAGTTCCACGTAGAATTCGAATTCGCTTAGCATTACGCTTAGCGTGGATGGCCATAGATTTTCTACTGAATAATAGACAAATTGACATATTGACCGAGTAAATTTCGTTCGTAAATCTTTCAGTATATCTATTGTTTCCTTTTTCTGCTGTAGTCGCTGGATGTTAAACATGCTGGTTTGCAAACAATGTGCAGCAGTCTTCTGTCCCATAAACAGATTAACCCCACCGTACCCAAAATATGTAAAGCTTCTTAACATTCAAAAGTCCCAACCTGTTGGGACGCCGAAAATTATCTCATCGGTATCGGTGTTCGATTTATAAGCAGGCAGAAACAAATGACGGTCGCTAACATAACTAATCAGCTGGTCGGCTCCCCGGCCGCCGACCATCAGTCTCGCCTCGACCGTCGTACGAGACGGACCGGAGGATTGGAGTGAATTAAAAATTAACAGGCGTGAGGCGTCCGGTGAATTTATCGGGTGTAGCCGGGCTTGTTTACGGTCGGCCGGGGCTTTTAGACGATTAGGTGTCGGATCTTGGCTGCGATGAATGTCCGCCAAGATTTTCCTGAAACCTATTGATGACGGGTCACGGAATCGCCGATTTTTTTAGCTTCCCGGAAATTCCCTTTGGAAGACGTTAATGTAATAAATTGACAGGCCGGTTGGTAGCATTATTCCTTATTACTTACAACCTATCATGAATCAAGGAAATGTCGACATTTATATGGGAACCTACATAATATACTGTATATCAGCTCTATGGCTGTCCCTACCTAGATTTTCCATCTTAATCGTAGCTTGCAAAAAAATCGGATCCGAGTTGAAGAGTCATAAATTTTTCACTTGAAAATGCCTGAGAAATCCTTCAGTAAATACAATTTCTATAGAGGTGCTAACAAGTGGTCGCCAAGGAGAAAACGAAGTAATATCTTATGATACCGGAACTGTTTTTTCAGCGGTATAACAAAATATTTCACCTGGTGTATTGGAAAGCCATTTTGGACGTTTTGCTATATTGTTCGACACACTGGTGGCGTCACTCCGTCACTGTCAGGCCCCGCGCAGGGGCGTATTCAATGTACTCGCGAGGAAAATTGCACGTAATCTGTAACGCGGCCGTTCCACTGAAATACGACCCTGAAGTATCGTGTGCGCTACAATCGACGATAGCGATACTCACGGTGGGCAAAGATTATGTTGTAGAGGGGACGGTCCATACAACAGGGTTGACTTCATGTTGCTATTTCTGTTATTTTATGAAATATTATAAAGAAATTATTACGGACAGACAACATGTTGTTTGTAAACTACAAAAATGTTTACTCGTCTATATGAGTTATGGTGGCTCTATATAGAATCTAAACTCTAAAGGAATATTACGATTATACGACGATACGAGCCTTGAGCAACGTATATATTGATAGCTTTGTAAGTGCTTTAATATTATATTATTATTAAGGCTCGTGTTAATGCAAATAATATAATAAATATAACATGGCAAATGATAACTTATCATAGCAGCTGTTATGAAATGTACTTAACAAAAATGTACGACGTGGCCGCTCTACTTTTAATGAGTATAGTCTACGTTGAGCGCGAAATGGTTAATATTCATGAGTGCGGGCGGCGAGTGAAATTGGTTCACATTTTTTATGTCTACCGTCGACGTTCCGCAGACAAAAGTCTTCTCCTCTTTTTACTCAACGCCGGAATGAATTCCTTTAAATTGTACTCGCATGTAGGGCCAAATAACAATATCCCTTTGTACAACTCATTCCCTGCTTAGGGTTGTTTCGGTTTTTAATCCGGAAGAGGCGTTTGATTTTTTATTTATTTATTGGTTCATTCGTTAGGCTTTAGAGTCCAAAGCACGAAGAAGAACCATTTTATAACTTGTTAAGGTGCCGGTTGGCAGCGAGCGACATGAAGCAACCACAGACGACGTGTCGCAACGACACTACTGGTTTGTATGTATTTCTATGAATAATTGTCGCTAGCTGTGGAGGTTTGTATGTATCATAGAAATACATACAAACTAGCCTGCCTATCATACGCCAATGAGATATCTCACTCTACATGTTTTCTAGATGTTTGAAGGTTTGTCTCTTCATCTCTATTGACCCTAGCATGATAAACATTTTTTCTCGCGTAGATCTATCATCGAAATAACACATTTTTATAGAATTTTGTCGAGATAATGTCGAGATTTTGACATTTTGAGACGAGTGAGATATCTCGTTGGCGTATGCTAGGCAGGCTTTAGTGTCGTTGCGACTGCTGTTATGTTTTGCTGTTATAAAATCTTTTGTCGTGTTGTAGTTCCAGTGTTTTGTATGCGTGTAAAAACCACTGCTCCTTGTTTATCGCCAAAATTAACACAACATTGAATTTGATGTGCCAATTAATCATGCAAATCAAAATTATCATAAGCACAAGTGACGTCTCAGGCGAAATCGGCTATTCGGTCCGGCCTGACCCATTTCGTCCGGCCAGCTCCGTAATATCCGGCCAATGAACAGCTGCGAGGACGGAGCGGAAATTTCATCAAATGTGCCATGCCGCTGATAACCATTTCTATGTTAATAGTTGCTGATTTGAACCCGATTCAATCTTAGATGCTGGTGTGATCTGAAAGCAGATCGCTAAGACTTTGTGATTAAAGCGCTTCAAAACGATTATCTTTCAAGTTTTATGAGGGTACTTAAGGAAAACTATTTATTGTTTACTATTTATGTCTGAAGAAGCAGACCGTAAATTTCTTCTGTCTAATACAAATAATATTGTACATTCGATATGATCAAGGCAAAGAAAAAGTTTCATTAACTTACAAAAAAAAAAATCCGAAAAATTTATACAAAAGAAAACTTCGTTCACTTAAATCTAGATCCAGCGGTTTTAATACGGCGTACGTTTAATATTTTATTGCTTCGTATAAAATGTCAAATGCATGAGCCCCGGCCGGCAGTAAAGAAAATCCAGAAACAGAGTCGAGTCGCCTAATCTGAAATTTTAACGAAATTGTTCCTTTATCCGCGCCATAATCTTTAACATGACCGGAAATCTTTTAGTTGGACCCATATATTAGCCATAAAGATTTTTTTGTCCGGGAAAAGGAGATTTATACTGTTCCTCAACCGTTCACTTTCGCTTTATTTACTTTTTCAAGTTTAAGTTATGGTTACTGTAGTCTGTAGGTGTACGTTAAAAGCTTAAAAATCAACATCGTAGTAAAGCCATTAAGCAACATAGTAAAGCCATTAATATAGCAACATGATCCTTTAAAATAAGTGGTAGCAAAGACTTGTTTAGTTCATTAATGCAAATCATCATAGCCAAGTCGCGTTATTCTCAGATGTCGTCCTAAATCGAAGCGATTCATGTATGCAAATTGTTCATTAGCTATTCAGTGTTTGGACATTCGTTATGCGCGTCCGGCGTACGTCCAGCGCGGTGGCTGCGGCTGTGGTACAAGGTACAGGCGGCCGGCGGGTTACATGTTTACGAGGTTTTTATGACTCTTTTGCTTAGCAGGAATAATAGTGACTAATTACGTTTTCATCCCGTTAACATACCACCTACATATAAGACATAATATGTAGGTGGTATGGATCAGCGGCACATTTTATATAAACATAACATCTAGGTGCCAATCAACATGAAGTATCAACGAATACGCAGCAGTCAAAAGTTCTTCTAAGCTCGCTGAGGTTATGTTGAATTTGCTGTTAAGTTTCACTGATGTTATCACATATTAATATTATGGACGGGCTTTACTAAAATGTCCCAAGAATTGACTTTGGGTCGTTGAGCCCAAATTAAACAATGAAAGATTTCGTATACCCCAGATCATGATATTGTACAACTTAATAAATTAAGAACAATATTAAAACAACTAGAAATATATTGAAGAGACCAATAGCTAGACGTATATGCACGCTTAAGGTAGGAATTACGTAGAAATTCATAGAAACAACATGTCCGTTGTCCGAGTAACAAGATGGCTGCTACGAAGTACGAACGTTGCCTACGAACCTCTACACGGCGTAGAGGCTCGTAGCCAACCGTAGTAGCCTATGTAACAATAAACATACAGACGAGCAATTGGCATGTGCTATATGTTTTATATACATTTTGTGTATATTAATACCTAACTGATAATAATATTCTAAATGTAGGTTTTCCCAACGTGAAATAGTACCTAGTCGGACAAAAACCACTACTGTAGCTCTACCATGAGTTTAAACCTAAAGTATTTATCGATACTTAATACCGACTACGTAAATATTTAGTATCGTGATTTTAGTTCCGCAAGTGACCGCTAGAGGCGCTGTAAAATTTGCCATACTAACTATTTATGTAGTGGGTATCGAGTATCGATAAAAACTATAGTTTTAAACTCATAGTAGAGCTACTGCTAATAGAAGGACCATTTTATAAACCATAATATATTAATACTAGATGTCCCGCGCGGCTTCGCCCGCGTAAATTAGAAATTTTACAGAATCCGTAGGTACATTTTCCCATAAAAAATATTTCCCCCGTTTTTCCCACATTTTCCTGAGTTTCTTCTGTCGTATTAGTCTTAGAGTAATAATATAATATAACCTTCTCGATAAATGATGAGTCTTACTCGATAAATGATCTATCTAACACTGAGATAAGTTTTTAAATCGGACCTGTAGTTTCTGAGATTGACGCGTTCAAGCAAACATACTCTTCAGGTTTATAATATTAGGTAGATATAGATTTTTTTTAATTATCGCTTGACAAACTCGAGTCTCGATCTAAAAGACTATGAAATGGTATAATATGGTAGTGATGATGATGATGATGATGATGAAGAATGTAATTTGCATAGTAGCATATGCTTTCTGTTCTTAAAACAACGCCGAAACTCCCAAACTTGTATCTATAAAGAATCAGGAATTCTCTCAGCACCTTCCGAACCACGGTATACCAGGTATATCTCGGTGCAAAATCTTACTTGTTGGTAGCATATGCTTAGAATACTTCTCACGAAACCGAAGTCACCATATGTTTCCCTATAAGTTTTGAGGAGTTCCCTCGATTACTTATGGATCCTTCATCAGATCACCACTTTTCTGAATATAATACCAAATTGGGATGATACCCTATATACCAAAAGAAAAATTTTGAAAATCGGTTAACAAACGGCGGAGTAATCGTTGAATATAAGAAAACGAACATAACACCTCCCCCATTTTGAAAGTCGGTTAAAATTGTAGCCTATGTGTTATTTATTTAATATTTTAATCAGCACATGAATTGAATAACAAAATTTTTTTCAAATTAATCGTAGCACCATCTGTCAGGACAAACTAAAATTGAAATAGAATAATATTGAATGCGATGATAGCGCCGTCCGCCGGATCTAATGTAAAACATTCCAAAATCAACAACTCCTTATAAATAAGAAATTAATTGAAAAAACATTTTCCAGTAGACCAAACTGTAAATCTAAACCATTCTCGAATCTCCACGAACACACACAAAAAATTTCATCAAAATTGGTCCAGTCGTTTAGGAGGAGTTCAGTCACATACACACGCACACAAGAAATATATATATTAAGATAACAGAAGGAATATCAACGCAGCCATATTCTGTAGCTTGCGTCGCAGCTGAAACGCGCACTCCACATAAAAGGAATGTTTTATTTGGTCGGCGTGGTATCTTGCGTGTGACTGATGTCGACGTCCGCCGCCGTTCGGCAATTTGCAAATTGGAATTCACTTTCCCCGAGATTATGTATTTTGTGATCGCACAAGTGAGGTTCTGGTGTGGTTCACTCGAAAGGGTCGGTGTGATGAAGTAGATGCTTATATTTTATTGGATAGAATAGTGGATATTTATTTTGTGGATATCCAGAATATGATTCCGATGCTTTTTTGGGACTTGCGTCATAGTTTTGGTTTTTGCGTAAATCGTATTTTTTTTATTTTAAACATTAATAAAGTCGGCCAAGTACGAGTCGGACTCGTGCACAAAGGGTTCCGTACCGTTATAACTTATAGAGCAAAATAGCCGAAAAAGGTGATTTTTGTATGGGATCCCCTTAAATATTTATTTTATTTTAATTTTATTATCAATTATTAAAGTACTAATATAATTAGGGATTTTGTAAAAATTTCAAGTACCTAGCCATTATTTATTACCTATAGCCATTATTGATATAGAGCAAAAAATATAAAAAACACGTTTTTTGTATGGGAGCCCCCTTAAATATTAATTTTATTTTGTTTTTAGTATTTGTTGTTATAGCGGCAACAGATATACACATTCTGTGAAAATTTCAGAAGTCTAGCTAAAGCCGTTCTTGAGATATAGCCTGGAGACAGACAGACGGACAGACAGACATTGAAGTCTTAGTAGGGTCCCGTTTTTACCCTTTGGGTATAGAAACCTAAAAAAGCATCACAGAGTACAGTCTGGACTCTGATAGGGCTTGTCTAACTTAAAATGACGTGAATACGAGGAAGGGGTCCTCGTATTCACCATATACAGTGTGTAACAAAAATAAGTGATAATACTTGAGGGTGTGTACGTGTTCCTTGTAGAGAGTTCACTGTGAAAGTAACAGCGCTGAAAGACCAAAAAATTTTTACACTTTTGTATGGGGAAACTCGTGACGCTCGGGCCCTTGCCCATACAATAGTGAAAAAAATTTTGGTCTTTCAGCGCTGCTACTTTCACAGTGAACTCTCTACAAGGAACACGTACACACCCTAAAGTATTATCACTTATTTTTGTTACACACCGTATATTAAGTCTATGGTATTCACAGTACAAAATTTTTCATTTATATCAACAGCCAGTGAAGTGGTGGGGCGAGTCATTTCAAATTATACAAGCTGTACACTGTACAGTGTACACGCGTCAGAATTGAACCTTCTGTCCGAATTCGTGACGCCGACGTGACGCAATATTATTTTTATTTCAAGCCTCTTCTTTATGGCGTGAACCTGAAATTTCACTCTCAACGCACCTAAATAAGTTTTACTCAAAAGACATATTTTGTACATACAAAGTACGTACGTCGTCACGTCGTTTTGTATGTACGTCGTACGTAGCTTCAGTTCTTGGATGTAATTCATATTTGGTTGCTACTTCTCGTATAGAGTCCACGTACAATGAGCCCCAATCAATTAATTAACGAAAACGTCCCATACATGCCCTAAGCCCTCAGGTCCTTTTGAAGTATCCCAGCACACATAAAGGCGGTCCTTGAATGGGAACGAAATTATCGATGGCATTGTACGACCTATACTCCGAAGACAATTGCTAGGGTTGACGTGCTTCAACAAAAAGCTTTAAAGTCAATTTTGCTAGTTCAAACTAACATATAATATACGTGGGAGAGCCATGCTTCGGCACGAATGGGCCGACTTGACCGGAGAAATACCACGTTCTCACAGAAAACCGGCGTGAAACAGCGCTTGCGCTGTGTTTCGCCGAGTGAGTGAGTTTACCGGAGGCCCAATCCCCTACCCTATTCCCTTCCCTGTCCTCCCCTATTCCCTTCCCTTCCCTCTCCTTTTACCCTATTCCCTCTTAAAAGGCCGGCAACGCACTTGCAGCTCTTCTGATGCTGCGAGTGTCCATGGGCGACCGATGTTGCTTTCCATCAGGTGACCCGTTTGCTCGTTTGCCCCCTTATTTCATAAAAAAAAAAAAAAACATTAATATAGTTTTGATTCTAGTCTGAATCATATCAAACAGGAAAATAATATTCTTATGTGCGCAGTGCGAAGATGCGAAGTCCACTTCCGATAATATCATCTAGAGGGTAAGACCAAGTTAGCCTCGAAGAAGCTTGGTGTTCTTAACAGAGCGAGACAGTACTTCAGTCCGGACCAACGCCTACAACTCTACAAGGCGCAGGTTCGGCCTCATATGGAATATTGTTCTCATCTCTGGGCAGGGGCGCCTAAATACCAACTGCTCCCTCTGGATCAATCACCCAATATTTATTCATGAATTTTTCATCTTTATTTTGTTGTTTTTGAATCTTTGTATTTAATATTTACACGAACAATACCGAAAATTTCAACTCGTTATCTTCGCATTCGTGGAAAGTTTTCAAAAATTTCTAGTCGCTGCGTATCAAGCTGACCCCTCAAGAGTGCTATATAAAGTGAAGTTTCGAGTGCGGACTACGTCGTAATGTGTGGACCTGGCCCTCGGGGGTCGTAGAGACCTCGTGTTATCGTGATTTACCATACATTCACTAAACTTATTTTACAGCGGCTTTGACAGGGTTAAATTATCACTCCGCTCTGCTTTCATAGAGATTATGTTTTTGAATAATGCAAATATTATTACACCAAAATATTACAGTTTTAAGCAAGACAATTTCCAATTTTTTTTTATTCAATTTTAACCTTCCTGAAAATATATATTTTTACCCGACTATGGCGAAGCAAAAAGGAGGGTTATGATTTTGGTTATGATGTATGTATGTATGTATGTATGTATGTATGTGGATATGGATGTTCATCTGTTCCCTCGTAACTTTAAAACTACTTAACGCATTTGGACAAATGAGGTGTCGTTAGAAGCCTCTTGACTGTCCGCTGGTTATAGGCTACATGACATCACCTACCCTAAACTAAACAACTTGGGGGCGGTGCGCCTCCCCAAACCCCCCCCCCCCCCCCCCCCCCCCCCCACCGCTCCTGGAAGTGTTATCGCGTCGTTATTGTTGAGTTTTGATTCTCCTTTTTTAGGAACAAAGTTATAAATTAAAAGTGAAATAATTGTACCCTAAACTAAACTTACACTTCTTTTGGAAAAAAATATCCATCTCCTTTAAAATTATTATACTATGCTAACGCGGACTAAGTCAAGGGCAACAGGTAGTGAAACAGAACCAAATAAATTGTAAAACATCCTCATGATCCTCGATCATTTGAGGAGTTGGATAGTTTAAGATCGAGTGAATCTTAGCCCCAAAATAATTGAAATAAAAATAAAGTTTAAAAAACTAAAACCCGACTACTAAAACACGCTCTAAAAAGTACGAAACAAGAAACCAGTTTATAGGGATATGGAAATGTTTAAAGGATAGCCGTGGTCGTATGCCACCTACTAGAGCAAAACAGATTCATTATATTATACATATTATATTAATATAATAAAGGGCATACATACGACCACGGCTATCCTTTAAACATTTCCATATCCCTATAAACTGTTTTCTTGTTTCGTACTTTTTAGAGCGTGTTTTAGTAGTCGGATTTCAGTTTTTTAAACTTTATTTTTTTCAAATGCTCCTCAAAAAAGGAGACTCCTTTAAGCCATTAAGTACCTTCCAAAGTAATATGTTCTATTCGTTATCCTTAGCTTGATCTGATCTACATGGAACGTGTCAGGGCAAATTAGAAGAAAAGTAAGAAAGCCGCTAAGGTGCTTAAATTAAGGAAGGGAAGGAACAAATATTTTAAACTTGTGTTACTTTCAACATGTATTTTAAACATGTTCATTATACATTCAAAAATATTCTGTTACCTTAACCCTTTAAATTGAATAAGAATCATTGAGGAAATTCTAACGTTAACGCACACGTGTCGGCGCGGCCCAGCGGAGCGCGCCGGCGACAGATGGCTGGAGCTTCGAAAATCATTCCCTCATACACTTGAGAGAGATTTCTAGCTTCACGAATTATAAAAATGATTTTGCCAGACTATAGCAGTGCTGCGGAGCCTTGAAATTCTAATGTCTATGGACGCTTTCACACCACATTAGCCTTGCTCATAAATATGTTATCGAAAAACTTGTGTTCTCGGCAGCGTTGACGCGCTAACCAACTGAGCCATAGAGATCGTCAAAAGAAAGTGTTGTTACCTGGTATTGCTGTAGCACCGCCATCGTGGGTATCGCAGACACAATATATTTTCAATTGCTATCCGGCAGCCGGCTGCCGCTTGGGGATTGATGGGTTAACAGAGGGTTTTACGAGATTTTTTAACAAAATAATGTTAAACAGCTCAAAGGGATATTATGGTGGCTTCTTCCGGCGCGTATTATCGCAAGCCGCGCCGCGCCCGCTCGAGCCACGCGCCGTGTGAAGGGGTGGCTCGGGCTGACTCGAGCTGGCGCGTGATATTAAACGCGCCTGCTCGAGCCAAGCGCCCTAAGGAAGTGGTGGCGTGGTTGCGTTCTCACGGCGCGTGCTATCACGAGCCGCGCCGCGCCCGCTCGAGCCTCGCGCCGTGGGAAGGGGTGGCGCGGCGCGGCTCGTGCAGGCGCGTCCCGATCCGATTAAAGTCGGTAACTTCAAAGGCGCGGCTTGAGCAAACAGGCGAGCACGAGCCACCCCTTCTCACGGCGCGTGATATCACAAGCCGCGCCACGCCGACAAACATTCAAGTAAAATGAAACTTTATTAACACTATAATAGATATCATTTTGCTCTAAGTCACTACGTTAAATAAGTAAATTTTAATGAAATGCAACTTTATTCACTAGGCTACTAGGTTGGATAAGCAACTTCCGTCGCCCATGGACACTCGCAGCATCAGAAGAGCTGCAAGTGCGTTGCCGGCCTTTTAAGAGGGAACAGGGTAATAGGGGAGGGTAAGGAAGGAAAGGGAAGGGAATAGGGGAGAGTAGAGAAGGGAAGGGAAGGGAATAGGGGAGAGTAGAGAAGCGAAGGGAAGGGAATAGGGGAGAGGGTAGGGAAGGGAATAGGGTAGGGGATTCGGCCTCCGGTAAACTCACTCACTCGGCGAAACACAGCGCAAGCGCTGTTTCACGCCGGTTTTCTGTGAGAACGTGGTATTTCTTCGGTCGAGCCGGCCCATTCGTGCCGAAGTATGGCTCTCCCACGTAGATTTTTTATTATAGATGATTAACTAACGTGAAACTCTTTTCATTTATACTCATTCTTGGTGTTGTAGAATTATCACGCCAGAGGGATTTAAGTCCCAGGGTGGGATACCCTGGGGGCTGGGACTAAATTCCTATGGCGTGTATTGGTCCTCAAATACTGGTGGCAGTTCATTTCTGAGTTTTACAGGATAAAGCTTGCAGGATGTACGATTCCAATCAATAATAACTGCTCAAAACCTTCCCAGTTCCCCGTGATGCATAGTTCTATAATTCACAATAAAAATAATTATTATGTTTCCACTCGTACTGGTGAAGAATGACGCTTCTGTTCGAACACAACATCACGAAATCCGTCTGTACGGCTACCTTGGGACTGAAATCGCTCTGGCATGATAATTCTACAACACCAAGAGTGAGTGCGAATGGATATATCTTCATACTAGTTAATCACCTATAACAAATATCTTCGTGCTAGTTATAGCGCGATATAACCGCCAAGCAGCGGCATCCTTTTTTATTGGTATATAAAGAATATAAAAAAAATGTTCGGTTGAAAAATAACAATTCCTTGCAATTGTTTAAACAATGTTTGTTTAAACAATATGGCACCGGGTTGCGCCCTGGCAACATGCATTTATATCATCAGGAGGGTAATTTGAAGAGGATCGCATAAAAAAATTGAGGTGGAATAGTTTTCGGTACTCATGCGCCGACTCGTCCTAGTCTATATGAACATTTTATTAATTACTGAATAAAGTATTGACAATTGCCAAAGAATGTCAATTGTCAATACTTTATGTATGTGTACCTACTTTGATCAAAGAAATATTTGATCGAAGAGAAGCTACAATAATAAATAAAGCGTGTAATAAAACTAAGTGATAATACTTTAGAATGTGTGTGTGTTGCTTGTGGAGAGTTAACTGTAAAAGTAGCAGCGCTGAAAGACCAATTTTTTTTTCACTTTTGTATGGGCTAGCTCCCCAGCGCCATGACTCATGAGTTTCCCCATACAAGTGAAAAAAAAAGGTCTTTCAGCGCTGCTACTTTCATAATGAACTCTCTACTAGGAACACATACACACCCTAAAGTATTATCACTCAGTTTTGTTACACCTTATATATTATAACTCTGTTATTACTATCTTTTAAATGAGTACGCGGGCTTACAGTCTTTACACAAGTGTATACCAAAATGTATGACGAAATTCATAGTTTATACAACGCATTTAAATAAGTTTCGTGTTTTAAGTAGACACTCGCGTCTCGAGGGACTAAAAACCAAAATGGGATATGCGCTGATGCTTAAGTTTTCTACCCACACAGAGTTTATATTAAATTGTCTTCTGTAAAGCAGCAAACACTTTTCCCCGTGAAATCGTTAATGAAACAGCTTGTGTTGGAACTCCGAGACTAACAACGAACGGGCAGCCTTCCATTTCAATAAATAGCCATACTTAGATTTTTATTCTATGTGCTATTGAATTTTTTCATTCTCTTTTACTAAAAAATACCCGGTTATATGAATACAGTTGCTAAAACATGTACTTATGTTATGAGCTAAGACACTTTTTTTTATTCTTATAAAAAAATATAAATAGTAGAATACATTGGGTCCATTTAATACATTATAAATTTTGTATCAGGTAAGACGTGTACCTAAACTAATCTTTAAGGTAAGTGAACTGGAGACCTAACTGTATCTACAACTTCGTATATCTATTTAAAAATATAATTTATTCAGAGAGCGTAGACCAATTCGTTTCCACTTTAAAAACGTTTCGAAACTGGGCGAACTTGGCGACATAGTTTCATTATTTCGTCCGCAGTCGGTCTAAAAAACCGCATTAAAACCTCCTTTCGGATATTTCAACACTGGCCTCAGGCCTCGGGCTGAAAAAACTTATTCGACCGGCAACACCGAAAGAGGCGGTAGGGTGACCATCCGTCATTTAAAGGGGCACGATTTATTATGAGCGAGTAAGTCACCAGCCCGGGAAAATTCAATTTTGTATTTTGCATTTTTACTTTATCCGTTTTCGTTAATAGGAAATTATTTGTACATGAGGATATTTTTCTAATTTTTATATTGTTTTACATTTTCTTCTGCTACAAAAATTTACCTTGTATATGACTTTGATAGCGATTTGGTTCGCATTTCTATTCGCCCACCCGTCGCGTCCACATGGAAATAATAATTTTTATGGGCCATTAGTAGCGCGCGTTACTTTACATTATTTTGCTCTCCAATAAAAAAAATTATATTCAAAACCTTGACGCCTTTCCACTATATTAAAAAATCAACAAGTTAATGTCAGCTTATTCTCACACTCCACAGCTATATTCAATTTCTTAATGTATTAACCCTCGAATAGTTCACAAAGCAGGTCACACGAGTGAGTCTGAAAGAGTTCAGTGATTCATAACCGTGTAAGTGTTGGGGTAGACTCGTCCCTGTGTACTTGTGAAGAAAAGGTCACGGATGAGGCCCAAAAGGCCTCATTCTCAAAACCTTTCATTTCCAATGCAAATTACCATAACGAAGCGCCAAACAAGGAAATACTCCCAAAAGCTCTATCGCTACACAAAATATCAAAGTTATTCATGGAAGTTTTCTTTTCAAAGACAACATTTAAATCACTGATGTTATCTTAGTACCAAAATAAACAGTATTAAAATTATTACTAGTGGTTTAACTCTTATTGAGAAAATATTTACCTAGTGAGTTTTCATCAGTCGCCATACCCCTTTAATGTTCATAATGAATGAAATATGTGGAGTAGAATTTGATCCGCTCCACATACTTGATTTTTGCTAAAAGCTCTTAACTGAGCTAAAAGCTCGCCGTATTAGCTTGCGGTTAAGCTTCACCGAAGGCCGTGTTGAGCGTAAAAATATACATTAGCGTATACCCAAATTGATGCATTTGGCTAATACACTTTATAACTAAGTTGCACAAGAATATTCTAAGCTTTTAAAACGTACGGTCGGTAGAAAACGGTACTGTAAAGAGACGGTGAAACCCTGATGTTACTTAAACTTGCTTCAATAACAATGCTTAAGAGGGCGACTAACGCAAAAAATCAAACATCGTCCTTCTCTCTTCACACTTACGCCCGTCTTTCATATGCCAGGTGAAAAAGGATGACGCGGATTCATCGACAAATTAGTTTTTTCTCAATAACTCGATAAATATACAACATTTTATAAATCCGCTAGTTCAGATTCTCAATGATAGAATTTTATACAATGTGTTTAAATATTAACTTAATTTAATGCACGGTTATGGCAATATACGAAAAATTCGTGAAAATTAGATGCATCTTCGTGATTTTTTTCTATCGAGAAAATTTTAAGATATCGTGTTTTCGCTAGGTCAGATCCTCGAAAATATAATGTAGTATCTATGTTTAGAAAATGAAACAATTCGGTACTTATTTTCAAATATAAAAATGAATTATAAAATCGTCAATTTAGGGTTAGTCGCCCCCTTAAGGATTTGATGAATAGTACTATAATTATTTTTAACAAATTGAAGAATTGAGATGAAAAAAATTGCCGAGTAATGATAGCTATACCTACCTTATTCGCATAGTGGGGATTCTTATTAAAATATATTAAAGTATATTCATTTCGTATTTGCAAGCAATATTATAGTTTTGGAACAAGATGGAAACCAAAAACACTTTTTCTAGCAAAAAATGTTTATATTAAAACTTGTATGACTACTTATGAGTGATGAATAAAGTTTAAAATGCCTTGTATTTTCCCTTGTACAATGTTAACTGCTACGCAAGCTTACTGTGTTCGACTGGTATTTACAGCTACAAAATGCTTAAAGATATCAAACTTTTTCCATCAGGTAATTTTTAATAACGTAGCTTGTTTCTGTTTTTAGTTATCTTAGATTCTTGAAAAGTTATAGATTGTAGGAGTTTAAATTTTCTTTCATCTGTAGAAATATTTACCTGATAGTCTTTAGTTTTCACTTAGCAATATTGCTAGCTACTCGCGAAGTCGCGACTCGATTACGTCAGTTTGCAATCATAATACTGGAAATTCTTTGGGAGATACGATGGTACAGAAATACACACGTATACAGATACACAGCCTCGGGTTTAGAGCGCGGCTTTTGACTCGGAGGTCGTGAGTTCGATTCCCGCGTTGAAACATGTTATTTCAGAGTTTGGTTAATACAAAGCAGGCTGATCACCTGATTGTCTGACAAGTAAGATGATCCATGCGTCGGATGGGCATGTACAAAGTCGGTCCTGCGCCTGATCTCTCGCCAGTCGTGTCGGTCGTCCGTCCTACTGGGTTATGAGAGTAAAGCCCGTAAAGGAATAGAGAGTGCTCTTGTTTACTGCGCACACATTTGGGCACTATAAAAAATACTCCTGCGTAGCGGGCCTGGTTTCAATGAAACCGGCCACCGCCACCGAAACCATTGTGGGAGTTATTATGCAGGTACACAGACAAGTAGGTAGACACGACAAACGTCAGATCCTTCGAATACACCTTTATTTTCTTTGGGATTAAAAAAGTAACGCTGAGGACAGGATTCGAACCTGCGCGGGTAGAACCCATTGGATTTCAAGTCCAACTCCTTAACCACTCGGACACCTCAGCTGTTGTTTTTGTATTGAATTTCGTGACCATAATTATGTATAGGCTGCTACTCATAGCTGTTGTAAATAATAGCATCGTTAAATGTATATAAACAGCTGTTATCTACATAAATTAATATTGCTTATATTAGTGCATTTAAATATAATATTTATGTATACACTATACAGTGCGTAACAAAAATAAGTGATAATACTTTTGGGTGTGTACGTGTTCCTTGTAGAGAGTTCACTGTGAAAGTAGCAACGCTGAAAGACGAATTTTTTTTTCACTTGTGTATGGACATGGGCCCGAGCGTCACGACTCACGAGTTTCCCCATACAAAAGAGAAAAAAAATGTTGGTCTTTCAGCGCTGCTACTTCCACAGTGAACTCTCTACAAGGAACACGTACACACCCTAAAGTATTATCACTTATATTTTTTACACACTATATAATTTATGATAACGCAATAGAAATCTAGATTATACAATATATGCATACTTATTTAAAAATAGATCTAGAATATTTTTAACTTTCCTTCCGCTCAGAAAAATCTTTGGTTTTTTTTAAAGGCGCTGAAACGTTTTTAAAATAAATGTAGATCGTTATCTAATTATATTAATACTCGAGAGAAAAACTTTGTATCTGATAAAGCCAATATTTTTTTACAAAATATACCTGTTACTCGTATAGTAGTCCTAATGTCGTTGAAACTAAGGTCGAATTTCGACCATTGGGCGATCTCTAGTTACTATTAAGATATTATTTATATAGATTATTATTGAAAAGAGGGTCGTAACTCGTAAGTTCGTAAGACCCTCTTTTTTAGGGTTCCGTACCCAAAGGGTAAAAACGGGAACCTATTACTAAGGCTTCAATGTCTGTCTCGCTGTAACTCAAGAACGGTGATAGCTAGAGAGTTGAAATTTTTACAGATTATGTACATATCTGTTGCCGCTATAACAACAAATAAGTACTAAAATTAAAATAAAATTAATATTTAAGGGGGGCTCCCATACAATAAACCTTTTGCCTTTTTTGCTCTATATAAGTAATGGCAACAGCTAGGTATCTGAATTTTTCTCAAAGTACTTAGTTATATGTGTACTTTAATATTTAATAATTATATTAAAATAAAATAAAAAAATAATGGGGGCTCCCATACAAAACACACAATTTTTGTCCCAATTTTGCCTATAATGGTACCGAACCCTTCGTGCGCGAGTCTAACTCGCACTTGGCCGATTATTTCAAATTATCATGATGATGATGGTGTAAAATATGCTATTAATTTTACTAAAAAATATTTGCCGAAACGTCATCCGTATAAAATAAACATTCTAACTGAAAGTAATGTTTTCATGATGGAATAATAAATCACGTTTTAATTTAATTTGTATGAGAATGTAACAAAAATTCAAAGCCATCTAGTTGTAAATCACAGAAACAGTGCATGATTGTGGGACGGACGTCGGACACACATCCGCTGTTACCGTAACCCATTTGCACCGGCCCATAAATCATGCTTTGCTGCTGCAGCTGCGTACACTGTGAACTTCGATCCACCGGAAAAAATAATAGCGTGTGCCAAATACCTCACGCTCTGTAAACATTACTTTGCCGATCAACTTCAGGCATCTTGTTTTAGCTTTACATTTTGTCGCAACAATCTTGTGCCATTCAGAGACTTACAAGCAATGATATTCTATGTTACTAACGTAACTAGATTGGAAGTTTACGGTAGCAACGCGTTGCCACTTCGAAGATGCCTGCAGAGTGCAGGCATATCTCACATACATAATGACATAACGAATATATGACTTGACATTGTCTTTTGAACAAAAAAGTGGTTACGCATTTCTGAGAATCTTTTGTAAGACATTGCTACTCTAGTATTTTAGAAACTCATTGCTTACAAGTATGTAAGGTTAATTCAGTGGTAAAAGCCTGAAGAAACAGAGACATGCATTGTAGGTACATTAGAAGAGTATTATGAAGATATTAGATTTTTCAAAATATCTTATTGTTTTTACTTTTTGCTTATCCAGGAATTAACTCCACGGTGGTGGGGCTGCGGTCGTGTATCACGCGTTTCCCGTAGTCCCACCTTCAGGAGTAGGAACAGCGTTGGGGTTTTAGTGGGTAGTCCCGGGTGCGTCTTCCGTCCGCCCCGGGGAGTCCCACATACCTCGGTGGTCCTCCCCAGGCCCCGGGGATGCGTAAACGCATTCCCCCAACGCAAAAAAAAAAGGAATTAACTCCACGATATTATTCACTGGCAGCTAATGTATTTTCATTATAATAATATTGAAGACACCCTACTGAAGTCATCTTAAAGTTCAGACGATGACATGAGTACCTACCCAAAGTAAAGATGATAGGTTGCGATTGTGACCTGTGTGTAAATGCTTAATCCGTTTATTATTTCGCTGATGTCCAAAGCTTACGTGGTGCGGGTGCAGATTTTAAAATGGATGACAACTTACACTTTGCTTTGTGCGGGCCGAGTGAATGACTATGCAATTTGCCGCGGCTCTTCGCTGTCATTTTGGTGCTTCTGCTCTGATGGATTCCTTTTAATGGATAATACGTTTTTTATTGTGCCAAATGTGCCCACTCTATCTCTTGATGCATTCGCTAGGGTTAGCGTCGTTGTAATTCTATTTTTCATTAAACGTATTATTTTGTTTGCCACAAACCTGTAAGGAACATTTTAATTACACATCGTAAATTAAATATTCTTGTATAGTTATTAAATCTTTCCTTCTTGTGATTGGCATAAGCTATTCGTTTAAGAAATACAAAGGTTCTCGAATGCAATTTTGCCTCTCATTGTTCTCTAGAGTTTAGACTCTTCTAGAGGGATCCTGTCATTTTGAAAATTATAAGGCATCGCCTTTAGAGCCCTTTAACAGAATATGGTAAGTGCGACAGGACAATGACCCCAACCCTTTAAATACAAACTGACGTACATGTAATGGCATTTTTAATAATATTTCTATTTACATGGAATTGTTTATTCCATGTCTAGCGTAAACAGAATACTCGTGCATGATACAACAGCTCCGGGCGACTGATGCTGTCCCAGGGGTGTTCAACTTTCGGCACACTCTTATTTATTAATTTTTCGCTTAGG
This sequence comes from Aricia agestis, assembly GCF_905147365.1. NCBI lineage: Eukaryota > Metazoa > Arthropoda > Insecta > Lepidoptera > Lycaenidae > Aricia > Aricia agestis. The sequence continues at coordinate 12,003,679 of NC_056406.1, forward strand.
GCTTCTAATTAAATGTTTGCTTTTAATTATTCTGCAACAGTTTTGTATATCCTTAGCCTTATAGATTAGTATTTACTGGTATATTTATATTACTTGAACAAAGATTGTACACAGAAAATGTTTTCCAAACTGAAGCATAATAAGAAGGATAAATTACACGGCATTGTTATTTTATAAAAATAATTTGGTAAGCCTTGGCTTACCAAATTTTGCTATGAACGCAAAAAAGAAACATAATTCAAACACGTCCGTGGCACGTGGATGATTTTTTTGCGAATATTGAATTTTGTTTACAAACTTCTATCAAAGATAGGGGATCCCTGCGTTATATTTAAACTCACTTGACCATTCGAATTTATGGCGTGTCGGCACCACAAGTTCGGTCTAAATTCCTGGACGTGGTCGGGCCATTGTGTCCGGCCCGGAATAACGCCGGACCGATCTCTATTCATACCTCTGTTGCACCTAGCTCGTGCCATCGTGTGCTAAAACTAAATGGAATAACAAATTTTGGATGTTTATTAATTAAATGAAATTGAATTCAAATATCTCCATTATCGCGGGGGTTATTTTTTTTTTCAAATAAAATATTTTATTGATAAAACAATAATATTTATAATATACTAGCTGTCCCGGCAAACGTTGTTTTGCCATATAAATTATATTTTGGTATGAAAAATAGATGTTGGCCGATTCTTAGACCTACTCAATATGCTCACAAAATTTCATGAGAATCGGTCAAGCCGTTTCGGAGGAGTGTGGCAACGAAAACTGTGACACGAGAATTTTATATATTAGATAAAACTATTTGTTACATCATATTTTAAATAATGTTGTTTTAGACTGGGCCTATTCTACATTCTTATTATGACCCTAAGGTTGGCTGGTAGAGATTGCCACAAGGCATTAAGCCCGCCTATGTAAATATTTGCATGAAGTGTTTAAATAAATAAATAAATATATTTTATTTGCAAAGTAACATTGATGATTTTAAATACTTATAGTTATTTTTTACAGAATATATTGTGTACAATTCAGAAGTTCCTTGAAATAAATATTTTGGATAGAATAGGACATAGGACATAATTTTATATTCCCTGGTATTAAAGTCGTTAATATCTATACGTATAATAAGTGTGTCTTAATAGACACTATAATATTAATATCACTTGTTATTAGCGCGGCAGAATGTATGGAGACCGGAAGAAACGTCATTAACAATGCACAAGGTATACGTAATCAAACTTGTTCCCCTCGGGGCTGCGACAGCTCTAATTGCCTATGAATTTTCTACACGTTATGAAATGTTGAGCAGCCCTGCTACCAAAAAATTGATTGTTGTAATTTTGCATGTGACTAGGTAGCTTAAATGAATTAATCTGTTTTGTTATTGTTAGATGTATTATAAAAAGTAACAACACAAAAAAATGCAATTGTGCTGCTAACGAAGCTTTTTCACTTTTATTACTTAAGAGGAGTCCACACCGCCCTTTTTTCCATACAAACGTTGTCCCCTGTTTCCTCCCTGGATAATGCTAGTAGAGTTATAATTTTTTTCCTGAATATCTACGGCCACTTATACAATGTCCCTATGTTTTCTTTTTTTTCATAATTTAATTATTAAATAAGATATGAACGTTCAAAAACCCAAAAAAATGGCCAGATTATCCGCTGTGTTCAAACGTCCAGAAAACAGATTTGGCTAAATTATACATAAAAAAGCAAAACATAGGAACACAGCTCAAGCCTTTTTTTAATATTTAATGAAAAAAGTACTTAAATCGGTTAAGTTTTGGAGAAGGAATCAGGGGACAACGAGTCGTTAATTTTCTGGATTTTCTGCAGTTGTCTCTATCGCGGTCTGCGGTATAGGCTTGAGGTAAGGGAGACAGCTATAGATATTACGCGTCCTTTTTCTTCATTTCTCTAGCCCCTGGTGTATCCTCTTAAAGAAAAGTATTAAATTATTTTTAATTTTTTTATGCGAAAACACAACCTCTCAAAAAACGGTTCATCCGTTGGTTGCAATACATAATACATAATACATAATATTATTATGTAAGTGTCGGGTTTTTGAGAGCAGTAAATACTGTCGCATTTATCGGACAGTAAAATTTACATGGAGCAGTCTGCGGCACTTATGACCACTTCGGGGGGAGGAAAGTGGATGCGTGCACGTTTATTAAAATTTCGCCTTCCGCGGGTACTCGTATGACGTATATTTATTATTTTGGTTAATTATATTTATCCGTCGGTATGATACGTTTTAATTTAATAAAACGTTTGCTGTGCGTTGAGTAGGACACAAATTGGTATTTTGTTGGTACTAACTACTAAATCCGTTAGGTTATGTGTAATTAGTTTTTATTATTCGTAGTTTGTAATATTATACGCAACGAACAGTTCTCTACAATAATGATTATTATTTTAATCCATTTTTCTGAATTTTCCTGATTTTATAAAACACTATTACAGATTTCGATTTGTTGCAGTTTCCGTATGATAAAGCTACAAAATTTATTCACATACAATGTCAAACAAATGTCATACACGCTCTATTTCTGATTGATTGAAACTCAAAAAGTCTGTCGTTTGACGTGTTTTGGATATACCTACCTATATATGAGAAAACAGATTTGGACTGGATCAAAGCTATATCTCTATATACACAATAGGATCTGGCCTCTGGGTTCTGTTTTCGCGGAAACCATGCTTTTCATGACAGTTTGGTTATATTTTCTCCTTTATAATAGATCTTAAACATTGCGTCATATTGTCACAACAAAGGAATAAAAAATGTAACTAAAGCCGGATCAAAGCCAGTCGGGATGTACACTGTACAGACTATACAGTATACAGTAACAAACGTCGCTAAACTAATCCGGGCACGTCATAAACAACAATCAGTTGATGAGTTTGAAACGTCGGCCGGCCGCGGTCGCACATGACTTGACTTGACGTGTATTTTATTTACTGTGGCATTGGACGTGTTAAAATTATGTATTGTTAGATTTATAATTGCCTGAAATCAGACTGTTAGTTGTACTGATGTTCTCACGACCAAAGTATAAAACTAGTTGAAAACGCATTTTAGAAAATATTTTATTGCCATTCTTAGAATAACGGTAGAATGTACAAAATACAACACTTCGATAGCAGCAGCAACAGTAAAGGTATTGGAAATATTATCGTATATTTATAATACTATGTAATGTGCCCGCAGATCATTTATCATGCGGCGACCGCACATTTTTAACTGACTTCCAAAAAGGAGGAGGTTATATTATGTTCGTATGTTTTTTTTTGTATGTTCAACAATCACTTCACCGTTAGTGCACCGATTTTCAAGATTTTTTCGCTATTGTATTGGGTATGAGCCGAATTTGGTACCATGTTCATAAAAGAGGCGACTTAATGATGGGGTCCTAAAGTAATCTAGGGAATTCCTCGAAATTTATACTAAAAAACCCATAATCTGGATGATATTGTGATTTTGATTCATCTGAAGTATTTCAATTTAAATGGATTTTTCCATTTTTTCTAATAAATAATAATAATAATAAACTATTTATTCAAACCATTAGTGAAACAAATCAGTTGACAATGGATACAAAGAAAGAGGAAAAAAACAGTTTGAAATGGCGGCCTTACTGCTGGAAGCAGTTTCTTCCAGGCAACCGTAAACTTAATTACTTAAATAAACAAAACAAATAACTGAAATTTAATTTCGATATAAAATGAAGTATTCTAAGTAAATTATAGCAAAAAGTTAGATTTTGCACCAAGATATACCATGGTTCGAAATAGATCTCCAGCCTCCTTATAGATATACGTTTGGGGGTTTCGACGTTGTTTTAAGAATTGAAGGCATACGCTAATGATACATTAGATTAATCATTATCATCGTCACTACCCTTACATCTTACAACGTCACATTATGACTCTATTATTAGTATTATTAGTGTTTTTTATAGTTCTTTACATCGAGACAGATGTCTTTGATCTAACACTGTTTGAGGACCGATTTCGAAAATTCTTTTGTTGTTGTATAGGGTATACCTAATCCCAATTTAGTACAATGATTACGGGATCTGATGATGGGATCTATGGCAATCGAGGAAAATTCTTGAAATTTATAAAAACACAATATTATGGTGATTAAGATGTTGTTTCTAGTATGTTACAAATAAGTGAAATTTCATGCGAAGATAACTGCAAGCATTTACCACAATTTCGCTCTATATAATGTAAATAGTTAACATTCGTAGTGGCTATTTACTCATAAAGTAACGTAATCGCCTCGCCTCAGAAGGGGACAGCGGTCGGCGAGCCGTAAGCGAGGCGTCGCCTAGCCGTAGCCCGTAGCCGAGTTGACGTACAGGCGCTATTGTAATACGTGCAATGTGCATATATGTTATGGCGGCTCTCGACATAGGCGAACGCGTTGGCCAACGCGTCTGCAGACGCGTTGGCAGTGCGCTTGCAACGGCGTTTGTGAGTAATCCACACATAGGAAGGTCGTTCAGTATGCTTTGGATCGCGCCAATGTGCGGACGGATTCAAAATGGATGTTGAGTCGCTAACAGCTGCAGCTGTATATTTATTCACAGCTTATAATTACTTTGTAAATGTGGACAAGAAAAAGTTTTAAAAGGGTATTCTCGAATTAAATAAGTAAAAGGCGAGAAAACGTAACAAACAAAGAAATAAACTCACTTTTACATATTTTATACCTAATATTAAAATAATTTAATTTTTTTATTACTTATTATTTATTATATATAAAAATTATTATCTACTTATTACTTATTATAATTATCATGATTAATAATTAATAATATATATTTATTATTTATTAAATATTTAATTTATTTTGTTCTTAGTATATTTTGTTGTTATAGCGACAACAGATATAGGTACATTATCTGCGAAAATTTCAGAAATCTAGCTAAGTATAGCGGTTCTTGAGATACAGCCTGGAGACAGACAGACGGACAGACAGATGGACAGACAGACAGACGGACAGACAGAAATGCAGACAGACGTTGAAGTCTTAGTAATAGGGTCCCGTTTTTACCCGTTGGGTACGGAACCCTAAAAACATCGTGAGGAAAATAGAATGTCCAATAACCTTATTTTTTTTTTTGCAACTTTTGATACGATTTTTGGTTCCACAGGCAGTTTTTACTCTGATAGGGTCTATACAGACGGACCGCATTTCAACTGCAATCCAACCGCAAATTGCAGTTCAAGTGCAGTTTGAATGCAGTTGACATGACTGCAATAAAACTGCAAACCAAATGCGCAGTAGGATTGCAGTTCAGTTGCAGTTGGCGTGCAGTCGTGTGAACCGCATACCGACTGCATCCAAACTGCACTGCTACTGATTCCATGCGCGGGAGAGTGGAGCGTGCGGGTGGGTGGGATAGTGCATTTTGGATGCAGTCGGTATGAAGTTCACACGACTGCAGTCAACTGCAATCCGACTGCGCGTTCGGTTTGCAGTTCTATTGCAGTCGTGTCAACTGCATTCAAACTGCACTTCAACTGCAATTTGCGGTTGGATTGCAGTTGAAATGCGGTCCGTCTGTATAGACCCATAGGGCCCAATAAATTTAAATGTTTTCTCGATACTCATATTGTTCGCCATTTCGTCAAGTTAGATGTTAATTCGCCACAAGAAGGAAACGTGCACTCTTCATCGCCGCTCCGGGCGAACTGATCGCGCGGCCTATGTGTGGATGGAGCGCGAAGCTTGCGACAAATGTCCTTTGATCTTTTGCCGGCATTTCCGACCCGCGCGGCAAGCTCGCAGACGCGTCGGCCAACGTCTAAATACCTACGGCCAACGCGCGAACGCCCGTTCTACACATTGGGCCAACGCGTCTGCAGACGCGTTGGCCAACGCGTTCGCCTATGTCGAGAGCCGCCATTAGGTTGACACCTGGTTGACGCCTGGTTGACGCCTGGTTGACGCCTGGTTGACGGCGAGTCAATAGATGGCATTTAAAAAAAAAATTGAATATATAATAAATATATGTGTACACTGTACAGGTTTTTTTAACATCAGAAATAATTCCGTTCCATTCGGGTGTCCCTTGACACTTGTCAAGTTTTTTTTTTTTTTTAACAAAAAAATATTTTAACCGACTTCCATGATATATATATATATATATATATATATATATATATATATATATATATATATATATATATATATATATATATATATATATATATATATATATATATATATATATATATATATATATATATATATATATATATATATATATATCTATGGACCACGTCAGTCTGGCCCCGTGCTAAGTACCTGAAGGACTTGTGTTACAGGTACCAGACAACGGATATATATTTAATACTTTTTATACTATACATATATTTAAGATTTTTATTATATGATACACATATTTAATACACATCCATGACCCAGGAACTTTGAAAAACTTTTTGTTCCGTCGGCGGGATTCGAACCCGCGACCCCCGGCTTGAGCTACCAACGCGCTCACCACTGAGCCACAGAGGTCGTCAAACGTTCAAAAAATGATAAAAACAATATTCTTAAAAATATGATCTAACAAGTAACAATTCTTATTCTTCATTAGTGCCTTTTTCGAAATTCAAATAAACATTCTTTTGAAGTTAGTACCGGCTAAGTTCTGTGTAAAGTATCTCAGCTCTTTGCTGGTACCGACTTCAAACGAATGAAACTTGAGTAGGTACAGAATTGGTTGATATTAAGTCGAATTTCGAAACAGGCACTAATGAAGAATAAGAATTATTTCATACTTTTCCATATCAATACTATGTTCTTTCCCAAGCACGAAGTATCTTCAAGCCCTTCAAAATCGCTCGAGTGTCGAGCGGTAGAATTTACCCTAAAACTCTACAATAATCCTGCATTACATTTAAGCTCTGGAATAAGCAGTAATTTAGCGGCCCCCGTGGAGCAGAAGGTGTGCAATTCCATATAAATAAACTATTCAGGAAACGTAACATCACTTTGAAATTCAAATTAAATGCACACATACTAATGATATATCGTTTCCGAGAATTCCGCATAATTTCGCATAAGGGATTCGCATACTATTAGAAGATGAACAGACTGAACAAACGTTGATGGAGCATTAACGAACCCTGTTCAAACACGGTGCGTATTTGCCGGAATTAACGCTTGTGCTATGACAGCCAATTAGTACCTACTAGGCTACTACTAAAGTGTTAAAACTGCAACACTTTAAATTGGTTCGCGTAGAGTTACGTTGAGAATGTAGAGTTTGCAGTTTTGATTCTCTTTCAGGTAGGAGCGAAGAATAAAGCTCCACAAGGCTTTAAATGAACGTGGCGAAAAAAGGAACTAATGCTGCCATCATACAATCATCATTTTTGACAGTTCTCCTTTACCAGCAGCGCTCCCACCCACGTTCATATAAAGCCTTGTCGCACTGAACTCGTTCAAACACGGCGCGGGCGGTACGCATATTTTGCCGGAATTAACGCTTGTGCTATGACAGCCAATTAATACTACCGTACTTTGAAGTGTTAAAACTGCAACACTTCAAATTGGTTCGAGAAGGGCTAAATTGAATTTAGAGTTTGGACTCTTGACTCTCCTTTTAACCGACTTCTAGTGATCTCGGGTTCGACGGTCGACCGAAAGACTTTTGGCTGACGCCGAAATTGAGTAATTGGTTATTGTTGCTAGAAATCGCTTATGACTGAAAACAAGGGTTCAAAATCCCTAGTTCAGGTAAAAATTGAAATTGTCAAATTGGAATGATCCAAATTGAATTGATTTTTATAATGAATTGAATTTAATATTAAATTTTTCCGTAAATTGTAAAACTAATAGATAATATTTGGATATAGGGACTTTTCAGGTAGCAGTTATTTTGCTTTCGACGTTTGTTTTCATAGTAGTAGCTCTAATACCATTTGTGATTAATTTGTGGAATTTCAGGAATAAAATGGAGGGAAAAAGAGCAGATTTCACTAACCTCAGTTTGGTTCTTCTTTCTGCTGAAGAAGGCTTCGGATTCGGCGATGATTATGGCTGAAGCTCGCCAAAGCCTTCTGAAGGACACAGTTTATAAAATATGTTTCAAATAAGTAAGCCTCAATTTAGATTTTCCTGCGTGGGTGTAAAAAATATCGAGAAATGACTTTTCTCAAAGATGTAAAATAAAATACTGTCAATAGAGATCACGAAATAAAATGTAGGTTCGATTAATTCCAGACGAGGCGTTCATTTGTAAAAATTGTGAAATATGTACCATTAAAGATTACTACAAAACTTTCACAAGAAACGAGAAAATATATTGCCATCGCAGAAGTCCTTATCACAATGAGTTATGGCTCAAAGTTGTGTACTTGAGCTGTAACGGCAGCCAATTTCACACACTCCTGCAACTGAGTGCCAAGTTTACGATCGAGGTTCAAAATCGATTGTAAACGTGTGGAGTTTACTAATACCCGAGCGTAAATTTAATGTGCCCGTAATGATTTCTCGCGCGTAATAAAACTAGAATAAATAACTTCTTTATTTTTTATGAGCGCGACGTGATCTAATTTGCAAATTATTAATATTTCGCGATACAGTTTATTGAACGCTTAAAATTCTGAGCATTGTCTCTCGTCTATTTAATATTTCAGTCTTATTTTTTGTATAATTGTTACGTTACGAGTACATTACTATATTTTTTATGAACTTCTGTTTCCATAAAAATACCTACATTGTTTTAAAATATGGCGCATAGCTCGTTCTGTCGCAACCGGAATCAATTATTATGATCCATTATTGACAACCAGACAATTAAATACCATCGATGGGAAAATTGATGAAATTACGAATAACTAGTAACTACCTATTAAGCCGTCAATCGTGCTAAAGGCCGACTAAGCAACACTGAGTAGTGAGTATATTATCTGTATTGTTTGTGAATGTCATTTGATCGCGTCAAAGCCAGCACGGCGACATCCCAACACATTAGCGCCGCCAACTTGCCGCCAAACTGTAAAACACACAATTTTAAATCTTACCCCCCGTATACAGGGTGCTTCGGCTCGGCGGGACCCGCAAAATGTGTGTGTTTACATACTAGTGGAAGTTTGCAATGCAGATTGGTCAGTTCAGTGAAAATGCAAATAAACATACCCCATTGTAGTGTTTCGGATGAAATATTCTCTAACGTTTTTGCTACGTTTGTCATAAAATAGTGTTTTATGCCCGCCTTTTAAGAGTTTAAATTCTTTGGCGTATCCCGCCTAAACCGGCATTCCAGCGTAATATTAAAATTGTGACCCCGCGAAACTTTTCTATTTTGAAATAAACCGAACTATACAGGCTGATAAAATAATGAACGTGTACCGAACACGTTTTTTTAATCCCCTTTGTAGCCCCCGAAATTCAAACACCGAGTCCGCCGGGACAAAATCCCAAACATGAATATTTTCGATATCCCTATGCAGTTAAATCAATTTTGTCTCTGCTGAACTAGAAAACTAAATGAAAAAGCGCGTTTAATTTCACTTGAAGCGCGGTAAAAAAAACATAAACAATTGAGAATCAATCACACTCTGCGCCACAGGGCTACCACTTCGCATCGGGGGACTGACTAGTTTTTATTTATTTGTAGTTACCTGCGTATTTTTTATTTTGGATAACTTACCTAACGCGTCGTGAATCGTGATCACAAAATGTAGTCCTTTTACAACACTACTAAATTAATAAAGGTAAGCACTAAAAATTAGCTTATGTTTCAAAATATTATGAATTCGTTATTTTAGCAACTCTAGAAAATGCTATTAAGAGACATACATAAATTACAAAAAATAAATAAAAGTTATATGTAGTCTATTTTTTATTAGATAATTTTTTGATATACCCATCAGATTTTATGTTATCTTTGCTTACTTAATTAACTCTATTTTTGATAATTGTGACATATTAAAATATTTATTAGGGCAAACCCCTCGAATAATTTTTCTAACAGTAATTAGTAGTACCAAATTCCAGAGCAATAATTTATTCCTGCGGCACGGAACGACACACGCTGTACATGCGATATTGTTTCAACGAAACATTCCGACGCTAATTAAGGTTGTTAGCTTTTAGTATTTTACATAGTTTGCCTGCGCTTTGTGTTCCGTAATTGCATTTTTTCGCACCTACACAGCCCTAGCGCGGACCATAAAAATATACGCACGGATTTCGATTGTAAGCGGCTGTATCGCTTATGTAATAAGTGAGTTTGCATTGCAGATTGCACTCAGCGGAATGCAAATATGCTTGTATATAGCGTGCATTGTACAACGAGGGACAAAAAGCAGCCGGCCGAGCCAAATTGAATTTTCATAGATACGCCTGTGAATTCAGCAAGCGTGTATGGGCTTTATGCCTTTATAATGCATTTGTGTTTAGCTGCATTAAGCTGTTAACATTTTCGTACGAATAATTTAATAGATCGGCTACGCTAAGCAAGAGGTTGCTACGCCACGATTTTGGAAGTTAACACTGTGATGTGTGGTGTGGTGTGGTAAAGGTATATTTTACGAGTACCAATCAGTTGGAAGTAGTACAAGTACCACTTGGGGGCAAGTAATTGTACAGCGATTGTTCCTGAAAACAACTCTTTCAAGGCTTCCTGACTCCTGGTAAAATAGTGAGAGTAAATTAGAACACAGAATGACAGAATGACAAGTTAGAACAGATAAATAACATGGTCATAAAAGTTTTCAGGTAACCTACGAATACTCGTAATAAAAACTAATGAGTAACTGTGTCCAAAAATTTGTTTCGAATTCCGATTTTACAAAATGTGACCCGAACCGAACCCGACATGCATACTTTATGCGAAAAAAGACCCGAATATAAATATACAAGAATTTTGTGTAATTATAGAAGTGACAATCATTGTCAACGGCTTTATTTTGTCAATTTTTAAATTTAGTTTTTCGTAGCTATTGCCATATTATTTTAGTGTGCGAAAAGAACCTTGACAACCAAATTCAAAACGATTGAAGTATGGGAGTTACGTTTCCTTAGTTTTTATTATTCGTAGGCCGTAGCAGGTAACGCAAGTTGTAACACTGTCAGGTGGGATGTATCATGTAACGCAGGCGAGCGGGGTGTAACGCAGGCAGGCGAGGCGGCAGGCGAGCGGGGTGTAACGCAGGCGCTAGGGCACGTAACGCAATCATCTGCTTTAATGACGTCGTTAACTTGCGTGCTTGTGAGCACCTAACGTGTTGATTAACGCTTCAAGTGGAGATTGTGGCATCTGCGAATCCTTGGTCTTGATGTCACTATAAGTCGTACATACATACATAAGCTTAGGTGCATATTTAAATTAAACTCCATTTAATATTAAATTCCATTAAAATTATCTTGCTAAAAGTAGCAAATATAAAATTTTCTTTAGTCCAAGCACAACGTGAAAATAGTTCCTAAAATGTTAGTCCTGTTTCAGCCTAGAAAGCATAGCAGCTTGTAGGACATAGACGAAAAATGTGTTTTGGATTTGTTGTCTGTAAAGAAAAAATTCATAGGCTGTGTTAACTTATAAATATTTTTACGAAACAGAAACGGAGTCTGTAGGCTACGGGAGGAGGAATAATAAAATTCTGGATGTACGAGTAAAGTCACTGTATATTAACGGAAGACCACAAATATGTACACTTTAGAAAAACTAAAATAGACTGCCCAAAATCCGCCGACAATTCTCTTTTATATCATAACACGAAAAAACAGTTGAATTCCGAGGCGTCGCTTCGCCATAGACAAAACATAACTTAGTTTCTTTTTTACATTTCTTAAAGGTGCAGTACGGTGGAGGTCGCGTCGCCAACATTCCCCACCCCAGTGCTGGAACAGCACTCCTAGCCCATAGGTACACATGCGACGCGGGCCGCAGAGCGTCTTAAAATTCCAGCCCTAGTGCGAATGTCCACCACTCTGACGCGCTCATCTTTCCCTGGTATGACCGCCTCTACTGTTCCCCGCAACCAACAGTTTCGCGGAGAATTCGGGTCCACGATAAAAACAAAGTCCCCTACTTTCAGAGGTGTCTCTTCCTGGGTCCATTTGCTCCTAGGGATCAGCTGCGGCAGCATCTCCTTTACCCAGCGAGACCAAAACATATCGGCAAGGCGTTGCGCTATACGCCATTGCTTACGTAAAAATAAATCGGAGTCGTCGAACTCCCCTAACACCGGTAAATTTGACGACGAACCTAAAAGAAAATGATTAGGCGTGAGGGCCTCCTCCGACCCTGGCTCCACGCTCACATGCGTTAACGGACGACCGTTCACTATCTGTTCGACCTCAGCCATCAGTGTGAGTAGAACTTCCTCACGGGGGGTGCGCTCATTTAATACGACTTTAAGTGAACTTTTGACAGTTCGAATGAGGCGCTCCCATGCCCCACCCCAATGCGGACTGGAGGGAGGTATAAAGGTCCAGGTTGTGCCGTAATTAATCGCGGTCGACTGTAATGTGTTGGGACTTAAATTTTGAATAGATTTACGAATTTCGGTATCGGCGCCTCGCAAATTCGTACCGTTATCAGAATACAAGTGTAGCGGCCATCCTCGTCTAGCCGCCATCCTACGGAGAGCCATTATCAAAGAGTCCGTTGTTAAAGACGATACGATTTCAATATGAATGGCTCTGACAGTTAAACAAGTAAATAATACGCCGTATCGCTTTTCCCTTCTTCTACCGATTGCAATTTCGATAGGACCGAATAAATCGAGCCCGCAGTAACTAAACGGTCTTTGGTGATGCGCCAAGCGTGCCTCCGGAAGGTCACCCATCCTAGGTGGTTTGGGTTGCGCTTTCCTAATCCTACAAAGCATACATTCGATAGCTACACGCCTTACGGTCGGCCTAATATGCAGAATCCAATATTTCTGCTTCAAATCGTTGACTACTGTCTCATGGTTACCATGGGCAGCGCGAACATGAAAATGTTTGACAATAAGGCGCGCGACGTGGTGCCTGCCGTCGAGTATGACGGGATGTTTCACACTAACCGGGACGTCGCGTGCCGCGTCGATGCGGCCACCGGCGCGCAGGATTCCATGCTCGTCGAGAAACGGAGACAAGGTAAGTAACCTACTTTTCTTATTTACATAATTATTATTTTTCAGACTATTTACATCTTCGGGAAAACTCTGTAACTGCGCATATTTAACTAACAGCTGTTCAGCCTTAGACATTAAGTCACCGTCGATAGTACCGGTAAGCTTCTTACATTTAATATCTACAAACGAAAAAACTATACAAGTAGACCTAAGTAACCGTATCCACGATGAGAAACGCAGCGGATCGGGCACAGCAGGTAGATTGTTTTCGACTATGTGGACTGTATTTACAAACTCTAGATCTACCTTATTGACCCTCGGTACCAAGAAATCTGCTGGCCATAACGACTCATCGCTATACAAAAAATTCGGGCCACGGAACCACTCGCTATCGACGTTAAAAACGGAAAAATCACAAGAATCTCTTGTGGCCAGATCTGCGACATTTAATTTGGTGGGTACATACCTCCACTCGTTAATACTAGTTAGTTCATCTATCTCCCCTAGACGATGTGCAATAAAAGCTTTATAACAGCGCGCGTCGTTCCGAATCCAATGTAGAACCGTACTAGAATCACACCAAAAATATCTATTTACAGGTTTCATAGTGTGCTCCTTTCCTATAGTGTCGGCGAGCCGAGCCGCGAGAAGCGCAGCTTGTAGTTCCAAGCGTGGCACCGACGTAAGTTTTAAGGGAGCCACTCGACACTTACTGGCAATAAACGCAACGCGAATATTATTATTAGACATCCAGCGCCAGTAAGCGACAGCACACATAGCCTTAGTAGACGCGTCGCAAAATAAATGCAATTCTAAATTATTGTAACCGCCCGAAACATAAGTACACGCGTCAGCTGTTCGTGTCCTTGACCCGGGCGACAGCGGTCGACACACAGGAGCGCGCGCGGGCGCACGCGGGGAAGCGAGGGGCGCGCGGGGAGACGGGGGGCACTCGCTATTCGGTGCATCGCGTACATTCCTAAGACTGTTTACATTTTCAAAATAACGCGGCAAACGTATCGTTTCGACGCGTTTTAAAATTTGCAACCACTCGTTCCACTTATTATTAATTAATTGTGGAATATCCTCATCCCATTGAATATTACTTCGCCACGTATCTTGGAGTAATATTTTACCTTTTATTGTAAAAGTCGACAAAAAACCGTATACATCAAAAATTGACATAACAACGCGTAACATTTCGCGTTTTGTAGGAGTTTTAATCCCGTTTATAATATCCACCGGAATACGTTTAAAAGAAACATCGAAACCTAAACTATCCTCCTTCGGGTGCCATATTAAGCCTAAAGTTCGTTCACCTTCGTCCATATGATCCAGATTGAACTTTACCGCGGACGCACCGAGCGACTCGGTCGGTAGGCTGTCTAGTACCGCGGCGCTATTACTAGTCCAGTTCCTAATTTCAAAACCACCTTGACTATGAACATCGATTATGTTTTTGGCGAGTTTAATCGCCGTGTCCTCGTCTTCTACGCTATCTATGTAGTCGTCTGCGTAATGTTGTTTACATATCGCGTAAACGACGTCCGGCATGGTAGACTGAAATCTTATTGCGTTTGTATTTTTAATAAATTGAGCTATAAATGGTGAACAATTCGCGCCGAAAATCAAGGACGTCATGACAAAAGTTTTTATACATTTAGTTACGGGATCTCGCCATATAAACCGTAGCGCGTCTTGATCTTCGCGTATAATTTTTATTCTAAGAAACTGATCTTTAATATCAGCTGACATGGCAACTTTCTTTTCCCTAAACCGTAACATAATACCGAATAACGACATAAGGAGGTCCGGCCCCTGTAGTAGGTAGTCATTGAGACAAACACCGTGACTTTTAGCGGCTGCATCGAACACTAAGCGCAGCTTCTTTTTATTAGGGTTGTCGACCCCAAAATGTGGTAGGTACCACGTCCGTCGCGCCGGCCTATCCGTCGGCAATTCCTGTGCGAAATCGTTATCCAGCAGGTGCTGAATCCTATCAGTATACCTAGCAGCGAATTCAGCGTTATTATTCATTTTCTTTTCGACATTAACTAATCTATTTACAGCGTGCGGAAGCGACTCCGGCATCCTACTATGTACATTTTTCCACGGCAGCCCTACGTACCACCTCCCGTCTATGAGCGTGGCCGTCTGCTCCAGGTGGGCGACTGCACGGGCGTCCTCGGCGTTCTCTCGCGGCTTAGTACCGATTCCCATTGACTCTAAAGTGAAAGAACGACGGACGTCTTCCTGGATCTCGCGCAAGGTAAGTTCGGCAGCCGAGGGGACGGCAAGGTCATCGCAGATGAGCAGCGCTGAGTGGGGCACGCGAGGTAAGTTGGACACAAAACCATGAATACACCAACCTAGTGGGGTCAGTGTCGCGTAAGGCTCGTTAGGTCTGCCCCTAATAATTTTAAGCGGCAACAACAAATGATAATTATCCTGACCTATCAAAATATCAGGTTTACACATTCCGGTAGCAAAATTATTATTAACTTGACTTAAATGTTTATATTTACAGAAATCTACAGACGTTAAGTTTTGCACCGGTAACTTTAACTCATCTATGCTGCGCGCGGTAAATTCGAACTTCTGTCCATCTGCGTTCGAAATACACGACCGTACCACCGTACTGTTACATTCTAGCGCGGTGTTACTCCACGCGCCACATACACGTAATGTTTGTTTATCTCCACATAAACCTAACCTATTTGTCAATTCACTACTTATTAATGATACACTAGAGCCATCGTCTAACATGGCTATACAACTTATTGCACCATTAGGGCCGTGAATATTTACACGGACGACTTTTAACAGACATTGCGATGTACTGCAGGTATTTACATTGGACACATTTTGCTCCTGCGACGTACTGCTTGTATTTACACTATGTACACTTTGTTCAGATCTACAGGTGTTTATATTTTCGACATCTTGTACCTGAGACCCTACATTAGACAACTGTGCAGTACTTACATTATGCTGCGGTGAAGTGAAGTGCAACAACCTGTGGTGCGACTGGTTGCAGCCATCGACGTCACACGCTGCTGCTGGGCAGGTCTCCCGGTTGTGGCGGCCGTTCAGACACTTGTAGCACAAACCTTGACGTTTCACAAATTCCCACCTGTATTTGCGCAGCGACTTACAAAACTTTTTACACTCCGTTAACCCTTCAGTAAGTGCCAAAATCTTTGCAAAAATGTAGGGTACGTGGTTTGCAAAAAAAAAATGGCACCCGGCCTACCCTCTTTGTACAAATAATGTAATAACCTTACATCTAATCCATATTTTATGTTTGTGTGAAAAATATTATAATATATGTTAAATTTTCTATCTATTAAGCCATCATAATATAGTATTTAGTCAGATGTGATATTTGTCTCATCACTGTAAACTTTGAAATCTATGTTTCTAACTATTTCGCAACAAATATATTAATACATTATTATAATCTCAATAACACAGAGCTATACAAACTGTTTATGTAAACAATTCTTTGAAATAACTTAACTTGTTATCAATAAACAGATAAGAGATAAGAGTAATAAAAACCGGTTTTGGTATTATACACAAGCAAACTTCGTCCTTAGTGCAATACAAATAAAGTTCAAAATGGCCGCGGCCGGCAAAAAGCCGTTATGAATAGGTAATTTTTATCTTGATTATTTTACTAAAACGATACTATTATATACTATTACTAGGATCTAAATCGTTTTGTACACGATAATATACGCTTTTAACGTCAATTATTTACAAAAATATTAAACAAATCGCGTTCAAATCACATAAATAACAACCAAATTTTCTCGTGTAAACTAGAAGTTATTACGATGTAAGTATTTCTTTCAAATGATTATCTAAAACTATTTATAAATTATAATTAATAAATTAAACTATTTTACTACTTACATTCGTTAAATCCATCAATAATATCAAACAAACAACACAACATGGCAGAACACACACGAAAAATTCACGATTTTCAAATGACTGACAAATATTCGTCGACCACAGATTGTATAATATTTTGCATTCAGAATGTGGCAAATTTATCGTAGATCATAACTAACCAAACTTCTTCATACAAAAGTAGTCTCTAAATCAACGAAATACGTAATTCAATCGAACGAAAGAGCGCGGCCACATCCGGCCGCTTGGGTGTAGACGGAATGGCTGCAGTATAATCTGTGGCGGCCGGATCCGGCCGCTTGGGGATTAAAAGGTTAAACTATGTACACCTATATTACAATATTTACACTTAGACCTACTATTATTACCTACTTTGCTGTGTACAAACATCACGTTTTTAGAGTCATTAGACACACACTTACGGTTCTTAAAATAGTCATTTGACACACAGAGGGACACTGAGGTTTTGGACACCTTGAGAGCCTCTTCACTGAGGAAATTAGAGAGAATTTCGAGTCGACACACGGAACTATTTACACTTATTATGGGATAACTGTAGTCACTCCACTTGGACAATAGTATGGGGGGCAATTTAGACAACACTAGGGACATTATGTTCACTCCGCGTAGGTACTCCTCCTGGGACAGACACCTGACTGCAGCCACATAGTTCTTCACCTTGATGGAGAAGCTGACGATGTCTCGGTGGTACTCCGGGCCCACGGGGTGCAGCTTCCGTATCTCGTTGAGTATCCTAGGCAGGATGACATCCGGCTGGCCGAAACGCAGCTCCAGCGTTGACATGACGGCCTCGGGGTCGGCGGCGCTGATGAGGAGGGCGGTGACGGACTCTCGGGCCGCTCCTCTGAGACACTTTCGCAGGCGCCACATGTTCTCCTTGGCGGTAAACTGGCAGACCTCCGTCGACTCCTCGTACGCCTGTTTAAAGGCGAGCCACTCCATCGGGTCGCCGAAGTATGCAGGTAGCTCCTTCGGGGTACACAATCGGCTGACCATTCCCGCGTTCGCGGAATTAGTAGTAGCGGCCACAGCTACTTCCTTTAGCGCTTCTGCTAACTTACTGAAGCCCGATTGTGTATTCGCATCGATTGGCGACAAACGCGCGACTTCGATCGGCTCGGCGCGGGCGGCGGCGGCGGCCGGCCCGCTCCGCGCATGCGCGGTGGACAAGATGGCGTCGTCGACGCTTCGATGAAAATAATTATTTTTACTATTTACACAATTATTTACAATATCGACATTTTGTTCGCCGTTTTCTAGCCATTCTTCGACTTTGTTTGATAGCGACGAGCATTCTGAGCTTGCACTTCTGTGTGAATATTGCTCTTCAAGTGCGGCAATTTTCGCCGCCATTTTTCGTTCTACGACTTCTTGTTGGAATTTGGCTAATTTTTCTGCGGCTTTCCGTTCGGCTTCCAGTTGCGCCTTCGCTAGGGCTTCTGAAGCCTCAGCTGCCTCCAGCTCGATGAGCTTCTTTTGGGCCTCGAACTCGAGATTTCTGGACATTTTGGACGACTTGCTGTGAGTCTTCCGTTCGGACTTTATGGATCCACGGCAGACAGGCTCCGACCTGTGACTGTTGCCCCGGTCCCCGGTAGTTCGTACATCCCCATAAGGTTCCTCCCGTGCCGACTGACTCTGCAACATCCTCTGCCTCGCGCCACGAGTAAGTACCATATCGTGTGGCGCAGGATTGGACATCGCGTGCTGGTTACCGACGAAGAAAATAGACGATCCGGCTCGAAGGACCAGCCTTTGTAGGCTACGGGAGGAGGAATAATAAAATTCTGGATGTACGAGTAAAGTCACTGTATATTAACGGAAGACCACAAATATGTACACTTTAGAAAAACTAAAATAGACTGCCCAAAATCCGCCGACAATTCTCTTTTATATCATAACACGAAAAAACAGTTGAATTCCGAGGCGTCGCTTCGCCATAGACAAAACATAACTTAGTTTCTTTTTTACATTTCTTAAAGGTGCAGTACGGTGGAGGTCGCGTCGCCAACAGAGTCGATTTTCCGACGAATTTTCCTAAAAGGTTTTTACTACCCGGGATAGTCGCTTAGTTTTTTCAGTTTTATTTAACTGTTTTTTACCAGGTATTTATTAATATATCAACTAGAAGACTTTTTAATTTGACGTGTAGATAATCGTATTTACACGTCAAATTAAAAAGTTTCTTTTTCTTCCTCTGTATCAACTTAAGAACAAATTATAACTATAGTGGGGAAGGGGAAGGTGCTAATTGTGTAGTCACTCGCTCGAGCGTCATAGATACCTAGTAGGTTTTTTTTACATTAGGTAAACAAAAACAAAAATAATGACTATAGCTAATAACCCTCAAAATACAATAATTAAAGTGGACAACACCTTGCTGACGAGAGTGGATAAGTACTTGGGTTCCTGGGTAACAGAAAGTTGGGAATCAGAGACTGAGATCCGTGCCGTATAGAGATAGCGAGGGCAACATTCATGAAAATAAACAAAATACTCGCAAGCCGCTCTCTCTCTGTTGAGTTACGAATCAGGGTGCTCAAGTGCTATGTTTGGCCGCAAGTTCCGGTTGTGAAGCTTGAACTATGAAAGAAGACCTAAGAAAGAAATTGGAAGCATTTGAGATGTGGACTTACCGGCGAATGCTGCAGATAAAATGGACGGACAAAGTTACAAACGCAGAAGTACTCAAACGTATGCGTAAAAAGGTGGAACTTGTTCTTACCATCAAGCAAAGGAAAGTCGCGTATCTGGGCCGTATCTTCAGGAAAAAACAGTAGGTACAAGCTTCTTCAAACCATAATGATGGGAAAGATTGCCGGGAAACGAAAACCAGGGAGACGCAAAACATATTGGCTGAGGAATATCCGAGAATGGACAGGGATAAAGTCTGTTGAAGAACTTTTCAGACTCGCTTTGGACAAGGATAAGTTTCGGAGCATGACTGCCAACCTTCAGTAATTGGAGAGGCACTGGAAGAAGAAGATAAAAAATAATAAGAGCGTTTTTTATTTTAGCGGTGGGTTCAGAAAATGCAGCCATTTTAAAGTTTTGAAAAAGAAAATATATTCAGAAAATTGCTTATTTAGGTATATATTAAAGATATTTTAGACAACAAGGACTAAATCATTTAGTATAGTGCAAAATAAAATATTTGCGAAGCTTAGTTAGGAAAATGTAAAGCTTTATTTTTTATATTTTAAAATATCCCTACAAGCTTACCTAACCTTTGAATCGTCAGTGCTTTATATGGAAGCTTCTTTTGGGTATACTAAACATCCCCTATCTTAATCTGACAGATCCGATGACATTTCAATATATAAACAAAAAAATTAACCCGCCATGTGAGAAATCTGATTTCTATACCATAACTAGACACATGTCGGAAGCCTCTACAAGCTTAATCACGGTCGAGCTTGTCCCGAAATCCTCTCTTCCCCTCCCCAACTATACCTTATAACGTTCGTCGTTCTTCTAATATGTAATATTCATTACAAAGCGCAGGTACGATGTTACACATAATAAGCGACACTAAAAGGGGTCGCGTTTTCTACCAACTAGTGAGCTCCATCAGGGCTCGCCCGCTATTATGATGCAAATGTTAATTGTAATTTGTAACAGACATGTCAAATGTCTGTTTGTGAGAGCGCGTTGTTTCACGCAACTATTTTACCTGAAATTGGCTACTAAGGCCTGTCCAGCTGAGGCTTTTTACACGCGAAGTTTATACGCGCGTTTCAATTTCTATTGCATCCAGATACCGCGTCTTTACCCTACAAACATGGACTCGAAGTTGTCACGCTCCAATCAAATACGTCCATTAGCCACGGACTCGCACGTAGTACTGGATGCTGCAATGGCACCCAAGTACTCGCGCGTCGCTCGCGCGTTTAACGGGCGAGTCGAGAGCCCCGCTCATTGCATGCGTTTTACACGCGAGTAAGGAAACGCGCGTAGGCATCTGGACGGGATATATGTAGCTCTAGTATCTCGAGTACGCGCGTAAAACGCCTCATCTGCACAGGCTCTAAGGGTTACATTCCATGCTTAAATTTTAACTTTGTGGGTGCCTGACATTGTCCTGTGTTGCTCCTGTACTTACAAGAAGTATATAGTAGACATAATTATATACTACTTAGTGAGCTCAGTAGCTTTTTTCCGTGGATTTTCTTGTTAAGATATACCTACAACTATTTTACGCAGAAAAGTCCGCGATTTTCGATTCCGATCTTAATAATATTAAGATCGGAATCGAAACCCTCATAATTGAGAAGAAGAGAAATATATTATATTCCTCTTCTTCTCGATTATGAGGGATATCCTTAGGGGTGAAAAAATGAAAAAAATATTAGGTAATGCTTTCATCCTGAACATTTTCTATTGTTTTTTCTATTGTTAAGGAAACTAGATAATTATTATATAGTCAACTAAAATACGAGCATATTAAATACGACTTAAGCTTTAAGTAAAAATTAATGTACTTTAACCTCATTTCTTTTTAAAACTTTATGTTCGCATCGTAGTAGCATAAACTTTAATTGGCTTCTGTCAAAAAAAGAACCCGCATGATCCAAAAGAAGAGATCAGAGGTCAAGTCCTGCTCATAGGCGCACCCTCCAGTCCAAGGGGTGGTAGAATTATTACCGGCGTAATAACGCGCTATATCTCGCACACGTCCGGTAATATGCCGTAATATTCGGTAATATTTTAAGGCGACACTTGCGACCGGTGGAATGGGCAATAATCAGATACCTAACAGATGCCTGCTTGAGAATGTTCAAAGACTAACATATTGAGAAGTTTCACTTTCATACCTACATAGGAAATTATCAATTTGTTTTGATACACCCTGTATTTCAAGGGTATGTGTCCCATTTTATATGGAATTCACTGTAAAAATAGCAGCGCGGAAAGAGCCACTTTTGATTTATGTTCCTATAAGAAATGCTTGAGGCATTTCTTATAGAAAATATTATGAACTTTCGTATACAGTTCTTTAATTTATTCGTGAAAAGTGCCTATTACTAAAATGTTTTTGAAAATAATACCTTGTAAGAATTTGGAAAATATATTTTGATAAAACTGATAAATGTATTTTTTTAGTTCTGATCGCTATGATATTTGACATTCAAACCTGATATCCCAAAAGGACAGGGAAGGGTAGGTGTCAAATCCCGCCTGTAGCTATTCGGGGATTTTCTTTTTTTTAAACGCCATAGCCGTTATAGCGGGCGATAGTCCTGCTTCCCTTGTTTGAAATAACTGCCCCGGGCCCCTTGCTCAATCCGGACCCATATAATATAGCCGTATTAAGTCTCACTCAGCGAGTCCCTACAGTCACATTTAGGTTCATCAGCACCGCATTGACCGCACACGGGCCACTGTATCGACTATCGACTCTTTAAAGGGTCACAGTGTAGGTATTAACACAATTTTGTCCCAATGTGTATCTATCCTTGCTCCTTAGTCTGTGCCGCCTGGGCAGCTCTTGAGCACATGACAGATGGGTCGCGGGTGCGGTTGAGTTGCGTGACAAATGCGGCCGCAAGCGAATGGCCGCCTCTGCCGAATTATGTGATGGGCATATCCGCATTGCTGGTTGATACCTGAGTGTCACTATGGCAACCTATGGCCTAGCCAGCATTCCTAGTTCGGTTATTAAATACGGTTATTTCTTTATTATTTATAAGGTAATTTTATTTCATAGTTGCGTAGGCCTAATTTAGGACAAAGTACTTGAATCTATACTGATAGATATTATAAAGTTCAAGGTGTAACATTAATGAGTGATAATACTTTAGGGTGTTTACTGTTTATAAAGTATATAATGTATATTGTATAATATGGTCTCTTGTATAGAATTCATTGGGAAAGAAAACGGAGTAACAGCGTAACACAATCTCCTTTCACTATTTTCATTATTAAATTTAGGTAGGTACACATACATTTTTCACAAAGTTGTGTTTCTTGTCCAACTTGACTATTCTGCTCTTCGCTACGGCTACCTACTGAGGAATTCTTCCCTGATGCAATTAGGTACACACTGCAATTACGGGGCCCTTCAGCCCATAATCGAATACCGTGGCGTTATTTATGGTGTTCATACAATTTTTATGGCCTCCTGTATTTAACGGTTTGCGGTGAGCGATTATGAAAGGAGGTATGATCTGCGACTACCCTCCGTTTGAGGCCAGGGGTGTATTAGGTGCATACGGGATTTATCTAGAGAGGTTATAAGTTATAACATTTTTTTAATCAAAGAGAAAAGTGTACTTACTACTAAGCTCATCAGCAAATGGATTATTCCATATGCTGATTAGCTTAGTTCTTATGAATTAAAGTTCCTAAATTCCACCCGAACATACTTACTTACATATTATATACAGAGCAAGTTAAATTAAAGCTTTTAAATAACAAATTATGTCGATGGAATGTCGAAAAAATTGTCAAAGAGGATTTGAATTATTTAAAGTATTTTATAAGTGAATTTTACATGTTTCTCATAGGATCTGTTTTCAACAATCGCAGACGCCTTTAAATAATCGTAATCGCTTTTTAGTCCTGAATCAATTATGGGTCAGCCTACAAGATATTATATTCTTGTGTGTTCATAATAATTAATTAATATATTTTTCCCAATAGTAAAACTTGTAGTAAAACTTACAGTACCTATTAATACATTTAAGTAGTTGTTGTAACAACTCTATATAAGTAGGTCCACGCCTTATTGTTATGAACCCCTCTATCGCTGCATTCCTTGATAAGTGGCACAAGAAGAAATATGGGATTATTTATATTAAATTATAGGGGAAAGCTTCTGGAACATTTGTATGGTGAAATAATGACATGACAAAATATTTTTGCCACGAATTTTCACCCCCCGGGGATGATGATGTTTTTATTAAAAATTATATCACATTGTGTTGCTAATACGTGTTCTGATTAAAAAAGTTGTTATCATAATCGAATTTTTGTGGGATGGGGGTGCAAGGACTGCTATGAGTCATGAGTGACATGACGCATGAACTTCTGTCGAATCAATCATCAAATCAAGAGTACTGTAAGTATATCGTTCTATTATTTATTTATTTTTTGATGCTAGCTGTTCCAATGCTGGGCAAAGGCCTCTAAAATATTTAAAACCGGCCAAGTGCGGTCGGGCCACGCGCAAATACGGTTCCGCAATATAGGGTTCCGTAGTACCGCTAGTTTAAAAAAATTATGGTCAATGAATTTACATTTATAACGTGTTTTACACTACTAACAACATCATCTCAGTTATTTTCAAAGGAATTTGAACGAAAAGTTCCTTTATACTTCGCCGAATACATTTTTTTAGTTGATCGACTATTACTCAATAACTTATGAATTTTTCTTAGCCGTGATAGTTTTTCTTTTAAATTCAGCATATTTCCTACTCCCGTGATTTCTTTTACATTTTCAGAAGTAACCGTTTAGCTAGTAGAACGATTTTTTTTCATTTTATAACTTAATATTTTACAAACGGATCCCTAAATCGGAAAATGATCTATTAATAGTCATAATATTTTTAAAAAATCTATCCAATGACACCCCACACGATGGGGTGAAGCAAAAAAAAATTCATCCCCGCTTGATGTGTAGGGAAGGTACCATAAAAAATATTTTTTTTAAGATTTCATGTACCATTTTGTTGGCAACATTAATATGTGCATTCATGCCAAAATATAGCTTTGTTACCTACAAAGCTATAGTCTCTGAGCAAAACCGCGGACAGACAGACAGACGGACGGACAGACCGGAACTATAAGGGTTCCTTGTTGACTACGGAACCCTAAAAATGAACCTAATTTTCGGATGTAATATGTGGCTACAAAGAAAAACCTGAGAACCGTTCAAAAGATGTAAAAACAGAAAGCTATATTCTCAGGCAACTCTAGCAGCCTGTACTCAATTTCAACTTTGGAGCATCACGGATGTCTGGGATCTCAGTCTACAACCAGTTAGATAAGTCCGATTAAAAAAAGTATCTTTGACAGAGCCAATAATTGAAATTCCTTCAAGTGCTATAAATTAGATGGCGTCGGGTGTTCCCGTGGCCATTGTGCCTATCTGCGGTGTGACCGGGGAAGTATGCCGAAGACAATATTTTCGCTTATCTCGCGCAATTTATGCGAAAACTTGGCCACTTCCATCGAGTTACAGATGTCGATCCCGATAAAACTTATTGGAGATTTGGTTACGAATTTGATCGCTCCGAAAAGATTGCTTCATCTGTGATCTTTATAAGGAAGGCTACACTTTGCCCGATATGGCAGATATTATTATTTCCAAATATATGTGCTCGATTAGGAAATGTTTTGATTCGTCCACAATAAAAGTAGATCAATTACATTTTGCTTGATAATTTTAATCCTTCGATCGTGGATTCTTGGAAATCTATTGTTATTCTATTGTGTCTCACTCACCGGTGAGCTTATGGGGCTTGATGGGTTAAGCCCGGCCGCACATTGTCCGAATTCTGATCAGAAACAGTTGAATTTCGCCGGACCGCCACCCCGCACACTATCCGAAATATCCTTCCGGCGAGTTCGAGCACACTTGGCTCAGTATAAAATGTAAGAGACGGCGCGGACGTTCAACTGTTTCTGATCAGAAATTTCGGACAATGTGCGGCCGGGCTAAAAGTATTTAAATATTACTTGGAAGTCCAGAGAGCTATTCATTGTGTAGACACGAGCAGAGCTAACCTGTCAGCGAGTTCGCATAAATCAGGCGCGACACCAGCGCCGCGACCCGTTTGCGCGTGAAATAGAAAATCGTCGACATTGTGCTGTGTTGCATATTAAATTTTCTATTTTCAGTCGTTTTTTTAAACGAAAATTATTGTTCGCGGTTTTTGAAATGCATTGCATGAGTATTTATGTCCAAAACCGTTTGACATTCAATAAAATAATATGTAGTGTATGTAATTGAAGTATAACAAAAGTTTTAGTGGCTCCGCTCAATGTGTGATACAGTGATACTAATTATTAGGTATTTTATATTATAATTTATAAGAATTACCTCAATTAAAAATACGATTCAAATATAAATGTCATACGTAAGATCTATAACATTTTAGCAATCGAGCATTGGTTCGGTTGCAAATTTTTGCAACTGGCGGTTTGAGTATGTAATTAGAACGTTCATTCGTTTGTGAGACGTACGCTAGCGGCTAAGAGGTAATGCAATATCATAGGAACTATCTTTTATAATACCATATCATAACTTACAATAAGAATCTTCTCGTCGAGTCTAACTCCTATAATAACGGAGCGCGACAAGTGAAAAACTACAACGTTTCCCCCGCGAGAACGGTCCATAACTCTAGTGTGGTCGCGTTTGCATTTCCGTGTGAAGATGAGGCGCCGTGTCTGAGAGATTTATGCGCCACTCTAGGAAATTGACCTCCATCCATTCTAAACTATTACCATATACAAATAATATAAAATAATTCAATTTGATGCTAAATTGTTAACGCTTTAGCTATGTTGAGTAGCTTTTAGAGCCAATTACGATATCGACTAAGCAATAGGTTAGAACTTAGAGGCAGTTTTTAAAATACAATAATATAAAATCAAAATTATCATCACAATTTAATCTTAACTAGACAATAAGAATATCTCAATCCCAATAATTTAAAATTTCCAAAACTTCTTACTACTGCATACGTCTTAATCCTACTATCAATTATACGGCTAGTAATAAACTTGAATTTAAATATTTTGAACAAGTATTCTAGGTGATATTATTATTATCCTATATTATGTTATTGAGATTTATCAATGATGACGTAATTCATTCATTGCATTTTAATCGCAACATTTCCACAGTTTTAATATTCAATTGCGTAAAATATTCCTCTTAACCGCAAGCCGACGGAGCAAAATGGCTTTCATTTCTAAAGGATAGTTGGTCGACGTTGACAAACCTTTTCCAATAAAAAAATGTATTCGCCGATAAAATTCACGAACTGTGACTAAAAATATGAATTTCTCCGATTTCCGTACCGCTGATGTACCAGCTTCGCCTTAATATCGTATTGACTTTGACGCGACTTTTGAAACGAGGATTATTCGAGGGTATATTAAATAACTTATTATTAGTATATCGGACAATCATACTTCATACTAATATTAACAACGCGATGGAGTTAGCTGACATCCTTGATTACCACATAGGCAACATTTTACTTGGGAAATTGTCTTATTCCTATGGGAAAATCAATGAAAATAAATTCGCGAAAATTTTTCGACTGTTAAACGGAATTTGCTTTTACTATAAAACACTGCGGGCACAGATAGTCTATAATAAAGGGAACTACACTTTACTAAATAATAATAATAACTCCCACACCGGTTTCGGTGACGGTGGCCGGTTTTATTGAAACCAGGCCAGTTACGCATGAGTAATTTTATAGTGCCCAAGTGTGTGCGCAATACACAAGAGCACTCTCTATTCCTTTTACTCTCATAACCCAGTGGGACGGAAGACCAACACGACTGGCGAGAGGTCAGGCGCAGGACCGATTTTTTACATGCCCATCCGACGCATGGATCATCTTACTTGTCAGAAAATTCAGGTGATCAGCCTGCATTGTCCTAACCAAACTTGGAAATAACATGTTTCCAACACGGAAATCGAACCCACGACCTCCGAGTCAAGAGCCATGCTCTGAACCACTGGACCGGAGGCGTTAGACTTTACTAAATAATAATATGCCAAAAACGTAATTAATTTTAACACACACCTATTTTATGGGAACAAATAAAACAGAATAATAATGCTGTTAAGTTGTCCAAATGATTGAGAGATGTAAACAATGGAGCTTAGCGTATCGACATCGGAACCCCATAGCCACTTGGGGTGTGAATTTCACATAAATAACCCTCTAGCCGCCAGAAACTTAAAGCCAAATTAAACCACAATTTGGCGACGGGCAGGGTGAATAAATTTTCCCGCAATATGCCTAAGCCTTAACTCAGAAATGATTTCTGTTTGGGGATATTACTCCTATTGTCTCGCCTGTCGCGGCTATTTGAAATTAATGTAGCTCTCGTAAGTGCAATCTGCAACTGAATGTCGGTTATGTGGACTCTTCGTTTGTCCATGATGGACCAATACGAGCAATTACGTACGTGTAGAGAGCCATATTTTAGGGGCCCTATTGACTATGATTGCTAAGTGACACCTGTATGATCACGAACTTTTCTAAAGCATGTATGAATATTTGGCAATCATAAATGAATATGCACCTCTTTTTCTTAATCTTATGCACTTCTACAGTCAACACGATGTAAATCGACAGTGTCTAACATTGGCCCAAGTGAAGTAGTCGCTTATGACTGCCCACATAGAGTAATAGGCAGCTTTGCAATCATGGGACCTAGATATATTTCGTTCAAGTTTATTTTTGTCACCATAAAGCATTCCTTTGTAAAAAACTTAATCCATACTTCCATATCCATACTAATATTATAAATGCGAAAGTGTGTCCGTCTGTCTGTCTGTCTGTCTGTCCGTCTGTCTGTCTGTCCGTCTGTCTGTCTGTCTGTCTGTCTGTCTGTTACCTCTTCACGCCCAAACCGCTGAACCGATTTGGCTGAAATTTGGCATGGAGTTACTTTGAGTCCCGGAAAAGGACATAGGATACTTTTTATCCCGGAAAATGTACGGTTCCCGCGCAATAAATGAATTTTGGCGCAACAGAGTTGCGGGCATCATCTAGTACTTAATAAATTATAACAAAACGTTACCGAAAGCAAAAATTTGTTTCTCTACTAAAGCTAATTACAAGAGGTTAAAAAGAAACATATCTAAAACCCATCCATACTAACTAATTTTACTTACATCTGTGAGTATTAGCCATTAGGTCCAGTTCAGGAATAACACTGTGTAAACGAATAACATAAGTTCTCCATTTTATTTCCTTCTCGGCGCGAATTACTATTTACTGTTAAGTAATTCTGTCCACCGGTGCAAAGTAACAATAACGCTGTTATCTTTGTTAGTAGATCCTTCTAAATAAACACGGAAAGCTTAGTTACTAACTAAATAGAAACAGCTTTTTGTGCACATATAAAGCCTTTTCACATTAAATTTTTAAAACTCACAGAGCCCTTTAAAAAAAATGTTTGCCTCCATTGTGACAAAGGGTGGTCACATCGCCACTATTGTACTCGAGGATTGCAAGACGGTTACCGCTGACTAGTATACCACAGCTTGTTTGCCAAAAGTCATCGCCGAATTTCGAAAAAAAACGATTCAAGACTTCGTACTATGTTCCTGGCCATGACAACGCATGTTCGCACATCGCCGGTAAAACAAAGATGACGTATTTGTGAACCCAAAACGTTGAAATTTTAGATCATCCGCCTTACAGCTCTGGCTTGAGCCCTAAGGATTTTAATAAGTTCCACAAAATTGAGCAAAGTCTTTGCGACCAACGTTTAAGCTCACCTGAATAAGCTGTTTACGCGTAAAATTCGGCCATTTTGACTACCCAACTTTGGACTGGAATAAATGTTTTAAAAACTGGTTTGAACGCATGCAAAAGCATTTTAAATATTGCGAAGAATTCTTAAAAAAACAATAAATGGTGATAATCTTAGATTAGATTGTCTGTATTTATTCCAAACGACAAAACTTAAAAGGCAGCCCTCGTATAAAACTTAAAGGTGACTGACTGACATGGTGATCTATCAACGCACAGCCTAAATTACTGGACCGATCGGGCTGAAATTTGGCATGCAGGTAGATATTATGACGTAGGCATCCGCTAAGAAATTATTGTGATCAGTTCTACCTCCAAGGGGTTAAAATAGGGGATGAAAGTTTGTATATAAAAATATCCACAGCCGAACATGGTTTTTTGGAAGTCGGTTAAAAATACTTCTTAACGCGAGCGAAGCCGCGGGCAAAAGCTCGTATTATCTAATTATAATATTATTGCACAGTGGAAACGTGACATTTAAACAACCATGTAGTAAAAGATAGGTACTTAGGTAAATCAAAATAAAACCAACCTAAAATTGTAGAACATTCTAGAATCTAGAGATAAATTTCCCACAAGATATAAAGTAACCGTTTAATGTTGTATGTAATTGCGATCTGATAAGGTGCGGGATTTGCAACACCTGAACACGTCGCGTCGGGCGTCGGGCCTGGCGCGCCGCCAACATCGCATCACAACTATTAGGGAAAGCCTACATTACTCTCTATACAGTTATTATTTATTTATTGTTATTACAGATTACGCTTGTTCTAAATTAAGTACTAAGTGATTGTTAAATTATAATTATATTTGAAAATAGTCTTTATATTATAATATTATATTAACGTTTGTACCTAAGGTTTAGCTAAATAGCTACTAATTTTAGGAACTAGAGAAAAAAGAAAAACTAGAATTAATATGTAGGCAATTTGGGGTAACTGGTAAGTTTATGAAAAACATAGAAAGCATGCAGCATGTTGTAAGTTCTGCAAACAGTTTAAGTTAGAGCTTGTTTACTCTAAACACATTGAAATATTTGTAGAGTTGGTTCAAACTTTAGGTACAGTCGCACAAATTTTTCTCTCATCAAAATGAAAGTATTTTCTCCCACCAACAAATTTCTAAAGATCATCTTTTTTTCAAAAGGTAAACCCTGTATAAAATTCCTCGTTTCCCGGCAGTTCACGCCCTGTTCGAGCAGTAAGTTACACTGTACTTGTGCGGCCCACAATTTCAATTTAGTTGTAGCGACTAGCGATGCAATAAAAATGGCACGTGATCGTCCCATCTCCCCGGGACAAATAACTGAAATAGTTATATGTGTATTCCATTATAGGTAATATCTTCGGCTCCCCATTTTGGGGCATAAATTTCCACTCCTTATTATATCTCAATTTTCCTCTATTCGTAGTCGGAGAAGATGATAAAGCTACTTTGATGATAGTTTAAGTAGTATTAAAGGATTTGAAATAGATTGTTTAGTTTTATGGTCGACGATAAATGTAAAAAAAAAACGTAGGCATGAGTTCCTGTAGACAGCTACACAGCGGTTAACAGGAACACATGAGGTAAAGATTACACAATCTTAACCATAATAAAATTCCAAACGTTTACTGTGTAGGACTATCAAATATTTTTGCATAATCCAATACGTCCGACAAAACATTTGACGCAGCTGTCTACAGAAACTCATGCTCACCCTTCTGAAGACATCATAATAGAGTAAGAAGATGTAATGTGCGAGTATTTTGGAAGGCTTTTATTGAGATGAGTACAAGTTTGCTGTGAGCACATAATATTTCTACCATCTATCATTTCGTCTGCTCGCTTCAGCCATTCGCTTCCTCATAAAGTCCGCCACATAAGTAATATTCGTGTACGGAATATTCACTTAAATTTCCTCAAATGTAAGGACGTATGTTTGAGATGAATTTGAAATATTTTCATGCGGAGGTGGAGGTGTATTAAGCGAAGCCAGACTGCACTTTGCGGGAATTGATAGATATCTCGAATTTTATGGCCGTCGTAAGTACCCGCCGTACCAGTTTTATAACGTAATGACAGTCGCTTTTGCTATATCTATCTTATATATATAAAAAAGCTTTTAAAAATGAATCCATATTCGCGTGGTCACGACATCACGGCTGGACCAATTTTGCTGAAATTTCGCATAGAGATTAGACATACTTTGAGCCCCGAAGATGAACATTAGATACATTTTGTCCCGGAAAAATGTACGGTTACTGCACAATATTCTTTTTTGATTTGCGCGTAAACTATTCAATTGATTTTGATGAATTTTGGTATGGAGATACTTTGAGTATCGGGAAAGGACAAAGGATACCTACTTTTTGTCCCGGAAAATGCACAGTTCCTGCACAATAAACTTTTATGATTTTCGCTTAAACTATTTAATCTATTTTGATAAATTTTGGCATGTAGATTCAAATTTTAATCTACTGTTTTCTTAATTATACCAATTCGAATTAAATAATCATCGTTAAGACATGACAACGTCTGTCGGGTCAGCTAGTTTTTAATAAAATATATTTAAATTAATAACGACTGCCGAAGGAATATAGTGATACTCCATTTACAGAGAAGGATCTTCGTATAAAGATCACGTATGGACTCCTTTTTTCTATCCTATCACACAAGAAATCATAAATATGTATGACAGTATCTTAGAAACAAATAACCGCTGACAAATAAACTATTAAAATACGGTGACCTAGGATCGTAAAGGCTCTCCGTGGCCGTAACTCATAACACTTATGGGGTGAGTTGCCCCGAATATTTCTCGTACGGCGCAAAATGCTCGCTCACTCACAGAACAATTTCACGATCACTCTCTGTCTATATTACTTATTGTAGACTAGAAACTTTTAGACAGAGTTTTTGCAAAAGTGTGTACTCATAAATTATTGTAAGTTGTCATTATTTAGGGTTAAAAACGTAGGGTTAAAAACGGGACCCTTTTACTAAGACTTCGTTGTCTGTCCGTCTGTCTGTCTGTCTCCAGGCTGTAACTCAAGAACCGTAATAGCTAGAGATTTGAAATTTTCACAGATTATCATGTATATCTAGTGCCGTTATAACAATAAATACTAAAAACAAAATAAAATGAATATTTAAGGGGGGCTCCGATACACACGTTTTTTGCTCTATATCAATAACAGCAATTAGCAACAGGTAAGTAAGAATTTTGGTAAG
The DNA here is from genome assembly GCF_905147365.1 of Aricia agestis. NCBI lineage: Eukaryota > Metazoa > Arthropoda > Insecta > Lepidoptera > Lycaenidae > Aricia > Aricia agestis. The sequence goes on from NC_056406.1 coordinate 12,036,449, forward strand.
TATAATTCTTACTTATATTAAATTGTGTACTTTAATATTTAATAATAATATTAAAATAAAATAAATATTTAAGGGGGCTCCCATACAAAAAACAAAATTTTGGCCTATTTTTGCTCTTAGATAACCTTCGAGCTTCGTGCGCGGATCCGACTTGGCCGGTCGCACTTGGCCGATTTTTATGATTCATCAAAGACTTTTAAGTCCACCTTTAGAACAAGTGAAACCATAAGCTTGTGTTAAAATATCTTAATACATACTTCAAGTGTCATGTTTTATTCCTGACGGATTTCAAGAAAACGCAAGCTGAGTAACTTATATCTATCGTCTGTAAAAATATATTATTGAAAATGGCACTTCTATTTTATCCACCGCTCTAGGACATTTTCAATGGCCTAAATAGTCTAGGAGCTAAGTGTGAAAAGTGGCAGATGTTGTTAACGCAATTAAGATAATCGTTTATATAAATAAATAGCCGTCAGAACGCGATTAGGGTCAACTATTGAGGGAACTGTCGTGGGAGAGGACCATCTGGTGTAATTTATATGTAGCTAAGAGCATTATTTTGTTGACCTTACGAAATTAGTATGTACATGTCAGCATTCAACTTATTCCGTATACACTTGCTGCTCTGCTCGTTGTGATTATTGTGTTAATATTTTATTCGCACAAATATCATGTATGTAGTTTATAATCAAAATTCTAAAACTCTCCCTAATGCTCAAATTTTGTTTGTAGTAGATACTACTTCTTCCTACGGACTAAAAATGTTATTTTGGGTTTTTTGTAAACAAACATGACTAGTGTATTCTGACTTTCGTGCATCGTAGACAAGTGAGTTTCAGTACGTAGGTACCCTTATGGTAGGGTATTGCAAAAATATACAGGGTGTAACAAAACATCTACAGGGTGTAACAAAACTAAGTGATAATACTTTAGGGTGTGTACGTGTTCCTTGTAGAGATTTCACTGTGAAAGTAGCAGCGCTGAAAGACCAATTTTTTTCACTTTTGTATGGGGAAACTAGTGACATATACACACCCTAAAGTATTATCACCTAGTTTTGTTACAACCTGTAGATGTTACCATGATATTACAGCGTCATCAAGAACAATATAATATCTTGTCTGGCTACACAATCCTCATTTTATTTTAACTTCAAAAATCCTGTATCTTAATCTGAACAATGTATTTAAGAAGCGAATAAGACCCGTAATTTATTGGATAAAGTGAAACATTTTTTAATTTGCGCCTTAAAGGTCATACGATATCTTTTCAGGAGCAATTTTCTGAGCGAGATAAATGCGAACAACTTAAAAATAAATTGATTTTATTCAAATTTCTATCGAGCCTCCAGATTTCGTTCTTAGGATTGCTCGCCCCGATGCTAAAGTAGCAAGTTCGGATGAAGGAATGTAGATGAGGTCACATTCAGAAAACGCTGTTTGTTTTTCTATGGACCTTTTAGTCAAATTAAAAAGTTCAAGTAACTTATCTTTAAAGTAAGAATTTTCTTTTAGAGATTTTTAGGAGCGATTTTATATGAGCCTAATAATAATTTATTATTGTGCCTTAGCGAATACTCATTCAAATATTTTCAACTCCTAAACCTACTTGTTATTACGAACCATTACATTATGAGTCTTGTTACAAAATATTTTTTATATCACAATCCATAAGTACTAATATAATAAATGCGAAAGTGTGTCTGTCTGTAATTACCTCTTCACGCCCAAACCGCTGAACTGATTTTGCTGAAATTTCGCATGAAGATAATTTGAGTCCCGGGAAAGGATATAGGATACTTTTTATTCCGGAAAAATGTACGGTTACCGCGCGATAAACGACTTTTGGGGGCGTCATGTAGTGATTAATAATTTCGAGGTCTATCTAATTATAACCAATAGTTATTACTTACATTAATTAATTATATTTTTATTAAAAATAAATTCGAAAAGTAAATATTAAATTATTATTCTTATAACGTATCTTTGTATATAAATCAGCGTTATCAGCTTTATTAAAATAATTTACGGTTTAAATCAAATTCGGAGTAATTTCACGTTTTACGGCCGACATTTCGCTCTACAGCAGGCCGTATACATATTTATGATATTGACATTACTTGTAACTTATTATGACTGCTGACATTGCAATTTGCAAACTGAATATACAAATATGGATGTTCAATTAAAAATTAACATTTTTTTTTAGTTTTTAATTCAATTTACAAATACAATGATCTCTGCAAGGCTGGGACTTTACATGATTTTCGGGAAAAATAACGCATTGAAATTACATAAAATTCTGCTGTTATAATATCTACTATATCCATGGCTCTAATATTATATTATGACCTTTAATACAGTTAAAAATCAAACGTCAAGACCAATTTCATCTATATATTAATGCCCAGGTGAATGAAATTTTGCACAGTTATAGTTTACATGGTGAAGGAGTGTAGTAGTCCTAATGTCGCTGAAACTAAGGTCGAATTTCGATCATTGGGCGATCTCTAGTAAACAAAATTAGATACTAGAGTGTAGTGTGTACTCTACTGTTTATGCGCAGAGTTCAAAATATTATGTTCTTGCAACTTTTGATTTGAAAAAATCGAAAAAAGGGCCACATACTACGATCATTATGTGACTAGCTTATTATAATTTGCATGGAGTCGAAATAATTAATTATTATTATCAGAAATGAAGTACATACCTCCAAAGTGCAAACCGACAAAAGATTCAGCCGCGCCCGCCGCAGACTTTATTACCCAGCTTAGAAGTTAGAACAAAATGTAACCGGAGCACATCGGCCTCAAGTTTAATAAACATTTTTCGCCCTAATCCGGGAAAAATATCCAACTTTCGACTTGTTGCGCGTTTGTTAATTAATTCCCTCCTAATCGTAAAAAAGGAGGGAAGAAGAAGGGCGAAATTACTTTCTTTACGGCGGCCTGCTCCCGCTACAATGATTAATGCGGTGCGCCCTAATGCGTCTGTTGCTATCCATCAGCAATGTGTGACCACAATATATTCTATATCTTGTGATTTATATCCTATGATATATTGCGGCCTTAATTTTGCAAACATCATCAGCCTGTTGACCTTTGGCATATTAATGTACTTGCGACAAATATTCTTTATTTTATGATAAAGTTCTGAAATATAGGTACTAATCGTATAGGTTTTAGATGCTGCTAAAATTATTATAGTTAACGTGAAATTCATATTTTTATACACATTTTAATATTTTACTTTATATTATAATAAAAAGTAAAAGTGTAAGTTAAAGTATACTATGTACGTCTTCACCAATTTGGATAAAATAAAACGATGGGATATGATATACGTTTACGGTGTGATAGACGAAGTTCTGCGTAAACTAAGATTCATAATATAACATCTAGCTGCTAGCAGGTACTAAACAGTTGGTTAGTACTGTTATATCCGCTATTTCAATACAATTTGCGTTGTAAATTATTTAAATTGTAATCGAATTAAATAATGTTAAAGCCTATCGGTCGAGCCATGGACGGCAGACGAAATGGATGAATAGATATTGGCGATGGACTCGAAATTCCCTTTGATTACAACTCCGATTTTAAATGGACTAGGCAACTAATGCAAATGGCTAAAATAGTAGCCACTTAGTCTAATAGCTTAATTTAAGTTTAATTCAAAGTAGCTCTTAGCTGCTAATAACAACTACATTTGGGGAAATGAGGAAAAGATGTAGTATGCCTTTAATGACTTGTTAGTTGTTACTTAGAGTACTTACTAATGATGTATTAATGTAGATTTTTAGCTGGATTATTTTAATATTTTTGGCTTTAGTTTACATAGTCGGCAATATTTTATTTTCATCATAATAATATACTTATTAATCTTTCTGTAATAATAATGTTTTTCCTCCGAACGACGTAGCCAAGATGGAGTATATTTTTTCGTGATACCAAATTAGTTATTACTCACTCGGAAACAAGTGCTCTCCGCCAAATTACTTTCCATTTGTAATTAAGTAGTAAATGGTAAGATAAAATATGAAAATATTTATGAGCAAAATAAGTAATATTTATTATGATAATATCATATTTTCGCATCCATAAGTTTTGCGCATACCTACTTAGTTATAAAATCTAATATTGGTAGGTACCCAATTTTTCATTTTCTGATTAAAGAATAATACAATTTTGTAGTATTTTAATTAAAATCGGACCTCGTTGCTTTCAACTTGTGAAACCATCGTTATTTTTATTTAGAATAAATTGTAACAGAATATTTATATATTTTTAATTATATAAAGAATATTTTTAACCATGATGCCTCTCACCGAATCGGAAATTAACCCAGCGAGAAGTACCCACAAAACGAACTCCCACCAGGCTATCTTTTACCAAAAATATGGAAAATTTCTCGGAAAATTGAAACCAAAATTGGAGGTTGCAAAATGTTATAGTATTGAATAAAGGATGTTGGGCATTTGTCACAGTGGTCTCTCGTTAAACGTGTGACACGGGTCCTGATGGAGGATCATTTTGTACAAAAATATCATCCTAAAGTTAAATTCTTTGCGTTTGTCACGATTTATGAAAATAAGGTTGATGCGACGGTATTTTGATATGAAAATTTCGTATGTTATTGTGATATGAGCTACATGTGGTCAGTATGTTGACTGCAGTGTAGAGCTTCATTATTTTATTGCAAAGAAGCCGAAGGTCTGTCCTCTAAATTGTTGGCTTGTAATCCCTGTAGTAGAATAATTATTGTTATAAGTATAACGTATATCAATAATCTTAGAAATTATTTAACGAATTTTAAATCCGTTTTAAGAGTTGCTGATTGGAGTGGTTCATAGGTTTACATGTCCTATGCGCGAAAGCTGCACATGAAACGTGAAAAATGAAACGAATATGACTAATCTAACAGTTGTACCGCCATTACCCTCATTACCCTTCGAAAGATAGTTTTCATCAATTTCAATTTGAAATATTTCCGCAGAATTACCGGTGAACCCTTTTTTCTGGGTTCAAAAATTCGCTAATCGTACAAAGAAATTGATAAGCAGTTTTTTAGCCGTATTACTTTGATATAAATTTCCCAATTCGTCTGTCTTCTCAAAAATTGTAACACTTCCGGCAATAATTACGTTTGATAAATGATAATTTTTAAAATGAATTCTTTCACAGAACTTGTCGGTAAAGTATTAATTTTTTGGCGTCAATCGATGCAGGATATGTTATTCTACTATAATATTATGTTTCGAATTTAGGTCAGAATCTTTGAATTTATAAATGTTATATAAATCCTTATTTTGTAAGTGCTTTAGTTGGAGATAGTATAAAATATGTATTAAACAGAAAACATCAAGGAACACAACTTTAGATGCTATAAGTAAAGTTGTACCTTCGTCAACACACGGTTCTATTGAAACATCGTTTGAAACATCAGTAAACGAGGGACGGTCCCTTCTAAAACGCGGTACTCCTTGTAACCCTACAACTTGCCACTTAGCCGCTCTCGACTCTCTAATGACGCCCCGTATTGTACCAACTTTTTCATCCGGACTTACGTGAGTATGGAGTCTTTGTGGAGCTCGGCTTTTCCGACTAACCCGCCAATTTAAAATCACTCTCCCCCGCGAAAACAATCTATTTTCTACCTTAGCGCCTCGTATTAAAATATTCTCGGGCCTCGGAGGCACCTCTCGCGATTGGTCGGATCTGTATTTGTATTTAATTTATTTTCAACACGAATTTCGCCTTTAAAAATCTCAATTCACCAGGCGTATAAAGAACTTCTCTCTAATTGAATCTTCGTACTCGTAACAAGATTTCAGTGATTTTATTTGGAAATCAATTTTGGAATTAAATTAGGTCAATGCACTTGTCTACACCTTTTACGAAGCAAAATTTCAGCACGTCCAGACTTTTGACACGAGGAGAAACAATAGCGATAGTTAAGTACATTCGACATATTATTTTGTACCATATATTTTGTGCATCGGATGGGCATGTAAAAAGTCGGTCCTGCGCCTGATCTCTCGCCAGTCGTGTCGGTCTTCCGTCCCACTGGGTTATGAGAGTAAAAGGAATAGAGAGTGCTCTTGTATACTGCGCACACACTTGGGCACTATAAAATTACTCCTGCGTACCTGGCCCGGTTTCAATGAAACCGGCCACCGTCATCGAAACCGGTGTGGGGAGTATTATTATTGTACCATATAATAATAATTCATATTATATTTTTACGTTTTACTTTTATTCCTCATATCACATAATATGCTAGACAGCTAGTATTGTATCTCCATCAAACCATTCAATTATCACAATTAAAAACACAACAAACTGAAATCACGTTAGGAAACTTGTCGTACTACTCACTCTACAAAGTATAGAGTTATGTAAAGCAATATGTTATTGAAGTGCAAAGCCGCACAGGGGTAATAAGTACGTCTCGCTCGCGAGTACACTGAAGTTAAAAGTGTAAGTTCCGTTTTGTACTCAAAAACAAGTGATTTGCTATCGAGACGGTATTACTTAGACGGGACTTTTGTGGTGATATTTTATTCCCGGGGAAGTTTTTTAAAAGGGTTTGACGGGTATTTATTGCTTTGGAATAAATCATTTGTGAACACCACTGTACTCTGTAGGTATATAAAACACTCCAGTTGGGGAATTTGCTAAAATATTGGTACACATAACTGGAGAAGTACGAGTACTTTTTTGTACTTTAAGCTAAGTACTCACATACGGTTTTGCTCGATAGTTTTACTCCAAATCGAGCAATAACAACTGCACCGTGTGGACCGCAAAACTGACAGCTCGAAGGCGAAGGCTCGATGGAATTAAATATTATGTCAAATATGTCATTTCCTTCGATTCGGAGTAAAACTATCGAGCAAAACCGTATGTCAGTACTTAGCATTATATCTAAGTATAACTTTTAGCTATATTTACGACCATATTCTAGTTTGAGATAATCTTAAAATTTCAGGATCGCTTCCCGATTGTAAAAATGCATAGAGTTCTTCAGTTTTCATTTACTTCCTAGCCTAGATTTCCCACAACTTATGTTTGTGAGCTATTCCAGAAAATAAACATTCATATTCAAACTGAGTTTTAAAAGCAGAAAATTTTAAAATTGTACTAATTAACTAAAAATTTACCTGGCATAAGCTCGACCGGTTACAACAACATAAACATGACCTCATAAAACGTCAAGGTAATTTGAACCTTACGTGCCGTGTTTACAGTTCCTTTTCGTCCCATCGATGGCTTTACTATAAGAGGCAGGAGAAAAACGTAATGAAACTGTTCTCAACAGCCACATGATATCAACGAGCCGGAGTTAACTACGCCACTACTTGTAAATTAATATGGAACTGTAAACTTTTTAAAACCTGTAATTTCGAATTGCGGTTACGACTGAATGTTAGTCTGATTAATTTATGCTGTATGAAGTAAACTATAAATATATATATTTATAGTTTACTTCATACAGCATATATAATTATATATACTAGCTGTTGCCCGCGACTTCGTCCGCGTGGACTTCAGTTTATAGCGCGCGATGTCAACAAAATTGGTGTCAAATTGGTGTCAAAAGCTTTTATAAAAAAACCCTGGTACCCCTTAAATCAAAACAGCTGTGCAGTGTGCACATAATATTTAAATTTTTAAAATTAAACTTTATATTTTATGCCAAATTTTTAAGCTTATTTAGCCCCCCAATTACACAACTTTACTCATAAACTATTTATCAATGATAGGTTTAAGGTTACGTCACTGCATAGATAAAATACTGATTTATTAAATAACGTTATATAGAAATAACAATCAAAAAAATCGAAAAATAAATGTAAGATAATACCACCTCTTATAGAAATACTTTTGGGCAAGCGTTAGCGCGATGTAGAAGACGCACGGCGCCATCTATTATAGATTTTTGGAACTAACTTAATTTGAACAAATTTACGCATTTTCACCTCCTTACAACGCTTTTTTCAGTAAAAAAGTAGCCTATGTCCTTTCTCAGGCTTTAGACTGTCTGTATACAAAAGTAGTAGTTTTGGCGTGAAAGCGAGACAGACAGACAGACAGACAGACAGAGATACTTTCGCATTTATAATATTAGTATAGAATATATATATACGTGTTCAGTTTTAGGACTGGACTGGAGCTTTTTCTACTTTTGGGGAGCAAAATGAAAGCCCGTAGTATAAACTTGCGTGTATTTAACAGAGTGTATAAAAGAATGACATTGAAAAAGGACACTACGAATAAAAATTAAAACGCCTGGTAAAATTAAATAGCAATCTTGCGGATTTTCAATGTTCTCAAAATCAGGTCAGGCATTGTAGGCCTGAACATCCTCCCGGCCGTTGAAAGGTCCACTTTCAACTATTTAAATCCTCAGCTTTAGGCAAAGGGCAGAGTCGGGTGAGAGCTCGCCGTACGCAGCCACGTGCGGTAGTAACCTCTGCTACTCTTGATATAGCATCCGGTCCTGGAAAGAGACGCACCACGCGTCCCAGTCGCCAGCAAAGCGGTGGTAAATTGTCTTCAGCTAACAACACCATGTCACCAATAGCAAGGCGATCGGTGTTTTGACGCCATTTGCTTCTCTGCTGCAATTCGCTTAAGTATTCTTTCTGCCACCTCTGCCAGAAATGTTGCCGCAATCTCTGTAGATGTTTGTAGCGTTTTTCTTCATTGTTGTTCCCGGCGTCGTCCAAAGATGGCGCTGGTGGTAGTGCCGTAAGCGGCCGGCCGATAAGAAAGTGCCCTGGGGACAAGGGTAGGAGGTCATTTGGAGAAGAGGATAGAGGACACAAGGGACGGCTATTAAGTATTGCCTCCACTTGTGCAAATAGTGTAGATATCTCTTCAAAAGTTAATTTGCTATTAGCCATAACGCGTTTGATATGAAATTTAGCCGACTTTATTCCAGCCTCCCAGATGCCGCCGAAATGAGGAGCGTAAGTTGGTATAAAATTAAATGTAATACCTTGATGACTTGCAAACTGAGACAAGTATTCCTCATTTTGTTTAAGAAACTGTCCTATTTCTTTTGCAGCAGCTACAAAATTACGACCGTTATCGCTGAATATCTCCGTTGGCTTTCCTCTACGCGCAATAAAACGCCTAAGTGTCATAATGAATGCATCCTTACTCATATCACTGACAGCTTCTAGGTGAATACATTTATATCTTAAACATACAAAAAGACAGAGGTAACATTTAATTAAGCGACTTCCGCGGCCCTTTCGATTAAGTATAAAAAACGGACCCCCGAAGTCAATGCCAACGGACAAGAAGGGGAAGTCTGGATTAACGCGCTGAGCAGGTAAGTTACCCATTTTAGGTTGTATAGTTTTACCACGCATGCGTCTGCATATTACACAATTATTAACAGTACTTCTAGCGAGATGCCTACCATTAACGGGCCATATAAACTCCCTCACAATAGCTAACAACAACTGAGGGCCTGCGTGCATATTATTTATATGTTCCCTGTAAAATATTAATTTAGATAATTTATGATTAGCATGAAGTAGGATAGGATGTCTTTTTTCATAGGAACAAATAGATGCGTCGAGTCGACCTCCAACACGAATTAGATTATTCTCATCTAGAAAAGGGGAAAGAGAAATTATTTTACTTTTATTATTCAAAGGTTTTGAATCAAGTAGTAAACTATATTCCAAATCAAATGATTCTCTTTGAGCCATGACACATAATGAATGAAATGAGTCGCGAAGTTCTGCAACGGTAAGTATACCTTTACGCTTATTATTCTTATTTTTTAAATTATATATGAACCTAGTAACATATGCATATGAACGTTGAAGTTTAGTTAAAGAAGAAAATCTATCAAATTCTATTATTGTAAAATTATTATGTATTAATGTGTGTACTTTTATTTCAGGTATTTCTTTTACAGGATTAGGATTTAGCTTAGGCCATTCAGACTTATCTTTAATAAGGAAGCTTGGGCCGCACCACCATTTATTTAGAGATATTAAATCCTTAGCGTTTACGCTTCGTGAGATTAAATCAGATGGATTATCATGAGTGGGTACGTACCGCCAAGAGGAAGGCTCAGATAACTCTAGGATTTCAGCTATCCGATTAGCTACAAATAATTTTAATTTTGTTATGTCACTATTTATCCAACTTAATACGACACTTGAATCGCACCAATGTACAACATTATCAGGTTTATATCTGAGCGATTCTAACACCGATTTACATAACCTAACAGATAGTAAGGCAGCGCACAACTCAAGTCTAGGTATTGTGGTCGGCTTTAGCGGCGCAACCTTTGACTTAGCGCATAATAGTTTCACCATAGATTCACCTTGTGGTGATATAGATTTTAGATAAATACATGCACCGTAAGCCCTTTGAGATGCGTCACTGAAAGAATGCAATTCTATGAAAATCGGTGAATTACATAAAACTAATCTAGGGACTTGTAAATTTTTAATGAAATCCAAACTTTCAGATAACTTCAGCCACTCATGTTTTAGTTCTAACGGGACAGGCTGATCCCAATCCAGCTTTTGTTGCCAGAGTTTCTGTAACAATATTTTAGGTTTAATGATAATTGGGCTTAGTATGCCTAAGGGGTCAAATATTCTAAAAGATTTCGATAAAATTATGCGTTTTGTTACAGTTGTCGAGTCATTTGTAAAATCCTTAATTGGAAAGAATAAAGTATCAGTAGAGGGCGTCCAACCAATACCTAGGGTACTTGTAGACGTACTTATAGTTAAATTATCATTAGTATTCATTTCAATATTTTCGAATATTGTTGGTTGATTACTTTTGTATTTTCTTAGATTGAAACATCCAGATTTAAGTACCTTTGCTACTGACCTTTGTATTAGACACAATTCTTCCTTTGTGTTTGCGCCGGTGATCAAGTCGTCAACGTAAAAATCATTTTGTATAATAGATTTAGTTAGCTCGTCGCCGCAATCCTCACCTAGCTGCCACAAGCATCGCGTACTCAAATAACTAGCACTCGCGGTCCCGTAAGTAATAGTATTTAAATTGTATACTTTAATAGGCTGGGAATCGTCATCTCTCCACAACACCCGCTGCAGATCACGATCCTCTTCATAAACGGATATCATGCGATACATCTTCTCAATATCCGCCGTGAGAAGAAACCGGTACTGCCTAGCACGAATTAAAATGGAGAAGAGAGACGGCTGAATGCTAGGACCAACCATAAGAATATCGTTCAATGAATAGCCCGAGGAAGACGGAGCAGAAGCATCGAACACCACTCGCAGCTTTGTTGACTCACTCTCCTGTTTCAGTACTGCGTGATGGCATAAATAATAACAATGATTATTCGAGGAGTTTGAAGCTGGTGAGAGGTGTCCTAATGATTTATACTCGTTTATGAAATTAGTATATTCTTGTTTTAAGATTGGATTACGCTTAAACCGTTTCTCTAAAGATATTAACCTCTTTTTCGCTAAATTGTAAGTATCTCCAAGACAATCTGGACTATCTAGCAAAGGTAACTTAACACAAAATCTACCGTTACTATCTCTACGTGTGTGAGTAACAAAATGTCTCTCACATGCCTTTTCTTTAGTACTTAGTAAGAGTTTTGTGGGAACTTCTTCGATCTCCCAAAATTTAGTTAGATATTTGTTTATATTTTCGTTTATGTTTGTACCTGAATTAATAGTTAAGTGATTACATGTAGTAGTTTTATAAGTGATCAATTTTGAATGAACTGGACCCGATATGATCCAGCCAAGCTTGGAGCTTCTTAACTTGGGATTTAGGGGACCGAGGGAACGTTGCTCGTCACCAAGGATGTCCCAAAACAAGTCAGCACCTATCAATAGGTCGATAGGAGCCGGTTCATAAAACTGTGGGTCAGCTAATATTATGTCTTTTGGTAATTTAATTGTTTTAGTATCAATCAATTGTTTTGGAATGTTTCCTGTTAATTCCTTTAATACTAGACATGAAGCTGTCAAACTAAAATTGCTAGTTAGAGATTTTATTTCAACGTTACAGCTTTCGAGTACATTCATAAAACTCGTATTACCTATCCCTACAACCTTTAGACAGTTGATGGAGATAGATTTCAATGATATTTTATCCTTAAGGGATTTAGATATAAAAGAGGATTGGCTCCCGCAGTCTAATAATGCGCGAACCTTGACCCTTTGCTTAGTCACTGGATTCTCGGCTAGTATTACAGCAGTTGAGAGCAATATCTCATTTGAGTATTGTTTTGCAAAATATACAGATGATTGGTTTGGTACCTGAATCTGTTCCGGGATTTCAGCCTCCAGAGCACCATGCTCACTGGCAGACGAAACTGGCTCGTGGAGCAACGAGTTATGCCTCTTGTTGCAATCTCGACACGATCCCATGCGGCATTGATCTATAGAATGACCCTGCCTCAAACAATTAGCACAAAGTTTGTATTTTTGAACCTTTTTTAGACGCTGATCTATGGACATCGCCTTAAAGGTAGGACAATCATAAATTTTATGTTTATTATCACATATTACGCATGAAATATTATTATTAGCTTGTAATTTTGTTTGTTTAATAGGTGAATGGTAAGTTGCAAATGATTTAGTATGGGAATACTGCCTATTGGAGTTAGGTATTTGCGCGCCACGTGAGTTACCAAGGGCACCCCTTGAATTAGAATTGTTATTGACACTTTCGTGGGATTTATTCCTATTTAAGGATTCCAAAACATCCGCACGATCGACCATAAACTTGTTAAATTGTTCCAAAGTAGCAGTATCACTATCTAAAGAGCTTCTGTGTTCTTCCCATTTTGAAAGGGTGATACTGTCTAATTTAGATGACAACATAAAAATAACTAAAACATCCCACTTGTCTGTCGGCTGACCAAGACTGTGCAGGGCACGTAAATTTTTAGTAACGTGATCTACTAAAAATCTTAAGGATCGTTCAGACTCACGTGAAAGCGGCTTAATATTAAATAATGAATTTAAGTGATGGTTAATGAGAATTCTCTTATTATTGTAACGACCACATAATAACTTCCAAGCTTCGGCGTAGTTGGCCGAGGACACTTCGAGGTTTGAAATTATTCGCGATGCATCACCCTCTAAATATGAAATTAAATAGTGAAATTTGTGTATGGGCAAGATGCGTGCATTATTGTGTATTAAATTTTCAAAGGTATCCCGAAATTCCAACCAACGGAAATATGCACCGTCAAATTTGGCAATCTGTATTTGAGGAAGTTTAATACTTAAACTTTCCTGATTTTCGACTTGCATTGAATTCTCAAATACAGAAGCACGCCTAATCTCAGATTCTATTTTCTTATTAAATTGATCTAATAAGGTTTTGGCTGTGGCCATATTGATGATAATATCGCGCTCGATTTTGTCACGCTCTTCTATCTCATTAGCTATGTTATCCGGACATAAAACTTCTATCTCATTTTGCAAATCATCAACACGGACTGACAATGCCTCAAACTTAGCTAATTTAAGATTTAACTCTGTGAGTTGTATGTTTGTTAATTCTTTCAACTCAGAAATGCTATTTAGATAATTACCAAATTTTGTTATTTGTCCCTTAGCGGACGAACGCCTAGTAATCAAATCTTTGATATGCTGCTTCCTATCCATTTCTTTAGACATTGTAAGTATCGATTTATAATAACCAAATGAAAACTATGAATTTGTTACTTTAAGATAGGTAAATTTGCGGAAAATAAAGAAAAAAAATGGCTCACGCTCCTCATGACGGTGACATCTACCACCCCAGACCAGCAGGTACTTATGGAATATCAGCTTCTCCAATATTTTGTGACTTCCTGATGGCTGGTAAGCACCTACCACTTACCGGTGCGTGGCGCCTGAAATTAGTCGGCAAAACTATCTTAAAATCAAATATTTACGCTGTAGGCACTAATACCACAATGAATTTTGGTAAACTGTATGAAAAATAACTAAATGATTGAAGAAAACAACTTAGAACAAGATGTCGGACAATAGAATTTAACCTCAACACGTGCTAATTACCTATTACAAGTTGTTAATTTGCACAAATGGATTTTAGCAAACACTTATTAGGAATAAGGGATCAATTGGGAATTTAGATTAGGTATAGGAAATATCAGGGCACTTAACTTTGTCGAAGCACGCCGGAACAATGTGGTACTTTGGCTGCATCCACTGATTGTCCAATTTCCAATAATCCAATTATCCTTTGGCTGGTAATTTGCGATTATTCTTCTTAAATTCCCAAATAGTTCCCCTCATGGGCCACCAAATGTTCAGTTTTAGGACTGGACTGGAGCTTTTTCTACTTTTGGGGAGCAAAATGAAAGCCCGTAGTATAAACTTGCGTGTATTTAACAGAGTGTATAAAAGAATGACATTGAAAAAGGACACTACGAATAAAAATTAAAACGCCTGGTAAAATTAAATAGCAATCTTGCGGATTTTCAATGTTCTCAAAATCAGGTCAGGCATTGTAGGCCTGAACAATACGCGACTTTGTCAGATAGCTTAATATACAAGGTAAAGTTATGGAAATACTCAAATCGTTCAATATAAGGTTTCTAACAGTGAAAATATCAATTAGTTGGAACTTGAAAACCTGCGGAAAGCTAAAACTCAAAGAATAGAGACCAGTGCACGGAAAGTTTGGAAATGGTGCTTGAGCGACGTAGAGTTACGTTGACTGGATGCGTCGTTTTCCAAAGAACAATAATTTAAGTATTACCACTAATATGTATTCTGTGGTATTACGTAATAGTACTCGTATTTTTTCTCTCCCACCTTATCTCATTTCGCCTTATATTTTTCACGTATTCTAGCTTATAATAAAATATAAACTCTACGCGTCCCTAATCCCTACAATTGCTTATAATAATTTTCGTAGAAAGACTTTCAAATCTTGAGGCCTGTGACTGCATCTGCATCATAATGAAATGTAAATTATACATTGAAATATCCATTAAGGGAATCAGGCGCGTTCCGAAGAAACTTAAGAGACTAAGCTAAAATAAAGTGTGAAGGTTTATTTTTCTTTCATTGAATGTCCTGACGAAGAAATAAGAAAATATTTGTTTAGATCAATAATTTTATTTAAAGA
The DNA here is from genome assembly GCF_905147365.1 of Aricia agestis. Taxonomy (NCBI): domain Eukaryota; kingdom Metazoa; phylum Arthropoda; class Insecta; order Lepidoptera; family Lycaenidae; genus Aricia; species Aricia agestis. The sequence continues at coordinate 12,051,576 of NC_056406.1, forward strand.
ATTTTTCATAAAATATTGTTTGTCTCATGTTTGTCTCACAATGCATATAATGCAAGTCACTTCTTGCAGTTGCAGACTTCTCTATGTCTGCGACATCTTCACAAACTTGAATCGGGAACGGTTAAAATTTTTCTTTTTGAAAAGTGTTCCATAAACTCAAAACCCTCTAATGGAGAAAACCATTAAGCATTCATCGAATTCTAATTTATCTTACTTTTTTCTTCAATTTCAATCGAAAAGTTAACCTCATTTTTTCCAAATTCGATTCAGCGTTAATTGCTAACAGTCACATAAACTTCTGAAAAGGTTTCAAATGTATTTCGTTAATAAATCTTTGTCCTAAAAGGGGATCAGTGTTGCTAAAGTTTTAACTGGTTTTCATTATACAACGGGATACACAGAATTACCTAAAATTTTAAATATGAACGTCAGAAAAGTGTCTCTTTCTACTATTTATATTATTAGTTATTGTAAACATTGTATCGTCGCAACATAAGCGTAATCTCTTTTTAAATAATAATTATTTCTTTATTACAATGAAAGCTACGACAGTTATTATTTTAGTGCCAATAAAATTTAATGGTCGTTAAAAAAAAACAATTAATGTCTTATGGCATACATTTGTCATAGCTATTGAAAATTTTGAGTGTCAGTAAAATAAATTAATTCGTTATGAGCCACTACACTTTTCCGTATGCTTCATCATTTCCCTGCGGAGATGGTGACTATCAGGGCCATGGAAGAGTAGACCAGTATTATGACATGCCTTCTACCTCCAGGGGTGACAACAGGTAACTGGATAGCTGAAATTTCATTAAAGCTGATCGCACATTTGTCAGCACCGTACGCGCCATTTACTTAGTATGCGGGCTCTACACTCGCGGCATAGTAAAAGGAGGGGAAGTAAGTTATATTCATACAAAGGCACCGCGCGCGGCTTGTATGTGTGCGCCATAGTATCAATGCGTCGCCACGTACGGCACACAACAAAATCTCGGCGGTACCAGCCTTATAAAACTGGCCGAGACTGGTACGAATTGCGGCTGCGATTCACGGATGCTACGCGCCGTGAACACGATGCGTCCTAAATACGAAGCCGCGAAGCGCAAACACGAAGCTGCGAAACCCTCCACACTCGCGGTTCGCGGCCTTCGCGGGCTTTCGCGCCGCTAGTGTAGAGCCCGCAGCTGTACACGAAATGTGCTGCTTCGCACACATTTCGTGTACAGCTCACACATTCGTCCGCAGACGCGGCTATCGTCTGCGGACGAATGTGTGAGGTCTCACATCATTTCATATAATTATAACGAATTCTAAAATGCGGCGCGTTCGGCGTGTGCGTGCTGATAGGTAAATGTGCGATCGCCGATCACCACAATAAAATGGGAAGAGCCTTGCTATCTTTTCAACCCTTGCATCTTGTTTGCATTGTCATTACAATACTATTGCTGTAGTTAGATGATTTATAATGCTGATTTGTCTCGCTTCAGTATTTCAGCCATAGACTGTTATGTTTGTTACATATAGTAAGGCGTCCACAAAATACTCATAAATACGAATTTTCAGGTATTATAGAGATGAAAAGAAAAAGTATGATGTGGAATCCAGAAGCAGAAGTGCGTCGCGATCACGATCGAGAAGCAAAACCCGATCACGATCGAGTACCTCGTCTTCCCGCCGTGATCGAGTCGAACTCGGGTCGAAGCTAAAGTTTACAGATACTTTTCGTGTATTATATTTGACGAGTAAGTTTTTCTAATCTCATTCTCTAATACATTATTATTTATTTTGGTAATGATAGTAGAGATTATTTAAAAAAATACTAGTGACCACTGACCATGGACCCCGAACCGTCACAGAAGGCACTTGGCTGTTTCCTTAAACATTCAATAATGTTAAGACTTTTACTTACATTGCAGGAAGTAAATCTAAGAACAACACGTCAAAATATTTAGTGATAAAAAAGAAGCAAGATCGTATCCAGGAATTCCTCAAAAGGGACGGCTTAGGTTCAAAGCACTGGCTCTTTTATCCGAGACCTAAAGACACGGTGAAAAAACCCGAAGATGTTCGAGATTCTCAAACAAATTGTGATAAAAGAATAAAGGTGGATGGGGACTTCTTCAAGAAATGTAAGAGGACGAAAAATCTAGATACAAGTGGTCCGATTGCAAAGCTGAAAACTTGGGAGTTGATATTCTATAAGAAATTAGGGTTTATACAGGCTGTGTAATAAACTGTACTTTTTTAAATGTTTGTTTAACTTCATCTTAGTTAGATTATTACATACAAATTATCTTTAAAGTACTCCATGTTAGCAGCTATTATTTAGTTTCGGTATATTTGAGAAAGTGTGGTATAATATATAACGATATTTTAAACATAATTAATTACTTATGAAGAAAAGTTTATTATGCTCCCTCAAAATACGACACAATGATTTCTAAAAATATGACTTCGAAAAGTATCTCTGTAGCTGTTATTGGTATACATTCGAGTTTCCAGACCGCTCGCAAGTTATTATAACTAGCGGGGTGAACTCCGAAAGAAAAAGGGAGACTTCCGCCTCGAGTTTTTATTTCGTTTGCTCAAAACGGAATGCACAGCAAGCAATAAATTCGAACATTAGCTTCACTTGCCCCAAGTACGGGGTAATGGTCCGTCTAAAATACTGGAAACTTTTAAATTAGTACCGAACCGTGGAGCTGTGGGTCGGAAAATTGACGCGCGGCGAGATGAAACGTTCCCGGTGCCTCTTGATATTCAATTCTACGATGACCGATGGGAGGTTTGATTTGTGTTTTATAACAGTTTTTTGGTATAAAAGAAGCGTTTTATAAATACTGTGATATTGTTTTGTATATGGTGAAGATTTAGTTATTTTTTCAGAGATTACATTATGTTAATATGTGTAGAACTCAACGAAAACCTACGTTCCGAAAATAACTATAATGAAATGTTAAGTCGGTGCATTTTGTTAATTGCTTTTGTACCTTAAAAAGATACGGTTATCAGACATTTAAATGTTATTTTACACAACCTTTACAAGTATTGAAAAATGTAATTGTAAAACGTGAAAAGTGTGAAATGCAGCGTCTCAAAGCGCCCGACCCTCTGCTCGCGCGCCGCCGCGCCCCCGCGCACGTCTGGCCGCGAATATTTCATTCGTTATAATTTTAATCCTACCCTCTTTCTTTACCCAAGGGAGAATACCGGGGCTGGAATCTTTTTATATGTTTGCATTCAACTTGACTGCCCGACTTGCGTTTTTAAGTAATTGCTTGCATTTTTTAAAATTCCAAATGTATCTAGTTAACAAGAAACGGAATCATAAATTTTACTTTTTAATTTTCATACTCTCGAGATTCCCATAAGGGCGGGTTCATACCGATCGCTCATCGGAGCATAACTATGCCCGATTGCACGTGAACTGCACAGCAGCTATTATTGATATTTATATAGAAGTCCCAGACAGTACTTAAATGCTAATTTGAAGTTTACAAATATTTTTATGATTTTTTACCGTCTATTCCTAAAAATCTTTTCTAGAAAATAAAAGTTTTAGGAATCGTTCATATTTAAAAAAATGTTTGAGCTTTTCTTAGAATCATACCGTATGACTTTTAAAATATTATAATCTATACATTTTTAGGTAACATTATGTGCCTGTATTTTCCGCCGTGCTCTAAAGAATCAGGGGCTGAGGACCGTGCAGGTGCAAGGCCGCGCTTCACTATAGGAAAATCCTACTCGGAGCATACTCACTATGTAAATATGTACCCATTACCCAACCGTAATAAAACTGTTCGTGTTTTATAGCTTTGTCCGCTATGCCGGTCGGTGACTACTACTACTAGACGTATTATAATTGCATAAGTTGATAAAAAATTCTATGCAACGGCTTTACCGCGGCAGTTCCCGAGTGCCACACGTATGTCGTCATAATAGTGTTTTAAGTAATAATTCATTCATAGAATGAAACGCTGCAGCTGACACGGGTGCACCGAAACGTTAATCTACCGTAATTAATTGCATGCGAGAAGCGACCCCCGCCCAAACGGCGCAAATAAAGACATTAGATATTTACACTCGATCTGCTTCACCCTTCCTCTAATACGTTCAGTTAAATGGCGAGCAAAAACGAACCGAGGATCAGCGTAGAAATTGATGTAATTACTGCACAAACTTTAACTTGTAAAAATAACTTGAACGCGTTACGAGTGTTCAGGTTTTATTTTGAAGTTGAAGTAACAAATAAGGTATTTAAAATCCTTTTTAGCTGGAGCAATACTTTTGAATGGATAACATTATCTTTGTTTTTAGTATTGTTCCAATTTTAAAACGATTCGTATTATTTTTTGTTGTTAAATAAGAAATCTAAAATGAGGCTTATCCATGCGAATCTGTTGCGCGCAGAGCGGCTGGCTCTCGCATTCGTATATAAGTCAATAACAGCTTACTATCGGAAATGGAAAAAAAAACCCAGCATTTTTTTCATGCAAAATCTGTTCTTACTCGTTCTTATCATGGTTAAAAATTACGTCACGTGCCATTTCCCAGAAGAAGAAGACAGCCAGACGCAAACATCTTTGTTACACCCAGAACTCCCGGGGGTAATTCGGATGCACTGGAGAAGTTGCGCAGTACTAGGGGAACTTCAAATGCTGTATTTCTTAATAGCCACCTCGGGGGCATGAACATGTTTGAGTAATTTTGAGAACGATATCTCGGCTAGGCTATATTGGTTAAGAGTTTATGTGAACAGAACTTTGTAATGCCTCGGAGATGGTATTAATATCGAATCACCCGCTAAGTTAAAGGAAATTCGGTCTACCTGGAATTATGTGTCAATGTATAATGTTACTATCGCCTAAGTTAGTATACACTATACTCAATCAAACGTAAGATCAACGATGTAATATGTGTTACAACGCTGTTGAATTGTGTACACGCACACATCCATACTTCCATACTAATATTATGAATGCAAAAACGTGTATGTCTCTGTGTTATCTCTTCCCGCCCAAACCACTCAACCGATTTTGCTCTTTGTTATGGAGATACATAGGATACTTTTCATCCCGAAAAAATGAAACTAGTCGAGGTATTTGCTTGTGTTGAACATGTTTAGCAAACCTGAAAATCAGCTAAGTTAGCTATTATTTATTCTAGTACGCAATACTGATGAACAATGCGGAAATTTTGAATAAAATTTGAATAGGATTTATCTCACGGCGAACAATAATTAAAATATTCCTCAGTAGGTGATTTCGATAAATTTATCGCTTCTTAATATTAGAGAATGAATTAAAGCAATTTTCATACAAGATATTCGGGGATCGGTTATTTATTGTCGTAAATTATCTAACCCGTAGAGGGTAAATTGCCATAATTCAAACAATTTTCCTAATTGGCTACGTTTGAATTAATACCAAAAGTATTTCCAGCTAAATCAGGGGTTATCACGTTTAAATCATACATTTTTGTAGATCAAAACGCTTTAATATATTTTATGAAGGGTCTTTGATGTGTTGGTCAACACCGTTTGTCGTCGCCGTATGTGAATTTTGATCGATAACGTGAATTCTGATCATATTTGTATAATTTTATCATTAAGTTGTTTTGGTGTTGTAATTGTTATTGTATATAGAAAATTTAAAATTTTAATTAAGTTTAAGTTTGGTTTGAAAAAATAATCAAGGAAGAACGAAAGAGATTAGTTAGCTCCAAATGAAAAAATGTGACTAAAAATGCTAAAAATAAAATTAAAAAAAAAAACAATCCGAGTCGTGAAAAGTACTACTTAAAAATAATATTTTAATTGTAATACCATGAGTACCTACTACATATTATACAAATCAAACACATTATTTTCGGAAGCTTATTTTAATAGAGTTTTATGACTATATTTTCTGAAACGAAGTAAACACTAATGAAGAAGATAATTATGAATTGTTACCATTCATCATTTTCTAACTCCGTATAATTTTCAGTTCACAATTTATCGTTTCGTTAGTGCCCGGGGCGAAGAAACAAACTCTACCGGAATTGTATACAATTATTGGAGTTGAACATAAGTATCATTCATCATGGACCCCTACTGCCATTATACCAGATAATAACGCGTTTGGGGTAAACATTATTATTCCTCAGTGGTGTAAAAGGTTAAAATAATGACTAATATTCATTAAAGTTTTTTAAGGGTTTTTTGTAAATTTGGTTGTGTAAAAACATTGATGAAATAAACGATGTATTTCACAAATATTTTCTAACAATAATATATAGTATATTATATGATTACCTGGTTTTGATAAAAATCATGCAAAATAACATTTTATTTTATGACCAAATAAACTTTGTCAGCAAAAATCGGAAGTATTTGAGCTATGTAGAGAATCTGCAGGCCTCTTTCAATAAGTAAGCAAAAAAATATTATTTAAATATTCGTCATAAATCCTGATGATTCAATATTCAGATTTTATGTTGAGGGATTACTCGGCCCATGTGCGTACGATGCCGCTTCAAGAAGTCTATGGCTTTGGGACGAGTGCCTTTCTTTCAATGCTTCTTTGCAGATGTCTTTTGAGCATATTTTTCTGTCACATGATATGTGACAAAATAATTATATTATATTTTGGCGAAAACTATTGTTTATATTCATTTCTTTTTACGTCCTTTATTGTTTTTATTTTATTTACTATGGTTCATAATAACTTTTAATTTATGACTCAATTATTTTAAGTTCCTGTTGTAACATCCTGCTGCCTTATTTCCGACAGAATCAGAATCAAATCGAGAATCGAATCAGATCGATCTCAAAGCTTTTGCTACTTCCGACAAAAATATTAGCGCCAATTGGCCTGCGGCTCAATTTGGAACTAATTCGATCCCAACGGCTTTCCCACTCCTGATAGCTACACTAGCGCACGATCGTGCTGCGGCTCAATTTGAAACTAATCAGACTCGTAAATCAAAATCGTATCAGTTTCGGAGGCAAGACTGCTGAATGTATTTTTAAATCGTTGAAAAATGGTGCGGATTGCGGGCGAATATATCATTTCGCATCCAATTCGCTGACGGCTCCTGCGTTGCGGAAGGGCAGCTGCTGAAATATGAGGCCAATGACGAGGCTTCACACGCGTGACGCCGTTCGCGCTCCAGCAAACTGCCAACACAAAATACCTGCACACCGATTCTGCTAACTTGTGCAATATCAACGTTCTTTGTTCGAATTATTCCTCCTACCAAACTACAAAATAGTATTCTCATATAAACGTGAAACAAAACGCTGGTTTGATATTTTCGACAATACCATTTTATAGATAGGAAAAGGACTCATTTAAATGAACAATGGCTGCATTGGTATTAAATAAATAGTAGGATCACAGAATCGTGCTAGTTTCAAACATAGTAGATAAAATATGTATAGGTATTTTACTAGGATTTTATCGAAATTGCAATGGTTTATAATACTAACAATTGGAAAATCGGGTGTTTTAAGTGATAAGATAATAAAATCTGCAGAGGTAACTGTACTGTTGAAGGATTCATCCTCCGACAGTACAGCTACCTCGTATTTCTCCAACTGACAAACGGCACACTTTTCGGATATATTTTAAGGTCAGTCCCTAAAACGTAAATAACTATGAATCACCCTAGACGAAAGGACTGGGCCATCATTTCTAAAAACCATCAACACAGGCGGGCACTTGATAGAGCCAGCTGGGAGAATTTGAACATCATTCACAGTGGATCAATCAGGGGATTTACAAATTGACAGTTGTTCAACAATTTTAACGATTTACTGCTATTCAGTTTGATTTATCGCATGAACAATCGCTTGTGTTGTAATTTCCAACTAATTGTTATTAAATTAATGCAATTTAGTTTTATTCATGGGTTAAAAATTTAATTGTGCCGTAATAATTATTTATTGGAAATACTAATTGAACAGAGTAAATGTTTTGGAGTAGATTCTTTGATACTTTGATCATTATAATATCTATAATAATAATAATAATAATAATATCTATGGACGCTTCACACCACGTCAGTCTGGCCCCGTGGTAAGTACCTGAAGGACTTGTGTTACGGGTACCAGACAACGGAAATATCATATTTAATACTTTTATACTATACACATATTATTTAAGATACTAACTGAGCCACAGAGGTCGTCGAATCGATCGATCGAATCGATCATTGACTGCGTTCTTATTTCTATATATTACGAGTATGTTTTCAAACGAAATCAATTTATTCAAAAATAATAATACCAATACACCAGAAGAATGCAGGTATCCACTATCCTGGTGCCCCTTTCAGAAACTGTTTATCATTCTTAAAATATTCCATTAACTTCTATTCATATTTCACTTTCAATAGCATTAATTCATTACCATCATCTGAAATGTATCTATGGAAATGAAATTCTTATCCCCTTTACGAGAAAACAAACACAGACGGCGAAAATGCAAGACCAGTTGCATACAAGGCGACTCCCTGGGGAACCCCCTAAGAGCTTCCCTTCGTAAGAAATTTAGGGGAAATTTTCATAGTCTTGTCGAAACCCCTTTGCAAAATATAAATTCCTACATAATATTCACTGTTACATCCGAATAAAGTTCATTTTTGCGCGACGATAGCCACGATTCGATGGCGCTTTGTACTTTTAGATGGAAGTGAGTAATTTAATTGATGATGTGTTCGATTTTTCAAAAAAGGATGCTGAGGAGGATTAAAATTAGGGAAGACCTCTCCTGGGAAAAAAAATGGAACAAATCCTTTTAAAAAAGTAGGAAAATTATTAATTAAATAAATTGCAGGGGCGGGATGTTATATAGCGTTGATTTTTCATTCGAAGAGCAGACTCTTGTTACACGATATATATATATATATATATATATATATATATATATATATATATATATATATATATAATAAAGGGCCTCCGGTAAACTCACTCACTCGGCGAAACACAGCGCAAGCGCTGTTTCACACCGGTTTTCTGTGAAAACGTGGTATTTCTCCGATCGAGCCAGCCCATTCGTGCCGAAGCATGACTCTCCCACGTATGAATATACGTGGGAGAGCCCATAATAATGTAAATTTTAAAATAAACGACATAGAAAACAACCTATGAATTGTAGTTAAAGGAACTTGTATTCTGTTCACCGAAATCCGTAATTTTGTCTGTCTGCTACTTTTACACGCTTTAACTGCTAAACCGATTTGGACGGGTAGATCCTTTCAGTATCTAGAAAGGACAGGTGCGCAAACGAGTTTTTGCGTAAATTAAGTCGTGTGTTTAATTTTTTGTTTTTTGTTTGAACCATAAAGTTAATATACATACCTAGCGAAATAGAGAAACAAAGGCCTGGAGCAAGCGAGATGTCACTATCAGTAACACTGCGTAGTAAAAAGAGAGGTGTGATACGTGACAGCAGAACTCTTTTTTTTCCAGTCGGCACTTATCGGCACGTTGACAATTTAATTTCATAGAATTTATGTTCAATCATGCCTGTGTAAGTGTATACGTACCATAAAGTTAATATTCCGTTTTTACACACAGATGTAAACCAATAATTTCGGTTTCGTTTGACAGCTCGAGAGCTCTATTCCGCTAGGTATATTAACTTTATGGTTTGAACCTCCGCGTTTTTTCAAAACCAGCAGATGCTGTTTCGGCGGGGTTTTCACTATTGCCACATTTATTTTGAAAACGAGACTCCTTCTTTCGTGGTTGATGTTACCGTAACCAATTTTAGTGCATGAGTCATGCGAGATTTTCTAATCAGAACGGTTGTAGGTTGCGTGCCGTAAGCCCTGCGCCCTAGGGTGAGAACCGATCCCGCGGGAACGATAAACGGGACAGCTTTATTGTACCTTACCCTTTACATGCTTCATTGAACTTTGTATTTAGGTAAATAATACTATATTGACAGGGTACGGGCACGATACGTATGCAACGACTGAAGTTTTTGGCGATCGTCGTTTTACGGGTTCCCTTGTAATTCATACAAAGAAATTCATTCATACCCTTTTTTACAGAAATAACAATATTATTTTCGTCGAAAAGCTAAGATTTTCATAGGCCAGTGGTGGCGAGGTTTACTGTATAAACATTTCTAAAGACTCTAGTATATATTTTTTTAGTTTATTTTGCAACTTTTTTATATTTTTCTTTTTGCAGTCATTAAAAAAACGAATGCTTGCTCCATGGATTATTTTGAAAATGAATTGGTTAGATCCCCGGAAAGGAAAATTAATAATATATTTATTTTCAAAATCAAGTTGGCATCTCCATTCAGCATTTTTCCTTGTCTTCTGTTATGTACAGTAGACCCAAAATACTATTCGTGTTTTTAAGAGTCGTGAAGCGCTAGTAAGTTTTTTTTAGGTTAGGTGATACGGAGTACATCGAAAGTGCTACAGTGGAATTGTATTGGGCCAATGCGCGTTTAAAGAAAACGTTTAAAGAAAAAGTCAAACTGACATTGTACTATCAGAGAAATTCATTCATAGGCAGATCGATGTTCACTTAATTTGGTTGCGTTACGTCCAACCTAACCGACGTATCAACACATTGGATTGTCTTAAGAGAGCGACTAACCCCAAAAATCAAACATCGTCCTTCTCTCTTCACACTCACGCCCGTCTTTCATATGCTAGGTGAAAAAGAACGACGCGGATCCATCGCCAAATTAGTTTTTTCTCAATAACTCGATAAATATACAACATTTTAAAAATCCGCCAGGTCAATGCACAGTTATGGCAATAAATGAAAAATTGGTGAAAATTAGATGTATCTTTGTGATTTTTTTCTATCGTGAGAATTTTAAGATATCGTGTTTTTGCTCAGATCGAATTCTCGGAAATATAATGTAGTATCTAATTTTAGAAAATGAAACAATTTGGGGCTTATTTTCAAGTATAAAAATGAATTATAAAATCGACATTTTAGGGTTAGTCGCCCCCTTAACCCAATCAAATAACGTAGGTGTGCCTGCCTTTGAATTTTTTCGATGGTACAAACATGCTTTTCAAAAGTTTTCTCTAATAATTTACTGATATAATTTTTACCTGTCCGCCGTTCGTGTTGATAAACCGGGTTTATTTGTTCAATTAATAAAGGAACCGCAACAAACACAATATGACACCGTAAACACGATAAGCGTTCATCAATCACGGAACCCGAACAATCGTGCCGCAGAACAAAAAGCGGAATAAAAACTGATGCTCCCACATCGACGGTGTTCGATAGATACACAATTATTCAGGATACAATAAAAGGGACGTATTAATTTTTTATTTACCTAAAAACCCATATTATAAATGTGTGTTTATCTGTTTGTCTGAAGAGTTGTCTTCACGCCCAAAGTGCTGAATCGATTTTGCTGAAATTTGGTATGGAAATAATTTGAGTCCCGGGAAAGGGACGTAGGATACTTTATCCCGGAAAATTTAATGATTTCCGCGCTATAAACGAATTTTGATGCAACGGCAACTCCGTCAGCGTCATCTTGTATGATACTAAATTCTTGCAAAGGAATGATGGAAAGCACTTACGGAATCTCTTAAATAATAGGCCTTCCTTTAGGCAGTATGCCGCAAAAATTAACTACTGCCTAAATTCCCATTGTAGCTCTGAGCTACGTCGCATCTATTAACTACACATAAACCCATTCTCTTGTATAAAAATAATTGTTTCGATCTTTCAACTAGATGTTGCAATCGTTAAGACTTACCTTCATTGGCACAATTTCGTACCTACTTCTTATCTTTTTAGCTATTATTAATATCTAAAACTTCAGTTAACCGCAAAATATTTTATTTTATATCGTTGCAACCATTCAAATTTAGGTCGCAAAATGTATCGTTTATCACAATGCTCGGTTAGCTATCGAGTGATACAGTGTTAAAAATCACTGAACATAAATCTGGGAGATATCTGCCTAAATGACCCGAGGTACCGGCGGGTTAAATTGTAGCCATGTTTAATGTTATTCTGTTTTTTGATGGTATTTGTCAAACAAAACATAAAAACATACTGATAACGGCTAACACATTTATTACACTCTTTTTGGATTCCTAACTGCTATTTTATGTAAGGTTAATTTCCTTCTTTGTTAACCGACTTCCAAAAGACGAGGAGGTTATAATATGTTCGGCTGTGGATATATTTTTTTTAAATACAATGTAATTGTATATTTTACAACTACATTACATGTTTTTCTATGATATTTGATAGGATCATGTAATTATTGTTTAACTTTATTTAACAAAAATTAATGAGCTTCGTTCAAAATAATAATACAGAATATTAAAAAAAATTCCTCTTCCCGTTTTTAATACACATAAAAACTGCAAATTGAACGAAAGTATTACGAAGTGGTAATTAATTTTTCAATTAAACTCAAAGAGATACCATTACCGGAGAATCGCTCTTCAATCTCATGTTAAACTATAAACTTGTTGCAAATTAATTTAGAATCACAATGCCGTTAGCCCAACTCGTTTTCTTCCAGGGTTGTCACTATTTCGAAATTTAATTTACCGACTTTTCGGGAAATTTCACCGTTTTACGTGAAAAGTTTTTAATATTTTTTTTGTTTTTTGATTAATGAAAACCACATTGATTGTGAAGCTTATTTTTTTAAATGAAAACAAACTCAAGTAAGCAATGTGAAAAGACAAAAGGTAAATATAATTTTCAGCTTCTTTCCATTCGCTCTTTGTTCATTGCGGGTTGGCTAGAAAGATATTATATGTGCCATTTTATAAGTTACCTATTTCTTAAGTGATATGCTAAATTTCAGCCCTAGACTTAAATCTATTAACAGCTGTACAATCTTGCTGCAAACGAATCTCCTTTTTCTTAGAGACGTCGAGGAGTTAACTTTGTTTCCGTTTTCAATCTCATTTCAACTGCTCTACTTGTCTAAGAACTGCTTCTTCTGTTTATACAAAATCTGCTTAATTTTTTTTCTTGCAATATTATAATAGTTTTGTTACAAAGAAATCCTTAAGTAGGTAAGTTTCTTCTAGAAATAGTCGTCTTAGTAAATTGCATTTATATTACTACGAAATTGTGCATAAGTTTATCGTAAAGTTTGTTTTGTTTTTGTTATTAGATAGAAGTAGTATAGTTACAGTAGAGCAATTAGCGGAGTAGTAATATTTTGTGCTCTCGTCTCTAATAAATAGGCTACTATATTCAACTTTTTTGTAGTCACCTACAATTTTATTTATTTCTGCTATGTGGGATATAAAACACCGCTATTCAGCAGTTTACTCGAATCGATTATACCTTTGATATTTAAGTCGTGACTTAGAAACACTTCATTTGCGTTCTCGGTAAAGCAATCAGAAGGCGCTGCATTATTCAATTGTCTGTTTTCTAAAGATCTTTATAGCGCTGCTCCTTCCTTGTTTTTCTTAATCTAAAAGAGCGAGATGAACTGTATTTCGTATACAACTTTTCCTCCCGACGTCGTCTGTATAATTGATTAATTGAAGCGATGCAGCGTCGTATTCCCGACGCTAAAATAGTTTTTGTTCAGCGCCGGGATCCTGTAAATTGGTTTACTGGATGGATCTTTACGTAGCGGCGATGGTTGTTTTTATAAAAATGTGTTCTGAATTTTTTCGTCGCCCACGGAAAACCTTAAAAATAAAATCTATCTACGCAATCTCTGCCTGTATATTCAAACATTTACACAATTTGCCTATTCATTTTTAGAATTAGTGTTTATTGCAAAAAATGCTGCTACTAGCTACTACCAATATTAGCTCGATAAAGCTCATTTGGATCTGCACTCTGAAATTGGGAGAGATAGAGCGATAACATTTGGGCGTAGATCGTAAAATCATTGACACAGTTCCATACCGAAGATTACACAGCCAGTGTCCCGAAAGATTAGTCCAAGTCAAATGTACTGGATTAATGAACTAGCTCGCCGCCCGGGGCCGCCTGATTTAATTACCGATCTGTAATTATAATATGATCTATCGATCTAACATATAGGTTAATTGAATGTTTGTACCCGGATATATTGATCGCACTGTAATTGAATCTATGTCATCAGTTTGGTTAAGTCGTACTAAATGGAGAAGCAAAAGTGTATAAAATTTTAGTACGTTTAAATTTTCTTAAAACCCTACATTGAAATAAATTTAATTCACCTAAGCTTACATATTGTTACCATTCCTTGAATAAAATATATTAAATAATACATAAAAAAACAACTTTTCCCTTTACTAGCAAATACTTAAACATCCATTTAGTTTCGCAGTTCTAGGATAGTTGGAGGGCTGCGAGCTCATTTACTGAACAGCAAATATTGTAACAAACCACTATTTATAAGAGCTACAAAGAGGACCCGTATTTATTCTATAGGGCACTCGACAATCGAAAGTTCTATCAAGACGGCAACTGTTTGTTGAACCTAACAATGTATCAGATTAAAAAATACTGGCAGCATTGTGCAGAAACCCGGGTTCACTCGTAAATATAATATGGCGTTCTTTATCGGTTTAACAAACCATGTTGAGAGAATTGTAAAAAGTTCTTTAATGTTTTTGGTTTTGTACAAAATACAGAACTCTTTTAATTATTTAATTTCAAGTTTCAAAGAAACTGCTTAAAATATTTTTTTCAGGCATTGATTAAGCTATCAATTGTATTTTATGAGGACATAATATTGTGTCTGCTGATTTTTAGTAGCCCTTTGTTTAGCTAACGTTAAATTAAATTAACCAATCAATGCTGCTGAATTAATAATCTTCTGTCAAAAAACCTCTGCATCCCATACGCTGAATATTTCACTTTATTACCTAATCAATTCTGTCGATTTGTATTTGGAAAAGATTCAAACTAATTGGACATTCGTTATTCGAATTATGAAATATTGGCTACACATACAAAACAATGGAAACAGCGCTGATCCGTCGAAAGCCGACGAAAGCCGACGCCAGCCGATCATCCGATTAGCTCGTCCAATAAACAACAAGCGACATTATTAATTTTCGATTGGTTCAGGTGTAGTGAACATTTTCAATTTCATAAGCGCAACAAATTGTATTAAAACGATGCATAGTTACTGGTGTAATCAATTTGACTTCCAATATGGTTTTATAATATTTTATAATGGCACAATATTTTTAATATAAGTACATACGACATACTTTAATTTTAAGTGCTTTTAAACTGTTTCATTTAATTTAATATTATTATTGTAATGACTACGCGACATTAAAAATACATAATATAAATTATATTCAGGCTACGAAGCGATGCTACGTCGCGTAGACCCAGCGTAGCACGTAGCACGCACGTTACACTAAAGTCTAACACTTTCACTACAATATACAATATTTTTTTATCTTATTTTTGTAATTGGACTTTTTCACACTTCTTACTTTTCTGATATCTGAAATCATCAGTAGTTATTTTTACTAGATAAAGAAGCTTAATTTGAAATAATAATGCTAAAACGGCATCTCAGTCACCACTACCACATTTTATTTTAAAAAAATGTGTCTATCAGCAATGTTGGCGACATCTGACCCGAAACGCTGGCCCGCGCTCGTAATTTCCTCTTTTATATGAGGCGATCACGTGACGTTCATCATGCCGGGCCGAGGGTAGCGTGAAATGGGACAGTTCTTATCTATGGGACCAAATTTATTCCCGATAATTTGTATTGTTTTTGACCCTGCTGCTGTCCGAGGAATAATAAGTACGATTAGTGGACTGTTTCATCTAGGAGCAAAAAATGACATTGTAAATTAACTAACGTGTACTCTGTGGGAAATAAATTTATAGCTAGGTGACGGATCCACGTTATTTTGTCGGTTTTTGCGTGCCATCGTTAGTTTAGAAATTGATTGAAAAAATTGATTCCAGCCCAGCTTATAGATCACGATCTGTCAGCTGGACTAGAATCAAGTTCTTTGATAGTATAACAATATATAAATTACTTATATTAACAAAAATAAAGTCAGAATAATTATAATGACTTAAAAAATATTAACTTAAATAAAATAATCTATTAAAATGCATACAATTTGTAGCAACTAGCAACAGAATATAATGAAAATAAAAGACAACAAAAACGTTGCGACATTCACCAGATACAAAAGGCTTCCTGCATTTCGTTTCAATATTTAATTATCGCAGTGAGACAGCAGGAGCCGGGGGCGGTTCGTTAGTGCGAATCATGTTGGTGGTTCCGTACTCAACCATTATACCACTATAATACCAGCGTTTTGCGCATTTGTTCCTTTTTAACTATTATGAATACGGAGCAAGAATATTTTAATTGGCTATTTGTTATTTTTTTTTTATTTTAAAAAGTTAATAATTTTGCTTGTTAATATTATAAGTACTATCTTCTCATTATATTATGCTTTATCAAATGTTATAAAAATATACGGGAAATTTTGTGTCATAACTGTAGTTTTTATATGTACTAGACATCACCCAATGGTCGAAATTCGACCTTAGTTTCAACGACATTAGGAATACTACCTATATTTTGTAAAAAATATTGACTTTATCTTTTTTTTTTCAACTCTTGTCTCGTCTCTGGGACTTAGCTGATCTCAGACTGGCCGTGTAAGCATTGTGTAATAGTATCTTAGATTCAATAAAAAAACTATAATCCATTTTCTATTTGTCAACTTGTTGTCAACCATTATATATTATAAGTCTATTTTGTCAACAGACTTCAACCATAACTAAAAGAGTATAATTCGTATGTTTAGGCTTATCACTCAAAAATCTAAAATTTCTCATGTGTGTGTGTGTGTGTTGTAGTGTGTGTAATGTTTTATTCGTTAAAAAATGTATGATAAAAGCACATTTCAAAATAATATTATATTAGTTCGATGCACTCCTTCACCATAATAAATAAACGTTTCCCCATTTTTCGTAAAAAGGGTTACAAAGTTTTTCGTTCGCGTAATAATATTATTTCGTAAGAAAATTATGATTATGTTTAACATAATCATAATTTTCTCAATGGATCATCTTTCTTATCACATTATAAGATGATCTTTTTTAAAAATATTTTAAGCTAACGCGGAATCAAACCCATGACTTTTGAGTCGTGGGCCATAGCTCTCCTTATAGCAATTTTCTTTGTTATAGAAAACTTACAAACAAGAATTATGGTGTAGTAATGAAAGGCTGTATAAAATATGTATTTATAACAAGTGTCACCATTGATTGAGAGCCTTTACATGTCTAATGTTTGTATCGCAACAACTTAGCGCGGAGTTTAAGAGTGGAATGTAAAACAGACCAACTTTCCGAACAGGCTTGTCGCACAACTTTCTCGTCTAATACGTCGCATGGAACCTAAATCTAAATAAATAACGTCTTCTTCATTAATTAATAAGAATAATAAGTTTTTAATTTTTAGTAACCCACTATTGCTGAGGGGTACAAAAAGATTTGTAACTAAAAGTTTAATATTTTCTACAAGATGAAATATTAGTAAAATGAAGATTAAAAGACAATAAAATCATTAACTTGTTACATTAAAACAGTTATAAATTATTCTTGTTAACAAAGAAAAACAAAATAGCTTGGTGTACCTTACAATACTCAATTTTAATTAAAACGAACAGAATTTGCATAATTATAGAACTAAGTAAATGCACCACTGTTTATTCGTAGACAAGTAAACAGTATCAGAGATCTTGATGCAAACAAGTTGTATTTATGCGATGTATAGATACCGGTCGCCATTAGCATACATAATAGGCACATACGTGTAGATTCGTTAGTAAGATACGCAGCCGAAGCTTTTAATTCATTTAAACACAAAGTTGTTCCAGACGAAAACGGGACTGACGCCTCGGTTAATGCAGATCTTAAGCTAAAATTTACTTAGCTAACTTCCAGCTAAAAATAACAGCGCTGTTTAAGGATACAGCTTAATTATACTGTTATGCTCATCAGCTTTACGTCACAACTTACAGTAGTTTTATGGAATATCGGCTTTTTAAAAAGGGCATGATAGGCGAAATCTAAAAGTATATATGGAGTTAGTAATTAAACTCTATTGATGCAGCTATATTTCTCAACTAAAACAATCTCGCCTTGACTTAAAACTTGGACTTGACTTCCATGATGTTTTGGCTGCTCCTATAATATTCTTTTAATATTCACCTTGTATAACATTTTTCTAAAATTGATGACGAATATTTTCAGGATATAGGGCTTCTTATGTATGGAATGTAACATACAAAGCTTGGTTCTTATTTCGCCATGGCCTTTCAAAGGTAATAGCTTCTTAAATAACTTGTTTCTCCTTCGATCTTCGTATGCTAGAAAAGCCTAAAAATGCTAGAAAAAATTAATTCTTTCAGGCGTTGGCAACATTGGGTCGGGCTTAAGTTACAGCATGAAAAAAACTAAGCGCGTACAGTGCAGCGTACTTTACATTATCTGTGATCCTTACGCTTGGTCACGGAATGACGTCAAAAAAAGACCAAACTATTTGCCATGCAATACCCATAACATTTTATTTGCGTATAAAAACGAATGTAACATAAATCATCGCGTAGGCCCCGTATCGTCATCAACGTCGCTCAACTTTTCCTATTCGTATGAAATATGATCGCGAATATTAAGGAGTTGGCAGATCTCGGACACTCGGCCACTTGGCACGCGGACTTGGCACCTGCTCGCATCTCCGGCTTTAATCAGTTTAATTTGGACAACACTACACGGGTAATATTTTCCTTATATTGACTCGTTTGTGACCTCGTTCTGGCAACTTGCTTTTGTATAATTTTAAATATGACATGGCAAGATTTTAGACCACTTCTTAAAAATATGTTAAAACCACAGAAATAAATCAAGATTATTTGATTTATTTCTCTTGATTTATTTCTGTGGTTAAAACCAATAGATGCTGACCATAACTTCGTTGCACCGATATTTTTCGGGATGAAATCTATTAAGTACAAGTTTTTTGTCGGAACTCGAAGTATATCCATTATCCATTCCTAGCAAAATCATTTAAACTTCCTTCAAGAAGTGACCGTATTCCCTCTTAAAAGGCCGGCAACGCACCTGCAGCTCTTCTGATGTTGCCAGTGTCCGTGGGCGATGGTAGTCGCTTTCCATCAGGTGACCCGTTTGCGCGTTTGCCCCCCTAATTTCATAAAAAAAAAACTGTTGTGACCAACAGAAAGACAGGCGTGAACCTGTCTGTCCTTCTGTCGGTCTTGCCTGAGTGTGTACACAAGCAATGAGTACGTATGAGTACGTCGATCGTTATTGACGTGTTGACGTCAAATTCAAACGTTAAAAATACAACTTTATAGTTAATTTAAAAGCTATTGTTAAAGTTATGAAAAATTTATCATTTTAGCGCCGTAAAGCAAGTCATTTCCGAGTAACTTTTTTCATTCACCTCCTGAAATTAAGCAAAAACAAAATTAAAAGTCGCATCTGAAACTTCTTAGCGGATACACTAATGAACAAACTTTTATTAGTCATTGCGGGAGGTCACTGTTGTGGGGCCACTAACACACTTTCGTTAACTCCAGTCTACATTTTTTACTTTAATAATATATTGTCTCATACGAAATAGCGTTTGCTATAGGTCTACCAGAATCTGATGGCAAAAAGTGAGAAAATAAATAAATGACTCTAGCAATACCGGGGTAATTGGAATAAAACATTTTGATCCTTTTTTTCCTCATAACGGCTTATTCTGTGTGTGAAACATGAAAATTATGTAAAAATTTATCCAATGATCAAGGATGTTTTTTGAAAATCTGCCATCGAAATTTGCCATCAGAACCTATATAAATACTTACGAATAAGTTCTGAAATGCGAAAGTGTATATCTGAATTTCCGTCAGCCGGTCACTTACCTTTTCACGCTTAAACCGCCGAATCGATTTAAAAAAATAGTAATAGAGATAATCTATAGACCCAGAAAAAATGTAGGAAACTGTCCTCAAAAAGTGTGGTAAAATACACTTGCCATAAAAATATAAGTTAAATTATTTATGTTCAGGAATATTGTATTGACGGTAGGTAGTAGTAGGTAGTAGTAGGTAGTTGTTTTTGTTATGACGCAGAATCGCTTACGTTATGGCCACCTAAACTTAATAAGGGTTCTAAATAATATGTTTTTTCCTACGAAAATACTTTTAACTTATTAATCTTTGTTTTTATGACCTTGCTACTGCCATGAAATTAATATTTAAATAATTGTTTTCCAATTTCCAATTATAATATTATTATGCCTGATAGCTTATGTACTCTAATACATAATAATTAAGTGTTCTTCCAAAATTTATGCCATACCATGTACATGAGTGTACACCTACTTTTGACTCGCATACTTTTTCCTCCCAAAAAATAGTTATTTGTTGATACTTCTAAATGAAATTCATAGTCTCGCTCATACACTTTTAATGGAGTGTTATTTATGCTATGAGCTCTACAGCTCTACAGCGGACTTCGGAATGCCTTGAGAAAGATAAATGAAACAACTTTCCGCATAAATAAAACTTTTACCTTCACAAGCCGTTGTGATGACGCGTAAATATTTGGAGCACTTACGTAGCCATCTTGTTTTTTTGTTGTGACATTAAATCAAGGAAAGGACTTAAAACTCCTGAAAGATTTTTTTGTATGAGTTACTGATGTACAGTCGAGGAAAATGAAATGATATATCTACGTTTCATCCTTGCCAATTGCCATATTATTTTTTAAATTATCCTGTACGTTTATTATTTGCTTAATACAAAATATATTATGTACAGGTATGTGTGTCTATAACTCTATGTATAAACATAGAATAAATTCATTGAAAAGCGCAAGACAATTCCCAAAGCTGTGGTGCCATGCTTATCCAAAAATTATTTAACAATTACTTTACCGAATTATTGTATACCGATTCGACTCGAGTAGACTTGAGTTTGAAACATTAATCGTTCTGAAAAACAATTTATGTCAACAATATGCAAAATAAATTCAAAACGCCTTGCGTCTGAAATTCAAGTTACTAGTATAAAATATGTTTCTAGACAAAAACAAGATTCGATTCTTGCAATTCGCTTCAAACAGAAAGCACTAAATCATTGTTCTGAAACAGAACAGCTCGAGTTGCGAACATCAGACAATGGGCTGAGGACAAATGAAATGCGAGTTAGCGTCGTGAGTGCTCGGCCGTCTTCGCCATTCCTCGGCTTGTCTCGTCATTCCTGTGAAACTTTTATTGCATTACAACATCGACGGACTCCACGAGGATGTTGCATTGATGTACAAAATGATACAATCAATCGTTGACAAAAAGTAAAAAGACTTTAATTCTCAAAGTTTTACATTCTTTATTTTAGAAAAATCTTGATCTGAAGCTTCACGAACCAGCATCAATCATCTTCCATGGTGCATGGCAGTGTTGGTTATATGGATCTCTAGTTTTCAGTCCTTTGCCAAAAGTTTGGTACTTTTTAGGGTTCCATTATCTTAAATGTTTCAGAGTTAGGACCCGCTGATATAACAGGAGTGCGATATCTCTAGAACTAACATCTAGGTATTGAAGCGGCTTTAGAACATTCTATGATGAAAGAGCTTTATTGCCAAAACATGTCGGACATCAAACTTTTTGTATTACGTTTGCTCAAAGTAGCCACAAATTTTATTACAGCGACATTTCGTTGCACAGCTATAAGTCCGGATTTTAGGGGCCGAATATATAAAGTTATGAGCAATTAAACGTTGGCCCTTTACAAGTGCTGATATTAAAAATTACACAGTTTGTACAGTCACGGAAAATATATTTTAATAGCGAAAAAAATAGTAAAAAAATAAGTGCTTATTAGATAAAAGGTGGATTAACAATGCAATTTTTTTAGACCCTTTTCTTTATTTTAAATTATACATCGTCAGGAACATTACCGCAATGTGTAAAGCAAAATAACGTTTGCCGGATCAGTGTAATATAAAGGATAGAAATATAATACTGTAACATAAAGTAATTGTAACCCTTATTTTTATAGCCAAACATTATAAGAAGATACCACTATTTTTAACGTTTGTTACGATATTTTCATTGGATAAAAATATCGTACAACAGAAGAGTTAGTAATGAAGTTACACCACGTAACAAATGAGTCTTACAACTTAACCGGGATAAACTGAAAACTTTAAAAAAGATTTCTTCCGCTTCAGAGGTCAACTATTTCAATTAAGAAGCTAGTAACGTTGCATTTGGAACTTTTAAATTGCAGCTTTCACAACTCGCAGCTTTCAAGTTTCCACTTTAAAGCCCAACACGTTTAGGCCAGAGCTTATTAGCTGTTTGAGAGGATTACGAGCCGATTCTGGTTAGAATTAGTGAATGACAATTTTGTAACTATTGTAATAACTGCATTGCGATTACTTTTACAGATATAAACACTACTAATCTGAATAAATACTACTAGCACAGCTGACGGTTGAATTTCAACTCCTATTCATATCGTATGTAGGCAACCAGATATAAAAATAACTTGTGTAGTTTTAACGATTCAAAATAAAAATAAGTCAACAAAAAATAAATTAAATTGCAGGTACCTCTCTAGAACAGCTTTTTGTGACGATCGTTTTGAATAAACATTTCTTATTTTCATTACTTACTGACCAGTTACCAAGATTCATATATCCGAGTATAAGGAAACAAAAATAATCTTGAATCAGCCTAATTCAGCTCTTTCAATTGGTGTAAAATACGTTACAAGATATCCTAGGAGTATCGAAAATAATCAAATTGCGCTGGAACAATAAAGTTTGTTGTGATATTGTTAAGGAATCAGTCTCCCCACAGGGAAATCACAGATGTAAGATTTAACCACGCCACTGCGAAGTACAGAGTCTTTTCTGCGCGAACTTCCAGCGAAGTTATGTTTTATGTTTAAACTTATTTCATATTTCACGCGAGTTTTATGTGAGTGAGGAAAAATGGGGAAACACGTCCGAAGTCACTTAAGAAGTCTATTATATCACTTATGCACTGCACCTGATGAAGGTAGCACCTGGATTCCGCACATTTGGTAACACCTAAGAAGATACTTAGGTAATTCTAGTTTGTTTTTGCTAGCCTCACAACGTGTGTGTGAGCCATGCTTCAGTACGAATGGGCCGGCTCGACCAGAGAAATACCACGTTCTCACAGAAAACTGGCGTGAAACAGCGCTTGCGCTGTGTTTCGCCGAGTGAGTGAGTTTACCGGAGGCCCAATCCCCTACCCTATTCCCATCCCTACCCTCCCCTATTCCCTTCCCTTCCCATCCCTACCCTCTCCTATTACCCTACTTAAAAGGCCGACAACGCACCTGCAGTTCCTCTGATGCTACGAGTGTCCATGGGCGACGGCGGACGGCGATTTGCGAAATAGCAGTTGGCAGCTTTAATTCAAACAGGCAGTAGTATAATCGGATAAATCAGATGTATAGGAATAATATAATATATTATATATACGTATGGACGGATACAAAAATGTTGGATCGCTAGTCCTCAGCGATCCAACATTTTTGTATTCTTTGACTTTTAACTTTTAGTAAGTAATAATAATTTTTATGGCAACTTCCCTCCCTAGGCCAAAACCGATTCTATGCCGGGAATATTTTATGAAATCTCTTGAATTCATAATATGGAAGTAGAACTTGTCAATATTGTAATAAAATTAAATTACTTAACGTTGCTCGCGGAGGTTGGGAGTGTCCAATTTAAGTGAGACTCTCTAAGTTTGTTCATTAAGTTTAACAAGATTTTGTTCGTACCCTTTGAGACTGCCTCCGTTTTAGCACTGAAATATTAACAGCAATTTTTTAGATGAAACATTTTTAACGCCCTATTCATAGTAAGTGTCAGTTTGGTTAAATATTAAACATAAATGTTGGAATATTTATTTTAATTGAATAATTTTAGGTGTGAAAAATCCTCAGAACAGGAAAAATCTATTATTTTAAATTACGTGTGTTCCAAAGTCATATTATAGAGCCTAATCTGAGCATAAAATTAATATACCTAGCGGAATATGAACGTGCGGCACGTGCCAACTGAACGTCAAAAAAAGATTGCTGCTATCATGTATCACACGTCTCTTTTTACCACGCAGTATTACTGATAGTGACATCTCTCTTGCTCAGGCCTTTGTTTCTCTTTTCCGCTAGATATATTAACTTTATAAATCTGAGAAATACATTTCTAATAATAAAGTATCAGTTGTAGCTAAATTTTGTATGGAATAACGAAAACAACGGAAGAGTGTGCGCGAGGCAAAGACCGTCGCGCCACTCTACGGTTTTACACTAGAGTGGTGCTCTCAATAATTAAAATCCACCTGTACGCGAAAACCACCAATGGAAAATAAATCTCTAAATGGAAAAAATACAGTTGACAAAATCGGAAAAAGTTTCCTGGGAAACAACGACGTTTCTGTAAGTATTCACCATTTTATTTTAAGAAAACAATTGAATATACACTTGGTTGCGTCTAGCAAGAAAACAAAAAGTATAATTATTTAAATTCTAAGAAAGTAGGCAGTGAATTCAGAGAAGAGTGCGCCAATAACGAAAAAAATATACTATAACTAGATGACGCCCGCGACTCCGTTTCGCAAAAATTCGTTTATAGCGTGGGAACTGTACATTTTTTCGGGATAAAAAGTATTCTATGTCGATTGTCGTTTCCCGGTTCTCAAAGTATCTCCATACCAAATTTCAGCAAAATCGGTTCAGCGGCTTGGGCATGAAGAGGTAAGAGACGGACAGACTCACTCTCGCATTTATAACATTAGTAGAGATACATTGCTACTACGCGCTTTTTGAGGCTTGATATTTTTCAGCGGAAAGGAAACTACGATGTTTGCGCACTAATAATAAAATATAGTTAAGTTATTGAACATAGATTACGTTTTAAAATAGAGTGGACCGCTAATAGCGGAGCCGTAGTGCACATGGCCGGCATAAATCCTTCTAAAACGCACATTAATAAGGGCTAAACTTTAAAGGTGACAGCCGCCTTATCCTTTCCGCTTTTTATTTATTTTTTACTTTTTTATTGAACACTTGTTGATATTATGATATACAGAATCTGAAAAATGGCTTTCAATTCTCTAACTATCCAAAATGTCATAATATTGAATATTATGGCACTCCGCAAAAATTATTAGCACGACTTATAAATTGCAGGGTTTTTAACAACAGAACCAAGTAACCCGTGGCCTACATTACATCCTACTTATGGCTTATTTTCTGCGCTTCTTATTTTGCACATCGCTGGCGCGTTTAAAGCTATTCCGCTATTCGTAAACATCGCTAGCTCGTTTAAAGCTTCTTTCTTATTACGAACGCTTGTAAAGGCTACAGATGCAGAGGTCAAAAGTCGTGACCTAAAATATATTAATGTATAATGATATATTGTTAGTGCAACAGCGCGTTTGCGGGCGGTTGCGGACGGGAATAATAAATCTCTGCTCTGTCGCCGGCAGATGGCGGCCTCCTTGCCGGGGATAGCGAAAGTAACTAATGGAAATGTCTAATGTTTACGCTTAGACGAAATTTTGATGTTAAGGCTGCCTTTCCACCAGAGCTGAGCGGAGCTGTGTTGCGAGCAATGTGTTTTTGAAAACCAATAGAATCGCTTCAATGACGTGACTTTGCCATGACATCGCTCAGCGCGGCGATGCTATTGGTTCTCAAAAACACATTCCTTGCAACACAGCTCCGCTCAGCTCTGGCGGAAAGGCAGCCTTAACATCATAATTTCTTTTGATGAAATTATAAAGACAGCTGGAAACAGCGAAATCAAGATGTCTTTGGAGGAGACCATCGCCTGTGGAGGTTCTTACAGTAGAAGTTAAATAAACAAAATAGTAGAGTGAATAAACATTGATAGATTTAAGATTATTTTACTGATAAGAAATAAAAATATTTAATTTTTATATATTTTATTTATTGATTTATAAAATTTGGTAAAGTTTCAAAGGGTAGGTACACAGGAGGATAATCAGGCATAAGTCAAGTAGCAACAACTAACAAGGAACACCTCATCAATTATAACAACGTAAATACTAATTTTAAAGCCAATTCAGAACACTTGTGTAAACACAAATCAATGATAACGCACGCACTCTATAGCGTAGATGTCTTAAAAATATTGTCATTTCAATCACAACTCATACCAGATTAGAATATATGACAATCAAAGAAAATATAACTCAATAAATAGGCAATTAATTATATGAAAAAAACTTTTAGAACGGTTCTCAACTTTTATAAAAAATTATAACTACTTACCCGATTTTTCGTACAACAACAAAAAGGATTTTAATGCACCTTTCAATCAATCCTGGCAGGTAAAACATAAAATGCTCTCTGCATTAACCCAAATATACCATACTTACTGTTGAGTAAAACATAAGTTCTCATCTCGTTCTGCGGAATTTTCCACTTCCTACATTCCTACCTAGATTCAGGACGAGACCTACATTCAGTGTATAGCGCTGATGAACCATTGAAAAGGTTTATAGGATCGTTATACCATGGAATACAACTTATTGCGATGTGAAATAAATGAGGATGCAATTACGTATACGTAGAGTTTTGGTTCAGTGATGTTTCTTTGGATAGTTTTGTAGTGTAAGACAAGTAAGTAAGTGTGACATGTTAGAACCTTTTCAATAGTTTGCCTGTATATTTTGAAAATATAACGTAAGTGTTTCTCTCAGTTAACCATCAGTTGCTTTCATAATACTTACTGCTGAGTCACGGATTAACCATTAATCAAATTAAGCAATTGCCTAGGGCATCACTTCTGAGGCGGCACCAGAAGAAAGACAAAAAAACATCCGTCCTTAGGCATCACGTCTCACTCTCACGTCTGACCAACTGAGGGTGCCCCAGAAGAAGGACAAAAATCATTCGTCCTTAGTAGGGTTGCTGAGGATTCCTCTTCCGCTTCCTCATAATGAGGAAGTTCCGCAATATTTTGGGTTCCTCAACCGTTTCCGCATCCTCATAAATAAAAATAAAAAAATCCTCTTCCGCTATCGCTTCCTCAAAATTTTAGAGGAATTTATGAGGAATTTCACTGCGCATGCACGTCGCGTATCCAATCATGGCAAAGCACACGCCAGAGCGCGAAAATAGTATCATTCACTCATCTTTTTAGGGTTCCGTACCGAAAGGGTAAAAACGGGACCCTATTACTGAGACTTCGATGTCTTTCCGTACCGAAAGGGTAAAAACGGGACCCTATTACTGAGACTTCGATGTCTGTCTGTCCATCTGTCTGTCTCCAGGCTGTATCTCAAGAAAGATTGTGTATTGTTGTTGTTGCTATAACAACAAATACTAAAAAAAAATTAAATTAATCTATAACGGTACGGAACACTTCGTGCGCGAGTCCAACTCGCACTTGGCCGTTTATTTTTGTGTGCGTGTGTTGTGTATATTACTGAGCAGCAGCAGTAAGAAGAAGTCCTTACTGCTGGACCGATTTTGATGATTCTTTATTGTGTGTGTTTTGAGAATGGTATGAATCTATCATAGTTTGGTACATTGGAAAATGCCTTTTTAATTATTTTTTTGTGCAATGTAATGTACCTATTTATGAATAGACTGGACAAATGCTTTTGGCTTGGGTCCGCTAGTATTTACAATTTCCTATCATCCCATTCCTCATCTGCTTCCTCATCCGCATCCTCTTCCTCAAAAAATATCCTCTTCCTCATCCGCATCCTCTAAATTTGCGCGTGACAATTCCTCTTCTTCCTCCTCTTCCTCATAATCACTTCTTCAACAACCCTAGTCCTTAGGGCATCACGTCTCACGTATCCAAAAACCTGTTTTTAGGTGGTAAAAGTTTAAAAACTAGTTTCCATACGGATGGGGGCAGGGGATTGATGCTCTAAGCAATCCATGCCTGTGTACCCACAGGCATGGATTGCTTAGGGCATCAAGTAGTCTTAATCCGTCACTCCGTCCGTCCGTCACATCCGTGACTGCTGATCATATAATAATGTCAGTTTGAGTGGATTTACGAGTATATTTTGCATCCGCACGAACGCGTGGTTTTTCCACAACACCGGGAGATCACAAGCATTTTATATTACTAGAGATCGCCCAATGGTTTCACCTTAATTCGACCTTAATTTCAACGACATTAGGACTACTACCTATATTTTGTAAAAAAATATTCTCTCTGTCTCTGGGACTCAGCTGATCTCAGACTGGCCGTGTAAGCATAGTCTAATAGTATCTAAGATTTAATAAAAAAAAAACTATAATCCATTTTCAATTTGTCACCTTGTTGTCAACAGACTTCAACCATAAATAAAAGAGTATAATTCGTATGCATAGTCTTGTCAATCAAAAATCTGTCATTTTTCCTTGTAGTGTGTTGTAGTGTGTGTAATGTTTTATATTTTGTTAAAAAAATGTATGATAAAAGCATAATTTCAAAATAATATTAGCTTGATGCACTCCTTCACCATATAAACTATAACTGTGCAAAATTTCATTCACCTACGTTTCCCCATTTTTCGTCAAAAGGGATACAAAGTTTTTGGCTCACGTATTAATATATAGATAGATGTTTGTAATGATTATTTCAATAGCGGCGTGGTAGTGCTGTCATTATAACCGCCAAACCGCGCGTTCGCACCGCTGCAAATCAATCCAGCCTTAGGCCAGGTTCACACGGAATAATCCTGCACGTTTCCTGCACATTTTTGCAGTATACGTCTTAACGAATAAATAGTGGCGCATACAATGTATAAAGAAACACGTCGATAATCGATTGTACTGCACGATTTGTTACAGTACAATCGGCGCATGAATGTTAATACGTATACTGCAAAAAACGTGCAGGATGGTGCCGTGTGAACCTACTCTTACTAATAAGATTATTATTGGTATTTATTAATGAATATAATTAATTATGATTAACACTTAAGAAATCAAGGTCAATGAAGTGTTTTGTTTAGTATTTCATAATTTGACCTTGATCCTCAACGCCTCCGTGGCGCAATTGGCTAGCGCGTTCGGCTGTTAACCGAAAGGTTGGTGGTTCGAGCCCACCCGGGGGCGAATATTTTAAATTGAACTTTTAAACTCAATTATAATTTATCAACTCCCAAACTATGACGGCAAAGAAGTGGGCCGCGATAAGAATAGATTTCAAAGAAACTGCGATCGAAGGAACAGTAAAACTGCGATGAGTCAGTAATATTATGATAATATCACATTTCTGTGGTTAATTCATTTACTTAGGCAGATGAAATTTTGTAAAAATTAGTTAATATTTTATGTTTTTAATTTCTCTCTTACAGCAACTAATTATAATTTATAAATACACGAATCAAAAAAGTCTCTTTCCTTTCGCTGCGGGACTAAAAGAGACGGTTTTTTATATAGTTTTTTATGGTTTTTTTATATGGTGCGTTATCAAGCCGATTCGCCTTATATTTACTTAAACTCTCCGCTGCTGCGGTATAGGGCTTATTGACCCAGTAAGGTATCGACCGATAAAAATAACTGTAACTATGCGAAAACTTAAAAATTTGGAAAACCACCAATCAATATCGATCGTAGAAGAGTTAGTGTTCATGGTGCTGACTTCGCCCTGGATTCCTACTATTTACTTGAGAGATACATGCAAAAATATATATAAGGTCTTGTAACCCGATACCGCACTGAATTGTAGGTTTATTTAAGGGAGTTTTAGTGATGGGAAATATAACTTATTTCGACATATTATTTTTAATATCATTTATTGAAGAAACAAAAATATCTGGCCTGTTATTTTGAAAAAAATAACAGGCCAGTAAAGATTTTGCTGTGACTTATTTTTTTGTCATTTTTCAAATAATCTATATCAGACGTTCACTTTCACGATTTCTTCCTTGCTGAAACAATTATTCAAGTATTTTTCTACATTATTTATTTGGCCGAGGTATTATTAATGATTCAAGACCAATAAAATATCTCAAAACGTAAACAAATGAATCAAAAGGTAAATGCACTACCATACCACTCCCGATAATTACGTCACAACACTAATATGAAGTAAACAATTCAATTACCTATACCAGTGCGGAAAGGGGTGGATCTATAACGGGTCTTTCGACCCGTTACCCGCAAGGAATGGAAAAAAATATCAATCAGTGCGTTATCAGGTCGAAAGACCTTAGCATGATTTTAATGCTTTATCAAGTAGCCCTTAAAGTCCTAAACTCAAACCTATACTTGCCTCCTTTTAACATACAAAAATACTCATTATACAGCCCCCGCACCAGGGGAAGTTCGCCGTTTCTCGCCTCCGCACAAAGCTCACGTACATGCATCGGGCGTTTAAGCCTTATAACGCAGCGAACGTGTTAAGGCGCTCCCCCTACGGAGATGCCGTAATTTACCGTATTTAGAGCTAATTTGGAAGCTATACAAAGTTATAATAAAAATAGAGCAATAATCTGCAGTATATTCCTTTTCCCATTATTGATTTCCTATTTTTGTCTATTACACTCATAGCGATCATTTCGATCGCGGAAAAACGAGACACAATAGCTTATCTATTGTTATTGCGGCCGGATGTGGCCGCTTGGGGCTTCATGATTTAAAGCAATACCAATTCATTGAAATTGAAGCATACTTTCAGCATCTCCCTAGTATTTACAAATTACGTTTATATGAAACACACGACAATAATAGATAGACAATTTCATTAACTACACATCTTTTGTTTGTTAGGGTTCTGTAGCCAAATGGCAAAAAACGGAACCCTTATAGATTCGTCATGTCTGTGTCTGTCTGTCGGTCTGTCCGTATGTCACAGCCACTTTTCTCCGAAACTATACGAGCTATACTATTGAATCTTGGTAAGTAGATGTAGTCTGTGATCTGTGAACCGCAATAAGATTTTGATAGAAAAATGGAAAAATTATAAAAAATTTTAGGGGTCCCCATAGGTACAACTGAAACAAAAAAAAAAACATCTAACCTATGAGTGTGGAATATACATATATGGATAGGTCTTTAGTTTGCGAGAGAGGCTCTTCCAAAGTGGTAAAATGTATGCCCCCCCCCTCCCCCCCTCCAACTTTTAAAGTAGGAGTATGATTAGTCTAAAAAATATATATGATGTACATTACTATAAAAACTACCAAAGAAAATTGGTTTGAATGAGATCTAATAAGTTGCTGCTGCGGAACCCTTCATGGGCGAGTCCAACTCGCACTTGGCCGGTTTTTCATATTATAACGTCTCAGTTATAATATTATGCACAAATATTATCATATTCCTATATTATCATATACTCGTCGATCGTGGGAAAACGAGACACAATGGATATTCAATTGTGTGTCGTTCACCGGTGATCGTATGGAGCTTGATGAATTAAGAAATCACGATATTCTCATACATTAGAAGAATTTAGTACTTACCTAATTCGCATTTCTTGATTTTAAAAAATATATGAAATTAGGCTGCAATAAATCTGGAAAGTCAGTCCGAATTTTCCTAGCCGGAGCTGCATACTTGAGTGCTAATTCTGAATACGGCTCGTTTTTAATTAAAACATAACAAAAAATGGTGCAGCTATACCATTGACCTACTGCGGAATAGGTGAATAATATAATTATGAGATTTGAGATTTCAAATCATATTCTGAATTAAGTTAGAACACTACAGTCTGCGATGGCCGCTAGAAATTATTTTAGTGTGGTAAAATTATTCATTATATTTGTTTTGGTTCAAGTTTTTAAGTTTTTCAACTATGCAACTATAGGCATCCCGCATCAGAAAATATTTGCTTACTGTAGGAAAATATGAGAAAAGCTCCCAAAAATGCTCACTAAAGTCACTAACTAAAGAAAGTATTAAAAGAAACTAAAAATGAAACATCAAATTATGAGAGCCAAGAAAAAGTATACGAATTTCGTTATCATTACAGCAGTCGGAACAAGCGATAGTACTATTATATCTGAACGGCGAGTTCTACCAGAATTGAAAAGTTTTCCAATAAGGGTCGTCACGAATTGAACGGGAGAATTCACCGTTCTTTCATGACCAAACGTTTCTTTTGAATCTTCAGAGGACGCGACTCCTCGGAATTGGTGCTCGAATTCTCTAGAATGTCATGAATTGTTGTTGAGCACATCAAACGTGCGGTCTTTGTGGAATTGGCCAAGAAAATTTTAATATTTGTAAATATATTTTGTGCCAGTCATGTTTTGTGTAAGTACGTAAATAATTAACAGTTTTATTTTATTAATTTCTTACCCTTTTCTTTTCAGTCAAAGTTACGTCCTCAGATGTAGGTTTCGCCCCACTTCTCGACGACATGTGCTATTAATTTTCTCCCCTTTAACATTGCCAACACATATTTTAAAACGGCGAACAATGTTGGCATATCATTAAATAAATTTCCCCTGCTTTATCTAAAACGACCCAGGCACAAGACATCATAAATTGCGCGTAATTTATTTAAATTTCAGCGAAATGTTTTATTCTGGAAAACGTAACAAAGTGAGTTAATTTACTTTCAATATTTTCTATTAGGGGTAGCTCCGGGGCGGGCGATAACAATGGGCGACTTATCTCAAACTTAGAGACAAGAAACAGACTTAATAACTTCTTAACGGCGTCTAAATCAAGCTCGCTATTTATCCTTGCTAACACGGTTTTTTTTTACATCTGACAGCTTGCTAAAGTTTGAATTTGAATTGAACAATATAATTAGTAGTCGTTAAGAAAAAAATGTTCTCGTTTGTGCGACTGGGGTAGAAATAGACCCCATGTCAGTTAGGTATAAAATGCTTTTGTGACCCGTCGTACTAGCGATTCGGGACTTAGCTCGGAGGTCGGCTCATAAAATAATATGTAAACAAAAATGCTTATGAGACAGTTTTCATAATAGCTGATATTGGCATTCCGTCGTTTATCACGCTCAATAAAGTCCAAAATGGATCCACGAAGAAGGCCCATAATCATTTGTGGATGACTGGCCATTTTTGCCTTTGATCGCCGCGTCACCTGTCATAACGTAGGATTGCCTTCAACCGGGCCGTAATATATTTTTATTTTTTTCATTTAGCCTGTATTTATTTTGCCGCTTCATCGATAAAGAATACTCTTAATTGACTGCGGTCAGGTATAGATACTCATTGTGTGGACCTCCTTTGTGCTCTTAGAAGTTTGAATATTTCTATAACATTTTTAAGTCAGTTGCATGCTTTCGTTTCTGTTTTATTGGGTTTGAATTATTTACATTCATTGTCAAGATTATCTAGCGTATATATTATTTCCCCAATTTAACTATCATTTGAATATGCTATAAGTGATAGAATTAAAAGCAGTTACTTTTCTTTCTATCCTTTTAACTTTCTATCCTATAACGCGTCAGCGGCCTAATATTATTCTTCATTTTACAAATTTTTGATTGGGTCACAACTTACATGTCCTACGGGCAAAACGCGTCTAACATTTTTACTCAAAATATGCAAAACGCTAAAAAAGTATTCGCTTCAAAAATATTAGAAAGAAAGAAACTTTATTTAGTAAAACAATGTACAATACAAAATAACCAAAAACATTGCAAATACAAGTCTTACCAAATCGGCGCCTACTCAGCATAATATTGTTATGTTGCAAAACACAGTTCGCAACGCTGTTTTTCAGTAAGCACCATTAAGATAATAAAAATATTAAACATTGTGCCTAAGCATTTGACAAAGTCTATAAAACATAACTGTAACATAAAATTATTTAAAAAATAAATAAAGTGCATTTATGGTGCAAATAAAAAATAAATAGAGGCCGCTTGGGCCTTCATGAAATTCATGAAGCCCCAAGCGGCCACATCCAGCCGCGATAACAATAGATAAGCTATTGTGTCTCGTTTTTCCGCGATCGAAAGGATTAGTGCAGCTCATACGCAGACACCTACTTATTGTATGCCTATATACTCTACCCGCTAATCGTTATATTTAAAAAGAAATATTATATTACGGTCGAATTGAGAAACGTCCTCCTCCTTTATAAAAGTTGGTTAAAAAGTGAACATCATCAGAGGGAGATATTTCAGATGCAAGTATGGCGGACGTCCTGCTGTCAACCCCGTCACATTAATTCGATGAAATAATTTATTAATATTATGAAAGTCATCCGTGTCTGATGTTTTAGGGATGTTTAACGACTTCTACTTGATCAGGGTTCTGTTTATCAAATTAATAAATTTTTACTTTCAAATAATAAAGTCTTTATACATTGATTTTTTAAATATTGATTTGAAAACATTGATGCTCGTCGTTTCTATTATACCTATCATATTATAATGTTTATCTATTCTTATTTCTAGACCTTGTCAGCCTATAATTATTATATTATTATCATTATACAATGAAAATTATTATTAAATTTAACTCAAGTATTTTAGATAGGTGGGACACAAGTCACAATACTACATTTAAATGTTTAGAAGCGTCTACTTTAATGTTTTTTCACTGCAGTTAAATCCCCTTTTTAAATGTAATTTATTCCATACGGAACCGTAAAGAGGACTCCAAAAATGGTAAAGTAAGGATCGCAATTAAATAATTCCGCTACATCATTACATTTTCATTAGTCTACTGTATACTATCGGACAGTAGTTAGAATTTGTCGTTGGGTTACTAAGTTTAGGATGCGAACCCCGTCAAAATAAATAGAGACTCAATTCCATCGTTATGAAATAAACAAATGAGGTCTACAATATTTAATACCAAAATCTGCTGTCAAAATATATTTTGGATAAGTACAAAATTTTTGCCAAAAAATTGTCAAACGCCTGCTGCTTGATTGCCGTAAGACGCGAAATCACTCTGCGGGTTGTACAAAATATTATAAG
Organism: Aricia agestis; assembly: GCF_905147365.1. Classification (NCBI taxonomy): domain Eukaryota; kingdom Metazoa; phylum Arthropoda; class Insecta; order Lepidoptera; family Lycaenidae; genus Aricia; species Aricia agestis. The sequence continues at coordinate 12,086,479 of NC_056406.1, forward strand.
GCAATAAAAATATGTAATTGTACAGGTCTAATTTTAAATTTTTGGATAGATTCGTAAGCGAAACATCGCTTAACTTATTAGATGGTCAGTAAAATATTGAAACGTGTGTGCTATATAATTTATTTTGTTTTAAGATGGGATGTACTTTCAATAATATTTTTTAAATTTTCCTACCTTTATACCTAACAAACTAAGAAATCTACCTTAATCAACTTTCATATTTTGCTTGTTTTTATATTTTGATAGTATGTGACTATATTTCAATAATAATTACTTACTCCATTTCTGACCGACAACACACACACTTGGCACATCCAAATTTTATTCCCCATTGTAAAATTCCCCTAAACGGCGTATCGTTTAGATTTATCTTCCGATAGACCCCAGGCGGGCCCACATCCTCCTGTTCTATCCAATGAATGATTTGACACAATTTTACAAAAATGTTAATTAATGCTTCTATGAGTCACTTTAAATGCTACTGGAACTATTACTATTATTCACTATTTATTCACTTATCTATACCTACTAATGCCACTAATGCTTAGATCTGCAGTTGCCGGAGACGTTTTTGACAATTTTTATCTATAACTAGCTGTCCCGGCAAACATTGTTTTGCCATATAAAGCATTGCCGATTTCGCCCATATTATTTTATTGAAGTGACTAAGTAAATAAGTATTGCACCATGGCATCGTCCATCGCTATCCCGTGGCAAAAAAATGCATTCTGTCAATTCTATTTCAAATGTCATATTGTAATGTTACAAAAAGTTCATAAAAATACTTACCAGATTAGCAATGAAATAAGTGTCAATTATGATATCTTTTTAAAACTCTGCTGACGTAAGTGGTAATATAGTAATACCCTGGTGACGTGTCTTATGATAGGTCCTATATGAAATAAAAATGTGAAAAAGTTTATAGAAAATAAACTTTTTCACATTTTTATTTCAATTTTTAAAAATTGAAATGAAATTAACAAATGATTTCATTTGTTAAAAATTAACGATTTTAGAACGTCTACATGAGACCTATCATGTACCGGTTATATCACAACTTTGTGTTTGCAATATGATAACATTGTGTCACTGTACTGCTTTAGGTTTTTTAGTGGTTATGACAAAAGTATATTACGTATGAGCCCTCCTTATCGAATGACATAATGATGTTATAAAATATCAGGAATTTGATGGTAGCAGTAAAATATTGTGAACCGGCAGCCTTTGGCGATCCGCCAACTATAAAATGTATGATTTGTTAGAGGCGAGTTAAAATATAGCAAGATATACAAGATAAAAGATACCATAGTATCAATGAAAAGAACTCTCAATCACTCTATATAATTTTGAAATAAGCACGTGCAACTATTAACTAATATTTTATTAATTTTCTGTCTAACATTAAGATTTCCAAGATGTGGCTGAACTATTATTAAGAGAAAAAAGCTTGATAATAATATCACACTCCGAGCTAGGCTTAAAGCGATGGAGGCACTATAGAAATAAAATAAATAAACTATTTAGAAATTCCCCTATTCAGAGTACAATGTCAAATAAAATAAAGAGCAGCACACACTAAAGCCGCCTCTTTCAACTGGAATTATATGGCATCAAGCGCTTAAGTCGCATTGTGCGACATTTTGAAGACAGAAAGAAAATACAGTATGCTGGCCTAAGACTACGGGAGCGAGTAGATATGACACTTCATAAAAGTAGACCTTTGAACAAATGTAGAGCTAACATTTTATCATATCGCTTTTCCTACGTAAAACTTTCTCTAGACTTAAAAAAATTGGTGAGATTTTATGAAACTAAAACTATATTTTATACTACGTATTACAACCTATCGTAACATTATTCTAAACACGAAGCATCAGCGTTTGTAATATTTGCGGCTATTAATAACATATTATGTTCGTAATTTCTTTTGGAATCTAATAAAGGTTACGAAATATAACGTATAGGTATTAGGGTTAGCGAAATGATTCATTCCACGTTTCTCCAACAATTTATTACTCTTTGTTGAAGGACCAGGCATAAATATTACTGCTCTCTTGGCACGAGATTCTTAATAAAGGGGGATATTTCTGAGGCTTTGCGCGAAATTAACGATATTGTTTGACTAATGTTGTGTTTCCCGCGGAATATTCATGCAGGTATTAGATTGGATGGGGTACATATTATTGTTCTAGTTACACTCTCTTAATCTTTTTATGGTAATTCTCTATCTGGTAGCGTTAGAGCTGATATCAGCTTCATTCGAGGGATTCTTCAACGAATTAATGCTTCGGTTTTCTTTGTCCTTATTAATTTTGTGCTCTGACGCGTCACTTGGAAAAAAATAGTAAATGAAACAGGATAATGGATGAAAACGAACTATTTTATTTATTATGTCCCCTTTAGACATAATATTAAATAGGTTTATGTGACCAGTTAGTACGATAAAAATCTACCAGTGTCATTGGTTATTTATTAATTCTTGTGCATAAATAATATATTGTGATAAAAGGATTAGCTTAATATTTAATAGATTATTCTTACTAATTAGTATATTATAAATAACCCCCATAATATAATATTTTAATATATCTAGTTAATGTTGGATGTAAGCATTAATTATTAATTAATAGTTATATCCCAACTAACCTAACATATTTTGAGATATTGTTGATTAATTATATAAGTACAGTTAACCTCAATATCTCAGAATATAGAACAAAATATTTCGACAGGTAGCTAATGTTGTAGCAAAACTAGCTGACCCAGCAAATATTGTTTTGCCACATAAATACGAGCTTTTGCCCGCGGCTTCACTCGCGTTAAGAAGTATTATTATATACAAACTTTCATCCCCTATTTTAACCCCTTGGAGGTAGAATTGATCAAAATCCTTTCTTAGCGGATGCCTACGTCATATCATCTACCTGCATGCCAAATTTCAGCCCGATCGGTCCAGTGGTTTGGGCTGTGCGTTGATAGATCACCATGTCAGTCACCTTTGAGTTTTATATATATGTTACCGGCCAAACCTGATTTCAGGACAAACCAGTTTTGCCTAGGCTCAACTAGTTCTTCCTGTACGCAATAGGATTAACTAGTATAGCCTAGTCCAAACTAATTTGTTCTAAGCCCGATGGGATACACCAGTTTAGGCTAGGCCAATGAAGTTTTTTTTTTTAATGAAATAAGGGGGCAAACGAGCAAACGGGTCACCTGATGGAAAGCAACTTCCGTCGCCCATGGACACTCGCAGCATCAGAAGAGCTGCAAGTGCGTTGCCGGCCTTTTAAGAGGGAATAGGGTAACAGGGGAGGGTAGGGTAGGGAAGGGAAGGGAATAGTTGAGGGTAGGGAAGGGAATAGGGCCTGCCTATCCTCCAACCCCTAGGTTAGGGGATTGGGCCTCCGGTAAACTCACTCACTCGGCGTAACACAGCGCAAGCGCTGTTTCACGCCGGTTTTCTGTGAGAACGTGGTATTTATCCGGTCGAGCCGGCCCATTCGTGCCGAAGCGTGGCTCTCCCACGTATGAAGATAAGATTTCCAGTATCTATATAAAAAGTAGATCTTCTTCTTCTTTTTAATAATGTCTGCTTGGTGAGTTGCCAATGTCAGAGTGAGTGGCAAAGACTAAGTAGATAAAAACCTATTCTCAGGCCTAACGAATGTAGTATACAACATTTCAGTCAAATTGGTTGAACCGTTTTGGAGGAGTTCGCGCATAAACACTGTGACACGAGAATTTTATATATTAGATATAATAAAGTGAGCTAACAATATTAATATAATATGAATTAATACAATATCATGTATAATTGAGTTCAAAATATGAACAATGGCACCGGTAAAGTTAATTTTTTACTAAATAACTTTGTAACTGCAGCAGTGAGCGCAGTTTTTGTTTATTTGTCTGTACACAACGGAAAAACAGATTAAAATGGCCCGGAGCTGAAAAGGAGCGAAGTTGTGAAGGCACGTAGATTAAAAACAGTGAAAAAAACTATATTTTTTTTGCTCAGAACAAAGTGCACAATCTCGGCGAGGCGCTTACGGGCCTTTTATTGATGTCGCTGCGAGCTGCGTAACAAGTTTAGTTTTCGCCATGTGCCATGAGTTGCTGTTTTATCTTGTGTACTTTTAACTTTTCTATATAGTATTACAATGAAAATTATGATAAAATTGTAATAATTGAGAACAAATAATTATTGATAACTAGATGACGCCCGCAACTCCGTTGCGCCAAAACTCGTTTATATCGCGCAGGAACCGTGTATTTTTCTGGGACAAAAAGTATCCTATGTCCTTTCCCGGGACTTAAAGTATCTCCATGCCAAATTTCAGCCAAATCGGTTCAGCGGTTTGGGCGTGAAGAGGTAACAGACAGACAGACACACTTTCGCATTTATAATATTAGTATGGATATGAATGAAAAGAACAAAATTTTCTTTACTTTAAATAAGTACTAATACTAATGAACATCAAGTATAGAACTAAGATGTAACTTTTCCATTCGAAACTTTTACTGCCGCAGATTATTGAAATGAGCATCTGAGCTCGGTAGTTTCGAATACGGAACATTCAAAGTACCATTTAAGTCGGCGAACAAGCATGAAGACTACCGAATCATCTCGGGTCGATAGGTCCGCTGACTATTTTCGCGCCACGGGGTTAAGTTAGGGTTAAACCGAAATGCGTGGGAACAGTAGGCAAGATCTCATTCTCACGACAGAAAATATTCTCAACTGGAGCGTCACATGAAAATGACTTTAAAAACGAAATGATAGGGGCTAAAATCGCACGAGCGTTAATCCGAGCACACGTTCGCTCTGCAGGTTGTATTGAAGATTCATTTGCATTTGACCGCCGCACAATAATATCGGAGCATCGTTTGAGGCATCCTTGCGCGCGTAGACCGCAGAATTTATAGACATTAATGAAATACAATTAAAGGAAGCGATTGATGACAGTGATAACCTCAATGCAATTAAGAGTGAACGAGAAAAGGGGGAAATCATCAGAATAAGATAAAACAAATGTGTACCAAACGAGGAGGCTATACAGGAAACTCCGAATTAAAGTTAAAAGTATGATATTGATTAGTCTAGCGGTTTGGACTGTAGAGTTTATTGCAGAACATTCTTAAACGCATACAAAAAGTAAATCCATCAACTGACGTGTTCATAAATCATAACTTAAACAATATTCCGTCGCAAAAACAATTTTCATAATGAACAAATTGTCCGTATTGTTGAATTACAATAGCCGTAGGGACCGTTTTCGTGTGTTCGGTAACATAGTTTCGCCACTCTAGAGGGTAAACTCAGCCGCCTAGTTCAAATAATTTCGTAAGAAGTTCGAAGAAGGGCTCAGCCCTGAGGGCACCAACTTATCGGGTGAGGACTGAGGACTGAGGAAGCTCCAACTTCATAGAGAAAGACACGACAAAAGATGTGATATTAAAATTCATCGCATCAACTACATACTAATGTTATCAGTTTATTGTCGAATGTCGTGTTTCCTTTTATACTTATTTTTTGTATAAATTTATCGCTTATCGTAAGGGAACTATTACGGAGTGGGTCAGGGAGAAGTTTTTAAAAAAAATATTTTTTTACAGCTGAAAATTTATTTAAATTGAAATTACACAAAAATGTGTTGTCGCGCCGAGGTTCAAAGCTACTCTAATTAATTTATTGCAAAATGAAAGAAAGGAAACGAAAAATGATGATTCTATGAAATATTGCACAAGCGTGAGACCGCATGCTCAGCTTTTCACCTTGAATAGGATAACCGTGGAAATGATATCATGACAGAACCGTACACTTTTTCGCGATATGGTATATCCCATATCTTTTCCCGGGATTTATAGTACCAAATTTCCAAACACATCAAAATCGGTTCAGTGATTTAACCGAGAATATCTGTAATAGTAATAGTAAAAGTAGTATAACAAATAGATTGACAGGCAAATACACAGACAGTAAGATAGACAGTTTCAATCGTATGGATTTAAAACCGTCCGAAAGTCATCAAATCATCTTTTATATCAAAGCACCTAAGCAAACAAATGTAGAATCCATTAATTGAAATACCTGTACAACGAAATTAAATTTCTTGCTTAGTCACAAATCACAATAGTAGACGTACTCTATCCGTAACATTTTCTTACGATTAGGTACTTCATAAGCGAGTTTGCAGTTTATGTAGAGTCATTTACACACGATGATTAAGTTTTTGATACGAAATTTTATTTTTTCCTAAAATTTGACCTATTCCCGTGGATATATTTACCACATCATAAGAATCATCTATAATTCCACTCCCTAAGTGTTTTATAATAGTGTTTTCTTTGGTTATTGAATGGGACCCGTATAATGCGGGATCACCCGGGTCAGCCGGGTCGGCAAACAGAGCCGGTATTTTGACCTTTTACCACGACAATCCATTTCCAACGGATATTGCCACGGAATTGGCCGCGTTGTTGCCTCTCCTTGGAATTCACAGCGACTTGAAATATGAAATGCTTCAGGTTCGAATTGTTCTAGCTTAATTGCTCTATGTAAAGTGGATCTATGTTTATTGCCGTATTAGCATATCCCTCTGTAGATACTACAGGTTGGGGTATAATAGAGGTGATTACTATAGTGCTGAATTGAAGTGTAGATACCTCAATTTAGATGTTTAATATAATCTACCAAATACGATACAGTGGTTTAATATTTTCATTGTAGTGTGTACTCAGTATAAAAAGTGGAGTCGACTAGTTGAAAACTAGGTAAAAGTTTCTATATTATTATCACAAAAAATCACCTCCGGGCGGAAAACGTCAACTTTCTTCCCGCTGCGCTTACCGATGTTATCGTTTTTCGCCTCTGTCGATGAGAAAAATAGTATAGGCACCATGGGCAGTAAATAAGAAAGCCTCGGATCTCGGCTTCGCCTCAGCCAACAATTACATGTGATCTGAGACAATTTTTATTACCCTGCCATAGGTGCGTAATGTACTATTTCGTCCCGAATAGGAAGAAACACCTAAAGAACAACAAACATTGCGACCTTTATGTAACAGAATACACCGCTACGCTTCCTCAAAATATGTGGGCTAATAAATTGTTTTTGAGTGACATATATACCTGTTCCATTTAATCTGTTGCCGCTGCACGTAGCGTAACCCTATCCTGGGCAGATGTTGGTGATAGATACGCGCGGACTACGTGACTCTACACGCTGAATGAAACTGGACCATAATAATTGTAGCGCTTGGATCTTTTGGGACTTTATTTGGTTTAAGGAAACCTTTAAAATTTTGACTCTGTACATATACTTGTGTTAAAAAACACCTCTCTATCACTCACTCTTATAACATCTATAGTGCGTCAAGGAAGTCATGACTCATGACAGGCGGGAAAATTTTCTAAACGCAATCACTAATCACGCTTAAAACGTGTATTTTTTTTTCTTTGTATTTTCACACAAAATGCTTATTACATTTTAAATATCTATACCTTGCACATTTTTATCTCGAATGAATAAGGTTCTCTTATTTTTTATTTCATTTAAAAATTTTCCCGCCTGTCATGACTTTCTTGACAGACTATACTATAACTAATAAACTGGCACGGAGGTAACATGGTATTCCCCTGCGCATAAAAAAAAACATGGTATTTTAATGTGCCTCTGTCTTAGTCGCCTCTAGAAGTACATATTGAAGTAACTTGTTTTGACAGAAATTACTTTAATCCAAAAGTAAGTTCTTAAGTTGTAGTTGTAAAATTTCCATTTACCTTGTGGTATGGAATATTGTAATACTGTGCTTGTGATTTACAATTGAAGTCCTAAGGACTGTAAAATATGTTCGCTACTTTTTACACTTTGCGGCAGTAATATATAACTCGTAGAGTAAATGCTAACAAAGTATATACAAATCCTAAATAACATTTCCCATATTTTACGATGCTATCAGGACCAACAAATAACAATAAATAAAAACATACCAGAAATGAAATCAAATCGTGATTAGGACTATTAAATGTTATTAGACGCTTAAAAGAGTTTAAAATACCATAATACTTATGAAGCGATCACACGAGACGAGGCGATCGAAAATAATTCAAACATAATCGAATCCTCCGCAGTCGGCAGTGGTATTAGAGTTCATATTTGCGACTGCTTTTTCTGGAAGGAGATGAAGTTCCTGAATGATATGGCAGTGGAATTTGAACTTTATTTATTGTTTATTCAGTTGAAATTAACTGGCAGTTTAAAAAGAGAAGTAAAGGAATCGTATGCGATCAAGCTAAGCTTGGACCACAAATTCATTACCCCTCCACGTGGGATCAATTTAATTCACAGCTGGCGTGTAGTAGGCTCGGACATTCGTAATAAGCCTATTTATGAATAAAAAACCCCACCGCGCCCCGCTGAGATCCCTTGGGACGCGTTCCAATGTAAATGGCACTATACTACTTATGTAAAAATGTATAAAAACACTTTTATTTTCCATTGGAATTAATCGGATGTTTACTTTTAACCGTCTTTGGTATTTTTAGGACGCGTTTAATTAATGATGTTTTTGATTTCGGTTAAAAAGAACACCAGATTAAAGTCTACTTGTGGCGCATAAAGATGCTGATTTGTTGGAACGACTTTTCAACCACGTGAAAGCTCCTTAGTTTTTGGCGATGTGGTTATTCGTGTCTACCAGGCGCGGTCCGAAGGAGGGTCACAGGGGACATGACCCCCAACAAAATCTACAGTCAAATTGAAAAATCTCAAAATATTGCCAAATAATAAAATGAAATTTCTAGTTATCCTATAACAGCGATTTTTTTGTGTGACCCCCTCCAAAACTTCAGGCTGCGAACGCGCCTGGTTGTCAACCCGCCTAACGCAGTAGAATAAGTTAAGTAGTAACCTTAAGTAGTTTGAGGAAAGAGAAGGTGCTGAAACTATAGGAGCAGTGGTAGAACATATCAAAAAAATAAAATAAAATGTATTCCCAACACCAGTATTGTATAACATTATTAATGAATAAAAGCATTAATGTCCCTAGTGTCCCAAACAATATAAGTCATTTTAAAACAGTCACGACTCTGTTGAAAATAACTCGTAAATCTTCGTATTCTAATAATTTATCAATATGTAAATACAATATCATCTATAACGCTGATAATAATTTTGTCCGCCCATACCTCGTCTCTGTTAACACGTGGTGTTAATTAGGCGGCGATGGCGATACCCCAAAAACTACGGACTGGCGCTAAAATTGTTTATATGTTTTTGAGAAGTTGGAGAAGGTAATAAAAAAACTGACGCAAAATTGTCAGGTAAATGTCAAAGTAGCCCGAACGCACCCGCATTTCATATTTTTTTGAGAATAGGTAGATACTGAGTAGAATGTTATAGTAAATTTATTTAAAAAACTTAGTTTTAATAAATTCAGTTTAGTTATTTAAAAAATACTTGGCATAAATGACAGCACATTTGAAGACGTATTGAGTAGATGAAGTCGATAGCTAACATTTTATAACATGCTGGCAATTACTAATTTTTTTCCGTATAATTTGAAAAAACAACCGCCAAACTGACTATTTACAAATAGTTGGTTATTCACTTCTGGCTATTGTCTTCGTTTATTAAAACCTGCTATAAATACTCATAAATTCCATATTACAAACATACAAAATATTATGTCAGCTTAATAGAAGTCCCTAGTTAGTGTACCCGATCAAGTTCGGTAGTTCGGTGTCAAATGAGAAGCCGACAAATAATAGAGCCCAATTGTACACCTAATTAAGGCGGAGGGTACACAGCTAATTAAAAATAGTTTTTAATTAGTTGTGTTAATTAGAACTAATCATTATTGAACTTGAAATTAATTTTGTCGGTTACCGGTTAATACCGGTAGGTTATTAGATTATGTTACATTATACAATTCATACACAATGATTATACCTTAGATTAATGATCCGACCGGTCGGAGTGGATAGTGTTAGGTTTACTTTCGTTACGAAATTTTCTAATTCAGTCACTGCGTTCAAAGTCCGCGATAAAAGCTCTGCAATAGCTTAAAGAAAATTAGCTATCTTTACTTTCCGAGGAAATCAACCCTTGCGAGCTACAACCGCATTAATTAATATGTAACATAATACTATAATATCTATTACAATTATGCGTCTCATTGCAATAGTGAATAGCTCAATAGTTTCAAGAATTACATTCAAGCCCCCAATATAACGATCAAGTTGGATCAATTGCTGCGACTGCGTCCCGCATGTGTGCACTCAGCTCTTCAAATAATTCATATCTGTCTTCGACAGGAACCGTGAGACGTGAGACGTCCTACCGTGAACACTCATTTAAATTAACTGCCCAGAGATTTATTACACAACGGATGACGCTTATTTACTTATTATATTTATAGTACCACAGGAGAACGGTACGCTAGAACCGTACATATCTATATATATATATATATATATATATATATATATATATATATATATATATATATATATATACACATATCTATAGGCTTTACAAATACCTCTTAGGAGTTTTAACAACCTAGAAACTCCACCCAGCTTGAGTGACCCCTCTCCACCAAGCCAATGTCACAACATCTAAAGGCAAAGGGTGGAGCAGCATAAAATCTAAGGAAATCGGAAAATGTCGGATCTACTGGCCGCCACACCGACTGGGACCTCACCGTTCAAAACATTAATATTATTATTATGCAATGTATATATTTATTTATTATATGTATAACATATTATACTCTATTCTATTAAATATACATATACACACATATATATAAAAAAAAAAAAAAAAAAAAAAAAAAAAAAAAAAAAAATGTCCATGGCGTGATGGACCACAATTAATTAAAATTCATAATATTATTTTAATTATCCTTGGTGCGAAAAATCTAAATAATAAAATAACAAAAAAAGGATATGGACGAACAGTCTATAGACGGCCCCAATTTTATAATAATAAAAAAAAAAAAAAAAAAAAAAATACCTCTTATGGCCCAAGGAGCCAAGCGACAGCCAGACATTCGTCATTTTTAAAAGCTAAAAGTTTTCCTGTAGATGACCCCTAATAGAGTTAAGAACGACCGGCAACTACGAAATTTCGGTCGTGGTTACTTTAGGTTTCCAGTTATGAAGGTCTACCTAAACTTCGACAAAATTGATCGGCATATAGTACAGGAAAACTTTCTTATTTTATAAAATGACGAAAGTCCGCTTGTCGCTGATAGAGTAAGAACTATATTAGATAAATTTTAAAGACTTTGAACCCAAATATTTCCTCTGAAGACGAACCAGACAAAATGTATTATATCAACAATTTATGAAACAAACATTAAGCTCTGTAACAAAATTACTTACTTGTGACTAGCGGCCCGCCCCGATGTCGCATGGGTATTAAATATATAGCTACTGAAAAAATGATTAAAATCGATAGCCTATGATCCTTCACATGGTCTACTTCTTATCTGTGCCAAATAACATAAAAATTGCTCCAGTAGTTCGCGAGATAAGCCCTTTCAAATAATTTCCCCCGTTTTTTCCACATTTTCCTCTATTTCTTCGCTCCTATTAGTCTTAGCGTAATAAAATATAGCCTTATAAATATAGCCTTCCTCGATAAATGGGCTATTTAAAACTGAAAGAATCATCAAAACCCGTTGCGTAGTTTTAAAGATCAAAGGGAACAAAGGGACATGAGAGAAAAAAAGCGACTTTGTTTTATAATATGTATAGATTACTTAAAAAACTCTACCAAACAAGCTAATCAATCATATGTTATAATATCCTACTAATATAAACAAATAATAATACCAGATAATCCCAAAATAACCTATGTTATCAAACAGGAATAACATCTTATAGCCCCATTTAAATTTGGAATCATAAAAGTATTAAAACATGGCGTCCACCGCCCGATCGGCTTCCAGATGCATATCTCTGAATGTATTAGGAAGCGCCGCGCCAGCGACAAGATGAGTTTTTAATGCGTGACCAATTTCCGAAGAATTGTATAGAGTTGATATACTCGTAATAATCATCGATCATAATAATTGTTGATAATATAAAAATGATCCCACCAAAAACATACATTTTAAAACGGGACCTAGTTCCTATCGGCAAATTTTTGGCCTAAAAAAAAAAAGAGTTGAAATCCAATGAAATGCCAAGTTCAGATGTACTTCATCGATCATAATCATCTTTCATCAAAATCCTGATCCATAATAATTCTAATTTGAATTTGGCAGGTTAATAAAAATCTATTATCTATACTAATATTATAAAGCGGAAGAGTTTGTTTGTTTGTTTGAAAGCTCTAATCTCAGGAACTAGGTACTGGTCCGATTTTAAAAATTCTTTCAGTGTTAGATATGCCATTTATTTTATTACGCTAAGACTAATAGGAGCGAAGAAATAGAGGAAAATGTGGTAAGAACGGGGGAAATTATTTGAAAGAGCTTATCAGCTCACGAAGTACTGGAGGACTGTACTGTACAGTACTGGTTTATATATTATTTGGCTCAGATAAGAATTAGACCACGTGAAGGAAGGATTTGTGGGCTAATTTGTCTATGAAATATCTAATTTACGCGGCCGAAGCCGCGCGGAACGTCTAGTCTAATTATAGAATTAATCAAGTGTTACGTATAGCACAAAAACCTGCCAAGTTGTTTAAGTTGTGTGTGAAAAAGCATCTTGTGAGCTTAATAATCATAATATTCAATAAGAATTAATCATTCGATAATAATTGACCACACAATTTGTTGTGGCAACTCTTGCGACATACTTTTATATTATTTTAATGATAATAATTACCTTAGATGGTACTTATACATTTATTTAATAGCTATAACTGTCGTTAATTTTATGAGTCAATACAATAATGTTTTTGGTGAATTGTCCTAAGAATATTGTTTTCTTTTTGAAAAAGTTTTTAAGTATAATATTACGTCGAACATTAATATCCATATTCCATACTAATATTATAAATGCGAAAATGTGTCTATCTGTCTGTCTGTTACCTCTTCACGCCCAAACCGCTGAGCCGATTTTACTAAAACTTGTCGTGGAGATACTTTGGGTCCCGAGAAAGGACATAATATGATACTTTTTACTCCGGAAAAATGTTCGGTTCCTGCACGATAAACGAGTTTTGGCGCAATGGAGTTGCGGGCATCATTTAGTATTTTATAAATATTAAGTACTATTATATAAATATACCTATTTTGTTTTCAATTAATAAAAGCTTAAACGCGAAACTTTAGTGGCAAGAAGTTGAACGTTTTGTTGCAAAGCGAATTAAAATGTAATGCTTGAACAGCGACCATCGGAATTTCCAGCAGATGAAAACATTGAGCATTGTTTAATGTTTGTGTACTCAAACTTCTACATACTTTTGCGATGTTTCGGCTATTGTATTTAAAACCCTTGTGATAAAAGGATAGCTTAAAATATGCTGAGGTGCAATTTGCTAGATAACTAAATAATTGTCTCAAAGAGCTAGGAAGTAGTTTTTCATGAAACTGTGATAATAAAGTGCAGCTTTTAGTGAGGCGTGACCACATGTAGAAGTATAAGTTAGTGATTAAATCCGTTCGTCAAATAGAGGAAAAAAAAGTAGGTACTCAAATTAGGTACTATAGTCTCTTTCATTCCCACACGAAAATATTGGTAGTCGTATCCAAGTGGTCACCGGCGACCGCGATAAAAATTGAATAGCATTGTGTCTGGTTTTCCCACGATCGAGGTATTAACAGTCATGTGAGCACCTAATACCATGCGCTAGTTAAATAGACAAGCTATAGTAGGCCGAATTTCCTATTAATACCCAAATTTTAACTAAGATTAATGTCATCAAAGACATTATACAATCTGTTCGTCCCAGGCCAGTGTTAACCGCGTGGCATTCCGCACGTAACGGATGGCTCTCTGGGGTACGCTGCGTTTGTGTGCCCTCCCCGAACAAATATAAACCATACACAATAATTATAATATACACCGATCGTGTGACGTCACCTAAATTTGGTGTGGCATCATGGATTATTACGCAATATAATATTATACTGACTTAATATTATGTTAACACTTTAAAAACTAGACATGTCTTTGTCTCACAAAAATTTGCAAGGTTTTGAAGTAGGTAAGCACTTATACAGAATGTACCAAAACTAAGTGATAATAGTTTTGTTACACCCTGTATAAAAGGCGAAAGTTTGTTAATCGAGCACCAAAAAATGTCCAGATGCCACCTCTGTGGAGTCGATTTGAGTAAATAAATAAGCTATTGTTTTTAAATATCCATAAAAATTCGGAACCCAAGAAAAAGGTCGCGGAGCGTACAATCTTATGTGACATAAATTATGGCGGGTTATAAAATTAAAATTCTAGCAACCAACTAGGAGACGTGACTTCGTTGAATTTTAATACTACTCTCCTGATAACTGCGGCTTCTGTTCCAATAACGCGCGAATTCCAGCGGGTATTGTAATTGCTTTATCATGTTTTATGAAATTCTCTATGTAGCGCCATCTAATTATTATTACGGTTTTATTTAAAATTGTAGCAACTCAAAATAATGTCGCAAAATCTTACCTATAAAGTTGTCGAAAGTAATTAATAATAATACTTAAGTTATCCTTATAGGTGATTTAGCCGAAACTTTTTCGTTTTCGCTTCGTTATAGAATCGCCGATCAAAATGTATGGAATTGACATTAGACGAGTTGAACGTCAACGTCATAATAATATTAACGAACGCTTATGTCAATTCCATACATTTTTATCGGCGATTCTATAACGAAGCGAAAACGAAAAGATTTTGGCTCACCCCTCAGGTATCTGTGTAGGTACATGTCACGAAAAAGAAAGTCGAAATTAAAAATTTATCTTGCAATACTTCAGTAAATAATACAATTAATTAATTTGAGCACACGACACGATCGTACGCGGATTATGGACGGAACAATAAACAAAATCATAATGAAAACATAATCTCCCTTCTCATTAAAAATACAATTATCTGAGCATGGAATTAAGAGTTTCCATTATTGTAATATAATTAATTAATTTAAGGTAATTGGTATTCGATAGGTACGTGAGTATTTTTTATTTTTCTTGCGTCTTTTTTCTAAACAAGAGAAGTTGGAGTTATAATTATATAGTTGACTGTTTATTATTATTGTTAAAGTCGAAACTGTTTTCACTTTGAATTTACAAAAATACATTCTGCAGTTCAGCGGTTTGGGCGTGAAGAGGACAGATATACAGACACATTTTTACATTAATAAAAACATTAGTATCTAAGTATGGATTAAATACTGCTTTACGAATTACGGACAAAATAAACAGAAGTCTTAACATTTTAAGGGGACTACCGACTGCCATGTTCATCCATCCGTGTGCCGGCGCCCGGCTGTCAGTGCCACGTTCCACGTTCATTGCCACGGAATTGCCACGTTAAATACACTCCCTGCATGCGATATTATAAATTAATTAAAACTCCTCATGAATAAAATTACGAGCACAAGTCCCATGGCGGTGCGAATGTACCTTTGTAATTAGTCTGCAGGGAATGTTTCATTTTCTTAAAAATATTACGATGGTATTTCTTTCATTTTTAATTTGCAATGCGTTTGTGGATAATGTATTCGGCGGTACTCCACTCCACCCTATGCTAGTGCAAACTGCAAGGTCACCTCGCCGAAGCCACGAGAAAACAAAATTATCATCGACTCCAGTGAGGCAAACGTAGTTATTTGATTTTGGTCGGGTTATGTCGAACCCAGCCGACAGATCACGAATAATTTTCTATGTGACATAGGCCATAGCCCGACCAAATAAAGTAGTCTCGCCAGGATGGTATAAGTGTACCTACACCACCATACACTCTAAAGGGAAAATTGAACCTCACTGTGTAATTGTCACTCCCACACAAATCAATTAAACTTTTTGTGTTTTCCTTCAGACACTTGCTAACTCCAGAACAAAATAAAATGCAATTTTTCCGTTCTGCTTGAGAATCTTACTTATTTCTTTCTTGGAAAGCTGGAAAAACGGTATCAACATACAAGGTGTAACAAAACTAATGGATATTACTTTAGGGTGTGTATGTATCCCTTATATTGAGTTCACTGTGAAAGTAGCAGCGCTGAAAGGGTAACTTTTTTAGTATTTTGTATGGGCTCCTAACGCTGTGGGGCTTGGCCATACAAATCACAAAAAAAATTGCCCTTTCAGCGCTAGGTTTAGGGCCTGTTTCACCACTTTCTGATAAAGTGCCAAATAGGCTATTCACAACTTCTTTGACAAATTCTCCATACTTGATCTGTCAAGTTAATTGGCGGATTGCCTTATCAGGAAGTGGTGAAACAGGCCCTTAGTATCATTTCCATTGGTATTTAACTAAAGGAATCCTGCTTTATTCTTTTACTCAAACGTTTCAAACGTCGCGGACAAGGAATGAAATGCTTACATTAAGCGATGTGGTAATTAAATAAATTAAGGCACCGCGACCACAGACAGACGTATCCTGTCTTCCATTTTTTTGAGACGGCCATTTAATTGTCGAGGGTCCCTTTGACCCCACAATTAATTGTTGGTGGCGAGCTTGGTTTAAGGAACCCCAATTAGATGAAATTATATTTTTAGCGGTAGACGTGCATTTTTGTTGAAAGTAAAAATATATTCTCTTTAAAGCATATTTGTGTTCAATTGCCTTGCGCTTACAAAAATGTTGTTATAATAACAAAATATAATTATATATACCACTACTAGAAATTATTTTAGCATAATTGTTATAAAATTATCCAGTTTTCTTTATTCCTTCGTAGGTAGTAAACTCCCTCGCTGATCGCTATAAGGGATGATGAAATGTTGTTACTCCATAGAAACTAGAGGTTCATCCCTTCGCTTTACACCCCGTGGCAAGCTATTAGTGTAGATAAAGAGTATGGGCTCTTGTAGCCGTCTAAAACGCTGGCTTCTTTTAATTTTAATCACACTTTCATCGCCTCGACGTTACATGAAAAGATTAAATAGGGAGCAATTTTTGAGGCACAGAATTAAAAATATTATGAAAAGAGTGCTGCCTCCCTCTTGCGCGAGTGTTGATATAATTGCCAGTTTTGTAAAAGCTTAGTTATTAAAACATTCTGGTTATGTTTTTTGTCATATTTATGTAGTTACAAATATTATCTTTACTTTGTTAATTAGCTTGTGCATTTATCTCTTAAGTTTTGCATAAAAAAACCAAAGACAGAATTAATTTTATTAAAGTCTATGCAAGAATAAAGGAAACTGCAGGCCGCGTCCTTTAAGCGTCGACATGTGATGCAAATTTTAATTTTGAATTTCTTCGCCAGCCATCTGTCGCGGTCGCAAAAAATGTTCCCAAATACATTTGCATTATTCAAGTAAATTCAATTTGAATCGGTTTTAAGATACAGATTTAATCGACCTTCTGTTTTGACCGAAACTCAACTTCCTAAGACATGGCATGGTTAAAGCACTAATTCGCCGTGGATCGTGAGCCCACTTTATAATAAATAATATGTGTGCCCACTGCCCATCCAGGCAAATCGCTCCAAATTCCAATAGTTTCGTAATCTATTAGATCCAAACAAGAAAAATAACTCTAAATGCACATCTTAAATAATAATTCGCAACACTCATACAAATTGGTTTATGTATGCGTATTGCAAATTATTATAAGCGGCTATCTGACTCTACCTTTTGATTTTACACCTAAACCCTTCAGATTCAGCCTAATAATAACAAGAAAATATTTTTGTTAGGTTTGTGCTTTAACACTTAATATTTTCTGTCACTGCTCAGTAGGTAGGACGGGTTACAATCGCATAACGCTTAATGTGAGGTAGTAAAATATCACATACAATAAACCTGTCGAGGTCTCGGCAAACGGAGGTGTCCTCAACGGAATTTGATTCTAAATGGTTTTATACATCCCGTTAGTTCATCCAATCCCCGCACAACCCTCCTGGGTCATACGAGAATATTCCAATACGTTATCTCTTTACTAACTTGCGAGATCATTTTTCATGATAAAAGTGTATAGATGGATGGTTGAGATAGAGAATGCCTCACGAGAACGCCAATGAATAGTATAATATTTTTTAAATATTTTTTGCGGTAAAAAGCCATGTTTTCGGATCCGTATACAGAAAAATGTTAAAGTACTTAGTTTTTTTTCGAAAGGTCGTATTCGTAGGGCGGGAGTCCTACTCATACTCATGCTCATGCTCATGCTCATGCTCCAGCTCATGCTCATGCTCATGCTCATGCTCATGCTCATGCTCATGCTCATGCTCATGCTCATGCTCATGCTCATGCTCATGCTCATGCTCATGCTCATGCTCATGCTCATGCTCATGCTCATGCTCATGCTCATGCTCATGCTCATGCTCATGCTCATGCTCATGCTCATGCTCATGCTCATGCTCATGCTCATGCTCATGCTCATGCTCATGCTCATGCTCATGCTCATGCTATTGCTCATGCTCATGCTCATGCTCATGCTATTGCTCATGCTCATGCTCATGCTCATGCTATTGCTCATGCTCATGCTCATGCTCATGCTCATGCTCATGCTCATGCTCATGCTCATGCTCATGCTCATGCTCATGCTCATGCTCATGCTCATGCTCATGCTCATGCTCATGCTCATGCTCATGCTCATGCTCATGCTCATGCTCATGCTCATGCTCATGCTCATGCTCATGCTCATGCTCATGCTCATGCTCATGCTCATGCTCATGCTCATGCTCATGCTCATGCTCATGCTCATGCTCATGCTCATGCTCATGCTCATGCTCATGCTCATGCTCATGCTCATGCTCATGCTCATGCTCATGCTCATGCTCATGCTCATGCTCATGCTATTGCTCATGCTCATGCTCATGCTATTGCTCATGCTCATGCTCATGCTCATGCTCATGCTCATGCTCATGCTCATGCTCATGCTCATGCTCATGCTCATGCTCATGCTCATGCTCATGCTCATGCTCATGCTCATGCTCATGCTCATGCTCATGCTCATGCTCATGCTCATGCTCATGCTCATGCTCATGCTCATGCTCATGCTCATGCTCATGCTCATGCTCATGCTCATGCTCATGCTCATGCTCATGCTCATGCTCATGCTCATGCTCATGCTCATGCTCATGCTCATGCTCATGCTCATGCTCATGCTCATGCTCATGCTCATGCTCATGCTCATGCTCATGCTCATGCTCATGCTCATGCTCATGCTCATGCTCATGCTCATGCTCATGCTCATGCTCATGCTCATGCTCATGCATTACCAACTTGTCAAACACATTGTAGGAAAAAAGTAATTTATTGTTTATGGCTCACGAACAAATACACAAATGACAGACGTACATAATAATTGTTATGTAGTCTGCAGAGGAGTATTTACTTTCTTTATATTTGGGAGCTGGTACAATGTTGAGTTTACTAGTGTGCTGAATGCCTGTTATTTGTATAACTTGTGCCCTTGTGGGCACATTTTTTATTTTAGGATTAATAGCACTTTGTCAGTCAATGCTATAATAATGTGGGCAAATAAACAATAAATAAAAAGTTACGAGTAACATAAAGACGTTATTATTTCATCGCAAGAATTACAATGAGATTAACATTGCTCACTGACGTTTGCATTATAAACACCATAAATAGTTATCATAATATTGAATAAAATTTTGAATAAATGACTCTGATGAAAAATGAACATGGCACCCGGCGGGCGGCAGCGGGGGCCGATTCGCATTTATTAACGGAACCCCATAATCCGTGGGTCCGGTGTGATAATACACGATCCTCCCTCGACACGGGACTGAATAACCGAACAGAGGATTCATCGAGCAAGGGTATACGGCAAGGGTAATCGCTTTTTTAAGACGCGCGACATAGTAATATATTTCTTTTAATTTTTCTTGTTCAACCACAAAACATTTGTGTGTGTGTGAGCTTTATAAAAATAATAATCTTCCTGAAATCGAAACTTTGTAAAATATGAAAATTTAGTTTTTACGAAATGTGTATACACTACACATTTCGTAAATTCATAATAAGCTAAACAAATATTAGTACGAGAAATAATACGCAAAACCCTTTTTTAAATATTTCTTATAATAATAATAGTCATTATTATAATTTTCCTGTGTGTTTAGTGGTCGTATGTTAGGCAGAGTTATGGCATTATGAGGGCATACTTCTACTCGCAGTGCTAGTCATTACGGTATTAAAATAATTCACGGCGGGGTGTGATTTATGTTATACACGCGTGACACCGGCTTAATCTTTGTTTTAATACGACAGAAAGAGTCAGCTAGTTATTTTTATAATGTTTGATTGATTAGATTCCAGATTGTATAATGCGAATTTAAAATATAACAATGGATTTTATTTTCAGAATTCGTTCAATTAACTGACTTTATAAGTTGACTTTGAATCCCATAATACTGTGCTTCTCCGTAAGTTACTTGTCATGCTCAAATTCCTAAACTATAGGTATTTCGTGAATTTAGGTATGAAGATATTTTGAGCTCATAGTAGAATTGTTTTACCTATCCCAAAAAAAACGCGTTAAACCAATTGCTGAACTTTAATTTAATAATAATATTATATCCAAATTCGAATAATTAAAGTTGCACAACTTTTCCTTCCGAATTTAATGGGCATTTCAGTTTTTAATCTTGATTGATGCTTACAAATTATTTTTCGAATTTATCGCCTTTGACTGGGCAATAATTCCGTTGCAAGTTTTAATTTTTTTTCGATATGCGAAAACTTTATTTACTAATTGGTGTCGCGGTCGAATTTTCATTCTCTTAATTGGTGTCCAATTTGTTTTCATGTTTTATTACAACGGATTAAAATCCCCTCCGACGTGGTACACGAAATGTATAATCCGATAATCAATATTAAAATAAATCGAAATTGAAATATTAATAACAAAAATCTTTATTTAATACGCATTAAAAAGTGAAATATTGTACACTGCAGAGGTCAAAGTTTACACTTTAGGTTAATGTCAACTACGGCATAATATTATTATAATGAAGTAGCTTTTTAACCCCCGACCAAAAAGAGGGGTGTTATTATGTATTGAACTGACCGGTTACGAAGGAGTGTAAAATTATGAAATGTAGAGTCTTGGCTCCAATAAGAGCTATGACATATTTTAAATAAATTGTTGGAATCTATAATATTTAATAATTATTAATTATACTCTAACCATTACAAAGAACGCTATATTATAATATGCGTTGTCTTTTCGACCAGCAAGCTTTATAGCATGACAGCATAAGAAACGGAAAAGAATAGACATGCTGATAGATTTTAGTGACAAAATGGCGAATTTATTTTGTCTATCTGTCGCTTTGTCTATACTTACGTAGAAAGAAACCATTTCTTTGACCATGGCCTGCAGCATAGCTAGCACAAGCACGTAGACAAACGAAAGAAACTAAATTTTGACAGTTTTACCGGAAAAACATTGGAGTAAAAGTTTCTTTCGTATCTCGATATCTTTCGCTTTTGAAAATCTATATGTCAAGCATGACGATCCGCTTTTGACATTTAGTTTCTTGATTCTGTTTTTATTTTTATTATGGCACTTGGCTATAAAACCATGGCCAGTATCGAGTAAATGGCGGAAAATTCTAAAAATCGATGTATAGCACAGGGTTGCTATACATCGATTTTTTGAATAATAAAGTTCCTTAGTTTTTATTATTCGTATTTCGTAGATCAAAACTATAATTCCGGCTATAGACAAGGTTGCTACACGTCGATTTTTGAATATGCGTTGTCTTTTCGACCAGCAAGCTTTATAGCATGACAGCATAAGAAACGGAAAAGAATAGACATGCTGATAGATTTTAGTGACAAAATGTCGAATTTATTTTGTCTATCTGTCGCTTTGTCTATACTTACGTAGAAAATAACCATTTCTTTGACCATGGCCTGCAGCATAGCTAGCACAAGCACGTAGACAAACGAAAGAAACTAAATTTTGACAGTTTTACCGGAAAAACATTGGAGTAAAAGTTTCTTTCGTATCTCGATATCTTTCGCTTTTGAAAATCTATATGTCAAGCATGACGATCCGCTTTTGAAATTTAGTTTCTTGATTCTGTTTTTATTTTTATTATGGCACTTGGCTATAAAACCATGGCCAGTATCGAGTAAATGGCGGAAAATTAAAAAAATCGATGTATAGCACAGGGTTGCTATACATCGATTTTTTGAATAATAAAGTTCCTTAGTTTTTATTATTCGTATTTCGTAGATCAAAACTATAATTCCGGCTATAGACAAGGTTGCTACACG
Organism: Aricia agestis; assembly: GCF_905147365.1. Taxonomy (NCBI): domain Eukaryota; kingdom Metazoa; phylum Arthropoda; class Insecta; order Lepidoptera; family Lycaenidae; genus Aricia; species Aricia agestis. The sequence goes on from NC_056406.1 coordinate 12,108,859, forward strand.
TCGATTTTTGAATTTGCCGCCATTTACTCGACACTGGCCATGGTTTTATAGACGAGGTGCCATAATTAAAAAAAAAGAACCAGGAAACTAAATGTCAAAAAAAATTATTGCCGTTGCTATATTGGTTGCTATGGAAAGAGTTTCTTGTGTTTGTCCACTGAAACTCAAGTCGATGGGTGGTGCCATGCTCGGGAAAAATATATGTAGACATGGGAAAGAAACTGCCATTACTTTCTTCCGAAGAATCGACTGGGAAACCCCGTGCTAGCTATGCTGGTCAAACATTGTTCCTTCACGCCTGGACACACAATATAGATGTTTTTCTTTGCAAGGTAGACAAATAACTAGAGTACAAGTACAAAACGTTAGGTATACGAAACACGTTAGATATATTGATTTTTGATGTGCAGTTTCTCGAACGTAGTACGTGATAGTGGGTGAGAAAGATTGTGCAGTACATAACGCCGGATCCCGGCGCCGGCTCGCGAGTGCAGCACGTAGCTGCTGAAATATGGACCATCTGGCACACCTGGGACTATTTTTTCTTCACTCCGTAGGTATTATAGTGGTTTTATCCCGTCGTGACTAGAGGTCAAAACTCGAAAGAAAATAATATGACATAATTCGAATGAGGGGGGAAATGTGACATAATATCTATGTCGTTATTTCGGAGGAAAAGTCATGGCTTTTGATTTCGAAGGAAAAGTCATAGCTTTCGAAACAAGTTATAACACTTTATGACTAAGAATCGTACAGATTCAAACCTTACCCACCCCGACTTTTAAGCCGTAAAACATAATAGCTTAATAAAATTACATCCAATAAAATCATTAATGGAACCCGACAATAAATATCAAAGTAAAAAAAACCGTAAATGCGACAAGTTCGATTGACAAAAACCCAACGGAATACTAAATAGAATTATAAATCAAACGCGAGCTCTATGGAATAAAATAAAAAGCGGGCATAAACCCGTTTAGAACCCTCACCAAACACGAAGGTTTATTGAGATATCAAATAAAAAATCAGCGGTCGCGTACGGAGCTAACAAGGCCCCTTCACGATATCCTTGATTTAGCCCGAGTATTGTGCAGCGTTATTTATACCTCAGAATTCCCTTCTAGACGATGCGATCTCGTTTCCAGACGGCCAGTATCGACGATATATCACGACGATCGAAGAATTACAATGAACTTTAATACCAGTACATAGAATTTACTTTGCGACAACTGAATCGGACATCGTACATTTGTCGTAGAACGAAATCGCCCGACGCATTTTATTAAGAATCGGGGATGTATATTTCAAAATCCAGAGCGGTTTGATTGGAAATATGCTTATAGCGTTCTGTCCGGCTAAAACATTGGATTACGATTGCATTGGAACGGCATTTACGATACGGTCCGGCGTTATGTTCAGGTGATTATCATTCGAAGAACGTTTAGTATTTTATATTTCTCGTAACAAATGTTTATGGACGTGTTTTCAATTTTGCTTTATGTGTCTTAGTTAACATTTAAACTGGTTTTCTAGCTAAATGTTGTACCATTTAACTAAATGGAAGGTGTCGCAGTGGTAGTAAAGAAACCTTACTTTTCTTGCTACGCTGACCACTCGCTACCTGAAAAATGATGATAATGACGTCTAGGTAAACATTAGAAATCTGAAATCAGACACATCTTAATACAGTCAAAGCCAGATTTTTTATAAAATTGGGGGAAAAACTAGTTAACGGGTCCCCTGTTTGAAAGCAAGTACCGTCGCACATGGACAGTTATAAGAAGTTGCAGGTGCGTTGCCGGCCTTTTAAGAGGGAATACGCGCTCTCTTCTTAAAGGTTTGTAGGTCGTATTAGTCGCAACCACTTTAGCTTTTTAGATTATAAATTATAAGTTACAACAGTGGAACTGTGGCCTCCAAAGCGTGACAGTCGAGTACAACTTCATAAAACGTATTTAATTACGTACACGTATTTAACGTGCCGCGGTAAAGCTATTGCATAGTATTTTTTATCAACTTATGCAATTATAATTCGCATACGTCTAGTCGCTTGCACACAGGTACACCGAGCCCGCCTCACACAGATATTGACTGGACATGGATGTTTTGGTCGGTACCTGTGTGAGGTCGTAAAACGGGAGCAGACATCGGCCTGTCACCACTGCAACGAGACATGTGACACGACCCAACACACAATATCGACATGCCCTGCATGGGACAATCAACGAACTGAAATGAAAAATATTATCGGACAGGATACTACACTCCCAGCACTAGTGTATGCTATGCTGGAGAGCACAGACAAATGGCGGGCGATGGAGCACTTTGCGGATGAAGTGATATCCACCAAAGAAGAGGCCTAGCGCGCGAGGGAAAGGGCGGCGCGCCTCAGTTCTCTTCGCTCGAGAAGGCCTAGGCGAAGACGGGCGATCAATCACGACGATCGCAATGTCCCGCCTTAGCAGTGGAGTTCAGGGTGGCGGTGTGGGGACGCCGTCATCAATCGTACCGAGCCCCCGAGTTGGTTGTGATACACAATGTACTCCTGTGTATCGCGACATTAAAAGCAATGGCTTTTGAGGCCTCTGTTCGGCCGTGGAAGGCCCTTGGGCCACACAGAGAAGAGCCTGCAGCAGCAGGCACTCGCCGGCGTAGCCGTGGTGGAAGCTCACGTTCCACGGCCCGCCTAGGGCAAATAGTGGAGTGCCGCTGAGTTTTTAGTTGGTAGGGGCTACGTCCACTACCATCTTTCGGGCGCAGCAGAGACCCACATACTTGCGGGCAGGTCCCCCATCCCCCGCAAGATGCTTAAAAGCATTTTCTCGGCGAAAAAAAAGGCACACCGAGCCGAGGTCTGCCAAACTGAAATGACGTTAGACAAAGTTAGGTGTTTTTGGTTGTATATATTGGTTCGGTTGCCGCGCTCAAACACCGCTGTAAAAGCTATGCAATAGGATAAAAAAAAAAAAATAAAAAAAAAAAAAACCGTTTCGAAAACGCAACCACAAGTGCTCGTAGCATGTAATTCGGTCCATGCGAGATGTCATCGGGGTTTTCAATTGTAGCGATGCGACATTAAATAGACCTCCATTATGTCGTTAACCCCATTAAGCAATTCGGCGGCCATCATACGAATTGTGCTATTGACAAATGAACTTCAGCGCCGTGGAATTCAATTACCTTTTAAACTTTTAAAACTACCGTAAATGGAGTTTTATGACGGTCACCGACCGCGACCGCAGGCCTTTTCTATTATTAATTAAATCCCGAAAATGTACGAGTTGTACGATGTTCTGATGCTATCGATTCAGAGGAATTCGAACGAGTCGTTTGGAGTACAATCAATGTAAAAATGTTTAATTAATTATTTTGGGATGTTTTTTCAGATCATTGTCGATATAACTGTTTCCTGTAAACACAAAAGTGCATATCTAAATTCTAAAGTATTAATCGTGTTTTGAGATGTAGGCAAAATAAGATTGACATCTTTATGTAATATAGTACTATGTTCTTTTAATTGCGTACTTAAAAATTTAGTGATTTAATTTTTGCTTCACTGAGCCGAATACAAGAGTTTAGTTAAAAATTTAAACTTTGGTACCTATATTCTGTCGTCCTTCATGAAGCCTTCATTGGTCTAGAAAAGCAAGTTCTGCCAGTGTAGGGTTGCCAGGTCGCTAAACCGAAAAGCCGGACAAAGCAGTCGGCTTAGCCGGACATTTTGGTAAAAAAGTCTGAAACTTTCAGTATTCCTAAATTTGCTGTAAAGACTAAAGCAATACGTTTGGCAGCGCGTGCACAAATTTTCAGTTTTATTAAATTATTTAACATCTAATAGATTTTACATCTTATTTAATGTCAAACCGTCTAAAATTATTAGGATTGTCAAATAAAATTTAAATAGGTTCAGACCTCTACAAAAGCCGGACTCACTCTAATTTTGGCCGGACACGCAACCAAAAAGCCAGACTGTGTCCGGTTTTATCCTGACGCCTGGCAACCATATGCCAGTGTAATATATTAATGACTAGATGACACCGCGCCGGCAACTCTGTTGCGCCAAAATTCGTTTATCGCACGGGAACCGTACATTTTTCCGGGACTCAAAGAATCTCCATACCAAATTTCCGAAAAAATTGTTCAGCGGTTTGGGTGCGAAGTCGAGGTAACAGACAGACAGACAAACAGGTAAACAAGCAGACACAGTTTTGCGTTTATAATAGGTTTTTTTTTATGAAATAAAGGGGGCAAACGAGCAAACGGGTCACCTGATGGAAAGCAACTTCCGTCGCCCATGGACACTCGCAACATCAGAAGAGCTGCATGTGCGTTGCCGGACTTTTAAGAGGGAATAGGGTAATAGGGGAGGGTAGGGATAGGAAGGGAAGGGAATAGGGGAGGCTATGGAAGGGAACAGGGTAGGGGATTGGGCCTCCGGTAAACTCACTCACTCAGCGAAACATAGCGCAAGCGCTGTTTCACGCCGTTTTTCTGTGAGAATGTGGTATTTCTCCGGCCGAGCCGGCCCATTCGTGCCGAAGCATGGCTCTCCCACGTCACACACATACATTTTTCCGGGACTCAAAATATAATCTCCATGTTACATTTCAGAAAAAAATGTTCAGTGATTTGGGCGTGAAGTCGAGGTAACAGACAGACAGACAAATAAATAGACAGACACACTTTTGCGTTTCTAATAGGTATTAGTAATATGGATTGTTATTGACTTCATTCGTCACGCTCAAATCTACGTAAAATCAGTTTTTCACAATTTTCTTTTGGAATTTGGAGAGCAAATTTTAGCATTAGTTTGAATCGAAAGTTAATTTTAACAGTCAGAATTTGAGAAATGACCTAAATGAATGTATGTAGAGTGTAGATGTGTTACATACACGGTGTACGTTCTCACACCGCCGGTCGCGGTTATATTAGACCGCAAAGATATTTTATGCAGCAGGAAACGAGTGGTGTTCTTTCCATACTGTGGACCGCCCACAAAAAGGGTATGCTCCACTTGAATCTAGTTTTTTATTACACCCGCCTCTTCGCGGAAACGGGTTTATCGCGTAGAAAATATAATTATATTTTCTATTAGATGACGCCCGCAAATCCGTTGCGCCAAAATTCGTTTATCGCGCAGGAACCGTACATTTTTCCGGGATAAAAAGTATCCTTTGTCCTTCCTCGGGACTCAAAGTATCTCAATGCCTAATTTCAGCAAAATCGGTTCAGCGGTTTGGGCGCGAAGAGGTAACAGACAGACAGACACACTTTCGGATTTATAATATTAGTATGGAAGTATGGATAGTATGGATAACGAAAACTATCAGATGTTTTTTTTCCAGGTTCCAAAGCTTTACTAAATTTTGTTTTTAATCGGTTCTATGATATAAGCAGAAATAATTAATTTACAAACTCATATTCAATGACAGTTGGCATTAATAATACTAGTACAATAAGCTTTTTCACATTGCAATAATTTGTACCATCTTTTCGTTTCTATCATATTTTTGCAAAATAATTGTTCTTACTCTTATGAGTCATAGAAGATACTAGAGAGATTACTTGATGACGCCAGCAACTTCGTTGTGCAAACATTTGTTTATCGCTGAACCGTACATTTTCCGGGATAAAAAGTATATGATACTTTGCCGAGACTCAAAATATCTCCATACCAAATTTCAGCAAAATCGGTTCAGCGGTTTGGGCGTGAAGAGTACTTGGTGAGATTTCGTGACATTTTATTCTACCCCCTCCCCCACCCCCTAATCTCACGTGAGATTTTTAATCTTAAGCATACATACAATCTGGATGAAATGGACCAAAATAGTGACATTTTTTTTGTAAAAATGAGAAAAAAAATTACGTGAGATTAGCCGAGACCCCGCCCTTTCCACAACGTAAGATTAGTTGCGATTTGACTCGACCCCCTCCCCCTCTTAAACACCTCACGTAATTTGTGGACGCCCCCTTAGTATGGATACCACTGATATTATAGTACTATTAAATTATACTTGTCATTGTCAATTTATTATTTCTATATCATTATTATAATGTTCGGTGCTAAGTGGAACAAGCCACGGGAATCTTGGCGCGCAAGCTTTTAAATATTTTCCCGCCCTTGATTTATAGTCCGCCTTATAAAAGCCTCCCGCAGGGGCTTGTAGTCTTCTGCTAAGCACTTTTCGGCATATTTTTTTTGCCCTAATAAAATAGCCTTTAGTATGCTAAGAGAAAATTTTAATTTTCCTCGGTGCCCAATATTCTTGTAAAATATGAGATCGGCCACTGTGAAATTAATAGTGTACGTTATTATAACAGATTGTGTCCCCTTTTAAGATTATGAGATTTAGGTTGTTCTCTGAAGGTTTTGGATTTAAAGCACCGAGGGCAAAGCTTAAAGAAAGAGATGGTGATAATATTAGTTTATATAACTTATAACATACATATTACATACTTCTTGTGAAATAAATATGTTTGCTCCTTTCTAGCCTCTACATTATGATAATATGACTTTAGCACACGAGATAGGTTATTGAAAATCTTTAGTGTTGTATTGACAAAACTCTATGCAGTCAGTAGTATGCATACTAATGTATATTTCAGGTATTTTACTTGGAAAACTATTTTTGTGCTCACTAAATTTCCACGGTGACATCCCACCCCGTCGTTTATTCATAAATCTATCGACATATGGCTCCTTTACTTAAAATTACAACTTTAGCGTCAAATCACACGGTCACAAATACTTAGCTATTTAGCGTGTAGGTAGGAATTATTGAACACCATCGATATTTTATCAAAGAAATAAGTTCCCTGAATAAAATGTTAAATTAATATTGTGACCTTTTTAATAAGTAACGTAATCTTTACAGATTTTTTACGGCCGACTTAATCTTTATTAACTTTATAAAATACTTAACTATGTCCGTTGCCAAAAAAAAATGTTTATCGTGCGAAAATCGTACAGTTTCCGGGACAAAAACTATCATAATTAGGTATGCCCCTTTTTACCAAATTTCATTTTCAAGAGTGAAGAGGTAGAGGATCGACAGACTCACTTTGTATTTTATAACATTGGGTTTGGGTAGTACCTTTACTATCCATTATTTAATCCTTAATTATAAACCCTTGTTTATAATAATATTATGGATTAAACTTCAAACGTTTCTAACGTTACGTTACTTTCTTACGGCATTTAGCGCCGCACTCAGAGACATTTAACAATTACTTAATTTTAACTTAATAAAGAGTTAAAAATATGGAGCTCAGTAGCTAACTAGAGTTAGCATTTTGATATCAAAATCATCGTTATATTAAAGTGTAATTCATAATAAGATAACCACCATTCAACCCTCCCAATTTAGATATATCTACAATCGCACATCGCACACCATAATGGGTGGAAACAAAGAGTTCTTACAATAAAGCTGTCGTTCCGGCGCAAACGGAACCGAACCTGCGACCCTCGTCTCGTCGCGCATAATTAATCAGAGCTCATTTGTACCACGGCGATGTATAAATTACTGGGGAAATTGAACAGGATCGAGAATTCTTACTGCGGGATACTTATTTGCGGCGAATCAATCTCTACAGGATGTAACAAAACAAAGTGATGATACCTTAGGCTGCGTATGTGTCCCTTATATTGGAACGAAGTTCCATATCGCACGTTCGACGTAAAGAAGGCTAGGCAGAACGATATTTGACCTCGACACTTTTTTATTAGTACTTGCATGGTAGGGGCAAAGGGCGTTGATAGTATTCCTGTGCGTCAACTAGATGGCGTTTTTTGAGAACAAACAGTGACGCGTTGTTAGTATCCCTGGGCGTCAATAGATAGCGTTTTTTAAAAATATTTTTTGAGTGTATGATATTATGTATAGGTACAGGTTAGTTGCATAATCTAAGGGTACAGGTTTTTGAACATAAGAAATACCTTCGTTCCATTCGGGTGCCCCTTGACAGTTGACACCTCTCAAGTTTTTTATATAGAGTATTTTTTTTTAACTTGGACAGAGTCGTGACGCTGGGGCGCTTGCCCATACAAAACACAAAAAAAATAGCTCTTTCACCGCTGCTATTTTCGCAATAAACTCTATGCAGGGGATACCGGGGCTCAAAGTATTTCAATGTTAAATTGCATCAAAATCGGTTGATCGGCTCGAGCATGAAACCTGTATGTGGACAACAAAACCACGAACTACAAAATTTGAGACAGAAAAATATCTGTAATAGAACAAATTAGGGTTCTTAACGACTTGTTAAATTTTATCACAAGTATCCTTTATTTACCTTTTAAATGAAGAGGGCACTCGAATACGAAAGCCGATTCAGATCCTCAATTTGAGTACTTATACTTTTTAGGGTTAAGGATTATCAATTTAACAATTATCTTAAAAGCTTATCTTTTTTTATTATTCCTCCGTACTCACTAGATTGCTTAATTAATCTAATCATTACTTTTATAGAAGTGATAAACGTTTTGGATTTGATTCATATTATGCATCCGCGCTCCTTTTTAGGGTTCCGTACCCAAAGGGTAAAAACGGGACCCTATTACTAAGACTTCGTTGTCTGTCTGTCTGTCTGTCTGTGTGTCTCCAGGCTGTAACGCATGTAACTCAAGAACGGTAATAGCTAGACTCTAGAGAGTTGAAATTTTCACAGATGATGTACACCTGTTGCCGCTATAACAACAAATAGGTAGATGTAGAGGTAGATACTATTAAACAAAATAAATTTGAGATGTTTTTGCTCCATATCAATAATGGCAACAGTAGTAAAAGTACTTGGGTTCTTCACAAAGTCCTTAGTTAAGGCGTACTTTAATATTTAATAATAATATTTTTACAATAATTAAGGGGGCTCCTATACAAAAAACACCATTTTTGGCCTAATTTTGCTCCATAATGGTACGAAAACCTTCGTGCACCAGCCCGACTCGCACTTGGCCAATTATTGATTAAAACGTATACCTATATCTTGTGATTTCATTGTGTAGCGGCCGAACCGCTTATTCGCGCATATAAAAATCGAGCCTAACTCGTTACTCTTATATTAATTTAATTGATTTTCAGTTGAATTATATAGATACAATAAAATACTAATTACATACAACAAGCGATAAGTTAAAGGCGATAAATATCGCTTTGAAGTGGCTGCGATAAAAATATACAGAGTGATTTACGGGGTAATTATACGGCGGCGTTATTTATGCGTCTGCTGAGCCGCCCGGAGCGACATCCAGAAGTCAAGGGAGCTCCCGAGAGGATGCTTAGGGCTTCTTCCACTGACCGAGATATAATATATTTATAATAATGATTTTCTAATACTTGCATCTGAGTAAGAATCTAGGTAGTTACGGCCGTTCCCAATATTTTATCTATCACTGGTTTTGCCCTACTAGAGAGAGGAATAGCTCACATTAGACATTAGAGACATATTTTATGTCAATTCAATGTTAGCTGCATAAACTTATAATATTATAAGTTTATGGTTAGCTGCGATCGGTTGTATGTCAAACCAGAGAAAGATTGAATATTGGGAACGGCCTAAGTTTGACTTTGGTTAAGGTACTATCAGCAGAGTAGACAGAATGATAGAAGTTAATTCATAGGCAGATGGTAGATTTTCCTTATTTGGGGGCGTTATGTCAAACCTAGTCGATATAACTTGACTAATATTATTGAATTGACATAAATGCACCAAATGACGTAGGTCTGTCATCTGCCTATGAATCAATTTCTTCGATGGTTCATCACGACGTATATTATCTTCTTATATATAAAATTTTTGTGTCACAAATCACAATGTTAGGCCGCGTACTCCTCCGAAACGGCTTTACTGATTTTAACCAAATTTTATATGCATATTCAGTGGGTCTGAGAATCGGCTACTGGGTACTTATTATATTGATATGTGCATTTGTTGAATAAATAATAGTAAATTATTACAACTCGAGACTGACCGCGACAATTGTTTGTGCGACGGGATAGCGATGTACGTTGCCATGGTGACATAATTATTTAGTCACTGCAATAAAATAATACGGGCGAAATACTTTATAATTATGGCAAAGAAATATTTGCCGGGACAGCTAGTAAGTAGTAAACATATAATTTTGTATTTGATGCTTGTGCGCTGATGACAAAATACTACTGATACGTTCTAAATAGGGCCCATGCACAGGCAGGTCAAGATCTATGTCTGTGGGCCCATGCCCAAACTTGAATCCAATTTTTGAGATCTTGATTTGAGATCAATTTAATCACCTGTACCAGGTTTCTGCTATTTGAATCTAACATTAAGTACTATAATTTCGTTCCACTGCGGGCTTTAATCTCTACGGCAAACTAAAATTATTAAACGACTAATTTCTGCAGCTGTTACCAATCACTATGCGTTTGGTTTAACATTTTATGAAATTACCATTTTGTAGATTCATTACACTGAAACTGCACCTATTATATTTTTACTTGATGTAGAGTAAATGACTAGTAGATTGGACAGTACCAGTCATTGGACAAAGCACAAAAACACCATATTTATTAATGTTGCTTTAAAAACTGCTTGTTTTTAAAGTAAAAGAACGCCTGATTTTAAAGAAAAACACGTAGTTTTTAAAGCAATCTTAATAAATATAGTGTTTTGTGCTCTGTCCAATGACTAGTACTGTCCAGTCACTAGTCATAATATTCACCCTACTGTTTCAACTGCTTACCGTTAGTAGCATAGCTTAGTGCTGTAAACCAGCCTCAGTTACAGCACTACAACAGCCGGAGCCCAGATAAGGACAGTCTTAAGTAAATGACAGATAGATATGGCAGGTGCCTTGGGCATATCCCAGGCTTATGTGAGCGTAGTTTACTATTAGGAGGCGTCCACAAATTACGTGAGGTGTTTAACTGGGGAGGGGGTCGAGTCAAATCTCATGTAACCTTGCGTTGGAGAGGGGGGGGGGGGGGGGGGAGTCTCGGCAAATCTCACGTAATTATTTTTCTCATTGTTACAAAAAAAATACTATTTTGGTTCATTACATCCAGATTGCTTAAGATTTAATTGTAAGCGTAATCGTAATACGATTAAGATCATTCGCTAATTCGTTCGAAAAAAAATAATTTCATTCATACTTTGACGTCATACATCTACTGACTGTCAAACAATCCAACGCGCTTACGTAAGAAACCCACATTTTGAAAAATCTCACGTGAGATTGAGGATTCTGTCTTTCCACTTTGACCAACTAAACTAACCAACTGCAACTGACCAACTATTTTTCGTTCCCAACGTTACAACTTTTTAGTTGGTTTGATAGGAATATTTTATTTTGGGGGAGGAGGTTGAATAAAATCTCATTACATCTCACCAGGGGGGGAGGGGAGGGCCAGAAAATATAAAACAACACCTCACGTAATTTGTGGACACGCCTTATCGATAAGATATTATATCATACTACATAATCATACTTACTACCCTACGTTAGTGCCTCTATTTTCCGCACATCATAGAAGCCGCGAGCAAAAGCTAGTATGAATAAACTAGGGAACTAAACGTTAGCTAGTGAGCCCCTAGAACGTTATCAACCCTCGGGGCACTCAGCCAGAGCATGTCATTCAGCTAATGAGCGGGGGTAAAGACCTGATGATAAGCCGGTTAAATATTATATACTAATGTTGTCTGTACTTTAAATTCCTATTGAGGTAAACATTCAGCGTAGAAATATTAGATATGTAACTTTAGTAACCCTTTAACTGCTATAGTTTACGTAAGATAATGATGGGTAAACTCGATTGCCATTTCGTTGCTGTCTATACTATGATGGATGGAGCATGTATTAACGAGATAAGAGAGATTTAATACATTACCAGAAGATTAAACTTATTTGCTAATAGTTTACGGAAAAACTTCCAATGGATTTGACAGAGAAATCGTTGGAATAAAACTCGCATTTTACTCGATTTGGGTGGATGCAATTTTGTTGTTATCTCGGAACCACTGATGGGTAACAATTTATTTCGGTAATACCTCGGGAATCTTCCTAGAAAAAGACAAAGACTTAAACCCATCACAGGATTCTAAAGAATTAGGTCCCAGCCAAATGCATCTTCTGAATATTCTATATAATTCCCCAATTTTGATAGAAGCAGACAAAAATACCTTGACTGAAAAATGAATTTCAGCGTACCGGAATATTACTTACTCATCCGAAATCTGGATTGAAAATCGATTCCTTTTCGTTACTCGTTGGATATTAAATTCCTGCTCCATATCTGAGCCATATCTGTTCAAACTCTTATAAAACTAGCAGGTTAGTCCTCTACATGAATGTTTCTTAAAATTATAGAGGTATTCCAATTTTTTAACGTATTTTATAAATATTTGGAGGGTAAATAAAACATTCTTGAATAAAATACAGAAAATGTAATCAATTAATCTCTCTAGATGCGGCCTTGAGGCTAAATAAATTTCTAGTACATTTACTAAGTTTTGGAAGGAATATCAAGGAATTGTAAACGTGTACAATACGTGTAACGTAGCTCCAACATGTTGCGAAGTTCGGGTGCACGTGGAATGAATGGCGGCGAAAATAATCCAGAAGTTTCGCAACTATTAAACACAGATGACCAACTGACACTCGTCGACCTTCGCTAGGTCGAAGCGTTTCTACAGGGTGTAACAAAACTAAGTGATAATACTTTAGGGTGTGTATGAGTCCCCAATATAGAGTTTCCTGTGAAAATAGCAGCGCTGAAAGAGTGACTGTTTATTAAATTTTGTATGGGGAAAAGCCATTACGCTGGGCCAATACAAGCGAACGTACGTATGATCTTGGATTTTGATCAATCATAGAAATTATGATTTTCTAAGCATAAATATCTATAAATATAATAAGATCACCGTCTATTGTGTAAGGTATGAACAGCTTTACAATTACCAAGTTGCAGACACTCCCGTCCTGCCGCCCGCGTCCCGCTCGACTCGCGTCCCGCGTTACTGACGCACAGGCTTGTCCGAAGCCTAGTTAAGAGAATAGAATGAAGGAATTGATTCTAGGTCATCTAGGAGCTAGGAAAAAAAAACAAGTAGGCAATTACTAAAGTTTGACTATAAACATAAGTAAATTCATCACACATCTGAACTGGCTAATAATATACCATTCATAATATCGACATTTTACTTCCAGCTCCATAAATGTAAATAATCGAAACCTTTTTATATTTACATTGGCTGTTGAACGACGGCGCTCAAACTTCTCCGCTCCTTTTCCATTCTTTCCATCCTGAGTGCTGGCCGGTGACAGCCTACTAATGGAAAGCCACTGTAAAGAGATTCAATTTCTTTGCCATATACGAAATGAAATAGCTCTGAAAGGAGCTTTCTGTTCTTTTGTTGCTCGCGATTGCGTTTTAGCCCTTTAATCGGAAAGGTTCTGAGTTCTAACGTGTGATTCTTTCATGTAGAGGCTAAAATAAAAGAGTTTGTAGAAGTTTGTTTGCTATATTGTAATAAAATACCTGTTAGGTCAACTACTCAATCAAATGAAAACCTTAATTAGTTGGGTGATATTTTTTTTTTACAAAATTAGGGAAGCAAACGCGCAAACGGGCCACCTAATGAAAAGCAACTACCGTCGCCCATGGACGCTCGCAACATCAGAAGAGTCGCCGGTACGTTGCCACTTGCCAGCCTTTTAAGAAGGAATTCATTCTCGTCTTGAAGGTTTGTAGGTCATCTTGGTCACGCATAAATTATTCACCCGATTTTTCGAGTCGTACTCGTAGCTAGATATTACTATAATAGTTTTTTTGAAATCGGTAATTTGGTTTGTGCTTGAAAATGTTATAGAGTATAGACAGACACATAAAAACACGTGTTTATACTAGTATATATGGATGGATGGAAGTTAGGAATAAGTTCCAAGTAAGTTACGTAATGAGGAACATCCAGAAACTATTAACGCCAAACTTTGTACACTTGTCAATATGTCACACATAAGTACATATGATTACAGCTCCTAATGTCGTCCCCAATACAGACTCCAACATCAAGGATAAAAATTATCTTTGTCACATGTTCCCCCAGTCGTGAGTTCGCGAAATCACATTAGCGGTTTTGTACACTCAGAAATATGTTTTATGAATGATATCATGATAAACGACTACGGCTTATACTGTTATGTATTTTGTACAAATGTTGGTCACATAGAAATGTCGAGTTTTATGGTAGAAGACCATTTTGTATATTTCATTGCGGTACCTATTAAAATAGTTATTCCTAATGATACTATACAATATGCACAGATGTCAAATTGATATGAAGTAATATAAAGTAGATCGTTAATGACCCTCGAAAACGGTTTGTTTTCTAGAAAACAATACTTACACTACAAAATGATTAGAGTAAGAGCCCGCGAGCGTTTCCACTTCCTTCGTTTCGTAAAGCTGAAAGTTTACCTGTTTGTGACCTTTACAGAGGTAAATAACGACTAGCAACTATGGAGTTTCAGTCACGGTTACTTTAGGAGGTATTTAGGAGGTAAAGAGTAAAGTTCAATTTCATAGCTTATATTCTTCGCGGTAAGTGAAGATATCTTGTTTTCCAGTGCCGGACATTTTTGACAGTTGCTTCCCACTGCTAGACACCCTCAAAGTCTTTAAGAAAGTTTAAGACTTTACTCCTTCTCAAAGGTCAGGTAGACCTTCAGAACTGGATACCTCCTAAAGTAACCGCAACCGAAACTCCATAGTTGCTGGTCGTTCTTAACTCTGTATTGGTCACAAACAGGTAAACTTGCAGCTTTACGAAACGAAGGAAGGTCTGGCCATCGCAGACTTTTGGTCCAGCTCGTAAATGATGAACAGTGATGAGGCGATGTAGTAATTGTGACAACAAAAAAATACACAATGAAATCCAAGAAAAAAATGTAAATATCGCCGACTATACAGATACCACGTTTAGCCACGCGGAAAGCCTGCAGCTTTATAACTTTTAAAGTGTTTTATCTGACAAAGTTTCACGACAGGGCTTTGTACACAACGGTCGGCGAAAAAGAAAAAAATATTACGCCAATAGGAGAGTACAAAATACGCTTGAAATACCACTGTTTTCTTTTTTGGGGAAATAAAATAAAAATATTTGCTTTGCGTCATATATACACAACAAAAATAAAAACAGCACTAATTTAACATGCACGTCACAAGCAAAACATGTGATATTCCAACCAATAATTTATCCAGGTTATTTACACATACCGGACTTTTAAAGTTACTTTATTAATAACAGAATTACATAAAATACAAGTCGACTTTTAATATTATTTAAAAGGCCTTATTCAAGCAGTGAAGCTGATATTTTCTAAGAAACCACGTGAGTTTCTATAATTACAAAGAAATATCGTTTTAATCTTTTGCGAACTACGGTACCACAGTCTCACACTAGCATGAGTTAAAACATACCTCGTTCTTAGTTGGGCGTTAAATAAAAAACATACAAACTGCACAATGATTCTAAAAATCCGTTTAATATTCATACAAAAGTTCACTGTAAATTACTGTTACTGGAAGATAAACGGAACTGTGTAAACAGTCATTGTTTTCCAACGCAACAGTTGCAAATTGCAATCGCCAGATAGCCTTCAGTCCGGAGCCGCCCGCCCTACGGATCGGGCGCCGCCTAACCGCCCAACTGACGTTGAGTGACTATTACGTATTTATGTCTAGTGTGGTTGTGTTGAGAGCATCTTGATTCTTGGATTTCGGACTCGACGTACGTATTACAACACTGAACACTTGAGATTTCGGAAAATTCATTAATCATTAGGCTTTCATTATTTCAATTACTACCTTCTAATTTATCCGCCTGTTACAAAATATAATAATTGTAATAAGCAGGTATAAAACGTAATCATATTATAATAATATAACCTTCATAGTATTAGTATCGTGATTGATAATAACGTTATAATCTTTTAATGCAAGCAGGATTGTTCTTATAAGAAGAAACTTAAAAAATGTTTAAAAATAACATTTTACAACTCTATTCAACAATAACACTTACCGTTACTTTTTATGTTAAGTATAATAAGTAATAACTGATGATAATTAAGATGTAACAAAGTTTGTTCACTGTGAAAGTATTAGCACACATAAAAACACTGTGAACGCATATTATATAAGGAACACACCGTAATCACTTTTTTTTACACACTGTATATCGAATACGGAAAATTTGTGTTTGCGACCAGCAATATATTATAGAGCCTTAGTACCAGGCCACAACACTGCAATAAGACGTCGTATCGCAAAAACAACCTTTGAAAAGCAATGTATTATTTGCGATGCGACGCCGCAACGCAGTGTTGTGGCCTGGCCCTTATTTCTTTTTCGTAGTCGGATATAAAGTGGATTTTAGTTTAAAGCTACGATAAAAGATTGCGCAGAGAAGTCACTTAGAAAAAGTGCTCAGAATATCCGAAGCATCCCATTAATAAGCTTTTGTGAGCTAAAGCTAAATAACTAAAAAGTTATAGAAAAGTTCGTCAAAGTTTACGAGTATTGGATACATTTGGAGTCGAGACAAAGGACATTGCAATAAGAACTTCCGATATTATATTACAAAGGCTCGCTTGTACCCTGATTGTGCTATTTTAATGCAATAATATATTCTCTCTTCTTTCGTAGTTTCATCTAGTTCCAGTCCCAGGAAATCGTGGTTTCAATCGAACCAATGTCTAACCCATTCATTGGTTAAGGCTGGCCGCAAACGCACGTTTTCCGTATCCGATTTCCGAATTCGTTTTCCGTTTTCGGAATTGAATGAGACCGAAAAAAACAAACGTTAACGCTTAACGTTTGTTTTTTTTTTCACGCGCGAATCACCTTGCTCTTGAAACGTTTCTACGTTTTCCGTTCGGAAAAAAGCGTAGGTGTGCACCAGTTAATATTGTATTTTCTACTAATTCGTTGCATTCAGATTTCCGAATGCGGAATACGAATTCGGAAATCGAACATGGAAAACATGTGTATGCGGCCGGCCTAAATCCGAATACTCCAATAATAGTATTTTAAAAAGAAATTTAAGCCGACTTCAAAATTGTACCTAATTACGTAATGAGGAATTGAAATTCCATATCTCAAAAACTACTAAACGGATTTTGATGAAACTTGCAGTTCCCTAAGTTGAACAATATCTAGTACAACAAAAAAAGAACCACTGAAATCGGATTTGTAGTTTCGGAGATATGCGAACACAAACATAAAAACATACATACATACACTTTTGAAATTTGGCACATTTGTTCAGACTTCAGACGCTGATATAGACTAACATATACGAAAACTGGGCAGTTCTGGAAATATTACATACATATGCGTCGAATTAATAATCTCCTTTTTTTGAAGTTGGTTAAAACTTAAAAAAATATAGTCAAGTAATTTCACGTATCAATTTAAATAGAATCAGGGTACTGAGCTCAATGTGATCGGATTATGTATAATCAAAACTTCTTTAATTCGCTATCGTCGCTCACGTCACCTTTAATAATAATTATAATTGTAATCCATGTTTTGCAAAATATACACAAAATAATTGTTTATTTACAAAGCAGAAACTCATAATATTATGATGACTGACGCAATAAAGATCATTTTTAATTACTCTAAAAAAACCCTTTAAAGTTGTTTTTTCTTACGATGAAGGGGTATACCCCAATAAGGGGCATAAACGAAACAATTGATGAAAAGTAGGCGTCGATCACGAGTAAAAGTTTTGCTCAAAAGAAAAGTTTCGGCCAAAACCAAAGAATGTTTGAAGTTAGGTATTGAGTTTTTGTGAATATTTTTCTTGGCAATTTTAGGGAGCTGTAATAATAGTTTATTATTAATAATTATTATTATTTTAGTGCTATCAAATTTCAAATGGTGCTATATACTTAATCGATTTTCGGCAATCTTTAGTTTTTTATTTGCCGTACCAAATAATATGAACTATACTTTTTACGGGCACATTTTGCCCACTGCACCTTTCCAACTGACACAAGGCTGCGTTTCTAAAAGAGATGTGTTGCGAAGAATGTGTTTTTAAGATTCAGAATCACTGCGCTTAGCGAGGTCACTCCAATGAAGCGATTCTATTGGTTCCAGGCGCGGTCGCAGCCTGAAATTTTGGGGGGGTCACTCACTAATCACTACACTAATATATTTTTTTATCTGCGCCCTCGGACGTTTCTGGGTTGACAGCTGTCTAAGGTCTAAGGACGCAGTGGTGGTTAGGGGTTATCTAGAAATTTCCTTTTATTATTTGGTAAGATTTTGAGATTTTTCAATTTGAACTTAGATTTTGGGGGGTCAACCCCCTGTGACCCCCCCCCCCCCCCCTTCGGACCGCGCCTGATTGGTTCTCAAAAACACATTCCTCGCAAGTACTCGCAACACATCTCTGGTGGAAACGCAGCCTTATGGTGTCATTGGACCTGCAGCAATATTAGTAAGAAGAAAAAGAAAAATAAGTGGCGCTACTTCTACTTTTCTTTCTCTCCTTTATTGTAAAGCCACTCTACCCGCAAGGAAAATTAAAGTGTGCCCTCTTACCCCAACTAACCCTATAACATAAACCATTATTTTACCGTCCCTGTCGGCTTTACTTGACGAGTATTTTATGACTATCAATAAGCAAGCCGCCCCTTCTTATATAAAAGTTTATGTGACTTTATAGTAACATATTCCAAACTTTTATTTCTAATACTTATAGTATTATTTCGTCGGTTTATTTTTGTCGGTTAAAAATATCATAATATTAATTTGTAGGAATTAGCGAAAGATATTCCCCTTTTTACTGTACACAAAATCATAGTTGCAAAATCTGTTACGTAAATCCAATAGCTCTGTATTGTGACCAAAATTCGGTCGGGAACATAGAATTTTAGTATTGAAAGTGGGAATAACCCTCAAGGGGGCAATCATCGGCGTGTTGGCGCCATAATTGGGTTACGCAGCGACGGTGCCAACTGGAATGACCGCTTCGGTCTTCAAATGGGTTATAGATTGTTTGGTGTTTCAATTCGGAAAACTATCCAATCACATCGGACAATGGCCACGGGTTTAATTGAATTCTGTGAATAATGATAATATTGTTATTTATCTATCAATAAAATATGGAAAGCTACAATATATTATAAGGTAAAAGATTTTCTTGCTTAAGAGGGCGACTAACCTCAAAAATCAAACATCGTCCTCTCTTCCTCTCTTCACACTCACGCCCGTCTTTCATATGCCAGGTGAAAAGGTACGACGCGGATTCATTGCCAAATTAGTTTTTTCTCAATAACTCGATAAATATACAACATTTTAAAAGTCCGCTAGGTCGATCTCTCAATTATAGAATTTTATACAATGTGTTAAAATATTAACTTAGTTCAATGCACGGTTATGGCAATAAATGAAAAATTCGTGAAAATTAGATGCATCTTTGTGATTTTTTCTATCGAGAAAATTTTAAGATATCGTGTTTTGCTCAGATTGAATTCTCGGAAATATAATGTAGTATCTAATTTTAGAAAATGAAACAATTCGGGGCTTATTTTCAAGTATAAAAATGAATTATAATATCGACACTTTAGGGTTAGTCGCCCCCTTAAGTTAGCTTTATACACTGAAACGTCGTGATGCTGTATTTTTAGGATCATGATAATTTAAAATTTATTTACTATTCAAGTAAATAGCTGCACCCGACGCCGCTCTATGCAGCTTAAAATTTATACATGAAAAATTAATTTACACCTATCTTGAAAAACAACGCTCAATCGCATCACATCGCATCGTCAGTGCAACCGGTTAACGGACGCTGTTGCAATAATAATTGTTGGAAGACCGCATATTAAAATAGGATTTTAAATAAGTTGTTAATAAACAAGAAAATTAAGATAAAGTATGTAATATTTATATCAGCGCCCAGCGGATAATTTGATAACCGTAAAGCTGACGAGTGGCGGCGGAGCAGCGCGGTGGGTGTAGCGGTTACCCTCCGCCTACGAGCTAATCTCAATCTCAACACGTTCCTGTTACGTCATCTTGAGATACAGAGTGACGCTCCTGGAAATAATATTATGTCTGTGGCTGCTACAGCACAAATACAGTAAACTTCTTAAAGACACCCGAATCGGGTGCACGCACACACGAACATGGTTTCAGATAATATAAATATTTTATTTTTATTTTATTTTAATATTATTCTTAAATATTGAAGTAGACATACTCGTATAATTAAGGCATTTGTGAAAATATCAAGTGCCTACTTGTTGCCATTATTGATATCGAGCAAAAAAAATCAGTTTGTTGTATGGGAGCCCCCTTAAAATATTAATTTTATTTTGTTTTTAGTATTTGTTGTTATAGCGGCAACAGATATACCTACACAATCTGTGAAAATTTCAGAACTCTAGCTATAGTGGTTCTTGAGATACAGCCTGGAGACAGACAGACGGACAGACGGACAGACAGGCGGACAGACAGACGGACAGACAGACGGACAGACAGACATCGAAGTCTCATGAATAGGGTCCCGTTTTCACCCTTTGGGTACGGAACCCTAATGTCGCCCAAATAATAGGGATGTTTAAATGTAACTAGCATAATGACTTTAACAATACAAAACCGTCAAATTATAGAGGCGCGCCAACAACCCCTAAATGTTTTCCGCTAATTCTCACGGTATATTAATTATTGGCGGCCGTCAAAGTGATGAGCACATCGCGCTGGTTTATCGAACATCGCATGCACGATGCGTGTACAAGAATGCACGGGATTTGCACAACTGTGCCCATTGTCCGCCGCACTCCAGTGCGTTCATCCCGCCGTTTTCAATATTCCCGCTTATAATTTCTGAAACACCGCATCTGATTTTATTGGCCATATTTGTTGGAAACTGCAAGCGCTGTTGTGCATTTCGCAATTTTATTTATCTGTGATTTTTCATGCAGAATAATCTGTATGTCCCTTTTTTGTTCTTTATCATACTTGGATTCAATCGAGTTTTATTTTGCTGTATGGAAATCTTGCTGCACAATATTTTATTGCGAAAGATTTTGTATCGTGCCGCGTCGTGTCAATTCTGCAGAAATTGTTTTGGATGTTTCAGTTTTACGCTTTTTCTGTGACTCATTCGTCAAATCATCATTATCATCAGAGGAACAAACAATATTTTTTGTGCTACATTGACTTACAAAATATATTTTTAAAGCCTGTTGATTAGTAATTTCCATAGAATATTCAATAATATATAATCTAAGACAAAGAAGAAGATCTTATATACATTTTGTCTTAGCAGTGTAAACAGAAAGTCACCGAAAGTAGCATTAAAAAAATAATTATTTTTGTTTCAGAGTATCCGGAGTGTTTAATGTCGGCTATCCATTTTCTTCGCCATTAAAAGTAGTCGCCTCCGTAGATTCTGGCTTGCTTTAATTAATGTCATAGATATTAAGACAAAAGGAGAGGCCAAGTAACTTCCAACTCGCAAGACAAAGACTCTGTAAACTAGACTCGAATATTGTGAGCTTTCGTTATGTATTCAAAAATAATTATTAATAACAAGTTTGTTTTCTTTTCGAGTTTGCTTCTTAGATAACTTTGTTTTCCTGCAGTCGCTAAATTGGATGTTTCTGTAATGAAGACGAACTTAAAGGCATAAAAAATGAGTTGGAGCGGCTAAAAACTGATACGAGTTCTCGGTATTGGCAGAAAAGAAAATTTTGGGATATTCAGTTTTAAAATATCCGCTGGCGTTTCGGTTTCTCTGTTTTTGGCGTTTAACATGCTCAATAAATAATTTACCGAGGCCGGAGCCGCAGCCCGCAATGGACGTGTATCTGATAGCGACGTGGCGGTCCTGCGGTCGACGCGACGCGTTAAAATGACGCACGACGCAAATAAAATATGGTCGCCGTTCGTCATGCTGACACTCGCAATAGAACTGTCATACGTCAATAAAATAATAGATTGTAACTCGCTGACAGACAGACCGAAACCTTCGAAACTGTAAGGCTGCGTTTCCACTGAAGCGGAGCTGAGCGGAGCGGAGCTTAGCGGTGCCCGAATTGACCAATCGTGCTATTCCAGCGTAATGACAGCGAAGATTTCGAGCATGGTGATTGGTCAATTCGGCACTGCTAAGCTCCGCTCCGCTTCAGTGGAAACGCAGCCTAAGGGCCGCGCTAAACCGGCAGCGGCGAGGCGAGCACTTTCAGTGTCATATGATTTTAAACTTTATCTTCATTATTGTAACACATAGTATCGCTTGAAAATTCTACGGCCGCCGGCGGCCGCGATTTCTTGATAATAGCCAGATTGTTGCTTGTTCGTGAACCGTTTAAGTACACACCTAAGTAATTGTAAAATGAAATTATAAAATATATATTTTGTTCTAAGCAAGTAAACAATGTAATAACATGCACTGATAACTCCATTGTTCACCCTACTGGATCGCTTCCCTTTCTTATTAAAAATTTACAGAATTTGATTGGATTTTTGTTAAATTTATCGAAAAATATTTACAAAGAAAAATTACCTTCATGAAAAGGTTTATTATGGAATCGTTCCCAAAAGGGCTTCGCTAATTTCATTCCGTTGATTTGACTGACGGCTTAAAAAGAAAATTTATTTTATCCACTTGAGAGTTGAGACCGATTTTTAAAAAGAACTGAATAAAATATTATGATAAAAGCTGTGTTTTTATTACGAACAAAAGTATTGTTCACAAAACAATAGATAATTTGTATAAATTATAATGATTATTATTATTTATTTCTGAAATATTAACAAATAACACAACAATAATAATTAAAAATTTAGTTATTTCTGCGTGCTCTGTTTGTGTTTAGTAGCAAAGCTTATACCTACTGTTCTGTTTTCGTGAATCGTGGGATACTGTTAGATTCGAGAAACGCTAGCCTTGACCAGACATACACGAGATGTGACCTACAAACACTGTTTAGATAATCTAATAATTATGACTGGTACAAAGTTAAGATTGACTTAGTTCTGGGGTACTAAGTTCGTCTTAACTACCATAACTACGTAATATAATCGCCGGATATGTGGAAGATATAGACTAATATAGTAAACAAATGGACTGCAGCGGGACTGCGTTTTGCAGAACCCGCAAAAACATGTACATTTTTCCGGGATCTTATGTCCTTTCCAGGGACTCAAAGTATCCTCCATACCAAATTTCACCAAAATCGGTTCAGCGGTTTGGGTATGAAGAGGTAACAGGCAGACACACTTCCGCATTTATAATATGAATGTGAATAAGGGACACAATATACACAATACACACAACACATTGCACACTCTCAAGTATTATATCACTTATTTATGTCATCCTGTTTGGTCAGACCAGGGAGGTGAGCCAAAATCTTTTCTTTTTCGCTTCGTTATAGAATTGTCGATGAAAATGTATGGAATTGACATAAGCGTTCGTTAATATGACGTTGACGTTCGACGCGTCTTATGTCAATTCCATACATTTTGATCGGCGATTCTATGACGAAGCGAAAACGAAAAAGTTTCGGCTAAATGGCCTGCACCGAGTCACACCACGTTTTAAATGTCAAAAGTTCAAATTTTCTGACTAGTCCCGTGGTTTGCACCATATTTATATAACTTACATAATACTAGCTGTTGCCCGCGACTTCGTCCGCGTGGACTTCAGTTTATAGCGCGCGATGTCAATAAAATTGGTGTCAAAAGCTTTTATAAAAAAACCCTGGTACCCCTTAAATCAATACAGCTGTGCAGTGTGCACACAATAAGTATTTCATTTTTTTATATTAAACTTTATACTTTATGCCAAATTTTAAAGCTTATTTAGCCCTCCAATTACACAACTTTACCCATAAACTATTTATCATTGATAGATTTAAGGTTACGTCACTGCAGATAAAGTACTGAGTTATTTAATACCGTAGAATAGATATAACAATCGAAAAAAATCGAAACTTAAAAAGATGATACCACGTCTTATAGAAAGACTTTTGAGCAAGCGTCAGCGCGATGTAGAAGACGCACGGCGCCATCTATTATGAATTGTTGGAACTAACTTAATTTGAACAAATTTACGCATTTTCACCCCCTTACAACCCTTTTTTCCAGTAAAAAGTAGCCTATGTCCTTTCTCAGGCTTTAGACTATCTGTATACAAAATTTCATTACAATCGGTTCGGAAGTTTTGGCGTTTGGCGTGAAAGCGAGACTGACAGACAGACAGACAGACAGAGATACTTTTGGCGTTTGGCGTGAAAGCGAGACTGACAGACAGACAGACAGACAGAGATACTTTCGCATTTATAATATTAGTATAGATTATGTGCACACTGCATAGCTGTTTTTGGGTATTTTGATTAATTAAGGGCCGCGCTACACCGGAAGCACTTACCAGGGTATTAAAAAGTTTTTAAATTTGACACAAATTTTGTTGACACCGCGCGCTATAAACTAAAGTCCACGCGGACGAAGTCGCGGGCAACAGCTAGTATTATACATAAAATATGTTTAAGATTTTTGAAATTTTATTTTAATACACATCCAAGACCCAGGAACATTGAAAACTTTTTGTTCCGCCTGCGGGACTCGAACCCAGGACCCCCGGGATGAGCGCTGGCCACGCGCAATGCGAATTCATTTTCATCGATATTTTCATGGAAATAAGATATTTTCCCACATCAAAATGTAGCCTATGTCCTTTCTCAGACTCTAGAATAACTGTATACAAAATTTCATTGCAATCGGTTCAGTACTTTTGGCGTGAAAGCAAGACAGACAGACAGACAGACAGAGATACTTTCGCATTTATAATATTAGTATGGATAGTATGGATTAGAAATGCAGTAGGAGTTCTACATAAGATAAGATAGATTGATTATTATTATACCAAGTGATAATATTATTAAACATAATATTCTAACGTATTTAAAACTATAAACAAAAACATACTAACTAATAAGTATGATTAGTTCTATGTTACAATAAAGTAAAAAATAAAACGCCATCTGTTGAATCGTATTAGAACTAAAATGTTCATTCCATCGATATATTTCTGGATTTTTTATAATATTATACATAAAATATGTTTAAGATTTTTGAAATTTTATTTTAATACACATCCAAGACCCAGGAACATTGAAAACTTTTTGTTCCGCCTGCGGGACTCGAACCCAGGACCCCCGGGATGAGCGCTGGCCACGCGCAATGCGAATTCATTTTCATCGAAATTTTCATGGAAATAAGATATTTTCCCACATCAAAATGTAGCCTATGTCCTTTCTCAGACTCTAGAATAACTGTATACAAAATTTCATTGCAATCGGTTCAGTAGTTTTGGCGTGAAAGCAAGACAGACAGACAGACAGACAGACAGACAGACAGACAGAGATACTTTCGCATTTATAATATTAGTATGGATAAGCAAGAAGGAATATTTTGGTAGATTTTTCACACAATTATTAACACTTAATACGGTTCCCTTTTTTCTCCCATTAAATATAGCCTATATTCAGCAGAAATAGTGTGGATTAAAAAATATGCATTAATACTTCCATCGTGCATCGGCATCGTGGGTATCGCAGACACAATAGATCTTCAATTGTTATGCTGGCAGCCGGCTGCCGCTATTGGAGATTTATAGTTAAAGAAATTAATTAATTATAATAGCAATCAAAAATAATAGTCATTCAAAACTTATTTTAAAAAGTTCTAAAAATATTACTTTCGTAGTCATAACTTTTAAAGCTTTTTTGAAATTAGGATTATAATAATGAAGCACGATAGTCTATATCAAATCAATAAAGCAGCACCCGGCTGTCGCATAACTATTGAAAATCTATTGTGTCTGCGATTCCCACGATCGAGGTAATATTTACGTGGACTCTCCGGGCGAGTCTGTGGCACTGATAATTAAATCTCTCCCCTACCGCACGCACACCCGCGCATCGCGCCTTGACGACGCCCAATTCGCAACGTGCAGCAGAAATCGTAATATTTTAATTTCGCCATAACATTAAAACCAAACGTCCAATTTTAATCATTCAAAGACCAAATATTATCTAAATTAAGTGTACTTAGTGATGAAATAATTTATTTCTATAAGGGTCAATAGCATGATTTAAATAAACGCATTTAAATATAGTCCAAAAAAATTCTAGATTTTTTAATAAAAAAATGGTTATTGTGCCTCACTCAACATAGATAGGTATAGTGTGTCGCGGACTTTTTTGTAGATATTTAAAAGATCTATAATTACTTAGAACATTTTATGCCCCTATCTTTTATAGTTTAGGCAGCGTACGCAAAATAAGTAACTTTTCTGGTTGATTTTTTAAACCTTGCGTCCGAAAATCCCAAATATCTTACGGAACCTTATATTTTTCCAAAATAAAAATTAGCCTATGTTCAGCAGAAATAATGCAGGATTCCAATGGTAAAAGAATTTTTCAAATCGGTCCAGTAGTTTCGGAGCCTATTCGACTCAAACAAACAAAGAAACAAAAAATCAAATCTTTCCTCTTTATAATAGTAGTGTAGATTATATTATTAATATTATAAATGCGAAAGTTTGTCTGTCTGTCTGTTACATCTTCACGCCCAAACCGCTGAACTGATTTTGCTGAAATTTTGTATGGAGATACTTTGAGTCCCGGAAAAGGACAAAGGATACTTTTCATCCCGGAAAAATTTACGGTTCCCGTGATAAACGAATTTTGGCGCAACAGAGTTGGGGGCGTGATCTAGCCAATAATAACATTGATGAATTGAAACGGGCTATTAGTCCAGTTCCCGAGTCTAATGGCCACGTTATAATATATTCATAGGATTTGGACTCACTCACTATCTTTGGTAAATTAACTTCGATCAAGACCGGAAGGCACTTGTAACCTGCCTGGTGTTGCTGATAATGAAGAGACTGCTTGTCATCATCATCAAGATTAAGGGGCTGTTTTACCAATTCCTAATAAGGCTATCCACCAATTAACTTGACAGATCAAGTATGGAGAATCTGTCATAAAAGTTGTGAATAGCTATTAGGCACTTTATCAGAAAGTGGTGAAACAGGCCCTTATTGTTGTATGGCAATTATAGTGTCCAACTATAATGGAAAACTGCTGTACAGGTTTCGGGCCTTATCAT
Organism: Aricia agestis; assembly: GCF_905147365.1. Taxonomy (NCBI): domain Eukaryota; kingdom Metazoa; phylum Arthropoda; class Insecta; order Lepidoptera; family Lycaenidae; genus Aricia; species Aricia agestis. Next base: position 12,136,038 of record NC_056406.1, read on the forward strand.
TACATTAAAATATTAGGAGTCCTAATTTAGGACAACTGTCATGGCTCCTGTTAGGTTGATATTTACGCGCATAATTACATCGCTCATATGCCAAGCAATAGGCCATTAAATTAGAATTAGAATTATTTAATAAACAAACATAATAAAATAACGTAAACAGAAGCATAACAAATTCTTAAAACGTAAAATATTATCATAATATTATAATAATATGTACGTCCGTTATCAAACGATCTTGTGAATATTCAGGCGGTTTTAACGTCGTGTTTATACAGCGTTACCAAAACATACACCACTTAGCACTCGTCGATTAAAAGGGACAGAATAATTTCAAATACAAAACAAAGGGACAGGAGTTATAACGGAAGGGCTATTTCATATAAAGGGCGCTTCAGGAATTCGGATCAATTTGCATGTTAACATAAGTCGAGTGTGTTCATTAAATCGGCTTTGGAAAAAAGTTGATTTCGACGACTTCATAAATGGTAATCTTTTCGTGCGTTTGGACTCGCAACGACTTTAAAACCCAAATTCTGAAAAACTAGTGAAGTCTATTTCTATATTATCATGAATTTTGTATGTTCATACCTACAAAATTCATGAAATACCTGCTAGAACATTGTCAAAACATTACCTTTGCACACGAAAAGTAGTTTCGACTGCCCTTTACTTTATACAATGTCTTTACATAATATTATTCTTATTAATGAGTTATATATATATATATATATATATATATATATATATATATATATATATATATATATATATATATATATATATATATATATATATATATATATATATATTTAGTTTTATAATAATACTAATATGTAAAGACGTGTAAAAAACGCATGAAAAAGGAGAACATAGAAGTGAACTAAATTGATACCAAAAATCGCGTGCTTAGAAATTACGTGCCGACTTAAAAAATAGCACAAACATGAGGTGTAGCGTGGTCTGCGTGTAGTATCATAAAAGGTGGATATAGACGCGGGTACTTTACTGTGTGGCCACGAAACTCGGCGTCAAAAACTCCCTAGAATTGTTTGAGAGCATCTTAATTTCCAACTTTAAGCCAAGTTTCATTTCTTTAAACCCAAGATAAAAAAAAATAACTTTTACCCAGTTAGAGAGTGACTTTTGTTACAATCTTACATACACAGGAATAAACAAACTACTTAGGATAGAGATCCTTAGTAGTTTGTTTATTCATTGTGAAATAAAAAAATGCCTGTTAAGGTTTCGTGTAATCGAACCAGTAGTTTGTGCCTATTTAAACAATTAAATAATGACAAAGTTTGACAAACTCAGAGTTGATTTTTTAAACTTTAAAAAAAATTGCGCAATCTTTGGTAGAGTTATTTTCATGAAAATACCTGCCGCTTTCAACGTCCAGATCCGTGGCTCCAGTAGCTATCCTCGAATTATTTTACATCTGCTAAGTTCTTCATGCGAACGACATAAGGACTAATTCACAAAATCTCCGAGTTGTATAATTCAGAACGGACTGCACCTACTCGAGAATATAGGAGAGCGGGGCTCGTCGAACGCAAGCTGCGCGTGATATATGACGCGTAGGGTATAAGCTGACCTACTTATAACTATTTAACCTTAATATGACTTTCGTTAGAACGGCTAGACGTAATATTCTAGGACGTAATAGAACTTACATAAGTAATAAAGTTCCTACATCTATACTCCTGAATTATAATTATACTAGCTAAAAGCCGAGCTTTGTGAGGGCTCGCGTCGTTACACCTTGACTGAATGATGATAACACATCTATAAATAATTATAAATTAAAATTACTATGTTAAAGCACAAATTAATAGGCGTGATAGTTTTTTTGTAAAGTCAGTAAAGTGTACCCAAAAAATGTTCAGATTGTAGGATATACTAGGGCTCGCTCCGCTCGCCCTCATTATGTGAAACTGTGTCTGTTTGTCTATAATATCTATCTTTTTGGTTGGCCCGAGGGCGACTAACGCAATAAATCAAACATCGTCTTTCTCTCTTCACATTTACGCCCGTCTTTCATAAATCATATGCCAGGTGAAAAAGGACGACCCGGATTAATCGCCAAATTAGTTTTTTCTCAACAACTCGATAAATATACAACATTTTAAAAATCCGCTAGGTCAGTCATTTCTCAAAGATAGAATTTTATGCAATGTGTTAAAATATTAACTTAGTTTAATTTAGCACGGTTATGGCAATATATGAAAAATTCGTGAAAATTAGATGCATCTTTGTGTTTTTTTTCTATCGAGAAAATTTTAAAATATTGTGTTTTCGCTAGGTCGGATTCTTGGAAATATAATGTAGTATCTAAGTTTAGAAAATGAAACAATTCGGGTCTTATTTTCAAGTATAAAAATGAATTATTATAAAATTGACAATTTAGGGTTAGTCGTCCCCTTAAACGCTTAACTAATTTCAGTGCAGTTTGGTGTTAAGACGTATCGTATGAAACTCAATGTATCTTAAATACATTGAGTTTCATACGATATGCATAAAACCCCACTCACAACCCCAACACACAGCGTAGGCGTTGAAAACTTCAGCTTAACTAACGTTTCTTTCTTCTTTCTTTCAAACTCATGAAATGGCTCTTAAGAGTATCGAGTAGAATCTATCTTCTAGAATCTAGACAGTGTCCTCGATATCTAAATGTGAAACTTATCTATTTTAAAAATCGACTCTTCAACATGTCGTATCTCACCAATATAAAACACAATCTCTTTGACTCAATAAGCTCAAAGTTTCGAGCACCAACGGTTTTATACTGGAGCGGTCGTGGTCCCAAAAAGTCGGAAATAAGAAAAGAGCTCCTCAAAAGTGCTGTGTTCGCACAAATCTAAGAAATCATTAACAAGCTCAATCCAAAGTGAGATTAACAGTCGCCAACACTAAACACCGGTCCACAAATCATTGCCATCCCATAAATTTCAGTAAAATCCACCTCAGCGAGGCTCAAGATGTACAAATGGCTGAATGTTTACCACACGAAATCCATTCACCATGTAAATGTAACCTGAATATCTTCGAATACATACGAGATGTGTATTACCATAATGTTTTGCAAAAATTCACTCGGCAGACGTAAGTTATGGAAATGATGGACTTTTGTTCAAATAAATGCGCTTCCGAAGGTGTGTTTATTATTTCAATTGTAGGTTTTATGTTTATTGCTAAGGTAAAAGACGCTGCGAAGCCTTTACGTTGGAAGTTGGGCGCAAACCGTATGATAAAATTTATATATGACGAATGTTTTAGATCTGTTTATAGAGGTGTAGAGTTTAGCCTAACCACTAAAACTATATTTTAAAAGGAATAAAATACTATTAAGTTTCTTATATGTAAACTCTATAACACTAACACTAAATTATAACTTGTTACGCAGAAGCGAATAAGTGTATTTTGCCACGTATTTTTCAAGAGAACACATAATGTGATACAGTTAAGTACAAAAAGCTCCCAGCAACACGACCTCACATTATAATTATATCCGACCTGGGAAAATAAATTAAGCGACTGCTAAGCGAAATAGGTTTTATAAATTTAAATAAAGAAGCAACTTCGACCTTAAAAAGCCCACGGCCCTAATTTAATAGAGAAACAATGGAGTTGTGATACAGTACTGCCGAGTGTATTGTGCTCGAGTAAAGAGGTTGTAAAACAAAATGTCTAACCTTTTTTATCGTACCCGTTTTCCCCTTTGAGGATATAATAATTATATTATATCCATGAAAGATTAATCTATAATAAGTAATACTAATGTTCATGGGCGTACCCATCTTCTGGGCCAGGGGGGGGGGCAAATTACCCAGGTTCTGGTGCCAGGGGGGGGGGGGCGGCAAATCAGATTTTTCATAAGCTAGGTGTTTATAAAGAATAAAAAATTTATGATTTTTAGTTGTAAAAATATTGTATTGCAAACAAATGGCAAAAAATCGTTCTTAATTTTTAATTTTTATAGATAAAAGTACTAGATAATATACTTAGTAGGAACGTCAACATGATCCAGGGCGGGGCAGCTGCCCACCCCTGCCCCCCCCTCGGTACGCCTATGCTAATGTTCTAAATGCTTTAGTGTGTTTGTTTGTTACCTCTTCACGATCAATCTATGGATCCTTTAGAAACCAATTGCCAAATGCAACGTTCAAAATCCAAATCAAAATATTAAATGATTTGGGGAAAGTAAACTAACAAAGGAATACAAGAAGGTGCTCCATATACTTTATAATAACAATATAATAATATCTATGGACGCTTCACCACGTCAGTCTGGCCCTGTGGTAAGTACCTGAAGGACTTGTGTTACAGGTACCAGACAACGGAAATATATTTAATACTTTTATACTATACATATATTTAAGATTTTTATTATATGATACACATATTTAATACACATCCATGACCCAGGAACTTTGAAAACTTTTTGTTCCGTTGGCGGGACTCGAACCCGCGACCCCCGGCTTGAGCTACCAACGCGCTCACCACTGAGCCACAGAGGTCTTCGAACACTTTCTTAGTCTGCTGAGTCATTGCAAAGTTACCTGCCATAAAAGGTTCGTATACTTTATTAATATCTTTTTTGTTGGTTTTTAGGTAGCTGCCTAATAGAAAATGATAAAATAGGCTACCTTATAGCGAACAATTCAAGGATTCACGTAAGACAGAGTTCGGAATTCAGTTTACATAAAACTTTCCTGATTTTTACCGTGAATGGAGCCACTTGGTAAATTGTTTGTAGTTCAACGAGATCATCTATTCATATGTAGAGTTTAACACAAAATGTTGAACAACTACACTAAAACTTCAACGTTTGTAATAGTGAAAATTGGTTTTAGAAAACAAAATGAATTACATATTTAGTTGATATTGACCTGATCGGGTACAATGGATTAACAAAGTATATTATTGTTCATGTCTAGGAATGTAACTAAGGAATGCATTATAATAATAGCTGTTGTCTGATCCCCGCGAATTCGCATACAAAAAACACAATTTCACAGAAACCGCGCATTTTCCCAGAAAAAAGGAGCCTATGTCCTTCCTCCTACACAATATTTTATCTGCACCTAACTTTATCTATATACACGCCACTAAGCCACCTTAATTCCGTCGCTATATTATAGTGATATACATCCCAACATATTCCTATCAGATTTTAAGAGATTCGTGCCCAATTACTGTAATACATAATTTTAAATGGCTTAGCACATAGAATTTGTGTTATCGCTGTAAAAATTGTATGTTGCCACTAGATATATACCTATACAGAAAAGGTAAGCTAACAGGTAGCCGTTTTTCGAAAAAAACCTATAATATCCTTTCCCAGGACACAAAGTATCTCTATACAAAATTCAGTATAACCGTGAAAATGTAACAAACAGACAAAGAAACAGGAAGACAGAGAGAACATGGTAGACACAATCATGTGATAAATCAAAATTTAATCATAATAATTATTAAGTATATTTTCAGAATCAGAAATAATGTGCGCTGTAAAATCACAAAAATCGTCGAAAACCCATTTCCCCCAGCTATTTAATTCAAAGTGTGACGCCGGTCTTAATCCCGTCGGGCCCGTCTCGCCCGTCGTCGCCGCACCTCGTCGTTAGCATATTAATTCATTTTAATATTACAACTGCACCTCTTAGATAATATGCCTGTTTTTCTCCTGTTCAAGTTTTTTAAATGAAGAATAGGCGCCGTCCCAGGCTCACATGACGAGATTTTGTGGGGTTCACGAATAGTAATACCCTCAATACCTATGTCGAAATAAAAGTCTTAATTGCTAATTAGCTACATCTTCCAGGAGTTCGGTCCCCTGTGACCCCAGTAAACCGTGCACAGAAGTGAGTGCATTAAATCACTAAAAGTGATTTGTATCTTCACAATGTTACACTGCAAAATAGGCTACTGCCTAATTCAGACCTGGTGTCTGAATTAGGCAGTTCCTCCTCACTTTCTAACTTGAATACAGCATAATAATTTGTAAATTAGCCGTTAAGTTAGATTGTTGAGAGAAAATAAAGATTTATTATTATTAATGTAACCAACTTTCAAAGTTGTAACAGATGTAAATTAATACATCTCAAAACTACAATTGTACAACACCGAGCTCTGATAATAGCAGCCATTACGAACTCATCAAATAAATCATCGAAAACTAAACATGGTATCTAAATTACTTCCCTAAAACTATTGGCACCTATAACCCCAACTTTCGCGTGGAAGAACGGATCAGATGCCCGATTCTCGTAATTCGAATATAGCCCGATTAAGTTGTCTCGCTTGCGCACATTTTCATGTCCTATGCAAATAAGTCAGCGTTTTATCATCAATGTGATGTGAGGTAAAGGGTGTATTTTAGTTATATATAGTATAGTGTTATTAAAAATTGAGAACAATTGAACTGAACGCGAATTTGTAAGCTTACCGCGTGGTTTTGCTAGCCGCGGTAAGCGTTCATTGGTTGCCGCACAGGAAAATTGTAGAGTTTGAAGTCACTCCCCCAGGGGTCCGATTCATGTACTTCGAATGTCAATTCAATCTCGAGCTGTCTTACTGATCTGCGATCGAAGTGACATTCCAGGTACGAGAATTAGCCTCCAGGTACTGAAATAGCTACGGTAATAGCAAAAGATAACATCGCACGGAATATGCATACAATGAGTATTTCGCGCACGGCATTAGGTGTGGAAGATAAGCTTAACTTTTAGCACATCGCTTCGTTTATTGAGCAATAAAATGTTACTGGTGTAACGAAAGCGGCAGTGTACGTGGAATAACAAATGATAGTGGTGCAACTCTCATTAGAGCGAACGGGAGAGGAGATAATTGGATAGCGTGAAATGTTAGCTGAAACAGTTTATTTCACCCTTAAATTGGCTATCAATGTGATAGGGCATTAGCGTACTAAATTATTTATATTACGTAGCATTAAGGACAATGCACTCGTGGTGTGGGAATTTACGAGCAAAGCAAGTGTTGGCTACACTTGCTTCTGGATAAGTTGGATTAAACTTAAGAACGTATAATGCTGATGAGGTATCCCTATTCTTTGCTGTTAAGAATTTAACAGCTTCTTAAAGAAACAGAGGGCCTAGACAAGCGGCAAGCGATTATCGTAAACGCTAATGCCAACATCACAAAATGTATGGGATTTGACATTAGTGTTCGCTAGCGAAGCCAAGACTTATGTCAAATCGCATACATTTTGTTAGCGTTTACGATAATCGCTTGCCACTTGTCTACTAGGGCAGGGCTACTAATGTCTAATCAATTATTATCATTTTCTTACATTCTAATAGCTCGACCCGAGCTAATTGTAAAGCAAACTTAAATAATATAAACGTATTTTAGATTAGTATTTTGGTATTGACAATTTATTCATACCACAGCACCACGCATTTTGCAGACGCTATATTTTCATACCACATGTATAATAATTAGTAATCTCCAGCATAAACAGAAATATTCTCCCCAAAATTCCCCAGCTTCGTAATTTGAACACATAAATAAATAGAGCAAACGTAATTTGATATTTTAACTTGATACCAGAACAGAAATATCAAACACTATTTCAGAAGTTTAACTTCATTTACGTCGCGCAGTTAGGGGATTTGTTCAAATCTTTTCAAAATTAAGTTTTCCAACGAGACAATCGAAACAACTCAATTTTGTGCAGTGGAAAGTCATCGGTATACTGTCGAAATAAGCACTCCGACAGCAGGAAATAGCGAATCGTGAGGCAATATTAGGTTTGGTTAAGGACGCAGTCGAGTATAGACGGCTTCAGAGCGAAGACACTGCACGGGCAGGCTGGCAGGCAACGGCAGGCTGCCTTGCATAATTTTAAGACAGATATTGCACAATATCTGCTATCAAACACCTGTTAGGCTGTTGCCTAGATGTCGTAAGATTTTTTTTTTTAATGAAATAAAGGGGGCAAACGAGCAAACGGGTCACCTGATGGAAAGCAACTTCCGTCGCAGCAACTTCCGTCGCCCATGGACACTCGCAGCATCAGAAGAGCTGCAAGTGCGTTGCCGGCCTTTTAAGAGGGAACAGGGTAATAGGGGAGGGTAAGGAAGGAAAGGGAAGGGAAAAGGGGAGGGTAGAGAAGGCAAGGGAATAGGGGAGGGTAGAGAAGGGAAGGGAATAGGGGAGGGTAGGGAAGGGAATAGGGTAGGGGATTGGGCCTCCGGTAAACTCACTCACTCGGCGAAACACAGCGCAAGCGCTGTTTCACGCCGGTTTTCTGTGAGAACGTGGTATTTCTCCGGTCGAGCCGGCTCATTCGTGCCGAAGCATGGCTCTCCCACGTATTTAGATAAACAACCTATGGAGTACTGTTTTGTTTTGCGTCACAAATCACGATACAAAACGTTGACATGCGCCGACGGTGCGCGGCGCAGCACTGCACCGCAAGTCTTAACGGAACTCGCTCGCTCTTATAGTGTCTAAACTCACTAGGCCGAAAATATGCGGCTGAAGTTTGGCACGATTGCACCTGCAATGTATTTTAAATTACTGATGACTTGATGAGTGATGACACACCAGGCCAAAATTACGTCGCATTAAATCGCATGCGTAGCGCATTGCAGGCGTAACCATGCCGAACTTCGGCCGCATTTTTTCGGCTCCTGTGTTTAGACACCAACTCTTGGCCAGGGGTACTATTTTGTACATATCGACTCTATTATTTGACAAAGAATGGTGCCCGGCAAACTATGACCATCTGCATAGCGCACTTTTGGTCAGAAGCATATACGACAAAAATGGTATTCATTTATCAAACCAAACATCATCAAAACCGTTATATTATTATCAAGCAGCCATATAAAGCATACAATGGTTATTAAACCTTTAATACCGAATAATTGCTTAATAGTTGAATCGACCACAATCGATAAGTAATGTTCGTTTGTTCGTAAATATTCAATGAGCGCATCGTGACCCCTGATAGTAAGACGGGGCTCGCCAACAATGGGAGCGGGAAGTAGCCGGGCCAGAGGCGCGCAACAATTACCGGGAGGTACAATTTATGAACAGATAGCACAGAGGTTTCATTTTTGTTATGGATTATACGCTTTTATTCGTGCTTAATAGGGCTGTCAATTTAGAATGGTGAACAATTTCTTTTTGCTTGTCCTGACACGCTACAAAATAAATTCTCCTTCACAAATCATCAAATTTAGTTTTGTTAAACGTATCAATGATACTAAATGATAGAAAATAAAAATTGCAAAAAAATTCACAGCGGAACATAGAACCTCCTCCAATTTTTTAAGTCGGTTACATATAATTAAGGTTACGGTAAGGCGTAGATTCTGTAAAAATATTAAATTAACATAGTATGAACTTTTATTATTTCAGCCCTGCTCTTAACACTTGGTCGGGGTTCCGGGCTTAAGATAACTATTTAGCAGTCTCGGCGAACCTGCTATTACCTCGCCGCGGCCGGCCATTGTTCTCTAAAATAACCGATAAAAATTACCCGTATCCACCTCCATGGGGCAGGAAAGAATAGCAGGAAAAAACGAAAAAACCCATCTGTAAATGTAATTAAGATTCATGAAAAGAAAAATGAATAATTAATTTTCCGAGGTATGCATTGCATTGGATTTAGTTGGGAATTAATGGAATATTTGAGAGTGGGATTTTTGTATTTGAATTATTAGTGATATTTAATGTGACATGAGCTGAAATTAACTTGAATTTTTAAGTAGCTTCTAAAAAGAAAATATGGTTATGTTCAGAAAAAAAAAGTTAATTTTTACTTTTACTGAACATCTATCGTGATACAAAGAATCGCAGCAACGACTTTATTCAAAGAGAAATAGAGAATTAATCATCCCACCAAAAACATTTTCATGCAAAAATGTTGCCAAGATGAGAACATTTATAGTTTGTCGTGTCAAAAAGTAATGAGATCTCATGTAGAGCCAAGTTTCTAACCTTACATACTCAGTGATCAGTCCTAAATCTAAAAACCTTAATTTTACACTAAAGCGCGCGCTTTAGTGTAAAATTAAGGTTTTTAGATTTAGGACTGAGTATGTAAGGTTAAAAACTTGGCTCTACATGAGATCTCACTACTTTTTGACACGACAAACTATAAATGTTCTCATCTTGGCAACATTTTTACATGAAAATGTTTTTGGTGGGATTTCATTTCTTTTTGTAAGTTGCAGGGGGCTAAAATGGTCACATTTAGCAATTCCTCTCAATCAATTCAGCAAATGAATTGTCAAAACTGTCAAACTGACAAATCTAAAGTAAAGTAATTTATAATGTAAGAAAAATAGTAATCCCGTGCCCCTAAGATCAGATAAACTTTTAACACAGTACTAAGTAGCAAATAATTGTCTCGAAGGACTGTTAGGGCGACGCCTTGATAATTTTCCTGTAGCGATATCGATTTTTCTCAGCAATGACAAAAGCTAAGAAATTAAAGTTCATTGTCAGTATTCATCATGTCTTTGTCTTTGAATTACCCATAGCTTAACACGATTGGTCAACTTTTATACCACAGAACTAGTAGTCACGCGCGGCTTCGCCCGCGTAAATTAGGAATTTTACGGAAACCGTACATTTTCCCATAAAAAATAGCTTATGTCCCTATTCGCTTCACTTGGTCTCTATATCTGTGCCAAATATTGCCATAAAAATTGCTCCAGTAGTTCGTAATTCCTAATATTTCCCCGTTTTTTCCCACATTTTCCAGAGTTTTTTCGGTCATATTAGTCTTAGCGTAATAATATATAGCCTATAGTCTTACTCGATAAATGAACTATCTAACACAGACATAAGTTTTTAAATCGGACCTGAAGTTCCTGAGATTAACGCGTTCAAGCAAACATACTCTTCTGGTTTATAATATTAGGTAGGTATAGATTTTTTTTAATTATCGCTTGACAAACTCGAATCTCGATCTAAAATACTATTTAAAGTACCAATAACAGGGTCATTATAGGCTCATAATAGTCATAACCATGGGACGATGCATGGTGTAATATGGTAGTGATGATGATGATGATGATGATGAATATAATTTGCATAGTAGCATATGCTTTCCGTTCCTAAAACAATGTCGAAACTCCCAAACTTGTATCTATAAAGAACCAGGAGTTCTCTCAGCACCTTCCGAACCACGGTATACCAGGTATACCTCGGTGCAAAATCTTGCGTTTTGGTAGCATATGCTAAGAATACTTTTCACGAAACCGAAGTCACCACATGTTTCCCTATACATTTTGAGGAGTTCCCTCGATTACTTATGGATTCTTCATCAGATCACTACTTTTGTGAATATAATACCAAATTGGGATGATACCCTATATATCAAAAGAAAATTTTGAAAATCGGTTTACACACGGCGGAGTAATCGTTGAACATAAAATAACGAACATAACACCTCCCCCATTTTGAAAGTCGGTTAAAATTGTAGCCTATGTGTTATTCTGATGTATAAGCTATGTTATTGTAAAGTTTCATTAAAATCCGTTCGGTAGTTTTTGCGTGAAAGAGTAACAAACATCCATACATCCAAACAAACTTTCGCCTTTATAATATTAGTAGGACTTATTAGTAGGATAAGTAGGATTAACTTTCATCTTATTTTTAAGTTTCCGTACCCAAGGGGTAAAAACGGGACCCTATTACTGAGACTTCGATGTCTGTCCGCTGTCCGTCTGTCCGTCTGTCTATCTGTCTCTAGGATGTATCTCAAGAACGGTAGAAGCTAGAGAGTTGAAATTTTCATCGATTATGTACTTCTGTTGCCGCTATAGCAATAAATACTAAAAACAAAATAAATTTAATATTTCGGGGGGCTCTCATACAACAAACGTGATTTTTTTGCTATTTTTTCCTTTTGATAATAATAGATGTCGCTGCTGGTCGTCTACATCGTGATATAGCTTGCACGAACCGTTTCATATCTTTGGTTTCATATAGTTGTAATGCATTCTAATCGACAAGAGATGTCACTGTTGGGCACCTACATCCTCCTTTTACTATGCCTACATCGCACTATCGATGACGCGAAGATGTTTGGTGTAGCCGTTTAACTTTGAGAATAATGTTTTTGTTTTTAACTAACCGTAAACGGATATTGTTTAAAAAAATATATTCAAATTATCCTTAGAAAATTCCTAATCAATCTGTTTGAAGCTCAAGTAAACTTGTAATAGATTGATAGTCTAATTATTATTAGTATAATTAATTAATGAAATAATATTTGCAAAGAAATGCTAAGACTACGACTACTCTTTGAACCTACGTACTTATTTACCCAAAGGGTATAAACAACGGGGCTAAAATGGTCGCTTTGGAGAATCATATAATTCATATTATGATTCAATATATGATTCTCCAAAGCGACCATTTTAGCCCCGCAGGACCCTAATACTAAGACTTCGTTGTCTTTCCGTCTGTCCATCTGTCTGTCTATCTGTCTGTCTCCAGGCTGTAACTCAAGAACGGTAGTAGCTAGAGAGTTGAAATTTTCATAGATTATGTATATGTGTTGCCACTGTAACAACAAATACTAAAAACAAAATAAATTTAATATTTAAGGGGGGCTCCCATACAACAAACGTGATTTTTTTGGCCTTTTTTGCTCTATATCAATATTGGCAACAGGTAGGTACTTGATTTTTTCTCAAAGTCCTTAGTTATATGTCTACTTTAATATTTAATAATAATATTAAATTAAAATAAAAAAATTAAGAGGGGCTCCCATACAAAAAACACAAAAGTTTGCCTAATTTTGCTCTATAACGGTACGGATATAGGTTAAGTTGGGTTTGATAATTTTTTTCTTGTTTTAGTACTAATATTATGCTACAAACCAAATTTCAGCTTTCTAAGACTTCAGGAAGTACCCTAACAGTTTTGATGATCGGTGAGTCAGTGACTAAATTGTGGATTTTTGGACACCTATAAAATCTAAAGTATAATAGCTACGCTATTTAAACTTTGCTCATTTAATAACTATACCCATGTCATTATATCTTAAAAATTTCAACTGTCTGGCATTATTCAAACCAAAGTTACGAGGGTCTAAAAATACGACGAAACCCTCGCGCGCTTCGCCTGGCTCATCTTGGCGGGGGCACTCCCGTGCCCCCAGATTATTGCATAAAATAACAACTTGATTCTCTGAAAGTAGTCATCAGCGGGTTAAAAGACAGTCCCAATTTCACCAACGCCTGTTAGTGTTAACAGCTTGTTAAAATGTCATGTCTTCTCTTTCATTTATATATGTAAAACGAAAGAGATAACGTGACACTAATTCCAGCATTAATTTTAGCAGTCGTTGGTGAAATTGGGCCATAGGCTGCTATTTGTCGCTGGAAAAATATGCCGTTTCATTCGGATTCTGTACACACCCGAGGGGAGCTGCGGGCAAAATTAGATGATAATAAACTGTAAATTATTTGTTTGTCTATGCTAAGGATATAAAGATGTCTCAGTATAAACAGCACAAACGCATTCGACGCTCCCAACTCTGGGATAGTTAGGGAACTGGCGGAGTTTGTGTCCGGATTGTTGCCGGAGCGCTCCGCGTCGCCTTTACAATTATACTGTTAGCTTAAGAAAGCCTTTGAACGTCTGCAATGCTGCAGTTTTGACTAACTTTTTTATTGAGTTGTGCCATATAATACAGACGAATTTTAGATATAGAGTATCTTTCCATCTATCGAAAGTGAATATATTTTATTCAGCTTCGAAACTTTGACTTTGTAGAACGATATTCGATATACTGTTGAATGTAACTTGACTGCTACTACAATTGAAAAAATAGCAGCTTTGTTAAAAAGAGTATATTATATACACGCGTAGATGTATTTCTTGATTTATATGGATTTGACAGATTTGCAAGACGTCTCGCGTGGCGGTTGCGGTCTGAATTGACCCTAAGGGCCGCGCCTAGGGGATTCGATTCGATTTTTCTAATCCCGGGATTATCTAAAGCATATCCCGGGAACCCGGGATTATATTGGTGAAAAAAAATCGAAGATCTACATTGACTAAGACTCATCAATACACTGTTATTTTTAGGGTTCTGTACCTAAATGGTAAGAACGAGACCCTAATACTGAGACTTCGGTATCTCTCCGTCTGTCCATCTGACATCGCTCCCGGGATCCCGGGATCGAATACTCTAGCCGCGCCACACCGGAATGGCAGCGGCGAGGCGAGCACTTTCAGTGTCATATGATTTTAAACTTTATCTTCATTATTGTAATACAATATAGTACCGCTTGAGAAATCGCGCTCGCCTCGGCGCTGCCATTCCGGTTTGGCGCGGACCTAAGGGTCAATTCAGACCGCAACGCAACGAGGCGAGGAGAGGCGCAGCGCGGCATTAATTTGTATGGATTTGACAGATTCAATTGCGTGAGATGTCTTGCGAATCTGGCAAATCCATATAAATTTAGAAATGCATCTACGCGTCGCAATGCGATCTGAATTGACCCTTAAGTTATAATCTAATTAAAATCAAAACATTTTCCGCTGTAGTACACGTTCGTGGCGCACCACCCGCCCAATCTGCGAAGCTAAAGTTTGAATCGACGGGCGCCGTAGGTCCCAAGACTAGATCTGCCTTTGAAAGCCCAACTTGCATGTATTTGGCTAAGTTGGTGAATTGTTGGGTTTATCTTCCGTTATGGTTCTGACAAGGATATCGTATTATCTAACTCGACATTCGCAATTTAATTATGAACAAAACTTATTTCATTTGGGACATAAATACAATATGTGGATGTGCTCGTTTAATTTAAGTTTTTCCTCTTCACTTATACTTGTTATGTGAGAGTTATTATGCCTGGCTTATTAGGTTTTTGTGGGAAGTTATACCTACCTTCTGCGGATACAGTAATTTGATACAAAGACTTCTGACAAATAAAGCTTTATGAGCTTTATTTGTTAGAAGTCTTTATACCGGGCACAAATTGTAAAAAAAAAACTATGCAACGTATCTTATCTATGTAAATAAGCTTATAATTCTCTTGTAATAGTTAGTGTCTCATTATTATTAAGATCTCCTTATTGAAAATATTTATTAAACTATTAAAATCTGAAGTGCCTGACAGACGTACGAACTTAAGGCCCTTAGGCCCGTATCAATAGTCAGTACTCAAGATGCATCTCGGTCTCAAGACTCGGTTCAGGCTCTGTGATTGGTTGGCTGTCAAAATTTGGACCAATCATAAAGCCTAACCGCGTCTTGAGACCGGGTCGCATCTTAAGTACTGACTATTTATACGGGCCTAAGGTACGCAGGTTTTAAGTTCGCGATCTTACTCAGCTCGCATCGGTGACACACGAGAATCGCTCACACTGGATTACCATACCCCCAGGCTCGCGGCTCGCGGCTCTTTGCTGACGCCTGACACACAGGCGATTAAGATCGTCGAGCCATAAGTCCACGTTCTTACTCGCGTGTCTGTCACCCCCTTTATATTATTATGTGCTTCAAATCCGAATTAAAAGTTGCCTCCTCCCGACTAGTAGTTGACATTAAGTGGCTGTTAAAGTTACGAGCTAACAAATACGACGAGCTCACCTCACGATCTCGGTGGAGACACAATATAAACATCATACAGTTGACTAACTTTTGTGTTCCTGAAAACTAAAAAAAACCCGTGCAGCACTGAAACAAGATATTTTAAGTGTTTATTGTGATACTGCACTGTACTACTAATTGTGGGGTACAATAATTCCCATTAAACTAATTCGAAAACTTACCCCGTTGTTATGGGCATGCGTTATAGCGCAGTCAACAGCGAACGTGAGGCATGCCCGCGACGCATGCCCTCTGACCGTATCCAAAAAACAAAAATTTCAATGTTGACGTTGCGTTCGTTGACTTCTTCAATTATTGAATGCGCCAAAACGAAAGTTGAATGAATGAAGATGACGAAAATTAAAGATGAAAGCGCATAGTGTGGACATAGCTATTGGTTGACACTGAGCACCGCGGCGCGCGTTCATTGCCTCTTGCGTTGGAAATTGGAACAAAAAGAAGTTGCCGTATCCAAAAATCACGCATGTTTGCATACGCCGAATTTGGTCTAGTATGAAGACGAGCTACTGCAATTATATTGTGGTAGAGTCAAGATGAAATACGATATCTCATACAGACCGTACAACTCATACGCTATCTCTCATCTTAACGCCTTCGGTATTCGGGACGTCGCGTTCGTTTTGGGATTGTTTTACGCCTATTTACCTCCATTATGTTCGTATTAATATACAGATGAATAGTTGGATACTTTTACATCGACCATAAAATATAAATTAAAGAATAAAATTGACTGTACAAGTCGAAAATTGATGTATTTGAGATAGGAATTATGCGTGTAACGGTTACTTACATTTCAATTTAATGGACAAGTTAAGTTTGACAGATAGTGTATGAATTTTATGTAAACATCCTAACTGCAGTTAAATAATAAATAATCATTAAATCTTACTGTTACGTTACGGAGTTACCTGTAAAATCTCAAATGTTATGAAACCCCTTTAAGGAGAGAGCACGCTGAGACGGGCCGTGCCGGGGCTCATCGCAAAAATCCGCCTCCATACAATTTGTATGGAAGCGGAAATCCGCTGCGCCCCGACACAGTGTGCGATACGCGCATCCGCTTCCATACAAATTGTATGGAGGCGAATCTTTGCGATGAGCCCCGGCACGGCCCGTCTCAGTGTGCTCACTCCTTTAGTAAACGAAAAGAAATAATTCTCTGAAATCATAGACGACAATTTACAAAATTGACAAAAGACGGCGACGTTTCCTCTTCATTTATGCTTAAGCCAGGTCTTCAAGTATTTGTTCTATTTTTTAAACTACCTTCAATTATGATCGAGCAAATCATGAGAATCAAAATGTAAACGGAATCAGCAAATCAAATTTACTGAGAGCCGCCTTTCCAGAGCTAATATTATTAATTAAAGTACAGGATTTAAAATTCAGCAGTGGAGTATTACAGACTCGTCATTTAAGGGGGCGACTAACCCTAAAGTGTCCATTTTATAATTTATTTTTATACTTGAAAATAAGCCCCAAATTGTTACATTTTCTAAAATGAGATACTGCATTATATTTCCGAGAATTCGATCTGAGCAAACACACGATATCTTAAAATTGTCTCGATAGAAAAAAAATCACAAAGATGCATCTAATTTTTACGAATTTTTCATTTATTGCCATAACCGTGCATTGAACTAAGTTAATATTTTAACACATTGTATAAAATTCTATCATTGGGAGATCGACCTAGCGGATTTTTGAAATGTTGTATATTTATCGAGTTATTGAGAAAAAACTAATTTGGCGATGAATCCGCGTCGTTCTTTTTCACCTGGCATATGAAAGACGGGCGTGAGTATGAAGAGAGAAGGACGATGTTTGATTTTTGGGGTTGTTTGTTACAAAAATCTATGTTAAGAGGGATCTTAACATAGATTTTTGTAACAAACAAAGAAGGCACTGTCGAGAACAGATAAGATTTACCCCTTTCGACATTATAGCATCACGCCCACAACCCAGTTGCGCCAAAATCACTTAATCGCGCGGGAACCGTACATTTTCCCAGGATAAAATGTATCCTATGTCCTTTCCAGGGACGCAAAGTATCTCTATAGTCTATATTAACTTTACAACTCATTCATGCTGAAGTTTGCCAAGAGCTACTACAACAGGGTTCATACGCACTATCGTATAGAAAGCGTAAAGAATCTAATTTATTAAAAGTAAACTAAAGTGCATGAAAAGTGTATTTTTATTACTTAGAAACAAGAATTTCCACCAAAAGTTATAGGACAATTTTTCAATACAATACAAACAATGATTCAATACAATGTAAATAACCTAGTTGCCAAGTCTCATACTAGCAGTACCAGTGGGTGGATTATTAGTGTTTCTACATTTATTATTAGTGTTATTACACCTCATAACATACATCTATACATACTTTGTAATGTATAAAGGTCTATGTAGGGTGGTTAATGTCTATCATTGAAATCAATATCGAAAATAATATTAATTTTATGGCGTCGTATCTAATTATTGTAGTTTCGAAACCAAGCAACCATCACAGTGGTGACAGTGGAGATTATCTTAACGGACCAGCGGGGCTAAAATGGTCGACATATTTTGGCAATTCCTCTCAATCAATTCAGCAAATGAATTGTCAAAACTGTCAAACTGACAAATTTCAAATTAGTACGAATTACTAGACATGAATTGCAAGCAGACTTGCATTTTGCAATTAAAAAAAAAAGAATCATATTATGATTCTCCAAAGCGACCATTTTAGCCCCGCAATTAGCTCCACAATCCTGAATCACGCTATCAAAGTTTTTTAAGTACGTCGATACTTCCGATAGCTGGAAACTTACAAGTTTTTACATCTTTACCAACTTTGGGGTTATCACTCATATCCTTCAGTATGCCACTTGTTAGTAATAATTGCAGTGTCGTAGTGTACCTGTTATTTCAATCCTATAGCTCAAACCCTACCGACTTCTCTTGTCCACAAGAATTTGAAGACCTTCATCCTTCAAACATATTTACTAGAGGACAGAGGTACCCTTTGAAAAAGGGTAACTCCTAATAATCATCAGTTAAAAAATGTCAAAATGTAAAAAAACTAAAATAATGCAAAATTGTTTCTTCCTTTCGGAAGGGGGAACAAGAGGGCCCAAATAAAAATAACAAAAGTCATCAGTAAACAGACCAGTGACATTTATAGCGTGTTTATTTCAATACAGTGATAGAATCCAGCGCCGGTTTTTTTTAAATGAAATAAGGGGGCAAATAATCAAACGGGTCACCTGATGGAAAGCAACTACCGTTGTCCATGGACACTCGCAACATCAGAAGAGCTGCAGGTGAGAAGCCGGCCTTTTAAGAGGGAATAGGGCAGGGTAAGGAAGGAAATAGGGAAGGGTAGGGAAGGGAATAGGGTAGGGGATTGGGCCTCCGGTAAACTCACTCACTCGGCGAAACACAGCGCAAGCGCTTGTTTCACGTCCGTTTTCTGTGAGCCCATGGTATTTCTCCGGTCGAGCCGGCCCATTCGTGCCGAAGCATTGCTCTACCACGTAAACAGATTACGGCTATAATAATGTAAACGGGTGCTGGATTCGATCACTGGACTGAAATAATGTAAACCGGTCATTATTTAAGGAAAAGTGTAAACGAATTTTTCGTCTTCATTAAAATAACGGTCAAGGAAAACGGAAGCTCGCAAGCTCGAAAAAGCATTAAATGCTGCATTAAACCAACAGTTTTACGTTCTCGTTGGATATTGTATCTCTTAAAAGCTCCGAACACATGTAAGCCGGTAAACAAGGGACTGTTTGCCAGAAGAGATTGGCTACAGTGGCATCTTTAAGAGCTTTCTATATGCCATCGAACTGGTCCATATTAGCGTCACAGTTTACACTTTACACCAACAATAGATGCTTTTAGTGCGATATTCTTTTACAATGCTTAAGTTGAATAGACTGGTACGCTTTTACTGTAAATACTTTTCAAGTCAATAATGCTCTATTTAGAATGTCGAATTAGTTACTTCATTTGTATAAATTTATTAGATGAAGATACTAGACTTTTCATTTTTTTAATTTATCAACAAATTAATTTTATGCTTGATTGATTAATCTCAATTTACAATATCCATAAAAGTATAATGTCAATGGTAAAACACAAATTAATCATTAAGCGATATCAAATATCATTCGAGCTACAGTAAATAATGAAATCGATATTGGAATACAAAACAAAACTCCTTAACAAATAAACAAATCTTAGTAAGTGTTCATGATGGTTTTTAATATTCAGGGAATAAGGGTTGGAATCGCCCAGCGGGCCGGGTGTTATCCAATACGGTCCATGGCTGTAGACGGGTTACGGGTTAATTAATTATTTTCTTTATTAAAACTTAATTAAAATGTAACAAACGCTGTTTCCCGGCCGAGATGTAGATTGGACTGTAGATATCTCGACTGAATTAATTTGTTTAGTGTAATTAATTGTTTCTGACTGTACCGCCCATGCTCATATCTGATCTGGTACAGTCGCGTCGTTATTTACTGTTCAAATGTTCATTTAATGACACAAACGTCGTGCTTGGTTAATGTTAACACTTTCGATGCTGCTCGTCGACTGGGAGAATTATTGAATGTTCCAAAATGGTAGATGTCAGATCAGGGCAAATAGGCATGATAACTATTTTTTTCTTGATGTTATTAAAGGACCTTTCCGAAATAGAAACATCGGTGAAATAATTACTGTGTTAGCTAAAAAACTTTCCAAGATAGAACAATTCAAAAATCTCATAAAATAGACCTGCCCGAAATGCTCCATACAAATTGCTACTCGATTATGACGTCACCGTAGAGTAGTTTAATGTAGACATCGCGGGAGAAGTTTGTTCGATCCCTATATTAATTATTGCATTTATGTAAGTGGATTCATAACAAAAGTTGCTTTAATTTACACAAGTTATTAAATGGTATAAGTACAAATATTAAGAAGTTTGTTTTAAAAAAAATACTCTACTATCCAATTTTGAAGGTGCATAACAAAAAATACATAAGTGATAAAGCTGAAATTTTGCAAGTGCTTATTTTTTACCGTTCTTTAATTTATTCAAAAAATCTGCTAATCTTTGACTTTGTCAACATCCCTATTTGATAGGATAATTGGAACACTAAAATCTAGCTTAAAGACACATTCTATAACTTCGTAACACTATAGACAGCAATTTAGACGCTACTTCAAATAGTTTAAAGCGGCGATATGTAGTCGTATTAAGCATTATCTACCCAGTCACCGGGTACATTTCCATCGATATAGGACAAAAGCTTGACGGCAAACAGGAGACAAACGACCCAAAACAAGAAATTCAATTCGAACGCCCAATAATGTCTACCGGATTGTTCTGACACAAATGTTCGTGAACGCTCGTGAGCGCAAACACGCCAACACACATGAGTGTCATCCTATTTACCTAACAAAGTCTGAGCGAACTTGGATGTGTGATTCCGGATTATTTACACTGGAACTACCTATGTTAGGTGCTGACAAAATTAATAGAGTAGGGTAGCTTAATACACCTGTGAATTAAAGGGGGTTTATTTATTAAAGCAAATTGTCCTTGACAAGTGATAACGGCAGCTTTTGACTCGGAAGGGTTGGAAACTGTTATAAACGTTTTTCGGATTTCTGAGAATTTTTTCTTTTTTTTTTTCTTAGACTTTTGCTACATAATTTTCTTTCAACGCAAAATATAGGTAAACGTAAGAACATAGGTTATATTTTTTATTAAATAAAATCTGAAGGGCAACTCAATCATCGGTAGTACTTAATCATTATAATAATATTAGTTACTCAAATATTTTATGCTTGATGGTGCTATATAGGAATACCAATAATATTATTAAGGGGATAACTCTGGGTGCTAATTTTTGCTGATTTTGGACGCTAAAATTGGGTGATTTTGTCTTATGTCACTTTTCATCATCATCACCATGGTGTGGCGACGCTATACTTTGCCTGATTCACAACACAAACATCAAAATCATTACGAAATGATTACGTCGAAACACTGCAATATGGGGTAATTGGTGAATCGTTTGACTGATGTGTATCTCTGACGCGACGTCGGCTGACGAAACCGCAGCATAGCATTAAGATAGAGATGCGTCTTATCTCACGTTGCAGTACAACTATTACTGACGTCTAATTGGGGTGTATTACTTTTAATTGACCAGCACTTCCTAAGTCACGACAGTGCTACAATTTACATTTTATTAATCCTTCGATCGTGGATTCTTGGATATCTATTGTTATTCTATTGTGTCTCGCTCACCGGTGAGCTTATGGGGCTTGATGGGTTAATGTACCATCGAAGAAATTGAATAATAGGCAGTTGACCCACCTACGTCATTTGGTCGGATTACGTTAATTATGTTGTTATCTGTTTATCTGTTGGATGGGTTAAGCATAACGCGACAAAATTACGTAGGGCCGCTAACTAGCTATGAATCAATTTGTTTAATACTACATTATTTTTAATTGACAACATCTTTGACACCCAAATCGTTGAAATCTTTTGTATGCGGAACCATAATGTTTGCGAATAATTCTTAATGGAATTGATGGGTTAGCTAAAAAGTTAACTTGCTAACCTAACTGTGTGGAGTCCTGGGTGGAATCCTACGAATAATAAAAACTAGGGGTATCTAACCTCAGAAGATTAGGTTCTCAAATCTGTTTTTTATACAGGGTGTAACAAAGCAAACTGATGATATTTGCGTAATTGTTTCTGTCTGTCTGTTACCTTTTCACGCCGCTAAACCGATTTTGTTGAAATTTGATATGAAGATACTTTGAGTCCCAAAAATATATAATATAATATGTTTATTGCCAAAACTTTTTTACACATAATATACCGATTCTATATTACAATTTACTTAAGACTAGGATTTTTATAAGATAACAGTTTGCAGCTACCTTTGCACTAAGCACAGCTTGTGTCGCAAAAACTAGATAATGAGACACCAATAAACTTGCTCAGATACAATATTACTACCATTAAATCTAAGTTAGAGGCAACGGAGTTGCGGGTTTTATCTAATTTAAAAATAATATAAATTGGCTCATCTTGGCGGGGCCACTCGCGTGCCACCAGATTATTTAGATACAACCTCAGTTTCGGCGAAAATAAATGAATTATCTTGGTGTTTACTGATTGGAGACACTCGGAGCCTCTCCTAACACTGAGCAAAGTAGAGCTGAAACTCTCCCGCAAATTTATCAAACAAAGCACCTGCAGTAGGTTTAATTATACTCTAACTATCGGTAACTTCCTTGTGATAGTATAAAACTAGACCAGAAATTCCAAATGCTTTGAGAAATTTCCGGACACCGATTTACATTCTGTTGTTGTTTCATACCGATCATCACAGTGTTAACTATTTCATATTGCAATGTGTTCGATTAAATAAATTTTCAATTTACGCGAAGCGATTCATAATACTTATACAATATAATTAACGAATCCTTTTTTTATTTCATCGGGCAATTATAATTATTTCAAAACAAATAAGTCATATTATAGTATGTATAAAGGAACCTGTAAAATGTAAAACAATGCTTGTTTATTTAGCCACCTGTTCAATAAACAAGCATCGTTTTACATGTTAAAATATCTATTTCCATGATAAAATAAAATGTAAAAAAGTCGTAAGCAAAACTAGATAAAAAAGGATACGCGTAAAGATATTTCCTCTACAGTTTTATCGCATACCTTCCCTGATCAAGACAATGTTATAAACTAACAAGTTTATATATCCACTGAGCGCATCTCGCGCGTTCCCTGGAGTTCTCGCCGCGTGAAATATGTCTTCAATTCCATATACAGCTAACAAGAATGCCATTTTACTTTGACCTCTGCGAAGTCGTAATTCCCAGCGCCGGGGCCAAAGTATATTCTGATATTAAGGGATCGATGTAAACTAGAAGCCAGCATAATATGACACAATAACGATATATCAAAGGGACGCGCCGAAAGTGAAGAATAGCGTGTCAGCAATACTCTCCGTGAGGAGTTGAATTCGAAATAATAGAGTCGGGAATCGGGATTTGCGGCGAAAAGATTTTACGCGTTCTGCCGTATTCGATTAGTCATAAATTTTCTTCTTTCCGTGCTGAGCAGACATAATATTTGTTGTTGGAATAAGTGATGGCGCATTCTTATAAAGAATACGAATGTAAATGGCAAAATATATTACTTTCACATAAACTACTAAAGGTACAAAGACATTCTAAAAGTGCAAATGCCTGTGGCGCACTTGCAAGGACTACTCTGTTTTCCAAATGCTTGCATGGTTACGGGAACCATAGATAAATAACTCACGGTTAAATTGTACGTCACGCACGCTATCCTGCGGCCAATTTCGTAGCGGCTATCCCACCTTATATATTTTTCAATATGGCCGTATACGCTTTATACATAAATCTTGCACTGCTGCGTGCGATAGCGTCGAACGGCTAAATTAATCTATCTCGAACACAATGCACAATATTTATTGCGAATTTATTACTTTCCTAGTGTAACCCTATGGCGTTGCTCGCGCTTTTGAACCGGGAAACTTGTAAGGCCTATAAAAGTATAACGACTAACGAGTACCTACATTCCATTGACTTTACAATTAAATGAACTTTGTATAAAATAAAAATTATAATATCATACAAAAAAAAATATGAGTAAGTAGATTTTAATTCACAAAATTTACTTTCCCTTTAAAAAGCTAGCTAATCGACTACGCCCTACTGGTTTCTCTTCTTCATCAGGCTTATCATCATCTTTTTCTTGTTCATTAAATGCCTCGTCCTGCGGTGCCTGAGCAGGTGTTTCGTCAGGCTTATTGTTATTTTTCTCTTGTTCGTTAGGTGCCTCGTCTTGCGGTGCCTGAGCAGGTGTTTCGTCAGGCTTATTGTTATCTTTCTCTTGTTCATTAGCTGACTCGTCTTGCGGTGCCTGAGCAGGTGTTTCGTCAGGCTTATTGTTATCTTTCTCTTGTTCATCAGGTTCATTCTCCTCAGCAGGTGTTTTGTTGGAACCTGCGGGATCATCAGGCTTGAACGCATCGTTTGAAGCTGGTGTGTTTGTCTCGTTGGAAAGTAAACTTCCGTTGGAAGGCAATTTACTATCGGGAATCGTAGTATCGTTTGACTTTGCACCTTTACTGTCCTTAGAAGTCTCGTTATCAACGTTGGGAACCAACGTTTCACCATCAACCGTCACTGTCGTGGAATAATCGGGAACCATTGTGACATTGGATGGCGACGTTTCGTCAGCAGCCACCGTGACATTGAATGGCAATGTCTCTTCGAAACCGGTCACATCATCGAAGCGTTTATAGATAATATTATCAAATATGCATGTTTTTGTACATTCGTCCTCGTTTTTGAACATGTTTGGGTTTGGTAGACATCCGCGCCACGTACCTACTTCACACCTGGACCCAGGTTTCCAGTAATAAATAACTGGCTCGGGTGTTTGTCCACAATCATCCCATCTGAAGTTAGCAAAACATTCTTCTGGGGGTACTAAACAAAAAATAATTTCTTACTAAAATAGGTAGTAAGTAAATAAAAACGTTTTTACGTTGCTGCTATCAATATGTTATTATAATTAAATATTATTTTTAGTTAAATTATTTTAGTAATAGGAAGCTACCGAGGTAAGCATTTACTTATTTTTATTTATCTTATTCTTTTAATTAATTACCTGCTTTGCTTCGAACGATGAAAAAACATAGAGCCAAAAACATTGCCAGAAACATTGTCGACGCAAAATGAACTGAAAACCATATAATCAAAACGAATGAATGAAAATTAATTGCACTTTAATACATGCAAATTAATTAAGATAACAATAATATTTATAATTGCAAACTCATAAACAGATTTTATGTTTCTATTTATGGCACCATATTAATGAATATTTGCTATTTATATTTGCTTGATTATAATGGTAAAATACAATTTTAATTTTTAAGCTATAAATCATTTTACAGCCTTTAGCCTTATAATAGCGTGTGATGATAATTTGAACAATATATAATTTAACTAAATTGCTTTTTACTTGACTGCGTCAGAAGGGTTATAGAGTGCATGTATGTATGTATGTAAAGTCATTCAAAATTGAATGAGGCAACATGACACTGCGGGCAGTCTGTCAATTCAATGTGTATCATTTTATGCAGTAAATAAAGTTTAGTTTTAAAGGAATAAATGGAAAATGTATTTAAAAATGTATAGCTTCGCAACGCCTCGTCACATTGCAATGGTTAACGTTTGCAATTTTGCAACATATTGCGAATGCCAAAAATACATTTCTGTTAAACCAATTCTTTACAGTAAGAAATTTCAAGGTGATTTGACCCCTAGAATAAGATGATGTAGCTTTAATTTTAGGCCAAAGTAAAGGATTTTACTATATTTCTGAGATATACTCGTATGCATCGCTACGGCGCCTGGCACAAAGGTGTGAGATCTCTCAGTTATGCGTATGTAAATCGTAGGCTTGCTTCAGCTAACTGTGACTAATCAGTCTGTGCTGAATCAAAGGCAGGCTAGCTTTGTTATTGCTTAGAGAATCCAGACTATGCGAAAGCCTGGTCGAAAATATGTGACGTACGATAAAATATTATAACTTAGATTTTTTGGAAATAAATAATTTGTATTAATTATTGTAAAATGCGATATCAATTCTATATAAGTAAAGTACTAGAATCTAGATGATGCCTGCAACCCGGTTGCGCCAAAATAAAATGTATCCTATGTCCCTTCCCGGGACTGGTAGTATTTCCATACCGAATTTCAGCAAAATCGTTGAGCGGTTTGGAGACACACCACTTTCGTATTTATAATATTTAGAGATGTGCCGATCATGACTATGGCCGACTAGCCGACTAGCCGATTAGTCGGTTGCAAAGAAGCCGACTAATCGGCCGACTAGTCGGCCAAACCAATCATGGTTTTGGATGTTTTCGTAACGCTTCGTTTACTGCTGATTCGGGGGTAAGTCGCATACGCAGCCTGCGAACGTATCGGATCATGTTTTGGTTATGTTCACATCATGATACAGTTGATGGTTTTCAGGTTATATTTTTACCTCTTGCTTTAATTTTTACTTAATTGTTAATACAAAATCGGAGTCTTTTTAAATATTTTAAATAAGAGTAGATTTTCGTTCTAAATGTTCATTGAAGAAGATATTATAATGTTGTTATGTTTGATATTTGAGATACAATTTTCATTTAATATCTTAGTTTTTTCCAATTAGGTAATAGATAATTCTTTGCCAGCCAGTAATTTCAGAAACAATTTCAACGTTATCAAGGTTTTTTTAAATATAATTTCAATAATAGTAATATAAAAAAAGCCGGATAGTCGGCGGATTTTGCCGACTATTCGCCGACTAGCCGTCGACTACAAAAGTGGCCGGATAGTCGGCTTTACCGACTAGTCGGCACATCTCTAAATTAATATTACTTAGTATGGATCTCCCTTATAGCGACAAATACGAATACGAGTATGTCATAAAGTTAGATTAGAATAATTAAAATGACAATTTAAAGACGGAAGCCCTATTTTAAAAGGGTGTTAATAACAAATTACTTTTCAACACTAACATTAAAGTTGCGAACAATGTTATCAGACGACTTTAACGACGATTCGTTACAATGTAGCTAAGGGGCCACGAGTTATTATACCATTAAAAGCGTTCTTATGTCATGCATGGGCCGACGCTGAAATTTATTTTCCCTTTACGATGACTACAATGTGGTTTTGTGGTCTCTCGCTAAGATGGCGTCATGTTACAATGTTTTTTTATTTGTAAAGGGATGCTAACTTTGATTCTTGTAATGTTGTTGTGTGCCTCCGAGACCTTACGACCATCATACTGAGTAATATTTTAAAACAAAAATGATAACAAATACTTTTCATCTCCCAATGAAATAGCGGGATGATTCTGAACTAGGCCACTTCTGAGGATTACCTAACGTTGTCAATTTACATCAGAAATTGAAATGGGTACCTTAGGAAGTAGGTAATCGATATTTAACGTAAATTCAGAAAAACATTTCCTGTATTTTTATCTACTACCCGCATGTTACAATCCCGCATGTTATATTGTAACCTACTAACTAAAAAAAGGTTATAAAAATATACAACAACATTTAGTAATGATCAGCAAGTTTTATTATCAAGTGGGAACTCCGTTGCGCCAAAATTCGCATATCGCGGGAAACGTACATTTTTCAGGATAAAAAGTTTTCTACGTTCTTCCCGGGACTCCATAGTATATCCATAGACCATACCTCAACAAAATTGGTTTAGCGGTTTGAGCGTGAAAAGGTAACAGCCAGACAGACACACTTTCGCATTTATAATATTAGTATTGATTATTGATAGGTATGGATTTAACAACTTATCTAGGTACCTACATCTTTGTAAGCATCTGTTAAAGTACGCATGTTGCACTTGAGCCCCCTTTGTACAGATCGAATAAAATATTAACAAAAGAAAATTGTTATTAATTAAATTATAGGTAAGCATCTTTTGTCATGTAGGATCGAACATTGTAAATAAACTGTTTATTGAGGCTGCCTCATACTCATTTGTTCATTAAACGATGAATTTAGTCTGGCCAAATAGATTTCCTCAGCGAGCAGACAATATTCCGAGCTGCCGGCGCGGGCACGGATATTATTTTCCAATTGGGTTAGCGGCGTTTACAGACAATTAGCGCAGAGGTGGTTCCAACGTTTTTACACAATACAAATGTACACAGTACACCACCTTCTTATTAGACCGCTCCAATCGAGGGACCACGGAGCTAAAACATAGAAACGCGCTTTTATTCGTATGCGTATATGTATGCTTTAGAATCACTTTAAGGAGCACAACCGTACTGTATCATGTCGCGTACGGCTACGAACTATCTCAAATTACCTGGTATGGTCCCGTTTCAAAAAACTAACCGTAAGTTCATACATTTGCAATAACCTAATAAGCATTCGACTTAAAACTTGTCTGATTTCTCTGAGAGTGAGTTACAGCCGAATTACTGTATTTAAATTGTGGTTTTGATACTGATTTCACTTTCTCAATAAGCTACATTGGTACATTAATTGCCGTTTTAGTATAATATATTGATTTCTTTCTTTGTCTCTTCAAAGAAAGAAAAATCTCTTTTTTTCTTGCTATGTTAAGAGTTAAGCTACAAATGTTTGATTCGTAAAGATAATAATATTTATGCCAGCTGTTATATTTATCGTGTATTCATTTCTCAATATACAGAGTGTAACAAAACTAAGTATTTTAAGAAAATACTTTCAGAATGTTAATATTAGCTACGGTGCCTACCACCGAACCGGTGGTAGGCACTGTAGCTAATATTAACATTCTGAAAGTATTTTCTTAAAATCTACTAAGAAATAAAACATTTTTTATTTTATTTATTTTATTTTAAGTGATAATACTTTAGGGTGTATACGTGTTCCTAGAGAGTTCACTGTGAAAGTACTTCGCAGCGCTGAAAGTACTTTTTTCACTTTTGTATAGGCAAGCGACCCAGCGTCACAAGTTTCCCTGTACAAAAGTGAAAAAATAAATTAGTCTTTCAGCGCTGCTACTTTCACAGTAAACTCTCTACAAGGAACATATACACACCTACTAAACTACACATACTAAAGTAATCACTTAGTTTTTTTATATCCTGTATAAAGCAACAAAGAAACTGGTCATGGCTGATCAAAATTGTTTCAAATTAATAGGCTTTAAATAGCTCTCCTGCAGCTAACAATTTAAACGAACTGAATTAACTCGATGCGACGGACTTTCATTATATTAAACTGTGTAAATAACACGACTTTTCTGAGCTCAACGTATAACTATTCACCCTTACAACTAAAAAATATAATATACACGTTCAGTATATTATACAGATTAACATACGTTACAGTAACACAATGGTTTTAGGATTTATATTTTATATTTAATACAAATGTTAAAATATAGGATATTGAATGTACCGTAACTTCTTGGTGGAAATTCATGTGTCCAAGTGCATGAAAAGTGTATATTATTATTTATTACTTGGACAAATGTTAAAAGGCTTAGATCGAATTGAATTGTCATCACCGAATATCAACAACCTCACGCATGTATTAAACTTGTAAGTCTTTGCGGATCAACCAGCGTAAAATCTTGAATCGCAATATCGAAGTTTTCAGAGATCTCTGACCGAATACAACTTAGACTGGCAGAGCATAATATACCACCTCGCTCGTTGGGAACATCCCACTTTGCCACCAATCATCTTATATTTCAACTAACTTTACAGTAAACTGAGTTAAATGTAGAATAGGTACACAGTATTAAGTGCGTCACGATCCTTCCCGCGAGATCACTCACTCCGAACATAAAACGTTTTTTTCGATGTCTTACTTTTATGTTGAATATCTTATGCGTGAATTGCTAAGAAGTATAATATAATATGTTTTTATTGTAACTCTACATATATTTGCTTAAGTTACAAGGAAGTAGAGAATAAAGAACAGTTAGAAGTTTTGTTTAAAACTAACCTTTCAAAGGAATTGCTTTATTGGTAGAACCTTCGTTATTTTGTTGGGTTATTATACGCAAAGTCAACGTTGTTCGTGTAATACTTGTTCTAAGTCGTGGTATATTCGACATAACACGACTGCGAATTACGTAAATCCACAACACAGCCGTGCTCGTCTCTGATAGTACTTCTTCTCGTATATCGCTACATCAAGACTAACACTGCAGAGCCTAGATGTGTTTAGTGTTTAGGGATCAATAGACCTGCTCCACCGATTAACGATTCATTAACTGCAGCGCATCCCATATTAATAACTAACAGAGCTCGATTGTGGTTACCATTAAATTGGGAATAGAACATATTACGGCTTGAAACATTATTACCGAAATTCATTAACTATGGGGGAGCTGCTAGGAAATTCATAATTGGACAGATAGGCTAGTAGAATTTTTGATTAAGGCCTATTTTACCCACCACAGTACCAATACTGTGAAGCAACAAAACATTTCCTCTATAGATGTTTGCGTTCACCAAGGTAGTTTACTAAACTTTTGCATGAAACATACTGAAATAGACGTACGACCGATGTTTATTGTACAAAATAAAGTAAACCTCCAAGTAGTAAGTAATCTCAAACAGGTCATACGCTTTTCCTTTAAACCAAAAGAAAAATAAAAGACTATTTCTTATCCTTTTTATTTTTTCAGTAAAAACATTTTCTCATTCGAAACCAAAACAAGACTAAAGACGCTATTAAAAGCGGTTTGGAAAAGCCACATATAGCCGATAATAATAATCGATAGAGGGAGACAATACAGTGCACACGATAAGCATATTATACAAAGACAATTAATTCCGCTTGCATTACCAATGTTGTTCCAATATACTTCACCGTGGGGCGCTAGGCGCGGAGCCCGCGGGAGATAATTGATTTTTAATCTCATTGAATCGTTCGATTAGAATATTTCGTTTCGACTGCACGCGCCTCCTCTGAATAAATAGACTTTTTAATTGCATAATCTGATTGGTTTGTGTTTTGATTTAAATCTAGTTTTATGTAACGAGGTGTAAAGGAATTTTATTTGTAATTCGTTTTTATGTCTTCATATTTTAAATCGAATCTAAATTAGACAGGATGTGGTGTCAACGAACTTTAAAATTTTTGCTTTCGATTTAGACTAATATATTATTTGTGATTTTGTATAACTACAGAATGCAGAGGAACTGTCAGATCAGCTTCGTCTTTACTTATTGTAAATACGATTTATTCTTATCGTGTTTAAGCACGACTTAAGATTTAGTAGTACAAGTTGATACCACAAATTATAATACTAACTAACAACAGCTAATGCCGAATCGAGACTCGCTTATTAGTTGGTAAAGTTCCCATTGTTCGGCCGCTAGAGTTAGGACTTCACTCGGTCTATACCTAAATTTCAGCACCTAGCTGGTTATAATTTATCACTCCGATATTACCGGGAAATTTGGACCAATTGTGGGATGCTATAATTGGACTATATACGATTTAGAATGTTGTTGTGAATTGAATTAGTTTTTAATGAATTTTTGATTATGTTTTAAAATTAGTTTCTACTGTCTTATTTACTTTTAGAATGTTAGCAGTTTTGTATGAAGTCAGTTAAGTCAAGGAGTCCTTATTTCTACTCCCAATGAATTTATTGCCCATCAAACTCTGCAGTTTAAGATTTATTAAATCAATGAAATATGATTTTGCGAAAAGGTCAGCTCGCATATCCAATTATAAAACGAAAATTACTTTCATTCACCATATCACTCATGTTACTCAATGACATTTTTTCAACTTTTTAATCGACTATAAAATGTCACCGCAATTAAAGTTAGTGTCTCAATATAATCGGTAGTATTTAGCAATCGTAAATTACCAGTCGAGATGAATTTAAGGCATGATATACGATACGTTTAAATTATAATCTGGAGTGCAAGAGCTCGCAAACTGAAGACTCATCGACGAATTTCACGTTACCAATGCATTTTTCTTATTTAGAAATAATAAGCAGCAATTAGAGTTTTATTTTCATAAGACTCGGAAGCTAACGATATATTTTGAAACAATAATTGGATAATCCAAAATCTGAAACAATAAATAGCATTTAAACTTTAAGCTTGTAATAAAATATTTTGATAAAATAAACAGTCACAGGCTCTTAGACTATAGTCTATAGGTGTAAGTGTAACAACCGCACTGACCTACAGGGCTGGCCATTACGCTGATTTTAACTTCATTCATAATTTGACACGCCTGCACCGACTCGACCTCTGTAATCAATACCGGTATGAAACTTCATGTTATTTCGTCCTGTTGCAACCTGCAATGATGGCTGAATTAAAGCAATTATGTACTGTCAGCTTTGCAATAATTGCATTAAATGTTAACAAATTATCAAAATTGTCAGATACTGACTATTTTATTCCATTAACTCAGCTAAACTCCACTTTTCCAGACTCTAGCATTTCCTAACTATCATAGCATTATCAGAGTAGACAGAATTATAGAGTATGTCGACTTAGAACTGATGTTGAAATTTTTTAATTTGACGTATTATGACGAAAATCGTCGCTAGGGTTGTTAACTTGTTACCTACGAATTTAAAAATATAACATATTCGATGGACTTCTTCCTCCGTGGTCGTATTGTTGTTTGTGTTTTGGCACATGCGATTAAAATTGATAGAATCCAATTTTGAAATCTTTATTTTAAATATTTAAAAATAAATTACTTATATCAGCCAGCGCTAGGCACATTCCGTTCATAATCCTAGTGAAACCCGACGAATTTAACAGATACTGAAACCTGTCCGTTTCTTTGCAGTCGAACTATTGGTAGTTATGTCTATTGTGGCATTATAGCTCAGCTAACATAAAACTATTAATAGCCAAATAATACAATGTTTGAATATAAAATTAAACTATATTAACAAGATGTTCATTATTTCCAGATCACGTCATCTCTGTATCAAATAAATGAAGATAGTGCATTTTATAAAGGTACGTACAAGAAACACTGGGCCAAGATTGAAACCGGGCCAGTCATGTAGAGTAATTTTATAGTGCCCAAGTGTGTGCGCAGTACACAAGAGCACCCTCTATTCCTTTTTACTCTCATAACCCAGCGGCGTCCCACTGGGCTAAGATTATTACTAAGACCGTCACGACTGGCGAGAGATCAGGCACAGGACCGACTTTTTACATGCCCATCCGACGCATGGATCATCTTACTTATCAGACAATCAGATGATTAGCCTAGATTGTCCTAACCTAACTTGGAAATAAAATGTTTCCAACGCGGGAATCGAATCCACGACCTCCGAGTCAAGAGCCGCGCTCTAAACCACTGGACCACGGAGGCGTTTAGCAGCAGTTTCTAGTAGCCAAATAGGCACCTTTGGGCCTTGATGAATAACCATGATTGATGCAGCTGTCTGTCGATAAAATCGATCTGCGACGTCGATCATGGACATCACACGAATATGCTGATGGTTTGTTAGCGCCGAGATTTGTCCATCATGGACCAACGCTGCAAAAGGGGCTGCATGTCACGTGATACGTATATATTAATATCTACGTCGTAGTGAGTAGCAGTGATGGGGGATGGTGGGGGGAGTACTCACCTCAGAGAATGCAGCTATGAAATAATATTTATTTACTATTTAAACAACTTTATTTCTAGAATTATAACTTTATCAATGAGGGGAAAACTTGACAGAATGCGAATGCGAAGCGGGATAAAATTAATATAACCTATAATAGTCTTCTTCAATAAATGAGCTATCTCACCGAAAGAATTTTTCAAATCGAACTAGTAGTTCCTGAGATTAGTGCGTTCAAATAAGCCCTTTCAAATAAATAAAGGAGATTTCTATGTTAAACATCTAATAGATAAAATTTAACATCTATTAGGTGTAAAACCTGTGCTAAATTGGTAGGATTTACATATAAAATTTAAGATTCACAGCTCTACTCATACCTGACTTTATTTACTTTTGGCCGGACACACATTGGAAAAGCATGCCTGAGTCGGACGCCTGGCAAGTGGCAACCCTGCCTCCAGGTCTTAATAGTTGTACTAGCCCGCAAGTTTCCGATTTATATAGGCCTTTGTGTGAACCTTCTTTAAACATGATCAGTCGAGAACTAATCGTTCGCTGAGAAACCCAATGAATAACTTAAGCCAATTTGGATTAGCTCTCTCCAGCCGACATTATTGATCACAATACGCCTTTCAACCGGACTCTAGACTTGACCAGTAGTCTACACTGAAATCATAAGCAACCGCTTTTACTAGCAGTATTTTAATGCGGCTTTAAACTTCCTTCTTTGATTTAAGCACATAGTTTTTTTTTTTGTCAAACTGCAAAAAAGAGTTCTCGTGAAAAGTCAAACCAATGATTAACGCGTGATGATCGTCCAAAACTCAATAGTTTATGTCGATGTTACGTTTATTAAAATACCAATGTATTGTTTCATATTACTAATTTACTTCTTAAAATTAAAACATTATTAATTTTGTAATACCCAATTTAAAAGCTAATCACTAAAATATTTTTATTTTGCTATAGGTACAATCACTTAATAGAATATACCTACTACATGGAACACAAAAATAAATCTATTAAAACCCTTAGCGAAACGGTAACGCGAATAACGAATTACTTCCTGAAATTGCTAGTGAGTAGGAAATTTTACAAAGTAACTTTCTAGGAATGAGAATTCAGATTACCAAAGACCAATAAACAATTCTGAGAATGCGATCGAGTATTAATATTGTTAGTAAGCTTAACTCTTTACAGTTGTTTTTTAATATTTGGTTTATTAAAAGAGCTATATTATAAAGATATATTATAAATCGATATAGACTAATGCTTTAAACTTGTATATTGTACACAATATTTCTCTCGACACTGTCAAAATCATTTCAGCGGTCAGCATCAGGTCATATTGGTCGGCTCCAACGATTTTCACGAAATTTAGTATATAGGGGGTTTCGGGGGCGATAAATCGATCTAGCTAGGAATCATTTCTAGAAATTGTCATTGTCATCGGATACCGAGCAAAGCTCGGTCAAACAGCTAGTTAACTAATTATACAAGAAAAGAAGACCATTGCATGAATTCCAACAGTTGGAATTTATGCAATTGGAATCCAACTGCACCGCGCTGCACAGCGTTTTGCGCGAAACTCACACACTGTCTGCACTCCGCAGTCCGCAGTCCAATGACGGAGTAACTTTAACGAATCTGAGATATTCAATCGAGAGTCAAATAAAATATTTAATTAACAAAACAAACATTAATTATTCAGTTCATAGGAACACGATAAATAATGAAAATTAAATCATCGCGTTTAAAATTCCACGAACAAATTACTCTTAACAATTCCAGTGTAAAATAAATTTAAATTATAATGTAAATAGTAATTACAGTCGCCATTCATACATAGGTGACTTTAATTTCAATAATCAACCCAAATCTACAATTTACGGGCGAAATTGCCCTCTCATTATTTTCATGTCATTACCGGTGACGGTTATGAGCGCCTCATTGAAATGTTGACAAAGTCACAATGGGTGGTCATATTTTATTAAACTTATTTCATTTGGGGACGAAGTTCTGAGGGAGTGAGGATCGCCAACTGTTAAAGCAGTGCTTCATTGAGAAGCTGAATGGGGTCTGTCATTTGTATGCCCACTTTGTCCAGGTGAGTTCGATTGAGCGTACTTCGCTGGTTGAAGCTGGCCTGTGACCTCACTTAAAAAAAATACAGTTGTATCGGACGAGTTTATGGATGAAAAATGTTGAAAATCCGCGTTTGAAAACATTATTCTTCTATAATGAGATTTTCGGTGTCGTTAATATTCGTTAAGCTGTTATACTTATATTAACGCCTCCGTGGTCTAGTGGTATAGAGCGCGGCTCTTGACTCGGAGGTCGTGGGTTCGATTCCCGCGTTGGAAACATGTTATATTTTGGTTACGACACTGCAGGCTGATCACCTGATTGTTCGACAAGTAAGATGATCCATGCGTCGGATGGGCATGTAAATAGTCGGTCCTGCGCCTGATCTCTCGCCAGTCGTGTCGGCCGTCCGTCCCACTGGGTTATGAGGGTAAAGGAATAGAGAGTGCCCTTGTATACTGCGCACACACTTGGACACTATAAAATTACTCCTGCGTAGCTGGCCTGGTTTCAATGAAACCGGCCACCGTCACCGAAACTGGTGTGGGAGCTATTATTAAGCTGTTATAGTTACGTTTTCAAATAAGATCCTTTATATTATTATTTCTGGCGCAAGTAGTCGTAAGACAGAAATATTAAAAAATGCGGTATACTCTCATATCCCATAGCTGCATAGTAGCCACATACATAACCAGAATAAGTAATTTTCCCACATTCAAAAACGATACTGCGCTGTGTATTCGTAGCTCGGAGCTTCGTTTTACTTTTTACACGTGTAAAAAGTACCAATCGAAGTTTCCATTACGGCGGAGTAATTTTTTTTGCGCTGGCTTCCACACAGTATCACTGATCCTAAGCCTAAAGCATTTGGACACGTTCGGCGCTATTCAGCTCTCGTTAAGGGGGCCTCTCTCTCTAACTTTATCCGTCTCTTTCGCCGTTAATCCAGAACGATCGCCGCGGGGCTCCGACAGCGATGTTTACATGAAACTCCACTTTCAGTTGGTTTCATTAAATTCCCAGTCAGAAAAATGTGTTCATCGCATTTGTGTCTACCGCTAGTGGCTATATTTTAGAATCAGGATAGTGAAAATATTCGGTAAGAACGGAGATATTGTATGGTAGAGCAGAGTCGCACCGCGCACGGTAGGAAACTCCGCACAACAAAAACATTTCTTTGCGCCTTAGAGAAATGATAAAAGAGAAACACATTATTATATTTTATGATGTTTTTACGAGGTAAGTTAGCTCTGATCATTTTTTTTAAATTGTGATAATATCTTTAATTTTATTTATTTTCGTTCATAACACAAAGTGCATGCTGCTCTACCAATGCTAATATTCTTCATATATATAAAATTCTCGTGGCACAATTTTAGTCAGCGTACTCCTCCGAAGCGTCTTTACTGATTTTAACCAAATTTTATATGCATATTCAGTGGGTCTGAGAATCGGCTACTGGGTACTTTTTATATTGATAAGTGCATTTGTTGAATAAATAATAGTAAATTATTACAACACGAGTCCGACGGCGACCATTGTTTGTGTGACGGGATAGCGATGGACGTTGTCATGGTAACATACTTATTTAGTCAATTCAATAAAATAATATGGGCGAAATACTTGATTTATATTATGGCAAAGCAACGTTTGCAGGGACAGCTAGACGTATTAGTATTATATTGGTATACAATTAAGTATTGTTGTAAATGAATAAATTATAAAAGTAAAATAAAATTATGCATTGATAAAATGTTTCTTCTTTTATGCAAAGATATACAATGATTTGCTATGCACAAACTAACAAGTTTACCGATAAACATACCGACTAGAGGCTGAAATATCGGCATCTCAGAATGTAAGGAACTTTAGAGAGTACGATAACAATATTAGATTAGTATACTTTATATCTCATACGTTGAGTGTTTTAAAAGTCTCTTGTCTCTCGATTTTATGTAGTCTGTATTTTAGATGTAGGAACTAGGAAAATATAAACATTAATTACCGTTATACTAGCTGACCCTTAAACGTTGTTTAGCCATATAAATTATTTCTAGTATCAATATAAAAAGTAGATAAAAACCTATTCTCAGGCCTAACGAATGTATTACATATAAAATTTCATTAAAATCGGTTCAGCCGTTTTGGAGGAGTTCGCGCACAAACACTGTGACACGAGAATTTTTTGTCGCTTTTTTAATGTAGTAAGTAAGCTACAGCAGAATTTGGTGACCGATATAATATTATCTTCTTTCGCAGTGACAATTATACATTCAAACTAGCTGTCCCGGCAATTTGGCGTACAAAGTATTTCGATTTTCGCCCATATTATTTTATGGAAGTGACTAGGTAAATCAATGAGTTTCTAAAAAGTAACATAGAATATCATTGAGGTAAATACTCGTTAGTATGTCACCATGGCAACGTCCATCGCTATCCCGTCGCACAAACAATGGTCGCCGTCAGTCTCGAGTTGTAATAATTTACTATTATTTATTCAACAAATGCACTTATCAATATAAAAAAGTAGATATTGTCCGATTCTCAACCCTAGCCGATATGCTCGCTAAGGCTGGCTTCTCACGGCGTGTGATATCACAAGCCGCGCCGCGCCGAGTCAGCTATTACGAGCGAGCACGAGCCACAGGCGAGCACGAGCCACCCCTTCTCACGGCGCGTTATATCACAAGCCGCGCCACGCCAACAAAAATTCAAGTAAAATTAAACTTTATTATAACGGTAATAGATATAATTTTGCTCTAAGTCACTACGTTAATTAAGTAAATTTTAATGAAATGCAACTTTATTCACTAGGCAACTAGGTTGCATTTCAATCTATACCGCTAATTTTATTATATTAAGGTTAATTCCTTTATTTTGATAACAGATGCCGCTACTTGGCGGCTACATCGCGCTATAGCTAGCACGAAGATATTTGTTATAGGTATAATGGCGGCTCTCGACATAGGCGAACGCGTTGGCCAACGCGTCTGCAGACGCGTTGGCCCAATGTGTAGAACGGGCGTTCGCGCGTTGGCCGTAGGTATTTAGACGTTGGCCAACGCGCGAACGCCCGTTCTACACATTGGGCCAACGCGTCTGCAGACGCGTTGGCCAACGCGTTCGCCTATGTCGAGAGCCGCCATAAGGTGATTAACTAGTATGTGAATATTTCCATTCGCACTCGCTCTTGGTGTTGTGGAATTATCATGCCAGAGCGGTTTTAGTCCCAGGGTAGCCATACAGACGGATTTCGTGATGTTGTGCTCGAACAGAAGCATCATTCTTCCACCAGTACAAGTGGAAACATAATTATTATTATTAGTAGCGGAGAACTGGGAAAGTTTTATTATTATTGTTCGGAAACGTACATCCTGCAAGCTTTCGTCATCATTCCACGCGAAAAACATACCCCATCATCAATCCTCATCACCTTGGTGAGTGGCAGCCTTCCACCGTGCACTTTTTGCGTAACATCCTGCCATGCACTGTAAAACTCAGGAATGAACTGCCGCCAGTATTTGAGGACCAATACACGCCATAGGAATTTAGTCCCAGCCCCCAGGGTATCCTACCTTGGGACTTAATTCCCTCTGGCGTGATAATTTTACAACACCAAGAATGAGTGTAAGTGAAAATTAATCACCTATAATAAAAATCTTCGTGCTAGCTATAGCGCGATGTAGCCGCCAAGCAGCGGCATCTGTTATCAAATAAATGAATTACACTTAATTTAATAAAATTAGTGGCATAGATTGAAATGCAACCTAGTTGCCTAGTAAATAAAGTTGCATATCATTAAAATTTACTTATTTAACGACTTAGAGCAAAATGATATCTATTACCGTGTTAATAAAGTTTAATTTTACTTGAATGTTTGTTAGCGTGGCGCGGCTTGTGATATCACGCGCCGTGAGAAGGGGTGGCTCGTGCTCGCCTGTTTGCTCAAGCCGCGCCTTTGAAGTTACCGACTTTAATCGGATCGGGACGCGCCTGCTCGAGCCGCGCCATGCCACCCCTTCACACGGCGCGTGGCTCGAGCGGGCGCGGCGCGGCTTGTGGTAGCACGCGCCGTAAGAACGCAATCACGCCACCACTTTCTTCGGGCGCGTGGCTCGAGCTGGCGCGTGATTTTAAACGCGCCTGCTCGAGCCAGCCCGAGCCACCCCTTCACACGACGCGTGGCTCGAGCGGGCGCGGCGCGGCTTGCGATAATACGCGCTATGAGAAGGCACCATAAGGTTCACGAAAATCGGTCGAGCCGTTTCAGAAGAGTTCAACCACGCACCTCATGACACGAGAACTTTATATATTAGATAATATTATAATAATTGTTATAAAATTAATGACTAAGGTAAAAATGCTTTTTTAAATGTGAAATCTGTGTTTCAACCATAAAGTTAATATATTCCGCTAGCTATATTAACTTTATGGTTTCAACCGGAGCTGCGTTGCGAGGAATTTGTTTTTGAGAGCCAATGGAATAGGGATGATGACAAGGTCAAAGATTAGCGAATTTTGTTAATAAAATATAGAAATCACGGTAAAAAGTAAGTGTTCTCAAAATTTCAGCTTTACAGCATTTGTATTTTTTTTGTTATGCGCCTTCAAAGTTGGATATTCAAGTCAATTTTTTTTTCAATTAAATTTCTTAATATTTGTATACAGTTCGATAACTTATGCAATTAAAAGCAACTTTTGTTATGAAACCACTTTCATAAACGCAATATTTAATATACCTGTCGAACAAAGTTGTCTCCCGATGCGTACAAACTACGAAAGACTGACGTCATACTTTCGTAGCACTTTGTATGGCGCGTTTCGGGCAGGTCTTTTTTATGAGATATTTGAATTGTCATATCTTGGTGAATTCTTAAGCTATCAGAGTCATTATTTCAACGACGTTTCTATTTTTTAAGTATCTTTCAATTACCGATATGAAAAAAAAATAGTCATCATGCCTATTGCTTAATTTGACTCAAATCGCTAAGAGATGCGCGATTCTACTGACGGTGGAAACGCAGCCTCATGTCGGATCCGTACCGCAGCCAGAGAAAGTCCTCCGATATTTTATGCCGGGTTCATTCGATAAAGCGTTTATGCTAATTTTAGTATATTTTATGTCTAACGGAATGGAAATTTATTAGATCTAAGAATGCTACTACCCCGTATATTTTGTGGTACAAGAAAAGATACTGCGAGCACATAATATTATCTGTATCGCCATGATACATGTACTCATTTGTAGAGACTTTATTTGGTCATCTACGACTAAAAATACTCATAATATTTTCCTCTCAATTCAGGGTCATAAAGATTCAAGATGATATAAATAATTAATCACTGACTTGACTGACAATTTATACAGACATTGTTTCATTCAATAGAATGTAATGTAGCCGAATGACCGAAATTTAATCAAGAGTAGGTCAAATTAGCTTATATAATCCGGGTAGCAGATCTTGAACTCGATTAAGGCTGCATAGCGCAAAATTAAACCGTGGTTATCGCCGGCGATATGATGTTTAATATATCGGGCGCGTCTGCCGCTGACTGTAATATATCCTTTGTCTGGTGACAAGATGCAATTTGCGCGCTTAATATATTGAGAAATGTCTTGAGATCTCTCCTAATTGGATGCTCATCTAATCTAAAATATGATTAGACAACCACACAAAATGTTTAATGATGTGAAGTCACATTAGATGATTTTGTTTGTGATTTTGTATTTTATTTGAAGAAAAATATTTCTAACAATTTCCTTTTTAAGCTGATCTGTACTCTCTTCACTTAGAAGAATATATTACTTCGTCGTTATCGTCTCTTTCATTTATTTATTTTTTATGAAAGAAGGGGGCAAACGAGCAAACGGGTCACCTGATGGAAAGCAAC
Source organism: Aricia agestis (assembly GCF_905147365.1). Lineage (NCBI taxonomy): Eukaryota > Metazoa > Arthropoda > Insecta > Lepidoptera > Lycaenidae > Aricia > Aricia agestis. The sequence goes on from NC_056406.1 coordinate 12,177,829, forward strand.
TTCCGTCGCCCATGGACACTCGCAGCATCAGAAGAGCTGCAGGTGCGTTGCCGGCCTTTTAAGAGGGAATAGGGTAATAGGGGAGGGTAGGGATGGGAAGGGAAAGGAATAGGGGAGGATAGGAAAGGGAATTGGGCCTCCGGTAAACTCACGTTGAAGAGTGGTATTTCTCCGATAGAGCCGGCCCATTCGTGCCGAAACATAGCTCTCCCACGTATAAGTTATTTAAAACATCGATTTAAAACTATCCATTTCATATTTCGGAGAAAAACCGAGTCAGCGATTTATTGCTTAATGCTTTACATACATCATAAAATAGGTAGGTATGAGATCGAACGAATCTGAGTTATTTATGACTAAATTACAGACTTTTAGATAAAAAGTGGTATAATTTATTGCTGTAATTATTGAATGGTTCGCTATTAAAATTAGCGCTACGACTTACGAGCATAAGCCCTCGCGCATACTACGTACAGATTTATGTGGCTACAGTAGTGGCGCATTTTCATTAGTCGTTAACTCGTACGGTATACAGCATACGGGGAGCCCCAGCAGCCGAGATAAAATTAACTGATGGCGCATTTTCATTGGTCGTGGCATGCGTTTCAGAAATCTCTCGCACTCCGCATATCGACCAATGAAATTGCGCCATTAGATTATAAACCTGTTTAGTGCATTTACAGCGAAGTTAGATGTCGAAAAGTTCGAAAATGTATCATATTTGACATAACACGTCGCTATATTGTGTCATGCCGCTGGCGGTGCTTTATGTGAAATCCCATACATTTTGAACATCTAACTTCGATATCGAAACTGGCGAATGCATTTTGACTAGGGGCCTGTTCAGTTAGTCGAATTAAATAATTGAACACTTTCCTTGCACTTATTCCACTTTATTTTAATAGATTTATTACAAAATTATTATATACACGACTGGTTTCGAAAAAGTTATCATCAGGTGTGTGTAATAAATCTATTAAAATAAAGTGGCATGAGTGCAGGGAAAGTGTATAATTATTTAATTGAACATGAATTTCCACCAACAATTACATTCAGTATCATATCAGTTTGTCCAAGGCAAATCTGGCAGGCTATGCCTTGGCAATATTTTATTTTCATTGTCATTTTTTTTAATCATTGGAAAATATAGCCATTAGTGAAGATGATTAATTTTGTCCGTACTCTATAGTGTGTGCTGTCTTAGGGTTAGTTTGAATCATATTACTTATACCTACATAGACCTCTACCGAAGAAATTTAATTGTTGGAAGATGTATTAGTACTAATAAATCTGGTTGGGCCTGACAAGTTTATGTTTTCCGGCGAAACATTTTTAACTGATGACTTGCAAACCGCGATTTACGATTGATTCTAGACTATAACTCAGAACGGACATTTTATGCCTGATTTAATATCTTAAGTCCTTGAGGTTCTTTGTCGGTTAATGCTTTAGTGAAGTTAAATATCCAAAGTAACAGATTAGGCTTATACATAAAGATGGATTTTAGTGTTTCAATTTTTATTTCTTAGCTTGCATTGATTGGTATTCTGAATTCTCCTTCGTTTAACAAAGAATCGTAATGTAAATATTGAATCATAAAATTCAATCAAACGCCATAGTGGAATGAAAATTGAAAACTGCGCATAAAGTAGATTGAAAATTATGATAGCGCTAATTTTATATACATTTAAATTTTTACCCATCAATAAGTTACGAATGCGTAGTATACCTAGTTAAGACTCAATTTATACAGCCACGGAATGGAACGGACACGACGTTTTGCAACGAAAATGTACACAATATAGAACAATGAACTTTATATCAACAGTATAACACACAAATGAAATACGAGATTTGTATCTTGGACGATTTTTTTTTAAAATTGGACGCACGTCTTTAGCGGAATTCTCGAGAATTTTCCGGTGTCAATTCCTTCGTATGAGGTGAAATTGAAGCTTCCATTCCATTCCATACCGGCGTTGTACATTGAGCTTTCCTGCTAAGGCCTTTAGGCTACAGCCTAACGCGCTTCTTATCGATCATTCAGCCGTAGAGGCAATAATTACCTCTCCAGTAAATGTGCCAACTATTGTGTCTCTGAATAACATTAAAAAGCGTTTCGCTATTGTATCGAACAAAAAGCTCTTCGCTATTTTTAATAACATGCCACTTTTGCTAACAACGCTCATTCAGAAAGACGCTATGAATACCAATTTATTCGTATGAATACTAATAGATTTAAATGGGAAGCGGCGCATCAAGCAGTAAAAGAATATTGCTGTCTGCGACTGTTAATCATTTTTTCATAAAACTTGTGCGCCACTTGAAGCGTCTGCTTATAAATAGCTCGTTATGCTGAGAGAACTCCTCCAGAGACGAAATGTCCATCGGTATATCGCATTTCTAATCGTGAAAACCTTTTATTAGCTTTCTTTATATATAATATTGGTTCTATTGTGACGACCTCTGTAGCTCAATGGTTGAGTGTGTGGCAGCTCAAGCCAGGGGTCGCGAGTTCGAATCCCGCCGACGGAACATAAAGTTTTCATTGTTCCCGGGTCTGGATGAGTATTAAATATGACGTGTATGATAATATAATAAAAATCTTAAATATATTATGTATAGTATAAAAGTATTAATTATATTTTCGTTGTCTGGTACCTGTAACACAAGTCCTTCAGGTACTTAGCACGGGACCAGACTAACGTGGTGTGAAGCGTCCATAGATTATTATATTGTATTGTAAATAAAAGCTGTTGGTTTTCCAAAATAAATAAATAAATATATTTCTTAGAGGCAACAAATTGGCATGATTTTTCGAGCAATTATGTCCTAAACTTTATTAGGTAAGATACTTATATGCGTAGCTTATAATATGTCAATATTTAAAATCTTCATTATTATGAATTATCGAAGTGCGCTAAGTAATAATTAAGCAGTCTTGTTGATACTTTTGGAATACATGGAACCCAAAATCGTTAAATCTTCGTCAAAAAATTAATTTTAAATTTTAAAAAATTAAAGAAAAAATGCCAAGCCATGCTTTAGCACGAATAACGGTAGGGCACAGAAAACCGGCGCAACGAAAAACAGCGCTTGCGCTGTGTTTCGTTGAGTGAGTGTGTTTACCGGAGGCCCGATCCCCTACCCTATTCCCTTCCCTACCCTCCCCTATTCCCTTCCCTACCCTACCCTCCCCTATTACCCTATTCCCTCTTAAAAGGCCGGCAACGCACCTGCAGCTCTTCTGATGCTGCGAGTGTCCATGGGCGACGGAAGTTGCTTTCCATCAGGTGACCCGTTTGCTCGTTTGCCCATCCATTATATTTCATTAAAAAAAATACGATTAAAATACAATAAATAAATCGAACATAGGAATACAAAAGTCGTTTCCCGAGATCCCGGTAATTGTCGTTTAATTACCGACAGGGGAGAGTAAAAAATAAACCTTAAAGCCTCTTTTAATGGTGACCAATTTTCCGCTCCTGTGGCCGCACCGTCGTCTCGGCCAGACGGTGGTTTGTTTCATATTATTATTTTAAATATATAACCTAATGACCGACCATTAGCATCCGTACATACAGGGTGCTTTTTTGTTTTCAGCTTTGGATCCTGTTTTGTAAGCTCACTTTAATTTTTTGTTAAAAATAATAATTAAAATTGATCATAATAAAGCTATGCCACAGAATAGCGCTCAGCTAATGTTACAAAAAGCCATTAGAGTTTAGACAGTAGATATAGGATCTTACAGGTTTTCAGCGTTGTTTACTTAAAACAAAATGCAGCCAGGTAAGTTATATTTTATGTGCTCAATAGTCATGACTCATGGCCGAGAAAAAACCTCAATAATTATTTTCGTACACATAAATATTGTTAAAAGTAACAATATTTCAATGGAAACCTAAAAAGGAAAAATCACAAATTATAAGAAAAAAGGACAAAACTCCGCGATGAATAAAAATCTTACGAACAACATAATTGGAGTTGACATTTAACAGTTTACACAACAGCGGCAGTACAAACCTCTGCCGACGATGTTTTAACGAAAAAATATATTGAAATGTAAATGTAATTGTATTTGGAAATGAGAGTACGAACGTGAGTGTTCGTGGCAGCGGCGCGGTGTGTAAACTCCCCCTGCCCTCTCCCGACTGCTGAAAGAGGGTGCCGTCTGTGGCTGCGTCGCGTCGCGTCGAGTGGATCAACTGATTATGAAGTTTTTATCAATGTTCAGTCATGTGAGTGAAATTAAGGTAGACTTTTCAATGCATGTTGCAGGTGCCATATTAATTATTGATCAATGGCAATCAGGTTCACCGCAATAATTTTAAAAGGCACTTTCAGGAACTCGATGTCTGCCTCCTATGATATTTGTTTTGTAGTTAGTATTTTTGTACAGGCTAACCACATTTTCAGTCGATATTGTCATTATTTAATATTCTTTTACCCCGAAAATGCAGGCTTTTTTCTAAAAAGAGTTGCGGGCGATGGCAAGTACACATGGGTACGTACGACAAGTACAGAGTTAATAATTATTCAATGTTTAACTTATTCCGATTACACTTGATGCCAATCTGTGCTATTAGAAACCAATCTGTCCACGATTTACAGCCTAAATGGCAATGTAGGCATTCCAATATTCTAAAAAGTGTTACTAAAACGACCATAGACTCTACAACTTTGTAATAAGGCACAAAATACAGTAATCCCAATTAAATAGAATGCAAAAACTCACAGATATATAAAACTAAACTCAAATACCCTTATACTACATCAAGAGCTTTACAGCACTAAACACAAAGTCCATAGTTGCATTGCAGCGCAAAAGAAACGCATCGATAGTTTGGAATAACAGTACGCCTTCTAGGCAAATTAGTAGTCAAGTATTCACAGTGCATACGCTTAAATAAGACTATCGCGATACAAAATGCAAATTTCTCAGACTACGTAATAAAAGCCTTTGGCGACTCGCCTGATACGATTAGACATGGCCAGTGACTAAGGTTATTACGGACAAGCTTAGGGCTCGCCTGCGGTGCCTAGTGTTTATCTAGCCTAAATGTTGATTGGGGATAACTAGAGCATCTAGAATCCTAGAGCTTTTGCGTACGAGACAAAATAACCGAAAGAAATATTGTCTGACAAAGTTTTGTTAACTAGGTGCAAGACAGTCGAGAAGATAAGGCCGCCACTTGAAAAGGTACATTGGTGGCGGTAAAAGATTTCCTTAAGAGGATACACCAGGGGCTAGAGAAATGAAAAAAAAGTACGTGTAATATCTATAGCTGTCTCCCTTACCTCAAGCCTATACCGCAGAACGCGATAGAGACAACTGCAGAAAATCCAGAAAATCAACGATTCGTTGTCCCCTGATTCCTTCTCCAAAACTTAACCGATTTAAATACTTTTTTCATTAAAGATTAAAAAAAGACTTGAGCTGTGTTCCTATGTTTTGCTTTTTTGTATAATCTAGCCAAATCTGTTTTCTGGACGTTTGAACACAGCGGTAAATCTGGCCATTTTTTTTGGGTTTTTGAACGTTCATATCTTATTTAATAATTAAATTATGAAAAAAAAGAAAACATAGGGACATTGTATTAGTGGCCGTAGATATTCAGGAAAAATTATATCTCTACTAGCTACTACCAGGGAGGAAACAGGGGACAACATTTGTATGGAAAAAAGGGCGGTGTGGACTCCTCTTAAGGTGATAGATATAATATTATCTCATATTATGCCGTATGCACATCTTCCTGTGAGATATCTAGGTAAGTATTGTATATCTATCAAACAGTGAACTAAGACCTATAACTTACCTAGGTCTATCCTGCTTGTTAATAAATCCCTTTAACTTGGATAGTCAAACAAGTTAAATAAATCTAGTCGACGTTAACAAAGCGTTTCCCATGTAATGACAGATTCTTTATCTAGACCCAGTCTAGCAACTCGCATCCTGTTCGGTCTAGAATTGGGCTCAATTGCGAAACTTGTATTGACAAGAGTGATCTCGTTCCAAAACGCTTAGAAACACAAGTCGGGTATAGTTCGAGCGCCCACCACACAGCAAATAAATGGACTCGCTCCGTTTCATTTAATTTAGAACTTTACTGGACATTGTATGGGATGTATGACTAGCTTTGAGTATAAGTTTTAGCCGACTACCAAAAAGGAGGTTCTATGTTCGGCTTTGGATAGTTTAAAATAATCATATAAAACGTCATGTACGGTTATTTGTTTCTATAATGTGTTTGTCAATATAGTCGTTATCAACAAAATAACCCCTTATAAAGTCCATTAAATTGTTTTGACACCTTCCTCTTTAGGCAGTGTCTCTAGTACAGACGATAGATCCCAGTTATGTCGTCAAGCGTAGATATTAAAAATTGACCAATGATCTTACTACTTCTCTTTTTCACTCGCGGACAGTCGCGGGTGAAATCTAATCATGTAACATCTAATGTAAAAATATAATTTGCATTAATATAGTAATGAAAAAAAATTGTCAATGGTCAAATTTCTACAATTTGCTAACTAAACTAGGTATCAAACCTCTTGTATCAAAGACGATAACGGGAACGATATAAATCATATTCTCAAGAAGAAGACTGTTATCGTTTCCCTATGTAGACCGTTACAAAATAACCACTTAAAATAATGTCTGTAATATATGAGCTCTTCTCCTTTGTGGGGCACAAGTTTTATTCTGAATATATGAAACTCGACAAGAACTCACGAGATTGGCGTAAACTGACACTTGCTGGAGAACATGGCTACCGTGTGCTCGAATTTTACTTATTTATATTACTCACCAATCATTCAAACTGTACGGGTATTTTAATTTAAGTTTCTTAAAACCTTTGACTTTTGTTTCAAACACCTTGAATAGGGCCGCCAAAATCCTGAAGAAGAGAGCGTATTCCCTCTTAAAAGGCCAGCTACGCGCCTTCATCTTTTCTGATGTGACCTAGTACAGTCGTATCATAAATGATTCTAACGTTTAATATCATTTTCCTGCACAATCAAAGTTTTATGACGATCTGCTGCACTATGCAGCAGTATCACAGAGACATACTAATATACAAAATTGTACCGTAATTAAATAGCAGGGCTACAGGGACGCGCAAACGTTACAAAACATTTAAAATGTAGCTGTTAAGAGCTTCCGTATAACAATAGTACTCCCAGAGTCCCAGAGACAAAATATTTAAAACTATAATAAATGTAATATGTTGGAGTATTTCATATTATTATTCACGTTCGCATATTTTGTAGTAGAGTGTGATTATACACGCGCAAAAAGTATATTTTCTAAGTCCGTGAATGCGACGTAAATATATTATTATTCCACAACGTACAGTGAAACCCTTCAACATGGGCGTACGGCGTACCCAGGTAGGGGTAGCCCCACCTTAGAAGATAAAATAAACGTCAATTTTCCTGGCAAGTGGGAATTAAAAACCTGTTACCTATACTCTGCGCAAAATGAAGTGTCGAAATTATATCCCAAACATCTATATTGAAAATAATGCTCACTGATATAACATTTTCAACAGTAAGCAAGTAAAACCTGCGCTTTGGTAATTTAATTCCGGTAACTCTTTCCAGCGCATTTTAATCATATTCAGCACGCGGATTGTGTTTTTATAAATTTAAAAATATCTATGACGTTTTTTTGTTTCAGTTTTGCACAATCCGGTAATAAATCTTGTTACATTTTAGCATACAAAGTGATAACGTAATTCCATGAATAAATAACGTTTTTCTTCCATTTTACACAACATTTTCTGGACGATTTGCTAGATTACATGACTCATGAGCTCGCCGGAGACAGCGTGGCTTATCTCGCACCTAGAAAAACTAGTTTCTCTATTAAAATTAAAAGGATATTTAATTTTATATTCCACATGGCGACAACGAGAAAGAAAAACCTCGGAGCTAGATATCACGAGCCACGACGAGAATAAACGTTAAGTTTTTATGCAAAGGATTAAAGTTCAATAAAAGTTAGCCCGACGTTTATGGTGAGTTTTTAGTTAATGAATAAAACGTTAATAAGTTCAAAATAAAGCCATGGTTTCTAGATATAAACACTTCTTTAGCAGCATTGTGCCCTTGTCATGGGCGGGGTAAAAATTCTTCAACTCACGTCAGGAGTCAGGACATATCATTGACCTGATCTCAAACTCATAAGACGGAGGGATAGTCAGTCGATGATGTGGATACGAGAGGAATTAAAAACATACCTCTCTTGCTATTTACGCTCAAGTTTTCACTATTTTTGCTCTAACCCTGCTAACAGTCGATTCTGTCTGACTTCGTTTTTCAGAACGCTTAAATATAATTGAAGTTTGAAAGAAGAAGTACGTGGAGTGTGGACGCAATAACTTGTGAAGTGAACAAAGCACACGCCGCTCGTCGCACCTGATTGACTCGACTTCTATTTTCTCAAGTGCTAAAGCTACAGAGGAAAATAGATTACACAATATCAAACGTTGGCAATTTTTCGGGGAAAGAAAATTGTATTTTTATTGAGATTGTTTACAGTGTTATAATGTGTGGGTCGCGTGATTTAAAAAACCATTTTAGTAAAAAAGGGCGGGGGGGGGGGGGGGGTAATTTTTCGTACCACACCATAAAAAAGTTTGAAAAACACTGGTATAACATATCTATTAACCATTTTTTGACTTGATTTGATAACATTAGCTCATTATTTTTACTCTTAACTTTTAAGTTTACAGCCTTTAGGCTGCTCGGTGCAATTGGAGGCATCGGCGCTTGCAGTAAACCAATAACGGATAATTATATAAGATATACAGATAGCAATTAGCCAATAACGACGCGTCTGGTCACTGATCTACCAATAAAGTATCCCCATGCATATTATGCGCAACATTCGATTTCTATTTTTAACTTCATTTCAAAAAGATACTATGTTTGGATGCATTTTTATCGTATGCGTCGATTTACGTCGATACAAAGCCCAACTGACAGATTAAGGGAGTGTTTCACCATTTCCTGATAAGATGCCGGATATCCACAACAACAGCTGATGCTCTATACTCTATCTGTCAAATCAGTTGTGGATAGCCTATCCGGCACATCAGGAAGTGGTGAAACAGGCCCTCAGAGTAGATTATACAGACCAAAGTAGGTTCGCAATCTGCCTAAAAATATCTAACGGTACATCTCATAAAGTAATATCTTTTTACGTTTTTCATACAGGCTGGTTAAATGAGCAGATAATGTGCAGACATCACATTTTACGTATCGACGTTCAGGTATCATATTTAATACGATCAAATAATCAATTTTCTTTAATTTTGTAGCAACTAAGTTATTGAAGAACGCCCTTGAACTTTTCTTTGATAAATGATGTGTGGTGACTAGTGGTTATTACTCGTTAACGATAGAAAAGTCATTTGGATACTTGATACTTTCATAGTTTATGGTTCAAATTTGTAACTGAATGGTTTCTTTTGTTAAAATATTGCAGTAGAAATATAAAGTATAATTATTAAATCTAACGGTTGACAAAGCCTTGAAAATACACCAATTACACTACGTTTATTTCCATCTTTTTAGTCTTAATAAAATAACTTTAACTCTGGTAACCGGTTTAAATGTTTTTATATTTCAGACAAACTGCAAGGGTATATAAGGTAATAGGTAGGTAATTATTACTATTTTGAATTAACTGTCTCTTGTAAAAGTTAGGTAAGTTTGAATAGAGTAAACTAATGTTTTGAAACATGTTTAGAGCGACCGTTCAATGGGCGTTTAAGGCTACACTTGTAAGAAGTGAGTAAAATTGTGGCTAGGTATTAAGGCCAGACTAAATCCGCTTAGCTCGTCCGCAGCGCCCAGTCATTAAATCTGAAATTCCTTCAGGAATAGGGTGACCATAAAGTTAATGGCTCGCATTCCGGCTCACACACGTGGAAATGTCCACGAAATTTTCTCTAGTGAGGTTGCTAGGATAAAGCAGAGGTTATAAAATAAAATAAGAAAGTAAGATTTATACTAGTTTTTGAAATTTAAATTAAAAATAATATGATAAGCCGTCAAAACTTGTTTTGCGATATACTATTATTTCATTGATATGGGCCGATTTTCAGACCTCGGTTCGCAGACGTACATAAAATCTTATCAAAATCAGACCAGTCGTTTCGACATAATTTAGCAACAAACACCGCGGCACGGGAATTTCATAAATTTACCATGTTAAAATTTTCAAAAACAGTTAAAATGTGTTCTACTACTCTTCTAACATGTCCCTGACTCGTTTTTTTAAGTTTATTTTCAATGTACAAAAATTTTACCTCTACGATTTTATTAAAAGTATAAGTATATATGTTTAAAATTTTCACTTTGTAACTCTACGTAAATATTATGTTTTTATTACCTTATATAATACTGAGTTACCTTTTCGTTATTAATTAGAACCATAAAAAAATATTGCTTTTATTATTCTGTCCTTAAAAACGCCAAAAAACTGGTAACTAGTTTTCAGCGCAAAGCGAACCCTTTGAGTGGACCGCAAGGATGCACCTGATACCGTCCTAGCCGGTACCAGATCCAGACTCCTTAAAATGCTTTCATTCCTAGCCCGAAGTAATAAAGTTTAAAGCGAAATTTTCTGAATAGCTATATTAAATAGCACTGGACGTTTATACCGTTTATGGTTTCAAAAATTTGCAACACGAGCTATGGGAATGATATAATCTTATATATAAAATTCTCGTGTCGTGTTAGGCCGCGTACTCCTCCGCGTTTCGAAAGAGTACTTTACTGATTTTTAACTGACTTCCAAAAAGGAGGAGGTTATAATATGTTCGGCTGTGGATATTTTTTATTTTCTATTTTAACCAAATTTTATATATATATATTCAGTGGGTCTGAGAATCGGATACTGGGTACCTACTTATTATATTGATAAGTGCATTTGTTGAATAAATAATAGTAAATTATTACAACTCGAGACTGATGGCGACCATTGTTTGTGCGACGGGATAGCGATGGACGTTGCCATGGTGACATACTTATTTAGTCACTTCAATAAAATAATATGGGCGAAATACTTTATATGGCAAAGAAACGTTTGCCGGGACAGCTAGTATATTATAAATTGCTGTAAAATGTGAATGTATCAAACGTATGAGTTTTCAACAAAAGTTAAAACTAGAGATAAATTACTATCTTATATCTAACGAGCAATTCTTGTATATATATTATATATCATTGGAATCTCGGAATCGGCTCCAACGATTTTCATGAAATTTAGTATATAGGGGGTTTCGGGGGTGATAAATCGATCTAACTAGGAATCATTTTTAGAAAATGTGATTTTGTTCTTTTTTTATCGAATACTGAGCAAAGCTCGGTCAAATAGCTAGTTATTATTATTCCACATTGTCGTTTCTCGTTACACACAGAAAAAACACGTAGATAAACTTTTTAATGATATATATTTTTTATTTCTAATGAGAGAAACATTTATTCAATCAAGAAAGTAATGCCATCCATAATTGTTGTTCTGGGAACGAAAAAATCTTTATCGTACTATGTCCCCAAAGAAAAACAGACGCGGAAAATAAGAGGCTAAATGAATAAGAAAAACAAACAGCCAACCACGTTAGGGAACGCGGGATAACCAATAATATATTGTAAGAAAGTCGAGTAAAATATAGGTTTTTCCTTTGTGCGACAACGCGACCGAAAATCTAGGTTAGCAATCAGTCAACGAGAAGTAACAAAGCGTTTTGTCTTTAAAAAGCATGTCAAGCTCGCCCGCGGAACACTGTCAGCGTGTTTTACTCAATACGGGGGCTTTTAATTTCGAAATGTGTAAATATTTTTGTAACATTCTTTAAATTTTACCTACTTTTAGTCTACTTTACGCTCTGGGTAAATCTCTACGATATTTTTTACAGAACACCTCTATAATAATATTATACATAAGTAGCATAAAACAAGTAGTACCTTTGCTTAACTAAATAAAAACTTTTGTCTTGCTTTGTTTACTCGAAAGCTCATGAGTTTTAAAATTTTACTCACGATTTTAAAATTAGAATTACCTTCTATAAAACTAATAAGTGAAAATATCCTTACACTGCTTATATGGTGTATCGTATGTAAATTCTTAAATTGTTATTATAATATCTACACGTTTTGTTTATTTGGGAACTTGCAAAAAGTTCAAGACATTAAATCCTTATCTTGTAAGATACGAGACATTCTTCGCCAATGTTTCCTTTGGGCGACATTATTTAGAATAATGGCCAAATTATAATAAGTTTTTTAGGATTCCATAGTTTAATTTCGGAACCCTTTTAGTTTCCACAAGTCTTAAAACTAGGCAGAGCTATAAACTCTTAAAGTTTTTTTTTTATGAAATAAGGGGGCAAACGAGCAAACGGGTCATCTGATGGAAAGCAACTTCCGTCGCTCATGGACACTCGCAGCATCAGAAGAGCTGCAGGTGCGTTGCCGGCCTTTTAGGAGGGAATAGGGTACTAGGGGAGGCTAGGGAAGGAAATAGGGGAGGGTAGGGAAGGAAATAGGAGAGGGTAGGGAGGGGAAAAGGGTAGGGGATTGGTCCCTCGGTAAACTCACTCACTCGGCGAAACACAGCGCAAGCACTGTTTCACGCCGGTTTTCTGTGAGCCCGTGGTATTTCTCCGGTCGTGCCGAAGCATGTCTCTCCCACGTGAAAAAGGTAAAAAAGGCGAAGCTGTATATTAAGTTACGAAAAATATGTTATTTTTGTACAAAAAACAAATGTTGGTATTTTCAAGGGAGAACCACACACATAATATATAATATAGTTATTGTATTTAAATAGTACAAAAACTGAATACACACATTAATTGTACACCTATGGAAGCCTAAAGAAAACAATCGTACGGAATCCTTCGTGCTAGAATCAGACTCGTACTGTATACATAGATAGAAAGTAACTAATTAAAAGTCTTGTTAGTATTAATGTATTTGTAATCCATATTTTATCCGTTTTCCTACAGGCTACAACACATACCATAATGATGGATTTTGTAGTTGTTTTTATATTAAATTCCCTTACATAAATATACATCTCAGATTACACCAAGTCGGCAGTCAGTCAGGTAAAGGACTTCAAAGGGACCGCTAACCTGCCCTCAGTCTACACTCCGGTCCACAGTCCACACAGTACTCTGTTTGTTAAAATTATTCACATAATATTGATATTTCCTTAGTTCTTCACCAAAACCTTTAAGATAATCCATTTTATGCATTTAAATTTTAGTAATCATTGTATAACTTATTATACAATGATTACTAAAATTTAAATGCATAAAATGGATTGGTCGAAGTTCAAAATCTATTACTTATAATAGATTTTGAACTTCGACACTACCTTTTATAGTTATCTAGGAGGACGTCCTCTGCAGCGAAAACCATTAAATTTTAAACTTATCAGTTATCACTTTATCATTATTTTAAAATCATAACATGTAGAAATCAGCATTATCTAAATTTCACCTTGAATATTACGAAACAAGTGCAAGGTAACCTCGTCAATCGCAGGAATAAGCACTTCTGGAATATTCGTGATTAAGCTCAACGCCGAAAATTCGCTGCTTAATGACGTCATTTTTCGTCACCCGAGCTGCTTTATCGTCTTATTAAAGCTAACGCCATAAAATAAATATCGCGCCGTCTTCCCCTTAAGCGCCATATTAAAAATTTAAGGTAGAATTTGCTTTTGGACACAAAAATAATCCGCCTGTGAATAAATAAGGTCTCTTTGTCTAAGACAAAGTGTGCCTGTGCGGCTTTTAGACTTGATTGATTTCCTTTTTAAAATAAAATTCGATAAGTATCTTGTTAGACAAAGCCTCCATGCTGTGCTGAGTCTGCGAGACGCGGACAACCGTTGGTAGAGTTGAGGTGGGTAACAGCGACTGATCAAGAGTTCTGACCGCCCTAGGCTAATTATGAGGACGCGCCCCGCTAGGTGTGTTACGGATAGAGTTGCCACCCGTAGGTACTTTACTATAAAGTATTGTACGTCATTTCAGGCAATGGTAATTTGTACTTGACGAAAATAATAAAGTACGCAAAAATACTTTATTTCAAACTAGATGACCGGATGAACCTCGTATCGCTGCACCTATCTCTCGAGTTTTAAGGAAACTAGCTAAGTACAAAATTCATTGGTTTGATACTTGATCGTGCCCGGAACTATGCCTAAGCGAGTGGAGCACCATGGGGTTTTAGTAGGTAGATCCTACGGGGATTCCCACATACCCTTGCCGATTTCGGTATCTAATCAAATAGTAAAGCAAAGCTAGTTGAACTAAATCGATTGAACATAATAATAGAAAAATTAATACTAAAAAGAAACTATAGAGCTAGTTCATATTTAACACGAATTTGGAAATAGAGAACACATACGTACTTTTAAAAGGCAGTATGCACTATGCGTGGACTTAACCCCAAAATAATATCGCTCTCAAAACCATAATGTATTAGCACAACATTAATAGCTATTTAGGTCAACGGGTTAAAAGCATCGTTTTAGCAAAGTGAACCTCCTTATTATAATCTCCTTCGTCTGAGCATTACCATAGTATTAGGTTGTTTTATGTGAGGGCATAAATGCTAGTAATTTAACGGTTAATTACCGTAATAAGGCTTTTTACGGAAGTTAATAAAGTACGCAGATTTTTATGACTGGGCTTTGCCGGGCGATTTCAGAAAAAGTAATCAAATAAAACCTTTGGTTTGGTAGAGAGCAAAAAATATTCTAGACAAAGAGACACTTTCGTATTTATAATAAACTAGATGTCCCGCGCGGCTTCGCCCGCGTAAATTAGGAATTTTACGGAAACCATACATTTTCCCATAAAAAATAGCTCTTATGTCCCTACTCCCTTCACTTGGTCTACTCTATATCTGTGCCAAATATTGCCATAAAAATTGCTCCAGTAGTTCGTAATTTCTAATATTTCCCTCGTTTTTCCCACATTTTCCTGAGTTTCCTCGATCGTATTAGTCTTAGCCTATAGTCTTACTCGATAAATAAGCTATCTAACACTGAAATAAGTTTTTAAATCGGACCTGTAGTTCCTCCGATTCCGTTCAAGCAAACATACTCTTCAGGTTTATAATATTAGGTAGGTATAGAATTTTTTAATTATCGCTTGACAAACTTGAGTCTCGATCTAAAAGTCTATGGAAAAACATTATATAATATGGTAGTGATGATGATGATGATGTTGGTGATGAATGTAATTTGCATAGTAGCATATGCTTTCCGTTCCGATATGTTAAAACAACGCCGAAACTCCCAAACTTGTATCTATAAAGAATCAGAAGTTCTCTCAGCACCTTCCGAACCACGGTATACCAGGTATACCTCGGTGAAAAATCTTACTTGTTGGTAGCATATGCTTAGAATACTTCTCACGAAACCGAAGTCACCACATGTTTCCCTATAAATTTTGAGGAGTTTCCTCGATTACTTATGGATCTTTCATCAGATCACTACTTTTCAGAATATAATACCTAATTAGGATAATACCCTATATACCAAAAGAAAAATCAAACGGCGGAGTAATCGTTGAACATAAGAAAACAAATATAACACCTCCCCCATTTTGAAAGTCGGTTAAAATTGTAGCCTATGTGTAATTCTGATGTATAAGCTACATTATTGTAAAGTTTCATTAAAATCCGTTCAGTAGTTTTTTCGTGAAAGAGTAACAAACATCCATACATCCATACATCCAGACATCTATACATCCATACATCTATACATCCAAACAAACTTTCGCCTTTATATATTAGTAGGATTATTAGTACGGATTTATTGGTAAGTATGTTTATTAGTACCTAAATAAGTATGTTTAAGTTACAATTGTAAATTTTATTTTAAAAAGATTAATTTTTTTCTTACTTTTTTGGTAAAAACTGGGACCCCGGGTGAGTTTCTTACGCCGGTTCTTCTCGCCGTGATAGTTCCCGAACCGGTGGTAGGCACCAGTAGTAATTACGTTCTGAAAGCATTTGTTACAAATCTATTCGGAAATAAAACAATTTTTTTTTCTTTTATTTTATCCAATATGATATTATTTTGATTGGTATTGGGGCAAATATTCCGCTTTTGGGCTTACCTTTGAAATTAAATTTCAAAGGTAAGTTTATCTCTAAAATTAATTTTGGACGCGCCGACTATATTGTCGATAAAGGCAACATAATATTGTATCAAAATGTACTAGCGAGTGCACATTAGAGGCTCTCCAGGAATCCTTTGTGCTGATAGACAAATTAACAGCAGCGTCATGTTCGGCAACATTTACTGACATACAACCCAACAACAGCCCGACCGTCATAACCGTTAGCCTAATGATGGGGCATAAATGACCACCGACGCATAAAACATTTAACTAATCTAAGGTCGGCCATATTGTCTTTTGCTAAGTAGACGCAAAATGTGACGGGCTGACTCGTTAAAACGAGCTTATCCTTTATCTGATACCATTTGTAAACACGACTAGATTTAGCTTGGTGTTTCCATAATCCCTAGGACGACATTTAGACTCTAAAATAGTGTTATGGAAGTTTTGATTTTAATCTTTACATACTAAAAATTTAGCAACGAATTATTATAGAGACCTATGTTGTTTCAGGGTGAAGCCAAATAACCGTAATTTGTGAGTCGCAGGCTGGTAGAAATTCTGCTGCATTCAGTTTCATACAAAAGTCCTGTTTAATTCACACGAGCATAATTTTGTGAGTCATGATTTGTATGAAAAGATATTTACGCGACCGAAATTCTGCGACTCACAACTCTTTACGCTCGTTTGGCTTCACTCTTTATAATTAAATTTGACTATGAATAATTATATTTATCAATATTTTGGCTTTAAATTAAAAAATCATAGAAATATCAGGACTGATTTTACCAAATCCTTTTATTTTTATATTGTTTCCAAAATTTCGGGTTAAATTATTATAATCAGTTAAAAATAACATTGTGTCTTCGAACATAATATTATGTTATCGCCCGTTGTCCTCGTTGACCCATGAAATCTGTTTCAAAAAATTTTCTTTGACCTCCCAAAATATTGGATTCGGAAAGATGTCGTAAAACGGATCTCAGCTTTTAAAGTATCTTCAAAAGTAATATGTCATTTGACGGGTTAAGGGATAAGAAGATGGCCTATGTACACGATAGGGTGAAATCCTCCTTTGGGAACTTTTATTTCTTCATCAAGTTAAACTAAAGAAAATATTCTGCTCGTGTATTTTGGCTCGGTGACCTTTGTAGGGTTAAATATTATAAATAATTTATAGGTGAATTAATTTCTTAAACACAAATCAAAGATCTGCGAAAAAAGATTATTTTTATTCGGTAACCGGACTTTAGCTGAATTTTTCAATGATTATTATAAAACTTAGCTTTTAAAAAATTCACTGACGCGACGCATAAAAACTCTACAACATTTTAAAACTCGGTTTTAATAATCTTATATCTATTCAAAATCGTTTAATTACTATTATAGTGCTCGGCAGCGAGCGAGTAATTAAAACTTGTGCCCTCTTGACACTATAATGCGGGCATAAAGCGCAAATGAAAATGCGGAAATTGGGAAAGTCAAGGTACCACTTCACCGAAGGAGTGACTGAAGTCTTGCAAATTGAAAAATGTATGTTTTCATTTCGTTTCGTGCTCATTTCAGCATTTCATTCGCAAATAAATTCTATAAATGAAGTTCAGTTTTACCTTACACAAGTTTCAGTCATGTTTTTCAGGAATATGAATAAGAATACTTTCATATGGCTTCCTTTTTAGGGTTCCGTAGCCAAATGTCAAAAAACGGAACCCTTATAGATTCGTCATGTCTGTCTGACTGTCTGTCCGTCCGTATGTCACAGCTACTTTTCTCCGAAACTATAAGAGCTATACTATTGAAACTTGGTGAGTAGATATAGTCTATGAACCGCATTAAGATTTTGATACAAAAATGGAAAAAATATAAAACATTTTACAACATAGGTACAACTGAAACAAAAAATATTTTATCATCTTACCTATACGTGTGGGGTATCTATAGATAGCTCTTCAAAAATCATATTGAGGATCTAGCAAGTAGTTTTTTTATACGTCATAAATGGTAAACCTTAATTTAACTTTCATTAAATCAACTGAAATATAAAAATCAAATCAAAAACCTTTTAATTTCATAAAAATAAACCTTATTGCTGCTGCAGAACCCTTCATGGGCGAGTCCAACTCGCACTTGGCCAGTTTTTTATTTGTAAAATTTGGATGAAAAGTAGATCGATTCACAGGGATACATCGCTACTCAAAAGGATAAAGTAGCATAAGCAAATGTCACTGATAATATTATTATCCGTCCTTAAATTCTATGAAAAGATCTGGGACATTCAGCACCTTGGATTTCCCGTACGCTCCTGCATTATCTAACACTTAAGGCTATTATCACACTGCGTCTGGTGCATCGTAAAGACGTGCACGTCCTGTTTTGATAGCGTCGCCATTCTCTGGAGCGTTGCGCTGTAAATTCTTCCATTAATCGAATTTTTAAGCGCCCCGTATAAAAGACGGGGTAGCCATAAACTTTATTACCCTTCCGATTCAAATGAATGTATCCTTTTGATTGCCATATTGAACTAGGTTAGTATAATACTTTTATATTGTCATTGAAATATGACTTTATTTATCGGGTTTAAAACCAGTAAATTATGACTAGATCACGTCCATAATTCGGGCACATAAGTTGATACAATATTATAAAACCCTCAAACCTAACTCTAACTATAAAATAAAACAGTCCGTAATTAGCTCCACAGAAAATCCTTTTAGCTTTTATGAATACAAAGAGAGTCAATGATGACTTTTATGAGAAAAAGTGAACAAACGAAACGCATTATACTAATATATTTTGTCCTATTTTCATTAAAAGGTTCTTGTTTAGAAAATATTCAGAATAAAGGATTCTCATTTAAATTTTAAGCACATAAAACTCTCATACTATGTGCTCAGTCCCACAGGATATTGTTGTAACATCAGAATATCCTGACGAAAATCTTTATAAATTTTAAATTATCAAAAAGGAAAGTGAACTGAATATAATAACTATATTTAATTCATAAAAACGCTACCGGTATGCTACGTATGCTGGTATGCTACGTATGCTGGTATACATAGTAATACTTATATAACATCATAGTTTTCATTGCCAGAAGCATAACCCTTTTGGTCTCGCCGTAGTCAAGTAAAAATCGTCGATATTGAGCAATGTTCACTATAATAAAAGCGAATAAAAATAAATTTGTATTGTTACATATGAATCGTGTTAATACTCATACGTAGCCGTTAACATTGCCATTTTGAGAAAGTGAAAATTGGCCAAGTTCCAACGCGCCGCTGTAAAATATTGTTTACAGTTTCCTTTATAGTATGAGCCGCAGCAAAACTAGATATTAAGCAAATAAGTGTTTGCAGCTTCTCTCGTGTTAATTTTAAAGTTATAGCTGCTAGGAATAGCTTATTTTCTCCACGGTATGCTGAATACTGGCGGTTGCAACGGCTTTAGAGTGACATCAAAAAGTAAAATTTCAATATGTAACTAAAATTTCATTCGAAAGCTATAACTCTAGACATACTTAGTATTTCTTATCGAGATCATACCAAAGGTAATGAAAATAGATGACAAGATTAGGGCCTGATTACACCTAACGAGTAGAGAGGCAAGACTGTGGTATGAAGCGTGGTTAAATCCATCATAGCATGAAAAGAGGCATTCACCCATTTAAATAGCCAGTACCCAGCAAGTCAGGTTGTTAAAGCACCAATCAAATTATGATATTTTGACAGTAAATTAAAGACGAGAGTCATTACGCCGCGCGCCGTTACACCTGCAACCTGGTCAAGTGCATGTATTATATAAGGCCGTGCCAGTTTATTATTAAGGATGTACTTTAAATTGCGTCCGACACTATTTCGCGCACGTACGGGCGGACGTGCATCAAACTTTAATGAGGGATGCCTTCGCCTTTCAACTTGATCCACTATTTAACACCACGTGAGAGCACCACTGATCTGGTTTAAACTTTAAAATATAAAAGAAAATCTGAAATTAGAACTGGATTTCAGTTTCCCCGTACTCAATAATTCTGCTATTAATTTATAAACAACTTCTCTCTCTCAACACTCTTATAAGGGCCTTTCAACACGACGTATTTTCTGCGCACTGACGACACGCGTGCCCGATGCCCTCATTTTCTGCGCGTTTTTATCGCGTTTTGGCAGATATAGCTAAAGTTTAAAACGTGTCAGCTTCAGTTTGCTGAGCGTTTAACTTACGTTTGTATCGATACAAACGAGCGTAAAAAACGTCGTGTGGAAGGGCCCTAATATGGGTCAACTGTGAAACGCCCGCTTTATAGAGCCTTGACTAAAAACGGGTCTGAAATTTTACGAGAAACTGGGTTTATCGAATGTATTAAAATTGTATTGAGACTGTATTAATTTTGATGGCAGAATCAGGGTACGAGCTATGATGATGAATAAAACTTGATCAAAAGAATATAATAATCGCATTCAAATTCAAATTCAAATTCTTTATTAAGCATACAATAATATACAATAGTAGTAATAGTATAAAAGCTAGGTAGCGTACATCACGTCGTCTAATCCCATGCTAAGTAAAAAATTGTGTTATGGCAATCAGACAACGCGCATTGCGCTTGATAGGATGTAAAGTTCTAAGCCGCGCAAGAAAGCCTCGCTCCAATTTATATGAAAAGCTAATTTCTCGGCCCAATAGGTAATTTTGTTGGGATAAACGAATTATTTTCGCCTATTCGCTCCCATACGGCTTACTCTATAAGGCCGGGTCACGTAGTGGTGACACCGTAACAATTTATAATATTTTATGCCCACCGTGGGATTTTGGGTCGCGAAGGCAGATGATGCCGTATCGTAAAATTGCAAAGGAACGGAGTAACTTGTACTTTTTACGGTATTTTCAGCACCCACGTAATATTGAAGTAAAAAGAAGAAAGACTTCAAAGTAATGAAGACTGTAGTATGTACAGAAATTGTTGAGATTTAGACGAATTCTGAAAAAGGCAATAAATAAAGAGTAAGAGTTATTTAATCCTTTTTATTTTTACCTTGGAAGTCGGTTTTAATTTTTTTGTTAAAAATAATAATTTCACTCTTTATAGTTATCTACGAGATAAAGGCTTTATAAGTAAATAAATAACCACTACGAATGTTAACTATTCACGTTATGTTACTGTAAGCGAAATTGTGTTAAATGCTTGCAGTTATTTAAGCGATGCTGCAATTTCCAAACTTTTATCTTTAAAGGTTCAGGAGTTCTGTTCAGTGTCTCTGGATCCAGGGTCACCTTCGTATGAAATTTCACTTATTTGTAACATATGTTTAAGTTACTAGAAACAACTTCGTAATCACTATGTGTGTTTTAATAAATTTCAAGCATTTAGCTCGACTGCTCATAGATCCCATCATCAGATCATCACTTTCGTAATTGTTATACAAAATTTAGATTATATTCTATACAATAACATAAGAATTTAAAAAATCGGTCCACTAACAGCGAAACAATCATCAAAAACATCAGCTTCAATGCAAGTACCACTAATTGGGTCATAATGTGATGATCCATGGCATAATTATAATTGTGATGATAATGATTAATCAAATTCATATATTGGCTTATGCTTTCAGTGGTTTAAATAATGTCGAAATCCCCGAACCTGTATCTATAAGGATTCAAAAGTTCTGTTGGGTACCTTCTGATACAGGATATAACCTGATGTGGAGTCTTACTTTTTGGTAGCATGTAAATCAAATACTTCAGAAAAAATTGAAATCATTATATGTTTCCATACAAATTTTAAGGAGTCCCCTCGATTCCTCAAGGATCCCATCATCAGATCACCACTTCTGTGAACATGGTACCAAATTCAAGTTAAACCCTATACAACACAAAAAGAATTTTGAAAATCGGATTACAAACGGCTGAGTAATCGTTGAACATACAAAAAAAAAAGATACAGCTGAACGTATTACCTCCTCCTTTTTGGAAGTCGGTCAAAAGTGTTATAGATCGAAAAATATACTATTTTTTTAATATAAAATAATTTTGTATATTTCGTGTATTTCGTGTATTAGGCTATAAAACATACTAGGTTTAAGCTTAGACAGAATAATGCAGTGTACGTTTTTCTATTACAAAATTATTACCTTAGCGAGGTCCTACATTAACTGAAATCGAGTTCAAAATATCTCGTGTGTGAACCATCAACGGGATCATCCGATTTTTTATGGCGTTCGTGCCCAGCCCCGGGTGAAAAAAGCCGAAAAATAAACGTGAATAATATTCGGAATTACGAGCAATAACCGATGAATTAAGCCCAGTATTTGGGACTGCGGACGCGCGTTCGCCCGGTTCTGCTGATGTTTACACTCGCTAATATTTTGACTCCATTTACTATAAAATATTATTTAGGTCCTTTATAAATCTTTTATTTTAAACAGACGATATTACTTGTTTTTGTAATTTGATATTTTTTGTATGGAACTGTACAGTATTTTGTGGTGAAAGAGGATTAGCTAATATTATAATTGCGAAAGTGTGTCTGTCTGTCCGTCTGTTACCTCTTCACACCCAAACCGCTGAACCGATTTTGCTGAAATTTGGTATGGAGGTACCTACTTTGAGTCCCGGGAAATTATATAGGATACTTTTTATCCAGGAAAAATGTACGGTTCCACCGCGATAAATAAATTTAGGCACAACGGAGTTGCGGGCGTCATCTAGTTTTTGATATTTTGTAAATGTATGTTTTTGATCTTTCTTTGAACTTAAAATAAACTAATTATAAATTGTTGATTGTATCATTTAGTATTTACCACTATTTTCCGCAACCTTTTAAATATCTGTTTATGTTATTATTTTTACAATAAGTATGTAAAATCTAATGTTTCATCTGGTGCACAATTAATTAAAACTTTACCATACGGCTTACACGTTTGTATTTGTACAGAAAAATATAACACAGGTAGATAATTGAAATATTTTCTGTGAAAAATGTTCTAACATGTTTGCTGGTCTACGGGCTTACAGCTTACCGTAGGCATTTATTTTGTTTTATGAAACAAAGAAAATTTATATGCTAACATTTTTTATTGAAAACGTTACTGTATTCTTTTTCTCTTCCATTTTTTTGCCCATTGACCGAAGTATTATATCTATACTAATATTATAATCTATACTAATACTAATATACTAATACTACTCTGTGTAGTGTGCAGCCTCACCTGCGTATAATGACTGCGTCGTCGATGTTTAGTGTCGGAGTCTGTGAATTGACCTGGCAATCATTTTGCTGACCGAGTCTTTCCTGGGTATGCTTTTTGCAGCGGGCGGAGCCGCGGGCGACCGCTGTAATGAATATAAACTGCTGAATCGATTTTAATCATTTTTTCAGTGGCTATTATATTTTATACCCGTGCGAAGCCGGGGCGGGTCGCTATAAGTTATTTATAAATTCATTAAATATTCGTTTCTATGTCATTAACTGGATCTTTCTTTTCAGATATATTAACGCCCACTGCCCTGAAGATCAATCCTGAAAAGGTATTTAATAATATGATTAACTTGAGGATCAAATTGTAGAGATTGAAACGCGGGTTATTCAATAAAGGAGATATTAAAAGTTTTCAAAAATTGCTTTCGAAAGCTGATCATACGACTCGGAGTTAGCTCGAGACGTAGTTTTAACTTGTCAAAGATAAAAGCAACTAGCAGGCAATTTAAGTTTTTCGCAGCACCGCAGGCCGAACTGAAATATGTGGTTTCAACTATCCGTGAGCCACCGCTACTTTGTGAACAATTCAGAATGAATTCAAGTATTATATCATTCTGGCTTATTCCCACAGCTTAAAGTTTTGAAAAATACATGTTTCGTTATGCAAGTGCATCGAATATCGAGGTAAAATAAGTGAATTACCTACTTATTAGGCAAATAACCTAGTTTGTTAACTAATTCTTTCCCTAGTTATAATAGGAGTAGATAATTCTATAAAACATAAATCTGACATTACTTAACTAACTACTTAACTCGTTTTAACATAAAAAATAAATTAAAATCCTACTTTCTTTCAAATATTTGACTCTATTCTTGTAATTTATAGTACTTACCACTGGAATGCACTCATCTTACTTCTAATAATAATTATATATCATTGTACATAAACTAGACGTAAACTAACTAATACTACGTCACTAAACCTACGTGTTTTTTTGTTAGTGCTTAATATATATCTTAATATATATATTTCTTATGTGCGTGTGTATGTGACTGAACTCCTCCTAAACGACTGGACCAATTTTGATGAAATTTTTTGTGTGTGTTCGTGGAGATTCGAGAATGGTTTAGATTTACAGTTTGGTCTACTGGAAAATGCTTTTTCAATTATTTCTTATTTATAAGGAGTTGTTGATTTTGGAATGTTTTACATTAGATCCGGCGGACGGCGCTATCATCGCATTCAATATTATTCTATTTCAATTTTAGTTTGTCCTGACAGATGGTGCTACGATTAATTTGAAAAAAATTTTGTTATTCAATTCATGTGCTGATTAAAATATTAAATAAATAACACATAGGCTACAATTTTAACCGACTTTCAAAATGGGGGAGGTGTTATGTTCGTTTTCTTATATTCAACGATTACTCCGCCGTTTGTTAACCGATTTTCAAAATTTTTCTTTTGGTATATAGGGTATCATCCCAATTTGGTATTATATTCAGAAAAGTGGTGATCTGATGAAGGATCCATAAGTAATCGAGGGAACTCCTCAAAACTTATAGGGAAACATATAGTGACTTCGGTTTCGTGAGAAGTATTCTAAGCATATGCTACCAACAAGTAAGATTTTGCACCGAGATATACCTGGTATACCGTGGTTCGGAAGGTGCTGAGAGAATTCCTGATTCTTTATAGATACAAGTTTGGGAGTTTCGGCGTTGTTTTAAGAACAGAAAGCATATGCTACTATGCAAATTACATTCTTCATCATCATCATCATCATCATCACTACCATATTATACCATTTCATAGTCTTTTAGATCGAGACTCGAGTTTGTCAAGCGATAATTAAAAAAAATCTATATCTACCTAATATTATAAACCTGAAGAGTATGTTTGCTTGAACGCGTCAATCTCAGAAACTACAGGTCCGATTTAAAAACTTATCTCAGTATTAGATAGATCATTTATCGAGTAAGACTCATCATTTATCGAGAAGGTTATATTATATTATTACTCTAAGACTAATACGACAGAAGAAACTCAGGAAAATGTGGGAAAAACGGGGGAAATATTTTTTATGGGAAAATGTACCTACGGATTCTGTAAAATTTCTAATTTACGCGGACGAAGCCGCGCGGGACATCTAGTATATTATATATCTTTATAATTGTTTGTATTGGTAAATAAATAAATAAATAATAAAAAATAAACATATTTCAAAATTAAATTATACAACAAAATGTGTAAAATAAAAAGCTCTACTTTTCTGAGCTTCATGACAAACCTTCATCGACTTCTGTACTGTGCCTCACTTAGAGCTTTAGCCTCAATTGTGAGTGAGTTATTTGAGATGCACTCACATGCTAGACAGCGAGGGTTGGGAAAACAGGGCGAGCCCTTACAGCCTCCGTGCTCGTATTTATCTACTTGTTACAGTTATAAATTATACGTTATAATTACTGCATGCGACGTAGAATATACGACAAAGAATAATATTTCTGCTTTAGCATGAGAAATAGTGGAATATGAAGTTTGATAAAAATATCAAATGCTGCATACAGATCACAGCGATGAAAATTTATTTACTACTGACGTGCGTCTAGCTCTCTTAATCGAATAACTACTAACAGTAATAATTACATTCGCTTACCAAGTAACAGTGGTGCTCCCACACCGCCGCACTATGGAAAATGGTAAAACTAGAGCATATCATAAATGGTTTTTAAAAATATCACAATTTGAATGAAATATTTATTGAATTCGATACTCTAATAACCAAATAATCCTAATCAGACTTTTTTCTACTAAAACTGCATAAATATTTTTTTATCATAGGTTGAAGTAAGTTGAAGTAGCGGATGGCTCATTCAAATGTTCGCATACACATAATTCAAATGAATATTGTGAAAAAAGTACTTAGCACATGCATGCAGTTTCATACATTTTTAAAAAGGATATTTTATGTTCTTAATAATGAGCTATTAACTTTTTTTTAATATGCCTTTTATTTTTGAGTAAGTACTTAAAAATTGACATGCCCTATTTTTCACTTCTTTTTTTTTCGTCGAAGGTTTTCACATTTACCCAAGCCTCCCCACGCGCAACTTTATGTGTTATTTGATAGCCTAACTATTCATAAATGAAAAATAAAAAAAAACAGCTGCCGAAGTTTGCGGTCCTGGAAGTTATGGGGAAAAATGTGATAGAGGTCGGAGTAGATATTTCGGTATCTTTTGCGGTTACTGGTGACATAGTTTACAAAAACAATATTAACCCGTCGATCGTGGCAAAACGAGGCACAATAGATATTCTATTGTGTCTCGTTCACAGGTGAGCGTATGGGGCTTGATGAATTAAAACGACGAACCACGGTATACCAGGTAAATAATAATAATAAATAAATAATCTTTATTTCATTAACAAAAGTTACAGTAAGTAGGGAAAAATGTGATAGAGGTCGGAGTAGATATTTCGGTATCTTTTGCGGTTACTGGTGACATAGTTTACAAAAACAATATTAACCCGTCGATCGTGGCAAAACGAGACACAATAGATATTCTATTGTGTCTCGTTCACAGGTGAGCGTATGGGGCTTGATGAATTAAAACGACGAACCACGGTATACCAGGTAAATAATAATAATAAATAAATAATCTTTATTTCATTAACAAAAGTTACAGTAAAAGTACAGTGATGGAAGCTACCTAGTGGGCTTAGCACAGGCTAAGATGTTGAGAGAAGAGGGATGTTGCCTGATACAGATCAGGCAACATCCCTCTTCCACATCTATAAGGGAAATAAAGAAACTTAGGTATAAGTGAAGTAAAAGTACCTACTAATCTAAAATACTACAAAACTCTTAATCTAATACTGAGCTTTTAAAGAAAGAGCGAGGACAAAAATAAAAAATAACTTACAATATAAATTTTTAAACAAAATATAGTATGCCTCGGTGCAAAATCTTACTTGTTGGTAGCATATGCTTAGAATACTTCTCACGAAACCAAAGTCACCACATGTTTTCCTATAAATTTTGAGGATTTCCCTCGATTACTTATGGATCCTTCATCAGATCACCACTTTTGTGAATATAATACTAAATTGAGATGATACCCTATATACCAAACAAAAATTTTTGAAAATCGGTTAACAAAAACAAATCGGCGGAGTAATCGTTGAACATAAAAAAACGAACATAACACCTCCCACATTTTGAAAGTCGGTTAACATTGTAGCCTATGTGTTATTCTGATGTATAAGCTATATTATTGTAAAGTTTCATTAAAATCCGTTCAGTAGTTTTTGCGTGAAAGAGTAACAAACATCCATACATCCACACATCCATACATCCATACATCTATACATCCAGACAAACTTTCGCCTTTATAATATTAGTAGGATAATATTATAGGATTTGACTAATCTGAGATCAATTAGTTTGGTGTTAGGTATAGATAGGTACTATACGATTTTATAATTTTATGTATTTTGTTATGCTTGTGTGATAAGTGATTGTTTAAGTTTTCTTAATTTTACTCATATTAGTACATATTTATAAAAAATAAACATATAAATACTACTCGTATTACTTTTTTCTCTTTTCTTTTTTTTAACCTAAAATAAATATGTATACATTGAAAAAAAAAATACAAAAATTGATTATTTTTATAATCTTTGTATATCACTGTATACATGTGCCAAATCTCAATACAATACGATGAAAAACCATAAAGTTACAGATTTAAAGTTTTTGATCCGATACGGACCCAAATTTTCCACTGTGCGCCGTAAGAAAATGTTGGTAAACATTTACTAACAATCAATGTTGTCAATTGTTACATTTTGTTAGAAAATGTTACATGTTATAAGTGCTCCTGTACTAATAGAAAATGTTTACTAATGTTAACTACCATTTTATAACATTTAAATCTGGTATTGGCTCACTGCATGCCCCGTCGTCCTTTATAAAAGGTTTACAAAAAAAATGTAAAGCAATATGCTTTATTTTGTTTTAATTTGTTTTGCTATAATTTGTTAACTTACGTTTACTAAACATTTTCTAACATGAAAACATTTTTAACATTTTTTAACATTTGTGATTAAATGTTTGCTAACAAAATATGTTTACTAACGTTACTAAACATTTTCTTACTGCGGTGTGGAAGCACTGGTAACCAAATAACAGTGTTATTTAAAAAATAAATTCTATCTAAAACTTGGCAAAGACTGATTAAACCCGTACATAGTACATACTCTACAACATTACAATTAACATCAAAACAGAAAGTAATGAAAACACATCCATCCAAATGGGGTCTCAAAACTTTGAGAAGTTGAGAACAACAGCAACGCAGATTAATCACAATTAGCACGAATTGTAATTCGAAGTATTAATTGAAATGAACTCGTCAAATAATATTGCGGTCTGAAACAAAATGGCCGTTGGATTTATAATAATTATATTTCGGATCGGTTTAAACATGTCACGACCGCAGTCAGATTTCGGATTCATCCCCGATATTTTAAAATTGTAATTGTTACACTTTTCGGTTTTTCGGTCGTGTGGTTTGTTATTTGGATTTAACTTCACAAGCTTATCATTATAATGACGAGTCCGGGGAACGATTTTGGAAGATATTAAAAATATCACATTTATAAAGTGCCTCTAATATTGAATAACTAGATGATGCCCGCAACTCCGTTGCACCATATTTCGATTATCGCGCGGGAGCCGTACATTCTTCAGGGATGAAAAGTATCCTATCTTTTCCTAATTTCCTGGGATTCAAGTGATCACCATACCAAATTTTAGCAAAATCGGTTCAGCGGTTTGGGCGTGAAAAGGTAACAAATAAACGGACTTTCACATTTATAATATTATGGACTTCAATTATTTAAACATATTATTTAAGGTGAAATGGAATATTATTCTTTTCTCAAATTTTAATCTATTACAATTACTCAAATTTTTTAAATCGATAAAAGGCGGATTCACGTAGGGACATGATGGAAATGGTGTGAAGCAGTCTATAACATGCACGATCAACATCGATCATGGGAAATCATAGACGAATAATGTTTTGTCCCTGAGTTCCCTCTACAGTCTACAGTCTACAACTCTACACGTTCGTCAACGATCGCCAATATGCGGCTGCATAAGACAAGTTCAGGACTATCTGTTTCTCACAAAGCTTAATTAATTTCAAATTTTATTAATCCGCATTAAACGACTTCGCCTTAGCAATGGCCTAATCTATCTTGGGGCTTGTCTAGGAAGTGGGTCAGATCCAACCCGCCAGTACACATTGTACTCGATATTATAGGCGCTTAACTTGTCAAAGTTCAACTCGAGCATAAAACAACGCGTCTGTTTGCGGTCTGGCCCCGAGAACTCATAATGAACTCTAACACCGAACTGTGAGGCACAATATCACGTAACAATCGTTCTATTTAGCTAAATCTCAAAGTTAGGTGTCAATTGCTCTTAACGCAAATAATGATTAGGAATGTTCATTTCGAGCTTTCCTGTTTATGAATAATCGACCTTACTGCTTTGTATTAAGGGGAATTAAGCGTTTCTGAAACGCGGTAGTTGAAATCGATACTGTGGCCAAAGTGACAGATGTTTAAGGTTTGATGACGGAAATTTTTAATTGAACTTAAACGTTCGATTGTAGATTGATTTTGTTTATCAACAGGTATTTGTGTCAATATCAATTACCTCTTTTCAGATTTATTGATGTTCAATTTAAGAACAAAATTTGCTTATATCATCACTAACTTACAACAGAGTACCTAATTAGTTGTGAGGAGTGAGAACCGAGGCGTACAAAATGTTGTTTTGTATATTATTTACTGTAATATTTTACATACGAAGTTTATCTATTACGAGCTTTTGCCCGCGGCTTCGCTCGCGTTAAGAAGTATTATTAAATACAAACTTTCATCCCCTATTTTAACCCCTTGGAGTTAGAAATGCCTACGTCATATCATCTACCTGCATGCCAAATTTCAGCCCGATCCGTCCAGTGGTTTGGGCTGTGCGTTGATAGATCACCATGTCAGTCAGTCACCTTTGAGTTTTATATATATAGATAGATATTATATTATGTTCTATTTTTAGCCTCTTCGTAAAATTAAAAAAGCAGAACAACTTATTATATCATAAATCATAATTTTAGTACGGATATAAATAAATATTTACAGACCAGCGCAGGTTATAAAGTAATTATACCCTTGAATAATATTAATTAAAATACTGAGTAACACAATTTAATAATTACGGACCCGAGCGTGGAAGTAAATTTGGTATGAAAAGGAGTTGAAATAAATTGTATAATTATTATTGATTATTATAATAATTATCCCACCAAAGTCATTTCATGTAAAATGTTGCCAAACATAAGGTTTGCCCCGTGAAAAAGATATCTCATCTCATGTAGAGCCGAGCTTCTGAATCTACATGGCCTAACTCTAACGACCCTAACTTCAGCAAATTCTACATATCAGTACTCTCTACAGCCCCGTGGAAGCTTTTATGCCCTAATTTATAAAATTGGTGAAATTCTTGATGGAATCTTCCACGTTTGGGGGGCGAAAATTTTTACAATTGTTTATTGATTGTATACTAAACTTAGATTAAATACCAAATTTCAGCTTTCTAGCACTTCAGGAAGTAGCCAAACATTTTAAGGATCATCAGTGTATCAGTCACGAAATCTATGTATTTTAGAGATCAACAAAATATTAAGTATTACAGCTATTCAATCGAAACTTTGTATGTTAAACAAATCTATTATTGACAGCGTATCCTGAAAATATGAACTAGGTACTACATCGGAAACCAACTCTATGAGGGTTCAAACAACGACGAAACACTTCGAAAAAAGGGAAATGCCCTTGCGCTTCGCTTGGCTCGTCTTGGCGGGGGCACTACCGTGCCCCTAAATATTATTGCAGCTTTAATATCGTACAGTATTTTTCTTAATATGAATTAAAAACAGTAGGTCTAATATGTACATATTTTGTAATCTGTAAATAGCAAATAAGTTATCTTCAATAAAAGTTCAAATAATGATAAGTACTAAATTAGTTATAACAGACTCTATAACGTAGTCATAATATAAAATTCTTTCAACTGAGATAAAACTGGAAAAATCCAAAGTAAAATATTCAAGCAAGAAACCTGGACCGTAGCTCGGTTTGAGATTAGACAAAAAATATGGCGGAACTATTCAAATTGAAATCCGATGCGGTGCTAATGGCATTCACGAATTTATAAATCTGTCAAACTCCGCCAAACTCGGCAGACTCGGCAGACTTGCACACCGCGGCGCGCACCTACTCAATGCAGAAAGTTTCAAATGGAGTCTGCGGGTATTATTCAACTTCTTGTCGCCTTGAGGACTCATATGAAGTAGGAATATCGCTAAGAAAAAAGTCCGATTCGAAACATTTGAATAACTTCGAATTTTGATATTTTTTCAACGATATTTTAGTATGTGTCCAGTGTCCTCTTAAATAAATCACTATAGAGTACGTAATTCTTTAATTTATGGTTAAATTTTCATCTAACCTATGCGTGTGGGGTATCTATGGATAGGTCTAGGTCTAGGAAAAATGATATTGAGGTTTCTTATGTAATTTTTTTCTAACCTGAATAGTTTGCGATAGAGACTCTTCCAAAGTGGTAAAATGTGTGCCACCCCCCCCCCCCCCCTCTAACTTCTAAAGTAATGGTAATAAATTCTAAAAAATATATGATGTATATAAAAACTACCAACGAAAATCGAAAATTGGTTTGAACGAGATCTAGCAAGTAGTTTTTTTATACTTACATCATAAATGGTAAACCTTAATTTAACTTTCATTAAATCAACTGAAATATAAAAATAAATCAAAAACCTTTTAATTTTAAATTAATTAAACCGCTGCTGCGGACCCTTCATGGGCGAGTCCAACTCGCACTTGGCCGGTTTTTCACATAATGATGTCTGCGTCTCTAAAGCTTCTGTAGATTTTCGCTTAAATAGCAGATACAAAAACAAAATCCTTAAAATACATACTCGTACTCCGGAGAAAATTCTACAAGAAAACTATAAAATATTGTCATTTTATTCTTCATTCCAGAAACAGTATCAAGTATGTATTTCAAGGGAACCAGGGAACTCAGCGTTAAATATTTAAATCGTGCAGATATCAAAACTCGTTTTAAACTCGGCTAGCCTTTGTATCAGTAATCGATATTCTCCAACCGAAAGTTATAAGTCAGAATACATGGATCATTTAACATCGGAAGACAGGGCGTTATCCGTGGCGAAATCGGTGCCCACGGGCGCGTGTGGAGCTGCTCTCGCCTCACGATATCTCGTGAGATGCTCGTTCCGATTCTCGGTGGGCTCAGATTTACCTATTGTTTATATCTAGATTTATATTTTCTGACATTCGCTATCGGAACCAGCCCGCGCTGGTATATAATTGAACCATTGTCCGTCCGGTGTCACGTGTATACAGCCTGATGTTCTCGGAATATATATTATTTGCTCGCATGGAAATTTGATCCTATCGGCGTGTTTATTTGTCTTGCAGTCAAAGGCTTGTTTCGCTCGATTAAATTAAGGCGACGCCTTGATAATTTGGCTGTAGCGATATCGATTTTTCTCAGCAATGACTAAAGCTAAGAAATTATAGTTCATTGTCAGTATTCATCATGTCTTTGTATTTGAATTACCCATAGCATAACACGATGGGTCAACTTTTATAATACGGAATAATCAATCAAAAAGACCTCTGTAAAAAGCATACACTTTAATTTGCCCATAGCTTATATGAAATGTATTTATGATTTTTAAATTACGCGACAAAAATCATTTTGTCACTTACGCCCTTACCATTTTAACCGACTTCCAAAAAACGAGGTTATATGTTCGGCTGTGGATATATATTTTTTTGCTGTTCCATTCTCATAGAAAACAAGCAATCTAAAATATAATATCTAAAACGATTTTTTACTTTAACGCGTCGTCACCTCAAGCTGAATTGTATGTTTAAATAGACATACGAAGGCAAAAGCTTGTAAGTTTTTATGTTTCTTACTTTTTTACGTCTAAACGGCTGGAGTGATAAAATTTTGTATGAAGTTAGTTGATACCCTGGATTAACAAGTTGCTATTTTGACCGTGGAAAATATCACAATTTATTTTATATTACACCACGGGTAACAGCTAGTAAACTATAAAGTTTTGAAGTGTATGTAGAGTCTAATGATTACAAAAAGTGATCTCGATTTTCATAGTCAAAGAGAACAATGAAGCGGAGACTCTTCGAGTGAACTTATTGTTTAAGAATCGTAAGTAAGAGCTGTCTCGATAAAGAAAGTTTGTTAAGAAAAATTTTCAATTGGAATCCTAAAAGATCAAGGATCTCCGAAGGAGAATTCAGACAAAAGGGCGGATTTATTAGGAGCCTATCCGAGCTTGTTAAATATCAATGCTGGAATTCGCTTTATGTTATGATTTCGTCAAATAACCTTTGGGACGGTATTAATTTTTACGGCGTGGGTGCCCAGCCAAATCGCATGAAAGGCGAGAACAAGTTTACTTTTAAGCTCCAATTTGGGCATGCCCTAATAAAAATGCTAAAAGCAATAGTTCAAACGAAAGATGTAGAAAACATCTTTACTGAACAAACAATATGGAAATTTGAATGTACATACATATAGGATATGAGCGTTCTGCAAGGAAATGATAGTCAATTGTAAAGGTCGCGTATTTGCATAGGGCAAGCATGCGCGTCCCTCGCCGGGACACCGGGTAGCCGGCGGCGTTTAGTGTGATGCTACCCTATATGGGTTTAAGTGTGTTTCCATTGTACCAAGACGTCCGTGCACGTCTCCCTCTTGTAGGGAGAAAAATGTTAATTGTCCAAACCAAAAAGCACCTTATGCAAAATGGATATTATGGTCATACATATTCATTTATATACTTTAGTATATGTTATAATGTTATAGAAGACCTGCAATAAATATCCTTTAAGCGTGCGAAATTGTGACAAGTAGAAGTCATGTAGATTGTAGATACAGCGTTATTAATTATTATATTAGATAATATGAATTCTAGACCTCTGAACATAATTTATGGGTCAATTAATTAATAACGTAATCCGACTTAGGTAGGAAGATCATTCAGGCTTAATCTCTGTTTCTATACTAAATCTTGGTAACCTTTATTAACTGACAATAACTAATAAGCCACGTAATTTTAATAGTTAGGTAGGTAGCTTTTCCCATATAACTCATAAAAAGCATTAAATTCTGTGGATTCTAAACATTATAATATTCATTTATTTGTGCAATGTAAGAACTACCCTGCAATGTAAGACTCTTTGTCTTCCACGTCGCGCCTGGGAAGTTAAAATGCCGTGTCGTGTGACAGCGGATACAGGGCAACCTCTTAGCTCGTTCATGCCGCCGGCGATC
This sequence comes from Aricia agestis, assembly GCF_905147365.1. Lineage (NCBI taxonomy): Eukaryota > Metazoa > Arthropoda > Insecta > Lepidoptera > Lycaenidae > Aricia > Aricia agestis. The sequence continues at coordinate 12,212,664 of NC_056406.1, forward strand.
GTGTCATAGAGGACGCCTTCGTTCAGCCATCGAGAATCGCCTCACGACATCTCCGAGTTCCGACATTATATTCCCAGGCATATATTCTATAGCTGGGGACTATAATCCAACCGAACCACGTCAGCCAGACGATTATACATAGTTCAAAGCAACCTAGATCTCTATAACTGGTGCCCCAAATTACAATAGCTAATTTACTGATTATATTTCTTACTGGTTCGTACGACAGGTATACTTAATAAGAATTTGTACCTGGCTAGGTTACAAGGTATTGGTAAGTACATAATCTTCGTTTTTTTTTTGATTTTGGTAATTAAAAACAACTTTCCTTTTTGATAGTAAAATTGTTTGCTAGTGAACTTGAACTTGAACGAACACCTTTGTTGTGTTACAGACTGTGTAATGTACCTATATTCTGTACAATACATAAATGATTCCGTAAATTTTATAACCGAAAACAACCCTTACTTATTTCATTTCATTCAATGAGTAAATAAAAACAATGTCATGATTTTCAGTAAAGTGAGAGCAAAATCTAGATTTCAATCTTTAATTAAATAATTGCACTAAGTTGCGTTCGATTGCTACTGGACTTTTGAACGTAACTGTACCTGTTACTTATACCTTATTATTTTTCGAAAATCGATAAGAACATTTCTGCGCATTCTCTTACCTATCACTTCTCAAGTAATCGGCTAAAATGTTGTTTCAATTTCAGTGTTCATAACTCCATTCATAAGAAATAGTGAGGCCACAAAACAAATTATTCCTAAAAATATATTTTTTTTATTTTTTAACGTAATTTAAATGAGTAATCAATTAATATTAAGTTTTGCAATTGTTGGTTTGTTGCATGGGAGCGTCGAATATTTTAATTAAGTAATCTATATCCATACTAATATTATAAATGTGAAAGTGTGTCTGTCTGTCTGTCTGACTGTCTGTTACCTCTTCACGCCAAAACCGCTTAACCGATTTTGCTGAAAGTTGGTATGGAGATACTTTGAGTCCCGGGAAAGGACATAGGATACTTTTTATCCCGGAAAAATGTAAGGCGATAAACTAAAATCTAGTATTATAATATTTTATAGTATCAATTCATTGGCTATCTTTATATAATAAGATAAATTAGAATATGAAGCAACAATAGCCTGTTATTAAAATCTGGACGAAACTGAATAGAGCTATTCAAGGATTTAATTCAGCATACTTTTTAGTATCCATTATTGTAGCAAATACTTTGCAACCTAATCGTCAAAGCCTTTGCTGCACAAAGAAAACTTTTGTGCAAAGGCAAATTGATTTCGAACAATAGTTAGCGGCGTAGTCTTCGTAATATCATGATATTATCTACTGGCAAAGTTGGAGTGGATGTATACCGCTGCCGAGCTATACGCTGTATATTAAATTTCAGATTACCCGAAGACTCGGGTTGGGTTAAGGGTCACCTTAATTCTAAAGACATGTTTAATTAATTGAACCTCTGACTTCAATACAAATGAGCCCTCGTACGTAATTGTCTATTTCTAATTTCGACAGGATAGGTTCTTATATTGAAATCCGATAGATCAGAGACCTATAATGGCTGTGGACTGTGGTAGCAGGAGGTATTTTGTTTTTGAATGAAAAACTTGACCGATACACCGTTTGGTTTTTAGGGCGCTTAAAAAAACGTTTAAAACAGACACGAACTACAACTTAAATTAAATTCAATAAAACATCTTTAGTACCTGTTTATACTAATATCGAATATTCAAAAAAATATGCTCCTAATCACTTTGAAATAAGGTTTAAATTCCATTGCAATTATCAGTATTTCTACCTGCCCTTTCCAGATGCGCTTTTGAGGATTTAATGAAGGGCAGGAAACAAAAAATAAGTACTGATGTGGCCGCCTCCGTTCAGATTGCGTTTACCTGTTCTTGGTTTGCTTTCTGTTCTACAGACTGTAAAGAAAAGGAAAAAGATATCGGACATTTAAAACAGCGAATGTAAAACAAATTGCTTAGAATGGCAATCGTTCCTCTTGGAAACGCAGAGCAGTTTTACACTACATCATCCGAATCCGATTCGAATCCGCAAACTCACTACCTGAATTTAAATATTTCTTATGAATTAGTCCAATAAAGAAAAAGCATTTTCCAATCTTCAGGGCCACTTTTTGAAAAGCATTTTACATGAAACTGCAGTAATCCCTGAAATTTTAGATCTAACAACGCGATGGCGAAACAATTATTTAACAATTGGAGCCATCATCAGAATCCTAAAGTGACTAATAATTTCTTTTGCAAGAGTACCCATTTTACACAGCTTGAAAAGTAAAAAAAATATAGCGGAACAGAACCTGATTTTTCGTAGTCAGTTAAAAAGAGGAACTCAGATAAAAATTGGTTGAAATTCTTCGAGTGAATCGAAATGAAGCACGAAGAAAGTTTCTCTGAGCGATATAAAACAAAATTATAAGTTAAGTATATTGAGGCAAGTTGGAGTGGAATAGCGAATAACTTACTCCTAGCCAATGCCCATTGTCTAAAACCATCGTCTAACTTTAAGACATTCCGTTTTCAGTTTGAGACAGCATTAATAGCTTTAAAGATCTTACTTATTGGTTTCACAAGCTACGACGAAGTATTTGTTAAAAATTTCGTCGAAAGGAAGTCTTTTTTGTGTCTTTCGTCCTCCTTCAAAACCTCGAAACGAATACGATCAGATTTCAATTATTTGCTGTACGAACCCAATTTAAAAAACAAATATAAAATGGTGATATACTTTTTAAATTGTCCTAATTTTGCATAAAAACAATCCATATTTATGACAATTTTAATAATTATCTGCTGTAAATAATTGTTACAAAGATGCCTAGATGAGATCCAAATTAAGTTGCCTTCTTTGGAAGACTTAAAAAATTATCAAATCTTGGATTTAACTAAAAGATGTTTGCGATATTGAATATCACAATTTTTTATGTGGATCTGATTTAAAAATCATAAAAGCAGCTAAAGCACTGACAATGTTATATTGTGCGTTTGCACAATGGTGGTTTTCGCGTCGATATTCATCTGCCACTCTTTTATGTCATCGCTGTTTCGATTTTACGAGCCGGGAGCGTCAATGAGAATCACATAAACCGACTAAAAGACCATCGGGTTCCTCGCAAACTGATTTTATATTCGACATATTTTTGATCCAAAAGCGTTAAAATAGAAGTTTTATAGGGTAAATATCCCTGTGACACCAGAAATACTACAAGTCTGTTATGCTAAATACTCACATACGGTTTTGCTCCATAGTTTTACTCCAAATCGAGTACTTTATAATTACTGTGTAGACCGCAAAACTCACAGCTCGAAGAATTTAAATATATCGATTTAGAGTAAATCTATCGAGCAATGCCGAATGTGTGGACGAAAGCCCGAGCCGCGGGTTTTGCTCGATCGAGCAAAAGTCAAAACCGTATGTGAGTACTTACCTAATTACTGACAAACAGCGAACAGCGGTCAGCGGCCACAAAGAATAACCTCTCAAGAAGCTTTTTGGGAGGCTCATTACATAAAAGTATGCTATTATTACCTTAGATATTAAGTTAGCATGCTAGAACGCGGCGCGCGTAGCAATCTCAATTCTCATTATAATATTATCTAGTACTAAGTAAAAAAAAATTGAAGCACAATCAAAGCAATCATTGCCGACGTTTTTTTTGCACTCCTAACAAAGAAGCTTAAAGTGTCAAATTATGAAATAATATTTTGGGTGTAAGGCCTACCTGGCTGGAGCTCCTGGCTCAGGTATCGCCGCCATTATTCGCATGGCTGTCAATAGCTTGCACGGTTTTGTCCCACATCCGGCACACGTGAACACCGAGTTTAATCGGCCGCCTGTGGGACAATTCGCTTTTGTCTCTCCAGGATCTCATTTGTTCTGAACCTTTTATACTTTTTGTAATTCATTGAAATGACCTCTGCAAAGTTTGATGGCATTTTATTTTAGAACTAAAATTAGGTCAAATAAGAAAAAAAAACAAAAGGTTAGTGAAATGAAAATTGCGTCGCGGTCACTCGCGACAAACGTGTCCATTTGATATTTTTTCCATGTAAATATGGATGTTGATTGTTGACTCAGTAAAACAATGTTTCTCGCCATAAGTAAAAGTGTTTGATCCGACTCGGCCATACAAGAGAAAGTGAATCGAAAACAGATCACGATGTTAATTGCAAATGAAACGGAGAAATTAAGAAAACTATTGCTTTAAAATAAGAAAAGAAAATGTCGTGAAGAGCCAAAGCTATGCTTCAACAAAATGCCCAAAGCTTATCTGTGATTTAGATTTTAATTTTAAGAGATAAGCGGTATCAGACCGAAATCTAAAAGTTATGCATACAGCTCCAATTCTAATAGTGCACAGAAAATTACCAGCCATAACAGTACAATTAATAACGATCCTTATCTTGGCCGGCGTATATAATTCGACATGCATTATTTATGTACCCGAGGGTGCCCGTTTATTGAAATCATACGAACAAATACAGGCAATATTATTCTCATCGAGCGGCGCGGGTATTCAAATTTGGCGTCTAACACTCGCGTGTTAGGGGTGAAAATCGAGCGGGGGATTCGATTATGGACAGTTGATCGTACCGAAATCGTTACAGAGGCCGTGCTTTCCTCATTATCTAGGTAAGAGATCTCGACAATATAGTGTTCGTGTTCGGCTCCCCAAAATATTCGATACGGGCAACAATTTGTAACTTATTAACGTCGTGTTTACAAAACTGTTTCCGTTCGCGTCCTATTGTTTAATAATTTACTGCTATCATATTCTGAATATTTGTGTAGTTAATTGCTGTTCGAATTGGACGAAAATAGAGTTCTTTTCCCCGACAACAAACAATTCCATTTATGATCCTTTGCTCCTAATCTTAGTGGAGTTTTAACTCTTATCTTAAAAATCTCCCCTAGTGAGTCGACCGCCCGCCAGCACGGGGATCCTTTCTTTACGGTAGCCCCGGTAATCCAGCCATAACAATTCCACCCTCTGCTTACAGCTTTGACAGAGGGATCTTTTGATGGCGCGACCGCAGAAAGCCTACTGGCATAGCTTAAGCCACAAAGTATTTAAAAGATCATTATAAAGTTTTAGTTATCTATTAGAATATGTTATCTAATGAATAGAAAATCCTCACTAATATTGACGAATTTCGGCGCATTATATTTGCAGGCAATATTCAATCTATTTTGATGAAATTTGGTATGGAGATACTTCGAGTCTCGGGAAAGAACATAGGATATTTTTTGTTCCGGAAAAATGTACGGTCCCCACACAATATACTTTTATGATTTTCGTGTAAACTATTCAATCGATGTACGGGAACAACTAAAGTCCACGCGGACGAAGTCGCGGGCAACAGCTAGTAGAAAATAAAATGTATAAACCCTTCATATTTCTAAATATCAAAGGTATGCAGTTTGCGGACGATGTTCATAATGGTATAAAGGCAGCTCAATAAACAATTAATTAGTACCGTTACGTCTGCAATCTATAAACAAGGGGATAAAAACAAGAAGGCTACTAGTGGTAATCTTTAATACTTTAAAAATATATTTTCATTCTTGCTCAGCGAGGTTTTAATAGCAGTCTTCCGTTCGCAAAGTAGAGATTAAGCAGATAAGGAGCGAAGGCGAATACGTAACTACACCATAAATTTGTGATTACATCCTGTTACTATTCGAGTAACTTCACTTTTAAACTCTTTCAGGCTTTCGGTAAACTGTTCGGTTATTGTAAGTTTTTCAACGACTTCGAAGTTTGCTAATGCTTATCGTTTGTTTACTTACCCTGAATAGAACTACATAGGCATTAAAATTTGGACATTGATTTTTAGGGTTCCGTACCCAAAGGGTAAAAACGGGACCCTATTACACAGACTTCGATGTCTGTCCGTCTGTCATCTGTCCGTCGGTCTCCAGGCTGTAACTCAAGAACCGCTATAGCTGAAATTTTGACAGATTGTGTATATCTGTTGCCGCTATAACAACAAATACTAAAAACAAAATAAAATTAATATTTAAGGGGGCTCTCATACAACAAACGTGATTTTTTGGCCTTTTTTGCTCTATATCAATAATGACAACAGGTAGGTAATTGAATTTTTCACAAAGTCCTTAATTGTATTATGTGTACTTTAATATTTAATAATAATATTAAAATAAAATAAAAAAATAAGGGGGGCTCCCATACAAAAACACAATTTTTGGCCTAATTTTGCTCTATAATGGTACGGAACCCTGCGTGCGCGAGTCCGACTCGCACTTGACCGATTATTGTATTATTTGAATGATTATTATTATGATGAAAAAATTTAATCTTCAGAAATTTCTTTAATGCATACTTTGGTACCAAAAAATAAGAACATTTTTTTTACTTTTCTATAGTACTAAAGTTTTAATAGTCAGTACTTACCTAAATATTTTTTCACACTTTTAATGCAACTAAAGTTATAAAGTAACATTAAAATTAAATGTAAGTATTTTGTTCTTGGAAATTCTAAGATAGAGATACCATTCGTTTAAAGTTTTTCGTGAAATCCAAGTATAATAGAATATTTATTAACTCTGTTGTGTGTCTCCCTACATTATACTTTTCAGCAAATATTTGTTTTCAATCTAACTTTTTAGGGTATTCTGAGTGAGGTATATAATTTTTAGCAGTTTGTTGATTCACAAAACTCAATCGCGAGTGTTAAAGTGCCTAAGCTGGGGTCTACAATAATAGGATTATTAATTGTAAGCTTATTAGTTAATAATACAATATAATAATGTAATTATGAATTCATCAAAGTACTTATTATTTAGAATAATAATTGTCAACGCAGTGCAGCTCAGGTTTTAAAATTAATGTTTCAGTGCAAAGTTGTTTTTTCAAAGGAGAATGGGCGCAATTGGTGCACTCCTTTATTTTTGTAATTTTTATAATAGTAAACATTGAATAATAATAAACTTATTTTAACTAAAATAACTACCATCAGAAATACAAATAACAAAGGTGATCCACAAAAACACTTTTCATTCTACTGTGTAATTTTTGGTTTAAAAATTAAGACTTATTTTAATTTATAGCTACTTATGTATTCATATTTCACACGTTTATGAGGTTAATTCCTCATTTCTATACTTACTAGCAATTTTACAAGCTACATCTCAATACAGACAATAGGCTAGGCTAAAATCCTAATGAATAAATTAATTAATATTGATATTATAATGAAAATGAAGCGGCAAAGCGTCAATGGTTTGCAAGCTCAGTACACGCAAGCGAAATACATTCACTCGTTCAGTTCGTTTTCTCGCATTACTCCCCTCGGCCTCGGGCTCGGCGTGCCTCGCTCGGTCGCGACTCGCGATGAGCATTGAGCTCAGTCACTCGACCGGCTGTGTTGCGGGCGCACGTGTGACGTCATCACTGTCTTCGTACATCGACGAACGTTTTCAAAAACTGTTGTGTTCACGTGTACTCTCAAAGGGATTGATATCAAACTGGATTTTGTGCTCCTTCCATCCGTAATATGTGCAAAATGTGATGTGGTCAACGTCTATGTGTAACGTTGCAAAGTGAACTAATGTGCTTGAGAATTGGAAACTATTCGGGGGCTTAGCTCGTAATCCGAATACCTACTTGCTTTAAGGTTAGTCACAATAAATTTAATGTTTATTTCATAAAGTAACGTATCAAAGTGTTTTGAAAGTCATAATGATAAGAGGTGCTCGTAAGTCATACTCATCAATATTTAAATTACCGGCTCAAGGTTAGGTTCAAAATGTTCATTTTCAAATACATTTCGTTAATATTTACCTACAGTAAAAAGATCTCAGTTCAAAGAGTTTAAAGGAATTAATTATAATCGTTACATTATAAAGAAGAGTATTAAAATATCAGAAAATAATTTGGCTATTTATTTAGGGGAGAATTGCCATCCTTCGTTCAGACTTTCACAATATATTTTTTTTGTATAGGAGCCCCCCTTAAATATTAAAATTTTATTTGAATATTATTATTAATTAATTAAGCACAAAATATATAATTAGGGATGCTGTAAAAATCTCAAGTGCCTATCAGTTGTCATTTATTGATCACGAGCAAAAAAGGCTAAAATAACCAGCCAAGTTAGAGTCGTACTCGCGCACGAAGGGTTCCGTACGGTTATAGAGGAAAACAGGCGAAAAATTGTGTTTTTGTATGGGAGCCCCTCTAAAATATTTATTTTATTTTAATTTTATTATTAATTATTAGACTACAGATAAAATTAAGAATATTGTGAAAATTTTAAGTGCCTACTCGTGAAGCATCTCTTATATTATTACGGTATTACTCAGATACATATTAAATGTTTTGATGCTTTCGCAGCATTTTCTCAAGTATTTTTTTTCTTCGGATTTCCGATGATTTCATCTTAAAATCATCGGAAATCAATTTTTCCCTACTTTCGCTCTATAACGGTCCTATATAAGTAAAATTGTCTACTAAATACTGAACCATTATAACCAGACCGCATTAAAAAATATCCTGTCAGTGGAAAGTTATGGCTGAATGAAAAGTCATGTCTTTTACCATTTTATATGAAAAATATTGTTGATGTAATAAAAATGTATTAGGTAATAAGTTTGGTGCAAATATCTTTTATTATATGTAATGGTCTGCTAAATACTGAATCATTATATAACTGGACCGCAACCAAAATATCCTGTCTAAGGGGCGTCCAAAAATTATGGAAATTAAGCCAATAATGGAAAATAAGTCTATAGTATGGGTCTCGTTAGTGGTAAATATTGGGACCACTTCTGCTCATTCACCTTTAATTGAAATCATATTAATGTTGTTTTGATTTTAAATGTTTTTTTATTATTATTATTATTTATTAAATGTAAATTCAACAAGTATCATCCAGCCCGAAAATGTTAACCTCTTGGCCAAAATAGGATTCGTTTAAGAATTTTGGAAAATCCCATACAATTGGAAATTTGAATGTTTGTTATTCGATTATTTTGGCCGAAGTCCAAACATTTGTGGGCATTATTCCACGTTGGATGTCGATTTTTGCTAAATGTTTTTAGAAACTTTCGATTTATTGGATGTCTTTGTTATCAGTTACCACATTAAGTAGTACCACTATAATGAATTTGTCTTAGTATAATATAATATAAAACGTAAAATTCTGGAAAATAGAAAGTCTACCTACATTTTGTCTTCTAATATTCAAAAACCATATTTTAACAACCGTCCAATATAGATACGTAAAAAAACCCTTATGTTTAAATGTACCTATATTTATAAATATGATATTTTAGTCAAAAAAAAAATTAATATTAAAAAAATCGTTATTAATTACATTACTTATTTTATTCGTAACAATGGATGTTTCCCGATTCCATCTAATGGAGATGTAGATAATAGTTACGACTTACGACAGTAATAAATAGAGTACCAAGTTCGGAAGTATTCAAAACGCTTGGACATCTAACACAAACTTGCTACTCGAACTTGGTGGGCGGAAAGTTTATCATAAGCTACACGTGCTTACCTGAGCTTAACTCCACTAACTAATCTAGAATTACCACCTACGGATTCTCTTAACTAACAAAAGGATTAAGATTGCTACCCTTTTCTGAAAGGATTTATCTTTTCTTATCCTTCGCTTAGAATCCTTTAAGTTTAACCTCAGAAGTTAGTTCATTTTTATTGTCTTTATAACAGGTTATATTTTAGGTCATTTACCTACGTATCTTAAATCATTAGAAGCAATTTTACCCACTTACTAAAATAATTTTAATACGACGAATAACTATAGACCGTACTAGGTTTGCTTGTTTTTGGCTGGCATATTAGAAAAATATTCAATTATAGTTTTTATACATTACACAACCACTTAAAACAAAACACTATTTATTCTTAAAATAGGTAATAAAATATGCATATATTATACTGTTTATAATATTTAAATTACATGAAATAATATTATGTTATGGTCATAATAATATTATGGTCATTTGACGACCTTTGTGGCTTAGTTGGTGGGCTGTTGGTAGCTCAAGCCTCTCATCCAAGCCAAGGTAGCATCGCGGGATCGAATCTCGCGACGGAACAAAAAAAAGTTTTCAAAGTTCCTAGGTCATGGATGTGTATTAAATATATGTATCTATACTATTAATATTATAAAACGGAAGAGTTTGTTTGTTTGTTTGAAAGCGCTAATCTCAGGTAAAAACAAAAAAAAGTTTTCAAAGTTCCTGGGTCATGGATGTATATTAAATACCTATGTTATGTATCTATACTATTAATATTATTAAGCGTAAGAGTTTGTTTGTTTGTTTGAACGCGCTAATCTCAGGAACTACTGGTCTTATTTGAAATATTATTTCAGTGTTAGATAGTCAATTTATCGAGGAAGGCTATAGGCTATATTTTATCACGCTAAGACTAATAGGAGCGAAGAAATAGAGGAAAATATGGAAAAAACGGGGGAAATTATTTGAAATGGCTTATCTCATGAACTACTGGAGCAATTTTTCTGTTATTTGGCACATAATATTAGAAGTAGACAACGTGAAGGATCAAAGGCAATTTTTGTGGACTAATTTGTCTGTGAAATATCCAATTTACGCGGGCGAAGCCGCGCGGAACGTCTAGTCATAATATAGGCAATAAAAATCTTAAATATATGTACCAATATTGTATAGTAACTGTATAAAAGTATTAAATATATTTCCGTTGTCTGGTACCCGTAACACAAGTCCTTCAGGTACTTACCACGGGGCCAGACTGACGTGGTGTGATGCGTCCATAGATATTATAAAAAAATCATTCATATAAAAGGTTTTTATGTAATCTAATTTAATGTATATACTAATATTATAATTTTGCAGAGTTTGTTATTTAGTTTGTTTGTTTGTTTGTTTGAACGCGCTAATCTCAGGAACTACTAAGCCGATTTGAAAAATTCTTTAAGTGTTAGATAGCCCATTTATCGAGGAAGGCTATAGGCTATATTTTATCACGCTAAGACTAATAGAAACGAAGAAATAGAGGAAAATGTGGAAAAAACGGGGGGAAATTATTTGAAAGGGCTTATTTGAATGCGCTAATCTCAGGAACTACTGGTCCGATTTAAAAAATTATTTTAGTGTTAGATAGTCCATTGATTGAGAAAGGCTATAAGCTATATTTATTACGCTAAAACTAATAATAGCGAAGAAATAGAGGGAAGTGTGGAAAAAACGGGGGAAATTATTTGAAAGGGCTTATTTGAACGCGCTAATCTCAGGAACTACAGGTCCGATTTGAAAAGTTATTTCAATGTTAGATAGCCTATTTATCGAGAAAGGCCATAGGCTATATTTTATTATTCAACGACTAATAGGAGCGAAGAAATAGAGGAAAATATGGAAAAAACGGGGGAAATTATATGAAATTGCTTATTATCTTAAGATTCTTAAGAACTACTGGAGCAATTTTTATGTTATTTGTCAAACATGAAGAATAGACCACGTTAAGGGACATAGGCTATTTTTTTGCGGAAAAATGTACGGTCGCGTGTAATTCCTAAATGACGCAAGCGAAGCCGCGCGGAACATCTATATAATATAATAAAATCGTAGGAAAGTCAATGCTGTACATTGAATATTTTTGTACAATAAATAATACTTGGGACGTGATCTACTATACTAACGCGGAAGAAGTCGCGGGCAACAGCTAGTGCATTATATTAATATGCTTTTACTGTATGGTTGTTCCTGCTTTTTTCATTATTTATCCTGAAATTCGCTTTTATGAGCGATACATAAATTTCAATAAGGCCTAATTACTGCGTTCGTAAGTCCTTTTCATCGCCGTAATTAAATCGTAAAATGTTAAATTTATGGTTCAATTTCAAATTGTTAATTATGATTAACTTACTCTTATACCTATACTTACTATGTAACACTGTATACATTTCCCAGCGTAAAAAGGAGCGTAAAAGTCTCGGGATCCCAATTTTGACGTTTTATTTACGCTATTAAGCATTTTAATGCGTTTGTTAATGGGTTTTTACTTAGGAGAGGCTTAACCGTGGTTTTTATTTCGAGGGCAGTCTGGCGCGGGCGGCAGGTGTTTTGCGGGGGTATTATAAAAACTCCGAAAACAAACTGAAGTGATCATGTCCCGGGTTTTTATTGACCGGCCGCTCGACACGTGCTACTTGTGGAATAAACATTGCCCTAAAAAAGTTACACCCTAATATATATTACACACCAAAAATAAATTCGTAGGTTACCAATACTACCATAGATCTAACATGTCTAGATATTTTTCGTTCGTGTTTTTTTTTTCTTTTTATATTAAATTTCCTGCCTGGATGTACCTACTGTATACTGAGAAAGAGAGAGAGAGAGAGAGCTGAACGTCAACTTTTTTTAACTTATTTTTAGAGATGTGCTGACTAGTCGGTAAAGCTGACTATCCGGCCACTTTAGTAGTCGGCGACTAGTCGGCGAATAGTCGGCAAAAATCGCCGACTAATCGGCTTTTAAATATTTTACTATTGTTGATTATTACATTTAAGAAAAACCTTGATTATTTTGAAATTAAGTGAATTGTTTCTGAAATTACTTGCCTGTAAATAAATATCTATGACATTTTTAAATAACAACATAATATCTTCTTCATTATAAACATTAATAAGTAATATAAAAATACGTGTGGCACTCGAGGACTGCCGCGGTAAAGCTATTGCATAGCTTTACCGATTTATATCATGACGTTACCAATTACCATAACCAAAACACGATCCGACACGTTCGCCGGCGGCGTATGCGATTAACCCGCGAATCAGAAGTAAAAAAAGCGTTACGAAAACATCTAAAACCATGATCGGTTGGCCGACTAGTCGGCCGATTAGTCGGCTTCTTTGCAACTGACTAATCGGCTAGGCGGCTAGTCGGGAAAGGTCATGATCGGAACATCTCTACTTATTTTATCTGCTTCTACATTCGACATTTCGATCGCAAATTCAATAACATTATTCAATAAGTATTTTATTCGCACTTATTGAATCGCAAATTCAATAAGTATTTTATTAAAAATGACTGATAAAAAAACTATATTTATGTTACTTTTTTTTAAAACAAAATATGTACGAAGTGTGCCAATCTGCCCCTATTTTTATTCCAAATAAGATACTTTGTCTAGTGTAAAATGTAAATGATCGATGGTTAACAGCAATTAATCGCCCGTAACAACGTTTCGTACAGAAAAATACGAAAACAACGCAAATACAAAAGGGTACGTGTAACATGGAGAAAAATGTTATTTTTAACGGTTCATTTGATCGCTCCACAACCGTCAGGATAATAGTCGTTACCCCTTTGACAGCTGTCACGGTTATGTCAGTTCTAAATTTGAAATAAACATTTTTTATTACTCACGTGTTTGATGTGGACTCCTTGGAATTGGCTTGCGTGAGGCGTTAACGCTAGCGGCTAGTGCGAGGAAATGATATTCGGTTGTTCGTGTTCTAAACACATCTACCTCTAAAGAAGAAGATATTTACATTTTGTGACGATAAATTTAATATAATTTGAACATGAATAATATGAATTCTACGAAGTTTAAATTTAATAAGCAGTATGGTTCTCCATTTGAAATAATTCAATTCAGTGGTAAATTATTTTTAAATTTTCTAATTTTCCATGTAAATTTATTATTTTCTCCCCACCGTAAGAACCATCCTCGTATTCTAAAGAATATTCTAAAAAAAGGAAAATCGGTTAAGCCTTTTTCGAGATTAGCCTTTACCAAGTTCCCAACACAATGAAGAAAATAAAAATTTACTATTAAATTTCGTTTTATAGAGACTAGCAACTGTGATACATGTAGATTGTAGAGGCAGCACAGATTACTAAATAGTAAATAGTTACTACGTAAATAGAAGTAAGTACGGTACGTATTTTAGAGATATCCCTACGACACTTCGTACCTACATGTCAGAACTAAGAAAATTAGCATTGTTTTTACAAACTATTAATGCTTACCTTATAAAAAGTAACGGAGTCGTCAAAACTACCACACCGATAATTGAATTACGACACAGCCATATTGATTATGTAAACCAAACTACGATTACCTGCACAAGAAATAGGAGTTAAAATCGCCTGCGTCCTTTGTTTAAACTATTATATTTGTCGCTGATTGTAGCACACCTGCAATGATTCTTCAATGCACGCTCTCGTTCTCTCCCTCTGTTCGCGTTAAAAGAAACGGGACGGAGCTACAATGCATAGGTAAGTGTGGTTGGAGGTGCTAATTCATAGAATCTGTGTACGACTACGGATAGTCGTTCTTTATTTGCATGGGTTTGTGGTTTCGTATTTTGTTTCATTTCAAGGCTTAAGCGGTGAGCGATTTCATTATGATTTATTTTTTACTAGCTGTCCCGGTGAACTTCGTGTCACTTTAAAATCTTCCCTGGACTTCTACGAATATTTTAAGACTAAAATTAGCCCAATCCGTTCAGCCGTTTTCGAGTTTTTGCGTTACTAACACAATTGAAAATCCATTTTTATTTTTTACTAGCTGTCCCGGTGAACTTCGTGTCACTTTAAAACCTTCCCTGGACTTCTACGAATACATATTTTAAGACTAAAATCAGCCCAATCCTTTCAACCGTTTTTGAGTTTTAGCGCGACTAACACATTTGAAAATCTATTTTTATATAAGTAATAAGATTTATATAGATTGATAGAATCACAAGTCACAATTTAAAATTAGCAACAACATAATAATTATGTAGGTGTTATTAAATCACAATGGTTTCATTTTGTCACAAAAATAAGATAGACTTCGGATTAATGCTGATTACTGAGTTCCTTGGAATAAGAATTCAAATCAAAAAAATATCTCCATTAGACACGAGCACCCATTGATTTTTTTTATTTTTTTATATAAGTTGTTGTATTTTATCTGCCTTCTGTTTACGTTTACAAAATCAATAACGTATGAGGCGAAAGATAGGTACCTACTATTTATAAATTATAAGTAAGATTATAATTTCTATACAATCGCTATCGCTCACTTCTTGCGCAGTCTATAATGCGGCTACAGCTATTCAGTACGACGCGAACAAGGTTAACATAACAAAACTTGTTCGTAATTATGTTGTGTATTTCCACGACGGCCAAATGAAATTATTACTATTGCTGGCAATTGCCCGCGATTTCGCTACGAAGAAAAATTTGCTTCAAATGAAACAAAGCTCTACAAGTTTTTTGGCTTTCACAATTCTTAGAACTTGTTATGCATGAAGAAACACTGGCAATATGTTTGATTTTCTATTTATATGCCTACTTAAATAACATTGACTCTACATTCTTCTCTACATGTATCGTCTTGCTGTATCTAAGTTTTACCTCAATTGCATTTTGCACACTAACATTTAATACGAACGTCCAGAATCCAGATTCTAGAATACAGATAAAATATTATGACATGAGCTCTGCATTTCGATATTGCTTTTATGTAACGTGTACTCTAGTGCTATCTTTACATCTTTAGAGAATCATCATGCATACGTTGCAAAAACATTTTCTGCAACCTAGGTATACATACCTAAATAAACATAAAACTTGGCTTAAAACAGGTCACATACATTACCAACTCTTAAGCGTTCTCCTGCCTTATCACTTCAGCAAAATGCGTGAGCATGGTTGGTTGCAAAAATGTAAAAAGTGGAGATGTAAGCTAATCGAGTGGCAAGGAGCGAGCACGTAGGACCTACTTATCAGCTGACGTGGCCCGCAAACAAACGACGTTATCACACGAGAGGAGCGTTTTTGTGCGCTTCTGCAAATTATCATTAAATCACCTTGTATAGCAGCAGACCTACGAGGATTGTTATCCTAGGATGACGTTCTTATGCGTGGATGTCGAAAGAGGTGTCACTTAAAGTCACATCAGCTACTATAATAACACTAGTCAACAGTAGTTTTGTTGCCTGAAAACTAAAAGCTGTTTCAGTAAGAACTATGTCCCTGATCATATGTTTCTAGGAAATTTTCTTTTTATCAGCTCAGGTTTTTAAGATATTTCATTTCAAAGTTTCAAAAATCTCGAATTTTAGTCTATTTCGGAATCATTTTACAACTGTTGGAATAATTTATTTCCATGAGTTTTGATAAAATATGTTCAGGAAATATGTAACACATCTATTATTTAGATCTTAATTAAAATTGCATATTATGTTTTTTATTAAAATAATATGAGAGTTGAAAACTATACTTTCTTTTTTCATACAAAAATTGTTACTCCAACTACCTACTACTAGGTAAAGCATTTTAAAAACCGTCATAACATCATTCTGTCTACTCTGACATTATTGGGGAAATTAGTCATGACTCATAACTCATTGAAACAAATTACGTTGTCAATAAAAAGTGTCTCTCTCTGGCATGCATTTATCAAAATCAAAAAAAAATTATACTTTCAACTACAATGTGATTCTGAAATGTGCTAATATATTACACGGGAGTTAATATTTACACGGGCTATTTTGGTGGAGTAAATATTAAACTGAGAATAGTGCACAACAGGGTGTCAACTGTCACAGTCGGTGTCATTGTGAACTGTAATTGACATTTTATTTCATACTCTTTGAGTAACTTGGTAAAATGCAAACGATAATACCCTAGAGTAAATTAAAGGAGTAAAATTATTCTCATGATAGTTATACTCGTGTAACTTCAAGTTTGGTCGAATCGGGCAAGAAACATATATTGTGCCCACAAAACTCTTATAGAAAAAAATTAGTTTGTAGGCAACAATTTTTTTTCGATTTTGTAGACCTGTGTATTCAGTTTCTACAGACATACAAGGATTGTCATTCTTGAATGACATTGTCATGCGGGAGTGCAAAAAACTTATGACTTAATTTGGCACTAACAAAAGTTTTAATTTGTGCATAAGCTAACAACGTAAGTTTTCAATTTGACCGCATACTTAGATGACATTGACACAAGAGCCTTGTAAGTTGTAGACCTGTAAAGCAGTTGTAGGTACCGTTGACATGGACTTTAATATTTATGTTAATGCCATAGGTATCATTCGAGTTAAAAAGAAACAGCTTGAAATAATTGTTGTGTATTAATTCATAGTACTAGCATGCATAGAAGGCACTTCTTTGGACGTCATTAGAAAAACGGAACCTAGTTGTCTATGCGTGGGTAAATTCTATGTAGGTATAAATTATACACCTAACTTGGTGCCTACATTTTTTATATCGCGTCGGTATTTTTATTAGATACTATAACTATCATAATTAAAATGTTGTATTACTTTTAACATACTGTATAAAATAAAACTGAGTATTTTGTGAGCATTTCAGGTGGCTACCAGCTGTTGTCATCATTGATACCGAGCAAAAAATGTTAAAAAAATCACGTTTGTTGTATTAAATATTAAATTAATCTTGTTTTTAATATTTGTTGTTATGACGGTAACAGAAATACATAATCTGTGAAAATTTCAACTCTCTAGCTATTACCATTCTTGAGTTACAGTCTGGAGACAGACAGACGGACAGACATCGAAGTCTTGGTAAAGGGTCCCGTTTTTACCCTTTGGGTACGGAACCCTAAAAAACGACTCGTATGGTACCTACCACCTACTTTCCTACCTTTAAGCTACCTTCTCTATTTTTTACATCTGTTAAAGAACGAATTTAATCCGCGAAATTGACTTAAAACATTTCAAGCTTATCTTTACTATCTTTTAAATTGAAACTTGTGAAAAATTCCAAGATTCTGAGAAGGTACTTAGTACTTACGGTAGTCAACAATGAAGTAAATGCTTCAGTAGCATTCTCATTTAAAATTCTCGCTTCAATTCATATTTGTTATACATTTTTGTACAATATATTAAATGACTTTGTATTTACAAAGTACAATACTTAATAAAGTAAAGTTTAGAAGAATAAACATCTAATAAGCACGTTAATCATGGGATAAATTAAACTTCACAATTTTAAAGAAAGAATAATATCCAAATAAAGAATTCTTAAAAAGTTATTATTGTATTGTAACTGACATGTTGTACAACAACAAGATAATTATACTAAAAAGCTAAGATTATTTCATATTACTGTACATTACTTTGGTAACGTATATTAATAATAATCTACTTATGATACACAAAACACTTTAAAATTGCAACTTCAATTTGAAAATGACATAAAGAATAAGCGGTATATTACATAATAATAATATATAGTTTTCATCACGAAAAATGTACGATTTCTGCTAAATATACGAATTTCTCCGCTGACAAGGTTGTGGGCAATATCAAGTTGTTAATACTTAAATATTTGAACCTAACAACAAAGCTAGTCTTTGCAGGTTGTCTTAAATTTTTCCTACCGTGAATATCCTGTTGTGGAGTATCTTTCTCGAGTCCCTTTACCTACAAAACTGTTTGAAGTCACGAGTCAGAAACGGGGTCACAATTTACATAAGGACGATATTATAATATTAAATATTCATTACTGGTTTTTACGCGAACTTTTTTCAGTTTCGTCACGTTTACGCCTTTGTCTTAGAGTTTCGTGCCGGGAAAGTCTCGTGTTTCAGGTATTTTCTCTGTTATGTTTCCTTTAAATTGTCTTTCTTTCTGGTATGCACTTTGTTAAAGTAATTTTTTGCAGTATTGAAATTCTGGGACCTCAAAGCTTACTACGATCTATAAGTACTAGATAAATCTGCGTGTAAAAAATACTTTCTAATGTATTTTATTTGTGTATTAATTAAAACTATATTGCTTTGAAAGTTATGATAGCTTTAAAATGTGATAAATGCAATACTAGAGGTACAATCTACATATAAATTATACTAGAGGTAGCGCAGTGATAATAAAACTACTTGAATGTTCTCTAATGTAGTGATGTAAGAGGTTTCGGTCAGCGTTAATTGTTATGGGTCATATAATTAGTATGGCCATAATAAATTTTATAATGTACCAGTCTTGATCTGTGTTATTAAATCGGTCGTTTTTCTGATGGTTTGTCAGATTGCATGCCGTCAGATTATAGTTACAGCTGTAATAAAGAAAACGACTTATTGCTTCCCTTTCTA
Source organism: Aricia agestis (assembly GCF_905147365.1). Classification (NCBI taxonomy): domain Eukaryota; kingdom Metazoa; phylum Arthropoda; class Insecta; order Lepidoptera; family Lycaenidae; genus Aricia; species Aricia agestis. Next base: position 12,231,807 of record NC_056406.1, read on the forward strand.
AATATTATCTATATATATAATATTTAAATAAAATACAATCTTAATTCTGAATCTTTTTGGATTTAATAACGGTTTAATTGACCTTTTCGATCACGTTTTAATTTACGTGTTCTCGCCTCGACCGCTGATTGGCAAATTAATTTAGATTTTGAATCCTCGAGGAAGCTAAAATAACTTTCTTACGTTTTCTTGTCTTTAAACCTAAAATGAATATTTTACTAAAAAAATTCAATGCTTTAGAAACCACGGCCAATTTAAGATCGCCTGTAATCTTAAATTGTCCGTTGTTTTATCGTCGCATCCAAATTTTAATGCAGATACACGTGTGTCACAAATCGGAATGTATCTGACTAGATGACGCCCGCAACTCCGTTGCGCCAAAACTCGTTTATCTCGGCAGAACTGTGCATTTTTTCGGGATAAAAAGTATCCTATGTCCTTTCCCGGGGCTAGTAAGTATCTCCATGCAAAATTTCAGCCAAATCGGTCCAGCGGTTTGGGCGTGAAGAGGTAACAGATTCGCATTTATAATATTAGTATGGATGGCAATAGGCACACGTGTACAATACCTACCAATATCATTTCATCGTCTGATTGTGGTCTACCAACAACGACCCGTCTGATCATCTACCAGTAGCGGACACGTAGCAGATCAATGATCAGACGAGGGGACATCCTCGCCTTTAAGGCCCTGTATTCCCAGAAACGGACGATTTTCAAGATTTCCTACTACTAGCTCCCCCATAAGAATCGGATTGTGCAAAGGACATCATGCATCTTCCTCTTCCATTTTTGCCAAGCACTCTTATGATGTATGCGGCCTGTGTATAAGGGTAGCTTTTGATTTGGTCAGATTGCGGTCGTCAGGATCATGTTTCTGTATCTGCATAAAGTAATAGAGGCCTAAAAGGTCCGAGCTCGTCCGTAAACGAGGGTGACAACATCCTTATCATAAGCGGTTTATTTGATGCTGTCGTTTTGGTAAACTCTGGTCCTGAATTAGATAGGATATCTTTTAGCGCCATGGGGTCGACAGTATACAATTTGTTTTATCTAGAAAGGCGCCATGAAGTAAAAATGTTTTTAAACTCTGGTCCCTGTGAAACGGAAACACTTGTACACATTCATAAAATTGAGGCTAATAACCCCTGAGTTATTATGCGTTTTTAGTGAAAAATGCTTTATCAATGACGGCATTGTACAATTTGTACATGGTCTGTCTTTTAGCGATGCGTGAAATATTCTTCACAGCCATGACTCCCGGTAATGATGACTTTTTAAATCGGAGAAAAGAATGTGTCGGTTTTTGTTCCGGGATCGATTTGGTAAGAATGCTGTCATTCAAACGTATAGCTCCGCCCCCCGGCTCTGATGTACGTAATTATTCGTAACTCCGGCTCTCGGCCGTAATCACAGGGTCTGTTTGATGTTGCGGCCGGACTCCAGACCAGCTACGTAAAGAGACTACGGAAACGCTCGAGAAATTGAGTTTCTACGTCGAGATTGTAACTCATTGTGGACTGAGCATGTAGGAGTTGAATTGTTCTATTAATGAGTTGTATCGATGCATCTAGCCCTGAGCGATATGATATGCCGTGAATCATTGTGGCGCTATTGAGATTCTTCATGTGGGCTTGCTCATTTACCTACACGTTTCTTACGTTATTTAAAAGGTTTAGGTGTAAAGATACTTAATTGCCTGGCAGTCGAATTAAAGGATCGGTTTCGTTTGACCGAACATATTATTTCATGATACACTCATGTTTATTTACTCGATGAGTAAGCGGGGATTAACTATTAAAACGTGAATCACGTGATAAAAATTATCCGAGACAAAATAGGCAACTTAACATAAAACGCTTTCCAGTACTAAAGTTGAGGGAAATCATGTTATTTTTCGTACCAAACCAACATTATTCTTTCCATTACACCCTCTAGTTTGCGATTAGATTTATCTGGAGCAGATCAACATCCCACTATTATTTTAGGATTAGATAGTTGAGCACAGACGTACAATTTTCGCCGGAGTACAATCACGCGGCCAAACGGGGCGTGTTCGACTGGCCTAGATACTGTGCAGTGTACCCTCGCTGTTATCTATGACGTACGACTATCGGCGAGTTTACAAGGCGCTCTTTTTTTCGTTCGATTTCAATCAATAGAGCCATTGTTGCTTTAAATCTGTCGGTTCTGTCGGTTCGCAGTCTGTGGCGGCGTGAGTCTTGAAGAAGCGATCCATAATTTGTAGGTTCGGTATAGAAATTAATCGCAGTAAGCGTCCGATGTGCCCCGGCCGGGCTTAACAATTGAATATTTGATGGAAGTAGGCTCACGGTCGATACGCTTTGTATTGACCAATGACTGTAATAGCTTCCGTCATTCTCCGGTAACTTAATAAACCATTTTCTCAAAGGTTTATTAAGAATGAAGAAATTAATAAAGAAATATCGCATCAAATTTTAAAACATTTCATAACATGGAAGGTCCAAAAACATATTTAAATAACATCAAACAACAACCTACTATCGTTTAAAAACATTCAAAATAATTCCAAACGCGACCTCCATTCCGGAACATAAAGTTTATAATTAATTGTTTAATAATTCGACATGTGCATTTCACTTGGGAATTGAAATACTTTTAACTCCTGTATTTTAATTAATAAGTTAATTTGTTTACCCGCCGGTCCATAAAACGGGCGGCCCTAAACGATTATTATCGTGAAATTCATGCACAAATTGATTAACAGGCGTCAAACATCTGGCTTTGTTTATCGGGGATCAAAAGCAGCACACGAACTATTGTGCTGGTTTTTTATTCGAAGATATTATGACATATTTTTAGGATTCCGTACCCAAAGGGTAAAAACGGGACCCTAATCTGTCATCAAGCTGTATCTCAAGAACCGTTAAAGCTAGACTTCTGAAATTTTCACAGATTGTGTATTTCTAGTGCCGCTATAACACCAAATACTAAAAACAAAATAAAGTTAATATTTACGGATACGGTACTCCCATACAACAAACGTGATTTTTTTGGCCTTTTTGGCTCTTAGTCCATAATGGCAACATGCAGACACTTGAAATTTTCACAAAATCCTTAGTTATATGTGTATTTTAATATTTAATAATGCAACTTAGATAACATGAATAATAAAGGGGGGCTCCCATACAAAAAACACCATTTCTTTCCTTCTTTCGCTCTATAACGGTACGGAACCCTCGGCCGATTTTTTATCGTATGGATGGCGTGATTTTAACCTATTCAACAAGTAATATTTATTAAAAGGCTGATAAGAGCAAAATATATAATTTATGGATTTATGCTTAAACAAGTACCGTAACCAAATGTAAGTAGTATTTTTTAAACTGGCAACTTGCAAAGTTCGTTGCAACGTGGACAGCTGTTGCAAATTTTTAAAGCTAACCGTGGCATACGGCGGAAAGTTAACTATCTGTTTCACTTGTTCTGTCACGGCACGAATTATTGAATCACCGAGTTTTATTAATTTCGCTAGATAGTGGGGTGGCACAAGGCACTAAAAGCGACGGCTGCGAGTGTCCCTAAATAATTCCGCCTTTATATCCATTGTTGACTTTCTAGCCATTATAACTTTTTACGGTTTAACAAGCTCGTTTTTACTTATCTGGCAGTGTCAATTGTTATTGTATTTTTAGGGGACTTCGCGCTACCCCAAGCTGGGGTAGCGTGTGGGTAACCCCAATGCATAATTCAACGCGGTTTTTAACTAAGTTACGTAGTATGTATAGTGAAAACTAGCGTGATCAAACGGAAGGTGAGGGTCGAGAAATGGTAAATAAAAAGCTTATGTGCCAGCCTTAAGCCACTTATCACCGTTTCAGCTATACATAATGTGCGTATTATAAATTGTGTCAAGCGAAATTCGTGTGGCCATGGCACTAAGTAGAAAAAGCTTTTAAACAACTTATACCTGACGTACAACGTTTTGCCATTAGTACCCAAAGAGGTCGCGCATGTTTAAAATAATTTAAACAAAACGGTTAATCAAAACATGTACCTGATGTTGGTTTAAAAACTTTATTGTAGCGGGTGGGCTGGGTTTTAATGCCTATCTATCGTTACAAACACAGGTTCAATCGTGAATTCATCATGAAAATCGTCGTCTCTTGGTTTGAACAATAATTTTATTTGTTTTCTTTTTTATATGCAGGCTCTCTACAAGTATTTACACATCGCTCTACATGGAGTTTTGGAGTTTTGGGAGGTTGCCAATTGCCAACTAAATTGTTCCACCTTTGTAGTTTGTCGTTACCTGTAAAACTATAGATTCTGTTTTTGAAGAGGAAAATTTGCTGAAGTGGTCATGCAAATCGCTAAAATGTGAAGTTTATTAACGGACAAATTAATAAACAAAATTACGCAATTTAAGAGTGGCTTGAATTTGTGCATAGGTAATTGATAACAGTCTCCAATCGAAATGCAATATATATTTCGTGTGAGATAACGTTTCAAAGTAACAACTAGGATCGGAAATATCGGAAATATCGAAACACAATTGATTTCGGGTATCGGACCGATATCGAATTTATGCATTGAACGCTCGCAGTTCTATTCAGAATCGACTATTACGTGAAGCATTATTATTAATTACTTGCTTTATCACTTGTTTGTCGTTTAAAGGATTAATTTATTTTTTACACCACAAGTGCTTAAAATGTGGCAGTGACAGCTTTTATAATACTTAGCCAAACTTATTTAGTATCATAAAACATAGGTATAATTCCTCTACGCAGCTACATATACAATGTGTCCCGACACCGGTGTCCGATCCTTTAATGTCATGATCTATGGCATATTTTATCGACAAATTAGCCCTCAAATTTTTTCTCTCTCTCACGGTTGTAAAATGGCAGCCATTTTAGTTTTTCTCGGGCTTTCACACTAATCTGACCAGTACTCCTCATGTAAATATCCTATGAAGATAAAAAAAGTCTCATTTGATAACTACGCTTACACAGGCAATAAGTTATAAATTTCGTGGAATTAAACATAGAAAAACCAAAGTTTAAGAAAAAATTTTGTGTATTTTTTAAATAATGGCTTTTTGTGTCCACAAGTTTAGCTATCAAATGAGACCTTTTTTATCTTCATAGGATATTTACACGAGAAGTACTGGTCAGATTAGTGTGAAAGCCCGAGAAAAACTAAAATGGCTGCTATTTTACAACCGTGAGAGAGAGAAAAAATTTGAGGGCCAATTTGTCGATAAAATATGCCATAGATCACAACACTAAAGGATCGGACACCGATGTTGGGAAACATTGTATAGCTGTTATAATATGGTTTAGTGTTCGATTTAAAAAGTTTAATAAAGTCTTGCGGGGAGAATAAAATCCTCAAATGTGCGATTCGAATATTATATTCCTTAACCCTTATACGTCTTAATTTAGGGCACGGGTGACTTGTTCGTACTCCAGTGAGGACGGCTTAAGTCTTAAGCCGCAGGCCCGAGCCCTTTCCGAACGCTTGGCGTCTCGAACATGCCGTCAAACCCTTAATCTCATTACAAATGCTGATTTTCTTATATAATAGATCCATTTCTTTGCGTAATGTCAGAGACGTTTTTCCGATATTATTATGATCCATTTTCTTGGATTTTTAAATAAAAGCATTGTAGTGATTGCAATTTATATTACGTTGATATCACATACAAGGAATATAATATATTACATGCAACTGATAGAGTATCGAGAAATAAAAAGTGAAAACACTCTCTTGACCTCTCCGGACTCTTCAAAGTGAATGGTAACATCATGTCGTGTCGGCAAATCGATCTCAAACTGCTATCGATATAACTTTGCCAAATATTTAATTTTATTTTATAGTTAAGCAAGCAGTCGTGTACACGTCCTGCCTCGTATTCAAATCTTCATAACTTTTTTTCTAACTTCTTTTTCGTGTTTTTTTTTTTATTTTATAACATAAAACCACATACACCACGACCACCTCAAACTCCAACGCTCTTAAATCTAATCGGCGGACAGAATTCGCCGACCTGGCCTCCAAGTATATCGGTTACCTATTGTGAAATCTTTCTCAATATTGACCGTTTATTAATTCAGTTTGTAGTCTAATGAGACGTTCAGAACTTTCTATGTGTACAAACTGCTTAGCTGTTGACCCGCCGGATTGACTGTAAACATTATTACTTAATGTGGATACGCAAACACGGCTAAAGACAGGCTCGTGTGCGTGGGCTCACAGCCAAACATTTGTCTTGAGCCCAGTTCCCACACCGAGCCCGAGGCATTAATTACCTTCAATATATTTGTACTTACGATCTTTTATTCAATTTGTTTAAAATTTAAATACTCTATTGTTTTAAGAGCTAATGATTAGGAGTTTTTCATTGTCAGCTTGGCCGTGAAACGTGTAATAGATAGGTTGTTTGGCTTAGGAGGCTGTACCGATTTCACAAAGCGTTGTGATGACTGTAGATTTTTATTTTTTATATTTAAACGCGCGGGAAAAGCAAAAGATATAATTATAATTAAACAATACCAAATCGGTTATGATATTGCGGTGTCGGCCTGTATTCGGCGCCGATAATGATCTTATGAAAGGTGCGGTCAAAAATGGCATAACAATAATTTCTCTTCCACTAAATAGACAGCTTGTAAACTTTCTACGTTGCCGAAATGGAACTGAAACACGTGTATATATACACGATATTGGGTGGTGTAGTTATAGGACATATACAAAAATAATGCTTAGTCATAAATCAAAATAGATTCACCAGTTTTGATGGCTTTAGATGTCAAAATCCTTAGTTGAAAGTGGCGAATGTATTTGACTAGGGGTCTTGCTCCGTTTGTATTCGCTTGTAAGTACACTCGTTTCCTAAACTACAAAGTCGAACTAATAAAGAGTATCGATCAAACGGCGTTTCAGTCGTTCCGGCGCGTCGGCTGGTTACAAACCGTTGTGGCCGACCGACCCACCACGTTTAAACAACAATTTTCACATACAAAGCCCAATTACATGATCCGGTGTGTCGATCAAACGAACCGTCATGAAAAATGTTTGCCCGTTGACCGGCAAAAAGGGACGATAAAAATTGCCCATGATAGCCGCGTCACGGCGAAATATCGCCGATTTAATACCACGCCTCTCCAATAACGCTGGTGATTTTTATTAGAATACCTATGACGTGCCCCGACCTTTATGACTGTTATCGGATGTGATCTAGGTTTTATAAATGATTGCACAATGCACATCATCTAAACTCCAAAGTTATATTATAGGAGAGGGAATTGATGTGTTGCCGGACTGTGTTTGTTTTTAAGCTAATGCATAGCTTTTATAACGGGTTTATTGCGACGTGAACGAATCAAGAAATTCCGTAACGAATAAAACCTAACATACTTTTTTGTGATTTGCATGTGCAAGCACCCCAGCGTCATAAAGATGCCCATAATTTTTTTTATTAGCCTATGCTGTCCTACTGTTGGGCAAAGGCCTCCCCCTGAGTCTTCCATTTTGCTCTATCCTGTGCCACCGTTGGTCAGCCCGGCTTACATGCCTCCAGCTCAAAAAATTAAAAAAAGTTTTTCTTTTAGCGCTGCTACTTGGACAGTGAACCCTGTACAAGGGACACATACAATCCTTAAAGTATTATCACTTAGTTTTGTTACACCATGTATTACAGATTCTAGCATTTGTGACCCCTTATGCAATAACTCAACCTTCTGTACAATCTTATCATTATCAGAACCCTTTACGTCCATTAAACAAGTTTACGAGTTACGTAATTATCAAATTGGCTCGTAAACAAAACAATAGAGTTACAACACCATTGATAGAGCACCATATTGACACGTTATCGCTATGTAGGTGACACATATTCTTGACAAGCTGCTCAATGATTTATGTCTTGTGAGACAGTTTGTGACAGAAAAAACATAACCAACGATGATCTACCTCCACTAATTAAGCAAGAAAAATATAATTAATAAATAAAATAAATAAATCTGTACGGTGGACTCGCGGTCATCTCTGTGTCTCTTTCGTGTCTTTTAGTTACAAAATATCCTAAACTATTTCAAATCACAACGAGGCTAAGAGGAGACTAATAATATCGAGCATCATTATTAGTCCTCGATACACTATAAATCATATCTACAATAGGACCTCCATACTCGTTTGGGGCTATTGACGCGGGATTTTTTTAACCCGGCAACCCCGTCCGGGGCCAATCTATAAATGTCGTGTCATTTGTCGACGGTGTGGCTGAGGCCCAATCACACCGTCACACAATGCGAGGATCTCATTACTGCTGATTGGTTCAGCCATCTGTCGCGTCAATATCGATCGACCGGAATAGGGACGTTTTCGATCATTGATCTGGACGATATTCATTTATTTATGTATGTGGCATTAAAATATTGATGGTGTATTGCAATATGAAGCGTGAAATATGGGAAAGGCAATCAAATTAGTACTGTATCGTTGCCGTTGCGATGGTATTTGGATCTTGAAGTCAAATCTGAAATGTTACTCGTCGATATTTGGCAAACTCTATGTTCTATTTGATGTCGCCAGCTTTTCAAATCTTCTAAGCTACGACCATTTTAAGTTCCAACTTCCATTTCGATTTAAAAAAATGTAATAAACTACAATATATTAATAAATAACACATATTTTATGTATAGTTTATACTGGTAAACTATTGGACTGATATGACAGCAGTAAATAATTGATGAAATAACGAAATGGTAAGCCTCATTCGGTAAAAGCCGATATTTGAGCAATATAGCGTCGCCGTAATGTATTGCAAATAAAACCACGGACATAATGTCGGATACTAATCCGGTTATGTCTGGTTATGACCGCTTGTGACTGGTTATAGCTCGTAAATTTCACGTTAGCATCGACGCACGTCAAGATGCGCGATTTGTAAACAGCGTTTTGGCTACTACTCGTATATAATATTATATTAGAAATTAGAATAGATACTAGTATAGTACACATAATATTTTCCATAAAATAATATGATCATATTTCTAACGTTTTTTAGTAAATCAATACACTTACTCATTCTCGGTTCTACAAAAATTACGCACATTGTTCGTAGCGTGTTTGTAGTTTATGATACGTCAGCGCGCCGCAATATAGAGGGTGTTCGCACAAGGAAGGCAACGTGTTGTGTACAGCGTGTTCGCTTTAATTGAACATTGGCTTGATCCAGTCACTCGCTGAAGTAATTTCTGTCCAACACCGCCGGTACAATTTTTACTATGACCGCCGCTGTAACAGAAAATTAAAGCTTACAACATTTTATAAACTTCATCAACGCCGTATACAGAGTGTGTCCGTAATGTAATGGTTCTTTCAGCTTTAGTCGACATGTAATAAGGTTTTTGTCATATTTCAAGAATTCTTTTCTACTGTTAATAATTTTATTATTAGTGATAACTCATCTATATATTAATACGCAAGCGACAAACTTTGTATCCCTTTTGGCAAAAAATGCGGAAACGTAGGTGAATAAAATTTTGCACAGTTATAGTTTATATGGTGAAGGAGTGCATCGAGCTAATATTATTTTGAAATTATACTTTTATCACACATTTTTTTAACAAATAAAACATTACACACACTACAATACGCACACTCAAGAAGATGACAGATTTTTGAGTGACAAACCTATACATACGAACTATACTCTTTTATTTATGGTTGAAGTCTGTTGACAACAAGTTGACAAATTGAAAATGGATTATAGTTTTTATTATTGAATCTTAGATACTAGACAATGCTTACACGGCCAGTCTAAGATCAGCTGAGTCCCAGAGACAAGAGTTGAAAAAAAATATATGATAAAGTCAATATTTTTTTACAAATTAAACGTAGTACTCCTAATGTCGTTGAAACTAAGGTCGAATTTCGAACATTGGGCGATCTCTAGTATTAATTATTATGTCTACCTTATAATAGATTGTTATGGTAAGAAAAGTTCCATATAATAATATTATCATTGCCTGGCTGTGATTTGTAATATTCTACATTTTTTAAATTAACAATAAGTTAGGAAAGGGAATTTCCAAATTACGAAGTCTGGTATTATTTATTTACGAGATATAATAGAACACTTTTATAGCGGGCTTCACCCTCGTTTAATCTTCGTAAAATTTAGGGATGAAAAATATAATTAAGCTTCTGTTCTATAAAGAACAGAAGTTAATAATACCAGTCCCGATGTACAAAACTGGCTTACAACATTAATAACCGGCAGCATTATTTATATTTCGTATATGTTGCCGTATTACGTCGGAGCTTATTAAAAATAATAGTCAGGGAGCCCTAGAACATTTTTTTTTTTTGATTACTAACAAACTAATTTTTTGTGAGTAGCTTCATTTTGATAAGACAAACAACATTTTTATTTGCGAAAAATCTTGAAATTGGTAGCTAATAGAGATAGAAAGGATGTCATACTTTGATTTTATGGTCCTAAAACATGGATTGTTCTATTTGTAGGACAAAGTTACTGTTAAATTATATAACTTTTAACTTACCAATATACAAAAAATCAGCTGGTTAGGGTTCCGTTTTAGGGTTCAGTAGTCAACCAAGTTTTGTTGATAGCTACTCAAAAAAATTGTTCTAAGGCTCTCTGACTATAAACGATTTCCCAATTTTCGGTATTCTATAAAATACAACGTGAAAAATACAGATACGAAATCTCCCGGCTCCTGGCGCAGTTGTTCCCAACCTTTTCGTGAAACACCTAAATATTTTTTCATGACAGATGAATCGCAATAAGAGACAATTTCTACGTAACACATTACACAGTTCATACAGAATCGCGATAATTTATTATGTTGATAACAGGAAAAATGAATACACAAATAAATATTTGGTGACATCGAGAGCACTGAGGAGACTTATAAGAGTTACGCTCGAGATTCTTCGAAAAATGTTCAATGGAAATGTTTATTCGGGATATTTTAATCGTTTTGACGTCAAAACTCCTATTTTATTATAAGTATTGATATGTTATTATTATCAGTAATGTAATATAATTATATTATTACTAAATCCTTAGAGACATACAAACATTAGTTGTTGATATTAGATTTACACGGTTTTTGTTTTTTGTCTACCTACTAGTACTAGTACTATTATTTGTCTAGCTGTAACAATTGTAAACATGTAAAAAAACTCACGATTTCCAAGAACGTATGAAATAGAATAGCATTATGTGATGTGAAACTCGATAACTTTTGTTTTAAAATAAATACTGGAGCGAAATATAAAAATATGCACATAGTAAAAAGGTGCAGCACACCTGGCGTATGCAAAGTGCAGGGGTACAGCACTAGTGATATATTGAGCATCAGTGCGTTGGGAATACAAAATCAAAGAAACAAACACTCGATATACAGTTCTATAAACAGGTTTACTTGAGAAGAGATTTATGCATGGTTCGCGGGCTCGCATAGCATATGCATGCAACACAAAGCCAATGCGCTGCATTATCGGCGTTTTATACTGAATACATTGCCTTTGAACACATCCCGTAAAATCAGGTTTTATTTAATGGTATCGCGAAACTCTCTCGGTTTTTGTGTGTAGTCCGCGTGCATATTTTATTCGCCTTCCCTTTGTTTCAAACCCTTTTCCTAACTTTTTTGCGTTTAAGTAATACGCTCTTTTATTTTCCTAAATAAATGGTGAAATATTCTTTTTTGTTTTTTGTTCAAATCTACAACTTTTAGGCCCACTTGCGCAGATCTGAGTTAAAGTTAACTCTGAGTTAAACATCATGTCATATCTGTCACTCACCAAGGTAGGATGGCATAGTAGTATCATGTAAAAACTTGAGGCTCAGAAAAGAACCAGAAAATCATTTAGATCAAGGAATTGATTGCGAATTCGAATGCGGCCTCAAAAAAAAAAAGAAATGTTTAAATTTTTACGAGCGCACAGGCTTTTAACAGATAAGTACCATTAGAGAACAAACAGAGTATTGGAGCGGCCGACGACCGATAGCTGATAGTGCTGATATGATACCGATGCGATAGTACCGCGTTGCGAAATACTAACACATGACTAATAAAGTCAATTATGAATAACGCTGTGATCAAACAGCCGTTTATAGTTAGACGAAATGCCTTATCTATAAAAGGTCCAGGGAGCGATTCTTATAGCTCGAACTTCGCGTCGATCGTAGATTTACTTTATAAATATTGACACCCTGAACGACAATAATTCTCTACGAGAACTCGATGATAGTATAAATTTGATACTTGTCTGAATAAAAATTAAGAAAGTAATATTTGTTTTGATAATTTTTATATTAAAATGTTTTTTTTTGCAGGTAAGTGTGACTTATAGCAGAAAAACAGCTCTCCACTATTATACGAGACACGAAAGTAAGTTGGAAACCACATAATGTTAACTAAGTAAAACAGAGATCATTATTAATATATTTACATTTTAGATATAGCAACAAGAAAAATAATAAGTTTGGTGAATTTTCATTTGGTATAAAACCTAAAACTATTGGTATCTCCTGACTTTGAACTACCTACCACATAGGTTCTTCTCAAGCTCAGAAAAATCATAGCAATTTTTTGATCGGGCTGTTCACAGATAGCTTGCATGCTTACATTTTTGACAACTGGATAGGGTAGAAGCCGGATAGTTGCCCAGGTACATTTTATTTATATTTTTTATTACAATATTATAAATAAAATAAACAACCCTTTATATTTTTATTACTCATTGTAAACCCAATTAAAAGGAGTTGTAGGATAATTTCATCGGACCTCATAGGCTAGTAGTTGCCTACGTTTATATTATATGCGCAAGGGATAGTTGCCGCTCATATTGAAAATTCTTTTATTTAATTATTCTAAATCTTACATAAGAGCACACGTCCCAAATCTTACAGCGTTGGTATTGCAGAATTATTGTTTACAGGAAATATACTTTTTGATCAGGTCACGACTGAAGTATCCATCCAACAGAGGCAACTATCCAGCATTTACCCAGTAATATTTACAAAACGTTTAATCAGTGATAACGATGCAAAGCAAAAGTGACCTCTGAGATAAGTAACGAGGCTATCACCAGGTCTCACCAAATAATTGTACTGGACAAATAATTAATTGCCTACGTATTTACATATACATCGGTATCGAAGTATATGGGACGTGAGAATCATACAAAGTCATCATCATAATATTATTGTCATTCACCGAACGTCTTGGCCGTTACGTCATGTCTAGATATTCTCTGGTATTTGTTTATTCATTTAGCATACATTTCAAGTTCATATTTTCATTGATGGTGTGACGGCACGTTAATAAATATTCATGGTTAAATATCTTCTAAATTGTAAGTTATTTGTAACCCATTGGGGCCAGTTGCCCCAGTGCAGGTGCAAAGTTATTTTAAAGTTAATCGTGGATTAACGTTGTCTCTATCTTTCGTCTTATAGGAGAAGGGGCTGTTTTGACTTACGGTTAGCGGTTTCAGTTCACTGTTAAAGGTTCAATCGGCTAAAAAAGCGAATCCAAGCCGGCCATTTGGAATGGCTACATAACAGTTAAATCAGTTTTCCTAAACGGACGGCATTATAACGTAACTATTGATGATTTTGAAATTAGAAACGATTTGCGAACAAGCAAATAAATATAAATAACACCAATTTCGATTTCAGTACTACCTCCAATATTTTATAACATTTTATTCGAATACAAATGATGATAGTAAATATTTTATTGTTATGGAAAAGTAATGGACCGTAAAATATATTTGTAAAACGATATTGTGTAACACTAACCGTGGTGCGTGCACGTTGCCCATTACGAAATGGATGATCTCACGTTAGCAGGTTACAGTTTGATGTAATTATTTGTCCATATTAATAATTTATATTAGTATATTAATAATTGTTGTTTTATGTGTGTACAAATATTATTTTATTTTATTTTAATTTTAAATATTTTGATATGTGTGTAAAAAAAGCTAAAGCTATACGGCGTTATAATGCTATTGATTTAATATATGTACGGAAAAAATATTTGATAGAGTTATAGGTACTTTTTGTTCATGACTTAGAACCAAGTTGAAATATCGATATAGGCATAATAAAACTCGATGACGCCGGCAACTCCATTGAGCCGTTTATCGTCCGGAAACCGTACACTTTTCCGACCTTAATCTCTCTAAATCCGATCTTAATTCTTAAGTCCTTTTCCGGGACTCAAAGTATCTGCATACCGAATTTCATCAAAATCGTTTCAGCGGCTTAAGGCGCTCCCCAGAGATGCTGCAATTTACCGTATTTAGAGCCTTATACACTCATAATTTGAAAGCTACAAAGTTATAGTAAAAACACAGCAATAATCTTCAGTATACCAACATTCCTTAATCCTTTCCCTGTTATTAATTTCTTATTTTTAGGGTTCCGTACCTCAAAAGGAAAAAACGGAACCCTTATAGGATCACTTTGTTGTCCGTCTGTCCGTCCGTCCGTCTGTCAAGACCCTTTTTCTCAGGAACGCGTGGAGGTATGAAGCTGAAATTTATATCAATTACTCAGGTCTACTGTCCCTTGAAGCTGTGAAAAAATCAAACTTCTAAGCCAACGCAATCAAAAGATACAGCCGTTTATGCCGCAAATTTTCGACACTTGCAAGGGAATCAAAACCTACAGGGTGCTTCCCGTGAACTCAGAATCTTGAAATTTGGTACGAAGCAACGTCTTATAGCATAGATAAAGGAAAAATTACGAAAACCATAAATTTTTAGTTACATCACATAATATATTTTTTTTTAATAATTTTAAACTTACTACCCATTTCCTCATAAACGCGTAGAGGTATTAAATTGAAATTCATACCAAATACTCAGGTCTATAATACCTTTAAGCTGTCGGAACCCTCGGTGCGCGAGTCCGACTCGCACTTGGCCGGTTTTTTTGTTTATTATACATATTATGATATCAGCTTCCAAAGTAATATCAATTTATTAAAATTCAAACATACCTCAGTAACTTCCTAGTACTTACAAATTACATTTATTTGAAACACACGACAGTAGATAGACAATTTCACTAACTACATACTCACCTGGGTTTTGCTTGGGAGTTGATGGGTTATCCCAACTAGCAAAATTTGGTTATATAAGTTTCGAGACAACGTTTTGGTTAGAACTTGAGGTCAGGCCTTTTTATAATAATAGTTTATAATAATAGTTTATAATAATAGCTAATAGTTGTATAGCATTCGTATTAACCTATATATGACGCGAAATAGGCGCAAAATATATAACTTTTATTTGCATAGCGATCGTGTCATGGTCGTTTTAGTGGCTAAATATTCGTATAGCAGTCGTAAAGTGATTAATTGTATAACCGTTTCGTCGTATTGTGATCCAGTAGACGTTGTATAAACATTGGGAAGTAGTCATCAGCATTACCTTTTTGCGGATACTAATTATTTTACAGTTCTGTTGAAGTAAGATGAGAAAAAGTAGCCATCATGTTGGTAAAAGTTTGTCTGCCATATTTATTATTGAATGAATGCTATTGACTATAATGTATTTGGTGTTAGTCGGTAACAGTATCTACTTTTCTAAGGGAAATTAAATTTCTCGACGATTGTATATACGTTTTTAAAAAAATATTTAACGCCCCCTTCAAATAATTGTAAAATAATATTTATAAATTTAATTTAATCTAATATTACCTGTTATTTTATAATTACACGATTTTAGGTAATGATGATGACTTGTATATGATGTCTCATGACTATAAGTCGCTTAACTTACCATTTATTTATTTTGTCATCCGCCATTTTGGGTACCGTAACAAAGTGGAAACCCATGCATTTTATCTAATTCTCAATATGGTGATAATATCTGATGTCGAAATTTTTTTTAACTAATTAACGATTTTGGTGATTGGAAAGTTCTATATTTTAGGGTTCCGTGCCAAAAAGATAAAAACGGGACCCTATAATACCTAAGACTTCGACGTCTGTCTATCCTTCTGTCTGACCATCTGCCTGTCTTCAGGAGCTGTATCTCAAGAACCGCTATAGCTTGACTTTTGAAATGTTCACAGATTTTGTGTTTTTGTTGCCGCTAGAAGGAAAAATAATAAAAACAAAATATTATTTATATATTTTAAGGACATACCATACTACAATATAATAAACATGACTATTTGGCCTTTTTTGCTCTAAATTAATAAATAGACGTTCCGCGTGGCTTCGCCCGCATAAATTTGGAATTTCACGGAAACCGTACCGTACATTTTTCACAAATTAATAACCCAAGTTTCATGTAGTTTACTATGTATATTTGTGCCAAATATCAAAAAATTGCTCCAGTAGTCCGTGAGATATTAAGACCTTTTAAATAATTTTCCTCGTTTTTTTTTTTTACATTTTCCTCTGAATCTTTGCTCCTATTGGTCTTAGCGTGATTAAATATAGCATAGCCTTCCACGATAAATGGGCTATCAAACACTGAAAGAATTTTTCAAATCGGATCAGTAGTTCCTGAGATTAGCCCGTTCAATTAATATATAAATATTCCCAAATTTTCAATTATATTTGTTATTTAATAATAAAATTAAAATAAAGTGAATATTTAAGGGTGTTCCCATAAGAAAAACAGTTTTTGGCCAACTTTTGCTCTATATACGGTATAGAACCATTCGTGCGCGAGTTCGAATCGCACTTGGCCGATTATTTCTTGGCCGAAGTCGTAAAAGAGAAACATGAAAATATCATTAAATAACTAACATGTTTTATAACAGTAAGTTTTAAAAGTATTTTAAAATCATTTCTTAACTAAGTTATTTAAGTTCTCAAAATATGAATACTAGGCTTATAAACATTTTATAATAGTCGTATAAAGAGAGTCAAAAATCATGTAAGAAACGTTTATTTAAAGATGTATTTTATAACAGTTAAATATATGGACTTTACATGATAGCCATGTAGAAATCTTATTACTGATAAAGAGTAGTGTTATGGTCGGCATTACAACCAGGTTAGGATTGTTATATAAATTAATTTTATACAACATCAAATATGTATTTTAAAGATCACAACTGCGATACTTTTTTTTTTTTTTAATGAAATAAGGGGGCAAACGAGCAAACGGGCCACCTGATGGAAAGCAACTTCCGTCGCCCATGGACACTCGCAGCTTCAGAAGAGCTGCAGGTGCGTTGCCGGCCTTTTAAGAGGGAATAGGGTAATAGGGGAGGGTAGGGATGGGAAGGGAAGGGAATAGGGGAGGGTAGGGAAGGGAATAGGGTAGGGGATTGGGCCTCCGGTAAACTCACTCACTCGGCGAAACACAGCGCAAGCGCTGTTTCACGCCGGTTTTCTGTGAGAACGTGGTATTTCTCCGGTCGAGCCGGCCCATTCGTGCCGAAGCATGGCTCTCCCACGTATTTATAGGATAGTCATATAATTTGGTTGTGTTAACGATTACAGGACTAAATTAAATGACTAAACTCTTATACGACATATTGTTCGTTTAATATATTGTTACACGATGTTGGAGACTTTAATTACCACTATACAATTTCTATACGACTAAATGTCATTTAGGCTTTTTGTTAAAGGACTAATTTGCTAGTTGGGATGTTATGCGTGAAGAGTAACAGATAGACACACTTTTTCATTAATAATATCGGTATGGATATTGACAAACAGACAACATACTGTGTCAGAATCTAAAATCCTATTCATTCTTCTAATATTTTAACAAACCGATCTTTCGTGGAGTCGGCCGCGGCAGTAAAAACGTAAATTTGTATTCAGTTCAGTGCCGCGAGTAGGGTTATTGGAGAACTCGCACTCCTTCCTTTCAAAGGCAACTCTCAGTGGATTCGCTCGTAGTGATTTAGACGCGCTTGTGTTTCGACGATCTATAACGTGTTATGTGCTTGGCATGATTATTAAGTGATAAAGAGCGTTAAAAGACAGTTGTTTTTATGACATGAGAGTAGTAGACTATGGAGTAACTAATCCATAGTGCGGTAACAAAATCAAATTGGCTACTGGAACTTGAAAAAATTGTGGAAAGTAATAGGTTGAGTTAACTCTATACAGAGTTGTAGGGGAGTTGTTCTATTCACAATTTCCGTCCGACTGGGATTTGGATGCGTTTATTGGTCCATGCGTAGTCACGATGTGGACCAATGGACAACTTTTCAAATCCTTAAACGGGATATGAATACTGCTAGAGCTGGCAGAAAACCGTGTGATGTCAGTCTTTTCCATCAACATTCATAACCCTATAATATACACATTAGCATACCAAAACTCCACGCACCGAAGTACCCGGCCATTAACCACATGCGCATAACTTGTCAAGTCTAATTCCAGTCTGGCGAAGTTATAATAGAAACTGTACATTTTACGAGTATACGCATTAAGCCGCCTATCATGTGTAACACACGACTTCAAGATACAAACACATTGCATCTAAACTAATTTAAAAGTGCAATTTACAATGCTCTCGAACTCTAAAACTTGTTAAATGTTAGCGACGGAATGTTAAGGTTGTTGTCTAATAGTTGTTAAGGGGTTTTTCCTCCGATATTGTTTCTCTTGTGTAATTTTCTTCAATAGTGCCATACTTAGTTTGCGTTGCAAATATTCTAAAGTTATTACCAAGAAAAAAACGTAAGTAAAGCAGCAAAAATAGCTAGTCCCGTCACATCTGGCGAGAACAGTATTTACTGGTGAGCGTCCTGCGTCTGTCTTGTACACGCTCCAATTTTAGAATTGCAAATATTTCTCTCGCACTTGTACTCGGGCTAGAATATGGCCACTTCCTTCCCGCCGCGCGCGTCGCCGAGCGGATAAGGAAGATATTTCGAGTGGATGGATGGCAATAAAGCTAACCGTACACCCCAAAATAATTGCTTGTCTCGTGCTACATCTAAAAGCTTTAGAATTAAGGATATAAAACACACGAATTGATGAACTTTCTATGACATAATGTGTGCTGCCGAATGCTGTTAGCGACGCGATTCTATGAAATATATTTAGCAAAATTATAGATAAGTACTAAGTACGGTATAAATCTATAACAGATAATAATCAGTTTTTCCAAGAACTATCTCTAAATAATTTGTATTTTTATACTCAAAGGGTATTACTAATGCAATTACAATTATTATTATAAATTATTACAAAGAACGGTTCTCTCCTCGTGGATATTATCCCGGCAGAACCTGTTACCTTAACTATTGTAAAGTATCATTTAATTGTTAGATATTACTGCGAGATAGTCTATAATTTACGCTTAATGTTAAAGGTGAAGTTATTTTGAGGAAGTTACTAGGAATTTATTACTCTCATTTCGCTTGAAATTGTATTATATGAATCAGTTTTATTATGCAGATATATTATTGTCTGTGAATTCAGTCCTTAGGTAAGTACTCCTTATTTTATCTTTAAGACTGGGATCGAAAAATCTATATAAATGAATTTTAAATTTTACTAGCTGTCCCGGCAAACGTTTCTTTGCCATATAAAGTATTTCGCCCGTATTATTTTATTGAAGTGACTAAATATAAGTATGTCACCATGGCAACGTCCATCGCTATCCCGTCGCACAAACAATGGTCGCTGTCAGTCTCGAGTTGTAATAATTTACTATTATTTATTCAACAAATGCACTTATCAATATAAAAAGTACCCAGTAGCCGATTGTCAGACCCACTGAATGTGCATATAAAACTTGGTTAAAGTCAGTAAAGCAGTTACGGAGGAGTACACGGCCATTGTGACACGAGAATTTTATATATACTTAAGAAGATTAGTCTTGCTAAAACTCGAGATCGTGCCTAAACCGATTTGGATGATTCTAGTCTGGAAATATTCGTGGATGTCCAGGGAAGATTTATATTAGGAGGAAAGTAATACGAAATTCACTGGCTCGTCTATTAAAATATAGTGTCAGGTACAGTTTTTGCTGCTATTTTATAACTGATTATTGGTACACAGCTCAATACGTTCTAGAATACCAAGCGTTTGTTGATCGGTTCATATCTCACGGGGATAAGGGATTGTACATAGCATATCATACCGATAACGTTTTTAACAAACACCCCTGTGTACTGAATATCAAATCTGATAAGGATCATCACTGAAAGGTTCATTGATTGAAGTTAGCCCCGCCGGGAAATGCCGAATAACGATATTCTTTACGGTAAAAAATATTTAATGGTAATTTTAGATACCATTTTATAAAAAAATATTTTTTCCACTTTCTAAAACGTCATAATTATATTATCAAGATTCTTTAATAACCTCGATTTTTGGGATATTCTTAATATTATTATCTTTGTCGTATTATTTGGTGCTTATCACAGCCAAAACTCTCTATGTTTACAAAAACAACTTCTTATGCTTTTCGAAATTCAGAGCAAACAACTGTACGTTTGAAAACACAACTGAACAATTTACACAAAACATTAAATTAAATGCCACATACAATGAAAATACAATTTGGATACAACATTAGCTGGATAAAATCTAGAATACGGCGATCCAGATTAAACGTGTTTGTTTAAAAAACGCTCGCCCGCCGGTGCAGCAGAGAACCGGGGAGTCCCAGGAAAACACTGATTTATATGTACCGGTCTGAGTTACCATACGGGAAACCTGTGCTTATAAGTAACCATGGGAACCGCAGAAAAACTACAAATACTCTGATGAGTCGAGATATTTATTTCCTCATTGATACAATGTTCTTGATACGCTGGGAAGATTGCCTATTAATTGATATGGGGATGTTTAGTAAGGTATGATATTTTTATTTTCTAGCTTTTCGTTGATACAGGACTCATATTGTTATATTATGTCTATTGAATGAAATAATGGTGTATTTGTTAACTGTACATAGCTACTATGTCTTAGTCATTTTAACCCATCAATCCCCAAGCGGCAGCCGGCTGCCGCATAACAATTGAAAATCTATTGTGTCTCAAAGGCTCTCTGCAAGGCCGCCTCATAGGGCCCACCTGGTTTTACTAACGTCAAGTCACCGTAACCTACATTTTGTTGGATTTGGAAATTTTCCATACATTTTCTCATAATGGAACCATCAATGAGCCACCTGGTGTGAATTAGCAGATGCTAATGTACCAATTACATTAATCAGACTCATTCACTATCTAAATTGAAAACGAGTTTTCTAACTGTAACATCATGAATATACATTAAAACTGACCGGGTAAAGCTAGGTATCCACTGGGCGTAGTGTGTCTGACTGTCTATTTTCTCTTTACGCTTAAACCGCTGAACCAATTTTAGTGATATTTTACATGGAGATGCTTTGAAACGTGGGAAAGGACATAGGATATTTTTTATCCCGAAAAGTCCCGCATGCTAAAGGAATTTTAGCGCAGCGGATTGCGGGGGTTTCAGTCTAGAAATAAAAGCAATGCACACATTAAAAATTGCCAGATTGACGTACCTAAATATTTCTAAAACTATTATTATGATCCGAATTCAGCTGAGAACTTATATGATCTCAGATAAGACAGACTCTACATTGTTGCTGCATATACCAATTTCTTTGCCTTTGTATCGTAATTTGCAAAAAAATATGGCGGTATTGTCAGGAAGATGTTAAAATAATGAGGTCATTGGTCCTTCCCTATTGCAGCGTATTCAAACTTTATATATTAGTATTTCAGAATTAAAAAAATCGTTTCTTAATGTTTTCTTCACAAACTTAATAACGTCAGTGAATTTCTCGGTCTTTTGCCTTCTGATTATACTTACATAATATTTTTTGATATTAAGCACTTCGGGGTTTGTGTGCTAATGTAAAAGTCTCAGCACAATAATCATAATATTATTATGATGTACCTAATCAGTAATCACACTTAGAAGAAACGTCTCTAATAAAGATAAAACAGAGTGTCGACAGTAAATAAGTTTCGACATAATTCATTCACTTACGAAGTTCTTCATAATCTTAACTACTGATTATGAGATACATTAAAAGTGAAGTAGAAGTAAATAACATACCTATAACAGTAGATTAACTTACTATAACACCTGAATTGAAGGGATAATGCAATTCCTATACAAGGTGTATTAATAGTAATAATATACTTTGGTTCGTATGTGTCCCTTATGTAAGTTCACTGTTAAAGTAGCAGTGCTGAAAGAGCATTTTTTTGCGATTTGTATGGACAAGCGCTCTAGCAGTGCGGCGGCGTCCTGAATTTTTCCCATACAAAAGTAAAAAAAAGTTACTCTTTCAATGCTGCTACTTTTCACAACAAACTCTATATCGGGGACCCATATTATACACCCCTAAAGTATTATCACTTAGTTTGGTTACACCCTGTATAATGTATAATTGTCCTGTCTATGTTGTACGCATATTATTTTGATTTCCAGAAGTCTGACTTACGCGACTGTATATTTGTGTTAAAAGCCAGTAAGGTATTTCCATAATTATGCGAGTTCGGTTATTTACAGAAGGGCAAAGGCGACATTCAAGACTTGAGAGAACATTAAGGTTGAGGTTTCTCGCGAATATGAACACAAAACAGTAAACACGAGATACAGTTACTTACTGTTATTTCAATATATTATTTTTGGCTGCTTAGAATTTAGGTGTTTAAATAACACATATACAATTATACATGCTATGACAAATGCAAAATCGTAGATGAAATGCTCTCCTTGCGTAACTTATTATTATTAATTATAGCTATGAATGAATTATCATAATATTAATACGCGAACGAAAAACTTTGTAACCCTTTTTACGAAAAATGGGGAAACGTAGGTGCATGAAATTTTGCACAGTTATAGTTTATATGGTGAAGGAGTGCATCGAGCTAATATTATTTTGAAATTATGCTTTTATCATACATTTTTTTTACAAATAAAACATTAGACACACTACAACAGTGCAGAGTTTTTCTGGACCAATACCACCTGCAAAGTGCAAACCTTCAAGAATAGAGCGTATTCCCTCTTAAATGGGCTACGGTAGTTGACCCGTTTGCTCGTTTTCCCCTCCAGAGACGCAACGCAGACGCAACACAACCATTTTAAGACACATAGCCGGCCACACGGGTGCTGCGCCATCGCAGCATTATTGCGAAACAGTATTAACGTCAACACAACAAGCGGGAGGGGCCGCTTCGTCTCAGGGGCTGCTGTCTGTCATGTGTGCGTTGCCACGAGGCAGCGCGCCGTGTGAACACCTTGGTTATTTGTATGTAAAACAACGCAACGGCAGCGCTGCGTCGACGCAACGCTGACGCAACGCGCCGTGTGGACTGGCTCTAATTTTATTTAAAAAAATGAAGTATCCCAAGTCAAAAGTATATTCAACCACAGAAGCGGATAACTGTAATGTTATTAGCTAATCGCTGAATGTCGAACAGGACCGCCTATCAGGTATAATCGGGGCCATTAGGAGGATTCCCCTAATACTCCCCCCGGCATCACGTGGAAATTATTTAGACCCGTCTAATATTAGGTTACGAGCGCTCAATTTGTAAATGTATTATCTAGGATAATACGTCCCGACATGATTTTAGTAGACAAATATCATACGATATAATATGGCAATTTCAAAAGTTGGTTTTAAAGTATGAAATGTGGGCTTATGGAGCTACATAGTCAATGTTGACTCATTTTTTTTCCTTCCTGACGCTATAACTCCAGAACGCACGAACCGATTTCCACGGTTTTGCATTCGTTGGAAAGGTCTTGGGCTCCGTGAGGTCTATAGAAAAAAAAACCTTCAAGAGAAAAGCAGGAAAACAGGGAAAATCATTTTATGGCAAAACGTTTGCCGGGACAGCTAATATAAAGATAAAAAAAAGTATGAAATACTAGGTGAAGTCCCCGCAGCTCCATTGCACCAAAGTTTGTATATCGCGCGAAAACGTACGTACATTTTTCCGGATAAAAAGTATCCTATGTCCTTTCCCAGGACTCAAAGTATCTCACACTAAATTTCGACAAAATCGGTTCAGTGGTTTGGGTGGACATGCAGACAGACACACTTTCACATTTATAATATTAGTCTGGAACTATGGATTTACTTGCGACTTGCTGTAGTAGAACTAAACAGTAGGTAATACAGCTTTTAAGCCACTAATTCTATCACAAAACGAACATCATACTGTATTAAATTAGTTTCCAAAAGGTAATTTCAGTTGGTCTAATTAAGAGCATAAATACAGACCACAAAAGATATAAACTATGCAAATTAATTTCTACGCTAGTAATTATTATGAGTTCAATAAATAATAATTACTAAATATTGGTTTTTCGCTATTTCACCTATTATATAAAATTTTAATTGTTGTGTCAACAACATCATAAATTATATAAATTATGGTCTACTGTTAAGTGGAACTAAATGCCTAGTAGGTAAACGAAAAATTATTATTTTATAAGCTCTAATTAAAATAAAGATTCTTCAATCATAAGATGTATAATTTATCAAATTACGGTACTACTTTAATTATTTCGAACTTGCCTCTAGGAACTCTACTTTTGCATGTTCGTTTCTATTTTTCTTCTTTGGGGATGAAAATAGTCCTTGTATTAAGAGGATACACCAGGGGCGAGAGAAATTGAAAATAGGTATTTGAAAATGTATTGCTGTCTCACCAATCTCAAGTCTCCCACCGCAGAGCGCGATAGAGACAACACAACAAAAGTTTTAATAAAAGAACAGAAAATCTTCGATTCGTTGTCCGCTGATTCCTTCTCCAAAACTTAACGGATTTAAGTACTTTTTTCATTAAGAATTAAAGCAAGGCTTGAGCTGTGTCCCTATGTTTTATTTTTTTTGTATATTTTAGCCAGTTTTGTTTTCTGGGTGTTTGAACACAGAGGAAAATCTGGCAATTTTTTTGGGTTTTTGGACGTTCTTATCTTTTATAATAATAAAATTATGAAAAAAAAGAAAACATAGGGACATGCTAATAGTGGCTTTAGATATTCAGGAAAAAACTGTGTGTGGACTCCTCTTAACACACATTTTGTAGTTCCACAATATTTTAAAAAAGTTCCTTGACGGTTCCTTGATGAGTTCCATCTAAAACCGTTCAGTTTTGCGTAAAAGGGTTTGATACTAACTACATCCATCCTCAAAACCTTTGAAATATTTGGATTTGCTAAAATGATTACGTAACTTATAAATTTTTTAATCAATATTAATGAAATATTACGTTAATGCCGTATTAGTAGGTGGGACTCCTTCAGGATATATTGCTGTAATCCGCCCCACTCGCTGAACTAACTGTTGAACTAGATTAACATAAAGGAGGAAGCTTTACCAGATCTCATCTAAGTCGGCATGTGCTTGAGTTTGTATCCCAGTTAACTGAAATGTACCATTGAAGAAGTTTAATCCTTAGCTGCGTTATTGTAACTGCATTTGAATATAAACGGTCCAAGTTTGGATTATTTTCGTTTGTAAAATGTTATGTTGCCTTATTTAGGAGTTGATTGAAACTAAGAGTCGATTCACGACGAGACGAGGCGCTATTCCACAATACACAGTGGAATTGAAATAACAAATACGTGATTCTGCTTGACAAAATTACACGTATAATGATAACTAGCTATTTGATCGAGCTTTGCTCGGTATTCGATAAAACACGAAAAAAAGGACATTTTCTAAAAATTATTCCTAGCTAGATCGATTAATCGCCCCCGAAACCCCCTATATACTAAATTTCATGAAAATCGTTGGAGCCGATTCCGAGATTCCAATTATATGTATTATATATACAAGAATTGCTCGTTTAAAGATATAAAATATTATGTATCATCGCATCGTACTTTAGGCACGCCTAAAGTTAGCCTAAAGCCAGATTAAGGGCTAGTTCACGAACTAGCCCTTAATCTGGCTGTTCTAACCCAACTCAGAAATAACAAAATAATGCGACACTACTGAGAGCATTAATACCACAAAGGCACTATCAGCGCTATTGAATAATTAAAATTACCCGAGCACCGTGTTTGAGTGCCGGTATTTTTCCAGCAAATGTATAGACCCGAAAACTTTGAAGCCGCCATCTGGTGTATTGATACTGAGAGCATCGGCAAACACTTTTCGCACAGCAAATATTACCTACGTGTGGTGCGGTACCAAAAATTTACAAACATTATCCTTTTACGTGTTTTCGTAGAGTTTAAGTTATTCGCACACACATAGATGCTCAAAATAAGTTTTTTGTACGTATGTGTGTGATAAAAATGTCAAAATTGATATAGCACTAATAGTGGAATAGCAACTTCTACTTAATACTTTTGGGATCTCTTTTGGTATCCGACACCATGACGTTCCATACTATATGGCTTCCACACAGGCGGTGCATTGTATCAATGATAGGCTATTAATTTGATAGAAAACTCACTAATTGGAGAAATTCAAATGTAATGGTCCATAGATACCGAACTTATCGCCGCCGTAAGTCTTCCGTTAAGAATTAAGATAAACTGAAATGTGAAGACATCCGTTATGGACGTTTACTTTTAACATTTACTTTTAATGGTGATGATTCCATTCCATTCGTACTCTACTATTCACCTTCCCGAGGCTGATTAATTCATCCTATAAGTTACAACCAAAAACTTATTCTGTCCTATACAGCTATGTACCTACACGGCTTACTAGTTACTATCGAACACGTTATTTTTCAAGAAACAGAGCAAAATCGTTCTAGTTAATGAACATTTAGCGATTTAGTCGCATTCGGAAAGTTCCGTACTTGTAATTGCTACAAGTTGGACCCCCCCCCCTCCCCCACTGGAAGTTCAGAGCAAGACATACTTTTTCAAATATAGAAGCATGTAGCGATTCAAGCACTTGTCCCAAATTACTTTTCCAATAGTTCATTGGTGCCGATACAAAGTCGCCAACTCGCGCGCCAAATATATCACTGTTTATTTACTATATTATAATAATACGAGCTTTTATCCGCGGCTTTGCTCGCGTTAAGAAGTATTATTATATATACAAACTTTCATCCCCTATTTGAACCCCTTGGGGTTGGAATTTATCAAAATCCTTTCTTAGCGGATGCGTACATCATAACATCTATGATCTACCTGCATGCCAAATTTCAGTCCGATCCGTCCAGTGGTTTGGGCTGTGTTTTGATAGATGACTATGTAAATCAGTCAGTCACCTTTGAGTTTTATTTATATAGATAAACGGTGAGCATATCCGAGTACATAAATACTTAAAGAGCTTTATAGAGCCTAAAGGTTAAAAGAACACTAATATCTTTATTTCAGAGAACCCTATAAATTTTCGTTTAACGTAAATAGCTATTAAGAAACTTGAAAGCTTTCGTTATTAGTAAATTTTAAAACTGCCATTTTTTTCTTTTCGCTACATTATTTAGGCTATTTGGATGCTTAACATTAGAAAACTACTTACGTAAAGCACAGAATTACAATAAAATGATAAATCACGACGCGTTCGAAATTCACACGCGAGTCAAAGGTCGTTCGTAAACAAATGTGTGAAGACTATAAATATTTTCGATTTCAGTTTGCATAAAAGTGATCCTTATATCGTTGGCATAAAGGTCACTTCGGGAGCTCAAACTGTACGTAACCATAAAATAAGCACGAGCCACCCAGTGTGAATGTGGGTGTCCGAACATTCCAGAAGTTATGCCACTATTTTTCAGCGCAACTGCCACTGCGCGGACTGTTTAAAAAACCCATGCGGGAATGTGCTGTAAGGTCACGTAAGTGATTTTTTTTTCTTTCAACTTCCAATAAAAATATCCTTGAATACTTCCTTAAAATTGTGTAACAACTCATTTAAGTTTAAAAGAAAAAAAAACAAAATAGCTAGACGTGGGAGAGCCATACTTCGGCACGAATGGGCCGGCTCGACCGGAGAAATGCTAAGTTCTCACAAAAAACCGGCGTGAAACAGCGCGTGCTCTGTGTTTCGCCGAGTGAGTGAGTTTACCGGAGGCCCTATCCCCTACCCTATTCCCTTCCTTATCCTCCCATATTCCTTCTTAAAAGGCCGGCAACGCACCTGCAGCTCTTCTGATGCTGCGAGTGTCCATAGGCGACGGAAGTTGCTTTCCATCAGGTGACCCGTTTACTCGTTTGCCCCCTTATTTCATTAAAAAAAACTGCTCTCAATAAACTTAAAGTAGAAACTAAATAAAACGACTTAACCAAGAAAATGTCGACGCTTTCATAATTTAAAATTAAAATTAATTGTGTCAATGTATGCAAATAAAATTATCCCGGTATTCATTGATGCTCGTCACGCGCTCGCTAATGACGGAGGCTGCGCCGCGCGCGGTAAGGTTCATCAATATGGTTGTCGAGGTGCTCGCTACTTTATAACCGTGTATAATATACTAGAGTTCAAAGAAAGTAGTTGACCCTGCATCAAGATATAACTGGGCTAATAAGAAAGTTCATATTACTCTACATTACTCTATTATTATACAGACGAAAAATTTATTTATATAATTCCAGTCTAAAACTTTACAATTTTCGTACTGTTTTAATTATATTTAGGAGAACTGTAGCCAATTCACGATTTTATGGTAGTTGTCATAGCCGCTTATTAATTTCAAATGAATGACACTCTACAATTTTGTTAAAATTAAGCCTTACTTCAAGGTTACTTAGTGATAAATAATTTCAGCACTTGCCTCATCCATATAATTAATCTTTGGTTCACTTATAGTTTCCACACTGGCTGGTAAATTACGTTTAAATGGCCCTGGGACACAATTTCTTTAGTGACGGTCGCTGATCGTTTTTTGCCGAAGCCTCCGCGGCTAAGCGTTAACTTCATTAATCATATTCGCTTAACAACTTAGCCGTATTGGCCTATCCAGACTGGTAATTTATGTTCTATACCAGCCACGTACGCTAATTACTTTAATATTGATAACACGAGTAGTGAACCATATTAAATGGCTAATGATGTTTCGGTAATAAAGCTAAAAAAGTCGAGCGTTATAATATTATACTAATTAATAACTCTGTGAAAAATTACATGAATTTATTAATGGTGTAAAATTTTCAAATGATAATAATTATATATACAAGATAAACAAGATATCTTTTTTGTTACACACATATTTTTATCATTATCATTTATCACCATATTCACTAAATCTCATCTCGTCTAATTTTTGTCACATACGCACGCTGTACTTCACCTGTCATTAGAACTCATTTTATCTGTAAACAAATTTTATGTACAAAAAATGTCACAAATGCTGTTCTGTTGGTGAGTCTATAAAAATAAATAAATAAATATATAACCTAAATTAGCATCATATTTTCTAAGTGGTTTAATATCGAATGGGTTTTGTTGTTTCGTGGATGCAATGGTAAAAATGTAGATTGTAGCCTTTTGCCCGTTCCAAAATTAAATTATTTTTTGGATTTCATCTAAAAGCTCTCGAGACTGATGATGAGCTGTTATGATATTCAGCTCACACTCGCGCTAACAATGATAGAACGAGTTTTTCCGAATACCCGCGATAAGGATTTCCCCGAACAAAAACATTTCTATTGCGGTATAATTTTTATTCCTCCCACGGAGGACACCCGGGGCAGAGCTTATTGACTACGCAGGATACCCGACGCCGGCTGAAATCTCCAGCGAATCTGCGGTGGATGTAATACAACACTCCACGAAGATGTGAGAAAAACAGAGCCGTCGCGAATAAATGATAGGTACAGTTTCAATCGTACCATCAAATAAATTTATTCATTGGTAGTTGACGGACCATCGTTATTTGGTCGAGTTATTTCAATTGAATGTAAGTCTGGCTGGGTGTGACAAAATGCGACCGTAATAAGTAGGTCCGCCATCTGCCTATGAATCAATTACTTCGATGGTACCTACTTATTTAGAACATTTTAGGACTTTTTTCTCGGAAAAGCGTTTACAGAAATGATCTCGTTACTGTTAATAATATCTGGCTATCCGTTCCGGGAATTTTGTGAATGTATTGGAGTGATTAGGCGCTATGATTTGTTACGTGAAATTTTTATTTATAAAGGCTAATTTGCCTGTCTCCTGACGATTTCACGGTAACTACTTTTGAGTTTGGTGGGATTTGATCAGATACCTACGGTTAAAAATTTAGAGAATAACAATTAAAATTCCTAAACTCAGGTAAGTACCTCACCTTTTAACCTCACACTAGCACACACTGCCTATACTCTTATTTATTTGCTTTATACCAATTTTTTTGCAATAATTCACTCTCTACCTTACTCTGTGGTTGCAGTGTAAACGCGGCGAGGCGGGCGCCGCGTCGCCGTCCCCATACAAAACCGCCTCGTATAATGTTACGTGTGACGGCATGTGCTACTACTTCATACGGAAGTATCGGCAATATACCCTCCGAATCGGGTTCAATCTAATTATAATCAGGCGACGCGTGTCTACGATGTAATGGCACGGAACTTTATAATAATGGGGTTACGAAAAGCGGTGTAACTTAACATGATTAAATTATAATTCGCGGAAATGTTCGTTGTACGGTGAATTGTTACATTATTGTATCGCAACCGCGTCTAGTCTCTCCTTAAATGTTGCCCGCTGCAACTCCAATAATTTTTGGCATACTAAGTTCCATCTAAATCGGTTTAACCGTGTTGAGGATACACTTAAGTCATAGTATTTAATATCCATCTATATTTTTAACCAAAGCGGCAGTTTTAACTGCGAAAAATGGCCGAGGTTTAGCCCCAACTGATGAAACAGTCTAAGCACCGACTGAAATGGTCCCATATTTCCGTACGTTTTTATTCCGGGTAAAACGTTTAAGCACTTAATCTTTCGAGTGCAGTTCTAACGTACACTTGCGTCATCGCGACGTACATTACGCGCTGGAGTGGCGGCGGGTCTGCGTCCCGTCCTACGAGCAGATCGATATGATGCTGAGTTATCCACTTGAATGCTATTAACACTCCGTGGAATGTATGGAGATGAATCAGGATGAGATTAACCCCGATACCTACTAACTCAAATATTATTGCGCTAATGTATTGTAGCCGCAAAACTTAACATTACGAAATAAACGCTGGACCAAATATTACCTTTAATATGATATAATAATAATATTAATAACGGTGGCTTAAACATAAAAAGACTACATCTAGTATAATTATTATGCCACAGTAAAAACTTGTGCTGTGAATATTCATGTCACTCTACATTTTATGCGTCTCGTTATAATAATGTTTTGAGTAAAATGCAAATATCAATTGTAATTATGAAATGTAGGTCAGATAGACACACAAACAATGGCGGAGTTGTGCTAAACGGAATTATAAAATGTCGTCTCGTTAAGCTTGCATCTAAATGATTTTCATGAAGCGAAGCTGCCCCGTAAAGCTAAGAGTCTTATTTAAATGGAGACCTATTTTTTCAACCTCGTTTGAGCTAAGTTTGGTATAAGAAGAAAACTTTAACGTGTCATACCTATATGCAGAGAGAAAAACAAAAATAAAATCAATTAAGGAATCGATCGTAACATTATGTACGACGTGTTTATTATGTTTATGATCTAAACTGCTACACAAGTAAAGTCACAAATTCTTTTTTTGATTTGTCTCGAAAAAAAATTGACGTGTAACTAAAATGATCATACTAAATATGGAAATGGCTACAGTATATTACATTAACGTTATTTCAAATTCAATCATACATTTACGTATCTGAAAGTAAAAGTTTATCGCAAATCGCAATTGAGTGGTGTTTTATATAGAAATTCGTGTTTGTACCACACCTAATACGCTCACATTCGTCTGAAAGCCGCTCTCACGTGAATGAGGAGGCTTTACAACTTTTTGATACATACAAAGAAACGAGATTCAATGGTAACCCACTTAGTGTCCTAAGTAAAGACCGCTTTCAATCGTCTAATGTATAAATATTTGTTTGTTTGCAGGTGGGTCCCGCTCCTTATATCTGATTTTCATCTCTGTGAGTACGTTTTTCCACCTGGCTCTTAAATTTAATTTGCATTACATTTGTGTACATTTGTATTTCCTTTTCTGTGTTTATGGAAGTTCGGAGTATTCTTGACAGGTTTCCTCGTTCAAAAAGTCCTTATCTTTTAGAATTTTACTAAAGTGAAATGTTTTAAACATTCACGCCAAACCAAAAATTATTAATAGGTCGGATATTAATCAAAAATGAATTTCATTTCGACTAACGATTAAAATATATTATGAGCGACCGGTTACCGCTTTACGTAATAGCCCTTCCGATTTATGCAACACACATGTTGCATAACTTAAATAGCTATCGTGAATAAACCTCATATTCACCTTTTAAATAAAATGCAGATTGTTATCTACGTTACCAAGACCCAGAGCTACCCAGTAGACAACAGACAAGAAGTCAAATAAACGACAACCAAAATCCGTGGTCTCTAATAAAAACAATTAGTTATGTTCAAGTTTTGACTCTGGTCTCTGACGCAGTATACTACGTCAGAGTAAGAGCCTATTTAGTTTTGCAGCTACGTACTGTATACAGTACGTAGCTGCAAAACTGAATAAGCTATTGGTCGCCTACTAAGCAATAGTGAAACAGGTTTAATCGAATTCGTAAACTGCCAATAAGACCCGAACTAAACTTTATCCTAGAAATCTGTATCTCGAACAATGTTATATTCAGATGAGTATAACATTCCCACTTAATACCGGACTCGTCTCCATCAATCACGGGGGGGAAATTATCCTGGAGATTAGCACTAACCCCGCCCCCCGTCCCGCCCCTCCGCCCCGCCAGCCGCCTTATAATGCTCGGGTTTTGATTTGCAGATTAGCTTTGAATTGGTATAGTAGTTATAACCTACATTATATTATTATGTTGTGGCTCTAAAATATAGTCTGTAATTATTAATTGATAGTACGTAACCAAGGTTTCCAATGACAATAACTTAAAAATGCGCAGTTACACAGGGATAAGACATATAATAGCTTGACCGGGTTTTTCTCTCCAAAAACCACACACAAGATAGATGATCTTGTCGAATAAGACCAGATAATTACTATTCTAAGGCGCATTTTACAATCCATACCACGATGAAAGGTTAAACTTTTGCTTTGTTAAAATAATGAAATGTATGA
Source organism: Aricia agestis (assembly GCF_905147365.1). Lineage (NCBI taxonomy): Eukaryota > Metazoa > Arthropoda > Insecta > Lepidoptera > Lycaenidae > Aricia > Aricia agestis. The sequence goes on from NC_056406.1 coordinate 12,264,986, forward strand.
ATATTGCAAATTGTAACACAAACACAAAGTATTGTTCTGCCATCGAAACAGACATCGGCCGCAGGCCTCCAACTCCCTAATTGTCGGATTTCGAACAGAACGAAACTTTAAAATCCGAACGAAGTGTGCGAACTTTCACAATTCAACTTTGGCATTAAACAAAAATATCGAGCAATTACGCTGCCCGAAATACGACCTTACGCTGACGTGAAACGGGGTTTCATTTATTATTTAGCGTAATGAAATCCTTGTTTTGACAACTCATTATCGAGGCGTCCCTAATTGGCTCGTTCGTTTAGCCGGCGCAGATCGGCAACGTTCGAGTTAATTTGGCGCATTTCCCGATTATTATTTATCGAGCACATTTTTGCGTTTACCCAGCTGATTGTGCAAGACGGAGGATTTTACAACAATCTTCGGTTTGGACGTTTTAGAATTCCCTCCTCGTCGATTGTTTCGATTTGTTTAATTTAGAGAACCCCTATTGAATTTCATCGGAAAGTTTATTTCGTCGCATGAAATAGGTACGTTTGCCTTTAAACATATTTTCCAATTACTTATATAAAAAAAAGATATTTTTCACATTGGTACCGACTACTTACTCATCCAGTATCTTCTACTAGGAAAATACTCGTAATGCCATTTGCCAATATTGACGTTTAAATGTATGTAATGCTAAAGTACTCACATACGAATTTGCTCGATAGTTTTACTCCAAATCGAGTAATAATTACTGTGTGCGAGTATTTTTTGTGAAAGCCAAAAGCTCATTGAGAACTCTATCGTGTGGAGTTCGAGGAATTCCAATTACTTATAGCACATCCGTTTTTGGAGTGAAGTCGTGAATGATTGAAAAATTCATTTTACATCAAAGTTTTTTCGCATGCTTTCGATAGGTTCTGCCTCGCCTCTGCTTACTCGTCTAAAACTCATTCATCATCAACGTATACACTTGTACAGTCTCTCTCGTACTCGTGCACTTGTAAAGCAAAAGAAACCTTGCTTCAAACAAGCTTCAAACCTACAATTTCATTACTTTCGTGACCAAAGTAATATTTTTGTTCGTTAAAACTGATAAATTATTTATTAATAAAGCCGTGACCTCATTATACAGAATATCAGATATCCAGCGGTAGCGTCTGCCGCCTGACGAGTTACCGCTTATGCACTTATTCTTGATTATAATGTGTTTTGCTATTATTTTTATATTTATAACGCTTATGAATTTGACAACACAAAAGTTATAAGTTATAACTTTTGACTAATTAATTAAGATACTTTACATATACATATGATGAAACACAGCTTCTTAGCTCACTTAATTAGGAATTGTTTAAGTTAACAAGAAAAAAAAGATAAATTTTATGTCAAAATGTAAGACAGTAATTGTAGAGTTACGCATATTACTCATTCTTACACTGCACATACCTGTACAAAATATATATAATATTTTACAAAAATACTAATAGTAATATTTAAATAGCTACATAATTTGTATAGAGACGGATCTGTTTTGGAAAAGCCTCCGTCCAGGGAATAACAACCGGAAACGTTTAAGGAATTCTGATTAGGGCATTGGCACGTGTCACTCATTTTCGAAACAATATTTTGTTTTATTTAATTAATTTTATTTATTTCGTGTTGCAACTGTAAAATATCGTATTGAAAGACACCCTAATAGGTCAGGTAAGCCGTAAGGTTCAATTATAAATGATTTTGACTACGGAATACCTAATTTAGATTACATAATAATATTATACTGTTATCATTTAATATGTGGCATAGGAGCAGAGAGAAGGTATAATTTTAAATATTATCTATTATTGCTAGTTTGGTTTGCCTAACGTTGCGTTGCTCTGAGTATTCTGTATAGGCAAACCTGTCAGGTTATGTCTCAAACGGCAATGCGGCATAGCCACTTAATCTTACTCCAATTATACCACATCTATAATGTAAACTAGTTAGCGCTAATTGCAGTTAGGCTATTTAACATTAATGTAATTTTATGATAAATCAAGACCCATTAATTATGGCATACATCCACGAGCAAACGCGGCCATCGTGATTATTCAATTGATGTTCGCAATCAGCGGACACAAACGAGCAAACAGCGGGGGCAAACAGAGAAATCGATTACAGACTCAATCCCGCCGTAACTCGCAACTAACTTTTGCCCTACATTTTGCCTACGATTATTTCATTCGATTCAAAAAAGTGTTCGAGAATAATTATTAATATTAATATACACTTTATGTGTGAGAGTAGCAGTTTAAAATACACTTTGTAATTTACCAAAATAACTCCGAATCTAATTAATATGCTGTAAATAGTGGATTCTTGTTTGGTTCTACGCTCAAAATGTTCAAAATACAAAGGACGCTGTTAACGACCCCCGGAGCTGTATTCCATCGGGACTCGTTACTCACGATGCTTTTATGACACCGTAAAATATTTTAGAACATTAAACCGCACGGCCTAAAAGGGATGCTCCGTAGACATAGATTCGGCGGTACTAATACGCGAGGGACATTACCCAGTAAATAACAGCTAGTATTACGTGTGTACGAAACTTTACGAGGGTACGTACAGTTTGGTACTACTAATATATATTCTGTGGTACAGTCGACGCCGAAATTACATGGAAATGTCGAGGTGTGCTACTCAAAATTAAATTATAAAGTTGGGGTTTACTTAATTTTGATTCAGATTGAGATGCAAAGAAGATGATTTTTTTCGTGGCTTACAATGGTAATGTCTGTTCTGTGAGCAAAATTTATCAAAACGATCCGGCATTTTTGAATTCTGAAATATCAAATAATATAATTTATTGTAGCGTGAATAAAGCTGAATAACGACGATTTGTGTTATATCAGCACGACTCGGAAACGTATGGTAGCAATTACGCATATTATTCGAAGTGAAGAAGATGCAACTCGATATCAAATATCTCGAGAAATATCGCACTTACCGTTGCATCGTGCGACTCTTTATTCGTTCATGAGACACATCCGTTCTTGGAGCCTGGAAATTGTTAGTTAAGACAGTTCTTAATGAATCTTAGCGACGTGTGAACAATGATAATTGGGCTTCCTGTGCATTGTTCGCACTGTCGGGAAATAAGGCAATAAAACTGCTTAGATCGCTGTCATCATCAGCACATTCAACTATACTTAACTTAGGTATGGCATGACAAACTAAGCTCATGACTTACCAACATCTTAAGGCTGTATTTTAAATACCGAAGAATAAATTAAGGCCCTCTTACTTCTTCATGTGACATGTCATAGTGTCACTCAGTAATTCAAATTGAAATTTAATTTGAATGTTACCTAGTATATAATTAAATACCTGTTTAGAATGCTATGTAGTCCTTCACCTCTAGGCTAATACATAGTAAACGCAACACAGCCGGCCCTAAAGAAACCGTTTAGTGAGATAATATCAGTGATTATTCAATTTAAACGAGACTTATTGAATAACGGTTCTGTTAATTGCGTGTACTGTCGCTGCGTGCCGCCGCCGCGTGCTAGATACTCGATTTAATCGAGTATCGATTGTATCGAGTGCATTCGAGATGTGTTATTTGTTACCCTTATATTATGTGCATCGATAAACTTGCTAAACATCAGCTTTAGAAGATAAAACTGCATCGAAATTGGAGTTTTCGCTAATTAAAGCATTAGCTTTTGCCCTTTTGCGCATATGCCCCCTAATTTGATAATAAAATGTATTATTTGTACTTATATCGATTAACTTACTTAGCATCAACTTAACAAGATAAAGCTACGATGCCATGAACCGACAAAAATCAAACTTATAAGTTATCACACACATCATTTGCGACGAAGGTTAATTGTTACATTAATCATTATAAGTTAGTAGTTAGTACTAACTATAGGTCTACCAGAATCTCATGGCAAATTTGGATGGGAGATTTTCAAAAATATTCTTAATATTGGATATTTTTTTACATTTGCGTGTATCACACACAGAATCAGCCGCTATAAGGAAAAAAGTATCAAACGTTTTGCTCCAATTTCCCCAGTAGGTATTGGTAGTGTCAATTTCTTTTTTCCATTTTTGCCATCAGATTCTGGTAGACCTATAACTTAGTAAACTACGCACCTACTACTAAGTACTAAGTATTAACTTGATTGAATTCTATTAGTTATTTTAAGAACTAATAGAATTTAACTATGATTAAATTCTATTAGTTATTTTAAGACATTGTTATTCGACGTCAAATGTACACCGCCGTTCTGCCGCACAATTCATAAACGCAGTAAGTTGTACTTACTGCGTTTATGAATTGTGCGGCAGTAAGTTGTACTTACTGCGTTTATGGTTGTTTTAGATATTCGAGATGCTGACGTTTAGCTCTATAATTATCAAAAAATCATTTTTTCCTATCGTTATTACAAAAGCCAAACCATATTAACATAAATGCAGTAAAAAGCAGACCTAAGATTTATGTACTTAGTGTAACCGCAGTAAGAGTACTCAAAAACTTAATTTTACGTGAAAACCCATGCTTACTGAATAAGCAACATAACAAATATGCGGTATGTGCCAATTACGTAATTATTGTTATATTTCTAAAATTATTAATTTAGTCTTGCACATAGTATACATGCAGTAAGGTCACTTAAGCACTAAAAAAAATGTTTCCGTGGTCAAAACAGATGACTAGTACTTAACATTAATGCAGTACTTTACAATTGTACTGCATACATATTAAGGTTCACCGAAGTGTTGTTTTAACTGCAAAATGTTACAAACGCACTAAATGACAATAACGGCATTTATAGTATGTGTGCGCATTGGTTTACCTTAAATACGTTTATTATTTTAATGACATGAACTCAAAAATAACGGACTTAAGTCTATCTTAAATCTATTCTATTTAAGTCTTACTATTTTGAACACAGGTCTTTACACTCTAGTTGCTGTAAAAATATAATAAAGAGCATTTAAAAGTAAGTTATCAATGTGAGATCAATAAATCAAAAACCGTACTTATACCTAAATATTATGTAGTTAAAAAAAATAAAATTTTCAAAAAGTGCTTACAACATTTTTTTAAGCATTGAAAATAAATACTTATTATAGTCTGTAAATATTTATTTAAAATGTAAATGAATTAGTTTTAGTATTACCAGCCAATTATACCAAAACCGTTTTCTATTTTCGGGCATTAGAGGAACATTATGTAATTGCATTCTTCGTGGCTTCTGATATTCCTTTCATTTGTAATTTTAGAGTGGGCTCTGGAATATACCATTTAGATATATTTTTTTAACCTTAAAAAAATCTAAGTACATGTTGTTAATCAAACTCAATTAAAATCGTAGACTTTCTTCATGCGTTGCAATGACAATTCCACTTGGTGGTGGAAACTATCAGCAGACACGAATATGTGCCCGGGCTTTACATCTCAAATATTTATAAAAAAAAATTGTTGTAAGCATTTTTGAAATTTTAATTTTTAACTGATATAATTATCTAGGTATAGGTAGGTATCAATTGCTTCATTGATGTCACATTGATAACTTACTTAATCTGATGGCAAATGTTGATGGCAGAATTTAAAAAGATATCCTTGATAATTGGATAAATTTTAAGGGTTCCGAGTTCCGACCCAACGTGGCCGTCTGTCTCCAGGCTGTATCTCAAGAATCGCTATAGCTAGACTTCTGAATTTTTTACAGATTGTGTATTTATTCTGTTGCCACAAAATATACCGAAAATAAATAAAATTAATATCTAAGGGGGGCTCCTTCGCTCTTTTTTATACATTCTTTTGTTATATGTGTACTTTAATATTTAATAATAATATTAAAATAAAATAAAAATTAAAGGGGGGCTCCCAAACAAAAAACACAAATTTTTTAGCCTATTTTCGCTCTGTATCGGTACGGAACCCTTCGTGCGCGAGTCTGGCTCGCACGTGGCCGACTTTTTTTATATTTGCATGTTTCACACACAGAATCAGCCGTTATAAGGAAAAAAATTGATAAAAATGTTTTATTACAACTACCCCGGTATTGCTAGAGACAATTTCTTTTCTCACTTTTTGCCATCAGATCCTGGTAGACCTATAAATGCTTTTTATTATATTTTTACAGCCACTAGAGTGCAAAGACATGTGTTAAAAATAGTAAGACTTAAATAGATTAGATTTAAAATAGTAAGTCCGTTATTTTTTTTAAATAGTAGTATGTAGCTAAAGCTGTAAGGAAATTAAGATGCTCAAAGTACAATAATATATTATAACATCTCGAGAAGAGAGATTGTTTTGTTTTTACATATTTGACTTTCAATGTCTTAACAATGGATTGAGTCTGTGATTTCTTAAATTAAGAAATTCCAGTAATTATTTGTTTTCCTTGTGTCCTTTAAATTATTTGTACTCATTACTAATTTGGTAAAGTTCAACGTGAAAGCGGCATTGACATAAGATAAACGCTGTATAATTGTAATATTACTGTGCAGTAAATAGTATTGAAGAGTTATTTCAGTTCATGTTCCTACTCATAAATGCAGTAACCTGTTAAAATACGGCATATATATTATGGTGTAGGATTTTTATTACATTGAATCATCTCATATATATGCCGTAAGTACAGGAAACTACACATAAATGCAGTAAGAAACACATTTACTGCATTTATGAGTAGTTGAGTACCGAGTGAAAACTAAGCGATGCCATAACTGAAACGGTTTTTTTGATATTTTACACACAAAACATTAAACAAAAAGCAGAAAACTAATATCCACTTCATCTTCTAAATTCGCTCTTTGAACCCATATATATATTTTTACTAATGGTTGAGTAACAAAGTGCAGGCAACCAAAAATAACATTTCAATTTTGACCGCGTTTTTCTCGAAACCTTTGACATGTTCTTTACTGCGTTTACAAATTGCGCGGCAGCGTTAACTTTACTTTGTAGTATAACAATTATGTGAAATGGAAAAGTAGACAGAAACCAATCTTGTTGAATGAGAAGGAGCAACATAACGTACGACGTTTACGACGTTACGGCTCCATAATACTGTACGACAGCAGTTTTTTCGGGCTGTTAAAGTAATTGAAGTATAAAAAGGCCCACACATGACAAGAAGGGTTTTATAGCGGTGAACGCGCAAATTCATGATGTTTTAAGGTATTCCACTCCTAAGTCTATTTTATAGGGCTTTGTTTGAGGCACTTCAAGATGAGGTCAGAATAGATAAAAAGCTGGACATCTTGTAATAAAGCATAATATTATTAACATAGATTACTAATACGTTTACTTACTAGCTTAACGTGTTAACTTATTTATTTAGAAGCGGATGCGCGTATCGCACACTGTGTCGGGGCGCAGCGGATTTCCGCTTCCATACAAATTGTATGGAGGCGGATTTTTGCGATGAACCCCGGCACGCTGAGCCCCGGCACCGCCCGTCTCAGTGTGCTTACTCCTTAAGAGGTAGTGGTAAAACTACTTAATAACGCCAGTGTGTTGACGCTGCTTAAACTGTTTTATCAAGTAGTTAATTATTCATCCAAATAAAACATGATTCTTTATTATAATCTGCATTACTTTGTGTCTGCGTTATCTTAAGTGGGTTCCATTACGTCATGTGACCTTAGCTCTTAACTCCTCTCGTCGTAGCTTAAAATGTCAGTTTAAACTCTATATACAGTGAGATACGAGTGAAAATCCCTTGCCCGGCTTAAACTTTTAACTTGATTTTTATGATTCCGCATCTCAAAGAAAAAATGGTATGCTCATTAAGATTTGAGTTTACTTATTGCATTAAGGAAAATGTCTCCTGTCTCCTCTACCCGCAGAGAATTATCATTGTGCCTACTCACAAAAAGAAGATAAATTAAAGGTAGATTTACACGTTTCAAAAGGATGAATTTGTTAGAAACCTAATTGACAAAATCAAATTCTAATTCTCCGTTCCAATCCTTTTAACGATATTAATCGTAAAGATTAAAACTAACACCGACTGTTATTAAGCTCTAGAACTAAATTGCTTTTGAACTAGTTGATAGCTCTATTCATGAAATTAATATTTGTTCGATTTCATAGAATGAATGAAAATATAATTTCAGATTTTTCTGGATAGAAGGACAAGTTCATATTTTTCCCGTAAACGGATAAGAGAAAAAATGTATTTTTTTTATATTAATATTAGTATTGTTTATTTCTTTGGTAGGTAGGTTGTGTAGGAAAATTTAAACGTTAGTAGGCTTTTACTGTAACAACTCGCAGCGTGTTGAAAATATTACTCCATAAAACTTGCACCATTTTAGTCACCCCCGTAATGTACTCAAATTACATTTGACGGCATTTTATGACTTTGCATGTGCTTCTACTTAGCTCGGTAACTTCCTACTCGGGGCAACTTGTCTAAATTTATTTAGTAATCTCCCCTTAACGAAGTTGGTATCAAAAGCGGTTAAAGTAACCCGCGAGGACGGAGGACACATGCGCCACAAATGTGCGGCCATTTTTTTCAGAGTTCGATGACCCCGTAGCGTAATTACGAGGTAAACTGTTGGTTTTGACACGGAACGCCTCTAACGTGCCGGACGCGTGACCGTCTCGTTAAGATGACGCACAAATTACTCGCGCACAGTTGACCACAGAATAACCACAGAGATATTACTAGTCTCCAGCCTTTTATAGTTCCCCAGACAGAGATATGAGAGCGAAAGATTAAGAGCAAACAACAACTATACTCAATTATAATATGTATTAAATTGTAATTGTAGAGTACCTCTTTAAAACCATGACTGCAAACTTTTAGAACAATATTATAGTTAGTAGACACATTATTTACCAATACCAGCGATTTCTAATAATGGGTATTTATCTATGATTGCACATGATCGACGTTTCGCAATCATGGTGGCAATCGTGGTCATCCATCAGGGTCCAATGTAGAGAAAGGGTCTTAAACCTTCAACTGTGTGTTGTCAGTGGAAAAAATTAATTACGACTTTATCTATGCCATGTCACCCTGCCCGTGCGTTGGGGGAATATTGTGTTCCGGAGCTATTAGTCAGATTAATACTTTAAGTTTTAACCCACTTTGTGTATGCACTATCATGGACGGGCTGACTAACAAATTATATTATGGTTTAAATTTAAGTACAGGTTATTGTGCCACAAAAATGTTAAAGTAAAAAATCTTTGATCTCCAATTTCCACACCGAAGTCGCTATGCAATAGAAACTTATTACCAGTATCAGTTAGAAGACACCGGCAAATAAAAATTTATGAAAATCGTTTATTACTCGGTATTTGGTAAAGTGCTTTTATAGACCATTAGATTTATCATCACAAAGCGCGATAATGCCAATGCTCATAACATAAAACTGAAGTGCGTGACTAACTCTTGTACTCTCTTATCACAATCTAATACGTTTCGTATTTCGTCGCAAAGGTGTAACATTGTAAGAACAGGCTCCGATTCCTATACGAACATTCGTCGAAGCTACGAATCGATTTCGTTTCACAAGCAATACGATATTTCAACTATGGTATGTGTACGAGCCATCTATAGACTTTAGAGGGATGAGAATCGAGCCCCTGGATCGAACAAAGAACGAAGCATTAATGCTGCATTGTACAACCGTCGCCAGATTATAAACATTTATGGGTGTGACGTGCTTTAATATATCGCATCTCTGCTAGTATAAAGCTAGGACGTGTAAAGGCGGCAAAATGATGTAATACTACAAAATGTAGTTTACAAACGGCCATTACGTCTTAGCTCGCCGGCGCGGAAAATTGTTGACATGACTCATACCTCTTTATATAGTTGCAGTAAAAACATGACTTTGTAGCCTATTTTGGAAGCACCTGCTACGAAGTCGTACTAGCTAAATTGTCGTGCTAATTTAATTTTGAGATAAAGAAAAATGTGGAAAAGCGAATGTGGAAATACAACAAAAATTGTACGGACAAAAAAGCCTTCAAATGTTAATTTTACTATCAGATTGTAGAGTAATATTAATTTCAGGACTCGTTTACGTGAAAGGAAGATTGTTGAGAAACATAAAAGATATGGTGTGTGGTACCACCTTGTTCCTAATGTAGGAAAATGTGATGGGCCAGTGTCCGTTAAAAATGCAATTTCTTAATTTTATGAAGAAAGCGACAATGTATAGAAGTCACCGAGTCCTGTAAGACGTTAGCATGGTTTTTCTGCGATCTATAAGATAAGGTAAGGAGTTAAGGACTCTGAAAACCCACGATAAAAGTCAAATGGAATAAACGTGTACGTTATTTATAAAGTAACATGTTGAACGTTAAGAAAATAGCGAATCTCGAGTTATTTTCTTTTAAGTTTCCCGCTATTCCGCGCTGGGTACATTTTACAAACATGTAAATAGCTTTAGCACTTTTACACGTTATTCGCTCCTTTTATTTGAACTGTTCCATACACGAATCTCAAACAGTGCTTTACATTTCAAAATTTGATCCTCTGGATCCATAGTTGGGGAGGAGTGTGTTTAAATTCATCATTATATTTTATGCTATTCACATTTTTTTATCATGTGACACAATAGTTTTACGGTCTTATTACAAAAGATTTAAACATCTATTGATTAATTATTGAACAGTTGTGTTGAGACCATTAAGTACTGATTGTTTTCCTAATCAACTGTTCAACAGGTGTTTAAATCTTTTATAGTACGACCGTTAAATATGTTTATCAAGATCACACAAACTTATGGCTGTATATTCGAGTCCGATACTATGTTCGTAAATTCCTAATTTAAAAAGCAAAAGTTTAATTTTTAATTGGGCATTACATTTTGGTAGTTTTTTTTTTTTATATTAAAAACATTTAACATGTCATTTACTAATTAAGTGACCAAAATGGGGCCGTGCCATGTGTAGTTTAGCTTTAATTAGAGTCAGCGTCGGGCTAAGCTTAGATAGTTTCGGTTTTGCAATTTACTTTTACGTCTTTCGTGAAATTGAAAATCTCCAACCGAAATCAGGAGCGCTAAAACGTAGCGATAACCGGCAAAGGGAAATTGCGGCAAAAACCGAATGTTCGCTGCAAATCTTTAGAGGTTTTAATTACGATAAGTGTTCCGTACCTGTGACTTCACATCAATTTGTTAATGCGAGCCGCAGACGATGTTGGTGCGACATCATCTCATGTTGATTATATTGACGCCGAAAATTAAATAAAACTTTGGTCTATGGGTTAGTGTTTCACACAATATATTGGTGAGGGATTGTAAGTATTTACCTCTGTCCTTAATGTTGTGTTAGGTAAGGTTAAAATGAAATTTAAAAAAATACATTAAGATATTAATATCTAATTTCGTATCAACAATAATGATACCAGCAAAAAGCCGAGCTTTGTGAAGGCTCGGGTCGTTTTTCTGCGAGCTACGTTATAATAATATTTAAGGCAGTTTTTTTAATTATTTTATTAGTAAACAAACCTTGACTGACCGATGATAACACGTATACACAAATCAATAGGCGTGATAGTTTTTCCGTAAAGTGTACCACAAAAGTGCTCAGGTTGTGAAAGACACTAGGGCTCGCTTCGCTCGCCTTGATTATAGTCTTGAGTTCGTTGCTTTTCATAAACCATGTTAAGGAAGTTTACAAAACTTTCTAAGAACTGACGTCGCAAAGCCAACTTATATTTTAAATATAAGTTACCGTCGTCATGCATGACATATTATATTAGTTATTTAATTTTAAATGTGCATACAGAACCCGCTCGTACTTAAGTAGGACCTATTAAAATGAGGTAACTTTAAGTAAGATAAAAGCGAGGCAAAGGAGCCGCGTACTTCGCGATCGCTAATTGCGTTCTCCGATGGCACTCTATGCAGGCTTACGATAAAAGAGCTGGTGTGTCGGCCGCTGAAAATATTCAAAGAGGTGAATATTTTAAAAGGGCGGTCAATGCGCCCTCGCGCACCTCAAAGACGCCGCGCGCTCGATTTTAGTACCACAGCTAGAGTACAGCGCCCCTCAAATGAACCGGACTTCGTAAAACGGTCGGGTTTTTCAAATTGGATTAGGCCTCGAGCCAGTCGTGACACCGCAAAGAATATGAGCGATGACTTCGATATAAGTCTTCATATTACGGAGGATCGTCCGGCGTAGGGAGAGCTCCGCGTACTCGTCGGATGATCGCAGCGAGGGGTCTCGGCGCGTGGCGTTCCATTGTGGAGTACAATCATTATGGAATTAAAGCAATATCTATGTTCCGGTATTATAATTGAGTGTATGTGAATGTACTGCGATCCCGTTAGCGCAGTGATGCAAGTGTAACGGGCCGCCGGGACGGATTTCCTGGATGCGATTCCCATGTTGCCGCGTATCATACAATTCATACATGATACAATTCATACGATGCTTTTTTGTTTTATCGTGCGATCTGATTTATTGCTGTCATACATTTAACATCAAACGCTGCAAAAAGTGCAACGCCGGTGATCCTCTAATCCCGATGTTTCATGTCATATTTATAGAGCCGTAAGTTCGCGAAACTATTTACAATAATAGAACTGACGCACCTTTCGGGGAATTGTTGTAGTCACGAAACGGTATAATAGCACCAATAAATTGGTATCGAAGTTAGAATAAACAGTGGGCGATTATCGCATCAATTTCAGGTATCGCTCCCTATCGCCCTTTCTCAGCCGCATCACTCCTTAATTTGTCCATTGAGCGGCCCGTATAACAGATTACAGCATCCTGCCCGCCGTCCGCCTTGTCCACTAATACCAATTACTACTCCAAACGAGCCGAGGCTCTTTTTATCGTATTACTGCAAATACATTTATTTTTCGCTCTCTTTTAATTAAAATACAGCTTCTATTTTCTATATTTATTTAGAAGTCTGTAGAAATATTTTTAAAATGAGCTCTAAATCCTAGTTTTCTGTGTTAGCCTAGTTTAGGCTTTGTAGATTTAATAAAGTACGTACGTAAAGTACGCCTAACGTGATTGTTCATCATCGCAGTCAAGACACTATTATATTATTAGCAAGTTATTAGTCAGACCTTATATTAAAAATGTGCACGCAGGTACTTCGTAGCATTCTCGTCTATCTATATATATAAAACTCAAAGGTGACTGACTGACATGGTGATCTATCAACGCACAGCCCAAACCACTGGACGGATCGGGCTGAAATTTGGCATGCAGGTAGATGATATGACGTAGGCATCCGCTAAGAAAGGATTTTGATCAATTCTACCTCCAAGTGGTTAAAATTGGTGATGAAAGTTTGTATATAATAATACTTCTTAACGCGAGCGAAGCCGCGGTCAAAAGATCGTCTTAAATAAAAGATTTAGCTGACAGCAAATACGTATATTTATGAATAATATTATTAATTAAAATATTTAAATGTTAGACTTTCTGCTCATTTTATTTATTACTAACTTACTAAGTTAGTGCTAATTACGTTTGTAAAATGTACCTAGAATTTTCTCAAAGTCTGTCTTATGTTAATTAACGAATTTTACCTTTTAATTTTTGGAGACGGTTTCTTGAAAGACATGTCATTAAAATAATTTAATCGTGTTGGTTTAATTAATCCAAAAACATTTACTTTTGAGAATTACGAGCACTCTGTCAGACAAGTTCAGTAGCATCGACCTACGTTTTAAAACTTAGATTAACTTAGATATACTATAGAAAGTTAATATTATGTAGATGATTTATATTTGTATCTACCATGTTTTTTTATAACATATTCTAGGTATGGATTATAGAATAGATCATAATATTATTATTGTCAGTGTGTTTCTTGGTATTTACCGTACCTTGTAATATCTTGTAATATCTAGGTCCTAGATCATCACACATCACATAAATTAAATGGTAAGGTATAAATAAGGACAGAAAAGCCTTTTATCTTTAAGACGGTAAAAACAATGAGAAAATCCATGGCAACTCAAACAAATCATTAAAATGATGCCCTCGTCTGGACTACCAGGGGCGCATAGCGAAACAAGAGCAAACAACGCCACTTAGTGTAGTTAATCAAGGCGTCGCTAATCCCGGGACTATTTGTCCGGGCGCCGCGACATTAGTCCCGAGTCCCGCGTCCGCCCGGGATCCGGGATTGACCGGGATTTGTCTAATATCGCGAGATTAAGTTTCTGATGAGAATAATATTTGCTTCCCCGACTAATTTAAATTATTACTAACGCAGTCATTTGTTACGGCCGCCTCTTGGATTATCGAACTAAATTCCAAATTTAAATACAAAATTGTCTTCGAATGATGTGGTTTGTTCAGTAAATACATCTTATATCTTAACGTAAACATGTAGCGCGCTGTAAAATAACTTTACAATATACATAAACTGGGACAAGCATATTTTTCTCTACAAAGGCGCGTGAGAATGCGAATCATCTAGATTACGTAGCGTACATACTCTTAGTATACACTTATACAGCTCTGCATTGTTAGGATGCTATAAAGGTGACAGATCTGTGACTGGCTGAGATAATAGACGCTATCACAATACACAATGAGATATTTTTATTCAAACCTTTGAATTGTATGAAGCGGCATAAAAGAGAACTAAAAGTATTCTTTTAATAGATTTTATTATTAAGTCGGTTGGAGCTTATGTCAAAAGACTAGATAAAAATATTTATATCTAGATTAAATGAATCTGTCTGAATATACATATATGTCTGTCTACCTTTCTTTCTATAACCTATTCACGATTTAAACCGCTGAACCGATTTGGATGAAAATTGGTAAGCGCAACGAACTTGAGGACAGCGTCTAGTATTATGTTTTATCGCTGGTATTACTGTTGGAATTCTAGGTAGATACTTAGAATAAATCGAAAATATATTATACAATTTATGTTTGAGATTGCAAAAGTAACTCCACAAAATGGAGCCATTTGTTTTGCATTTGCTCCAGTTATCGGCCATAGAAAATATTACTGTTTAAAATGAATCTCATTTCTATTCAATATTTGTCCGCGAGATTTAAAATAAGGTTATGTGAACTTTTTAATAATATAACGTTTAAATATAATAAAATAAAAGCATATTATTTTTATATCTCTGTACATATTATAATTTTATGTCACTTATTAGTATAGTATTATGTACTAGCAAATATCGTATTTTGTAACTCGCATGTCTTTCTGCATCGTTGCAATGCAAAACTATCTTAAATACTTAGTACTTTCCATAATGGGATGAGATAACTGGCTGACAATATGTCATGCCTGGTAAGATAGAGCCACGTAGGGCCGAAACGTGATTCGGCCGATTTTACGACGAGATGAATGATAACGTCTGCTTTTGATATTCTAGAGAAAGTTTTATTCCATATTTTTGGCATATCTTATAGACGTGAATAGAAAGTTGGTCGAGTAAGCACTTATAAAGGTAGTAGTAGTGGGTAGGTGTTCAGTTTCGTCCTAAGGGCCTGTTTAATGTTCATACCAAACCGAAACGACGCGACTTGCTGATGCACAAAAACTACCTATGTAGTATTATATTTTATGTTCATCACGATCGCGACAAATTTTCTATCACTTAAGCGTATCGTTTAGGTGTCAATCGACTAGAATCTATGTTATGTTTATGAATTTTAATTGATTTATATTGTAACTAGCTGTCCCGGTGAACTTCGTGTCACTTTAAAACCTTCTCTGGACTTCTACAAATATTTTAAGACTAAAATTAGCCCAATCCGTTCAGTCGTTTTCGAGTTTAAGCGTTACTAACACAATTAAAAATCCATTTTTATATACATAGATTGTAATTTAAAATTGTACCTAATAGTGAATTTTTTG
This sequence comes from Aricia agestis, assembly GCF_905147365.1. NCBI lineage: Eukaryota > Metazoa > Arthropoda > Insecta > Lepidoptera > Lycaenidae > Aricia > Aricia agestis. The sequence goes on from NC_056406.1 coordinate 12,280,807, forward strand.
TTGCAGATATTATAGCGGGAATGATTACGCTGTTTCTGAAAATATATCCTTCCTGGTAAGTTTTCCAATCATTTTAATTTTAACTAGAAAAGAATACGAATTAAAAACGTTTCTTACTATATCTCTATAAAATTATATTTTTGCTGCGAATAAACTTTTATATAAAATAGAATAGAATAATCTTCAATAAAGTCCCAGTAATTCGGGATAGAGGGAAAGGATTCATTCTTCGATCTGGGAGACAGCTTTATCTCTACTCCGCTTTAGTAGAGCTCTCCAATCTTTGAACAAATCGAAGCGTATGTTAGGCGAATTGCGGAAGGTGGCTGGAGTAGACGCTAAACATTCTGGACAAGTCCTTACATTTGGGGAATTGCGAGGAAAACAATCTAATGTTTGACTTCCAAAATGTTATGTTGTAATTTTTGTTGAATGCTTTCCGAAAAAACTAAGCAGTTATTTTTTTTTTATTATGTTGGTCTGTGATATTTCTGAGGTGTAATTTTTCTGGATACTGAACTGGAAATCTCACAGTCTAAAAAATCTATCGGATTTGATATAAGGCAATACAGGTGCCATATCACTTAGCGATGCGTTATAATTTTTTTTTTATCTTCTCTATCGAATATATCGAATGCAATTTCTAACCCTAATCTTTTACCATAACATACAACCAGACATTGCTAGCTTTTAACATTTACAGTATTTTAAATACAAATCGTTTGCAGCCTTATCAAAACTGCGATTTCGTATAACCATTTCCCACAACCGAGCTCAAAAGGTGAAAGATCCAGTGCGGCAATCTTCGATGCACACAAAACGATAGTCGCAACGCGACGTTTCTCGTTATCGCGCAAACGACTCGGCAAATCGAACGCGTCCATTACCGGTATTAGAGTATTGGGCGGCCGATCGCTATCGGTTACACTTTCGGCTTTAAATATTGCCAAACTAGAATTTAACTGGAGTCCGGTTGCCAGACTAATTCGGCGATTACTAATACTATTGAGCTGATGGTATAACATCCCTGCACGATGTTGTGTCTTTTTCAAACCGACTTTATGCATTGTTTTATTATTAATTTCGAATTTAAATAAGCTGTTATAAAATTAATTTTTATATTTTTTCAATTCTCGCAAAATATACCTGCGCTCTACACAACTCACGGTCGTAATTTATAGCTGATACGTCGAATGTTACGTCTTTGACAAATACCCCAATAACAAAAACGATACCTAATGTTCAACAAAGGGAAAAGTTCCGTTGTTCTGTATATAAGAATACTTCGGGTGAATCTATTTCCTGATAAAATTTGTCGTGCATCAAAAACGTTTCCGGCCGACGTCCCGCGACGAGGGGGGGATTATTGTTTGTGATATTTCGACCAGAAATTATCGAGTTAAATTCGTCCGAAGCCAATTCGCAGGGATGTGCTGCCGTTTTTATCTTATTTTCTAAAGGAAAACATTTATAACTTAGTCTTTTTCCTTATTACGGTGTACTTCGCGCTGAAGGGCCTATTAATAAGTATCGAGTTGCCAGTAGCGAAATTCGTTTAACTTTTCTCCCAAATATTATATTCTGTGAAGTTTTTTTAAGGTTTCTTGGATATAAGTTCATTGTGGAATTCTAAATGCTTTGACCTTAATAATTAATACTTGATTTATGATTTATTGAGGAAGATATGAGACTAACGAACGTTTGATAGCTTTTAATAGATCATTTTAGCAAAGATTACATAATCATTGATATTAAGTTGTTGATCCAAGTTAACAACTTTATTTTTTGTCGTAGGTAAACATAAACCGTAGCCGTTTATTGTCAAATTAAAATATTTGTAATAATTATAGTTTAATAGATATGTAACTTTAAAATATATTAAATAAAATACTGCAACAAGTATCATAGTCTGATGATTCAAATATTTTAATTCTAAACGTATATAAGTTAATATTTAGCTTTCTTTTATGAACGGACCATTTTCATTTACAACAGTCTGAAATATTCGTAATATTAAAACATCACAAATACGTAAAGATATTCATTAAATTCCTCGTTCCTTTTTCAGTTTCGCTGTTTTTTCCGAATCGACGTTTAATTTCAGAACGTCCGTAAACCGCCTTGTCTTTTTAATTGGCATCGTTATTTTACCATTCGTTAAATGATTACCGTGAAATAATTTGATTCTCAATTTGTATTTCTTTTATTCGGAGATAATGTATCTATCTTATTTTTATACCCAAGCACATTTCCGTTTTTTTAAAGTTTCGAGTTCCACGAATTTATTTTTGCAACTACATTGACTTGACATATTCAAACCATTCTTTGAAATGGCATTTCTGAATTTCTTTCAATGTTCAAACTGCGCATTTAGCAATCTAATGAGGTAACGTTATAATAACATTACGTAGATGTATGATAACATACGCACTTACTTACATCTTTTGTTTTCCTGCTTCGAGCCATCTACGAACCATTCAGTTTTCTCCAGCATTAGTGTTATTCATAGTTAATCTGTGAATCAGTAACTGTAACTGGTGAGAGTCTGCGGGGTGCAGCGCATGCGTCTCGCGTGCTTTGTATCGGCTCACATCAAGCTACCGCACGCGAGCTAAAATATTACGGGGCCTCTAGTAATTAATACCGGTGGATAGTTCACAAGTTAACAGTTTTCATGATAATGGAACTATGATTTTCTTTACTCAAACTTTTCATTCAACTATTATGGTAGTAGTTGTTAATGGTTATTTATTTTGTTATACTATTTATGTTTAAGTACTTTACATTTACTGAGACTCATACTTTATTTTCATATCGATCCCAACGGTGATACATCTGCCTTTTCAGATATCAGATGATCATTCTGCATTGTCCTAAACTAACTCGGAATCATTATTTTTCCAACAATTGTATCGAATCCACGACCTATTAGTCAAGAGCTACGTTTTAAACTACTATACCACGCAGGCACATAATAAGCCCAATAAAGAGTTTAAATGTACTCAACTTGAACATTCGTATCATATCTCTCGCGTTTACTTAACATAAAACGTCGTAATTATTGTATGTGGAAGTTGGAACTGTTTCGCAAGTCTTAATCGTATGATACATTCGGATACTTTCCCGGGGAATGTTTGAGGAGTCGTCGGCGCTAGTCTCGTCACGTTTCGCAAACTTCTTTCGTGGTCGTGGAGTGCGGAGTTCGTTATGTGTAGATACTCTCTAATATTGCTATTTGAATGGGATGCGAGGAGTTTTCTTATAAGAGATATAAAGCCATATAAAATTTGCTTTAGAATTGTCGACTTGGCACTTGGCATTTAATTGTAATTTAAAAATATGACCTGTTGATGGGTTGAAATAAAGATTTATTTATTTAAACATGAAATGGGACAGAAAGCACATTAAGGGCCTGTTTCACCACTTCCTGATAAGTGCCGAATAGGCTATCCACCACTTAACTTGACAGATGAAGTATGGAGAATCTGTCAAAAAGCTGTATATAGCCTATTCGGCACTTTATCAGAAAGTGGTGAAACAGGCCGTTAAACTAAATAAAATAACAGACACTGACACACCGCAGCGTCTGATAGTCTTAACTCTCCCGCCTTTCAACATATTCACGTTATTTCTCATTAATAAGTCCGTATAGCTTTGATATTATGATATACAATTAATATTCCCGTATAGCGACATTGTTAATGAATCAAAGATACATCTGACATTAAAACCGCTATGATTAATAGGTCGTGTTGACATCGTGTCTTCCCCGGCACGTAACGAAGTATGCCACTCCCGAATACCGCTACGTGGAGCTATGCTGTTGATTTATCGCACTTTATGAGCACCGAAGGCCTTTAATTAATTGTTTAATCTAAAATATGTTTATTAATGAAAATTTAGAGCCGCTATCGGCAGACGAGCCGCCGCCGAAATATTTAACACCCAGTTTTAAATACTAACGGGCCGAATTAATGTGCTCGAAGTATTCACCGCAATTTTGTAATCGGAACATTAATATGTTAAGTTTGAATACGTCGAAATAGATTACTGCAAAGCTTTTATTGACGTTATGTTATAGAACTCATTAATTCTCTTCATTAACATTCTGATCTTGTAAATATAACGGTATGAAAATTTTAAATATACCTTTCCAAAAAACGCGCAAAGAAAGTAATGAAAAGGTTCACGCTGAATAGGTTGAAAAAATTAAGGATGAAAAAAAAAAAACAGTTCTAAATTCAAACGTAACGTCAAGCTAGGCGATGTATCTACCCTCGCATCATGATTGATGATGCGGCACGGCAGCCCTGATGTGGGTGCGATCCTACGTAATTGCGTTGCGTAAAACGTATTGACACGATGACTGCCAGACTGATGAACGGGTTCGCCAGAAAGACACATTCACTGTTTACGTTTCACTAACGAGTCGCCTGTTTTGTCGGATATAGCGGGAGCGTGGTATTTTTGTTTTGAGGCAATTAAAATTTCAATCCTCATTGCGCGCCTTTGGAACAGATGAACCGGGATGTATCAGGATTCAGGATGTATGTAGTCACTCTGCGCTGCAAAGTACACACACTCGTTTAAAAATGTACATAGTAGAGACATGAACTTACAACAGGATGAAACACAAAACATGTCAATTTTCAGCTGGTAGAAATAGACAGACCTCGTTAAATTGGAAGGTCAGATGTCACGGGGACATGTGGCTGATTGCCAAAAATTTAACCCTGCATTTTTCAGTTCACATGTTAAATTAGTTTTTAAATTCGCAAAGATGTAGGTCAGCCTGCCAACCTTCATTCGAGCTAAATAACATTGGTGCGTTCAGTACTTCTGCATTTTTAACAGATAGGTACTGTTAGAGAACTGATAGAGTTTGTTTAGCGCGTAGAGAAGCAGTACTATGTTTTATTGAAAGTAAAGACAATAATATAAAACTTAAAAGAGAAAAAAAACCTTCACTAATGATAGTGAAGGTTTTTTTTCTCTTTGAATTCAAAAAACGATAAGTATCATTTTCCGATTTTAATATGCAATAAACAACTACATTGCTATAGTCTTCCAAGCAAAAAAAACTTTGAAGAACTTTATCGTATTTTTAAAGACATTATATAATAATATAGGCTGCAGCTTTAATCTGAAGAAGAACTAGCTATCCACTACAACACACAAAGTAACATAATACACGTCCTTGTAAACATGCGCGCTCTGAACATAATTAACAAACTTTTACATTAAACCATGTCGCGTACCTTCTATAAATAACTATGTATTTCCATCATAAAAAATTCCTGAATGCTACACCTCGTTAAAAAGTTTGTTATAGGGCATAAATCCTATTATGTTTGCCCCCATGTCGATGTGAATAAAAAGTGATTGCGAATTGCAAAATAATATTACATCAATTGATACTTCTAACCAGCGGGGCTAAAATGGTCACATTTAGCAATTCCTCTCAATCAATTCAGCAAATGAATTGTCAAAACTGTCAAAATGACAAATGTCAAATCAGTACAAAAATACAGAAATGAATTGCAAGCAGAGTTGCATTTTGCGATTTTAGAAAAATGAATCATATTATAATTCATATCATGATTCTTCAAAGCGACCATTTTAGCCCCGCTTAGTGCAGATATTACAATATTATGGCAGGTACCGAACAAGTAACTTGATGTAATAATCGGGAAATAGGCATCCTTTCATTAACTTGATACTTGTAAGCTTTCCGTGAAGATTTGTTATTGCATAGTTAGTGCATCGAGATAGGATCGCTCAGAATGCCTTCCTAATAGGGCTTTTTTATCATGTTGTAATTAAGTTTTTGCTCATTCGAAATTCATAAGTCGAATTAATCAATATTGTATCGACATATCCCTGAATGTCGATCAATTTTTGGCGCTGGCAACGTGGCGTGTATAGGACACCCGATATTTGAGCATCCTATTCAGGACCGAAACAAAAAGGCGTCGCTGACTTTTACCCGGGTTAATTAGAATGTCAACGACACTTATTAATCAGGACATGGGCGGAGGTGAGAGCGGCCCTTTGTACGGGGGCTCCCGACCGGCCGAGCGCTTTGCGTTAGCGACGCGTCATTTGAGTCTTTTCAACGTTTTAACAAATGACGCCTACTTATCGAGAAATGATATTTTGCTTTGTTTCATGTAACGTCGTTATAATGTTCTAGTGGGCCCATTGAAGTGGTGAAATTTAATGCGGGCATTTTCGTGGCGGCATTGTGCGTTTATGTTAGCCCTAATACCGAACGTCATCGTCGTTGTTTCCTCTTCTTTTTAGCGTTACTCTTTGCTCTTGTGTAATGTAATCTCGCCGGAGGTAATCGCTACGTTTTCTCGGAATTGCCGCAATCATTATAAATATTCGCGCTAAATTCAAATTTATTTTCTGTTTTATCATGCATCAGTTTAATCCGAGCTCGGGCTAAGGAGCTTAATAAAGGTCTTAGTCACATTTATTCGTAACTTCGCCGTTTGCAATGCAAATTTACATATTAAAACAAAAGCATCACAGAAAGCTAAGGTTTAAACTCTTAAACAATACCCCGGCTGAATGGAGACGCGCCTAACCTATTTTCCGGAAAAATATTTTTAAGCTGGCAACACCATTAGTGCTGCAAGACGCATTTTTTGCAGCTAATTTAAATTTTTACGCCATCCACTTTTATACCGCTCTACTTCAGTTTTTGTTTGTCATTTCGGTCTGCTACCACTTCGCGTCGTAACACAAAAATCCATATTAATATTATAAATGCGAAAATGTGTCTGTCTGTCTGTCTGTCTGTTACCTCTTCACGCTCAAACCACTAGACCGATTTTGCTGAGATTTGGTATGGAGATAGTTTGAGTCCCGGGAAACGACATAGGATACTTTTTATCCCGAAAAAATGTACGGTTGCCTCGCTATAAACGAATTTTGGCGCAACGGAGTTGCGGGCGTCCTCTAGTATAATATATTTTTTTATTTTACTTCGGACTTATGTAAATACTCGTTTGAAAATTCCAGCATTCAATGGAGCTTAGAATAGCTTTTTCAAAGTTGAACTAGCGACCGAATGTTTTCATGTTTCGCTGTGGTCCATGAGGTTAGTCATACGTGTAACTGTTCTGCAAACAATCGGAGCACTAAAAATTATTCATACATAAGAGCCCGAGGCTATTTGTTGCGTGTAAAAAATGTTATTACCCGGGCAAATGACATGCATAAAACACAAAAGGGTCGCCTTTAGCACGGCCGGCAGTAAACCAACGCGAACGAGACAATGTCACATAATTTACTATGAATTGTGTACATTACACACGCGACCGGTCCGCATCGATTCATGATTTGTATACTTTTAATCGGAAACGAAAATTAATTTCATTATAAATCGCTGGGCCGAGTGAGTAATTGCGCGTAATAAATCGCAAAGAATTTCAACCAGACGAGAGGGGTTGGCCTGGAATGGGCTTTTATTAAAAGCACTGAGTCGGTATCGATGCCCGCCGTAGAACAGAGTTATAGGTCATAAAATTGTTTGGACATTTTACAATACTTCCCCTTGGTTCGGCAACGAAGCAAAGGTTGTATATTAAAAGTCGAATGTGGCTTCATTCTGAATGAGCACACTTAAATATTTGGAGGCTAACGAACGTGAACATAGCCTGTAATTAAGTTGGTATCAACTCTCAAATGCCTACTGGTTCAAATGCAACAAAATAATTGTATGGTACAACCATACAATTATTTTTATAGTCAGGCGGTTACTACTCCGTGCTGGAAGCTCTGTATAATTAAAGCTGTACCTGTTTCCTGTGTAGGATAAGTTGGTAGAGTTCATTGTCAGACTTAGGGCAATAGCACACAGTGATCCATAGTTCTGTTTCTTGCCGCCGCTTGAGTTCATCTATTTCACAAGAAGTTACCTTAATCTTAAAAAACTTATACGTGGGAGAGCCATGCTTCGGCATGAATGGGCCGGCTCGACCGGAGAAATACCACGTTCTCAAAGAAAACCGGCGTGAAACAGCGCTTGCGCTGTGTTTCGCCGAGTGAGTGAGTTTACCGGAGGCCCAATCCCCTACCCTACTCCCTTCCCTACCCTCCCCTATTCCCTTCCCTTCCCTTTCCATTCCTACCCTCCCCTATTACCCTATTCCCTCTTAAAAGGCCGGCAACGCACCTGCATCTCTTCAGATGCTGCGAGTGTCCATGGGCGACGGAAGTTGCTTTCCATCAGGTGACCCGTTTGCTCGTTTGCCCCCTTATTTCATAAAAAAAAATGTATTAAACTGGTAATGTGAATCACCTAATATAGCCTACACGAGTATGTATATTATAACATTATTTTTAACAAAATCCTCGTTCATAGGAGCAGAATGACTTATTCCTTCTGGCTCCATGATCTTTCTAGATCTAGGAAGGTCACTGATGTGCCTACTTCCTCTAATCTGTATGCGGGAGCTACGTGCTAGTGCCTAATATAATAGCTTATTTAAAACACCTGGGCCTTCGTAAACCTATAATTATTCAGTTGCGAATATTCCGCACGTACAAAGTCTTCCTTATTAGAAATACCAATGATGTCATTAGCCGTGGGCGGGAACGGTCGGCTTCCATGATTTATTTTTTGTTTGACATTGTCTGGTTCCCATATACGGACAATAGTTAAACGACCTTCACATTCAACTTCCAGTCTCAACATAACGGGAGTTGCTATGTTAACTAGCTAAATAATTTGAATGATAAAAAAGGTATTCAAATTTTTGGTACATTTAAATAAAAGTGAGTTAAAGGACAATCACTGAGGAAGCATTAGACATTTTTAGCTGTTTCATCAGATATTTCAAAATGTAAGTTTTTAATAATCTTAACAAACTTCACTTTTTTGGTAAAAAGTGGGACCCCGTGCGAGTTTCTTACGCCGGTTCTTCTCGCCGGGATAGTTGCCGAACCGGTGGTAGGCACCAGTAGTATCAACGTTCTGAAAGCATTTGTTACAAATCTATTCGGGAATAAAACAATTTTCATTTTTATTTATTTTTATATGTTTAACCAGGCCAATGCAGCTAAAAATAGGATCAAAAGAAAATACCCATTAATCCACATTTTCACCGTAGAATTTTGTCCGGGCCTCCGGTCGAAATAACACGATTAGGCGAATGAAAGGGCCTAACGCAACAATAGTAATGTGATTAGCGCGTGTCTGCTCAACAAATAACTTATATTTCTCCTTCAATGGCTCCTCTATTGGTGTAATCAGAGTTGTAGGACGGGGAAACCGAACTTTTCTATGAATTGGAGGAATTTGGAGGAAATGTTTCGTCTATGTTTTTACAATGCACGTTCACAAAAGCGCTTAAAATATTAGCGCTTAATACTAGCACTTACCCCTACTGAGGATAAAAATATATAGGTATCTTTAAAAAGGTATGCTTAAAGTAAGTACAATGTACTTAATTGTAATTAAAGACGTTATGTCAAAGTAGCCTTAGTAGAATTAAAGTAATACTAGCTATTTGACCGAGCTTTGCTCGGTATTCGATAAAACACGAATAAAATGACATTTTCTAAAAATGATTCCTAGCTAGATCGATTTATCGCCCCCGAAACCTCCAACATGCTAAATTTCATGAAAATCGTTGGAGCCGATTCCGAGATTCCAATTATATATATACAAGAATTGCTTGTTTAAAGATATAACGAAACATCACATTTAATGTTATGTTTCGTGAAACGTTATTTATAATAATTCAAGATAACTCTAGTTTTCAGCGGACTTAAATTGTTTAACTCTAAGACAAGAAACGTACAATTCCGTTATCTGCTCTAATTCTGTTGTCGAGTAGAAATTGAAACAGATATTCCTTTTGCATTAAAAGCATTAGGTATCAAGCAAAGAATTAGATGAAAAATTTTAATAGACTGTAAATTTTGCAAAAGTATTAGGTAAAGGCCCGAACTCGAAACTTTTTGTAATTGCTTTTATAGAAAACTTGACAAAATACATAAGTTAAGTGTGTAACAAAATAAATTAATTGAATGTTATAACTTTATAAGGACATACCGGTACACGTTTCCCATACGAACTTCTTACACGCGCCCGCCCTAATGAAATTATTTATTCATGGACTCATAAAAACTTACAGCAGTAAATGTTTGAGAAAATATTGAATTAAATCATAAAATAATGAAGATACTTGTAAATTATTTTTATTCTCAAAGCCAAAATATATCGAAAGTTCGCTTCGTCTTCAGCGAGGCCTGCGGTTAAGAAACAATAAGTTCAAACGATACCGATATATTTTAAAGGAGCTTAAGCTGAACAAACTTTAGATTAAAATATTCCAAACTGAGTTTTAATAAAATAAACATAATATTTAAATTGAATTCTTAGATTATCTAATGCCGAGGCGGCCGAAATTCAAATCTTTTCCAATTACTGCTGAGCTACTCCGATCGTGATTCGCAAAATTAACAACATTAAGCCGATATAATCTATGATTCATTGATCTGATTCAGAGCTAATAACGCCGGGATGATAATCCGGAGCGCAAAGAATAATATTGATCTTAAGTTAATGCTGATGGAGCTCAGTGTGGGCTGCTATTTGCATTCTAGATGTGATCTAGTAAGAATGTTGCCAACTTCATATTATTGAACTACCATCTATATTATAACTAGGATGTATTAGTAATTTAGGTATGATGAAGTTAGTATGTTGAACTAGATGATGCCCGCAACTCCGTTGCGCCAACATTCGTTTATCGGGAACCGTACATTTCCCTGGGATAAAAAGTATCCTATGTCCTTTCCCGAAACTCAAAGTATCTTCATACAATGGATTTTATTGAATGCATTGAAGAAAATTACAAAATAATCGAATGTTGCAACATTTTTAGGGAAGCCATATAAAAATAGTGTTGCTATAAATGTTTACTTTTATATTCTCCTATCTCCTGTTTAAACATTTGCATTTTGTATTGCGCTGTACGCGCAATGTAATTGCAAATTGCGATGTTAGTTCGCGGCAAAATGTCATTTTATCTGTAAATTTTATTGCTTAACCGAAAAATAGCGAACAATTTCTTCAATTTGTAAAAGAAAAACATTTTGAAATTCGAGTACCATTTACAAGGGAGGTATTGATATCGCCATGTGTACTGTATAATAGTTGTACATAATATAGATATAAATTAAATAAATACCAAAAATTGTACAGATTCAATCGACAATGCCTATAATGAAACGAACAGGATTGAAAATTGTTTTTGTTTCGCACGTGTTCCACCGTGTAATATATTTTGATTGGACAAATATGAAAGGAGATTTATATTGTTATTAAACGATAAGAAGGTCATTTATTACGGTTACGTAACGGACGAACATCGGCGCTCGCCAGGCCGGGCCGAACAAAGGCCGAGTTGCGATAAATTAATAGCTCAGTTCGAAACATGCTGAGTAAAAACATTTCTCCAGTCCAGCCTCGTTAATCCGAGCACAACGGCGCGGGAGATTTATCGAAAGTCGAAAAGATAAAAGACGAAGAAACATCCCCGATCGACGGTGAGATGTAACAGTAATTAAAAGTTTCGCGTCACGGGAGGACCCCGCTCCTCGAATGCATAAACTTACGCAAATTAAAGAGAAATTCTTTTCGAGATTCGCAACTTACCGTTCGGGAAACTTCGACGGCTGTCACAGATTTAATTGGGAATCTTAGCGAATTTAGTTCCCAAGAAATTTTGTAGCCGACTGTACCTGGAAAGAGAATTCTTCGAACATTCCGGTGCGAGGGAAATAATTCCGGGTGCTCGCTGCCCAGTGGAGCTTGTGATTTTTGGGTATCAATGAGTGTACGCCATACGGCCTACGTAATCCAAGTGCCTTTCTTGTATTACTCAAAAATCAAAATATTTCACAGAATATGTCTCCCATAACTATATTTTGTTATAAAATATCTTTTTATTTAAAATAAGTATCATGAATACACCTTTTGAACGTTGTAGAAAGAACGTAGAAACTAAAACTATCACCGGTTCGGAAACTAAAAAAAAATCAGGTATCAACTCATAAACAATAATTTCTGATTCTGACCACCTCTGGCTAGTAGTGCTTGAGCGCGTTGGTAGCTCAAGCCGGGGGTCGCGGGTTCGAATCCCGCCGACGGAACAAAAAGCTTTTAAAGTTCCTGGGTCAGGGGTGTGTATTAAATATGTGTATCATATAATAAAAATCTTAAGTTAATATATGTATACTATATAGTATAAAAGTATTAAATAACATTATATTATTTCCTTTGTCTGGTACCTGTAGGCTGTAACACAAGTCCTTCAGGCACTTACTACGGGGCCAGACTGACGTGGTGTAAATCGTACATAGATATTATTATTTTAAACACGTCATAACATTGACTTTACTAATAATATAACGTAGGGCCTCGCCGCATTACGCGGGTCGTTATGTAAAGTAATGCGACGCAACAGTACACCGTCTAACACAATTAACAAGGACGAAGACATTTGTATCATTAGAAGACGACATAGTTGGGAAAACATGTTTGAACAGAAAGACGTGGCGCGGTTTAATTACCCGGGAATGTAACGTATTCAGGCGGCGCCGCGCAAACTTCAACTTAAACCCCCAACTCGGGAATTTGTTTCGTCGGCGGATCTTCATTAGGCGAACGAGTCCCAACTTATCACGCGTTCCACGGAGACGTATCGATGTCGCGGTCTCCTCGATCCGAATTCGGATTCGCACTAATTTCGCACACACAAAATCCCACCAATTATGAGCCGGGTCGAGGCGAATTTGGACCAATTAGATGAGCCAACGAAGTGTGTCGCACTCGGGAGTTTTGTCGGCAATATAATTTATTAGGGAGGCTCAAAGTTGCCGGCTTTAACCCTTAAAGACTCGAGTGAAATTTGATTACGGTTGCTCCGAGCGTGTCCCCTCGTATTTAACTTTAAAATAGATTCTATTTGTTACTCTCTTAGAGCAGTCGATAATCAATCTAGAATACATCTGGAATAGGTACCGTACCTACTCCAAATGCATGATGTCGTACATATGCAATCGTTGTTACGTAGTGCAGGTGCAGAGAGTGGTACACTGTCAGCACTGAATAAACGAGGGGCCTTAATCTAAGTATGATCTAACCTAACTAGACAACATGGTCAATATCTACTAAAGGAAAAACTTGAGAGGTATTTACATTAAGATGACCGTAGGGTCTAATGACTTGATGATAAAGTTAACAAATTATAATTGTTGCTCTATGTACACTAATTTCTTTAAATTTATTGTATTACAACATAATTTATTATTAAAATTAGTAAGAAAGTGTTTGTACTGTGACTTCGTAAATTAATAAGACAAAATTCATTACGAAACTCTCGGGATCTATTATAAATTTTAATGATCCAAGAATGCTAATATTATCTTATATATTTTAATGAAATAAAAATATGTTTCACATACGAAGAATTGCGCATTATCCTTATATTACATTTTTGGATATTGTTTTTATGACGGGCAGAAAAATTTTCAATATTTGCTTAACCCATATGAAATTAGTGTACAAAATATTAAATACCGTTACCAAATATAACAAAGTTATTAAAACGTTCAAATATGTGTATTTTTTTTATTTGTGGCGTGATTTTTAATGAAAAGATGATAGATTTGCTTTACAGACTTCAATTTTATATTTGATTAGCTGGTATTTGGTATTTTTCACATGACCTAAAGAAGTCCAAAGCTCAAGGCATTATACAAAAGTATAAACCCGAAATGTAAATAAAATGAAATCGAACCAAGAATTCGTATTAACTATTTCAATAACACGCACATGGGAGCAAAAACCTCGTGATTTCGCTTTCGAAAGACATTCTACCTGCGAATCAATTAAATTCCTTGTCGTACCTTTTCCTAAGACTATTTTCTTAAGTCACTGTCGAGGGGAGGACATCAAAAAGCCTCATCTTCGTCGCTGGAAAAGGCCAATTAAAGGTTTTGAAATTGATTCACAAAATTGCCTCGCCCTTTGTCAATAATGTTATTGACGTTTATAGTTATCGGTTCCAGGTAATTTCGGCCCAAATTGCGTCAAAACATTATGTTGGTGTTGTGTAAAGATGCAAAATGTGAGTTATTTTTAGAACTAATATTTTCAAACTACACATTTATTAAAAGTTATGAGATAAATAAAGAGTAAATAACAACTGAGTAGGAGTATTATTAACATAAGGGGCAAAATTTAATAATTTGGCTTCGGAAGTTGAGCGCTAAATCTTATCAGACCTGTCTTTTAAGTTTATTAAACGTTTCAGAAGAAGGTGCGGGGCTTAATCAAATTTCTTTTGCGCATCATTTATCACCGTGTCGTCACTTGCATCCTGTTGTATTTATCGTCGCCAGACAATTAGGGCCCGTATCGAGACGCGTTTGCGGCCAAATCCGCATGCGTGACTTTCGAATGCGCTTATGCCAGCATTTACGTAATAAATCATGAAAATTACTTAGAAACAAACCTCCGCCTAATCAATTAATCACCGGGGATCGGCGCTCGTGTAGTCGGTGACGGGGTCTCCGCGGCCGAAGGAAGCTTTGATTTATGACAAAATAATACTCTATGGGGAAATTTAAACTGTTGCCAGGAAAACTTCAAGTGCGCAAAACTAAATTCCCATAATTTAATTTATGAGGCTCCGACAGGGGTTAACGTGAAACCTTTCCGGGAATTACCAGTTATCACGTATGAAACCGATAAGTCGTTTTATGAATCGTAAATTGAATTTAAATACGTAATTTTGAGGATCATTATAAAGTTGCATTCGGGACAAATGACGTTAACGATGCTGTTTATTTATGATGCATCGTGTCGTCGATACATAAAATTATGTAGGCTAAGAGCGTCTTAACCAACATATTGGCGATATAGCCAGAGGCTTTACGCTATTTACATACAAACACCAAATTCGCTCCACCGTTTTTACCATATTAACAAGAAAAAATGTAAATGCTCGGTAAACACGGTAAGTACTCCCCATCACGCTAAGCAAATGTCGCCATAAAAGTTTCACAAATCGCCGCAGTGCAAATCACCGCATTCTCCCCTAAAAACTTTCCGGCACTATCGCGCTATCGGTAAATCTTGAAGTTCGCCGGGGCTCCATCAGCCCGCGGGCTTCCTGCAGCCTACCCTTCACCATAAACTCTCGGTGGCCATGTTTTACGGCCGCTTATCAGCATGCCTGATTACCAGCACAATAGGCCGTTCGGTGTTTACTGTTTAACGTCAGCTACTTTTGTCCGATTTACGTAAATCATTTTAGCAATCGAATGTATTTGAATTTAGTAAATTATGTAGCACTTGATCCAAAGGAACATAATAAAAGAGCAATTTGCTAAACAATTGAGCTCTATTGTCAGTATGATATATCATTATCTTAAAAAATACAAAGCGTGCTCATACAGTATATTTCCGCACGTAAAGTTAGCTGAATTTCCATCGATTATTCACATTTGACTAGCGGCTGAGTGTCACCGGGGTAAAGTTCGACCCACCTTTCTTCTGTAACATTAATCCTATTACGAACACACCTCACGTATCGCCTTATATTTTGCGAAACGTCATTGTTTCTGAGGGAACCGACGTTCGCAGTTTTATCTTGGAGCCAGATAACTCCGATATTGCCCGAGAATATAAATTCGTGTTGTTCCTCGACTTGTTTGTACATTTGCCTCCAGCTACATCAAACTTTACATGATGATAAAAGGTAGCGTTCGCAATTTGGAGTAAACTCGGGTTCAAGAAAGTTAAGTCCGGAATAACGAGAGACCTAACGAGAGCAAAACCTAAAAATATGGACAGTCATAAACATACTTTAACTGTAATGAAAAATCGCTCACGCATATCCAAACACCATTTTACTTTAATGTAAGTAATCAAAATTCTTAAGCACGCTCGAGACGCCCGTGACTTAACGCGACTCGGCGTATACAATTTTTATCAAATTTATCTCCCAAATTGTTTCACGGCGTCGTTAGGAGTGTCAAATCAGATTTATTTATGACGGATCTGTGCCGACTCCGTGAGCGCCGCCGCCCGCAACACCTGTCTGCGGCCGCCATGCTTTTAATCTAAATTAAATTATTCCTCCAAATAAATTCGTTATTCAAATCTTTACCCTGCTTTGTAATGTTTCTCGGCAGCACTCTGTCGCTTCTGCTAAAAGCCTCGTGATTTTCCTCATTTCAGGCCGTGGAGCGTGTCGTGTTTGTATTTGGTTTACTTTTTTTGCTCTGACTTAATGTTTTTTTTTTTCGAATACAAAAACATGGTATTACAGTAGCGTTTACGTATAAGTTATAATAATACTTAAATGTGAGTATTATATGAAATGTGATACGGAGCGATAGGAATAATTGTATTTATGCCCTAACCCTCGGCCTGGGTCGCAGACATCGTAATAATCGGCTTACCGAGTGCGGCTGCGGCTGTGGCGAGACATTAAGCCATAATTATTATAGTGACCCGCTACACCCTGACCTGACCCCTTTTCATATTTTCACTTTAATTATATTATGACTACGAAAGTACAGAACGTATACAACACTACATCAATCCGCAGTACGGTTGTTTATTGAGCTACTCGGAGGAAAAACTTGAGGGGGTTCCCCTAAAATTGGACTTTAATAGTTATTGTTATGGGAGTGGAATGCGAGTTCGAACCGGAAGTTTCGGACAACGGAAAGAGAAAATTTAACATGATGAAAATTATACATACGAGTATCAGTGTTTTACTACATCTATATTTCTATATCAGAGAGGGCTTATAAAACAATTTCAATATATTTACTTTAAAGTAGATAGTAGTTTTAGGCAATTAGATAAAAAGCAAAGTCCGAGACTTCGATTTAATCGAAGTAGTACCTATATATCCAACTTATATTAACCAGTTATCTGGTTAATATAAGTTTAGTTAGTCATAAGAAAACATTAAAATACACAACTTTTTATGTGAACCCAAAACTCCTACGATATAACTTAGCGAAACGTCGATTCATTCTGTCAGGAGTGATTCGGTTCCCACTTGGCCGTGTCTATAACATTCTTCACGGTTCCGAAGCTCCTGGGAACTGTTACGTGTGACGTAAAAAACTGGCACTCCTTCGGGATCCTGCGTGCCGAGAAAGGTTTTAAAACAAAATGTTAGGTGCAGCTTTTACTGAACATTAGTTATTTATACGTTTTAAAATTCTGCTCTACATTTTACGAATAAATTAGAGATGTTCCGATCATGACTTTGGCCGACTAGCCGACTAGCCGATTAGTCGGTTGCAAAGAAGCCGACTAATCAGCCGACTAGTCGGCCAACCGATCATGGTTTCAAAGTAAATCGCATACGCCGCCTGCGAACTTGTCTGATCGTGTTTTGGTTATGTTAACGTCATGATATAAAGCGGTAAAGCTATGAAATAGCTTTACCGCGGCAGTCCTCGAGTGCCACGCGTATTTTTTTATTAAAATTGTTTAGAATAAAGAAGATATTATGTTGTTATTAAATAAATGACATAGATATTTATTTACAAGCAAGTAATTTCAGAAATACAATCAATTTATTTCAA
Source organism: Aricia agestis (assembly GCF_905147365.1). Classification (NCBI taxonomy): domain Eukaryota; kingdom Metazoa; phylum Arthropoda; class Insecta; order Lepidoptera; family Lycaenidae; genus Aricia; species Aricia agestis. The sequence continues at coordinate 12,298,447 of NC_056406.1, forward strand.
AACAATCAAGGTTTTTCTTAAATGTAATGTCAATAATAGTAAAATAATAAAAAGCCGGATAGTCGGCGCTTTTTGCCGACTATTCGCCGACTAGTCGTCGACTACGAAAGTGGCCGGATAGTCGGCTTTACCGACTAGTCGGCACATCTCTAGAATAAATACTACTTCCACAAAATATTTTTTTCGTTCATTATTTTCAAAGCTTTACTGGCTTTAAGGATTAACATAAAGAACATATAAAATACAATATGAACCATATTATATTCTTGTCACTCTGTCATGACAAATGATTAAGGAGCAAAAATGCTTTGCTACTTAATCTCAACAGAACCACGACTATCGCCTTGTAATATTTATTCCCCAACATGATTAAAACAGTTACAAGTATTTGGCGTGCAGTTGTTGAATATTCGATCTCAAACGCGATACAGTCCTCGACTTTAACTCCTGCCAAGAGTTCTTTTCTTCGAGTGTTTTTAAATGAGACCAACGAAACTCCTCATGTTTTAATGGAGATATTTTTTTTATATTTCGATGTTTATTTATATTACATTTAAATTTTTGTTTATATTACATTTAAATAAAAAATGTAGCTCTTTGTTAGCGGGATACACTACACACATAACATTGAAAAAATACTGATCCTGCTCCGAAAGCCATTGCTGGCGCCTGCTATTACTGAATGAAATCAGGCTTTAAGTAGAGTTATACCAATCATTAAAAGTATATTCAGCTTTTGCTTTAGAAGCTTACTAGTGTTGCAAATTTTTTTCGTATAAAATTGAGCCATGTTTAAGACTTTTTGATACCATGACTTTTATTAGAGACTAACTGACCTACCAAACATTGCCTTGCCATGTGCTTAATTTAATTACTAATTTCTTTCTTCGAAAATTCTCGAAAATCTTCGAAAATTGGTCCAGCCGTTTTGGAGGATATTGGCAACAAACATCGCAAATAAGAATCCTTACTAATACATAATATTATAAATGCTAAGGTATGTATGTCGGTCTGTTACCTCTTCACGCCCAAACCGCTGAACCGATTTTGCTGAAATTTGGTATGGAGATACTTTTAGTCCCGGGAAAGGGATATATTAGGATACATTTTATCCCTGAAAAGTACGTTTCCCGTGCGATAAACGAATTTAGGCGCAACGGAGTTGCGGTCAACATCTAGTTTATATTATACGAGCTTTTGCCCGCGGCTTCGCTCGCGTTAGGAAGTATTATAACATACAAACTTTCATCCCCTATTTTAACCCCTTGGAGGTAGAATTGATCAAAATCCTTTCTTAGCGGATGCCTACGTCATAATATCTACCTGCATGCCAAATTTCAGCCCGATCGGTCCAGTGGTTTGGGCTGCGCGTTGATAGATCACCATGTCAGTCAGTCACCTTTGAGTTTTATATAGATAAAGAAGAAAGAAGATGTTATCTCGCAACTATATATCCAGAATCCAGATCAAATATACTTTTTAGTATGATAGCTCCCTATCGTAATACTCTGAGTCACGACGCGCGACCTAACCACGTGTTTCTATTCACAATGTCCCCCATCATGGCGCTCCGCTCCGCTCACGAAAGTAACTGTTGTGTCCTCAAATCGAATCGTGTGTATGCAAATGTAATATTGTCTCGCGTATTATTTACATTCTTCGCTTTGCTTGTGCTTTGGGAATCGATTTCGATGTATATTTTATAACTCCGAATACGAATCTAGGTTCCGATTTCAGAAGAATATTTATTGGAATTTGTGTATCGTTATTAATGAGACTCTTAGATTCGTGTATATTTTGATGTTAAAAATACACGTAAATAGATCACTTAAGGCCGTCTTCCGAGCAAACGACATTGACCATACATTTGAAGTGTTGCCGAGATCGCACAAAAATCCTATTTTTTTTACTTATCTTATTTCAAAATTGATCTAAAAAAATTCAAACGGGGAAAATGTAGTTAATGAAATTGTCTATCTACTGCCGTGTGTTTCAAATAAACGTACTTAATGTGTAAATTTTATACTAGGGAGATGCTGGAAGTGTGCTTGAATTTTAATAAATTACTTTGGAAGCTGATGTCATGAGTAGGTATAATAAACAAAAATAGAAAATTAATAACAGGGAAAGGAATGTTGATATGCTGAAGATTATTGCTGTATTTTTATTATAACTTTGTAGCTTTCAAGTTATAACTTTATAAGGATCTAAATACGGTAAATTACGGCATCTCCGTAGGGGGAGCACCTTAAGTTGTAAGGATCATATTTTATACGGTGATAGTAGAAAGTAGCAGTTCATATTCTATGGTACATGCGGTAAAGATGAAATCACAATAATTGAATCGAGAGCCAATAAATAATTTCAGAGTCGCTAGTTCCATCGAAATATTTGCGCACTGTTTAAACTCTACAACAATAATTCAATTTGATAAATCAATGAAATTACAAAGTCCTCATTATCCCGATTGATTTCTGTATTGCGAACAGTAAGAGGATTTCATTATAAAATGAATTTCACTAGAATTTCATCAGCAATTTGTATTTTCTAATTAAATTTTTAAAAAATCATCATAAGTTCGATTTTGTGAGTCTTGATTTTTAAACAAATTGGTAGAGTTTCAAGGAATCGTACATACCACAATGCCGAACTTTTCATAATTTAACTTTAAAAGGGGGATTTTTGCGTTTCGAAAATTTAAGACTTTCTGCAACAGCTGACGTAATTTTCGACTTTGAATTCCGGTGAAATCAACCTGCTTTTACCACTGATTAGTGATTAGTGCAAAAATTAATAATAGATAATATAATACTTTATCTAACTGCGAACAGACCGGTAGCAACTAGCAGTAATTTTTAAACACTTCCCAGTTTAAAATGAATCCGCCAATCGAGTACAAAGTTTCTATCGAAATCATTTAAAAATGTAACGTAATCGGATTATTCACAACCAAATGTGCATACACAATAAAGAGGTAAATTAAAACGTTTACGAAATAAAAGAACTCAGTAAAACAAGTTTCATTACATGCCAGTGCGCATGAATGGCATTTAATTTGAACACTTACTTGTTGCGGCACAAAAACTGGAAAAACGAGTCGGTATGGTAGTAAATGTAAAATGTATCATGAATCAGACGCCAGGTGGAGTCTGCGTGGTCCGTCTGAGCTGCGGTCGGACCGGTTTTCGCACTGAAGCGATTTATTTTTACACCCGGTTGTCATCCTTCGAACCTTGATTTAATTCAAGTAGCGACGATCGGTTGGCAACAAAAATTGCCCCCTGTCCTGACTGTCTGAATCCGGCGGATTAAGAGCTAAGATTTTTGTTTTTTTTTTAGAGAAGAGAAGCTTTTGTTTACATCAGACACTTGTTGCATATAGAGTTTACGTACTGAACGCCTCAAAACAAGGATTCATGGGAGTTGAGTCTTTATTTTAACTTATAAAATGTCTACAATAAAGAAGCTCAATTCCAAAACATCAGACCTACTCTACATTACTCAAGACTCTCTTTTCTCTACACAATTCGTTGTAGACCAGGCGTCATAGAAAATATTTACAACATATTATATGTAAATAAATATATTGACATTTTTTTTGTTTGTGTAGAAATTAATATAATATATATTTCTTCAAGCCCCATAAGAGCACCGGTGATCGCGACAACAATAGAATTCAAAAGCATTTCCTGGAATCCGCGATCGAAGTAATATTATAATATGATAAAAGTATCTCAAAAGCTTCCTTCTTAGACCATACAACATTCATTAGCTGTCACCGTCATCAGATAAAAACTAAGGAATGAGTTGTTACTGTATTGAGTAACGGATATACATCAATATTTATTGTTGTGTGTTGTATTAAACTAACTACGAGCGCTCTCAACACGTTTCTTGTTGGCCATTCAATGAAATATCTACGTCGAAGCTCCCTAGTCCATTCATACATCGCTCTAACAAGTTCTCGGCATAATAATTGTACGGATGTTTTATTCACAATACTACCGTTAAGGTATTTTCTTCCGTCCTTTTTCACTTTAATGTTTCAGTTAGAAATAATATTGTAACGCATAAACACTTAACACTAAAAAAATAGGAAAATCGAATGTTAATTATAATTTTCCAAACTACTATTGTCAAACATGCATAAACACTAAACTTTATTATGTTCAAGCTTTACTCTACACAAACAGCTAGATCATTAATAATAATAGAGCAGCATACAATAATTTGAATAAACAATTCGCAATCACATAAACCCAAATTGAAAAACATTAAACATGACGGCCAACTACCGAAATTTAATTAAAATATTCTAGTAAAATCTAGTGCTCTACCGATCCACTCAGTTCGGTCTCGCTGGAACATGTCAGCTGTTTGTAAATAGAAAACTAAAACAACCGCCGTTTTAATACTTTGAATAGCGTCAATCAACGTTCGATTTGCGCAATAATATCATTCGGCCAAGAAATTAATAGGATAGTTTGATTTGCCAAATATTAGAACAGCCGATTTTTAATGGACAAAATACATTGTTCTTATGTCTGAGATTTTTCTGCGATTTGGCGGAATTTTATCTTTTCAATAGCGATTAGGATTTGTTAATATGTTGACGCAATCAAACCTTAGTAACCTGTAATAATTAAGAGCTAACCTGACTCTAAAAATCAAACATCGTCCTTCTCTCTTCACACTCACGCCCGTCTTTCATATGCCAGGTGAAAAAGAACGGCGCGGAATCATCGCCGAGTTAGTTTTACTTGAATAAAAGACGAACTATAATGATTATGAAAAAAGTGTTTTGAGCAAATTTAGGTTTTATCAATACCTTTTTAGATATTAAAAAATATTAAAGAAAAGACAGCAAACTTCGAAGATCCAAGCAAAAATGTGTCTAAAGCAAGGTTTTTTGTAAAAAAGAAACTATCGAGCATTTTTTGAGTAATCGTGTTTTCGTCTTGAGCATTTAATCTTTACTAGAGATCGCCCAATGGTCGAAATTCAACCTTACTTGCAACGACATAGGACTACTACCTATATTTTGTAAAAAATATTGACTTCATCATAGTTTTTTTCAATTCTTGTCTCTGGGACTCAGCTGATCTCAGACTGGCCGTTTAAGCATTGTCTAATTATTATCTAAAATTAAATAAAAAAAAACAATAATCAATTTTCAATTTGTCGACTTGTTCTCAACAGACTTCAACCATAAATTCATGTATAGGCTTGTCACTCAAAAATCTGTAATTTTTCCTAGTAGTAGTGTCGTAGTGTGTGTAATGTTTTATTTGTTAAAAATATATATAAATAAATATAATTTTAAAATAATATTAGCTCAATGCACTCCTTCACCATATTTTTTTTTTTATGAAATAAGGGGGCAAACGAGCAAACGGGTCACCTGATGGAAAGCAACTTCCGTCGCCCATGAACACTCGCAGCATCAGAAGAGCTGCAGGTGCGTTGCCGGCCTTTTAAGAGGGAATAGGGTAATAGGGGAGGGTAGGGATGGGAAGGGAATTGGGAAGGGTAGGGAAGGGAATAGGGTAGGGGATTGGGCCTCCGGTAAACTCACTCACTCGGCGAAACACAGCGCTAGCGCTGTTTCACGCCGGTTTTCTGTGAGAACGTGGTATTTCTCCGGTCGAGCCGACCCATTTGTGCCGAAGCATGGCTCTCCCACGTATATAACTATAACTGTGTTATAACACCTACGTTTTCCCATTTTTCTTAAAAAGGGTTACAAAGTTTTTCTATCACGTATTAATATATAGATGAACTGAAGTTACTTGTGTCAAAAAATCAGTTTTCTAGACCTTACACATTTTGAGATCTAGGTTAAAGTATGTAGTCAAGTTAGGGTCATATGGGCTCTTAATATGCTAATAGCATTTTTAGCCAAGCATAATTTTATGTCTGATGTCTGACACTCGTATTCACTTTTTTCATATTTTGTCCATATTGTATTGAATGTTAATACCGTGAGAAACAGTTTTTGTCGCAGTGACACAGCACGTGGCAGTAATTGCGACGTGTCTGTCTTCGAGGTGACAGCTACAGCCTGCAGATGATATTAAAGTATTCAATCTTGTAGTAATAACTACGGATTAAATAGGATGAGGTTACTTAGAATTTATATAAAAGGATCAAAAGACCTGGATTTGGATTCAACCGTAACATTTAAGTCGTTAATATTATTATGGAATGAAGAATGTTCTGTTAGATACTTAAGTTTAATAAAACTTTAAGTTTTAATTGCCTACCTACGGCATACAAGGGACGCAGTAGAATTTCATTTTCACAAACTTAATGTTAGCCGAGTAATTGCTGAAAGAGATGTTCATGTAATTTAGAGAACTGCATAGTTCAGTTAATCTAAATTTTAATGTATCTCTGTGCTGACTGCTGTTACAACTTACAAGGAAGCGTGCCGTATACGTTTACAAGACGGACAATAGTTGCATACTGCACTGCCTTTAGCCTAATGTCGTTGAAGTGCCGCGCCGTTTTCGACTTTGAGCTCGGGTCCCAGGGTCCAAATTAGTTTGTAGGAGCTACGTAATTAACTACCGAGTGCTTTTACCCGACGTAATTGTAAAAGTGAGTTCATATTTTCAAACGACCGTCAACTGAGGGTCCCCGAAGCCGCGCACGGTGCCTAAACGTTAGTTAAATATGAAACATAATTAACGCGAATTTGCTTTGTAGTTTACGGTTGTTTTCCCGAGCAGACAGCTTATTTCATTAAATAAACTCCGTTCGTGACCACCGAACTGCCAGATAGCTGACGCTAAGTTTTAGTACGGTTTGTTTTTCCGCTAGTTAAAATAAAATAAAAAAGTTAAGAGTTAGCCATTAGCGCGGTCTCATTAACGCCGAAATAACACTCGCAATATAAAAGAATGACTCGACAGTCGGCGAGACGCCGCTCATTCATTGCGAATGTTGCGCGTTAACGCAGCCCTGGCTTCATATAACCAGATATAACCCTGTAAATACGACTCAAACAAAAAAAACCCTTACTATTAACAAGATCCATGTTCCATACTTTGTAGGTAGATACAATAAATACATTTATATATTACGCGAGCGAAAAACTTTAGATCCTTTAGACTTTTGACGAAAAATGCGGAAACGTAGGTGAATGAAATTTTGCACAGTTATAGTTTATATGGTGAAGTAGTGCATCGAGCTTATATTATTTTGAAATTATGCTTTTATCATACATTTTTCTACAAATAAAACATTACTGATTACACACACTACAATGTGCACACAGCACACTACCATCTTTTTGAATGACAAGCTCTTTTATACACTTTTGTTTATGGTTGAATGTCAAAATTAAAAATGGATAGTTGTTTTTTATAAAATCTGAAATAGTCAATAATTTAAACGGGGCCAGGGTCGAATTTCGACCATTGGGCGATCTCTGTAATACCTATAATTTTATAATGTCTTTGTCAAGCGACTTTTATCTAACATTAGACATTTTCAAGAAACTGGAAATTACATTATTGGGATAATGTTAGTTTTTTCTGATAATTTTGCGGTCTATTCAAAATAAACGTATAACTAGTAATTAGGGTTCCGTAGCCAAATGGCAAAAAACGGAACCCTTATAGATTCGTCATGTCTGTCTGTCTGTCTGTATGTCCTGTGAGGAAAGTGGCTGTGACATACGGACGTATGTCACAGCCACTTTCCTCCGAAACTATAAGAGCTATACTATTGAAAATTGGTAAGTAGATGTAGTGTGTAAGCCGCATTAAGATTTTGATACAAAAATGGAAAAATTATTAAAAATTTTAGGGGTCCCCATAGGTACAACTGAAACCATATTTTTTTTCATCTAACCTATACGTGTGGGGTATCTATGAATAGGTCTTCAAAAATCATATTGAGGTTTCTCATGTCATTTTTTTCTAACTTGAATAGTTTGCGAGAGAGATTCTTCCAAAGTGGTAAAATGTGTGCCCCCCCCTCTAACTTCTAAAGTAGGGGCATGATAAGTCTAAAAATAATATATGATGTACATTACTATATAAACTACCAACGAAAATTGGTTTGAACGATATCTAGCAAGTATTTTTTTTTATACGTCATAAATGGTAAATCTTAAACCAATAAAAAAAATATTATTTCATCTAACCTATGAGTGTGGGGTATAGGTCTTTAAAAATCATATTGAAGTTTCTTCTATAATGTTTTTGTAACCTGAATAGTTTGCGAGAGAGACTCTTCCAAAGTGGAAAAATTTGTGTCGCCCCCCCCCCCTCTAACTTCTAAAGTATAATAATATCATGATAAGTCTAAAAATAGTATATGATGTACATTACTATAAAAACTACCAACGAAAATTGGTTTGAACGAGATCTAGCAAGTAGTTTTTTTTATACGTCATAAATGGTAAATCTTAAACCAATAAAAAAAATATTATTTCATCTAACCTATGAGTGTGGGGTATAGGTCTTTAAAAATCATAAGTCATAAGTGGTAAAACTTAAATTAATTTTCATTAAATCAACTGAAATATGAAAATAAATCAAAAACCTTTAAATTTCATTAAAATAAATCTTATCACTGCTGCGTAACCCTTCATGGGCGAGTCCAACTCGCACTTGGCCGCTTTTTTACTAATTAGCAATTACCAATAGCCAGATCAAATTCTAATTATATTACATATTATGTGTAATATTTTATGGCGCGCGTATATTTGTATTAAACTTTGTTTCTCTCTTTTCAGATCCCCATATTTTTTATTCGGAAATGATCCAACAACAAACCCGACGGATATGTGAGGTAAGTTCAAAGAAAATTTTCATAACTGAAAAACTTAATTTTAGGTAATAAAATATCCATACTTCCATACTAATATTATAAATGCGAAAGTGTGTCTGTCTGTCTGTTACCTCTTCACGCCCAAACAGCTTGACCGATTTTGCTGAAATTTGGCATGGAGATACATTTGAGTCCCGGGAAAGGACATAGGATACTTTTTATCCCGAAAAAATGTACGGTTCCGCCGCGATAAACGAGTTTTGAGCGCAACGGAGTTGCGGACGTCATCTAGTAAAATATAAGATGATATAATATTCAAGTAATATTAAAGAACGGCTAGATATTTTCGTTTAATTTTACAAATCAAACTCTGCTGATAAAATGTCTCTGAAATCGAAGAGCTAATCTAAATTGACCACATCCCTATAAATGGAGTTATTCAAAACTCTTCTGCCAGATGAAATATAAACGTGAACTAAAAACCGCTTCAAACGAGTTCAAATACGACCGACCTTTTCACTTTAACTTTTTTACTTTTATCGCTTATTTCACATTTAAAATAATCGAACCGAAAACTAATATTGGTTGGAGGTATCTACTACTATTTTTATAATATCTACTCGCTTTTCATAGCTTTTCTGGACCGTTTGCACTGGGGCTAGTCTTCACGGTTCAAAGGATATGTTTATATAGTATTTACCTCATTTTTCACTGCATATTAAATTCGTTTCCCGCTGTCCCTATGTGCTTTAATCTTTAAAACTACACAACGGATTTTAATACGGTTCTTTCAAATAGATAGATTCATTAAAGAGGAAGGTTTATTATACCTCATACTTATAGCTAGTATATTAGAGTATACATAATATTATAGCCAAACAATGTTCGCTGGGTGATGGGTCAGCTGCATGTTTGAATGAAGTAGTTATATCCACAATATTGAATGGCAATATTGTGTACTAGATCTCGAACAAGTGCAAGATCTAGTTTCCCTGTCACCTGTGGGCGCGTGCGCAGCTCCCAGCGCCGCAATTCGCGCCGGCCACGCGCATCGCTAATCGCGTGCGCCTACTTCGTATGCACACCACGCGCGAGCGCCGCACCGCATAGTAATCGTCAGGTTTTGTTTACTTTTTCGAATGAGAGTTTTCCTGTTCTTTATTGGTGTGTAATTTAAACTCGACAATTAAGTGGCTATAATGTTTGTGAAGAATGTTTTGTTTATTGCATACATTTTATTGTCACTTCCTAAATTCGGTCACAAATGGTTTAATAATAACTTTTTATTATCTCAGCTGGATTCTCCAAAAGATTTGAGTCGTAGTAAGAGTTTTAATTACTCAAAATGTACATTGTACACCCTAATTAGGGTTTTGTTAAATTAGGTATTTTAGGCCCGTGATAATAAACATTTGTGAAGCGTTACAGTTTCCTGTTAACTCTCATTTTACCTTTATGTTGTTTTAGACTTAATTCTGTTTATTATTATTTCCTACTTAAACCTTAATAGAGCCCGACTTTAATGTTTCCTGACTATCCTAGAATAAACAGAATATTGTCAAAGGACTAATTCATTTTAACATGTCGCCAGTCGCCACTAGAATCTTACAAAAAATTATGGAGTGCCGAGTTACATTTCAATAATCTACAACTCAATCCATATCGCTGGTATATACACATACAGCCGACATAATACGAGTTACGACCCATTTCTATAGATGGTACAAGTTATAAGAAAGCACTTTCATTGTGCGTCCCCATAACCCATACAATAGGGATGATGACAAGGTCAAAGATTAGCGAATTTTGTTAATAAAATAAAAAAATCACGGTAAAAAATAAGTGTTCCCAAAATTTCAGCTTGATAGCATTTGTATTTTTTTTGTTATGCGCCTTCAAAGTTGGATATTCAAGTAAATTTTTTTTTTTCAATTAAATTTCTTAATATTTGTATACAATTCGATAACTTATGCAATTAAAAGCAACTTTTGTTATGAAACCACTTTCATAAACGCAATATTTAATATACCTGTCGAACAAAGTTGTCTCCCGATGCGTACAAACTACGAAAGACTGACGTCATACTTTCGTAGCACTTTGTATGGAGCGTTTCGGGCAGGTCTTTTTTATGAGATATTTGAATTGTCATATCTTGGTGAATTTTTAAGCTATCAGAGTCATTCTTTCAAGGATGTTTCTATTTTTTAAGTGTCTTTCAATTACCGATAAGAAAAAAAAATAATCATCATGCCTATTAGTAAAATTACATGACCTAGAACAAACTTAGCAGACGTTGAAGATCAATTACATTATTGCCTTTATTGAGTAAATTCAGCCACTCAGAGCACAATTTAGTATCCATAGATTTTAAATAGTATCCTTAAATTTTAACCACTTAACGTAAATCGTAATATATTTTAAATGTTCTTAAGTAAGTACTCACCTAAATTCGTATTCAATAGTATCGTCGGTCTAAAATTAGATCTAGGATAATTCAGACGCAAAAGCTTATGAACTGCACCAAGCCACTAGCGCCAATGAACAACCACCAGCTTAGCATAACACAGCCTGCGGATTGCTCACACGACCTCTCACTCACGTCAGCGCATTCCATTAGAATATCTCACCGGCCGCGCGGCCGTCCCGCCTCAGCCGCCAGCGTGCGCACGCCCTTATCCCGTTAATATTTCATGAAGTTTTAATTTGAAATTCAATAGGGCGGTCGCTGTCTTTACTTCGTGTCCGTTTCGTATTTTATAAGCTATCTATCGCTTATAAAAACGGAAGGCTTTATTTAAATGTCACAACTGTGGAGTTGCGGACTTAATATTGTTTCGTTCCGGCTGAACGTCATATTTTAGATCATTTGTATTTAAATTAAATGTTGTACTATTCAAGCTAATGTTTTCTGTACATTACCATACGAAATGTCTTGCCTGTAGACTGCGGTATTGTTGTGTAAGGCTTGTCTATTTCTTTAGCTGTTATAACACACCTATATTAAATTTTATTCTATTTATTATGTTTTAAACTAAAATTGACTTTTAATACATATTAGTAAAGCTGTCTACTAAATAAAAACCCAATCGGTCCTCGAAGCCATTGAACAAATTGAGAAAAAATTGGCGCTTATTTACTCGTTACGGTTCAAAACGTTTCCAGCTACTTTACAAATCGACCTGAGTAATTGTTTTCCTGTTCTGAACTACATACTCCAAATTCCCTAATTTATATGACTCAATTTTCAAATGGACGCGGTAGAGCCCTAGAACAATAAAGAAGAGACTCGCAAATAAATAAAGGAGAATGTATATTTTGGTTCAAATAGTCAAGCAGCCAGTCAACGAATTAGACAACGAAGTACTTGATTCCGTGGGCTAGAATTTTCTAGAGAGCCTGCACGTCATCTTTTTAAGACGTTGCGTTTAAAAAACTATTTTCGCCCACTTAATTTCGCACGCACAATGCGTTCTATATTCGTCAAATATTGTAATTCCAAAATTTCATTTCGCGTGATACAATACATGAATCGCTTTGATTGTTAATTTAGATAGAGCCACCGTTATTGTTTTAGATGCTCGGAATACATTAGCGATATGTTTGCTATGACAATGTTGTCCTAATTGTGTTGACATAAATTATTCACCTGCCAGCTAATCGAACGTTTACATAGTTATTCCACACGTAACGATAAAATGTGGCTGCGATTTGATTTACAGTAAGCCCACGTACTTATTTTATTGAAAATACAATAGACATATTATAATTCGGGATAAAATGATATTACCCACGTTTTCCTCTGAGTATCAATGTTTTATTTGACAGTAATGGGCATTAGATCCTAATTATTATTGTATTTTAATTGCAGATATAATTAGCATAGTAAATTTGTACTAGAAAGTAAAATCTATACATATTATAAAACAAAGTCGCTTTTTTCCCTCATGTCCCTTTGTTCCCTTTAATCTTTAAAACTACGCAACGGATTTTGATGCGATTTTCTTTAATAGATTGAATCATCAAGAGGAAGGTTATAGGTACAATATCATTCATAGTGGAGAAATACTGTTACTGTTGGGGTTTCTAATGTGATGTCGTAAATAATTACATTTTTTTTCGCTTACATTGCAAACGCAGGCTGAACCCTACGAGATTTATAAAAATAATGTACCAAGTATTGTATACATTGAAAAGGTCTACAGAAAACTCCTCGATGGTATATATCTATCTCTTATGGATATCCCACAATAACATTTTTTTGTCGTTTTCTTTTTACGACAAATAATGGCTGATTTTCGAAGCAATTTTAATAAATACCGCATTAATCCTTATCCAATTAAATAACTTAAATACATTGTTGATTTAATGTAGATCTATATGGCCCTTTACAGCATACGATTTAAATGAATATTTTCGAAGATATTACAGATTTAAAAATTAAGTACGAGTTGCGAGCTTTTGCGGCGGTACCGACCAATGCGGGCCACGGGTAGTAATAAGGAATACAAGTTAAAACTGCTGAATCGATTTTAATCATTTTTTCAGTGGCTATATATTTTATACCCGATGCGAAGCCGGGGCGGGTCGCTAGTATCCTCATAAAATATTCACTTACTCTATAAGAAAACATATTTTAAACGCCGAATTATGTTTCGCGAATTTATCAAAGAATTTAAGAAATTCACGTTAAATAGAAGTACATGGTTGCATCTGGATCTGAGTCAAGATTCAAGAATGCTTTTTAAATATTTCGAGTGTCTGCCTCAAACATTTCACCTCGCTTCAGCTCTTTGCACTAAATATTAAAAGATTCGTATAACTCTACCTGGCAGCGTATCTTTTAAACCTTTAGAACTATATTTTATATTGTGTTTAATTTGGATGTTTATTTATCTCGATAATAAAACGTTTCTAAATCTTGTAATGTCGAGAAAATTAAGCTAACAAATTCTCGATTCTAATTTCTAAAAGCTTTACAAATTTTAGAATTTAGTATTCGCCGACAGATTTTGAACTCGTTAAGACAAAATGCTGAAAAGCAAAATAGGTATGGCACAAATGAAGATGACCTCTGCTCCAAACCACTAAAACGTAGATGTTTGCAAACGTTGGGCGCGCAGACCGCGGGAGCCTTTTGAGGCTTCATTTATCTTATTGTTGAGAATAGCCCGTTATTTCATTACAGCGATTTCAGAACCGACGTTCATTTGCTCTCTGATTAGATATATCTGCACTGTGTAAATCCATACTAATATTATAAATGCGAAAATGTGTGTCTGTCTGTCCGTCTGTCAGGCTGTCTGTCTGTCTGTCTGTTACCTCTTCACGCCCAAATCGCTGAACCGATTTTGCTGAAATTTGGCATGGAGATACTTAGAGTCCCGGGAAAGGACAAAGGATACTTTTTGTCCAGGCAAAATGTACGGTTCCGCCCCGATAAACGAGTTTTTGGCGCTACGGAGTTGCGGGCATCATCTAGTTTCATATAATTTAAATTTTAATAATTCTAGAAATAGAAAAGTGTTGTACTTATACCAATCCATTCGCTATACTTGCAGAATATTCTCCGGTCGTTTTCTTCTTGAACTTCCTCAATCAGAATAAAAGGCGATTGTTAACGTTCCGTATAAACAGTTAATACTGAGAAGTTAGCGATACATTGTTGAGCCGGTCTCGACTCTCGACGCATTCTGTAACACGGCTCCGGCTAAGTGTAAATTCATTCGACCTAGTTTAGAACGCGAATCGATTGTGTCGATAAGTCCGTTTAATCAGACGCAGAAAATTACCTATTACTGGACCAACTGGGTCACGAGCCCAACAGTTTAACTCGGACCCGTGCAGGAAAGGGTTATTCGCCATTACACGAGAGAGCTGATGTGTCTGATTACAACCGAGTTAGCTACTACCAATGGCAACAATTGAAGAAGAATCAGTCTTCGCCACAGTTACTTATAAATTATAATCCAAATCGATGCTAATATTATAAATGCAAAATTGTGTCTGTCTGTCTAGTGTCTTTTAGCTCTTCACGCTTAAACACCTATACTGATTTTAATGAAATTTGGTATGGTTCTACTTTGAGTCCCGGGGAAGCACATAGGATATTTTTTATTCCAGAAAATTTCACGGTCCCGCGTGATAAACGAATTTTTACGCATTGGAGTTGCGGGCACCAACTAGTTTATAAATTATAATATTTAAAACTTTTAGGGCCTGTTTCACCACTTTCTGATAAAGTGCTTCATAGGCTATTCACAACTTTTTTGACATTCTCCATACTTGATCTGTCAAGTTAATTGGTGGATAGCCTTATCAGGAAGTGGTAAAACAGGCCCTAAAAGTAATAATATATGTTCTCTCTCATAAACACCTACAACGAGCGAGACAAACGTTTAATTTATTGCTTTTAGCTTAGCTGAGGAAGGTCAAGATTAAGGACATCGACAGCTATGGTCAAGAAAAAATCATAATATCTTTAAAACTGTTAACCCATCAAGTCCCATAAGCTCACCGGTGAGCGAGACACAATAGAGTAACAATAGATTTCTAAGAATCCACGATCGAAGGAATAAGTGTTGAGCTATTATAGATACTCAATGTCTATTTAAATACAAATCTTGGGTTCAAGTTTAAAGAAAGTTTGGCTTCTTTCGTTAACAGAAAACACTACATAATATTGAGTAGCTTAAAAATTGACTTAGTACTTGTTGATACTTATTAAATTCGCATTCCAGTTTAAGAGGACACAGACCTACATAGAGTGAATCTGGTGTCTTTGTTTTCGAAATGAGTTCTCGGTATAGGAATTTCAATTAATATGTTGATTGCAATTAATTGCATTGGCGCCTTGTTCTGTTGATTATGATCTAGTGATTGCTGATTTATGTTTAGTATTCATTAAAATTGCTATTTGGTTAGTGGACTAAGCGTTAGTATTATTAAAAATACATAATGTACCAGCGCCTCTCGCCGTCTCTCGGGTCGTGCCCGTGACTGTGCCTAGGCGGGAAGTGGAGCACCATGGGGTTTTAGTGGGTAGTTCCTCGGAGAATCCCACATACCCCGGCCGATGTCCCCAACCGCCGGGGATGCGCAAAGCATTTCCCCATGTAAAAAAAAGGTGGCAGAGCCCAGTAGTGCCTAGCAGCGTAAACCGGCAGGGGCACCGGGGCACACAACCTATGGGCTATGGCAGCCTTGCAGGTTGTGCCCGCTCAGGTTTGGGATGCCGACTGTCGGCCTTTCCCTGAAAGATAAAAAGTATAATTTTTATTTAATTTCATGTAAGTACCTATTATTAATATTACTAGCTATTTGACCGAGTACTCGTACTCGATGAAAATGACATTTTCTAAAAATGATTCCTAGCTAGATCGATTTATCGCCCCCGAAACCCCCTATATACTTTATGAAAATCGTTGGAGCCGATTCCGAGATTCCAATTATATATATATATATAATTGGACACCCTGTATATATATATATATATATATATATATATATATATATATATATATATATATACAGGGTGTAACAAAAATAAGTGATAATACTTTAGGATTTGTACGTGTTCCTTGTAGAGAGTTCAATGTGAAAGTAGCAGCCCTGAACGACCAACTTTTTTTTTCACTTTTGCATGGGGAAAATCGTGACGCTCGGGCCCTTGCCCATACAAAAGTGAAAAAAAATTTTCGTCTTTCAGCGCTGCTACTTTCACAGTGAATTCTCTACAAGGAACACGTGCACACCCTAAAGTATTATCACTTATTTTTGTTACACACTGTATATATATATATATATATATATATATATATATACAAGAATTGCTCGTTTAAAGATATAAGATATTAAATTTTTTGTTCACAAAGAGTATTCTAAAAAGTAATATTTGTTTAGTGTTATAAAGTTTACTCAAGCCAACGTCAAGGAGACACAGTTACATTATTGCCTTTTGTTGCAAATAAAATCTTATGTTGTTTCTAAACAAGTTCTGAGGATTTTTGTGTGAACAACAGGTTACTGGTATCAATGACCTCGCTGGATAATCTCAGAGTGTATGCGGATACTTAAAACCGAAGCAGTTTAGTGGCATATTTTATTTAGTATTTTTAAAGCTCAGAATTTCTACCTTTGACATTTTTAATTACAGTTAAAACGACTTAAAACTAGATTTTATGTGTTTGCATAATTTTAACGCAAGCGAAGAGGGCATTAGCTTTATTTAAACGTGGATTTTTCTCATAATTACCCATTTAAACGTCTTTTAAGCCATATTTATGATATCCACCCACGTAGCTACGAAAAATTACATTGGCAAGTTGAAGTCAAATGTTTGCTTGACAATAACAAAGTTAACTAGTTACAACATATCGTTCGTGCATATCTATGTTGTTAAATATTCGGCAGCGGAGCCGGCTTTTAAAATATTAAATATAATAAATTCATATGCAAAGCTCATAAAAATCCCAGCGCTCGAATAAAACACGTTAACTATAAAAGCCATTAACGTTATTTCCAAACTACACAAAAACGAATTACAAACGTTTCTACTTTTATTCGGCGCAGGCCAGAAATATGAAACAAAGGCCGGGCATAACCGAAGTAATCCAGTTTCGGTAAAAATCTTGTTACATTTCAATCTCGGAGCGTCCGTCTGTCTGTCGGTGTAATCGCCGGATTGCCGGTTAAGCCAGTTACGCCGGAGATTTGTCGTCGAATTAAGGCTTATTGTTTCCTACTCGCTACTACCTGACAACACGAGTGATGTTTTATGCCGTATGCCGAGAACCTCAAAGAATTGACCATATTTCATGTAAGACATTCGATTGCAAAGGATAATGCTAAAAAAACCCAGATCGAACAGATACAGTGTGTAGCTCAGAATTTCAGTGATAGGAATAAAATGAAATAATTATTTAATTTAAGATTTGATGGCTAAATAGAAGATATTGCTATTAACTTTTCGCCAGAGGTAGTTTTTTTTTAACTTTCTTTAATATTATATTTTTAATGTTATTTTACATAACAATTATTAATCTCCGTTATAAAAACGATCTATCAAAATATGGGCAACTAGGTATTTTGGATTGAATGATAAAAACATCGTTTGAAGTAACACAAAATATGTTTCAATCAGTTTGCTTACATAATACCTTAGATTCTGTATCTAATGTGACATTGTCTCGAAAAAAACTCGATTTTATTTTCTTTATATATACAGATTATAGATAGGTTTTTTTCCATACTTCTACGAGTAATAGCATTGTCCTTTGCTGCTGGAAGTTCTAGTAAAAATCTTTAAAGGATATTTAATTTATACTTAAAACGTGCGGCCATGTCTAATCCAGAAATTAATACAAGAGTATATCGAACCTCGGGCTGGTGTCGATTTTATTTTGACGGGCAACATCAATACCGATCGCACGGCTCGCGAATATTAAAACATGTAAGTTGGCGGGCCGCCAGCGATATTCGGAATTGTTTGTAACTCCGTGTTGACCCTATTGGTGGTCAGCTGAGCCGCGCCGGCTGCATTACATGTCACCGGTGCACGCTCGCCCGTAACGAGCGCTTAACTGACGCATTTTTCGATTTAAGGTGAAGCCTTGATACTTTGGCTGTAGCGATATCGATTTTTCTCAACAATGACTAAAGCTAAGAAATTAAAGTTCAATGTCAGTATTCATCATGTCTTTATCTTTGAATTACCCATAGCATAACACGATTGTTCAACTTTTATAACACATAATAATTAATCAAAAAGACCTCTATAAAACAGGGATTCTAATTTTGCCAACAGAGGAGAGTGATTTAAGTTTCCAAAATTTGTACATAGATTAGTTCAAGCATACGCTGTAATTTTCCCATAGCTTGTATGAAATCTATACTTATATTATAAATGCGAAAGTATCTCTGTCTGTCTGTCTGTCTGTCTCGCTTTCACGCCAAAACTACCGAACCGATTGTAATGAAATTTTGTATACAGATAGTCTAAAGCCTGAGAAAGGACATAAGCTACTTCTTTACTAGAAAAAAGGGTTGTAAGGGGGTGAAAATACGAAAATTTGTTCAAATTAAGTTAGTTCCAAAAATCATACTAGATGGCGCCGTGCGTCTCTTACATCGCGCTAACGCTTGCCCAACATCTTTCTATAAGAAGTGGTATCATCATACGTTCGAGTTTCAATTTTTTCGATTGCTATTTCTTTTTTACGTTATTTAAGAAGTCAGTACTTTAAATTATATACAGTGACGTAACCATAAACCTATCAATGATAAATAGTTTATGGGTAAAGTTGTGTAATTGGGGGGCTAAATAAGCTTTAAAATTTGGCATAAAATATAAAGTTAAATTTAAAAAAATTAAATATTATGTACACACTGCACAGCTGTTTTGATTAAAGGGGTACCAGGGTTTTTTTAATAAAAGCTTTTGACACCAATTTTGTTGACATCGCGCGCTATAAATTGAAGTCCACGCGGACGAAGTCGCGGGCAACAGCTAGTATATTTATACTATATTAGCTAGTAATTTAAAAACTTTAAATTACGTGACAAAAACCATTTTGTCGCTTAAGCCCTTTCCATTTCTTGCTGTTTTTTCTTCGATCTAAAATATATCCAAAACGATGTTTTACTTTAACGCGGCGTCACATTAACGCTAATATGTAGAGTAGGATTGATATCGAAGAATTGTGTAGATTTTTTACCCAACTTCATCAGGATGAAGGGGTGTGATATGTTTAATTGTGTGGCATGCTTTGCAGTCTGAACGGCTTGATTGATTTCAGGGTATGTATTATAATATAGGTACGTATATATACGTAATCTTACTCCAAGTAAAAGTCGTATTTAAACACCGATTTGCGGGATCGTTCTCATGTTTAACGAAGGTCGTGCAATCCACAAGTTTTCTCATTCCGAGCTTTTAATTAAACTAATTTATTTCGCGCGCCCAAAATAAGAAGTGAGATGAAATTTTGCAACAAGCGCACGAGACCAAGTTCTAATCTCATAAATGGCCTCGGGGACCGAACTCCGAAAAGATTTTTTCAACTAAATTAATTTCAACTAAAAGTTGTCGCAGTCCCCCGAAAAGAGCAAGGCTCGATTTCAGTCGTAAAATCGCTAAAGTAGCCTTCCCGCTACGTTTTTCTTAGGAAGGACCATAAAAATAACAGTAAAAAGTCTAAGTGTAGCTAGGTACATAATTGCCCGTAACAAGTTATAAATTTTCCCTACAAACGTGGACAAAATTGCAACGAACAAGACGTGGGGCGGGGCGGGGGCGGCGCCGGCGCGGGAATGTTGCCAACGTCATAAATGTTTGATTCCGTGCCACAGACAATTTGATTTCTGACTTCTTTATTATTTAACCGTGCAGGATTTATATACGGCCCGCGATCCTGTGAACACATAAACTTCAACATTTTAACGAACTTTGATTTTGATAAATCAAGCTAGTTTTTAAATCATAATAAATAATTATTATAAGTTTATATGAAGAAGACAGACTCTTCAGACATAAAACACTGTCACTTCAAATTTTGTAGCAAACATTGCATTTTTCTGTCACTGAAATGCCTGTGATAACGATGCCGGTAAGCTTGCAGGTAATTAAATAACTTTAACTTACTTAAAAGTGTTGTAACAAATATTCAGCTAACATCAGATCAGCCAGTATAAAACTTGTTACAAAAGGGCAGCGGTTTACTTAACTAATTAGCAAGCGAAGTTGCCTTTAACAAGCATTCATAATCAGGACAAGGCGGATAAAGTAAAATTTTCGTATTATCTTCATTTAATACCATAGTTAAATATTATATCGAAATGTTTGTTTTTCGTTTACGCTTAACTGGGTAAACCATTACTGAGATTCTAAGTATCTACTATCTACCCTGTACTTACCTACTGTAAATGTGAATAGGATCGTTTCTTATAATACTTACACACGTTTAAAATTGATACGTCAATTGATTGTTATTTTCACATGTTTCTAAAAGGTGCTTGCTAACTATAGTCAGTCCAACATTGAAATAACTTTGAAAGCTTGCGCCATTAAAAGTACAAAAGAAAGTTACTTAAAAGTTTAAATTTATAGGAAAACTAGCTGTCCCGGCAAACGTTGTTTTGCCATATAAAGTATTTCACCCGTATTATTTTATTGAAGTGACTAAATAAGTATGACACCATGGCAACGTTCATCGCTATCCCGTCGCACAAACAATGGTCGCCGTCAGTCTCGAGTTGTAATAATTTACTATTATTTATTCAACAAATGCACTTATCAATATAAAAAGTAGCCAGTAGCCGATTCTCAGACGTACTGAATATACATATAGGTGAAAATCAGTAAAGCCGTTTCGGAGCAGTACGGTAACTAACATTGTGACACGAGAATTTTATATGTAAGATAAAGTTTTAAAATCTAATTACGTATTGTGAAATGAATAAAGTTTGAAAAACACTAAACTTTTATAAGACGAACTCTGCCATATAAAGTTTATTTTATACCGAGAGAAAACCTTCGTATTCTTTTACAATGTACCATTAAAATTTATTCAGTCGTATCAGCCGACGCCAAAAACATTATCATAAACAAACTTCACTTTCCTAACTGCGGTCTCGGAAAAGTATTCCGCTCTCAGCCGCCTCCCTCCGCAAATACTGCATATCAAACGCCGCCGTATGTTCTCACATACACGCTCGTCGCTGTATCATTTCATATTTTAACACGTCGGTCGCATTGTAGCTTCGTTCGCGTCTTACAATAATAATTGTATTTATTCACTACTACTCCCAATAAAGAACGCAAGAGTTGTCGTAAAATCGAACTCCTATGGCTACACTTCCCGATCGGAGATCCCGAGTAGATCGAGTTAAACATGCCTAACTTTAATTTTATTACGGGCCCCTACATAAAATTTACGTAAAGGAAATGTTTTTCTCTCGAACTCACCGTCCCCAGCCTTCGCAGTTTTAAAATGCTAGATCGAAGACCGCTCGTCTGAGGTAATAAATCGCATAAATATCCACAGAATCCCAATAACCGCAAATAAATCGACCAAGATTAGAATATTTATCGAGTATCTTGTTAGCGAACGTGGGCATCACTATCTACGAGAGTCCTCGTGATTTATAGTGACGTTCCTCATGAGTTATCGATATCGACGCTCTACTCGATTGCGTGACGAGTTTTGTGAAATTGCGAGAATATTTTACTTTAATATTTAAATTTTAAACAAATTTTACATTTTACGTGACATTTGTATTGTTATATTTTATTATTGTAATTTATCAAAAAATATTTTTACGCAAGACGTTCCAGCTTAAAACTGCAAAGAAAAATATACAATCCTTAACATACAATTACCTTATACGGAAGCTAATGTAATCATTCCTTGTACACCGGGTTCCTCAGTTCTCGTTAATAAAATAAATAGAATTACATCGGAAGTTTAGTGAGCGAAGCCAGATGCAGGTGTGAGTCGAAACGGCACATTACGGGCGCAGCGTACAAGCAAAATCTATTAGATATCAGAAACATCCCATTTCTTGCACAGGTAAATATATTTTTATTCCACTTCCTAATACATATCTCACGCTCAGCCTTATCTAATAGAAGACGTCATATTATACCTCCACAATACCCAGTTTCTTATCTTATCAAATAAATATTCACTTATAATACCACAAGAGCTTCAAAATTATCGGGTATTTCCCGATAGGTTCGTTGCAAACAAATGAAGGAAAAATCACTCGCGCTTCGCGCTCGTGATTTTTTAACCTGAAAAACTTGACGACTTTATTTGTTTGCAGGGAACCTTGAGGGAAATGCCAGATAATTTTGAAGCTCGTGTGGTATTCGGGGGATTATTTTTCCGTCCCAAATGTCGGCCAATAGAATTAGAATTTGTTTTTTATATATAGCAACTACCAGAGAAAATTTAAAAAAAAATATCAGTATAATACCATGTAGGTTGTACCACGTGACGTCGAATGGTGCAATTCTATTGGTCGATATTTGGGTCGGAAAAATAATCAGTAAAATAGGAGGCCGAAACATTAGAGAATAATCCATACTAATTTTATAAATGCGAAAGTGTGTCTGTCTGTCTGTCTATCTCTCTGTTACCTCTTCACGCCCAAACTGCTGAACCGATTTTGCTGACATTCGGTATGGAGATACTTTGAGTCCCGAGAAAGGACATAGGATACTTTTTATCCCGAAAAAATGTAACGGAGTTGCGGGCGTCATCTAGACTTTAATAAGTTAATAACTTAGTAACCTACTTAGTTACATATCCAAAATCTGCTTATCGTTATCTTTCATGTAAGTTGACAATTCAAAATAGCAAATATAACAATTGCCGTACGACCCGGTAAATACGCAACAAAAAATAATCACACGAACGATTGAATAGATCAATAGGGCCGGCGGAAACGAAATATTGTGGGTGAAGGAATACTGCGACCGGAGCGCGCGCGGGACGGGAAATACCAACCTGTATACTGTATAGTGTATACCTCACAATATACAGAAACTCCAGTAACTAATGCTGAAACATTTTTGATGTCATAAAAAGAAAAACATTTCTTTGTTCTTGCAGCCGCTCGCACGGCACGATGATTGTGAAATTTTCAGCCTTAATCAATGTGCAATTCATAAATTTCGAAATGCTAATTGATTGAGATATTCAATGGCAGTTGAATGCAATTAAATCGGTGCTTTTGAATGCCCAGCCGCAAATAAAAATTCAATCACACATTTAAATTACACCATCGGATGAACGAGATTAATTCTAAAGAATTTTCGTATGGATAAAAGATACTCAATTTGTGTGTATCCCGAATATAACCTAAATCCGTTGATTTATTACGGCGCAGACTTACAATAAACAAGTAAACACTCGCATTTGTCACGTATTAATATCGCAGTGATGTGAGAGCGCTCATCGACGTCGGAATCGAATGAACGGTTTAATCGAATCCCAAGAAGTCGAAACAATATCGAGCTGCTTAGCTGCATGTGACGTCGTTTCTGTGACGGACGGATAACAAAGCTTCCTCGGATAGAATTTGCATACTGTCATCGGGTATCTCGCTATTACGCCATTCCACTGTCAAAACCGTTTGACTCCGCACGCGGTGAATGCATAACGATATTTTGACGTGGCGGTGGCCCCTGCATTAGACAGTTGGGAATAACGCCGGGATGGGTAATGCATAAAATTTCAACGGCGGCTACCCACTCGACGTTTTAAATGGTAAATGATATGAACTAAAATGGGGATAGGGCGGGCATAATAGGATGAGTGTGTACGATATGTGGAAGGGCTCGTGAAACCGGCACTGAAATTATGGTTGTTTAGTGATTTTTGTTTTTGTTAGCGAAACTATTTGTATTGTTTTGTGATTGTTGAGTTGAACAAGTCCTAGTGATGTGAGCAAGATAAGAGTTATGCTTTCGATGAAAAAAAATAGACTGTACCAAATTATTATTTTGTCTCTACTTGTTATCGATAGTAATAGAGTCTATGATAATGTTTAAAATGTTACGTATACTATTTTTGTATTTTTGTATTTTTGTTACGTATACATAAATTGTAAGTATTTCATGAATCATGAGATTAGTTAATATTTTAACATCCAACTTAAAGAGACCCATAACTGTAGCGTTGCCTCCTATTTATTTGAACATACTTTATTTTAATTTAGTGAAATAATTTGTTTTGCAAAATTAATGTTTATGTCATAAAAACACTGCTACGAAAATTCTAATAATCACAACAGATTAGACATGACGAAAAAAATAATTTGAACATTCTTTGTCTGCAGATGTGTACGGAAATTACGTTATTGTTTGAGAAATTACTCGTTTAGATTGTTATAAGTGATTTTTTAATAAAATGTTTCGTTATTCTAGCTAGCGCATCCCGCGAGCCCGGATATTGGACGGGACTGGGACTCGGGACTCGGGCGAAAATTAAAAATTCCAAAAGAGACTCCTTTATGTTCCGTGTGTATTTTACTACAGCGTACTGTGCCTCCACTCGCGAGCCCAAAACATACTTTGAGGTCATAATTACCGAAAATATAAAAAATAATTCGGTTAACCTTCAAAAAGGCTTTCTTAGCCGAATTGATGATAGCAATTAGTCATCTGTAACTCGTGATCCGCTAGAAACAAAAAATAATATTGGAAGAAAATGTCGTGTAACGTGTTCGACCTCAGCCGCAAGAGTCACCTTTCGATTGAAAAGACATTTCTTTATTTGTGCCCGTTTTCACCAAATAAATACTGTGCACATTAATCAAAACGTTCTTGATACTTAATGGAACGGAAATTAGAAGTAGGTATATAAAGCACGTATATAGGACCGTAGGTATTATTTATAGCTCTGCCAAGGAAATTCCTTTTGAAAATAACATATTTTTGCTCCAGAAATATATATCGAAACTGTGGAAAATTTTGTCCCGTTACGATGTGTCGAAAAGAAAATTATATTACCTCTACCAATGATATCTTTTGACTTTTACAATAAGACAAAAATAGCCGTGACATTCGTTTATTTTGAAATTATTGGTTTTGCTCTAACATTAATAAGTAATGCTATCAATCGTAGCAGCTTAAAAAAATACTTGTTGGCGACACGACAAACTCGGCGGGGCCGTGGTCGCCGGGTGGCAGAGCAGTGGACTGTATCTTGAAGGGTGAAGGATGCCGGATGGAAGATTCCTGGAGAAGGAGGTGCAGGAGACGAGAAGGAAACACAGGAGTGAACTTGGTACTGCTTGGAGCGGAGTGTGGTGGTGGTGGAGCAGGGCTTACGCATGCATCTGCTTGGCTTGTCGGAAGTGAATGTGTATGCACCGAGAAAGTGCGTGTTTATATATGAAATTTGTACCGTTAGAGCCCGTGGGGTTCTATCGGTTGTTGTCGAACGAATGCAGTCCGTTTATTGAAATATAACATTTTACACATAATATGACATCAAATGGGATTCTTATAAGCTAATACAATGGTAAACAAACATTCTTATAAGATAAATAAACAATAAAATGTGTAAAACAAAGCCATGTAAAAAAGAGACAACAATAGTTCGAGTGCAACTATGCAAGAAAGAGACAGCAATAACAATTGTGTGAAACACACTACATTCCCGTGCGAAAGGGACAGCAATATTATAAAAATGAGACACAAGATAAACATTTTCCAATAGGAATTACTAATATGAAATCTTAAATCTAAGTGTAAACAAAAAGAGGGAATAAAACTAAGCTATTATTTACAGTCTCCCCCTCGTGCGCAAGCACCGAAACGTTTTATTCCTGGCTGCTTACGAGAATCAGACGAGAGGCTGGGCGACGAATTAGTCCGGCGGCTGTACGGACTTCTGCTACTCTAACCCGCCCGTCTGGACCTGGGAAAGTCTTTATTATTTCACCTCTAGGCCATATTCCACGGGGCATCGTTCTATCACATATTATAACGATGTCTCCGGGGTTGAGGTTGCTGTGCTGCGGGTTGCCGAGCCGAGGCATCAATTGGGGTTTGTACTCTGCTACCCATCGAGCCCAGAACGCTTCGGCCAACTTTTGCGCAGCTTTCCACGAGCGACTGTCTGCTGTGTAGTCTTTATACGAGCCGAAAGGTATCATCCCGCTTGACCTCCCAATTAGAAAGTGATTTGGGGTCAGTGATTCCTCGTTTAGATCAGGATTTACTGGTGTTAACGGTCTCGTATTTATGACATGTTCTGCTTCCAGCAACAGCGTATGCAACACTTCATCTGGGGGCGTCTTTTCTGTTAAGGTGACTCGTAATGCCGCCTTTACAGATCTCACTAATCTCTCCCAGGCGCCGCCCATGTTAGGGGCCCCAGGGGGTATTCTTTTCCAAATTATCTGTTTTCCGGAGGCGAAGACCTTCATCGCGTCGTCATTTTGTTGAAGAGCTTCCGTCACTTCTTTCTCGGCGCCCACGAAGTTGGTTCCGTTGTCGCTATATATGACCGTCGGAGTGCCACGGCGGGACATCATTCGGCGCAAGCTCATGATCATGGAGGATGCAGATAGGGAAGGCACCAGCTCCAGATGCACGGCCCGAGTGGTGAGGCACGTGTAAAGTGCGCCCCACCGCTTCTCGTGTCTTCGCCCGATCGTGACCTGCATTGGGCCAAAATAGTCAACCGCCAAGGCTGTGAACGGCGGCTGATTATGGGCCAGTCTTTCAGGAGGTAAGTCACCCAGGGGAATTTTAGAGGGAGTTCCCCTGTAGGTTCTACACCATTGACACTTGTTGCATATATAGCGAAGGATGCTGCGTAGTCCAATTATGTGGTAGCGCTGTCGGAGCTCGTTCATCACGGTTTGGTGATTGCCGTGGTTAAATACTGCGTGCGTGTGATGCACTAACAGTCGGGTAAATTCTTCCTTCGCATGTAGGACAGGCAGATTATATTCTTCCTTAACTCTGCTATCGAGGTATAATATCCCGCTGCGGTCGAGTTTCACAGCAAGTTTGTGAAAGGGGGACCTCTTCGGAGGTCGTTGCCCAGCCTCTATCGTCTTTATATCGTCCGCGAACGAGATGTTCTGACTCCTCTTGATAAGCAGCAATTCTGCTAGTCTGATGTGATCAGGAGAGATTTCCGTATTTACTTTTCTCTTGAGCAATTTGGCTTTAAATGCCTCAGCCGAGAGCAAGACGGTGGCAGCAGCGCGTACCAGGCGCTTATACTTCGAAAACCTTTCAACTTTAGGCAAGTAATCGTTATTTACATGGTCTACACAGACGTGAACCTGCTTAATTATTCTCTCCTCCCCTGAAGGGGGTAAGGGAGCCGCGGTCCGCTTTTCGCACGGCCATGTCGCGGGTTCGTCTAAAATAAAGCTAGGTCCTGTAAACCATCTGTGTGTCGAACTAAAATTCACCGGAATGCCCTTGGTAGCGTCGTCCGCGACGTTGTCGGCGCTCGGCACCCATCGCCAGTCGGCCGGGGTCGTTGTACTTTCGATCTCGGCTAGCCGGTGCGCGACAAACGACTTGAAAGTACGCGGATCGGATCTAATCCAAGCTAATACCGTTTTTGAATCCGACCAGTAATACGACTTTGTAATTTTGTAGTCAGATTCCCGTTTTACTGACTCTGCTAAGCGGGAACCAAGAACCGCGGCTTGCAACTCTAATCGCGGTATCGAAATTGGTTTCAACGGCGCTACTTTCGCCTTTCCCGTAACTAATCTAGCCGTCTTTGTGTTATTATTCATGCTAACGAAATAAACTGCGGCCGAATAAACTTTTTCGCTAGCATCGCAAAATATGTGTAACTCCCCCTCGCCAGAGGGCGGGGCAGGTACGTATCTTTCTATTTCGAAAGTCCTCAGCAAGTTTAAATTATTAATAAACGACATCCACGTAATGTGGTGTTCCTTAGATATAGGATCGTCCCAACCTACGCCACTACGCCATATTTCCTGAATGAGGCACTTACCTACCATAGTTACCGGCGAAACTAATCCTAACGGGTCGAAAACCGACATGACGGCGCTAGTGACTTGCCTCTTGGTGGGTAAAATTTCCCCTGAAATTACATTAGATGGCGTGTTTCTGAGATTCACGTTAAATCCTAGAGTGTCGCGAGCGTGGTTCCAAATGAGACCTAAAGTCCTTTCTGTATCGCTTTTTCCTAAAGTCGTCGCGCCGCTAATTCGCTTATCGGAAACGTCTTTTATTACTTCGGGCACATTCGACGCCCAACCGCGTAACTCGAACGAAGCGCCTAAGTTAATCCTATACATGGCATTGACCGCTTGCCTGGCTTCGTCCGCGTCGTCGAATGAGTCTAAGTAATCGTCCATATAAAAGTTCCGTTCCGCAGCTTTAGCTACCTTCGGGTACTCTGAACTAAAGTTTTGCGCGTTTTTATTTTTAACATGAATGGCCACGCACGGCGATGAGGCCGCCCCAAAAATAAGCGAGGTCATACGGTATTCTCGCGGGGGGATGTTTCTATCGTCGCCTCGCCACAGAAAACGAAGGCTGTCGCGATCCGACTCAATCACTTTTATTTGTAAGAACATCTCTTTGATGTCCGCTACTACTGCTATTTTTCCTTCGCGGAACCTAACTAAAACGCCGAAAAGCGACTGCAATAAGTCGGGCCCGGTTAGTAGCGCATCATTCAAACATTTTCCCCCACATTTAGCCGCAGCGTCAAAAACCAGTCGCACCTTACCTTTTTGGGGATGAACCACTGAAAAATGAGGTAAGTACCAGGTGCGAGGTGATGTGGCTGGGG
Source organism: Aricia agestis (assembly GCF_905147365.1). NCBI lineage: Eukaryota > Metazoa > Arthropoda > Insecta > Lepidoptera > Lycaenidae > Aricia > Aricia agestis. The sequence continues at coordinate 12,327,534 of NC_056406.1, forward strand.
TGCTCACTAGTTCTGCGTAACCCGAACTTAGCAAGTTATTTACTTGTTTCGAATACTCTATTTTTAAGTTTAAGTTTTTATCTAATTTGTTCTCTAGATTGTACAGACGGCTTAGAGCTTGTTTCTTATTGTCCGGCATTACTTCATTGTCGGTTTTCCACAATAAGCCTGACTCATACCGATCGCAATCGTTCATTTTATTGCAAGTTCTATTTAAAACAGTTAACGCGCGCTCGTCCGGATCCGCTTTAGGTTTACGCGGCTCTATACCTAACGACTCTATGCTAAAATAATTCCTTATCAATTCTAACGCGGGATCCTCGGACTGCGACGTTCTTACGTGACTTATGAACTGAATATTATTTAAATTACGCGAGCTTGCGTCCTGCCCGTGCAGGACCCATCCTAATTTAGTTAACGACGCCACTGGCTGGCCCTTATTTCCGATACGTAATTGTCGAGACGTAATTAAGTGCCAGTTATCTTGGCCGATAAGTATCGTAGGTTTAGCCTGCTCGTAACACAGTTCGTCTTCTAATTCCGCTAGGTGGCTGCACTGTCTAACTAGGTCCTTGCTTACGGACTGCGGCGTAAGATTCAAATTACTAATCGTGCTCGCGTTCATTTTTTCTAGATTTCGACTACACGCGCCGCGGATTGTTAGCGATATGTTGCATGATTCGGGGTCGTCAATTTGGTTACCGCCTACCCCTTCCAACTTAAGTAGCTGGCTGCGACCCCTGGGTGCTACACTGTCCGCTACCGTACGCTCAACTAGGGTCAATGTAGAGCCCTCGTCCAGCAAGGCGTATGTAGCGGTGGTGCCCACTGGGCCACTTATCTCAACCGGCACTACTTTGAGGTAGGTGTTTGACGCACGAACGTGATTTATTGAGCTAACATTGCCGCTTGCGGGCGGCGCTGCACTGCCGCTGCCGTGTAATAGCTTATTATGAGACGCTTCGCAACCGTTTATACCGCACGGAATATATTTACATCTGAAAGTTCGCCCGTGCGAGTTATTTAGACATCTAAAGCAAAGTTTACTATTTTTAGCTGCGTCCCATCTTTCCGATACGCTAAGTTTGATAAAATCTGCACAATTAATAGTCGTATGGGAGCCTGAACATACGGGACAATTATTTCTATTGGACGAGTTTGACGGCGCTTCCGTCGCGGAGCGTGGCGCTTCTGTCGCGGGGCGCGGCGTGCGATGCTTCGGCCTGAATGGTTCGGCCTTTTTAGCTGAGGGTTTGAACGCGGCTGCTACGGTATTACGCGGCTCGTACGTGACTTCGCAATCTGATCTATCACAGGAACTATCGCTATCATAACGCGTCGATCTATGAGTCCGTGTGCGAGTCGTGTTTACCGCGCGAGGTTTCATCTTGCCTCTCCTTTCCTCCCTAGCTGTTTCGTACGCGAACATCGCGCCGCACTGATCCGCCATAATATTTAAAAATCTAGCCATTAATTCGAGCTCCGGTGCTCCGGGTCGTTCAGATTTGAACTCGTACCACTTATATTTTAAAATAATATTTAACTTGTCGACTATTCGACCCACTAACTCGGGAGAATACAAATATTGTGGCTGGTTAAGTGACTTTATGGCCGCTACCGTGTTTGATATTTTACTCGCGAAACTACTAACATTGCGCCCGTCTTCCGTCATACGGGGTAAACGTTTTATGTTTTCGATTTCGGAGAGAATAAGTAGTTCTGGCCTGCCGTATCGCCGTTCTAGCGTATCTATTATTTCGTACGGGTCCGATACTGTGTATAGCAAAGCTCTAACTGTTTCGCGGGCCGCGCCTCTTAATGATTTTCTTAACCTAGCTACATTTTGAATGTCCGAGAACATATCCGCGGTGTCATTAAAAACGGATTTAAACGCCATCCACTCCGTAATTGTTCCGTCGAAGTGGGGCAACTCATGAATGAATTTAGGCGTCGCTTCCGACCTACTCGAATTGACCGCTTGAACTATCGCGTTGGCTAGCAATGTCATGTCGCTAAGCGACGTGTTACCGGCGCGCGGTTCGATGTTTTCGGTCGGACGCGGGTCTCGTCCCGGGTTTTGAGCGCTTGTTGACGGCCTAACACATTGCTCCGAGATCCAGCCTTCAACTCGGGTTTTATTCGATCTGGGTGGCTGGTCCGCGTCGGTGGATTCTTCTAGCTCTATCCTAGCTATTTCCAGCCGACTCATGGCAGCTGCGGACGCCGCCCTAGCCCGTGCTAGTTCGGAGTTGTGATACTCTAATTCGGCCTGCAACGCGGATAATTTGCTGCTTGCTCTGTCCCCGGGGACGTTAACTATAGTGCCCGGCGCACTTCCTACATTTTCGACTACGTTGTCGATTTGTGCGGGTACTGAATTTAGTTTGGCCCTAGCGTCGGTACGCGTGCTGCTCTCCGTCGTGTCTTCAACGCCGGTGCCTCTGCTCCATGTGTTGGTCTCGTGGGTCGTGGTCTGCCCTGACGATGGCGTCTCTTCCCGCGAGGGCGTGGACTTGCCCGAGCGCAACACACGCGCGTTCTCCATTGCGCACGAGGGGCCCTAACCTTAAAACTAACACTTTTCACTTCACTTAATGTCTTTACGTAACGCGACCTACCAAGCCTACTACTAACAGCCCGGTCAGCTTGCTACCGCGGTGACGCCGAACCGGGAATAGGAATGCAGGGAACAGGAAGGTAGGAACCTCCCGGTAGAGGGCGCGGGCGCTCACGGGTGCATCAGAGTGCGGGAGGAATGTCCGCACCCGTCGTTGCGTGCCAACTTGTGGCCCCAGAGCGTTACCGTACCGTGCCGGCGGGGTCTGACTGTTCACCTGGGTAGGTGTGTGGAGGCGTCAGGTCGTCCACAATGCTTCCGTGCGCTCTGCAGGGGCCGTTTAACACCGCTAGGTGGCCACGCACGTTAATGAGGATTGCTTCCAAGTAATTGGTGGAGGTAAGCAAAGCCAACCACCAACACTCGCGCGTACTTGTTTCTTTCTTCTTTCTTCAGAAGGTAGACGCTGGCCTTGGCTGCAGGGGCTTCGTCTCTTCTCCTGTGTTTTCTCTCTTCAATCTTCTCTCTTCTCCGGGACTGGGCTGCCGTCTTCAGGGCGAGCTTCTCTCTTCTCCAGGGCTGGCTGCAATCTTCAGGGCGAGCTTCTTTCTTCACGAGCTGACGCAGTGATCCGGCTTCTGAAGGACCAGTTGTTGGCGACACGACAAACTCGGCGGGGCCGTGGTCGCCGGGTGGCAGAGCAGTGGACTGTATCTTGAAGGGTGAAGGATGCCGGATGGAAGATTCCTGGAGAAGGAGGTGCAGGAGACGAGAAGGAAACACAGGAGTGAACTTGGTACTGCTTGGAGCGGAGTGTGGTGGTGGTGGAGCAGGGCTTACGCATGCATCTGCTTGGCTTGTCGGAAGTGAATGTGTATGCACCGAGAAAGTGCGTGTTTATATATGAAATTTGTACCGTTAGAGCCCGTGGGGTTCTATCGGTTGTTGTCGAACGAATGCAGTCCGTTTATTGAAATATAACATTTTACACATAATATGACATCAAATGGGATTCTTATAAGCTAATACAATGGTAAACAAACATTCTTATAAGATAAATAAACAATAAAATGTGTAAAACAAAGCCATGTAAAAAAGAGACAACAATAGTTCGAGTGCAACTATGCAAGAAAGAGACAGCAATAACAATTGTGTGAAACACACTACATTCCCGTGCGAAAGGGACAGCAATATTATAAAAATGAGACACAAGATAAACATTTTCCAATAGGAATTACTAATATGAAATCTTAAATCTAAGTGTAAACAAAAAGAGGGAATAAAACTAAGCTATTATTTACAATACTGACTGCACTTAGAGAGTGCTACTTAACTTTAATCAAACTAAGATTTTGATATAAATTATATGCATTTTCTATCAGACCTTTTATCAAATTTAAGTAATCATTAAATGTTTGAGTGCGGCCGTTAAAGTTCAAACAAAACTATTTAACACAACAAAACCTGATCGAATAAAATTGTCCCTGCAGACAATAAAAGTAAAGTTATTCTATTAGCGAGGTACGTAAATTGCGTGTACCTTGTGCCAAGTTCTAATACTTGTTTCTTGGCACTGTAATATTTCAATGTTAAACGAAGACGTGAGCGGATGAAGTGGATAACTAACATTGTACAACATAAGAACAGTTACTCTTTTTTACCCTACGAATAATAAAAATTAAGGAAAAGTAACTCCAATTAAATAATTATACACTTTCCATGCGTATTTAACAATTTTATAATAAATATATTAAAATAAAGTGGAATAAGTGCAAGAAAAGTGTATAATTATTTAATTGAAGATGAATTTCCACCAAGAAGTGACAGTACATTCAATATCATATCTAAAAGTAACAACGTCAAAAAACATGTTCGACTATACTTGTGAAAAATGTGTACCTATGTACACATTTTCAATATATTTGCAATATTGAGGTGGCCTTCAGCGGTATCAGGCTGACGTTACAATATTCTTTTCGAAAGGAACCTTTAAAACGGTAATAGTATGGGAGTTACGTTTCCTTAGTTTTTATTATTCGTAGTTTTCACTCTGACAATTTGAAGAAACCTTCATGATCTAGCGTAGATAAATATATTTTATATTTCTAGCCATACATAGAATCCATATGGTCCTCAAGCCATTTATCCAAAAAAATGACAGTTTTCAATTTGTTAGTTACCCACTTCATCCACTCGCTTCTTCAAACGTGTATTTACGGTCGGTCCAGATCGCTGGCCCGCGAACCCCGTGGCGCCGGTACGCCTAATGTCCGTGCTAGCATCGATAAACATTTTACAATACATCAATCGTATACACAAATAGAGGATTATGCGGCTCGGCGAAATTTATTATCTTTGAGTGTTGTTTGTATTGAATGTATGTTCTATGTAATAATGGTCGGTTTCGCAAGAGTACAATGCTATACTATAAAATTATCGGTGCCTTTTACCTGATAATGCGGACATGTTGTCTTATGTACTTCCGATATTTATTCCCTTTACTGGTAGTACGGGAGCCCTAGAACGATATTGTTTATTACTATCAAGCTAATTTGTGAGTAGTTTATTTTGATAAGACGAACAACATTTTTATATGCGAAAAATCTCGAAAGTGGTAGCTAACAGAGATAGAAAGGATTTCATACTTTGACTTGATGGTCCTAAAATATGGACTGTTTTATTTGTAGGACAATGTTACTCTTAAATTATATTATGACTATTAATCTATCAATATACAAAAAATCTGCTCGTTAGGGTTCCGTTATAGGGTTCTGTAATCAACAAAACTTGGTTGAACTGATCCATAAAACGGAACCCTAACAAGCTGATTTTTTGTTGAAAATAATAGCTTTTTTTTCACCTAATTGTCATCCTGTGTCTCAGCTTGTAGAGAATAGAGATCCTCACTAAGGCATCATTTAGGTTAATACTTGCATCTCTCACAAAACGGAATAGAATAAAGTTATTCGGACCCCTAGCTGCATTTTAAAAGACCTATTTAGTTGTATCGCTAAAGGGAATCGCTTTAAGCGTTTCCAAAGATGTCTCTGCACCATTAGACAGGCGTGTAGAGCTTTGTCTTTGTCCCCACCAATTAGTCCGGGCTGGAACACCTCTCGCCATTATTGCTTAATAGATTACGGCTCACCTCCTTAGCCTCTTTGTATCCTTAACGTGAATAAATCAGTTTGATATACCTAGAAACCGTTAATATAATGGTCTAAAGTAATGCAAAAGTTCAAAAATTATATATATTTTTAATAAATACAAAATATTTAGAACTGTACGTCCTCCTAACTGTACATGATTCAAAAGCATCTAGTTTTTCGTCTTTTCGATAAGCGGTTCAAGATAACATGCTTTTTTATGATGATTTGCATTTGGGAATACCTGGTTTATCATTTAAAATTAAAAATCCGCCAAGTGCGAGTTGGACTACCGTACGAAGGGTTCCGTCCACAATAGAGCAAAAATAGGCTGAAAATTGTGTTTTTTTTTTGTATATAGTGTAATATTTAATTGAGTATTTCGTGAATTATTCAAGTGCCTATGTGTTGCCGTTATTGATATCGAGCAAAAAATAGCAAAAAATCACGTTTGTTTTGTATGGGAGCCCCCCTTAAATATTTAATTTATTTTGTTTTTAGTATTTGTTGTTATAGTGGCAACAGATATACACAATCTGTCAAAATTTCAGAAGTCTAGCTATAACGATTCTTGAGTTACAGCCTGGAGACACACAGACAGACAGACAGACGGACAGACATCGAAGTCTTGGTAAAAGGGTCCCGTTTTTACCCTTTGGGTATGAAACCTTAAAAATAAAACAGTTTTTGTAAAAGTAACTTGGCTCATCTTGGCGGGGGGCACTCCCGTGCACCCAGATTCAAAATGTTATGTAGTTAGAACTCTACCTTTTCCTGTTGTAACTGTACGCGACTCAAGCATCTAATTTTTCGACAAAATGTTCGATTCTAGAATCTATAGAGTAAAGTGGATAATAAATTAAGCAAAATATATACTTAAGATAAAGCTAACACGTTCAATTCAACAATACGCCTACACCTCCATAACAGTGGAACGATCAAAATGAACTGAGCGTGTGATAATGTACGTATAGTTTGAGTCGCGGCTTCTCTGTACGTTAGGAAAGATCATTTTTCACTGCTTTCACGTCGGAAGGAATAGGTGTGTATTTGTTTGGGCTGACGGCTCGAAATATATAAATCAGGCTCTGCCCACTGTGTACGAACTCAGGAAACTTCTATTATAGTAACAGTTTTTGTCTCTGTGATTTCATGAGTAATCGTTTTCTAACGACACGCTATTTGAATGGACAAGTGGACAAAGATTTGTAAGGACTTTTGGGGAAGTCCATAAACTACTTCCTTCGCTGTCTTATTAATTGGTATGTCATGGAGTCTGATAGGCGCTCTACAAAAAAGTATATGCCAGAAATATTCTTCGGAATCTTCATTGAAAGCCAACAAACAGATCATCCGGCAACAAGAGTTATATTTAAATACATGTTATGACTATTTAATGTGTTTCAATGTTTATTTATTCAATTTCAACACCTGTTCATTTTCACATATTAAATAATTAATAATGTTTTCGTTATTCAAATTTATTATTTAGAGTTTCTAACTCTAAGTAATAAATTTGAATAACGAAAGGTTCCAGGAAGGGATGATTAATAAAATAATAGGTACTTAAGTATTATAATCAAATGTCAAGTAAGTAATACGATTATAACTTTGTTTAATATTTTTCTGTCTGTTCTTCCATTAAAAACTTAATGCACGCGAAAATATTAAGTTAATCATGAAATTATATACAATGAGTATCTTAATTCAATTTATAGTTCATAATAATATTATATGAAGTGCCTAAAGAAGCCCGTGAGGTGCAAAAGTGTGCTAAGCTAATATTATAACCCTGTAAGTGCTGTCAACTCAATAAGGCAAATATGAAAAATCCCGCAAAGCCTTAGATGGTGAACTAATTTTATACATAGCGTGAAATTTAAACCTTGGTAAATGTTAAATTGATGAATAACAATTCTATGTTTCATACTATGAGAAGTAGTAAAAGTTTATTACTTCTAGTAAAGATCTACTGTTATTATTACTAGTAGTACAAAGAGCTAGTAATGAAACGCTAAAATTGTTTTATACATAAGCAAACCAGAACAAATTAACGAAAAAAGTTAACGATTTTTACGTACAAAAACCACCTTGAGGCTTGAGCATGAAAGTAAAACCGCAAGCAACGCGCGGAGCAAAAAGGTGTGGACACGTCCGGCCGTGAGTTACGAGCCCGTGCCCGTAACAACTGGCTACCCTACAATATTTACTGCAGTCCAGAGTCCTCTGATAGGACCTTTATGCCGAATATATAAGGTTCACTATTTGAAGCTCACGGGTAAAATAACCATAAACTAAATGCGCCTGTGGCCGAAAGCCTGTAATTCATATTTCTAAGTTTGAACATTGTGAATTTTTTTTCACCTATTTAAATAGACAAAATAAAAGTCAATGTGTAAAAATTTGTGGCAGCAAGAGTACAGAATCTGTGGGATATACTGTTTTATAAACATTATTTAAATTTTATTTTCCGATATTGTGACATTTCCTGCACAATTTTTAGGCTGTGTATTTTGTTTGCTTATGGATGCTAATTATAGTTATACCATGTCGGGCTTCAAGGAGACGGACTTTAAGCGCAAAAAAAATATCTCTCTAAGAATGACTCTTCTAACCAGTCCAGACTAAAATTGGGTGTAGTATTCATATTTTATTCTTAGCAAATAACATAGTACATGTCTAAAAACAAAAATAGATAATGGCTGCGTTTCAAATAAAATTATACAACAGTTACGCACAACAATTTGGTGCTAAAATCAACAAATCGGTGTTATATGGTTATCCCAATAGTAAATATTGTTGTATTTGTTATGTACTCTGGTTAGCATTATTACGTAATAAATGTCGGCTGTCACAAGCGGCATTCGGTAACGGTAAAAGTGGCCGAATTGGCCGAATTGGCCGAATTCTGAATAGTGCTCGATTATGTTTGTGGTCACTCTAATATTGACACTCGAATATTTTAGTGGAATGTATTTATTCGTGTTTTGTAACAGTTTTCAGACTCTGGTTGGAAGGGAAAATTATTAAAAAATTACCCTAGACTTTAATTCTATTAACACCTCCATCGTGGGTATCGCAGACAATAGATTTTAAATTGTTATGCGGCAGCCGGCTGCCGCTTGGGGCTAGTTAACAGAAGAATGGTAAGCTATTCAGCATAACTCAGTAAGGAAACACTTCCTAAGATATCCCACAATAGCATAATTTAAAGCTGATATAATATTGGAATGGAAGTCAAGACTGCGTATGAACTTTGGTTCATATTATATGCTATTTGTACCACAATAGTTTTCGTCAATATAAACACCGTCCACAATAACATACGGTTAACTTTTATTTTGTCGTATTCTTCTGGCGTTTGGGAGCAGAATTACTGTTCGCGACCAAACATTGTAGTCCGTAACCCGGAGTCCGGACCCCGGGGGGATCCATTGTTGGCTCTAACCCGCATCCAATTGAATTAGGATAAAAATAAAACTTGTAACCGAGTAAACTACAACTTATAAAACCGTTTATGAATCGTATAAGATATCGCTGATATAAAACGTACTGAAACCTAAGTATGTTACCAGATATAAGGCTAAGCAACTAAATTATACTGTTCGTTGTTTAATTTTGTAGAAAATTCTAAATATATTCACAGGAGTATGCATATACGCAGGACGTAGCTATTGTTTTATAGTGCTCCTCTCGATCCTTTTTTACTAGAATATTCTGCATAATGTTTTAAATAATGGGCATGTAATATGTTTTTATAAACGTACTGTTAACAATGAAAACAGTGATTTTTAATACATTGTTCATTTTGTTCTCTCTGAGTTACTGTGCGGCTGCTCATATTATGTAACGTACGGTAAAAACGCCAGGTGTTTTACACCAAGATATTTCTCTAACAAACTGTGATTACGCTCATTTTTTGTTTTTCCCGCTTTGTCGAATTAAATTAATTTTGCCCGACATAGGATTGTCGGAAGCTTATGCTTTTATGGGATTAAAAAATTGTGCCCGAAACGAATTTCATAAAACGGTGAAGAGTAAAGGCTACAAATTGGAGCCAGCCAATTAATTGTTGACTTTCACACAATAACATGAAAATAAAACCTGTGGTATCTATGTACTAAGTATGAGAAACGTTCTTTTTACAATGTAAGAAAATTTCGAATTATGTATTTCATAATCTTATATCTTTAAACGAGCAATTCTTGTATATATATAAATATATAATTGGAATCTCGGAATCGGCTCCAACGATTTTCATGAAATTTAGTATACAGGGGGTTTCGGGGGCGATAAATCGATCTAGCTAGGGATCATTTTATTCGTGTTTTATCGAATACCGAGCAAAGCTCGGTCAAATAGCTAGTGATTATATTATTACAGTATTGCATTAATGTTTTCATTAGTAATTTTTCTTAATAAAAATAAATAACGAAAATGTTTAAATGTTCTTTGAGTAACATAAATAGAGCACTCGTCACTGCTAAGAAAACGTGGCACAGTTTAATCTAGTCTCCACCAAACAGCTCGATATTGTGTTATAAATATTCTACTATATTGTTGCAGGAGCCGGCAGGCATCGTGAACAACGGCGGCCGACACATGTCAATGGTAAGAGTTAATATTTCCCGGGGAACTGTCGCCGTTTAATAAAATATCAGCCGGGATCCTCCCGTCTTTTATTATTCAGTCAAATCCACACTGCGCCAAATGTTACGTCGACTCACGTCGATAGCCTTAAATGCTGAAATATTATTGCTTTTCCACCTAAAACACAACAGGAATTGGCAGCGATGTATTCGTATATTTAATGAAGTTTAAATGTTTGGGTTTTATTTCTTACTTTATTTCTTAATATTACTTCATCCCATTCAGATTCTAAAGTCCCGTGCGATTACCATGAGCCGAGCGTTACTCGAGAGGTCAACATTTCGAGTTTTGATATGAAAGCGAGTAATATTCCGAAGCGAGATAAAAAATTCAATAAGTTTCTTACATTTGCAATAGGAACGCTAAGGTGACCTCGTAAAACAAATTGCTATATCCCCCCGCCCGACTGCCGGCCGGCCATCCGAGGAAATCACTCAAAGGTCGAATTACCGACTCTCTCGCGCGTCACGCGGGCCAGCTCGGGGGACAGTTTTCATAAAGGGTAGCATACCATTCCGACGAATAAAATTCCTTCTTCTCGGTCCCCGGACGTCTTTTCCCGGGCCGAACTCCGGCTAATTGTTTGATGCGATAACGCTCCTCTCGGAAGCGAAAAACTTTTTGTATCTCGTTCCAATTTTTCCAAAACGACTTTTACATTTTTCGCCTACAAAGTAATGTACGTAAATTAAAAAACCTTTTGTTCTATCGAACTTTGTGCAACCTTATTTAGTATAATCGCCGAAGTTTCTCCGAATTGGGGCCCGAATTTTCTTTATCAATCTCTGCGGTGCCGCACCATCGAGATCATGGCGTCCGATTCCACGTTGAAAAAGAAAGTTGTAATTAAAATGATTTACTGTGTTCAAAATTGTGCTATGAATAAAACACGACGTTTACATAATATAAGACCCAGAAATTTTATTTCAAATATGCAACTTAAATTCCTTTTATAATTTCGAAACTAACATTTTCCTAGTAGCCAGGCATAAGAAATTCAGTTTGAGCGCTACAAACGCATATTCTCGGAGGGAGGTGTGCGATATTAAAACGAGAAGTTTCGGAATTAGCCGGCAACAATGGACGCTACAAACAACTCCGGAGCATTCTTGGCTCCCGAGTCCCATGTTTGTTTCAGCGCTCTCAAAGCCCCTCCCCCTGCCTACTTTAAAATATCCACATTTTGCACGAGGTGGTATCTAAGAAGGTGAGACTTACGACGCTAATGGTTCCTCCATTTAAACTCTAATTACTGGGTCGTATGGACGAGTCTCTCGCTAAAGAAAAGATACGTTTCAAACAATTACAAAGGGAATTCTTAATTCGGTACACTGTGATGCCGGAGCGAGAGCTTTGATCGTATTTTTACTGCTTTACTATTTAATTTTAGTGCATTAAAGGGTCCAGGGTTCCAGACATAACTTATTTTTTGACATACATTTTCGAGAGATTTTTGTATTCAAATTTTGTTCATCGTTAACAATCCTTACCCGGTTAGGTTTAGTACTACATATTTCATAAGTTATATGCATCTACTCTTATTATTATAGAGCACCATTCAACAATTAATTTGAATAAGGGCTTAAAAATGGGAATCCTTTGAAACCCTATCGTCGCCAGCTTGCCGGTCATTTAAGGCAATTTAATACAAAAGTCCTCAACTCATTTTATCGAGCGCGGCTCGGGGGTTAACAAAAATCGTATCTAGATATTATCGCCGCGGTCGTTTGTCTCTGTAATTTATATGCCCCGTAATTAAACTTATCGACTGCCGGTTCTTTTATTTGTTAATCTGTACATGTATAGAATCATGTATAGTCTATACCATAGAGTCTATGGCATAGATAGACCATACAAATAGTTTGGTTTGCACGAGTTTCACGTGTTTGTTTAGTTCTACAAATATGTTTTGCTTCGCAATTTCCTGAATTTCGAAATTGGAACGAAGTATGTAACGTGGAAAATTTTTATGTATTTTTAGAATATTTTTTCAGGTTTAAATAACATGTCCCAAAGATATTAGTTTTTTACCATTGAGTCATGGTATCAAAAATAATGGTTATTTACATAAATTTTAAAGGAAGTAGGTAAAGTTTAAGTCTTTTATCCCGAATTTATATTTAGCGGCCCTACTCTTTCAGATAAAAACATAATATGGAAATTGATATATCGATTCGATCTAGTTTGGTACGTATTGGTTGTGGTAACTGGTAACAAATTATCAGCTATAAAATTGAGTGCGGAACAATTACATCATTGTCGGAAGAGCAGTCGCAATTGTCCTCGGAAAGTTAACAATACAGTGCCGAGAGTAATCCGAGAGCGGTAAACACGGGGGGAGGGGGAACAGTGCAAAGGGGGACGGGAGGGGTTATAGTGCAGGGGGGATCTAAAAGCTGTTTGTGAATTTAAGTGTGTTCTTTGCAAGACAATATTACTTGGATGCAGGCACACGAGAACAGTAAGACATGGAACTGATGTTGCTAACAGTACGTAATAATATATACAGGGTGTAACAAAAACAAGTGATAATAATTTAGGGTGTGTACGTGTTCCCTGTAGAGAGTTCACTGTGAAAGTAGCAGCGCTGAAAGACCAAAAATTTTTTTCACTTTTGTATGGGGAAACTCGTGACGCTCGGGCCCTTGCCCATACAAAAGTGAAAAAAAATTTTGGTCTTTCAGCGCTGCTACTTTCACAGTGAAATCTCTACAGGGAACACGTACACACCCTAAATTATTATCACTTGTTTTTGTTACACCCTGTATATGCGAGTTTCAGCGCTCTGCAAACAATTGTTTGCCGTACAATTTTATGAGCCGAAGTTTTTCCTGAAACATTCTAAATATAGAATTTTAATTATAAACATGTACGATAAAATAAAGAGTATTCGTGCTTTAAATAATATGCTCGGTTCTAAATTATCGATTACATCCAACGGTCCATAAAAAGGTCTCGTCCCTGCATTAAGTATCCTCGCACTTTCGTTTAAATTGCGCCCTCCCAGCCACAATAGTCGTAACTAACGGTACGCCGATCGCCGCTCAAATACAGCTTAGGATTCAAACGCTTGCATAGAGTACTTCAACTGTAGAGGCTAGATAAAATTTAAGGCGGCGTGGTGCTCAGATTTAGTAATTACTTGACTTTAATATACATCTATAGATTTTCTGCCATTCTCTTAGCTAAAATAAAGGTCGATATAAATAATCGTTTAATGTCTCTGAGTGCAGAGTTTTTTTTTCTTTTTACGTTATTTATATTGTAGTAAATATTTGCAAATTTTTAGAACAAAACAAGATATTATATCAGAACAAACTCTACATTTGTAAAGATTTAATGAGAACGGTGTAAGATAAGTAAAATAATGCCATTTAAGTGATGGCAAGAAGCTATGTAAATATCAGTGTTAGACGTCGATCAATTTCCATATTCCGTAGATGATCGTAAATATACGATACACGATAAAGCTAATAACCCAATCACAATAACATAAAGTTCCATTATTTGAATACTATACGATATCAACATGACGTCTCTTTATTATTATTTAATGCGGTATTACTTTTATTGTATAGTTTAACGGTTATTTGAGAAACATATTATTGACTTCAACTTCTTAACAGATCATCAACATACTTGGCATGCTTAGCTTTCTATTCCCTCTAAAATTCTATTGGTAACTGCTATTTGAAAAGTTATATATAAGTATTTACAAATTTTTATTTTAGAATTTTAGAGGACATTTCACTATAATGTATTCGCCATTACCAAAAAATCCATTATGGTATCACACTAAGCTACTTACGAGATAATCTATATCCCATTAAATTAAAATTTACAGTTGAATCGACATTAATTTTAAAGACAGTAATTACTCTGTGGCGGTTCAAGGGAGTGCACATCTGTCAGTGTAGCAGAGGGCACTCCCTACGCCCGCGACCCTTTGAACCCGCGCCCTTACAAGTAGCTAACCTCCGCCTTCTGACGGAACTCGGTATGGTGCAAATATTTGGTCCTTCATACCGTTATTGTAGAAAATATTTGGTGCCATACAAGCTTGATGTAAAGTCTGGTTTTATAGTTGTTGTAAGTTCTGTCACATTATTTTGGTATATTTGATGCACTAAAAGATGGAAATGCTCAGAAACAAAAAAAACTAATCAGACAAATACAAAAGTAAGTACTCTACCATTACTCATATCAAACTTTACCGCTAGAAATTGTCGGAATCACTTAAGAGGGCGACTAACCCAAAAAATCAAACATCGTCCTTCTCTCTTCACACTCACGGCCGTCTTTCATATGCCAGGTGAAAAAGGACGACGCGGATTCATCTACAAATTAGTTTTTTCTCAATAACTCGATAAATATACAACATTTTAAAAATCCGCTACGTCGATCTCTCAATGATGAATTTTATACAATGTGTTAAAATATTAACTTAGTTCAATGCACGGTTATGGCAATAAATGAAAAATTCGTGAAAATTAGATGCATCTTTGTGATTTTTTTCAATCGAGAAAATTTTAAGATATCGTGTTTTTGCTCAGATCGAATTCTCGGAAATATAATGTAGTATCTAATTTTAGAAAATGAAACAATACTGAGCTTATTTTCAAGTATAAAAATGAATTATAAAATTGACACTTTAGGGTTAGTCGCCCCCTTAATATAGAGTATATCATAAGACGGGTATCTAACTCTACCACAAGTCAATCAACAATGTACCGATACACACCGCAAGACCTGACAACGTTTTAACTAAATTATTTAGTGTTTACGTTTTCCAATCACTTAAGACAGTAAACCTCTTATCCGGTATTCAAATGGAACTCGTGTGAGACGGATCCACATACAGTCTTATCGATTCGCTTTTCATCAGTCGTGAGAGCTGAGGCGAACGCCCGCTCGATGGTGCTCCAGGATTCCTCTCGTAGGTCGTATCCGATCTAGCGGAAACTCATTTTATAATGGATAATTAATTTTGTCATTCGATAGTCTTTGACGTATTAAGGGTCTATACAAACGGACCGCATTTCAACTGCAATCCAACCGCAAATTGCAGTTCAAGTGCAGTTTTAATGCAGCTGACACGACTGCAATAGAACTGCAAACCAAACGCGCAGTCGAATTGCAGTTCAGTTACAGTTAGCGTGCAGTCGTATGAACTGCATACCGACTGCATCCAAACTGCACCATCCCACCCGCCCGCATGCTCCGCTCTCCCGCGCATGTAATCAGTAGCAAAAACAAGGTTAGAGTGAGCGCACGCGTTGTTTGTACTGATTCAAACTGCACTTGAACTGCAATTTGTGGTTGGATTGCAGTTGATATGCGGTCCGTCTGTATAGACCCTAAGGACTGGTATGGACTGATTTCTTAGACGTCAAATAAAAGCAAGCTCCTTATGAAACACTTCCTTCATTTGCGACGCCGGATTGAAACGATCCAACGAAATTGCATTGTAGACCGTGGTAGACGTCTTCACGTGTCTTTGATTCTCCGTGTCTTATTTTTTGCAAAGTTGTTAAATCTTCACCCCGGTGGCTTAAATAATGTCCTCTTTTAAAGCTTTTAAAGCTTTAATGTTTTAAAGCTTGTCACAAAATACAATGTCGTAAGTCGGCCATGTTAAAAATTTAATCTCTCTTTTATAAGCGTGTAGTACATAAATCTCGCTAACAGTTTCCTAAGAATATTTTCCTTTAAAAATTCCACGTGCAGCTCCCGGTGTGTAAACATAATATAAATTGTAAACTTGTATATTTTGTGCAAACTGCGCCGTTCCCGAGGGAGCGGGTAGGCTGCAGCCCCTTTATTGTTGCTCCCAGGGCACACATTTTATTACCTAAATATACATCGGTATTATTTTCAGTGCGCGCCAAATAACAAACAGTACTTACGTATCGTCATCGTCGAAATGCGATTATTTGTCAAATAATAATTATTTTAATTCTTAGTAAACTTCTAGTATAATACCTATAAAAGAAAATCTGCAACTTCATTCACGCACGAGTTTAACGCATGGAAATCGTAATTTTTCCGCGATAAAAATATTCCATGTGTTTTACCAGGAGTCAGGACTCAAATATATCTCCACCAGATTTTATCTAAATCGCTCAGTAACACTTTTCGCATTAATTACAATATTAGTAAGGACTGGTGCAAGATAAATGACTAAACCAACACCCCCCAAGAATAAAATACTGGCAGCTAAAAATGACTAAACCTTCCGATATGAAATTAATTTTCAAGCCGCCAACATCAACTCAGCCCCCGTAGACAAGTGGCAAAACGCTAACGCTAACGCTAGCGCTACAAAATGTATGGATTTGACATTAGTATTCGCTAGCGAAGCGATGACTTATGTCAAATCGCATACATATTTTGTAGCGCTAGCGTTAGCGTTAGCGCTTTGCCACTTGTGTACAGGCTCTGGACCCTATGCATATAATAAGTAATACCATCATTATTAAGTGTACTCAAAACGCTCAAACTTTCCACAGCATATCCGTCGTTTAATGAAATACAGACTTCGGTTAGCGCGAACCAGCCGATAGTAATTTAATCACGAGTTTAGAGCATAGACAAGGTCTTTGATCGCTTTGTTATTATAATGTCGACACGTGCGAGCCACGCGATTCCGTAAACAAAACATAGGGCTGCGGTAACCGTGTGATACACCCCTAATATCTACTGTACGAGTTCAATACTCCGTTTGTTTATTCTTATAAGTTTCTTCCTGTTGAAAGTGAGTTAATTCATTTGTTGTTTTAACGTCATCGAGTGTTATTATAAAGCTGCGTTAAATAGATGTTCTAAGACGGTCAGCAAAAGCCTAAAATTGAGTTGTGCATGCACGCACTAATATAATATTATAATATTGCAGCAGTCTGGAAAAACTTTAAAATAATTTTATTTCACAACGCGTACTTTTACTTAATATTTTTATTTAATTGCAAATAAAGAGTTTATTTATTTATTTTAAACATAATATTTGTGTTAAATATAAACTTTGTTTTGCACGTGAACGGTTAAAGAATTCTACGAAAAAAAACCCGCATTACTCGAATCATAATTCAATAAAAACTAAAAGTAGCGAACCCATCCGAACGCAAAAAGCAGATGCGTTTCAAAATGGAGGAAAATATTTACCCCGGGGTAACGGGTCGTTTTTATGTGAACCTTTTTTTGTGAAACGCATCGGTGAATCCTTTTGAATGTTTTATTGGCGTAAACTTTGTTATTCGTGTCATGACCAGATATGCTGTTTGGGCGGTACGGCAGTTTTTTAATCTACTTATTGTGAGATATTATCGCATTTGCGCGATTCGCACAAAATTCGAGCAATTCAAACTTTAAATGGCTAATATTTTATGAGGGTGATTTTAATATTTATTTTCTGCAAATACAAAGCTACCAAAAACAAAAAGTGAGAATTTAATATATCTAAATTCTAACCTTATTAAGCTTTGTAAAATATTGAAGAGAAAAAACAAGCTTATAATATTTTTCTATCGTGTAAAGTAGGTATATTTATTATAAATATTATAAAGTAGGTCATTTAACAACATGTACTGGCGCGTGATGGCCAGATGTAACATTATTTATAGACCAGGAGACTATCGATTGATTCATGCGTCCTCATAACGCCCCATTGATGGCGCTGATTTTGTAATCATCATCATCACGAGCTCTCTTCTCTCTATAATAGATGGCGATAATGTCCAACACCATTTATTTCTCACTGCTTAATTGTTCATTTAAGTCAATTTTATTGTTTATTAGTTACTAGAAAGTGAAACTTATGGTTCTATGCATGTAACGTAAACGTATTCTATATTTTTTTATTAACTTCTAAATTCATAACTTTTATAAACTCTAATGACTCCTATTTATAAGAAGGTATTAAATAAATTATATAGATTTACCTAACTTACCTGAGTTTACTTAGCAATCGATTCCGCAAAAATTGCGGTGCTTAAGATTTTAAACGAACAAAGGGCGTTTAAATTAAATTTTAAGGAAGATTGGATTTCTCGGAAAGGAATAGATTGATCGATCTTGTTTATAGTGCCAGTACCGGCTGCTGCTCCTAGGTGTATAACACAGAATATTGAAACACTGTACAAGACAAATCAGCTTGATGAAAGGGCTCAGACAGACTTGTATGTAACGAACTAAAACTTACTGAAGACCTAATTAAGCGATCATTTGCGGTTCAAATAAAACAAAAAATATAATTGCAGTTATTCAATGCTTTTGAAAATTGCAAATACCGAATTTTAATGCTTTATAGAAATTAAAATAACATTTTACTTATACTGTGTGCTTATCTGCTTGTCTTGGTTGTGTTAAAATACAATAATATTAAAAGTCTATAGACTATAACAATAAAATTTTTGATTAAGTACCTAAATAAAAAATTGTTAATACTTTTATTATAAGAATATATTAAACGTCTTTGTGTACTTCCTAGTTTTATGCAGCCGCTTTAAAAATAATTAAAGAAAATAAACTTTTCCTCTAACAAGAACAAAGTTTTTTCCTTTTATCCGACGTAGTACTGAACAATAACATTTTTATAAGAACTTATTATTCTTATAGTTCTTGATTTAAAGTGTCGTTTACACTTTATGTTATGTACCTAATACAGATAATAATTGTATTCATGCAATAAAAATCTATGCAGGATATATAATACATATCGCTAAAATTCAACGAAAATAATCTATTGATTTTTTTTTTACTTCAGAGCTATGATAAGTTATAGTTTGACTAGATGACGCCCGCAACTCCGTTGCGCCGAAATTCGTTTATCGCGCGGGAACCGTACATTTTTCGTGGATTTAAAGTATCCTATGTACTTTCCCGGGACTCAAAGTATATCTGTACTAAATTTCTGCAAAATCGCTTTCGCGGCTTGGGCGTGAAGAGGCAACAGACAGACAGACAGACAAACGGACAGACAGACAGACACACATTCGCATTTATAATATAGAATGGATGTACGATAATACGGCAATCCATTATTTTATAGACTGTTTCAAGTCCCTATGTATACTACTATTCACCGTGGGTGCAAAATTTCATTCATACATAGCTTGTCATGCAGCTTAGTAGCTTGTGCTGGCGGTATCTTAGGATCCGACTTTTTTTTCGACGGCCCACGTTAGTCAAATCGGCTTCGTACTGCCTTCCCCTTATGGAGGCCTCATAACATGCAACTCCATTCTAAAAGTGCTACCCTAAGGCACAACTAATACTGTAGAGTCGAAGCAACGCGTCATGTTTTTCGCCAAAGCATATTCATCTCTATTGTTTTATAATGAAAATAAAAACTACTGGTATGAAAATATGAAAGCATGGAAAAGCGAACGCGCGCTTCCACATTTTGATAGCAGGTACCTAAATAATAGAGAGACTCTGTCCCAACTCCCAATGTGAGTTGAGCCTAACAGCATTTAAATCGGGCAATAGTAACTGGTAATAGTAATACAGGATCAATATAATTCAGTACAAGTCTAACAGTAGACTTTAAAAATAGACTTTCAAACAGTCCGCTTTGTGGTAGTAGTCAGTGGGGCATTGGACCGTAATTATAAGCTGGCCGACTGCGGAACATGTTCCAACTTCGATTATTAATTATTCCCATTGGGTGTCGATCAATTACAGCTTGTCAATAAACTACAAACTTAGTTACATTTAAAATGTAGTTCACATTTGATTTAATTATGGTAGTTATGTTTTTCTTTTCGCCTTTAGATATTTCGCCGATATTAAAGAGTAACACAAAATCAATAGTTAAGACGTAGTTACTCACTTTTGTCAGTAATAATTGGATTTATTACATTAATATTTATTTAAAATACCTTATCTTGTTTATATTCATCTAGCCTCTTTGTTGACAACGCATCATTAGTAAAATAACTAGTTGGGATTATAGGCAGTAGCAATTAATTTTCCTCTTTTAAGCAAGCGCACAGAACAATAAACATTTAAGCCACACAAAAGGAGGTTATATGCGGAACCTATTAACCTCCTACCACATTTTTCCCTTTAAAATAATTTAAACGGAAAGTTCGGCGCAGCGCCGACTTTATTTTAATAGCTTAATCCGAATCGTATTTATTACTTTAGATAACGGAATACATTCAGCCATGTTTCTGGCTAAAATCCAATTACTATGGAAAGCACCGGCCACAACCCCATTCATCACGGGCCAGACAAGTTTCTGTTCCAATGAACTGAGAAAGATTTCTTTTTTTCTTTGTTTCGCTCGGTGCACGCTGCACTAGCCACCCCACTCAGCCGCACTCCCAATTCTCCAGATTAAACTGTCAATTCGGCTGGCGTTTTCTTTTTTTTTTTCTTATCTATATTAAGCTGCGTCTACATTACCCGGCGATAGTTGCCAATGCTGCACTTTTAATTGCGTATTGTTTTCTTATTTTTCTGTAGCTTCAAATTTTTCCTCGATACTTTTTTATCGTTTTGAGCATATCTGACGTGCACGGTTCCATCGCCTTTTTTATTCTTGTGTAAGTAATTTCATTTATAAACTCGGCAGGATCGTTCCTGCAGTGAAGGTGGTCCGTCTACATTTATTAGGATAATGAAGCGTTAACGACAGCATGTGTCTGCGGCCAACGACACGACAAGTAATATTAAAGTTTTAATATCCCTCCGGCTGGCATATGAAGTTTATTTTAGTAGCGGTGTCTCGTTTCAAATACTGACAGCGTAATCACAGTTTTAAGCTCCAGGCTCATACATCGGACTCGTACATGTAACTTCAAAACCCGCTACTACGAGCAAGCGCGAATGTGCATCTATTTTTACGTCATCAAAATTAAAGCATCCAAAGCGTGATCGATCGATTGTGTTCAAGACCGAACATAATTTGGCTACTCACACGTCCTGTCGATGGGCCCCGCCCTGAGCAGTCCCGTCGCTAACGCCGTAATTTAGGGCTCCGCAGCTGCCGGCCGTCTAATGTTGATTGTATTGCGAGCGGACGCGTAATCGAACACTTGGCCCTTTTTTATTTGAATTGCGTGCGTGCGTGTGTGCGCAGTGCGTGTGCAATCAGATATAATAGAAACCGATTATCGACGTTACGCCCGATAAAGAATATTGTACAATAATTTCATCTGGAGAAAATAGCATCCGGGTGAGAAAAATTGAGGGCTTTTCTTGCTATCGTAAGAAACATTTTCCCCCTTAGGATATTATCTACAGAAAATAGTCAGGCGATTTAAAACTAATAACATTACATAAGTAGGTATTTTGTACACCAGTTCGACTAGAAATAATTGCCAAATATAGAATTTGAATTTATATCAGAATTCTGAATAATATTTAACTCTTAAATGCTATTTACGTAACGATGTGTACGTAAAACCACGCCGTTTACATCGGAATGTATGTTTAAAGCAATGTAATGAAATAAATGTAATAATCTCGTTTTCCCATATCGATGTAGTACCGCGACCGGTAAACATTCGAGTTATGTTCGGAATGAAGTTTTTCCTTTAACATGTTTATTTATTGTCACATTTTACAACTTAAATATGTGATTGGTATTTACCGCTTGTCGATTGCGTTGAATAACTTGATTATGTTCGTTACTTCGTCATCATTCACCATACGTCCAAATAGTTTTAAATTCTTCTTTAATTTAGGATGGATCTTTTTGGTCGCAAATAAACTGGTTTAAACGGTTAATAGGTTGGATGTTATTAAACCCCCATAAGACACCAGCTCGTTCCAGTAACAATTCACGACTGATCAAGACGATCTATCTCAAGTAGCTTTAACGCAATGGGGTGTAACACGATATTACCTGTAAAGTATACATAAAAAAATCAATCGTCTGTCATGCTCGTATTTAATGGCCCAGTTAGGGAGTACAAAGACGAATCACATTTTCCGCCGAAAGAATAGCCTCACTTGTAAGCTTCTGCCGCGGTCTTTACCCTTAATGGCCTCCTCCTCCTCGAGATAAATACCTACAGGCGTCCCTTTATTTTTGTTTAGACAATTGAAAGTGGCAATTAGTAGAGGACCTGAGGCGGCGCTACATTAATCCCGGGCATAAATTTAGCCGGCGAATAAATTAAATCGCAAGTTAAACCGGCCACTTAGCGGCGAAATTAACCGACTCCTAATTGAAACTAAACGAGTAAAAAACGCTCGATGATAAGCGAAGCAGTAATCCGCTAACTAAACAATAGCCCGCTTGGGTTCACCGGCCGCCCTTAATACCGCCCGGACTCGCTCTCAAGAAGTTATTTCATTTCTAGCCTGATTGTTTATTAAAAGACTTTTAGTTTTCAATAGAACCGGATTTTTCCTTAATATATTAATTTTGCATCGGTACGCATAAAAGAAAATACAAGTGCTTAGTAAAATTACACGCTTTTGGTATTTACAAGTTCCCATACATAAATGTGCCAGACGGAATACCACAAACAGATACCTATTCAAAACATCTCCCGGGTCGGCCAAAGTATTCAAGGTTTTAACGCTGATTACAACTTCTGACACAATCTCCGGTTTGTTTTAAGAAATGTTTTCAAATAAACGGATTTCGCCCTCCGCCCAGCGCGGGCCGCCGCGCCGCCCGCTTTTCATTATTTTTGCAACACTGGCAATTATTTAAAGATGTAATCTGGAAAAGAATGGATACCGAAACTTCGGATTAAATTTCTGTGTAATTTCGTCGTTTTAGAAGATCAGACCGCTAAACTTTATTCATTTATTAACATTAGAAAGGAGAGGCAGAAATTATTTTTCGTTATTAGGAACCCATCTCTTCCGTACAAAAAATGTTTCGGTCGTAATACAAATCCGAGTTTTTGGAAAATAAACGCTGTATTTTAACAATGGTCCATATTAAGCGCTGTTAATAATAGTATCGGTTTCGGCGATCCCGTGGGACCAACAGACCCCACGCTTACAAATGAAACCATAAAACCACGTGCCGCTATTGTTGGTGCTCGTTGCGAAAATATACTCGCATAATTCAATAATTAAAAATAATAATTCCCCACTATAAGTACACTTGATATTATTTATACATTGCGAAATTTTTACAACTAATGGCTAATAGTTTTTCTACTCCAAAATCTTAGTAAGTTTTATCGTGTGTTCAGATAGTTTTACGCCATATATCAGTTACCTACACTAATTTATATTTTAACAACTACTTAGTTTTTCAAATCAATTCAATTCATTTATTTGTACTGTAATAGTGGTGATGGTGGTTTTGTCTTAGTATGACTTAATTAATGCATCAGACAAATACAAATAGTTTTTGACTTTAATGTGTATACGTATACCTTTATACAGATTTTTTTTAATACCAAGATCCTTGTATTAATGAAAATGTTGAACAAGCGAGCTAATCAAGATATGCCACTACAATACACCAAGTTATGCGCAGGTACCTCAGGGCGCTTTATTGAGTGCTGCAGGATGTATCTTGCCCCTTATCTCGAGGTTGAATTTAAAATCGATAGCTCAAGATACGTTATCAAGTCTCGTAATTTAACTGAGATTATGTTTGGCAATATTAAAGGTCGGTGATAAGACATTTTAAGTCAGCTTCCGATACAAAGAATATGTAGTTTTAGTATGGAGTCAAAATTGTAGCAAAAATGTGTTTGAGAAGTACAGGATCTATTTATAGTCTCGATCTAGTTTTTCCGGATTCTAGATAGCAATTTCCCTTCAACTAAGATGAAACTTGGCACCGCTTCTGAAATAATAAAATGAGGTACAAAAATACCGTTCATTTATAAAAATTTAAGAATGAAGTCGCTACTTTAATGGAGTTTGTTTTCAATATTATGTATTTGTACACAAAAGTGGTCTCCATTTAAGTCATGTTTACGAAGCACTTAGCGACAAAAACTTGTATAAATACGTCCCGCAGCCCGCTCCTTTTGCAGCCACCGTACTTTATTTACTGAGAAAATTTGGTGTACCTCAGAGATTTTTGAAATAATATCGTATTTTAATTATTAATGCGCTGGATTTGTTATAATAATAAGTTGTGGTGGTAAAAGGACACTTACGGTTAATAAAAAAAATCTGTACAAAATATATCGTGTAAGCCTCTTTAAACAACAATTTATATTTTTCTTTTTATCTCCGATCATTATGGTTTTTTAATTTCAAATTTTATTACCTTGGCTCTATCAAAACTATTTCTTACTTGATAACCACGCACAACAACAGTGAAGACTGGCTTTTTGGAATTTGATTTATCAAAGCGGCAACGTCTGATGAAAGCCAATATTTATTGTACTATTATCACCACAAAAGCCCTCGGCCCAACATGTGTGATTATAAACTTAGAGCTCTCCCTCTCGTATTAATTCACAGCTCGTATTTCATACATCAGATTTACTTATCTTTGTTGTGCTTTTAGAGCTACGTGTACGAGTTTATTTATTTGTAATAACGTATGAATATTCTAAGCAGTGAATCAGGATTACGGTCTCCATGATTTAATGCCCTCCATACACGTCCCTAGTTATATTGCTCTACGTAGAGTATCAAGATCGGTCACACTTTTGATAGATGAAAGTTGAGTATACAAATTATATAATTTTACTAGCTGTCCCGGCAAACGTTATTTGGCCATAAAATGATTTTCCCTGTTTTCCTGCTTTTCTCTTGAAGTTTTTTCTGATTTTTTTGCAATAAACCTCACGGAGCCCGAGACCTTTCCAACGCATGTAAAACCATGGAAATCGGTTCGTGCGTTCTGGAGTTATAGCGCCAGAAAGGAAAACCCGACTTATTTTAAAAGCTTTTATTTAATTTGCTCTGTATGTATGTAAGTATGTATGTTCGGGTGAAATCTTGGAACTCAATTTTGGAGTAGATATATTTAACCGATCGAGCTGAAATTTTGCAGGCACGTTTAGTTTGGATGACAATACATGATATTGTATGTGACATCACTCTAAATCCAATATGGCCGACCATCCAAGATGGCGAAATAGTTATTTTCTATGCAGTTCTACAATATGGATATTAATTGAAAGGGCTTTTTAAGAGTAACTCGAAAACGAATGTCATGTCATACTACATCCAATATGGCGGCTCATCCAAGATAGAGGTATAGTTATTTTTAATGCACTTCTGCAATATGGGTATCAAATGAAAGGGCTCATTGAGAGTAACTTGGAAACGAATGTAATATCATTCTACATCCAATATGGCGTCTCATCTAAGATAGGGGAATATAGTTATTTTTAAAGCACTTCTGCAATCTGGGTATCAAACAAAAAGGCTTATTGAGAGTAAATTGAAAAGTCATGTCGTGTCCTATCGTGCCGTGTCGTGTCGTATCGTGTCGCATCGTAACATGACGTGACGTGACGTGCCGTGTCGTGTCGTGTTATGTCAAGTCAAAACCAGTCGGGCATTAGAAAATGCCTGGTTGAATCCGGTCATTTTTGTTAAGTGATATTTAATTTTTTAGTCGTAAAATTAAGTACGATTTCAAGACTTAAATTAAGTTAATCAGATTTTAATAAATTCTTGAAACAAAACAAACTACAATCAAGCAGACTTAAGAAATCTAGTCAGAGATTTACTTAACTAAAAAAAAAAAATTATGAGCAAAAAACTTTTTGAAAAAAGCTTTTATTTAAATACTTTAAAAAGAAGAAAATAAATTTCCCCTTAAAAATTCTAACTATTAAGTTATAACCTCAATATATTATAGAATTTGCATTATTATAAAAGCTTGTCGCGAGACTTAACAATCTGTCAATATTTAATTACTTTAATAAAATAAAAAATATAATATCAGTTTACTCAGTTAAATTGGCACTTACTAGTTTATTATTAACAAACCACGCGACAAGCTTTTATTATCATGCAAATTGTATAATATATTGAGGTTATAACTTAATAGTTAGAATTTTTAATGGGAAATTTATTTTCTTCTTTTTAAAGTATTTAAATAAAAGCTTTTTTCAAAAAGTTTTTTGCTTATAATTTTTTATATATTAGATATTCGTGTACTTTTTTTCACACTTAAGTGTTTACCTACTTTGTTTTAATAAGATCAATTTTTGTTTCAGGTAAACAAATTTTTCAGTAGCAAACTTGATTTGAAATCATTGAGAGTCGAAAACGCGTAAGTAAATGGCGTGACCAGTGCCAAGTAACGACCACAATTTTGAGTCAATTTTTCATAAAAATGGCGCATATTTCACGTTTTTATGCTCGAATATTCGGGGCTTAATATCGAAAATATGTCGACAGAGTCACGTTGCCGGCGCACCATGAAAACGTACTAAAACACAATAGACGCCGAGATATGCTAAACGCCTCCCGAACGATGATACTCGTATCGGAGGGAATGCCGCTTTGTCGCCTCCAATAACATATATTTTGAATGGCATTTTTTATTGGACTCGAAGCGTTCGAGATTATGATTCCGTTTTATGACAATAATATGACTGCGTCAGTCGTAACTAGTAATGGTAACGCAGAAATTATTTCTCCCTTTCCGATACTCACTTTTTATGACACGGAATAAAAATGCGATAATAATTTTGAACGTCTCGGACCTTTAACCTATTTCGTAATGTATCAAACGCCCACTCGACACCCGGCCCATGAAATATGCCGCTACCAGTACTATTTTATTAAATAACATATTTAAAGCTGTACATTCTTAAAAAAATATGAACATAAGCGTTTTCACCTAAAATTAAGTAACAACAACAAGTTAATATAATATTTAGATGGATATATGGTTGACAACTTCTATTATTACCAAATACCCAGCACATCTACAAAAACTGAATAACACACAATCAATTGTGCAAATTGCTAGCTTCTTCGCTTTCCGACGAAAAGGCTCCCGTTTTACAAACAAGCGGGCATCAAAGAAACGGTGTCGGAAGGTGGCATTTGAAATTCAACGATATTTTAATAGCCACTATCGGCGAGTGTCGGCGAGGCTATCGGCCGAGTGCTCCCGAGCCTCCGGAGATATTGCCTCCCGCGGCTTTTTATTTACAGCCTGAATGCCAAGTAGCCGATCACCACCGATGAGCCTTTGATTCTAAGCTTTATGTTTCACTTTTCGCCTTCAGCTTCTAAATTACCATTTCCACGGATTTCTAATTATCACTTCAAAATTAAATTTTATAGGCAGCTCGTGTGTCTTTATAATTGGCTATTAATTTAATATTTATAAAGCTTTAATTATTATTTCATTCCGAGCATAAAATAAATTTATATTTTAGTAAGTTTAAATATTTAAGTAACATACGTAAATAATTTGACACGCAATTACAAAGTAAACCCTTGTGTTAATGGAGGTACGAAGCTATTGTGATTATTCGCTGGAACAATATATTATTATAATATATTCGGAATAACTCAGGCTTTACAATATTACTTAGTATATATTATAATTAATCTTTGCTTACGCATGTTTCGGAGTTGCTATTTTGATAACATTATTTGTGTTTAATAAATTCGAACATAACAATTGAACAATATGAGCAATATTATCTCGGTTATAATTTTCAAAGAAAACTTAAATATAATAATTAATAACTATACTTGCTACTTGCCACGCATAATATCGTTTAGAAAACTTTTTTATTGCTTACATATTTTCATTATAATATAAACCATGCCGAAGAAACTATAAACCTCGAGAATGCATTAAATTTTCAAAACACAAGTGTTATATTAGCAAATAGACTGATATAAATTAAGACAAGGAGACAATGAATATTTAGGAAATAAATTGAAAAGGTCCGAGTAACTATCTGTATCAATGTCTCTACACTAATGCTATTCAGTTGATGTGCCTTTTGGGAGGGACAGGCCGGCCACCGGCCACCGACCACATACATATTTCATGAAGTGGCTCCTTGAGTCTGGTCCAGGCGTAATTGAAAAACGCCTTCACCTATATCCCCTGTACTTATTGGATTGATGGAACCAGGTTACCCGGTTCTTTATACATATTAATCTTTTACTTAAAACGCGGCAATATTGTTTATTTGTCTATAATAATATTTTACTCGACAAGTTCTAATACAATTTTGCATTAGTGTATTTAAGGGTAGAAAAGGCATACGATTACAATTAAATAAGTGTTTACGTTAACAACATAACTTGTTTAGCTTTTGTTTTTGCTATAATAATAATCTGCTGTTAAGACGCTAAGTCGTGCAAAGTTTAAAACTCGGAACTGCGTTGTAGTACTGCTAGTAAAATAACTCTTCTTCTTGAAAAGCACAACAAAGACTCATCTTATCTATTTAATCTACGAACACTAATTCTCTTGTCTACCTCACAGTCAAGTACGAAATTTGTTTTCGCCCGTTCATGCAGTTAGAATCCGAAAGCCCGCCTAATGGAAATATGATGCCGGTGCGGTGTTCCGACAATTTTCTGCGTAGAGTCATCCCCAAACACTTGTATACGGTCAAATATGTTCAGTGTTCATCGGGGTAAATAGGTACATAAGTGCACCTATTTACCCCGTATCAAAGGATCGTACACGGGACCTATTCTATTTTACCTTAATCCAGGGATTCATAGATTTCGCGCCGAGCTGCGATCTTTGAAATCGAACTCTAATGACTGTGAATAGAACCGATTTTCGATGTCCCGTAATCGGAGATTTGTTTGGAAAAGGAAATTGATATTTAGCCGATTGGCCTCGTTACTTCCTTAATTGAAATATTTGGATGTTTTATTTATCTAGAAACCTTTATGGGGAGTTAAATTACTGTTTTGTTCGAATTTAAACGTTGAATATATCGCAAATTCCCTAAAAGGACTCTCGACTCATTCGAGGCTTCTAAATTAACATAATAAGTTGATCCGAAAAAGCCAATTACGGTTTAAGGCTTTGAAATTTTGCACAGTAGGATAATGTTAATAGCGTGTTCTGATGAATCATCCGATCGCAAGTCGTGACTCGCGAGAACCTAAGTACACTTGCAAAAATGTTAGGCAGTCGATAAAAATACCTAGAAGGACGACTCTCGTCAGTCACTTTCGTTTTCGCTTCACTTCAAAGAAATTAGCCACTTGCTACAGTAATAAGGCCATCTCAAAGCTAATTCGTTAAAAGGATCCACTTCGGAACCGTTCAGTCCTCACTCGGATAATATCCGGTGACGTCATCCACCTTTTGAATATAAAGAAATAGTCAAGAACATCTGATTTTATTCGAAAACGCTTTTATCAATTCCAATGCGATGAATTCGGTTGGCCTCCGATGAAATACATTGAGGATGTCTTTTATCTAAAAACTTATTTCACTGTATAACACGGTCACATTAACTTGACGCATGGTTTGATGACGTCATTATGGAGCGGGCATGTTATTGCATTCCAGCGATGCGCCAAGCTAATTTGACCGTGTTATACATATTATTCAAATGAATGTTGAATGTAGGCAAGATGTTTTGGCTTGCCGGTGAAATTATTGTTGCGAGGTGTAGATGCGAAGTAGATGACCATCACAATAACGCCATCCACAGTTATAATTTCGGCTCCATGCAAAATGATACTTATGTCATGTATGTCACTAACGGGAACGCATGTCGCATAATTGAGCTGAGATATCTCATATGACATTTACCTTAACAATATAGCGGCGTTAATCCGATTTTAACCTAAATCTAGCCCTTAACTTAGTTTTTAGGTTTTTTTTTTGCATAAAACAGCCAAGTTTTTTTATATATCTCAAAAGCTCAGGCAGTGGCGGCGCAAGACCTACATTTTATGTGGGCGAAATATATTTTGCGAGGCCCCCTGATGGATAATGCAAGAAGACGGATTTTGTTGAAAGATTTTTGATACTCGTCGCCCACGCCTTATGCCGCCTCTGAGCTCAGGATAGCTTTGCTCCCTTGTAACACTATTAACATTAACATATAACTCAATTCACTTTACTCCTTTTGCGAAAAAATTAACTAACCAAGAACTAGCTGTAACAGAACACACAAAAAGCGTCTAAAAAGCTATCTGGAAATGACAGTCGCTGTAATTTGCATTGGAATCAATTCCGGCGTGTCCACTCGCACGCGGCGCGCTGATTGAATAATCAATGGGAATGGTAATGAGGACCGCAACAGCCGCTGTTTTTGGACCACCGTCTAAGTGATTGCCAACTGTTACGGGCGGAATTGCCAAATCTGGGATAAATTACCCCTAATAGCTTATTAGGTCCTTCTAAAGGGTAAAAACCTTGGGAGTTGGGAAGTTCTCTAAAAATAATTTGTTGGCTCTTGATGAAAATAATCGAAAAAGCCTGCTACAACGATCTAGGTGGCCGCTTCCATCGGCTACGTAGGAGTTATTTTTAATGATGCCCAAGTGTGTGCCATAAAATATTTAGTTGCTCCAATGCAAAGTGCGAACCCACAACCTCTTGATTTGAAAGCTCTAAAGCTAACCATGTGAATTGTGCAGGCAACGAACAACTAAAGGCTTTTCTCCACGTTGGGTCATAATGGATAGATAAATAATATGATTACCACCCTGATTGCAATACTGCAATGGCATTTACATTTGACATCGAACGTCGACAATCACGAATATGCTCCTCTTATCTTCGTAATCCATTGTATGACCATCACGAACCAATAATACGCATTATTGGTAAAACCGGCCAAGTGCGAGTCGGACTCGCGCACCGAGGGTTCCGACAGCTTAAAGGTATTATAGACCTGAGTATTTGGTATGAATTTCAATTTAATACCTCTACGCGTTTATGAGGAAATGGGTAGTAAGTTTAAAATTATTAAAAAAAAATATATTATGTGATGTAACTAAAAATTTATGGTTTTCGTAATTTTTCCTTTATCTATGCTATAAGACGTTGCTTCGTACCAAATTTCAAGATTCTGAGTTCACGGGAAGCACCCTGTAGGTTTTGATTCCCTTGCAAGTGTCGAAAATTTGCGGCATAAACGGCTGTATCTTTTGATTGCGTTGGCTTAGAAGTTTGATTTTTTCACAGCTTCAAGGGACAGTAGACCTGAGTAATTGATATAAATTTCAGCTTCATACCTCCACGCGTTCCTGAGAAAAAGGGTCTTGACAGACGGACGGACGGACAGACGGACAACAAAGTGATCCTATAAGGGTTCCGTTTTTTCCTTTTGAGGTACGGAACCCTAAAAACATAACAAAGTATCAAACAAAATGCTTCAGCTGATCGCCGATGCCGTCGTAATGGGTTTACGGATGTTCCGGGGCGCTCCGCTCTGATAATGGCTTTTGTTTCAATTTGAACAAGTAGCGCTGGTCATTGTTAGCGGAGTACATCTGAAAGAATGCCACTTCCCTTTTGAATAAACTTTCGCATAAAATCTTCATTAGCGGAAATGTTTTAAAACACACTTCTGTACTTTAAGAGCGGTTCTGTATCTACATTTCCATTCAACTTTTATTTTTCTAGTGAGTTTCTTTGGTGTTTGTCGTTAATTTTGTTGTCTTTGACATTTTGAGTTACCCATAAAAACCTAATTAATTCATATTAATTAGGTTTTTATGGGTATCCACTATCCATAAATAAATTAAAAAATATTATTTCTGTAAATTATAATCACTAAGTTACCTACAAATTGTCAAACAGCACGGGTTATTTAATAAAGATACAAATAATAAATATTGAAAATAATAAAACTCTGAATTTGCAATGCGACGAAAAATAAACACAAACACAGGTACACATCGTTCACCGGTTATATTTGAATAAATCACGAAAAACTAGTGGACCAATAGAGGAGTTAGTGAATACTTTATTCGAGTTCGCTTTGATCAAACCGAAATCAATTGCGGTGGATAGTCGAGAGGGCACAAAAAATATCAACAGAGTTCATTTCCTCTTGAATCCATAATTCAGAGTGAATCGGCGACCGGAAACACTGTAACTGCCGCTTCCTCTTACGTACCGCTGAACCCCGTCCAAGAAATACGTTAGGCGACGCGCACACCGATGCCTGAAAGTATAAGGCTCTGTACACACCGTAAGTGTTGTTAAAATAACGAATGACGAATAAGTAGGTCATAAGACTAAAGTAACCAGTTTTCATTGCTCTTTTTCTTATAAAATTAGTTCAGCATACCCCTTCCTTCCACTTACCTCTTTTATAACGTAGTATACTGCGATGTTTTTATTAACAAAGGTAAGTATTCCAAAGTAATGCCGAAGCACCGTGCCGCATAAAACTCCAGTTCATAATCAAGCGTAATAAATTACTAGTCCATTTTACCGACTATTAAATTAGTTTTATAAATGCTTAATAAGAAACTCGAGAGAGAAATATGCTTTTATTCATAATTATCGTTAGGATACTGTTATTAATAAACTTTCTAGAACTTTATTTACCAGCGCGGAACGCTGCATTTTATTAAAGAAATTTATAGAGTATTAAGAAGTGGAATTCTGTAAGAGGTGTTAGCACAATGTATACGGGTATTATAACTTACTTATTTGTTCATTGTTCAGTGTTTTATAATAACTTGTGCTTACTTTATATTGTAACTTAGTAAAAGTACAAAATATATCTCTATTTTAACCCACGTATGAAACCGTAGGAGGTTCCCTGGTCAAAGGGTATATAATTTTTTGTATCTGACTATTCATAAAGTATGTTACGATGTACCCTGATTTGGGCACATCATTTTAATGGAATTAATTCTGGTTTCCTATCAATAATTACAAAAACTCCTTGCCTCGGCAAGGTAGATCTTTCAGTACCAATATTGAGGCGTCGCTTGGCGTTCGTCTTTTTGCAAACAAACTGCATGTTTTGCAGTTTCTAGATATCGTGTTTAAAGGTAATACAAAACGAGAACGAAGTGACATAGACCATTCAAAAGTTATCTTCATTCGGACTGGACGAGGGCACACCTTATACGAATATCACAAGGACGACTCTTGTGGGAATTCAAAAGCAAAATAACAGTGAACGTAGTGTATGAGACACTTATGTAAATGGCGTCAGGCAGGTGGCAAACACTCGGACAGTAGGTGTCACAAACAGTCACAAACACCCAACTTCTGAGCTCGCTTACCCCACATTTCTATTTTCAACGCTTGCGCTAGTCCTAATTATAAATTCGTGCTACGTTCTGCTAAAGTTTCGACTGATCGTTTTTGTAAACAAGTTTTTGAAAATGTAATTTTAATTTAATGATTCACATTTTAAGCGACTACGGCGCCAAAAGAAAGGAGATTCTGACCTTGACTTTACCGAAAAATATAGGTTTTATCAACTATTTCCTTTGGGCTTCTGTAACATGAAATATCGTTACTAACAATACCTTCAAAGCTAGCTGATCGAGCTAACCTGTCATATAGTGCTGAGGATATACACTGTATGGCCGTAAGTTAGCGGCGTCTTCGCAAACAGCCCGCAGGCCAGGCGCAAACATTTGACTTTCCATTATTGACACCTCTAATAAACGACCGGTTGGCTGGACGTGATAATCCTACACGTATAATTTATGAACGACCAAATATTCAGGAACATATTGCGTCAAGAGCTTTTGGTCACAATATGGCGAAGCCAGAAAAGTAGTGATTTTGACATGTTTCTGTATGTTTGATGTATTGAAAGCAAATATTATAAATACTGAAATTGTGAATGCGATATCAGTCAGTCTGTTTGTTTGTATCTGTCTCTTTACGATAAAATCGAAGAAATGCTTAAATGAAACTTATAGTGGAGATCCGGCAAGGGACACCGGAAAGTTTTGATTAAAAAAAAATTTCGATTCATGCGTAATGAATCTCAAAATCTAGTGAAATATAAAATAAGGAACTAGGAGGAATTTATATATACGATAGATTTTAGACAGGACTTTGGACTCGCCTACCTACACAGTTTCTACTGTGTAGGCGAGTTACAGCTTACAAGGGGCTTATTATAAGCTGAAACATCTAAACCTTTATATAACCATCTAAACCCTTATGAAATAAATGTTTATTGTGTAGCCTAGATTCTTCCAATGTTAGCTTTTAGAGGTATTTAAAAATAACCCAATTCTCCGCTTCCTAGCGCAATGTTTTTAATTCCTTCGAAAATATTTATAGCAAATGCATTTAAACCGCGAGCGTCCCCGGGGAGGTAGTTAAAAACTATCTAAAAACATTTAACAAGCTCAGACCGCCGGCGGCCGGTTGCGCAACCACGGACCGTGCCAACTTCTACAAGGGACACACTTGTAACCTACTGGAGCACTGGAACAGCTTAGTTTATGTTGCGTTTTATTATCGGCCTTTGGAGGCTAAGTGTCTTTGGAGATATTTCTTAGGCAGACCACAGGCTAGTTCTGCTTTACACATGATAGTTCTGTTGAACGAGTATTAACGTGTATGGAAGTGTGTTGTCGTGTTTTGAACCCGAATTATTCACTGGTATCGGCGTTTAGAGTAAAAACATAGGGTCTTACTACAAAAGATTTAAACGCCTGTTGAACAGTTGATTAGAGAAAAATTCAGTACAAAATGGTCTCAAAACAACTGCTCAATAGATGTTTAGTTTTTTTGTGGTAAGACCGTTAATTTTTAACCAAACAAGGCTGTAATAATTCTATGTTAATTTGCGACTCGCATCTCGTCTTAATCATAATGTAGGGAAAAGCGTCGTTTGCAAATTAATATATCTGAAGCAGGAAACGGTATTGTAGAGTCTTTAATTAGCCGGAGTAATGAAAAAGGAAAATGTTTCCTCTCGACAGTTACATGAACTGAAATGTAATATCGTAAGCAGTGAAATGAGGTAGTAGGGAGCCCGGGGCGCCGCAAAATTTAATCACGGGTACACCGCTTAAATAAATATAAAAATCCTTAATTTAACTGGCCACATGCGAAATATTTTCATATTTAATTAAAATATCAATTGCGCTTAATTATAACGCAAATGTATGTAAGGACGTCGCGACCTACATTTGTGACGTTGGAAACCCAAAGCGGATTTCATGTATATTTTTAATTAATAGACACATGACCTGCTTGCAATGGACAGTGCAACGAGTTAAAATTTTATTTAATCTTATATTTTATATTTGTTCATACTTTTTACGAATTTTCATTAAAAAAAATCATTTCAGACTTCTTACTTCTAAAACATTTAGGGAGCCCGGAAAACCTTATTTAGGAATATGATAAATGCGGTAAATGCCAAATTCGTGTTAATTCGTTACAGTTAGTTAGCGCCTACGGCGTAGAGCGTCTACGCCACGCGCTACAAGCTCACGTAGACGCGCTACGAAACTTGTCGTAGCAAACACCAGTGTGTTTTCGCTATAATGTTTATTTACTTTGCTTATTTATATCCTAAGCAATATATTATATTCACCATTATCGTCAGCCTGCCGCCGTTCACTGAACGTATGTAGGTGAAATCTGATAATAGTATTTAAGACACATTTTTGTCGTCTTATAACGGACCAAGTTTTATGTATATTCGCAAAGTTAATTTGCTTATTTATATAACAAAGAATAATTGTAATATCAAAATAAAATAATATACTTTCAATCATTTCTACAAAGTGAGATAAAAAGAGTTGATAAACTATTTTGTACAATCTACGGTTCTACATGCTACAACATATTATATTATTTAACGTGATATTATTTATTTTGCTAATGCAATATAAATGTTCGCCTTAATGATCATCCGGTCATTATCGACCACTTAGGTTCGAGTGTTTCAAGAGGAATGTGCACATTTACTATCGGTACTATC
Organism: Aricia agestis; assembly: GCF_905147365.1. Taxonomy (NCBI): domain Eukaryota; kingdom Metazoa; phylum Arthropoda; class Insecta; order Lepidoptera; family Lycaenidae; genus Aricia; species Aricia agestis. The sequence goes on from NC_056406.1 coordinate 12,363,662, forward strand.
AGTAATTGTCTCTAACCTGTCTAGTTAGATAGGTTAGAGACAATTACTGAATTAGTTGCGTTGCCTGAAAAAACTCTTGAATCTACCTTCCGTTTAATAACATTTAAAAAAATATATTTTTACTAAATGTTTTAAAGTGTCATCCATAGCGTGTGTATTTCCCTGTAGTTTACTTTATATCTATGCCAAATAACATAAAAATCGGTTCAATAGTTCGTGAAATAAGCACGTTCACAAAATACTTTTTTTTCGTTTTTCCACACTTTCCTCAGATTTTTCGCTCATATTAGTCATACTGTAATAATAAAAAAATGTTTAATCCGAATCAGTATTTCCTGAGAGTAGCGCGTTTAAACAAACAAACTCTTTATAATTTAAGTTTTTGTAAAACAAAAATATTTTGGTATTTAACCGAAAAGCCTATTAACGCTTTCAAATGTTTTGTTTATCTCGATCTAAATACGTCAATTCAATTTAAGTAAACAGGGGCTTATTACTATCTGTAGGAATCAGATATTTGTACTCGTAGGGCCTCGCTTTGACGGCAAATCCCGATTGTCGCGGATAACACCGCGCTAAGGGTTGACTTTTAATAAGGGATCTTAGAGCGCCCCTCCGAGACGGCTTTTTATGAATTTGGACAAAGTTCTTTGTACTTTTGCTCGATCTCTTCTTCCGTATTTTCTATTTATTAAAATAGAGTTATTAATAAGTTCAATATTTTATCAAAACACACACACACTCAGCAAAATTTAGTATCTGAAATTGCGAAACCTACTGTCTTGCTTTTAATTATTTAATATTTCATGATGAATGCAAAAACTTCAGTAATTTTGGCGTGAAGATTAACTAAGAAACACGTTATACACACACACATTCTCATCTATATAAATGTGATAGGGCGTCTAATCTATCTTAATAGTTTTATAATGCAAGCAATAATTATTAATTCATTCCGGCTTGTCAAATAAACAGCGGACGTAAGTTGGGTAATATTATTAGTGTTGATTAATAATAAGCATAACAGCGGCTGGCGTACTCGTATACGACCGACGACGACGAAGTTCGGGTGCGGTCGCCCAACTCGCCGGGACTTGGTCCGACAAACAACGGGCCTCATTACTTATACTGCGGCTCGTTGGCCGATCCCAAACTTTGCACTACCCCGACAGTCGACACTATTAAAAAATTAAACACAACTTGTCAATTCAACTTCAAAGAACACTGAACGAAGTTTTGGAGTTGTTAAGACGTTAGTCGCTGTCTGTGTATTATGTGATTCTTGAATTGAAATGTTTATTTTTACCCTTTATGTCTAACTACAGCTGTAGACTAAAATGTATTCCACGACTCTATACGCGAAAATAAAAGCCAGCGAAAATTGTACGTTTTTAGAGTTCGGGAACCTATGGCTAAGACTTCGTTGCCTGTCCATCCGGTCCGTCTGTCTGTCTCCAGGCTGTATCTCAAAAACCGCTATAGCTAGACTTCTGAATTTTTGTACAGACTGTGTATATATTATGTTGCCACTATAAAAACAAAATATAGTAAAAATAAAATAAATTATATTTAAGGGGGGCTATACAGGGTGTAATAAAAATAAGTGATAATACTTTAGGGTGTGTACGTGTTCCTTGTAGAGAGTTCACTGTGAAAGTAGTAGCGCTGAAAGACCAAAACTTTTTTACACTTTTGTATGGGGAAACTCGTGACGCTCGGGCCCTTGCCCATACAAAAGTGAAAAATATTTTGGTCTTTCAGCGCTGCTACTTTCACAGTGAACTCTCTACAAGGAACACGTACACACCCTAAAGTATTATCACTTATTTTTGTTACACACTGTATAATCCCATACAACAAACGTGATTTTTGTGTGCCTTTTTGTTTGTAATCAATAATGGCAACAGCTAAGCTGAAATATTTACAAAATACTCAGTTGTATTTATACTTTAACAAATAATAATAATATTTAAATAAAATAAAAATGTAGGGAGGCTCTCGTACAAAAAACACAATTTTCGGCCTATTTTTACTTTATAACGGTACGGACCCTTTCGTGTGCGACTCCGACTCGCACTTGGCTGGTTTTTTCAGTATTAAAATGCATTCTTCCTCGTAGTCTATCCAGTGGCTGATCTAGACTCTTGTATTTTCGAGCCTTAACACTTTATAACATTAGAGTAACATAATGTTCTTTTGTATGAACAAATGAGTACAAGTAAAACGCGACTGGCATCAATCAATACTCTAATTATAAACCTTTTTACATCACCAACTCGCACAGTCAAAGCCATTACACAAATAAGGCTAATAAATCGAACAAACGTCTAAAAGTTGGGCATCACCCGCCGATCTAAGTCTTATTTACGCCCCGTATCTCGGCGCGAACCTCAACTATCAGTTAATGAAACTTGGAGAACGTCCCCGAACCAATATGGCGGCGTCCCGGGATTTATTCCCGCGCCGATACCATCGGATACGCTCACCACACAATTTAACTTCGGTAATGCGGATTTATTTGGGTATCAAAAAGAAATTATAAAAGCTAGGATCCGTAGTGGAGCCTGCTCGAGATCAAAGATAGCGATTCCTTTGGTTAACGCTATTTTTGAAGCCTCTGATGGTATTTCGGAGATTGATAGTGACTTTTCTATAAGCTTATTTGACTGGCCTTATGTTACGTACGAGTATAATATTGGGTAATAGGTATAAGGTATGTTTATTATATAAAGTGAAGCGATGTTTAACAAAATCGGCCAAGTGCGAGTCGGACTCGAACACGAAGTGTTCCGTATCGATACACAGCAAACATAGAAAATATAAGTGCCTACCTCTTGCCATTATTGATATAGAGCGAAAAAGGCCGAAAAAATCACGTTTGTTGTATGGGAGCCCCCCTTAAATATTAATTTTATTTTGTTTTCAGTATTTGCTGATAAAGCGGCAACAAATACACAATCTGTGAAAATTTCAGAAGTCTAGCTATAGCAGTTCTTGAGATACAGCCTGGAGACAGACAGACGGACAGACAACGAAGTCTTAGTAATAGGGTCCCGTTTTTACCCTATGGGCACGGAACCCTAAAAATGATGTCGACAACGTAAAATACAATCTATATTTTCATAATAATGGAATGGTATACGATCATAGTGTCTACGAAGCGAACGTGATTTCTGTCGCCTCCGGACTTTATATCGCGATCGTTATAAATTTGTAGATACATTTTCGCGCTCCGCCATACCTAATAGAGACTAACACGTAACTTTAACGACCTATTTTTCCGCTGAAAAGACCGCGTGAACAACAAAACAAAATAAATTTTCACAACTCTCTCTTAAACTGTTCAAGAAATATTTGATACAGAAACTGTAAATAGTGTCAACGGGGTTAAAATGTTCCTTGTGGCTTTAAATTTTATACGGGAGAAGATTTCGTAAGTTTTATTTTGAACAAAAATACAATATTTAAAAAAGCAAAGCACATCTAAAATACAGTATTCCAAACAGAATGGAAAGGGAAGTTAATCCTATAATTTGTTTTTTTTTTTATGCTGAATGTTGTGCCGCTATAATGGCCTAGATTTTTTAGAGTACGTCTATATAAAATTTCATCCAAATTGGTTCGGTGGTTTGAGCTAATGCTAGAGCCAGTGTGGATTTTCTAAATAAAACTCGTTGAGGTAGATCCCGATTCCCGTGCGCCAAATTCAATAGCTCCGGAATATGACATGTCCTTGATGTGTGGATAGCATGGTTCCCCCGCCCCGCCCCGTTCCCGCCGAGTGAGACGTCCCCGCGATTTTCACGTACTCTTGGCGCGGCTTCAGCGGAAAACCGAGTTGGAAGTCGGTTTTAAAAGTTCCTAAGTTATAGCCGAGCCGGTAATCGAATGTGTATGGGGTTCGATCGATCGCCACTGGCACAGATGCGTTTGGCATCAACTATTTGTCGTTTTGCATGATTTAGGTGTAGAAAACTTTTACTCGGGGCGTTGATTAAATTGCTTAGAAAAGTTTTCCGCCGTCATGTGTGATGTTTATAGTTTGGTGAATATGGAAATGACTTTATCCTTATCATAGCGATTCCACTTACGTGCAAAAGAGTTGCACGACACCCAGTCAAGCTCGGAATACATTAGACTCATAAGTGAGGAATTTGGTAAAAAGTAACAAAAGTGTTTAAGTGACTCAATAGCGGTCGCGTGTTGGCGCAACACCTCGCATAGTTGCCAGCGGTTGACATGCAACGAAAGTGAAATAACTTTATTTATTCCGAACATTTTCTTTGAAAGAATTTCACCAGTTTTGAAGTGGATAGAGAAAATGTTCGTAGCTTGAAAAATTTTCGACCAAAATTATTATGTGTGCTACGATTTGTTTTGATTGCGCTAAGAGGTTTATTTTATTTATTGGAGGTTTGTGTATTTAAATATGTACATAACGCCGTTTCTAAAGCTAAAGTTCGTTGCAGAAAATCACTGGTTTATTTTAAAAGTTGATTGAAAACGTTGAGCCTAAAAGACTGATCGCTTAAACATCCATCAGTTCCGTAGGCTAGATTATTTGCAATCAATCGGACAAAAGAATAGGGGAGTTATTTCTCTCCTTCGCCAATTTATCACTACAATCATTTGTTTCGTCGGCATTGTTTACGTTTTCAGCCGAACAATACTCGGATATGATTAAAGCTTTCTTGAAGTGTGCCTTATTTTTTGCGTGGATCTTAATGGCACTCGAAAATTGTCACGAGTGAGGTTGTTATTTTTTTCTTTGAAAGATAAATGAAATTGTCCCTGTCTCGATATACAAACGGCCCACTGAAGCAAATAAAGGAAAATACACGACATTAGCGTGTGCCCTCGAAGCCTTCCGAGCGAGGAGCTCCATTATAATAAACATTTGCCACATTTAAAGAGGTCAGACTTTCAAAGATAATTTAATAATAATCAAATACTTAATCCGAAAACTCGAAGCAACGAATTTAGCTAACGGGGAGATAAGTTCGGTCCTTAATAATTGCTGATTTTACATCTGCTCACCGACTGTTTTTTAATTACATACCTTAAACTGCTTAAAGTGTATTAATTACACTTACATTAAAATTATTAGGATTTATATAATCTTTAGATTTATAAAGAGTATGCCTCAAAGAGTACAATAATACGTGCATCAACATGCACAAATTTTTAGTACTACAATGAAAATGTATTACTGCTATTGTTACGATGCTTTGTTACATCGTAGTGTACGTATCTCTGCTTCTGTTGAAGCTATAAATCGTCAGCCGTGTTTGGACAATGCAGTTTTTGAATTCTCCATAGACGATCTGCGAGGCGTCGAACAATTATAGTCGGGGATTCATCACATTCACCGTTTTGAATATTAATACGTAGCACTAGTGCTGTGTCTTGTAATTGCGACACCGCGGGATAGGATCCTTTATCGCCGTTTGAATAGAGTCGACACCGGCGGGAGTCGGGAGGACACTCGTATCCGGGGACCCGCCCGGTGATTCTTTTTGCTATCGCGACTCCGGTAACGACTTCCCTCACAAACGCATTGAAAATGCAACGATTTCGAAACACGTGCGAAAACCCCCGACACCGTCGCTAGACGCTCGTCCTTTGTTACTCCGAGCCCCGATTGTTCCAATACAAACGGAAATATTGCCGTTCGTGTGAAAAATGAATATTTTCGAGCCGAGCGTTTCGCCGTTAAACTACGGGAATTTGTTTGCCGTGCACGTCAAAAAGTTGCGTTCGACGTACCGAAGCAGATTTCTGAGCCCCGTAAACGGGTATTAAACGGGAATGTCCGCCGACGGTCGCCGCTGGTGAAAAATTACTAGATGGGTGCGGTTGAGCGGCGCTTTTAGCCCAGTTTCGAAGCGAAGTCGCGGCACGACCCGGCGATTTCCTCAGATCGCCGCTCAATTTACCGTAACGCCACTAGAAGTTGGCTCAGACGGCTGGGACGTAGTCCACAGCGGCTGACCGAAACTTATAAAAATCAACGAGCATTTCCCGTAATTAGAGTATAGTAATCGGTCGAAGTGGCCACTTAATTGCGAGCGGTTTTATTGTCGGCGCGGAGACTGGGGGCCGAGCAATTTGGCGGTCTGACCGCAGCGGCGCATGTTTATTACAGACATGAACCTCGCCACCCTCGATTTGCATAACGGTCCCGCTCGTAATTAGAAACCATCTCGGCCGGCCCTCCTTTGAGCTGTCGCGTCTCGGCCGCCGACTCCTGACATCCGATGCCTTGTATTTATTCGCTCCGAGGATGAGCCGTGTAATCCGCATTAGTGCTAGACTTAACGCTGTCTCCGTTTAATGTCCCGGGGACCTTAGCTCGTTTCTGAGCTCAGAGCCTAACCTGAGCACAGAAATTTTGCTGCTCAAAAGTATATAAAACATATATCCGCCGAGCCTCCTACGGTACGTATAAATACCGCTCCACGAGCGACGGCATGGGCACGAGGCAGAATTTCTCTAGAAAATGTCTTTAAAAATTATTCACCCGATAAACCTTATCCGACTTCGTGAATGCGACTCCGATATTTTAAAACCAATAATGCTCGGCCTTGTTTCATATTAACGTCGCATGTCGACGAAAAATAACGGACAAAAATTAACATTCGCATACTTTCATAAATCACCGGCGTATTATATCGTGACTAGTTTAACGTAGACGTCGCATTCATAAAAGCGGTGATAGTTATTTTGTGTACAAAACGAGATTTGTTTACCTTCATTATGTGGAAACATGGTAGAAACTTGTTATTTATTTTTTAACAAGACAGATAATAATCAGAAGTCAACACGATATTTTACAGATTTTTATATTATATCAATATATTATACTGCAGATATCTACTTAAGAATGTGATAAAAATAACACGTGGAACTTTATAACTTGTATGCGGTATTTTATTTATGCACAGTTTTAACTCGAAAATCGGAAAGTAGGTCATTTTGTAAGATTTCAGAGCGAGCGGACAGATTTATTTGACAAGTGAACTTAATGAAACCTTACGCAAAAATTAAACGTTGCAAAAAGGTTAATGCTCGCTTAAATTCATAAAGTACGCTTTATTTTAATTCGGACGTATGTCGAACATCCAGGCCAGACTGAAGGTACATTTGTAGAACTGCTGGACGACTTTTGCAACTTATTGCAATAGCAGTAAGGTTCAACTGGGGTGCACCGATACTGCTGGGGACCGCACAGCCCAGAGGGTACAACTGGTAGATCGCTCAAGGCGATTGCGTAGACTGGCAGTTAATAGCGTAGCGCCGCCGCCGGCTGCGAAATACATTGTTTTAATTACGAGTCCAGCACGTTCCCGGCTGCTGGCTCCGGCGGTATCACTGTTAGTAGATATAGATAATGCCCGGCTCTACGTACTGCCTCATAGATATTACTTACTAGATGTTCCGCATGGCTTCGCCCGCGTAATTCATGTCTATTGTAAAAACCCGACTGCATTATAATATCTTAAGTGTCACCCAAACATGCGTCTGTCTGTCTATACCTCTACACGTTTAAGCCGGTAACCGATATAAAGTTTTGTATGAAATAATTTATTGCCCTGGGTTTTACATAATTGCGAAAAAATGTACTTTAACTTCGCGATCAACGGCTTTCTGCGTGAATAAGTTACAGTTAACATTAAGTTAGGTAACATTTATAAGCGTTTTTCCATAATATGTAAAAGTAGGTATAATTAACTGGCATAATATAGCCAGTTAAAGTTAAACTACATGTTCTATTTTACATGCCATTTACCTGGCTGAAGTAAAACAATGCCATACAACAGCTGATTCAAGTAAGTAAAAACACAAAGCCGTAATCATGGCACGGTTAATCCACCGGCGGTGTGAAGCGGGAACGTTGTGAATATATCAACAGTGTAATCTGTAACAGAGGCACGGCCGCCTCATTATCAGGAGGCTACACTACATAATTCTACCCTACACTACGTAGCTGTACTACATAATGCTACACTACACTACACGAGATACGACGCGGTAATGACGCTAACCGATATCCTTATTTACGGCAAATTGACGATGCTCACGTCCATTCCGAAACACAAAGTTTGGAGGAATTTCACACGAGATTTCAATATAAATTTTGATTAATTATATTTAAAATTTATACGTAGCGTGCGAACATAATTTATTTATTTATTTTACTATTTATTTCAGGCATCTAGGCCCATAATACAAATACCTTACAGACTAACATACATATTCATATTATAATAAATACCTTAAGGACTAACATACATATTATTATTATTATACACTTAAAAACTACACTTTGTCACATGTTGACGGCGACGTGACGCGCTTCGTTCCGGAGTCTCCCCCCGAAACCTCCGGTAGACCACATCCATCGGCCAGAATAATATAAAATAATAATATCATTATGTTTATTAAATAGTCTGTAAAATAAAAACTAAGCTAATTTTTCTTCTTTCCAGGAAATTCTGAAGCAGCCCAATCACAAAATGGAGTTCAGAATATTTACGGTAAGTTTATATTACTCGTTAGTTGTTACCTATATTACAAATATTGTACCTACAGCACAATTTCTGACTCATAGAGATGAATAAAATCAGTAAGCCTTAATATAGTTCAATAATTGCTAAAAGATAAAGTTCTGGAAACTTGAAACTTAAAATTAAACCATGATATTATCAAAAACATGAAGTAATATTAAGATTAATACTACTTTTAATAAATAAGCGTAAATCTCGGGCATCTCCGAACCGCAAATCCGCTTTCAATAAAAAATAATTTCAATATTAAAATTCCATTTTAAATCTTCGCGAGGGACGGTGAAGTTTTACATTTTACAGTTGTACTTTTTATGGGGCTGGCGTTCTACGGCACTCGGAGTTTTAAATGTCTCTCAAAATTGTAAAAAACGATCCCCGTATCGGAGTCGATTGTGCAAAAGCGGTCACTTGTAACTTTTTGCCGCCCTTTTTCTCTAATTGCGCCTCTATGGGGTGCTCGGAGCGGACTCGGCGGCCATTGTTTTTAAGCTTCCGACTCTATATTGAAAAGTTTGCGGCGATTTATATTTTTGTTTTCCCCTCCGTGAAAGGGCTTAATCCATGAACCGAATTCCTGTTTATAACTGTAATTGAATTGTTCGATGAGTCGTTCTTTTTCGTTCCATGTTTAATACGCCCCCGTGGATTCGTTCGCTGTAAAATGGCGGAGCTGTCGGCGATTCTATTCACGAAAATACACTGTTCACTGCGAATATAGTCGGTCTTATGTTTTACCTTCGTATAGTCTAATGTGATATTGATTAATGGTAATTTTTATGCGTGTGACAGAAGAGGTAATTGTAATCCAAAACACAAATTTTGGTGCCAATAAGAAGCGACGAGTCTCTATTTGATGTAAACAGCGTCGAGAGGAAACAAAATCCCGGTATAAAATACGTAAATAGACAAGAATGTTATGTGCAACGGGCTTTTGTGCAATAACTCTAATTTGTCCGCACATCTCTCATAAAATAATCAAACACTGCCACACTCCCAGGACCGCGGGCCGCATTCACATGTGACCCATTTAAACCGACGGAATGAACTACCTTAATTAGACTGAAAATTCTGATTTCAGCATGAAAATATTATAATGACCGAGATGAAATAAAAATCCTAAGTGCTCTATTTAATTAGAACGTCATCGTCAGGGACTAAACGGAACATTTATAACAACATATTTTTTTAAATAACTCTTTACTGCGAATAGTACAGTTACTATATTAATTATTGAGAGTTGCTTTTAAATTTTTAGTTATAAAACTTTTTGAAACATACTTTACTTTTAGCTACTGCAATGGTGTGCTTACTTGCTGCGCGTACTTTTTTGTGAATAATGAATATGATCGACTATGTTACACAAATAGGAGCGCATCGGAGTTGAAGCCGTCGTCCTGGCTGAAATACGTCTTGGATCATCATTTTCATTCATCTTTTGAGTCACGATAAATAATACTGATAAAATAATTTGTTTTATGTAAAGTGGCATCCATAATTAACACACATTCCGCCATCCATATTTCCATTTCCACAACTTCAAAGGCAACTTTCAAAAGTCAACCGCAGCATCAGTCAAAGTTGCGTTTCACCTTGGTAGGGGGTAATTAAAATTTTCACCCATTTACGTTCCTAGGAAAACTAATTGAAACGGGTAAATAGAAATAAAAGTAGCGGGAGGCGGAAGTAGCCGGGGCCAGGAATATTGGGGCCCTCGGGTCTCAGAAACAACTCATTAGCAATAATTACCTCAACTTAATTTGTGGCCATGAGACCGTAACACTATTTATTTACGAATTACTGAAGCCGGGTTTTCGATTGAGGTAATTTGTTTAACTGAATTGTCGTATTTGCAATCGCTGCCTAAACGCGATAGCAAAACGGTTTTTAAATAAAGAATATTTTCCATACATACCTCATGTAGCAAAGCTGAAAGCAAGTAAGCTACAGAAATCTCTACACAAAAGGCCCTAATAGTAATTGCACAAACACAAGTCATCACAAACGAAGCTTAATCGACCACTCCCCGGACTATCTGATCCGAACGGAGCGTTAATAGGAACGTAATGTGACAGCTAATTTCCTGAAAGAAACGCCCAACCTTCAAGATTTTTATTATCCGTATCAATAGTCTCGTCACGAACCTCCCCTCCACCCCCTGCACCTCCCCGCGCGCCTCCCCCGGGCTCGCCCCGCGCACTCATCAAGCCTGGAAACTTACGAATTAAAACGTGATTAGATTTTTAGCAAATGAATTCAAATTGTTACAATTGCAATTTAGATTCAACGATTCCTCCGTGGAGTTTTTATATTTGCTCAGTTTATGTGCGTTACCTTCATCCGGTTTAATTTTGTTTTACTGCACTTACGTTTTTACCGTCTCTACATCTAGTGTCAGCAATATTTTTTACTGCCTCGAGGAATTAGTATTTTCGCTGTTTTCTCTATTTTATATATTTTGAAATGTAATTTGTAATTGAACTTTACGACATCTTAAGTCTTCACTATGACTTATGACTTAGCGCCTAGCGGCCGTATTGTTAAGATCCACTTTGGCTTAGAGTTCGATACCCGATTTAGATTGTTTGAGGTTTACTTACACCAATGTATTACGTAGTAGTACTAAGTACCTACTGTGTTCTGTAATCACAAAATACTAGGCGTATATCAATGTTTAAAAAAATTACCCGGACTGGTTAAATATCAAAAATCTTAAAACCCTAGCAACGACGCTGATGATGACCAATACGGGCGAGCTAAATGAACAGGACAGTATTACAGAAGCTGAGGTTTACTGGGAAACGCTCGTTTCCTATAAACAGAACCTGAACTAATTGGCCCGGTATGGGAAGTACCGCAAATGCTCTCCATGAGATTACAGCCGGCCGCTCCACAACCAACTCTCGCAGATTGAATCCTCGCATTATTAACCAAAATCTTAGTGGCTCTGAGAATCGTTTTGTATTGCCATATCATAATGCCCGATATTGCAATTTGGATCCTCAAAAATCTGTGTAATTAATAGCTAGAAAGCTAAGTTTACTGAACCATGCCTGATGCTTCAAAGTTTTCGTATTAAATTGTCTCGCTATGTTTTTGTTTATCTTTTTTAATAAAAATAGTTGTCGCATTCGGTACACCGTCTCGAGTAAAATATGATTCAATAAGAAACTTTCTTCGTTATCTTTTATCTGAATCTAATCTCGGATTAGAATAAGTCGCCAGCAACAACACAATTCCCAATAGCGTCATTATATCCGAAACGAAGCAATTCTTTAAACAAGCTTACCCGAATGATTTACGTCGGGGCATCGAGTGAAATCTTGCACCATTAATTCAACACGGAACGTATTTAACCTCGTTAAACAAAAACCGACGCCGTAGACGTTCGCTAATCCGACAACCGCTTAACTTAATTTGCCCTCGCTCATCAATAACCTTTTTGACGTGAAAACCATAATTCTTCGGAAGCTGAGTGCCACAGTTACAGGCGTTTTCTTAACCGAAGCGATTTCCAACTCCGCCAATTTTAAAAGTACATCTGTCATCTTCGGAACCGGGTGGCCAGCTTTTTAACAATTAGGGGCTCGAGCCGATCCATACTAATTACGACACAGGCTCCAGTAGCTCTACCATGAGTTTAAAGTATTTATCGATTACGATTACGTACATTTTAAGTATGGAAAATTTTACCGCGCCTCTAGCGGTTACTTGCAGAACTAAAATCGCCATACTAAATATTTACGTAGTCGGTATCGAGTATCAATAAATGCTATAGCTTTAAACTTATGGTAGAGCTACAGGGCAAAATGGAATTATTCCTGCGATAGTTATTCCACGTGATACTAGTGTACCTAAACAGTAAATAGGCTAACCTGAAACCTTCATACATGAATTCACCGGTAACAAGTCAGCCGGCGAAGCGTGTAGCCGCTACGAAAAAATCATATTTCCAACGTATCTCCGGGTACTGGGTAGACTGTCGTATAAAATTGTTCACGTATAGAGCTCTCGATTGGAACAGTAGATCAAATTCCGGGCCATTTATTCCCAAATCGAGTTATTGCACCTCTCGCTCGCTTTACACAGGTCATTTGCGGGAATTGCAAATATCTAAATGTAAGATAAAAAGATTTATGCCCCACTTGGAATGTTACTCACGTCTCGAATAAGGGACTATGTTTAAAGCGTACTCGTACTCGTATGGCCTGTCAGCGAACTCCACGTGGGTCGGCCTATCAAAATGTATGAAGCGAAAGGCCTGTATAGGTCTGACCCGTCACTCATGTGTACCTAACTATACGAAGCCTTACAACGTATTAAATTACTTTAGGCAGAATTTAGATTGTAATTAGTTCGCACCTATACCTAATCAGAATTAGCATCAGCGACGGCAACAACCTTATTTAATAATCCTATAAGGGCATCAAAATTTAATGGAATTGAGCGTTACTGATAGCCAAGAAAAATATGTCTAAAGCAAAACCAAAACTCCCACTTTAGATGGAAACTTTTAACTTTGTTATTAACTTTTTGCGAGTCGCATAGCATATATATTATTATTTATTATTTTGTAGGAACCAGGAAGCGAATGCTTAAGTGTCGTGCGTTCCGCCGTTTCCCTTTTACGAGGCTTTCAACATGTTATAAGAGATACAAACGTAATCCACAGACTATAGCGAAAAATATTGCATCGTAAAATTTGAAGCACTCCGTGTGTACAGAGCGCATCGTTGTTTTATTTCACATTTAAACTTTTGTCCCATTAAAGCGTTTGTTTGCTGAAAATTCAGAGAAGTAAATCGAGTTATACGTGTAAAGCCGTGCGCTGTTAACCGTTTATTTCGCTCCGTACAGTCAAGCGGGCATTCCGCGCGACCCGGCGCGGCGAGTCCGGGCTTCGAGTTAACGGTTATGACGTTATTCACAGGTCGCCCACCGTACAGTTTGCGCATAACGAAAATTAAATAAAGTGCCCCGACTATGAATAATAACGCGGCCGGCTCCTGAGCGCGTTACCAGCAGTAACAATTTGAATTTATATCAACGAATGTTTGCACTCGCGAATTGCAGACTCGTTAGTGTTTCGGAAAAGCCCGATAGCGGCAGCCCTATCTCGCTTGTATTATTTAAAAAACGCGCTTTAGCCATTACGTTTTTATTCCTCAAAAAGTGGTTTTAAGCATTTTACGCATAATATCTCATTTAAGCCCCTCGAACTGGGTTTCGAAACGGACGCGTCGAATTCTTCCGTTTATTTTATTACTTTCCCACCGACGCAGCTTGGTGGTAATTAAAAGTATTGCAATGCCTTCCCCACCGGGATCTTCCGTGTCAGCGGGCTCCAATACAACACGACGCAAATAGTTCAAAGCAGATTCACAATAACGTCGAGTTCAATTGTGTCCACTGAACTACGTTAACCCAGTTCTACGCACATGGCTCTTCCTCATGAGGTGCTCTGGGGCATTTATCGATTGTGCTGCGGCTATCCCACGTCATTCGCATCTCGTACACCCCATACTGAACTCAGTTCAGTTTGTTGGTGTATAAGACAACTGTCTTGGCTCCGATAGTTTCGCCCTTCGTGAAGTCGCCCATAGGGCTCCCACACATAACTGCGAATTCGCATCGCGTCGCAAATATTATCTGCGACAAAATTCATAATAAAAAATGTGACATTGCGATGCCAATTCGCAATTTTGTGCGGGAGCCCTTACTCTTAGATATGTATATACAACTGTCTTGCCTCTGTGGTTTCGCCCACTGTGGACGCTTTCACATCTTCTCACCTTAGTTTCTCAGGTCCAGTGTGTACGTGCCCCTGGAACCAGTCACCTGGAGGCGGGGTGGTGTCGTGAGTTCCGCTTGTTAAATCAGCTCTTGTGCGCACGCCAAGTCTACGTGACGCATTAATTGCGGGCGGGGCTGATAAAATACCCCCTCTTTATTATAACAAGTGGTTACTTCTTTGTTATTAGCTCAGGGCGCACGTGAATTATGAGTGGTGTGGCGGTTTGAGGTTCGTTTACAGGGTAATTATAAATTCATTACTCTTTCGAGCCCCGGTATTATAATCATCTTTATCTCGGTTTTCGCTTGTAGGTTTTTTTTTTGTGTTGATGAGTATTACAAAAGTAGTAGTAGGTATATTTTATAGTAAATACACTGTAATAATTCAACGAGTGAGAACGTTTTTACAAATTCATGGGCAGCGTCACAGATTAAACAGCTGGGCTGGCGCGGAGAGTATTCCTCTTGTCTCATTCGTCTGCCGGAGCACGCACAAAATGGCCGTCCTTTATATATATATATATATATATATATTTTTTTTGTTTTCATAATCAAAATAGACAATTACAAGCACATTTACGTTCGAAAGCGTGTCGTCGTCCCAACACGCGACTGCTTTTAATATCGCCCAAAAATATCATTGGAGTGAAAAATTCATTTTGAACACGCGACGAGTGGCGGGCGCTAGGCTGGAATTGTTTTATGTGCTGCCGACGATTATATCATTATACTTTATTTGCTTCAATTAACTTCTGAGGCCTTCTCTTATCGCTCCAACAATTATACAAGCAAACAAGTATTAATACTTTTCAACTTAGGATTAAAGTCCTTCTATAAATAGTTAACAAAAGCATGGTCTCTACAGAGCTTTTAGTTTTGAAATGAAAATAACCTCCTCTGAGGAAACTAATGAACCGATTGATTTTTATTTTCAAATTCAAACAAATACATTCCAAGAACGAAAAAAGAATCCTGACCTACGTAACCCCCAGTAATATCTTCTCGGCCAACAGTTTATCAACTTTCTAACACACTTCATCATGCGGCAGGATTTTTATTCTCTCGTTAACACCTGTCGACCCTTTAATTATTCTTCATGTGACCGTGTTAGGTGGTGCCTGTGCCCGGATTTATGAATAGGAACCCGCGTCGTTAATAACGATTACGGCTCTTCGCCTTAATTTAATAACGTCTCGCTTCTAAATAAACTGACAAATGAAATTATTAATTCTTTTCTATATTTATGATTTATCTTGTCTTTGGTGATGGAGGTTGAAAGTATGTTTTGAATAGATGTCCCGCGCGGCTTCGCCCGCGTAATTTAGGAATTTCACAGAAACCGTACATTTTCGAATAAAAATAGCTATAAATACTTTTTTCACGTGGTCTACTCTATATAAGTGCCAAATATTGCTATAAAAATTGCTCCAGTAGTTCGTGAGATAAACCCTTTCTAATATTTTCCCCGTTTTTACCACATTTTCCTGAGTTTCTTCGGTCGTATTAGTCTTAGCGTGATAATATAATATAGCCTATAGCCTTACTCGATAAATGAGATATCTAACATTGAAATAAGTTTTTAAATCGGACCTGTAGTTCCTGAGATTAGCGCATTCAAGCAAACATACTCTTCAGGTTTAAGTATAATATTAAGTATAGATTTTTTTAAATTATCGCTTGACAAACTCGAGCCCCGATCTAAAAGACTATGAAAAGGCTCATTATCGTGGGACGATGCATGGTATAATATTATGGTAGCGATGATGATGATGATGAATGTAATTTTTATAGTAGCATATGCTTTCCGTTCTTAAAACAACGCCGAAACTCCCAAACTTGTATCTATAAAGAATCAGGAGTTCTATCAGCACCTTCCGAACCACGGTATACCAGGTATACCTCGGTGCAAAATCTTACTTGTTTGTAGCATATGCTTAGAATACTTCTCACGAAACCTAAGTCACCACATTTCCCCATAAATTTTGAGGAGTTCCCTCGATTACTTATGGATCCTTCATCAGATCACCGCTTTTGTGAATATAATACCAAATTGGGATGATACCCTACATACCAAAAGAAAAATTTTGAAAATCGCTTAAGAAACGGCGGAGTAATCGTTGAACATAAGAAAACGAACATAACACCTCCCCCATTTTGAAAGTCGGTTAAAATTGTAGCCTATGTGTTATTCTGATGTATAAGTTATATTATTGTAAAGATTCATTAAAATCCGTTCAGTAGTTTTTGCGTGAAAGAGTAACAAACATTCATACATCCACACATCCACACATCCATACATCTATACATCCATACATCCAAACAAACTTTCGCCTTTATAATATTAGTAGGATTTTTGAACTGCTTGTAGTATTTTGTTTAATGTGACGTAGTAATTATTGAGAATCATATATTTTCAGGTTGGTTTGGTATAGTTTGTAACAACACATAAAAAATGGTATGTTGTGAAATAAATAAATAAAAAAGGTGAAAAAATCTATCTATCTATATATATAAAACTCAAAGGTGACTGACTGACATGGTGACCTATCAACGCACAGCCCAAACCACTGGACGGATCGGGCTGAAATTTTGCATGCAGGTAGATGTTATGACGAAGGCATCCGCTAAGAAAGGATTTTGATAAATTCCAACCCCAAGGGGTTAAAATAGGGGATGAATGTTCGTATATAATAATACTTCCTAACGCGAGCGAAGCCGGGGGCAAAAGCTCGAATGTAATATTATTAAAATATTACGTTTTGATTTGATGAATCAGATTCAAAGTCCCTACATGTTAGTTCTAATTTTATTATTATCTTGATGATGTAAGAATGAGGTGTTCATTCAATGACACCAACTAAGACGATATTAGTCACTGAATTAATGAGATGCCTACCAATAAAATTAAGTCAACAATGACTTAATTTCTCGAAATTGACTGTTAAAATTATTTTAAGTATTTTGATTGCCTGCCTGCTCCGCGTGGATTTTCTAACTACTTTTCTTTCTTCTATTCTGCAAACTTAGTAATAAAGTTCTCTACAAATTAGTAGCTAAAAGAACCGAAGCGCAAAAAAACTGATTCAAAACTTACATCAATAACACAACATAAAGTTACAAGTATGTGAACGAATTTCATTTACCGAAAAAGAAACATTGACGAAAAGAAACCCAGAACAAAAAACCAATTACGCTATATCAATTTATTTGTCCTGATCTTTAGTCACGGGAGGGCTTTTACAAACGAAAATGTATAGACGTCGTTCGCGTAAACATTGTCTTTTCAGTAAGTTGCGGGATGCAAAGCGTACTAGTGTTTGTATTGTGAACAAACGGCACTGTTTCCATTGTCGCTTCTGTCGTGCAAATGTCGACCTAACTCCTTTAATACTTCGGATAGGTTCTATCATTTCTGTATTTTAACGCATTGGTACACGTTTTTACTAGTTCTGTCGTGGGTTAGAATATCTCTCTATAAAATCTACTCGGGTTTCAGTGTATTAATAATCGTTCAGCCCTTTTGTATTATACCACACTTTTCGAGAAGTTGGGTCTTTAAAAGTAATCACTCTCTTTATCAATCTGCCGGCTACTAACCCAATCCCGGCGGCACACGGCGGTTCACAAAACAATTTCAGTCGCAAACAAAAATAAATTTAGCAAAAGATTTCATTTCAGTCGACATTTCACTTTCAGGGAATTTAAACCGGGCATAATTGAGACTAATTTTATTGTCATTCTGTCTGCGGGCACGCGATGCAGATGAAACGAAATTTAACTGCACGTCCTTACCTTTTAACTTAATTTTTCCAATTACCCGTTCGTAACACGATCCCTTTGATACTGCAATTCGTTTTAAAGCAACGAAAAGTCTATCGGATTATGCGACCGCAACACGAGCGAGGGGCGGGGGTCTGCGGCGGAGGCTCCGGCGGCGGCGGCGAATGCATTTGCCCACGAATTCAGCGAAGTTATTCGCTGGCGAATTGACCGGCAGCTCCGCCGCGTATTGTTCCCCGGAATCCGCTGTAGCTCGCTCGTGCTGCGGAACCACACTCCGCTCCGCGCCCCATAAAAGACGCCTTTATTACGTTTCCGTTAGCTATACGTTACAAATTCATATTAATTTAGCCTAGAAACTATTAAATTGTCTTTGAAAATTGCTCTGGATATTCTGCCGCTGTAGCTGCGGCGACCGGTGTAGGTTTAATCTGCTCGCACATTGAAATCTGAACAATACTAAAATGCAGTTATATATTGCCATCTATAATTGCACTCCAGTGAAGCTGAAAACTGAATATAAAAGTAATTCCATTTTATTCTTGAGTGGTCGTTATTGAGTAGAGCACAAGGCGTGCTCTTTGTTTGAATCGATTTCAATTAATGAATACGATATAAAATGATAATATGTTCAAAAATCTACCCTTATTCTTAACAAAATTTTCGTCAGCTAAAACTATTGTAGCAAGGACCAAAAATTACGCAGACAATCTTCATGGTTTCTGTTTTTAGTACTCGGAGTACTAATTTTCAAAGTGCCCCTGGGCGACAATAAGAGTTCAAGTAAAGTTCGTCTAAATTAAAAACGGCTGGCATTTCACCGAAGCTTGAGGACACACGAACAAAATACAAATTTGTTCATTATTTAGTTTTCGTTATTTATTTATTTATTTATTTAATATTAGAAAACCAACAGCTTAGATAATCGTTATATCGACTCATTATCGTGATAATAAGTCGATATAACGAAAACTATAATGACCTTGGAAGTATCGTGTCGAATATCTAAGGAATATAAGACAGCCTACACGAGCCTGATAGACGAAAATAATAAATGGAACACACGTTGAGTAATTTATCGGCAAAGGCATCGAGAGTCGAGACGTTGACTTTTCAATTAAGCCGGCGATCTCGTGTCGACAAGCGTTCGATTAATCAATCGCAGGCAATTCGATGTTCCGTCCGTGTCCCCGTTGTCTGCGGGGAAGGGTGCCAGCTCTGTCGACGTCTGCGGGGAGGGGTGCGAGCTCCGTCGACGTCTGCGGGCTTGGGTTTGATGTCTGCCGAAGTGTGCGGGCATGGGTGCGATGTCTGTCGAACGCTGCGGACATGTCTGTCGACGTCACGGGTCGGGCGGGCTGCGGGCAGCGTAGCGTGCGCACACCATTGGGGATTGTCCATTTATTTTTAATTTTGCTCATTACAAAAACATTTCGAGGAATAAGGTCAGTGATCGTTTTTCTGTATACAAACGAAAAAAATACCCATTAGTTACTTATATTTTTGAACAAATATGTTTAACCTTTGTTTGACCTTCAATGGCGTTAAATTAGCAATAAATTCGACCAACATTACGTTTCGAACTTTTGGTAAGCTTCTCGTATCAGCTTTCACATAATGAGAACTTGCATTTGACGAACCAGCCATTATAAATAAGATTGAAAGGAAAAAACATACTGCAGAGGTCAATTATTGGCCGCTGATGATGACGTCATAGCGAAACTTTAAAAATTTATTGAGAAAAAACTAGCCAATGAATTTCAAAATTATTTAATTTATATTCTTAAAATACCCTATTTTAACGAAAAAAAATATAAAAAGTACATGTGATTTTTTTTGGTCAATGCCCATTACGTTGTTTACGGCGTTCTTTCAACTTTCTATTTACATTTACCCTTAGCTTTGAGGTCCGTTGACAACTGAATACACTTAATTGGTCTTTAACTGTCGTCGGTGGAAAAGTTTCTGACGTTTTTCAATATTTATCTCCTCATTGTGTGTCTCGACTGCTCGGTTCAAAGAACCGCGATCGACGGATTTAATTAATTATTAAAATTGACGCCCATTCAGTTGTAGTTAAACAATTTAACGTAAAATCAAACTGTTGCAGTGAAAATACTTTAACAAGCTTTAGCATCGAATATGGGTACCTAACTCTCAAAATGGCAACACCAGCTGTATATCTGACACCTACAAAATCGAGCATTCCTTTAATTCGGAATACAAATCGTGTGGTATTAATAGGAAGGCGGTTGCACGCATTATCCGGTGCTCGTAGCATGCGGTCTGGCGGATTGTCGGTTGCATCCTGACGTCCGCGGGCTGCGGGGGAGGGGGGTGAAGGGCGGGGGGAGGCTTGCGGCTGCCGGCGCGATTAGCTAAGGCCGGTCGCACATGACTAACCTCACATTACTGTCGTGTTTTCCATGTTACATAATTACAGGAATTCCAAACCAGCAACCGCATAATATTTATTCCGGTAACATTTTTTATTAAAGAAGCACAGCTAACAGCTCGTCGTTAACGCGTTTTGTGGTAATATTGTATGGTTTGCAAAAACTGATTCTATTGTCTGGATTGCACGATATTTTAGAATAGACAAAATATGGTGTGCCACTGCACAATTCACAGGAAGAAACATTCTATGGTCATTCGCCAGGTCATGGGCACCTACTGTACAGTGTTTAACATAACCTATTACTATCGCATACATTTAAGCTATAAGTAATGTAATATTACTTTTACCACCGCGCCGTCCACCTTCGTTCGCATTACGGTTCCACCTGGAGCATAATTGCGTCTGCGGTCGTGGCCGATTAGATTAATAACTGCTGCATTCGAATGCCGCCGTCTAACGATCAGCTGCCCTTCTAAGATAAATTTAATATTTCAAATAACTTCTAAATGCGCGACGAAAAACATTCATACTTACATTCATTCAGAACGAATATTAAAATTCACCGTGATCACATTCAAAATCTAAATTAATTAATGAGATAATGCAATACTGTTTTATAAGCAATGAATAATAAATAATAATCCATACAACAGTATAGGCCAGGTCACAACAATGCGTTGCGGCGCCGCATCGTATAAATCTATGACGTCGCAGAACGCATCGTGGAAATTCGCGATGCGTCAGCGACATTTCCGATGAAATTTTTGCGTTGTAACAACGCATCGCATTTCTGTGCGATGTTGTTTTTGCGATACGACGCCGCAACGCAGTGTTGTGGCCTGGCCCTATG
Organism: Aricia agestis; assembly: GCF_905147365.1. NCBI lineage: Eukaryota > Metazoa > Arthropoda > Insecta > Lepidoptera > Lycaenidae > Aricia > Aricia agestis. The sequence continues at coordinate 12,385,047 of NC_056406.1, forward strand.
AAGTATCTTTGATTTCCAAGACAATGCAGTTAGAAACTTGTTCTTTATCAGTCTATACAAGAACATCAATCTTCGCAAATTCTTCTGGACTCTAGAACTCGTACATTCGAAACTCTCAAATCCGTAACTTGTAAGTGATCACTAGATTTTAAATCAATGTGCGCTTTCGAATAACAAACGTTTTGTTTATTCTTAACACAAAACCTTATTTGGTCATCTGTTAGATCGTAAATCATGGTTACGTTATAATCTCCACACTTAATATTAGACACAAATTGCTTAAGCTGTAAAAACCTCAGATGATGGTCTCAATAAACATCAATTCACCATCAAGTTATGTCATTCTCTGTTGAAAATAACCGATATCGTTATTCAAAGCATATTAGCTATGTCCACATTATGCGCTTTCGTCTTCAATTTTCCTCATCTTCTTTCATTCAACTTTCGTTTTGGCGTATTCAATAATTGAATGCGTCAAAGAACGCAACGCCAACTGGCATTTTTAATAACAAAGCGAAAGTTTTGAACGGTCAGAGGGCATGCGTCGCGGGCATGCCTCATGTTCGGTGTTGACTGCGCTATAGCGCAGTCAACACCGAACATGGGCATGCGTTATAACGCATGCCCATCACGAACAGAAAAAGGCACAGTGTGGACAAAGCTTAGCAAGATATAACTTATATCTTTTGAATGTATTTTCACAATCTCATCAAAAATCCATTAATCGGATTATTTCATCTTAGCCCATTACTTACTTACTGAATTGGTCGTGACTCGTGAGACTATTCGGGACATTAATAAGAATTTTTCTCATTTGCCTGACAATTTTAATAATGTTGTGACCTAAAGATATGAATACTTGCGTATAAATAATGGTTAGCTTAATAATGGCTTAGCCACGTTTTGGTCTTGATAGAGACATTTTTAATAATTTTAACCCATTACGATAAAATACAATCGTATATAATATTATGTTCTAATTCATACAGCGCTTCACTAACTTTTTGCGGTTGAATGTCCTAATCCAATCAAATCACAAAACTTCCTGCGAGCGACATAGTCGAAGCTTACCGTTGTCCGCATTAGGCACGTGCTTCAATTCATCATCCACACGAGGGCCCAGCTGCGAGACATAAAGGCCATTCACAACATGCATTCACAAAACTGTTGTGACCGGATAGAGGCAATAAATCGCCCGCCCGCCGATACTGGGCCAACTGTTCGCGCCGACTTGTCGTTGGACGTCGATTGAGTCGACTATCTCCGAGATAACGTATTGCCGGGGCCGGGCTGAAGGCAAATTAAGTTACAACTTACAAGATATTTCCAAGAGATGTAGAGTCGGAGGTTTCAACACATTTTTATTAATCGTTTTGCAAGGTATTATCTGTGTTCCAATTCAGTTTACAGGTGTTTCGTGAAACGTTATTTATTGTATTTTATACCAATTGTAGTATGCTAATTATCCCTTAAAACTTTATATGATGTTAATGCTACAAAAATAATTTATGATAATTGTTAGCTTTAGTTTTATCAACCCTAATTACGAAGTTAAATCCACAGGCGGCCAGTATTTTCTTTGGCGTAAAAAGTCGGGTCGCTGTGAAAATACACCCCCGCGTACACATGTCTGATGTCACAAAACCAGAGCCGCTACTTGCTCGCCTTCGTTAGTATGTATTTTTTATATTTACATAATTCACGTCATACAGTGGGCCAGCTTTAAATTGGGTCAATCCCAGAGGGCGAGTGACGTCGTACACAAAATGGCCGCTGGCCCTTATCGCTGCGACAAATGTGCGTGTTTAGGGCGCAATGAATTATAACAACTACCCTAATAAATTAACTGATCACATCATAACGCTTTTGTTGCGACATTTTCGTAGTAACCCCCGAGGCACCCGAGTTTTTCCGTCGCCGGTCGCCAAGTCGAACTAGAAGGTTATTTTCCTCGCTTAGGTCTTTCATAAAGTAAAAAATAATAACCACATAAAAGTAGATAATGGTATGCCTCGATCGTAGTAAATAAACTTAAATCACTATTATAACGACTATAAATTTCTCTCGTAATTGTCTAATTGACAGAAGCTTACGGGACAATCCGTGGACTCGAAAGGAAATATTTAATTATCCGTCGGAAAGTTAACGTATGGCAGTCTTATGTACAATAAATATGGCGCGTTTATGGCTTAATAAACTCGACTTAATTTATTTGCGATATCGCTGCGACACGCTTTGTTAATTTGCGCGTTCTAAAACTAGAAATGTTCAGAGCAATAATCTTGACGTAGATTGTTGTAGTGCGAGCTGAGTTATCGCTTGCGAGCTAGAATGTGCATAGCTTACAAGTTACAACTGCATGACTCAATGACTCGATGTTCAAACTCGACCATACAGGGATATAACTTTGTTTTGCGATTGCGTTTCTCAGTTCGAATAGTGTTTTTAGTGATAAATTTTGTTATAAATTATCCCGAAAAAGCACTACTTACATTTTATTACATTTTTTTATCCGAGTTGCAACATTTTTGGACTCCATATCGCCTGAAACAAAAATAGAACTTTTCCTCCGGTGTCGGGAGTTTGATTAAAGAGCTCATCTCGCACCGAGACACAAACGTGTCACACCGACGCGATTGCTGAATCGTAAATGCAGCGAGCGAAATATATCAGGCGCTATTATTCCTGCACAAACTCTTTATAGCCCCTATAAATCCCAATCGGTTAAATTGCAAGTATGACACAACGTTCGTATTCTTGGCGGAAATTATGTAAATAATGTTCGTTGCTCGCTCCCACTAACTACCGCACTAACATATTAAATTAATATTACTAGTTTAACTGCTATTCGTTTTAACGCTCCTTTCACGTACTCCGCGGCCGAGTGGTAATTACTGTAAGTGGTCGGGGTTGTAATCGTTACCGACCCCGTTGACGACATTTCATTTAATTGCTTTTATATAGGAAATCATTTCGCACATGCATCGGGGTAGGTGCTTCCTCGAGTCGAAGTTCACAAAAAATCCTGAAGCAGGCAAAAGCGGGTCAAGACGAAGTTTAAATAAATTCAGCGTCATGCACCGCCGTGTTTAGCCGACGATGTGTCACCTTAAGGAGATAAGCCCCCGTCAGAGAGCTTACATGCCGCGGCGCATAAACAAGCCCTGACTTAAGAAAAATACATCAAAAGTGTTTTCCGAGTACATTTTCGTGCGAGAAAATATCGGCTGCCTCCGTGGTCCAATATTAAAGGTATGAACGCGAACGCCCCGCAGTTAACCCGCCAAAATTATTGCTTCCTGATTTTCTCGGCTCTCGCAGGATTACGGTTGACCAAGGTCGGGGCCTTTTAATATATAAGTATACTCAAAAAGTTACTTTTTTATCTGCCATTTTTATCGTTTTGGGTTTTATGTTTCAGGTATAAGTTACATTTTTCCTTATCAATGTTGCTCGCTTAAGTATAAATCTATTTCCGTATTATTCCTACTAAATTGTTGAACTAAAGTAGTACTACATTATTGATCTAGGTGAGAAACTGCAGTATTTCAACTCTAATTAACTGAGATACGAATCAACCTTACACTCTATGTATTTCAATCAACTAGCATATAAATTCGCTTTATGTGCAAACTCGGTTGTTGCTCGATGAATTCAGATAAAGTACATTTCCTCAACAACACCTCTAATAATGGTGTTGCGAATTATCGTTAGCGTACCCGTGCTAGATCTTTGCATCCAAAACTAAACCCTAGTGTTCACAGCTCAGAGTATATATCCGCCCGGCTCGGCTACTAGATGAGATAACTAAAATTCCATGAACGGAAAATGGTCTACCGTCAGTAAGGATGCGATTCATATTGTGATAATACAAACGATATTAGAATAGTCAATTGGATCTAAGTGTCGACTAATAACAATAATAATCCTATCGTCATGCCAATATACCTTCTAATAACACTTAGGAAGTAATTTATATTTTATAGTTTATATTCAGATCAAACATGTTGTTCCTGCTTTATAAACCTTGCTTATTCATTTGTTTCTTCTGCATCTGTGACTTGTAGAGTTGTCAACTAAAGCATCCACCGAAACATTTTATTTCCGAGCTTCATTGTTATTGTCGTCAGCGACGGGTAATTCATCATTTCTAAATCCATTAGCACGGTCTCGGTAGTGAATATCGCGCTCAAATAGTGCAGCGTCTAGCTTATCGGTCCCACCACGCAAATCCTCGGCGGCTGGAGCGTACACGCCCGCGCCGTGATCGTATCCCGGGATTATTGCCGTTATCGGAAGTGGATAAATTACTTTATTACGATCTCCCAGGAACCCTTTGCCCGCCAGCGCCGCTGCCATTTCGCGACGTGATGGAATTCCCCCCGATATATCCTCGAGAGCGCCATTATACTCGTAAACCAAATTGAAATTATGGTAAACGTGTAAATAAAGTTTGAAAAAGTGTTTAAGCTTTGTAAACTATCTCGGGGTTTCTTTGTGCTCGGCGCTTATTTTCTTTCAGATATTTTCTTTTTAAGTATAGTTTCACGCCTTCGTGGAGAGCTTAAGGCGCATTATGCTCCTTTTCTTAGATCCGAGTTTTAGCGTCGGCTCAAAGAATGTTAAAATATTAAATTTATTTCAATATGTCCTATTATGTTGCCATTCTGTTATGTCGTTGAAGGTTTTCCTAACGATGTTACTACGGTTCGTTTAATGTGATTTCATAGTTAATCAAATATAGAGCCACAAAATGGGGGATCGTACTACAAGCCAAAGACAATAAGAGGTCATCAGATTGGAGTGAACGGAGGATGTATTCTTGACACCGGAACAAATCACTGCTTTGTAGTGCAGTGAAATTAATGGAGGAACGGAAGTATGTACACACGTACCGAAGCTTTGTATGACCCCATTAGTCCAGTCCGAGTCAATAACAGTGAGAACTACGTAGGCAAGGACAAAGGGATTTTGAAATAACAAACGTGTTTGATAAACGCTTATTACAATTATTCTTCGATCGCTATTTTAGTTATCATGATGATAGTTATGTACAACTTTAACCGTACACAGTTGCTGTATGCTCATAGGATTATATTTATTACTTATTAGGTAGTGAATGAATGCATTGAAATTTTAAGCTGTAATACAAGGGCGACGCCAAGGGGGGGCAGGGAGGGGCAGAGAGCCCCCCTAGAGATTCTAAAAAAGTTGCCAAATATATATATTATGTTATTATAGCTTATTTACAAGTTTTTTATTGCATAGTCAAGAGCTCGTGCTCGTGTAGCTTTACACATTGGACTCTGCATACTGTCACAGAATATATACCTATGTATATAGTACTGAGAAAAGAAAGATACTGTTGTTATTACAATCGCTGTAGATGTAAGGCTCGTAGTACAAGTGAAAAGCTTCATGTGCTGTCGACTTTACCTACAATTCATACCTACTTTTCTCATTCATAGAGAATGAGAAAAGTATGAATTGTAGTAGGTAAAGTCAACTTGCCCCCCCTCTGCGCCATCGGCTGGCGAAGCCCTTGGTGTAATAGTGGCATTGGATTTCTTATAGATTTACTTCGTTTGTACTTTGAATGCTCCTATGAACATGAGATCTAAAACAACCAATCATTTTTTTAGAATAATTATTATTATAATGTTGGTACATTAGTGAATCGAGCCCATTGAAACTTGTGTATAGCGATACGCCCCGTAATGGGCAGCCCAATTAATTATTGCTTCAAAACCCTTTTGGGCCCTTTCCAACACTAAAACTGGAGTGGTCATCAGTCTTATGAGACGCATTAGCCGAGTAGACCTTCATTAATGTTAATCTACTTCGAGAACCGAATGCGATCTCGGTTCGCGATAGAGAAAACTACTTCCAGAACGTTGGCAGCGAATTCATGTTTATCCGAGACGATTAGGTTACGGGAATATTTGGCTTCAACAATGCATGTGTCTTTGAGCAGTTGGATGTAAAATTGAACGCGTTTATTCTGTATCTAAGTTGCATTTGGCAAATGTTAAGGATTTTGAGTACTCGCTCACGTCGAGGACGTCGCCGGGGGTTTTATAATGACGTCAACTTATGACATTTTGCTATTAAAATTTAAAGTGTCCTGCTTTTTAGGGTTCCTTGAAAAATACATATTATCGTTCTATAACTAAGAAACGTTTTCAGTTTAGAATTAAGTTACCATTATTTGGTCGCTTTTTATCTTCAGCCTATTTACTCGTAGTATATTTATTTTCGAATTATCGACGTCCGAAAAAGTCCATAAATGTTTTATCGTTGAATTCCGATTCGGAAAATTGTATTTCCTTTAATCCTATTCCACGAACAAAAACGATTTGCCAATAAAGTTAATATTTGATTGGGAAACAAGTTTGTTTTCATATTGATTCGTATTATTTGTGCGATAATAATCGCGCGTGGCAAATCCATACTAATATTATAAATGCGAAAGTATCTCTGTCTGTCTGTCTGTCTGTCTGTCTGTCTGTCTGTCTGTCTGTCTGTCTGTCTTGCTTTCACGCCAAAACTACTGAACCGATTGCAATGAAATTTTGTATACAGTTATTCTAGAGTCTGAGAAAGGACATAGGCTACATTTTGATGTGGGAAAATATCTTATTTCCATGAAAATTTCGATGAAAATGAATTCGCATTGCGCGTGGCCAGCGCTCATCCCGGGGGTCCTGGGTTCGAGTCCCGCAGGCGGAACAAAAAGTTTTCAATGTTCCTGGGTCTTGGATGCGTATTAAAATAAAATTTCAAAAATCTTAAACATATTTTATGTATAATATTATAAAAAATCCAGAAATATATCGATGGAATGAACATTTTAGTTCTAATACGATTCAGCAGATGGCGTTTTATTTTTTACTTTATTGTAACATAGAACTAATCATACTTATTAGTTAGTATGTTTTTGTTTATAGTTTTTAATACGTTAGAATATTATCTATACTAATATTATAAATGCGAAAGTATCTCTGTCTGTCTGTCTGTCTGTCTGTCTTTCACGCCAAAACTACTGAACCGATTGTAATGAAATTTTGTACACAGATAGTCTAAAGCCTGAGAAAGGACATAGGCTACTTTTTAACTGGAAAAAGGGGTTGTAAGGGGGTGAAAATGCGTAGTTCCAAAAAACTCAAAACAGATGGCGCCAAGAGTCCCCTAGATCGCGCTATTGCTTGCTCATGCGTATTTCTATAAGAGGTGGTACCATGTTAAACCAGATTTTTCGATTTTTTCGATTGTTATACACGTTCTATACTAATATTATAAATGCGAAAGTATCTCTGTCTGTCTGTCTGTCTCGCTTTCACGCCAAAACTACTGAAACGATTGTAATGAAATTTTGTACACAGATAGTCTAAAGCCTGAGAAAGGACATAGGCTACTTTTTAACTGGAAAAGGGTAAGGGGGTGAAAATGCGTAAATTTGGTCAAATTAAGTTAGTTCCAAAAACTCAAAATAGATGGCACCAAGAGTCCCCTAGATCGCGCTATTGCTTGCTCATGCGTATTTCTATAAGAGGTGGTACCATGTTAAGCTAAGTTTTTCGATTCTTTTGATTGTCATACACGTTCTTAACTAAGAACTCACCTACCAACTTAGATTAGATATCAAATTCAAAAATAACAGCGCCAAAACTACTGAACCGATTGTAATGAAGTTTTGTACACAGATAGTCTAAAGCCTGAGAAAGGACATAGGCTACTTCTTACTGGAAAAAGGGGTTGTAAGGGGGTGTTTATGCGTAAATTTGTTAAAATTAAGTTAGTTCCAAAAACTGGAACATATGGCGCCAAGAGTCGCCTAGATCGCGCTATCGCTTGCTCATATGTATTTCTATAAGAGGTGGTACCATGTTGAGTTAATATTTCGATTCTTTCGATTGTTATACATGTTATTAAATAACTCACGTACCAACATAGAAATCAGAAACAACAGTCTACCAATAATAAATACTAAATAGTTTATGGCCTATGGGTATTGGCTATTGGGCAAAGCTAAAGTTGTGTAATGCATTATGCAGCTAAGTTGTGTACCGCTAAATAAGGTTTAAAAGGTATAAAAAAGTTTAATTTAAAAAAAATCATATTATGTGCACACTACACGGCTGTTTTGGGTATTTTGATTTAAGGGGTACCAGGGTTTTATAAAGCTTTTAACACCAATTTTATTGACACCGCGCGCTATAAACTGAAGTCCACGCGGACGAAGTCGCGGGCAACAGCTAGTAAAACTATATTCGCGCTTTTCGATTTTAACGCGGTTTATTTTCATCTCTAACCATGTCCATTTTGATAAGTAGCAATTGAAAATTTCGGCAATGAAGTAAGGGCCGGGACACATAAGGCTGCCTTCAAATTAAGTCGCGAGCCGCGAGGCAGTCTTGCGGCAGCCGCGCGGCTCCATACTAAAACGAGTTCCATACTAAGGCTCGTTTTAGTATAGAAGTTGCGCGGCTGCCGCACTACTCGCGACTTAATGTGAAGGCAGCCTAAACACGATACGACGTCGTGTCGTACCACGACGCAGCGTCGTTTCACGATGCGACGTCGCGTCGTGGGAATCTACGACGAACATCGTAAAAAACTACGATGTCGCGACGTAGTTTTTTATGATGCTCGTCGTAGATTCCCACGACGCGACGACGCATCGTGAAACGACGCCGTGTCGTGGTACGACACGACGTCGTATCGTATCGTGTTTATGTGTCCCGGCCCTTAGACATCAAAATTGTATGAGATTTGACAGGCGTGAGGCTTCGCAAGCGCCATGACACTTAGCGATGCATAATGTCAAATTCTTTACAATTTTGATTTGAACTGACTTCGCTTAAAAAAATTAGAATGCGACATGATTAAACGCCTGTTTCGAATTTTTACAAAAACCTTGGTCACGGGGCATTCTGTACGAAAAAGTAATTCTATTTAGAAATTTGTTTTCGGAGAAAACTCTTGGTACCTTGGGGCGTCATTAATGGCTGATAATCCATCTCCGTCGCATGCACTTCCGAGGCAAATGGACAGTCATTGTGATAGATTAAATGTCCCACCGGGATAGACTAAGATGCCATCAGACTGCCGTTTAGATACGGTACTATACAATATACATGCCTTCTCTATCTAACAAAGTACTCTATGGCGAGGTGAATCTTTTTAAACATAAGCTCCTCTTGTAACGTTTATATATTTTAATGTTTGTAGCTAATTTTGATACACTGGCATATATTATGCCAGCATAATGACTGCTGCGTATTTCCTCTGAATGTTTTTTTTTTAAATCAAGGGTCAATTACGACGCAAAGCGATATCTCTCGATAAGCGGCATTAATTTTTCAGACCCATCCCGCTCGGGGATTTCCCGTTTCCTTTAATAGTTAATCACGTTTCCACTTAGCTAACATATAAATTTCTCGTAAATTGATACGTCGTCGTCTCAGTCGAATACAAATTTAATTTCAGTTTAAAACGCATTCTATATTTGAATTTGCCGACCGATTTAAGCCTGCAACGAATTTGTATCGTTCCAAATTCAAACATTCGACGTGATTACTTTTCGTCGGCAGTGGCGCGGGCGCGGTCTCGTCGAGATCACTCGACATAATTAACGTGCGAGTTACTCACGTGCCCGCATGTCGACGCGACCCGGAACGATTGACGGTTGCAATCTTAAATTATTCACTGAATCGATCGTTGGGAATTAACTCCGTCGTTTCCAGATCTCCGAATCTAACAATACAATATATTATGTGGTTAGCTTAAACATTATTCGCTATGTAGCCTCCTGACAATCTACTAATATGTTTGTTTTGAATTTTGTCTTTCAAGTCCTATAAACTTATAATTGGACTTTCTAAGGAATTCTTATTTAATCACTATTATTTTATTCTCATTATTACATAAGAAGTTATAAAATTAAATCGTATTTTGTTTGTTCATTGTTTTTTTTTTATTATTTTTCAGGTAAGATCGAGCTTTATTTGTCCGCTGTTTGCTAAGGTACTTATATTGATTCGTCAAAATAGTTTTATTAGTTGACTTATGAGCAGGCACCTACAAAAATCGAATGATTTCCCATCAACTGAGCCAAATATCGCTGTTTTTGTGCTATTTGCTGCGGCTACCAAAATCACGTTTCCCGAAATTGCGATGTAAATGACCGTGCCACGGGGCTATCGGTTATTATCGGTGGGTGTTGCCAGATTTTAGTTTTTGCTAACTTTTTAAACTCTACGGCTACGATTTACAATATCAGCATTTAACTTACCTACATTAATTCAGGCCCAATTTAAAGAATGGCCCTCTTGTATCAATAGCGTGCTGTAACAATAAATTAAGGAGCAAAGTAGCAAACACGTGAGTCACTTTGGATTCCCTTTTTCTACTTTGATTTAATTTTTAGGGGTTTTAATCATTGACATTTCCGTGCCTGCATCGCTTAGCGGCGGGGGTCCGCGCACGTAGAGCGGCGAGCCCACATTTTCATTATAATATTAAACGATAGTAGCTCGCTTCGTTAAATTTTATTTCCATTAGCCGCTACAATATGCGAAGTCCAATAATATTACTTATATTTTATGAGCGGGTATTGATTTACGTTAAGCGAATTTTTGTTTAACGAACTGGCAACATTAAAACGGCGTAAACACTGCAATAACATTACAATCGGCCTGTAATTCGCGCGGCTACTCAATTATACACTCACTCATTCGGTGACACATAAAATTGATCGTTATAAGCTAACGCAATTATTTGTTTTATTCGAGCAAACGAGTGAATAATATAAATGGCTCATTCGTTCGGTGCGCCGGCATAAAGGCTACGTTCCTCGTTCCTCATTCGCTCACACGTGTTCGGTCTTACCTGCCGGTGGTGAAGTAGATTTCTTTACTTCATTCTGGAGACGTTTTAGGCGCAAACCATCGATCAGGGGTGACCGCGCGCCGCGTCTGCAGGCGACACCCGACTACTGCTTAATGTACTTATTCCGTGTGATCGATCACGACCCCGCGACGTCTGAATCCATTACACCTCGAGCTGTCTAATTGATCGCTCGCCCCGAATTGATAAAACTCCGGCGCGCGCGGAAATGACCCGCGGAGATAATCTGCGGAGTAGATATTATCTGCGCCGAGCCGGGAATTTTTAACGTTAAAGTATCTAAGCTTTCAACCATTAATAACTGCCGCTGCAGTAGGTATATTTATTGAAGATAAATTGGCCGCGTTATTGGATTAATATCGTGTCCAGAAGTCCCGGGTCCACTTAACACTTTCTATCTCAATAACTTTTGAATAATGATGGACGTAGTAAATTTATCAGTCCGAGTGTCCGGCCGAGGTCCTTCAGAGATACTGATGTGTTTAGTGAAGTATATTTCTAATCAAAGTCAATCACTCACGGGAATGGTTGAATACGTTAAGATAGGTGTACCTCGATGGGGCCGACGTTTTTTTTAATCCTTCAATGCTAACGCCTAATAAATAAAGGTTCCTACATCAAAATGACAAAATAGTGTTGTGAGCTCTTATCCCTTATCTCTCCCGCGGTTAGAGAGGGTTCTCGACTACACTACATTTTGCATACGAGCGTTTTGTAGTTAATTAATTTTTGTATCGATAAGCGCTCGAGAGACAAAGGCCAAATAACGGGTCTCGTGTGCTATCCTTCACTCGCAGACGAGGGCTCTCTAATTACGGTGCTCAGGTCGGATCGAGACCGGAGACCGGAGACCGGACGAGTCGATTCCGAGTAAATCCTACGGCTTTAAATCAAAAGCTATTAATCGCTACTTAATTACGTTAGGCCATTACTGAGACCCGCTTTGGGAACGTTTAACGTCTAAATATTTTAGTCCCGCTTTGATTGCGATTTGCGAAGTTTTTCGATCGTTCATTGTTCGAATTTATTTTCAGTCCCTTCTTGGAATTGTTTGTTTCTTGCGTTTCTGAAGTGCTTTGCAAAATCTTGTTATGATTGGAGGATACTGCTTGTATATGTAGAGACTAGATACTAGAAGTACAAAAAGATTTCAATTCAAGAATATTAACTACATAATACGTTGATAATTCCGACTGACATAGGTAATGACTACGTCTACATAGTTCCTACTTCCTACAAATTAAACTAAAGTATTCGGAGGCTGATCCCGTGTCATATCTTTGAGGGTATAGAGGCATTCGGCGCAGACCGCAACATAGCTCACATAGCACGAGAACCCACATACATGTCGGATTACACGGGGCTGATTATTACTAAATTAATTTCGAATTACGATTCAACGTTTATACGATAATTATCGGATTAGCGAGTCATTAGCGGATTCAATGGAAAAGATTTAACGGGATGTATTATGTAGGGAGATATGATTTGATGGTGATGGTTTCTTAGATAAAGAAACATTGTAGATAACTGAAATATTTGTAAGATAATGCGTAATACCCAAAAAGGCCTTAAAAACCAAACAAAGTGTATAAGTTCACTTCGAGTTTGATTTGATGATGTTTTTACAGAGTATGTTAAAAAAAAGTAGGAGTAGATTTGTAGAGCTACAGCGTCTATCTAGTCTCCGTTCTCCAATCACTTCTGTAATCCAATAGTCGCACACCGACATTATCATCAAGGTGAGGTTAGGCAATAATTCACGGCGATTGAGGGCTAATTCGGCGGTTAAGACAATATAATAATCACGCGGTAACGGGCGGGCGCCGGACGACGGGCAGCTCCCATATCTTACACAATGGGCCGTGATTGCGGCCTGCACCTGCATAAATCACGCCTATCACGATTCACGCTACATAACACGCTATACAGAACATTGTTCTAGAATCCGGAAAGAAGAATTAATCGTATGAGTTTACTCTATTGTAGAGTCTCTATTATCAGTTACTCTGTAATACTGAAGTTTTTCCCCGCCCACAATATCGTCTAATATTTTCATTTACTAAAAATAAATATTAAAATTCTCAGGTTGCATTCTGAACCTGTTTATCGAATGGTTTCTACATTGTGTTCTACGTACCACTAATAAAATCACAGTAGTTCAGCTCCTAAATGCATAAGTAATTAACATCGAATCCTTATTAATCTTCGTTAGGGAAACATGACGATGTTTCTCAAACATCAATATCGTCGAGAGTTTGAAGTTGCAAAACCAATTTTCCTTTTTTCGTGCGATGCAAAAAGTGTCTTATTAAAACGGGCTTAGGGCGCGATTCCGCTCAAATCCGCTCCCGCACTCGAAGGTGAGGCGGAACGTGACGTAATAGGCAATACATTCCACTAGACCCTATGAAGTGTTTTCTTATGTCAAGGAACGCTCCACATAAAGTTTGTTTCGTTATTGGAGGCTCCAATATAGAAGTTTTTCCGGAGGCCGCGCGTCAATCGAAGCGGCTTTTTGTTTTCCAACCCATCAAAAGAACAATAGACTCGGAGTTTCCAATCTTAGTGTAGTTCGTACTCCGGTGGGCTTCGCCGACGTTATTAAACACGACGAAAGTAAAATTTATTTACGACCGCCGATGCTGTTTACTCGCGCCTCATATGAAGTTTTCTCGTTTCACAATAAGTTTATGACGTTCCAAAGACAACGAGGTAGAAATATCATAAAAATATATTGTTTTAAAGGGACATTTATGGTCGAACGAATAGGCGGAACAATAGCCGAACGCACGATCTATACCCCAATCCGGTTTATCACAGCATCTAATATCCGTTTTACAATTTCTAACGCGACGTAATAAGAGTTCGGTAATGACCATATTAGACAAGTGGCTTGACCGAGCGCGGACCACCCAGCCGCACGCCGCCGAGATAACAACGCCCGTGTTTTATATCACCGTTCCATCGCTGTTTATTGTAGTAGCATTCCCCAGGCCTAGGATTAAAAGTAAATACGCGTTTTTGATAATGCACTAGTAATTTACATAGCACCGCTACAATTTATAAGATAGTTCATTAGGCCGGACTCTGGAGATAAGTGACACGAGCGGTATACCTGTTAGGCATATGAAAAAAAATCGACTAGCATTTTACTACGATGTACTCGGCTCACTAGCATGAACAGACATCCAAGTGGTTAATGTTTTGAAAAAGCATTTGAATGTCTCGTACGAGTATCTCTACATGTGTCCACGTTCAGATAATAAGCCGCGGATCAATTAAAAACCTGCGCCGCCGTCTTTGAAAGGGGAGTTTGCAATTATCGAATTATCTATAATAATCTTCCCCGACGATACGTGGATCGATGCTGTATCGGTATCGAAGCGGCCGAGGTATTCGCGTCCGGAGCATCTTAATTGCGGCTAATTGCGAGAAAAGTCCCCCATTAGAGTAGCGCCGTCTTCGAGCGCCGAGGGTAAACGAATTAACAGACGCGTAGCTAACAAAGACGCGGTAAATTCGTTTTAAAGGAGCACCCGACTCAGGTGCGAAAAAGCCAGCTATTAAGCGAAATTTATTAAACCTTCCCGAAACGCAAAAAGCCAGCAACACAGATTTCAGTTGCGACCTAAAAGAGAATGCCTGTTTCCGAACGGATTAACCATTTTTCGTTCATTGCTATTGTCATCGATAGCCAGATTTATAGTTTACCAAAAAAGGATAAAGTTACAATTTTATAAGCTTGAAATATTCGCAACTCGAATTTTGAATTCGGAACTATTGTAGCGCTGAAAATACTGGAAACTTGAATGAACATTGTCTTTATAATTGGACACTCTGCAGGTCATTAAACTATTCGGTAGTCAATTTAAACCTTATGAATGGGGTAATATTATAATAGTGAAAATGATATAAAGGTTCGTAGCATTTTTCTAGAAAAAATCTAATAACCATAAATTTTTGCCGCTCGAATAGTTACTGAAATGACTCGTAAGTAGATTTCTCGTGTGATTGACTGTTTCCATGGGTTATAGTTTATTAGGGTTCCGTACCCAAAGGGTAAAAACGGGGCCCTATTACTAAGACTTCTTTGTTTGTCCGTCTGTCTGTCTTCAGGCTGTATCTCAAGAAATGTAATAACTAGAGATCTTAAATTTTCACAGATTGTGTATATCCGTTGCCGCTATAACAACAAATACTGGAAACAAAATAAAATTAATATTTAAGGGAGCTCCCATACAACAAACATGATTTTCTTGGCCTTTTTTTGCTCGATATCAATAATGACAACAGGCAGGCAGTTGAAATTTTGACAGAATCCTTAATTATATGTGTTCTTTAATAATTAATAATAAAATTAAAATATAATTAAAATTTAAGGGGGGCTCCCATACAAAACACAACTTTTGGCCTATTTCTTCTCTATAACGGTACGGAACCCTTCGTGCGCAAATCCGACTCGCACTTGGCCGAATTTACTTATATTATATTATAAGTATGTCAGAGATATCCGAATAAATATGTTTCTCATTATCAGATCATCTACTTGCCTTCTGTATTCTTCTTCTGACTCTACTTTTCTAGTGCAACATCAGCATTGATGTTGTATTAGAATTATAGCTTCGTTCTTTGTTCGATCCAGTCCGTTTCCTATCAAACCACAAATAATAAAATAAGTACGGTATAATATCAATTCCTGACTGGCTACTAAAACAATATCATACAATGGAGCTCGCATGCAGGTAAAATCAGTTAGCATTGCAGTATCGCGAAGACGCTATCGGCCCTAATTTAGTCACCAAATAAATATGTATGCCCCTGGTCCAAATTAGCATATTTTTATCTCTTAGGCAATTTAATATTCATATATACGATGCAAGCGCATAGTCGCAGTCGCATATTGAATTAATTACAAGTGAACCGGCCGCGCTAGTTTTGTGTTTAGCGAGCTGTATTGTTTACTGTACACCACAAACATTCACAGGCTTGGCAAAGGCAAGAAGAGGATTGTTTTTTGTTGAGAATCAAGCACTTGTGAATGGGTGATTGCTTGCTTATTTGCGACAGGTAAGCAACAGGCTTTGACAGAAGATATTGCAAACCCTGTTGCTTACCTGTCGCAAGACACGTTTTACCAACCCTGGATTTATAAATAGGCCGTATATGACCCACCTGCGGCCGCATCGCCCTAGGGGGCGGAAATAAAGTGGCCTACACTCATAAAAAATATAAATCCGGTACTTGTTTTTACACTACGGCTGCAATGTTTGCTGATCGCGAAGTCCCTTATTTAAAATGCGCCTGCGTCTTTAAACTTTAAATAAACCTATTTCTATCATTTCCTGCATATTATTACCACTATGTTTTAAAATTAAAATCATATAAAAGTCCAATAGAAACATCTTTTATACAAATGTTTAAGAACGCAATAAACCTCAATACGACAAGAGAAAATTTATTTTGAACATTCATAACTCAAAAGTTACTTATAAAAATTAGTAATTGAAAATTGATATACAAATAGGCTTTTATGTTTAAATAGACTATTAATATTGTAAGTTGTAACTTCAACTGAATTTATGTGGCATTTTGTAGCATATATGCTACAAAATGCCAACTTATAAGTTATAAAATATTTATTCCCCTATCCAGTACCTCAATATTAATTTTGACCGCAGTAATATATTTTAACTAACCAATATTTCATTCTATAACCAACATTTTTGGCCTATACTATTATAGTTATGCAATTTTACCACAAACAAATGCACAGTTCTATTATGATTTAAGTGAACAGAGAAATTTTAGGTAGGTATTTAATTTACTAACTTGAAACTTAAGATTCACCGAAAAAAGTATTCCTATTGCCGAATGGAACTAACAGATCTTCATACTCTGATATAATTAATGTGAACACGTGTGAGGAGTTAACACTTAAGACTGGTTGAATGGACAAATAAAAAAATGTTTAGGATGTTTGACGTTTGAATTTTTAGGCTAATTAAGTCTCTTTTATGCTAAGTACTCACATATGGTTTTGCTCGATAGTTTTACTCCAAATCGAGCAATAACCACCGTGTGGACCGCAAAACTGACAGCTCGAAGGCTCGCTTCGAGCCGGCTCGATGGAATTAAATATGTCAAATATGTCATTTCCTTTGATTCGGAGTAAAACTATCGAGCAAAACCGTATGTGAGTACTTAGCATTAAACGGATTTTATTGACATTAAATGCAAAGCATAACACCTATATGGATTCTCGTGCAAAAGCTAGTATTTTAGTAAAGTGTCGCACCGTAAAACAGTACTCGTATCTTCGTCCATTAATAACATACACAATGCGGTCGCCATCACGCGGGTAATAGCGCGTTAGTCCGCTATCTCATCTTCATGAAATTGCCTTGCATTAATCAATCGCGGGACAAACATCGGGACTGCATCTGATTGGAAACTGCTGGCTTGATTACTATATTAAATCAAAACGTGAAAAACCTTAGAAGTCAGATAACTCTTCTTGCAGTGTCTACGAACGAACTAACACTCGTACTATTCGTGTGTGCGTAGTGTGAAAATATAGAGCTAAGAAAATGAACGGTTTCCACGCGTTGAGACGAATTTTGGGGCAACGAAGTTGCTAGCAATTACCAGCACCCGTAGCATGGCTACAGTAGAAATACGAAAGTATAGACAAACAGCGGAGATAAACTGATGGTGCCGTTCCGATCTTTACCGCGGCTAGCCGTGATCGAAAAAAATCAAATATAATGCCACTTTATGGCATAGACTATAGTCCTAAAAATTTAAATAAAATCCTACTTTATGACGTAAACTATAGTCTATGTCATAAAGTGGCATTTTAATTGAATTTTTGTCGATCGTGGCAAGCCGAGCCCGCCGACCGCGGTAAAGATCGAAGCGGCACCTTCTGCAGTTTATCTCCGCTGTTTGTCTATACTTTCGTATTTCTACTGTAGCCATGCTACGGGTGCAGTATCATATCTAAATAATAGTTGTAATATTTCTGTTCTAAACTAGATAAATTAAAAAGAATTAGCCAAACTTCGAATTACAACCACTCGTAGGTAGAGGTGACAAAATAAGAATGTTATTTTACTCATTTCTCTGAAATTTTTCGTTGGGCGTAATCTCCGGGATTGGGACGCTCAACACATTCTCCAAATTGTCTCCATGAAGATGCAATATATTCAGAAGGTTAAATGTATGCGAACCTGTAATTTCGTTTTGTTACACGGAATGGGTACAATTATTTAGCGAGGCGCGCAGTAAAACAACGATGTCCCATAAAAAGTTTCTATCTAAAGTTTGATCAGGGATTTGCTTACGTTTTATTTTTAGAATTGGATTTGATGGTTCGTGTAATGATTTCCGTTTTTTGCAAGTAAAATTCCAATATATATTTTAGTTTACTATCATTATTTTATCGTAAGGCAAGTTCAGCAACATGACATACATAATTGATAATATTATACATTATAGTAAGTAGGTACATCCAACTCTTTAACATAACTTTTTACGAGTATTTAGTGAAATATTAAACACGCTAATATTATATAATATTATGTTGTAAGACACAAAATCATAATTTTCGCCATAAACAAATTACGTTCTTGTAATAAATGAACAGCTCTTTTTCTCAATAAACTCGCCGTGTAATTCAGCAGTGAAAATAACAACACCGCCGCTGTAGCTCGTGTTGTGTACGCAAAAGCGACCGTTTTCCCGTAACAGAGACATCTTCAAGAAACCTCCGGACTTCCGTGATTTCCCAAAGGTCGTGACGAGTTATTTAAAAAAACCACCCCCGAGGTTCTATAAAATCTCACCCGCAGAACTTTTGTCATAAATAATTCGGTTTTATTACGAGAATTTTAACATTTTTTTAAAGATTACACAAAGATAATGTAAATATAGTTTCTTTGATTAAGGGCCTGTTTCACCACTTTCTGATAAGTGCCGATTAGGCTATCCACCACTTAACTTGACAGATGAAGTATGGAGAATATGTCAAAAAAAGTTGTGAATAGCCTATTCGGCACTTGATCAGAAAGTGGTGAAACAGGCCCTTAGTATTTAAGTTTATCTGGAAGAATATTGAATAGAGTTACTATTCAGCCACTGTACATGAAATTAAACAGACTTCAGCAATCAGCGAACACTTTCCTCGGCGATCGTATTAGATGTATATAATTGCTGCCATTACAGAAAGAATCAAATAGCCGTTCCACAAGTTCCCTAATTAGCCATAAATAAACGCAATTGTCGTTAACATCACACTTACAGCGCCGACGGCAATCCGTCAATGTTTTCCACCTAGCTAGGGCTGTCACCCGACCGGCTAAAGCCGGACACATCAGGTTTTATTGTGTGTCCCCACTTCCCATATAGGAAGTAAGTTCGGCTTTTGTCAAGCTTTTTTAAGAGCCCATACTGTGCCACGGCTGGGCAAAGGCCTCCCCCAAAGTTTTCTACTCAGTCTCGATCTAACGCGATTCGCGACCTGACCTTAGGCCAACCTGGCTCGTATACAGTACAAATATAGCTTTACATCTACAATTTCATATGAAAATGTAAATAATGCTAGAAGATTGGTTAGATAAAGTATGAGCCTAATACTGATTCTATAGCTTCAGTCTAAAAACTTCTCAATAGCAAGGTTTCTGGTCTTTTTATCCAAATGTCCGGCTAAGCTGACCTTGGCAGTTGGCCGGATGCTAGCTTTGGCGACCTGGCAGCCCTGGACCTAGCAATTTGCGAAGGCTCCCGAGCGCCCCCATTAAAGCCGTCCGGTGCTAATTTGAA
The DNA here is from genome assembly GCF_905147365.1 of Aricia agestis. Taxonomy (NCBI): domain Eukaryota; kingdom Metazoa; phylum Arthropoda; class Insecta; order Lepidoptera; family Lycaenidae; genus Aricia; species Aricia agestis. The sequence goes on from NC_056406.1 coordinate 12,404,778, forward strand.
ACGGGGATAAAAGGTAATTTATCACAATTATTGAGTTTTGGGCGAATAGGTCAAAGTTGAAGTCGTTATGTTACTGAATGCTAATGTGGTGAGTGGTGACGTACACTTGCCGAGTTTTTATTTCACTTTAAAAGAAACAGCGTTTTTTTGAGTCAGAAATAAAATTTGTACAAAATCATTTGTTTGCCCAAGTATTTGAAAGTTCAGAAGTCTTGAAATGGCAATACGTTGTACACTCCAATCGCGCGAGAGTCAACAGGAGGCAGCTGAAGGGTGTTGTTTCGTTATTTCATCCTCATATTTTTTTACAGAGAACGAGAATAAAAGTTACAATATACGTATATCAAAATTTTAATAGATCGGCATTCTGAAATACTAATAAGAGGTAAAGGTATTGTTTATTAAATTTTAGAATGTAGAAATAATAATAATCAATGATAATAATCAATATTAGAAGTTGATATTATAATATAGGAAAATTACAATTTTCCTATGTTATACGTGCTCAATAACGTCTCCTTAATCTGAAAATATGAATAGTATTATAATTTTTAAACCATAAATCACATTAGGATTTAATCTAAATGCTAACACGATTTTCTGTATAATTTAAATTAGAAACATAAAACTAACACATTTGTGTTGAAACTTTTAAACCCAGTTATAAGTTTACGTGACAGTCATAAAACCCGCGAACGCAGGTCGTGAGAAGTTTGGGAATTTTGGCACGCACAAATTAATTATTATTTATTAGTTATTACTTATTATCAGTTTAGTTTGTGAATGTTTAGAAGGTATTTCTAAACTATAAAATTAAAGTTCCAATCTCAAATGAAAAGAAAACTTTCCTACTGTGTCAATTTTTATTCTAAACGTTATTTCAAACGTTAATTTTACGCATTTTAATGAGATCAGAGAGTATGATACTTAATATTGACATCCAATTTCCCATTTACAAAATAAACATTTGACTATCGAAATTTAATAAACATCATTTACGATATCTCGTTAATCGGCGCCAAACTTAATTCACCGTAGAAAGTAATGAGAAAAATTTGCGATACGCTCGCAAAAGGGCGAGATCATTAAAAATAATGTGCGCAAAGTATCAATTTCCTTATAAATAAGTGTCAGGAGTAGCGCGCGGCCAATTTCCCCAGTTCTTATCTCGGAGGCGCCGCACCTCCCCACGCGGGTTATTTACGCGCCAAACGCCAACCGTAATCCCCTATTTATTCCCGAAGATGTATTTGAAAATTAGGGATCACATCCAACCGCGGAGCCGAGGATCCAACGGTTAATTTGCGGTATCTGATCTCCAACGGGAGCGAGCGGTCCGACGAGAATATTACCCCGCGTAACGTGAGCGCCGTCATTACGAATCGTCCTCCGCTTTTGTCCTTAAACTGTTATTCTAAATCACGCTGCACCTCATGTTTTAATTTAAATACGGAAATTTACTCTGAAATCATGACGTAGCTAAGGTTTAAACACTTAAATGCCTTATTTTAGCAGAACCGAACAATTCGAGTAATACAAAAACAACTCCTAATGCTAGGTGATAAGCAGAACTAACAGGAGCTATCGAAAGAAACATAAAAATATGAATGAGAAAAGTTAAAACAACTTCATTGTCCATTAAGCCCCTGATAACGTCATAAAAGTTAACAATTCCACCCGATACCTAAATACCAAAATAATGTGGCGTCAACGTCGTTAAAAGTTACGGCTCCGACGGAACCCCGTCGAATGAAACTTATAGTGAGCTAACCCCGGTTTAAAGTTTAAATCATGAACCATAAAAAACTCCGCGGGCCGTGCCTTGAGGATGGAGTGAGCTTATTTTATACGTGGAAGTTGCCCGCGGGAGTTTTCAGCCGTATTAGGTTACCTGAATTACCGGCGGGAGGTGCATTTTTCATCCCCGAAGCCCATACTCCATACATCGACAGGATTTAACTTTCTAACTGGGTCGTGCGCCACATTTTCTTTCTAACAATTGATGTGGGTATTAACTTTTTTGTATAACCCAACAATGTAAGAGTTATGTTCTGAGTCTCATCGTAACTAGTTTTGAAAATAGAAAATAAGTTTTTAGAGCTGTTCTCTGCATTTTAAAATTTTTACAAATTACATAGCACCGAATAAGTGAAGCAATGTTGCCAAATAAGAATATTTAAAAAAGTATCGTCTGTTTAATTTATTTGTGAGCATTCGTTTCTTAAAGTCCACGTGTGTGAACTGTGACGTCATAGAGCCAACGACAAAACGCGGACATTACTCGTGGCCATTGTGCTAAAAAGTAGAAACAATTTCGACTACCCTCAGTTAACCCGAGTGGACAAAACAAGTTTTTAGCGAAACTAGCGTCGTCATTACCGGCTCTTTGTTCAGCATTTGTAAACCTCTTGTCACAGTAACGGCGTTGTGACGGGGCAAATTACTTTTTGGAGGAAATTTGCGTGCTCACTGTCGTAACGAGCCCCCGGCCGCGGCCGCCGCCCGCAAACAAACCGACAAACTAAAAGTTTTTAGTTTTAACTAGTGCGGTGGAATACATCGCGTCGCTGTTACACTGCGGTATTTAAACGTTTCGAGTGATAATGTGCTCCGGCATTCTGAAAATTTCGACTTAAAATTGTTTGCGAAAGGAATGAAAATTTTCTCCTAATGTAGCTACATTTTTAACGCATAGTCAAAACGGTCCGGCGGCTTTTAGTTAAACGTGTGAGCTTTAGAGTTATGTGGAAGCAAAAAAATAAATTGAATCCTCGTTCACCTTTTAGTAACGCTGCCTAGTGCAGACTAGTGCTGGAAGCGTTAGCCAGCAGAGCCCGGCATCACTTTTTGAATTCCACGAATTCTAATCTATTTTATTCTGAACAATTACGATAAAAACAAATAAATTTGTATGACGGTGATTGGGAATAATAAAGCTCAACGGCGGGACTAAATGAGAACACACGACGGGTAATGACGGGTTCGGAGTTCGGACTGCTGAACTCCAATGAAAATGTTATGAAGCAGGGCAAACACGTAATAGTTGCCCCCGCGGGAACGAGCAGGTGGTGATCTGAAGACTGTATTTACCGATTGACATGTTAACTTCGTTTACGCGGCATTAGCTTAGTTACGTTTTATGCGTCTTTGTCATAATGATGTCCGTCCACTTAGCCACTTTCTTCTACTTTCAACTCGCTACGACCCTACTCGCTCGTTCTGAACGAGTTCTCATCGATGTTTCATTATTTTGTATCGTGTAACCGTTGCATCGTAGTCGCTGCCACCTATTCATTAGGGTTTGATTATACCACTGCTTGACATCGCAGAAAGTAATTGCACAAATCACAATGCTTCGTGGAAACGTATAGGACAGTTCTTTGTTGAGTCTACTTTAAGTATTTCTGTAATAAGCTTTCGTGCGTTTTGTCGCAAATTACAAGGGGACAAGGGGCGGGCACAGCGGGTCATTTGCAACTCAAACACGACAACTGCGGGGCCAAATTATCGGGTGCACTTGTTAATTTTCTTGTTCGCTTGTCCCCAGATGTCCCCGGCTAGCTTCGTCCGGCGGGTCGCCGCGCTCACGCCGACCAACGCTCTCATTGTAAGTATTCTAGAATATTATATATATTTATTTTTGAAAAATACTTATGCTACTGAATAAATCAAATCGCTTTCAACCGTCTGACCCTGTTTAGTCCAATCAAATTACGAAATGAACATGAACGAACACAGTTTGGGGATTTTAAGGATAGATAGGGGGGTGTATTCTGAGCATAAATTCCAATTTGAGGGGTTCTACTGAGGTCAGCTCAAGGTCATTTCGATAGAAACGCGTTTAATTCGATATCTCGAGAATGATCAGTGTTAGGCAAAAGATTGTACAGACCTTTTCTCTTCCAAATTAAATTTACTAACTTTTTTATCTGAAACTTTTTTTTTAACATCAATATTTTTCAACTTATTACTCCCGAAAATCAAACATTTTACTTTTTAGGATTCCGTACCCAAAGAGTAAAAACGGGACCCTATTACTGAGACTTCGATGTCTGTCCGTCTGTCTGTCCATCTGGCTGTCCGTCTGTCTGTCCGTCTGTCTGTCCGTCTGTCTATCCGTCTGTCTGTCTGTCTCCAGGCTGTAACTCAAGAAGCGCTATAGCTAGACTTCTGAAATTTTCACAGATTATGTATTTCTGGTGCCGCTATAATAAAAAATACTAAAAACGAAATAAAATTAATATGAAACGGGGGCTCCTATGCAGGAAATGTTATATTTTTGGTCTTTTTGGCTCGTAATCCATAATGGCAACATATAGACACTTGAAATTTTCAAAAAATCCTCAATTATATGCGTACTTTAATATTCAATAATATAATTAAAATAAAATAAATAATTTAGGGGGGCTCCTATACAAAAAAACACAATTTTTCCTTATTTTCGCTCTATAACGGTACGGAACCCTTCGTGCGCGAGTCCGACTCGCACTTAGCCGATTTTTATTTAAAAGAAAAAAAGTAAAATTGTTGCCTTGCAGGAGTAATAAGTTGAAAAATATTAATGTTAAAAAAAAAGTTTCACATAAAAAAGTTAGTAAATTTAATTTGGAAGAGAAAAGGTTTCTACAATTTTTTGCCTAACCTGATTATTCTCGAGATATCGAATTAAACGCGTTTCCATCGAAATGACCTTGAGCTGACCTCAGTAGAACCCCTCAAATTGGAATTTATGCTCAGAATACACCCCCCTATCGATCCTTAAAATCCCCAAACTGTGTTCGTTCATGTTTATTTAACCCATTTTGAGCCGTAATTTTATTGGACTAGTTGTATACTTAAATCTTTAAAGCAACGCAACTCATTTCGATGCGGTTTTTTAAAAGACGTAGAGTAATTAGAAGATTTTAATATTGTTACGTGCAAGGGTTCGAGGATTTGGAGAGAAAGACCTGGTGACTCTCTTGAAGACTTTATTAACACTGCACTAAACACTAGGTCCAATCACTAAGCACTATCACTGTCCTAGGTCGTAGCCAAGTCGCAGGTTTCACTGGTTCACTCACTATTGATCACTTGTTGTCGCCTCGAAGATCGCTTAGATCGAACTGAATTGCCGCGCCGTCTACCTGCGGCTTTTTATATGGCGAGACAAATTCCAGAAAGTTCCCGATACACGTAAACAAGTAAACAAGTGTCGGAGATTTCTAGGAGGCTCGAGCATGTACCACAATAAACATAAACAACTAAACACGTAAACAAAATAAACCAGTAAACACGTAAACAAGACACTTCTAGAAAGTTCGAGCACAGTCTATTCGAGTATGTACTAGCGCACCTAACGCCATCTAGTATTGAGTAGGGGATTTATGTTGCCTGTGTTCCCTCGGTAAGTTTTGCTGGTTTGTCGCTAGATGGCACTACGTGTCCGTATACCATGTACCGTAACAATATGTAACTATGGTAAAACAGCTTTTCCGGGTCATCTATTTATAAATAATAATTCCAAATCAATAGTCTATCGCAGGGGTCACCAATTAGTTTCGCTCGGGGTCCGTTTTAAGACATGAAAATATGACCTTCGCGGTCCATGCATTTTATATTAAAAAAATATTAAACAAAGGTAGTTACAGAAATAACATAGGTATTTTTTTAGATATCAATCAGAAAAGTAACCATTTTTGTAGCCAATTATCTCTCTGAAGTTTGAAGTGAAATATTGGTGCAAGCTTATATTGACATTAAATCCTGGAGGTGTTGAAGTCCTAACTCCTAAGATGAACGAAGATTATCTTCGAACATGCTTGGTCCGCACACAATGGGTCGGCGGTCCGGATGTGGACCGCGGTCCGCCATTTGGTGACCTCTGGTCTATCGCTTTGATATGAATGTTTAACGTCTTGAACTCAGTATAAAACAGCTAAATGAATTCGTAGCAAAAGCGTCACTAAAGCTAGCGTAAACGATGAGCAGCTAAATGAGTGTTCTTATTTACACATCGACACAATTGTGCCAAGGTTGGTTACATAACAATAACATCAAAGCGCCGCTGCAAATCTCCCCGAGTGCATCAGATCCGGAGCACAGATCTACATTATTGTGAACATACTATGATAACTTTCATACCAAATCGAACATGTCTTTGAATTAAAAAGCCGTGATGATGATAAGCATAAATATCTTAGCGCAAAACAAAACCCTAATTCTCGTATTAAGTTTAACTTACCTACTATTATGATATTCGTTTGTCAATTATTACGAGCAATTTTAAACGTGAGCTTTTGGTGCAATTCAAACAGGATCTAAAGGGCGCGCTCAGACTACCGCGCGGATTTAGCTCGCGTGTTACCCCAAACGGTGCAGCAGAAAACGCGGACGTCACAACGAGCGTAAACTGTGTTATAGCTAGGGTGACCAGATGTCAGGAATTTTTCTTACATGTTAGGAATTTTAGACATATGTCAGGAATGCGGCCGGAAAAGAGAAGTGTCAGGAATTTTCGGCAAATAATTGAAACAATAAAATTATATACACTAAACTTTTATTTTTATTCACAATAACAAAAAAGGTTAAGGCACAAGTACTTTGGAGTTTCATAAATTGTAACTTATCGTAATTATCTTTTTACGATATAAACATAAATCAATTAACCTTGGCAAAAAAAAAACAACAAACAATAAATAGCTGATCGTGTCAGGAATTTTGGCCGAAAATCAGGAATTTTGTCTGGACTTTTGAAATTTGTATCTGGTAACCCTAGTTATAGATGGATAATTTACCCTGGTCATATTTTCAAAGCTGCCAAAATCTTTAAACTTTTCATCAGACAGGATTATTTACGACCGCGAGCAAATTGCTCGCGTGTAATTTCACTATCAGAATACGTATCTTGTAATAAATTTTGTATTAAAATATACTTGAAATAAAAATGACATCGCAAAAATAATGTTTCCATTTTGCTCGTATTTTTGCATGAGGCAGTACGTAGGCTGTTCACGTTCCGAATTGACGGATTGTAGAGATAATATTAATTTAACGCGCAAAACAAATTGGGCACGTTTAAATAAAAAATAAAATACGATACACAGAGGGTGAGGTCATAATTTTCCCGAATAATCATCTCATGGCAAAATATTAATTATATATGCACAGAGTAGAGCAACAACGAAACACTTTTTCAAATCTAGAGAACTTAATCAAAATAAAAGTTATTTTTAATTAACTAGCAAAAAACAATGGCTTTGTGCTCGACTTTTAATCCACATCTAGCACAATAATGGTGTCACAGTGCAATTGCGTCGCCTGGTTATAGAAATTTGGTATATTTGTATGTGCCAGTAGGCTTAACTTACGCAAAAACTATGGAATTAATAAAAGGATTCCTAAATTCTTGAAGTCTGAAGTCTGAATACATAGCATTAAATCACACTTTATTTTCTTTACAAATTGTCGATTTCCGATCACAAGAGGCGGTATAATATTATTATAATGCGAGCCACGCAATCTCGTCATTACTCTGCACCACGCTCTACCAATTACAGAACAGCGGCTATAAATCTTAACAAAATAAAATACTCAAGTAAAATGCTGCGACGGAGAATCCTATTAAAAGATTGCGTGGTAGGAGTAACAAGCCAACAGTTACATGTGTTAGGCTGCGTTTCCACCAGAGATGTGCTGCGCTGAGCGAAGTCACGGCAAGCAAGAAGCGATTCTATTGGTTCTCAAAAACACATTCCTCGCAACACATCTCTGGTGGAAACGCAGCCTTAGTGGTTACATGTTAGTGGTTTTGATGAAGCAAAATAGACAAAAACAATCGGGCGACCGCAGACGAATTTGGCCATTGACGACAAATCGTGCGGACAATTAACAGGTCCGATTAACCGGACGTCACCGTAGACGCGTTCAGGTGCGAAATCTGCATAATGCGCCACTCATTTCGCTAACGTTTGTCGCTGCCAAATGAAGCGCGGCACCGCCCACGTCCGCCTGACCCATCTCTCGCTGGCCTGCCGAGCACGGCGGGTGTCATCCTTGTCTGGCCGGCGCAGGAACACCGTAATGCCGTAATAACGCGTGAAGCCGTGATTGTGCACCTCAATCGGCGCGCTTTTATTTGCGTCCACGTTGATTTAAGCTAATTACAAAGTCCATTTCTTTCTCTGCTTTGATTCCATGTAACGACGCGTTTGAAACTCTAGGTTTTGTTACTGATTGTCAAACTAGCATTCTGACAGTTTGATTGTCAATACGAGGTCAATACTTAGCTCAATTAGATACCAAAAATCCTTCTTATAAAGATTTACGAATCGCTGATTCAACTTTAATCTCTACCTAACGAAACTAGGTCGTAAAACTATAATAAAAATATTATTTCAATCGAAAACTGATTGAATTAATCCAAATTGAAGTTGACGTTGCATTCTACGCTTATGAAAGAACCTAAAAACTAGGCAAATCCCAATAACTGTTTATTGGATTTTATCGGGAGCGGCCAGCGCAGCGAATCGACCGCCCGCCACCCTGCTGACTGTGATACCGGGTTTTGATTATGATTTGTGTGTACGGACTCGTTTATCGTTCGTTATGACTAAGAAGTCGATAACGACGGGTTCCATAATCGACAATGAGCACACGCTCGTATTTTTCAATTAGGAATAACCGCTAGCGAAATTTAATGATGCAAAATTTTTGCAAAGAATAACTGAAATGAAATAGGAGTTGCATAAGTTATCCCGAATGAATTTCCCGAACGGAACTTATCAATGGTAAAGTTTTCCAATCAAATTCAATAAAGATTTTTATGGAGCGCAATCTTAGCTTGCCCGAGATCTGACTGCTAATTGTTAAAGGGAAACGTAATAATGGTGAAAGTCTTTAACGCAAAGAAGCTGCCTCGAGCGCCTCGCCTCGCCCGAGCACATTTTAATAAATTAAAACTGTGCAAAATTTCCCATTTCAATATCACTTCATTTGACTTTGCTTAAGTTACTATGAAGCTCTCTTACTTAGATTGATTTATTTTTATTATGTTGTATAATTATTTACAACATTACCTAAGGGTGGGTTGCAACTTGCACCAGAGGTGTGGTTATAGTTACAGTTATGGTCAAAGTTATCCTAACTTTAAGGGTAACTTTGACCAGAGAATTTGACAGATGTCTGTTGATGTTGCGCTTATAGTCCGACAAGGCTTTAAATGAACGTGGGCGGGGGCGCTGCAGGTAAAGGAGAACTGTCAAAAATGGCGTTTTATATCTATGTTTATCGTTGGAAAGGTGTCCACTATTGACTTTAACCAAAGATTTGACATTTTGCATTGTAGTTGTATAGCTAAAGTTACAGTTGTAGTTATAGTACCTAAGTTGGTACAACCCACCCTAAATGGAATATTTCTAGACCTTACCACTAATTAAGAATTCAATATCTTTTGTCAAATTCTAATTAGAAGCCGGCTACTACTCGTATTATGCATACAAATAATATTTATTATTTTTTATTAATTTTTATGTAAAAAAACTAATCTGCTAATTAATGATTGTTTCAATTCCAGGTCCTGATGATATCCCTGCTGTGCCAGACGAGCGTCGCGGCTCTCGCCAACTGCCCCGGAGGCTGCAGTTGCAACGACGACACCCTGGTCGTGGTGTGCGAGGAGAGCCGGCTGGACGTGCTGCCCATCGCCCTCAACCCCTCCATCCAACGACTCATCATACGCAACAATAAAATCAAAACCATCGACAGCTCGATGCAATTCTACGCTGAACTCCAACACTTGGACCTCTCGCAGAACCATCTCGTCAATATTCCCAGCAAGAGCTTCGCTTTCCAAAGAAAACTACAGGAGTTGCACCTAAATCACAATAAACTATCCTCCGTGATTAACACTACGTTCCAAGGACTGAATTCCCTGACTGTTCTCAATTTGAAGCGCAACTTTCTCGAGGAGCTCACGAATGGAGTTTTCTCGACGTTACCGAGATTGGAGGAATTGAATTTAGGGCAGAACCGAATATCGAAAATAGATCCAAGAGCGTTCGCCGGCCTGTCTGCACTTAGAATATTATATCTAGACGATAACCAACTGAGTGCCGTGCCGACGGCCTCCTTTAGTCTCCTGGGTAGCTTGGCCGAGCTGCATATCGGCTTGAACGCATTCTCTAATCTGCCCGATGACGCTTTCGCTGGACTGAACAGACTAACAGTTTTAGATTTGAATGGAGCCGGTCTCTCTAATATTAGCGAAAACGCATTCAGAGGTCTGCCCGGTTTGAGAAGCCTCAACCTCTTTGGAAATAGATTGACTACCGTACCGACCCAGCAACTCGCGGGATTGACGAGATTAGAAGAGCTGTACATAGGACAAAACGATTTCATCGTGCTCGAAAGTCACTCTTTCAAAGGCTTGAAGAATCTTAAGCTCTTGGACATAACTGGCGCTACACAACTAGAACGAGTGGAGAAGGGTGCTTTAGAGGATAATATAAACTTAGAAACTGTTTTGTTCAATAACAACAAAAAGTTAGCTATCATTGAAGATAGTACTTTTTTAGGCTTACCCAAGCTGCGCCACGTTTCACTGAGGGATGATGCTATCATTACTCTTAGTGAAACTGTCTTTATTGGGAAAGAATTGCGGCAGCTTGAACTGACAGATAACCCAATATTTTGTGACTGCCAACTTCTGTGGCTTCAACAGCTTCTTAACGACAAATCTAATTTCACCCAAATCCAGTGCGCCAACCCAGAACACTTAAAGGATAAATACTTAAGATCTCTAACCGCCGACGACCTGGGATGCATCCTCCACGACACGAGGCAGCAAACCATCATCTGCATCGTCGTCGTCGCCTGCGTAGCTGTGATCGCTACCCTAGTTCTAATACTCTACAGATACAGAAAGAGTATGCAAGAGAAACTCAAAGACTACAAATGGAACAAGGGGCGTAAAAATCTCGAATATCATAAGCCCATCTCGACGGAGGAGGACTGCATAGTTCGAGGAATCCATCCGTCCCAGTACCCCGCCCCGCCCCCGCACACCCCCGGCCTCAGGCCGATTCCGGTGACGGAACTGTAGCTAGAGCTTTACGCCTCCCCGAGCGTGTTCTTCATGTCAGGCGGCCAGGGCTCCGCACGACGGCCGCAGCGCTCGGGAGGCGGCGGCACCATGCCCGCTAACGGTTTCACGTACATCGGCAGCGACGGCCGCCACCAGCACCAGCCCCTCACCCTCAACAACGGAGCGCCCGCTCACCACCTCAACAACGGCTCGCTGCGGTCTTTGCCGGACAAGAAGAACAACCGCAACGGGATCGTCTGCCACCCTGAAAATTTTCAGCGCAACCTGGACACCCGATACTCGCGGAAGCAGGAGAACGGCTACATCAGAAACTCGGAGACGGTGATAGGCTTCCCCCGCGACCGGGACAGGGAGAGGCAGTACGAGTGCGACGTGCCGGACTACAGTGAGCCCGAGTACTCCATAATCCAGGAGAGCGACTACGGCCGGGCGGGCGACTACCCCCGCTCGTGCACCCACTCCAATACGTTCAACTGTTGAGTACTGAACTCTTTCGACCGTTTGTGATCTTGTAACTCTAGCAATAAATCTTCATTCCATTTTTTTCTATGGATCGCCGAGTGACGGGACGTACTTAGTGCTTCCGGCCGTCGGCACTCGGCGTGGATGCGGCGGACGCCAGACCGGTGTGTACTATCCTTAGATATCGATTCGATTTAAGAGAGTACCTTATTTGTAAATTATAAATATAATTAGTTACGGAACTATTTTAGTTGTGTAGTGGGGCGATCGAAAGTGTGACTTTCGTTTACTACGTATCGTATCATCATACGACATCGATTTGCAGCTAGAATATAAAACAAAATACGACTTTTCGTGTTCCTACTTTATCATTCGGTAAATCAAGTGAAATACTATATCATGATGATACGTACGTATATTTCATACAATGTACAGGCTAGTCGAGATAAGTTAAACGGGTGGCTGCGAGTCGGCCCCCTTAATATTGTAAGCCTTGTGATTCGTTATATTATATTATCTCCGCCTTTTGGCGGAATTTGTGTTTGATTTTGTACAAATATCATTCCATAAACTTTTTAAATCTTATTTTATTTATGAATCATTAAAGTAAGTACGTTGATAAGACACCAATATATTGAAAAATATTAGGAGTAAAATGTAAATATATTTATACTATATTGAGATATTTATAAAATTTAATATTCTCGCTCCTCTAAATCGTAATTATTTTAAGTCCTGTGATGCTATCGTTTGCTGTCGACTGATATCTACTGTTGTCAACTGTCGATCTCCTGTAGCTGCAGCGAGTCAACAATCGTATCGTGTAGGTACTCGAGCACCTCTAATCGATCATGCACCCTCTTTTTAAAATATAATGTAAAGCTCAATTTTGTATCACGTCGCTTCGTTTAGTTAGTCGTCTAGCCAAATTGTGAAGAATTAGTTTTACTTTGTGTGCGACCGTTTTAAATATTTCTTAGCATGTCACAGCGATATGAGTTCATTGGCAATAAAGCAATATAAAATGTGATTAAAATATAACTATTTCATATATGACATATATTTTTGGCAAACAAAATTATTAGACTTAGGTACTTACCTATAGTGGCTGTTGCCGCTTTGGGTTGTCTTATCTAGTAGGTACCTAATGTTATAAATGGAGAAATCTATAACCTCCTTATCATCATACTGAGCAGTAGTACCTGTTTAGTCTATCGTCCGGTCTTTTGACTACATTTGGACGCTGTTAAGCTTTGTGTAACATCCCACAAAAAATTACGTACGGTATTGAATTATAAATTCAGTCATGTTCTTTAGATAATATTTTAGAATAAGACTGCATTCATAACTCAATAAAACAAAATTGTGAACACAAATGCTTAACAGCGTCCATTTAATTGTCGAATATTAGAACACCTAAATCGTTCCATATCAAAACCATCCCGTTTTTAAATTTAATCTACAATTTAGAGATATAATAACATCAGACATTTTTAATTCATTTTTACCAAATTTCGTCGGCTAAGTGCACGACCGCGCTTAAGCGCTGGCGCGCAAGCCAGAATATTTAAAATTCAGAAGAGATAAATTCAGAAATACTTCAAAATAAAACAAAAAACCGTTAATGTATAACTGGTGGGTTACGGGTATCAAGCGAGGCCTGTGGAAGCTTTAAATGGTTGGATTTTAATTTACCTTATTTTAAAGTTCATGAAAAAATAAAACCATATATTTTACTTACATGGGCCTTATGCTGTTTAATAATCTTAATTTACTAAGTACATTTGCTGTTATAAATTTATAATGAAGTATAAGTTCTTTATTAATTATACACCAACCAAATGCCGCATACCTATTAGTATTTCCTTAGTTGCTATTCCTCTACTAATATAATATTGTGATAGAGGAATAGCGACTAAAGAAATACTATGTTTTTTTTACCAATTATGTTAATAACACGTGATACTCTATTATACTAACGACCGTACAAATTATTATACCTATATTGGAAGGTACGATGTGCATATTATTTATTATTCATTGCTCACCAAATAAAATTACATTTTATCTATGTTTATTTCTGTTTCAATGGTTGGTGTTACATAATCAAAATGATCAGCTAGGTACTACAAACAATAATAATTATTCTAAATTCGACATACGCGGCAACTATTCTAACTTTAGTCTTTACTTGGATTCTGGTTTTCTTTTGTAAATATTATGGAGAATGTTAAGACTAAAGCGATTAAGAGGGCACTGTCCCGCTGAATGTAAAATGCCTAATGAAGCATACAATCGAATACATATTATGATAAAATTGTGAGTAGTTCACGTTATAATAGATCATTGGTCATTTCTGTACTTTATAGTAGTAACCTACATACAAACTCGATAAATAAAACATACCTCAAACGTTGCATTTTATTTTATTGTTCTTACCCACATCACATAGCATTACACAGTGTACGGAGGAGACAAAAAATCGGAAATTTTCTTTTTTTTTTTCAATTTTGAATGGGCATTAGTATTATGTGAAAATTTCCGATTTTTCGTCTCCTCCGTACACTGTGCATTATTATATTTTATTTTCCTAATTGTATGCATTCATGGGCGCCGGCAGAAATAATTTCCGAGCGGTGCAGACTTTAGTTTTCTTTATTTTCTTTTCTTTTTACTTTTTACAAATAACAGGGCCTGTCTATTTACGTCAACAGACTACATTTAGTGCCGAAACATTACGATCTATCTTTGAATGGATTCCAATAGACGGCTTTTTATTTCAATAATTCCTGTTGATCCCGAGATTCCCAAGGGGTGCAAGTGCACCACCTGGCACCCCCCTGCCGGCGCGGCGCCCATGCGCATATGCATTGACGGATCGGCCGTTTAGAAGACTTGCCCACGTAATTAAGTACAAAAACCGGCCAAGTGCGAGTTGGACTCGCCCATGAATGGTTCCGCAGCAGCAAGGTTTATTTTTATGAAATTAAAAGGTTTTTGATTTATTTTTATATTTCAGTTGATTTAATGAGTGTTTATTTAAGGTTTACCATTTATGACGTATAAAAAAACTACTTGCTAGATTTCGTTCAAACCAATTTTCGTTGGTAGTTTTAATAGTAATGTACATCATATATTTTTTCTAGACTTATCATGTCCCTACTTTAGAAATTAGAGGGGGGGGGGGCACGAATTTTACCACTTCGGAAGAGATTAAGTAAGTATTACAGATTTAAAATTGCGGAACGTAGCTTTTGCGGCGGTAGCTTTACCGACCAATGCGAACCACGGGTAATAATGAATATACTACTGAAACTACTGAATCTATTTTAATCATTTCTTCAGTGAGTGACATAGGCTATTATATTTTATACCCGTGCGAAGCCGGGGCGGGTCGCTATTAATAATAGAACACTGAACAGTAGACATGAATATTGAATATGCTTTGGGTAAGATTTATATTAAGTGTCTAAACATACTAGGCTGAAAATATGCGGCCAAAGTTCGGCATGATTAGGTAGGCCAACAATGCGATACGCATACAATATAACGCGACATAAATTCAGCATGGTGTGTCATCTCATCAGTAATTTGAAATATATTACAAATGTAATCAAGCCGAACTTCGGCCGCGTTTTTTCAGCCTAGTGTGTTTAGACACTGTAGGTTGCGCCAGCTTACTTTAACTTTTGGTTGGTACACCCACCCACTCAGGCCGGTATAAAAAATAGTCAGTTCTTAAGATGCGACCCGGTTTCAAGACGCGGTTCGGCTCTGCGATTGGTCCAAATTTTGACAGCCAACCAATCACAGAGCCTGGACCGTGTCTTGAGACCGAGATGCATCTTGAGTACTGACTATTTATACCGGCCTAAGAGTCAAGAGTGCCTTCACATTAAGTCGCCAGGAGTGCAGGAGGCAGTGCGACTTCTATACTAAGGCCGGTATAAATATCTCATGATTTTTTTTGTGCGTATAGAATGCTTGCATACCTTTAATTTGTCCATATTTTCGATTGCATCTTTTGTTTAGTTTTGGATAAAAAAAATAAAAAGCTAAAATTAAAATTATTTTATTGTTTGTAAAATATTGATACGGCGAATCAGGAAAAAAACTTGAAATATGCCTTATTTAATAGGCTTTTAGGTGGTATACAAAATTTTATTTCAAGGTTCAAACACTTACGGATTCTGTCGCGGAGCACTTTTATTCATCCCGACGTTTCGGCTACTTTACAGCGGCCGTGGTCACGGGTGGACTGAGGTGACGGCGTCCAATTTATTGAAGTTCTTCAACTACCCGAAGATTCATCAATTTTTGTTTGCGTTCCGATCTACGCAGAACGAACTTACAGTGTCATGAAGCCGAGGTTTCCTGATTTGTGTTTTAGTTTATTTATCACTGGATCTCAACTAGATGGCAGCACCCAACCATCTTCCCGGTTAAAATTAGGGTGTTTTTTAATTTCAATGGCCTCGCGTATCATTCTTGGACGGTATCTTGCTTCCTTTGCCAGTACTTGTGGCTTATCAAATCTTATGTAATGGCGAGGTTGATCCAGTGTGTGTTCACAAATTGCGGACTTGGTGTTCCTATGGTGTTTGACATCTGCAATGTGTTCCTTGATGCGGGTTTTTATGGCCCTTTTGGTTTGCCCTATATATAAGAGAGGCCACAATCACAGTCGAGTTTGTAGATTCCTGCATCTTGAAGGGGTAAGTTGCATTTCACTGGTGGTGGCGGCTAAGTGTTTGAACCTTGCAATATAATGATTAATGAGTGATACTCGCGTAAACCTAAGAAAAAAATATATTTATCACGTAAAAGTTTTGGAGAAATATGGATTTTTCTCTTCCGGTCCGCAAAAAAACGCTAAAATTTGGTAGCTCGTAGCATCAAAACTATTGCGAATTGACACGCGTGTGTTCTACTCCTGCATTCATAATATTAATGCCTATTCAAAATGGAAGAAAATAGAAAATTTCCGATTTTTCGTCTTCTCCGTACACTGTGCCTCGTAGTCTCCAAACTAGCTATCAAGACACACACTGAGGCCACAAAACAGAGGTCGTCACGGAGCTCGTGGGTACGATAGATCAAAACACTTAAAATATGTGGTTCCATTCCCATTTAAATAATGTAAATTGCAATACACCCGATAGGTACAAAATCTTTCTAGAAACAAAATTTTTCTTTGTAGTTGGCACTTGGCAACATTAATAAAAAATTTGAATAAAGTAGTTACTGATTTACTTACTAAACTCTCATGGGCATTATGATTGCAGTCGGAAAGTTGGTAGAAAATTATTATTGGTGCTGTATAAAAAATTAAAAATCTTTGTGCAGGCAGTGACTTAACCTTAAGACCAAATTTCACCAACGACTGTTAAAGTTAATGCTCGAATTAGTATCACGTTAGCTGTTTCGTTTTTCATATAAATGAAAGAGAAGACAGGACATTTTAACAAGCTGTTAACACTAACAGACGTTGGTGAAATTGGGGCTAAACCTATCAATGATAAATAGTTTATGGGTAAAGTTGTGTAATTGGGGGCTAAATAAGCTTTAAAATTTGGCATAAAATATAAAGTTTAATATAAAAAAATGAAGTACTTATTGTGTGCACACTGCACAGCTGTATTGATTTAAGGGGTACCAGGGTTTTTTTATAAAAGGTTTTGACACAAATTTTGTTGACACCGCGCGCTATAAACTAAAGTCCACGCGGACGAAGTCGCGGGCAACAGCTAGTTATGAATAAAAACAATAATATATAATAAAGTAGGTATGATTAGTTCTGTTACAATAATGAAGTAAAAAATAAAACGCCATCTGTTTTCATATATTAGAATTAAAATGTTGATTGCATTGATATATTTTCTGGATGGAATATAGGCCAACACGGTACACTCGAACTCCTTAGAAATGCAGTAGGAGTTCTATAAGATAAGATAGATTGATTTTTATTATACCAAGTGATAATATTATTAAACATAATATTCTAACGTATTAAAAACTATAAACAAAAACATAATAACTAATAAGTATGATTAGTTCTATGTTACAATGAAGTAAAAAATAAAACGCCATCTGTTGAATCGTATTAGAACTAAAATGTTCATTGCATCGATATATTTCTGGATTTTTTATAATATTATACATAAAATATACTTATTTAAGATTTTGAAATATTATTTTATTACACATCCAAGACCCAGGAACATTGAAAACTTTTTGTTCCGCCTGCGGGACTCGAACTCAGGACCCCCGGGATGAGCGCTGGCCACACGTAATGCGAATTAATTTTCATCGATATTTTCATGGAAATAAGATATTTTCCCACATCAAAATGTAGCCTATGTCCTTTCTCAGACTCTAGAATAACTGTGTACAAAATTTCATTGCAATCGGTTCAGTTGTTTTGGCGTGAAAGCGAGACAGACAGACAGACAGACAGACAGACAGAGATACTTTCGCATTTATAATATTAGTATAGATTAGTATAGATTACGCTTCTACTAACGGCACCACCTTAAAGCTTTTCAAAAAATAATAAATTTTAATAATAAGTTACTTTTGATTGTGCATATTTTGTGCATATTTCGGCCATTTATCGTGCATACTTTCATGCATATTTCGCCACTTTGATCGTGCATATAATCCGATGTCTACTCATCATTAACATCTTTAACATCCACAGAAAGATAATCTTACAGCCTGCGAATAATGACTGCGTCGTCGATGTTAATGTCGGTGTCTGTGAATTGACCTGGGAATCATTTTACTGACCGTGTCTTTCCAAGGCGACGAACAGCGTAAAATTTCGATTCTCCAGTCTCCTTGATTTGTTTTTAGTATTTTGGATATGTGGATCATTATTCGAATTTGAACAACGCCATCTATGTTCTAAATGATTAACTAATTCTAGTCTTTTCAAAGGAACGATTTAACCTCGAAGACGTAACATGAATATGCAAAATGCTTCATCTAATTTTCAACAGATGCTTTATTTAACCTAGTTTTTATCAACCTCCCCCAGGTCGCCACAGGTCGATAAAACTAATTCAGTAAAAAAACAATGAAGATCTATATACCTACTTAAAAATGAAACCATATTCAATACATCCCTTGCTCACGACATCACGCGTAAACGGCTAGACCGATTTCAATAATTCTTTTTTTGATGTGTTTGTTATTATCAGAAGGATCTTATGACCGATTTTTTTTTAAATAGCGCGTAAATTTAAGAATTCTTATTTCTAATGTAACATTTAAGCGCTCTGGGCAATATGTAAACAAAGTGTATAAGCTTACGTAGTATAAGTCCTCTTTGGTATAACATTTGACAGAATTTACAGAATGCATTTTTTATGCGACGGGATGGCGATGGAGGTTGCCATGTGGTGCCATACTTATTTAATATTTTAGTCACTATGATGGGCGAAATCAAAGAGAATATTATAATCATTAATCACTACGTTTGGCGAAATCGGAAATACTTTACATGGAAAAACAATGTTTACCGGGACAGCTAGTTAAAAATATTGACATATTATTAATTAGGAGATATTTAACAAAAGGTTAAATTAACATTTATGTTAAACATGATAAAAAAACATTCATGTAACATGAAAACAAAGGGTAGGGGGTCGGGAACATTTTTTTGTCCTAGGGGTCACATCATAAAAAAGGTTCAAAATCACTAATTAAACTACAAAATGAAATTGGTGTGTACAAATATTACATATTATTAGGTATACCTAATCATAATATGTAAAAAACACCATAATATTATGTAACAATATTTTGATATATCAAAATATTGTTACATAATATTATGGTGTTCTTTAGAGTGTACATAATACAAACTGCAGTAGTAAGAATAAGGGGTAGAAGATTATAACAGACAACATTACAAAATCCATGAAATAAAATACATTAATATGCTGACATTAATTTATTCCTGTTATTTATAATATGCAACATTCATTTAATAAAAAGTTCAGTTCAGCCTTCAATGGGGTGTAGCCGAAGCGTACTGAGTAGACATGATTAAGAAAATAAATAAAAAAATGTTAGGCGTTATAAATTGTAATAATATGAATATCACTTATGCTGTACTTAGAACTTCTCTTCCTCAAGTCCATGTCTGAAGAACATCATGACGGGAGTGGAAACACCATCAATATCTCTGTACTCCATCATGGCAACCATACCGTCGCAGTCCATAGATTCACCAGTAAAGAATTGAAGTTCCTTAAACCTGCCGAGGATGTCTTTCATTACTTTGTTCATGTTTGTTTTGAAAACCTCAACCTGGTCGGGAGACTTCTCTTCCAATTTTGCTACTAATCTAAAAATAAATAGAAATAAAAGTGTGAGAGTTATATTATCACAATAATATTATGTAACATCTAGTTGGTACTAGCTACTAGCTTTTGCTAAACGATTTCAAATTATTATTATTTTTGTATTACAAACAGGTCCATTTATATTTAGTGCATAAATACTCAAAGCAGAGTATACCACTTTTAATCTGTTGTGAAGATACTACAGAACTTAACCTAATTCAAAATTAAAGCAAACAAAAATGTTACCCCCCTTTCATGAACAATCACCATGTGGATGAATGTTTTTTCATAAAAGGTATTTAATCTTGCATCAAAAGCTCCATGAGACAATACAAAACCGTCCCTTGGTATTAGATGATGCTATGCACAAATATTAGATAGTATTTCAATATTCTTGTAAGTTGTACTTCTATATGTCATAATTACATTTAATAAACAAACTCCACAGATTGGTAATAAAAATGCATAAAAAAACCCATCAACTCCCAAGTGGCACCTGGGTGCTGCATAACAATTGAAAATCTATTGTGTTTGGACTTCCCACGAAATCCCAATCGTAACGTTGTTGTTGCAATTGCCAAATCCTTTGTGTTTTTAGTCAAATTTTCAGGGGTAGACAATAAACTATTTTATTGAATGATTAATGGACTTTTCAATAAATTAATCTTAATTCATAGTTCATACATAATAAGATTATAATATAAATCTTAAATATATGTATAGTATAAAAGTATTAAATATATTTCCGTTGTCTGGTACCTGTAACACAAGTCCTTCAGGGCCAGACTGACGTGGTGTTAAGCGTCCATAGATATTAAAATATTTGCCACCATACTGTATTTTTAATTTATTGATAAGTCCAACCTTCATTAACTAAAATTTCATTGTTTACTTACCCTGAAAATTTGACTAAAAAACAAAGGATTTGGCAAATGCAACAGCAATATTTTGTTACCAAGCTGCTCTATTAGACAAGAGAGCAGCTGGGTAACAAAATCTTAGGTTTAGAATCAATAATGTCTCAGTCCAATTATACTAAATTAAAGTATTTACACAGCAAATACCTTATTTACAGATGCTGTCCTAGGCTTTCAAGTGATATTTACAATTTTATATGAGGCAAAGCTCACACAAATAAAGTTAACATGATAATATAAGGGAACATACCCATAATACGTGACCTGTTTTGTAAGATTTTTTGACCCCCTCCCCCTTTGGTAACCACGTGTAGTATTATGCCTAACCCCTTTCAAGTTTTCACATGGTATTTCACCAAACTGAAAACTGCCTGACACACAAGCACTGGTTGTCAGGTAGTTTATAGTTTGGTGAAGTTGTCAACATTTTAATATTCATGCATCAGCTCCACCAACTGTAAAGAAGCACCCAACATTGCACGCAAGATTCGAAGATAGTCAAAATGTGTGACGTTTCTCTCAGCAAAAATCTACCCCCCCTAAATAGGTCATGTAGTATGGGTAGGTGGGTATGTTCCCTAACCACTGACTAAAATTGTGGTATTATTTAAAAAAAAATATAGAAGACATTACTGATTCTTATCCATTAATATTAAGATTTCAGTAGCATGTTTCTAATGTAGGTCACTTACTAGGTCTTATCTATCTCATCAGGCTATTCAATGTCAAGGTATCATTACCACAAGTAGTGACAACTTTAAGTTCATTATCACATCGCAATAAACTGTAGCCCAGCTGTTGTTTAATATGAAGTGATCTTAATGACATGGCATTAATGATATTATTATAATTTATATCTAATCTGGCACTTTGTTTACTAAATATTGAATGACAGGTTACTGGTTAACAAGCAAATCACTAATAATTATGGAAGAAAAGCACACAAGCACTATACACTCACTTTTTCATGTAGTCTTTAAGGTATAATGTGTAGGATTTTTTGTCGCCAAACGCATATGTTTCCACCAGCCTGTGGTTTAAAACAATATCTACACCACTTTCGGTCGCGGAATCTGTACCTTCGTCCGCTTCTTCAGCAGAAGGGTTGAACCCCTCAATTTTTACATCGCCGTGGGTCCTCGTCTCCAATTTACCGGTGACTTCGTATATGACCTCGTCAACCAACTTGATTTTGTAGGTGTCCGAGAACATCTCGTCACCTGAAATGTAGACCAATACGTTTAGTAGGCATACTTACCGACTACTTAAGTCATTGACTATGTGGCACAAAATATAATCCGTATAACTTTTATAACCCATCACTTTGTCGAAATGTCAAAATCACTTCGAAATTTTTATTATTTTAGAAACACATTAAAAGTAAAATATAGGCACTAAATTGATAAGCAATAATTACTGAAAACAATTACCAGTAATAATATCCTTATAGATTCTCATTTTTTAGGATTACGGGCGATTAAAATAATAAAAACCGAAACTACGGCTTCTAGCCCCAAAGAACTAAACCGGAAAGGACTGTCAAAAATTTAAGTTGTCACTTGTCACTTGGCAAAAGATAAAGATTGAATGACAGATACTATTGTGTTGCCAAGCTCAAAATTCATTCATCTACTAGAGTCTGGCTAGCGAAAGATGAGACTGGAAAAAGGCGGCAAATTCAAAAAATCGACGTTTAACAACCATGTCTATAGCCGGATTTATAGTTTTGATCTACGAACTACGAATAATAAGGTTTCTTAGTTTTTATTATTCGTAGTTCGTAGATTAAAACTATAATTCCGGCTATAAACAGGGTTGTTATACGTCGATTTTTTTTAATTTGCCGCCTTTTTCCAGTCTCATCTTTCGCTAGCCAGACTCTAGTAACTAGAACTTACTACATTGATTCCCAAAGTGGTCCAGGACCAATGGACCCCCAGGGGTCCACGGGAGCCCGACAGAGGTTTACGCTTGCGTGAAAAAAAACGGTGGTCCACAAGTCGTTAACGGGGGTTTATAAGAATGTATTTGGTGATCCGACATGACTTCTATAGCCGGCGCCAGACATGGGCTTCAAAGTTTGAGCAAACTTTGCACAAATTGGAAAATGCCAGCAATAACTTTGCACAAATAGGCAAATGTCAGTGCCACACTTGGCGAATTTGCGTATTTGATCACATGTCTGGCGCCCCAAGAATATAGGCATAACATTTTCGTAAGATGACGTATAGTTTCCAAGATATCGCGATTCAAGAAAATAGTGTTGGGACTATTTTCTTGAATCGGATTTTTTTCAGGATGGCGGCCGGGAGTCAAGGGTGTTCAACCACAAACTTGAGGTTAAGCTTCTATTGACCACCAAACCCCCCAACATATCCCAAAAATACAATTGGGTCCTCTAATAAATGCAAAGCAAAATATGTAACATTTCAATGGACTAAAGCTAATAAGTAATAGCCCACATTTCCATGCCATGCTATTCTGTCTACTCTGCTAATGTACTATCAGAGAAGTTGATTCCTAGGCAGACGGCGGACCTAAGTAATTTGGTCGCTTTAAGTCAAACCCATCGACCGATCACAGCTAATATTGAATTGACCTATTCCGACTACATCCACATGACGTAGGTCCATGGAATCATCTACCTAGGAATCAAAATATCTTGACAATCTGACATTACGCATAACTTTTTGAACTGCAGACTGCTGTCAGCTGTGTGAACGCCGAACGGTGTGAAGCTCAGAACAGGAAATTAAGTCTAAAATCTGTGGTGTGAACAGAGATAAATTCCTGTTTCTTTTTTTGTTGAATAGAGTTATTCAATTAGAGGATATTTTCGTATTTCTTCTGTTTTACTTTTCGCGGTACTATCGTTATCTCAAAAACACCATAAGATGAGCTTATTTTAAACACATTTTAAAAAGCCACCAAAGAGAATGTCATATACTACGTAAGAAAAGCCACTAAAAGACATTTTGCCATAGCACAATATATTATGATTCCCAATTTATGATTCCCAAATTTTTTTTTACAAAAATACGGTTTGGGCCAAACCGTATTCTTTAAAAGATATTTCGTATTTCTACGGTTTTACTTTTCGCGGTGTATCGTTATCTCAAAAACACCATAGAGTGGCCCAATCACTATCCTGCATTGCAGTCCGCCGGCTTATGCAGGATTGTGAATGGTGACGCAGGCCGGACGCCATGCAGCCTGCAGGCCTGCGACATCATTCACTATCCTGCATAAGCTGGCGAACTGCACGGCGGACTGCCGTGAATGGGCCCTTTAAAGCAGGGCTTCAATTACCGGTATTTTTTCATAACGTTATTGCTTCAAGGGCATAGATAACGGTATCAAATTTACCCGATACTAGAAATAACGGTAAAAATTGGAATTAATACCGGTAAATGCAATGATGAAAAACTCAAAGGGTAAATGTTATAACGGTAAATAGGATTTATAACGGTAAATATATGTTCTTTGATAACGTAACCTTTTGATAATAAGTACTTAATTTAATCAGTCAATTCAGTATGCAGTATGCACAAAATTAAACTAGACGTGTCTGGTGACCAGTAGGTATATATTATAGGAAAAATGACGTCAGTGCTTAGTTTCTTTGTTCAAATATTACTAATTTATGGTTTGTATAGTAAACTATTGTATTGTCAACACGTGCGCCGTGCGCTGGCTGCCGGGCGGACTCTGTTGTTTTGCAGACGACGGGGCGAGGCGGGCTTTTTGTCCACGAAGGAATAAAGACCGCGTCTGCCCGTCGATGTCTGCAGCTGCCCTCGCCGCGTAGTTACACAAAGCACACGACGAGTGGAGGCAGTCAGTTCAGGACGTTCGTTCTAGTGGAGATAGAGAGAATACAGCTAGCTGCCGCCTCGCGCTGCCGCGTCGTCTGCGTTACTGCATGTAAACTGGTTTGTGTGATCCACGGCTGGCAGCCGCGCCGCCAGAGCCCGCCGGGGACCTGCGGAGCGGTCTTTTTGCCCTTGGTGTGCGTTGGTAATACATATTGTAGGATTCCCTTTGTGCTATCGTTCGCGGCGAAATTGACCGGTCCGCCCCGCCCCGTCGTGTACAAAGCGCCTCTGATCCGACGGGCTGCGCTCTTTAAAATATTTTCCGTGTTATAATATATTTTGTAAATGCTATCATATAAATTTGTGCTTCCTTTTTTAAATGTGTTGATATTTTTAACTACAGTCTACAAAATAAATACTAGCTATTTGACCGAGCTTTGCTCGGTATCCTATAAAACACGAATAAAAAGACATTTTCTAAAAATAATTCCTAGCTAGATCGATTTATCGCCCCTGAAACCCCCTATATACTAAATTTCATGAAAATCGTTGGAGCCGATATATATATATATATATATATATATATATACATACAAATAATTATCCATATTTTGCCCATCCCCCGCATTCGCCACAATTAAAACAAGTAAATAAATACGGACATAGGTACCTTGCATAATTTTCTGCATTCATTGAATAAACAAATTGCAGCACCATCTTGACTTGTCAAGTCAAAGTTTTTTTTTTGATGAAATTAAGGGGGCGAACGAGCATACGGGTCACCTGATGGAAAGCAACTTCCGTCGCCCATGGACACTCGCAGCATCAGAAGAGCTGCAGGTGCGTTGCCGGCCTTTTAAGAGGGAATAGGGTAATAGGGGAGGGTAGGGAAGAGAAGGGAAGGGAATAAGACTTCTAAGCATTTATTCACAACATTGTAATACACAGCTCTACATCACATTCTTACAAGTGACACAACCCTTCATATGTCATATATACGTTCAACACCCGCTGTGTTGAACGTATATATGACATATGAAGGGACATCACCTGATGGAAAGCAACTTCCGTCGCCCATGGACACTCGCAGCATCAGAAGAGCTGCAGGTGCGTTGCCGGCCTTTTAAGAGGGAATAGGGTAATAGGGGAGGGTAGGGAAGAGAAGGGAAGGGAATAAGACTTCTAAGCATTTATTCACAACATTGTAATACACAGCTCTACATCACATTCTTACAAGTGACACAACCCTTCATATGTCATATATACGTTCAACACCCGCTGTGTTGAACGTATATATGACATATGAAGGGACATCACCTGATGGAAAGCAACTTCCGTCGCCCATGGACACTCGCAGCATCAGAAGAGCTGCAGGTGCGTTGCCGGCCTTTTAAGAGGGAATAGGGTAATAGGGGAGGGTAGGGAAGAGAAGGGAAGGGAATAAGACTTCTAAGCATTTATTCACAACATTGTAATACACAGCTCTACATCACATTCTTACAAGTGACACAACCCTTCATATGTCATATATACGTTCAACACCCGCTGTGTTGAACGTATATATGACATATGAAGGGACATCACCTGATGGAAAGCAACTTCCGTCGCCCATGGACACTCGCAGCATCAGAAGAGCTGCAGGTGCGTTGCCGGCCTTTTAAGAGGGAATAGGGTAATAGGGGAGGGTAGGGAAGAGAAGGGAAGGGAATAAGACTTCTAAGCATTTATTCACAACATTGTAATACACAGCTCTACATCACATTCTTACAAGTGACACAACCCTTCATATGTCATATATACGTTCAACACCCGCTGTGTTGAACGTATATATGACATATGAAGGGACATCACCTGATGGAAAGCAACTTCCGTCGCCCATGGACACTCGCAGCATCAGAAGAGCTGCAGGTGCGTTGCCGGCCTTTTAAGAGGGAATAGGGTAATAGGGGAGGGTAGGGAAGAGAAGGGAAGGGAATAAGACTTCTAAGCATTTATTCACAACATTGTAATACACAGCTCTACATCACATTCTTACAAGTGACACAACCCTTCATATGTCATATATACGTTCAACACCCGCTGTGTTGAACGTATATATGACATATGAAGGGACATCACCTGATGGAAAGCAACTTCCGTCGCCCATGGACACTCGCAGCATCAGAAGAGCTGCAGGTGCGTTGCCGGCCTTTTAAGAGGGAATAGGGTAATAGGGGAGGGTAGGGAAGAGAAGGGAAGGGAATAAGACTTCTAAGCATTTATTCACAACATTGTAATACACAGCTCTACATCACATTCTTACAAGTGACACAACCCTTCATATGTCATATATACGTTCAACACCCGCTGTGTTGAACGTATATATGACATATGAAGGGTTGTGTCACTTGTAAGAATGTGATGTAGAGCTGTGTATTACAATGTTGTGAATAAATGCTTAGAAGTCTTATTGGTGCCTTCTTCATGGTCCATCGAGTAGCCGGATATTATAGAAGAGCCAGCAGCAATATGGAGAAATGGTAATAGGCAACTTTTGGTGAGAATAAAATCGGAATAAAATTATTGAGAATTTGTGAGCGATTGCCTTGACAACCGATAAGCAAATTTGGTACGAACAATTTTGCGACTATGGAAGGGTCTATAAGAGTACAAAAGCATCTTCAGACACAAATTACGACAGATTACGCTAAGTTTCAAATATCATCTAAGAAAAGATCGTGATCCTATATAAATGCTCGGCTCGAGGGCTTAGAACAAACACGGGTTCAGTTCAAAAAGAATCACTACGAGCTGCTGAGAAGTCAAGAGTTTTCAGATGATTGCGAGTATTTTAGAGACGTACTATTTGAGGAAGTTGAGGAGGAGTATATTATGCAATATAAGGCCCCATTAAAGGAGAGTCTCTTATGTACTACAGATGTTGTCCCTACCGCTGTGAACTTGCCCCAAATTCAGATTCCTAATTTCTCGGGAAAATATACAGAATGGTACATTTTTTACAATTTATTTGACTCGCTTATACATCGAAAATCCAATTTATCAAATATCGAGAAATTATATTATCTTAAGAGATACGGGCGAAGCAGAAAACTTAGTTCGTCGTGTACCAATCACTGAAGGAAATTATGAAATATGTTGGAATATAGTTAAGAAGAGGTACAATAACAATGGCAAATAATATACTGAATCGTTTGTTTAATCAAAATAGTCTGGCTTCTGAGGATAGCAAAGGGATAAAAAGGTTGTTAGATACAACGAATGAATGCTTGAGTGCCTTATGTAATTTGGATTTGGATACTTCCACGTGGAGTATACTAATAATTTACATAGTGTCACAGAAATTAGACCGAGAATCAAAGAGGATATGGGAACAAAGAATCAGTAGTAACTTGGAGAATTTACCTTCATTAATGGAATTTTATGAATTTTTGGAAAGTAGATTTAGAGCATTAGAATTCTTAGAGTTAAGAGAGGGAAAGACACACGTAGACGAAAGGAAAAAGACTCATGTTTTTGCCATCACGACAATTGTATGCCCGTACTGCCAAAAAGTCATAAGCTAGATCAGTGTCGATTGTTTGAAAAGCAAGATTTTGATACTAGACTCTACTTTATTAGAAATAAAAAATTATGCTATAATTGTTTTAGCGCCTTTCACAGGCTCTCTAGATGTAGACATTCTAATAAATGCCATCAATGTCATCGTCGACATCACTCACTTTTGCATAGAGAGAAGGAAATCACTAAGTTCTACTATTTTCCAAATAAAGAGGCTCAGGCAGGTAATGAGGACGAGGACAGCCTAATAGGATAAAGACTAGATAAAACGGTGCAGTTATTAGGTCTTCAGAAGTTGCCGGTAGACGAAGTTGTGACAAGTGTGGGGGGTGAGAGTCAGAACATACAGAACATACAAATTAACCACAAGGTAGACTTCCAGATACAGTCCACTACAAGTAAATACACGTGTAATATTGAAGCCTATGTTCTGAACGATTTATCCCCAACCCCTGGAACCGATGGTGTCGACATTATTAACTAGCCTGAATGACTGGTGAGGTCAACATAATATTGCTAGGCGCAGGCGTTTATGGGCTTATTTTGGCTAATGATATAATCCGAGATCCATCACATAGGTTGACAGCCCAGAATACGCATTTCGGTTGGATCTTGTCGGGTTGTGTTCCAGAGAGTGCTCGTTGCGCACGAGATAAATGGAGAGATGGAATTATTACTTGATTTTGAGATTGAAAGTTTGCTCTTTGCCTAGAAAGTACCTATTCGTATTGTTTCTTATTATGATTAAAGATTAATATTATTAATTTTTAGTTACTGTTTTGTACAGGGTCATATATTATTACTTTTAGACGATAGAGTATGTTATTATATTATTTTTATATTGTTTTTCTTAAAGATTTTAAGTTAAATTCTGTGTTAAAGCTAATTTAATAGTCAGTTTGAGACTATATTATTATGTTGAGGAACAGTGCTTAGTAATGTTAGAAGTGATATGAGCTATCGGCATACCATGGGTATGGTTCAGAATGGTCTATGTAAAGTATTGTGTATATTATAAGGATTTAAAGTATTGTTAAGAATATATTCAAGAAATATATTCATGGGGGGCGGTGTGTTGAACGTATATATGACATATGAAGGGTTGTGTCACTTGTAAGAATGTGATGTAGAGCTGTGTATTACAATGTTGTGAATAAATGCTTAGAAGTCTTATTGGTGTCTTCTTCAGAGGGGATTGGGCCTCCGGTAAACTCACTCACTCGGCGAAACACAGCGCAAGCGCTGTTTCACCGGTTTTCTGTGAGAACGTGGTATTTCTGCGGTCGAGCCGGCCCATTCGTGCCGAAGCATGGCTTTCCCACGTATATAAAAACTGGTGCTCGGAAGTCGGAAGTTGGGCTGCGAGTGAGATTTGGTGCACGACGCATACCGCATACCTGATACCAGAAAATATCGTTATGTTTACCGGTATTTTTATAACGATATTTTTTGGTTATGTTACTAGATATATCGATAAAAAACATACCGTTATCTGGCTACCATTATGAAAATACCGGTACGTAACAATATTTTTTCGGGTATTCGATAACGTTATGAAGCCCTACTTTAAAGATGAGCTTATTTTAACCACTTTTTAAAAAGCCACTAAAAACATTTTGCCATAGCCCATAGCACATTCCATTCCCAATAATTTATGATACCCATTTTTTTTTTTACAAAAATACGGTTTATGCCATAAACTTATAATGTACTGTCGTATAGACCTGACAACCCGAAAATGCGTGACCATTTTTGATCTGTGATCAATCAATGATCAATGTGTGCGTGTGCTAGTGATGTATATTTTACTATCGATAGTATTTTACCTGAGTTTCTATAAGAAATAAATAATATGCAACTTTGACAGATTTTTTATTTCAAATTAGGTATCATAAATTTTAATTGGCAAAAAAGGTGACGATTGAAAAGTAGATACAGATTTTCGTTTGGAATGATTTTTCTATCGTCATTCGTCGGATATGACGTTATGACTTATGACATGAGGTTCTTGTAGGGGTAAATAATATACACATAACACATTATAAAGTTACTTATTTATTACTCAGGTAAAATCTATCTGGTAAATCAGCCCTTACATTGCTGCAACAACACACATAGTATATTATATTCTTAAATTAAATACATAATATCATAAAATATCATAATACTTTTGGGAGTGCCTCCGCTGCCGGCGCCGGCTCCCAAAAATATCAGTAATGGGAATTACGGTAAGTATACTGCCGGCAGCCGAGATATAAAACAACGACTGCCAGCGCTGGTACTCAAAATGGGAGTCGGTGATAATGCTTAAAGCGCTAGGTTCCAGTGCCAATACACAAATTTTAAAAAGAAATAATAATTATAGTCTCAGTTTATATATTCGACTTTACCGACTTCCAAAGGTGAAGGTTTGGTACCTTCTTGTTCGGCTGTGGATATTTTAGTTTTTTGTGATGCATTTTCTTAGCTTAGCTTTACCTTAGCTATCTTTTTTCAGCTACCGAAAAGTAATATTTTGCACCACAGCTACAGTTATAAACTCCGTGGTATACTTCCGAAGGTACTGAACAGAACTTCAGATTCCTTATACATGTTAGAGAGTTTCAGCGTTGTTTAAAGAAGCAAAGATATTGTCTTTAAATGCTACTATGCAGATCACATTCATCAGCATCTTCATCATCACCACCATTAACGCATCCAAGATTCAAGCCCCATACGAGCACCGGTGATCGCGACAACAATATAATACAATAGCATTTCCGAGAATCCCCGATCGAAGGATTCAAATAATTATGCATCCTTACAATATTTATGACCTTATTATTTGTACTTTTCATAGTCTTTTAGCTCAAGTCTGATGTTTTTGATGTTTCTGTTTGACTTCGGCAAACTTCGGAGTTCGGAAAACGGCGCCGGCAGCGGAGGCACTCCCTAATACTTTTTATTACAATTATTTTTAACCGACTTCCAAAAAGGAGGAGGTTAGACGTTCGGCTGTGGATATATTTTTTATGTGCACATGTTCAACGATTACTCCGCCGTTTGTGAACCGATTTGAAGGTAAAGACAATAGTAATATTATACTTAAATGAAAGTATTAAATATGTTGTGCAGTGCAGTAGGCGGCTGGTGTGTGATGTGCCGTGTGTTAAACGAATTTCTTTGGCCAAATATGTTGCAGAAAGATTTGTTCAAATAATAATACTTAAGTTCTGTAAGTATAAGTTACGCTTATATTTTTTTTACTGCAAGTTATTGTTTATTTATGTTATAATATATTTAAGCTGTGTCTTGCGCTAGAATAAGTTTGCTTATTATTAGTCAATGTTCTCAAGTAAGTGAATTATTGTAATTTTTTTGAGAAATAAAGTCTTTAACCGTAAATAATCCTTATTCTGTACTCAGTATTTCTGTTCTCAATCTTCATAATTGTGAAGTCGGTACCAGTCCGATTAATAAGTATATAAGTTGCAGTTATACCTATTCTGTCAGAGAACTCTCTATTATATTATTGAAAGCTGCATTCAATGAGTATTAGATTCAAGTGACTGATCTGTGAAATCTTGATTTTATACTAGGTATGTCAAAAGAAAATTATTACTTAAAAATAATCGTTAAAATAAGATAATATGTCCTTTTTAAGGTGATAAATATAAAGGTAAATGATTTTTGTTTTAGTTTTATGTTATTGTAAAATATCGATAAGCATATCGATAAATTTGATTCAAGCACTAGCGTATATGTAAAAAATTAATGAAAAATTTTTCTTCAAAATTAGTGTAATATAAGAACAATAGTACCTTTAGTTACGCAAAATATGAAAGTAAAAGGGAGGATTCACAATATTTTATTTGAAATAGAGAGCTAAAGGCAGAATAGAGCAAAATTAACACATCGTAGCAATTAGGTAGGACATGAAGATTAATTACCTTTTTTTCAGGATTATTCTTATTATTTACACTGCAATCAAGTACAAAACAAGTAACCATTTTTAAATATAATAATATTTATTAAAAATAAGAAACAAATTGAATAATATATTGGAAATACCGAAAGGGCATAAAAACGATTGACGACTTTTGACGACCTGTCAAATAAAAGTCGTTACAAATTTCATTAGACTGCCTCTCTCTTTTCATCTTGTTATAATTCCATAAAGGATTTTCTTCTCTCTCGCACTCTTTGTTAGTCTATGCATTATAAGTTATGGTTTGTGCGGTGGGCCAAACCGTAATATTGTAAAAAAATATAAGGAAGTAGATGTCGCCTGTTTAGGAGTGACGGCTGACATTTTCTATAGAAATGGAAGTGTTTTTGTACAATTCTACGGTTTGTAGATTATGTGGTGAAGAAAACGATAATGGAACCTTCTTGTACTCTTCAGAAGAAAATAATCAAAATTTATGTAAAACAATTAACACCTATTTGCCCATAAAGGTTATTATAATAGTGATAAATTGTGACTGTTTTGACTCTTGCTTGACGATGAAGGCTGCCATTTTATGAAGCTTAAAATCATTTCATGTCCTTTTTACTTTATCTTTAAATAAATTATAAGAATAAGGGTGTGGAAATACGATAAATAATCACATTTTTACGTAAATATTAAAATTTCTGGGAATTTATTTAAAGATAATATAAGAAAATTGTTTCGCTCTTAATTTGACAGCTGTTGTAGACAGATCCTCGCGCAAATTTTTGACACAAAAATTTTAAATTTTGGGCAATCAATTACCTATTTTGATATCGAAAAATTAAAAAATACTAAAATGCATGTTAAATCTAGGTTTCAGATGATGGGCAACTACCTCGTACTATTTGTCCTGGTTGTACAATTCAGCTTGAAGCCACCGTAGAATTTTTGAATCTTATAATAAATGGTCAAGTAAGTTTATTTCTTGATTTGTAGTGGAAGGATTTGAGTGTGAGATTTTATTAATCACTATAATAATAATATTACCCTCAGAAAGTTATAAGAAAGTTGTATCAGCGAGAAAAAGAGTACAAAAGAAGTATAGCTAAAGGTGCCAAAGAAAGTGATGTGGATGCTGACAATATTATTTACGAAAGTAAGTACTATGTAGATTGTAGAGGAAGAGGTACTATCACCCGATTGATATCTATAAACTGAAGGCCTTAGGCCATTCTAGCTTAATACGTTCACCTCATTTTTTTCAGTCAATACTACTGATGGTGTGTATCTAGTTGACCACCCAGCTTCATTGCATATAGCTGGTCTCGAAAAACCCAAACGGAAAAGGGGTAGACCACCAAAAAGTGCAAAAAGCCAAGAAGAAACAACTACCCAAAAGCCTGAAGAGTCTGTGAAAGAGGTTAAAGAACAACAAAATGAAGAGGAGCCCTCTGGCAAAAGAAGGAGAAAGACTCCCACAAGATATAAAGAAGCAGTTCAGGTGCTTACTTTTTTCAAATGTTAATTTGTCAGATGGACAAAGTAGCAATTGTTTTCTATTATATTAGGTTGGGGAAAAAGTTTCTTCGCATTTTATATTAAAATTCACAAGGTTTTTTTATAAATTTTATTTACAATTGACTAAATGTGCATCTTTGATATCAAAATTTCTGGATTGAAAATGCTTTGCGCTACTCTCACAGATACTGCATTAGGTCCATAAACATCACATTTTTTGTTTCATTTTTACCTTTTTTGTAATAAATTTTTAAAATGTATCGAATTTCTTCATTAGAATCATTTTAACAATAAGAAAAACAAATGAAAATCTCACATTTACCTAACTTGAATTTGGAATTGTCTTCTGTAAAATTAAAACTTTAATGATACCAAAATCAGCCAGAATATACAATTGGTATAGCCCAAGAGATTTTATGACAAGTTCATACATACTATAATGCGAAAAGACTTTTTCCCAACCTATTAATTGTTTCCAATTAATTTACTAATTCAGTAAAGTGGTTTGTCTGATTAACGTCACATTAAAAAATCAAAAGTCAGACTGCCGCACTCATTACTTAAATGTAATTAATTCAAAATTTTGACATAAGCTCCATACATTATCTGTCAAACTCTTCATTTAATTGAAGGTTAATCATAACTTTATGTCTCTGAGTACGTCAGTTAGTCATTTAATGATTACTTCAGATTTAGTTCATTCATAGACTGTAACTTCACTTGGTTCATTGAAATTTATAGGTAGGAGTGCCTCTCTGTAATTCTTGTGCAATTGTTAGGGTCCAGAATTGGAGCGTATTTTAATTGAAGAGGGTGTGATAGATGCAGATGAGAAAACAGTGTCTAAGGCGGAGGCTGTGCGAGTCCCTAAGACTCCAGCCCCACCTAAAGAGCCTCAAGTCATAGGGCATTTGGAAATTTCTGGTGAACCCATTGTAGTTATGAGAAGCCGTGGAAGGCCAAAAGGTTTGTTACTCAATTTTTAAAGCTTGCATCTAATGGTTAAAACATTTTACACGTCAACATTATGTAAACTTAAACTAGATTACAAAATTTAACTATTTGATATGCATGTGACTAGTTCATACTAACTGTTTGGATTTTAGATTATATTATTATTATTAATATTTTAGGTCCATCACGTCAGAAAATTGAAGAGTGTCCAATCTGTGATATGAAATTTACTTCTGTGGGCCGATATATGTCCCACGTAGCTCGACATGGTCCAGTACAATTTAAATGTGGTTGTGATACAGTCTTTGCTACAAGACAAAGTTTTTGTGAACACCAGAAGGAAACGGGACATACAGGTCGTACTGTAGTACCCTGTGTACCTAAAGAGGAAAATGAAGAAACAAATGTAATAAACTTAGTCTGATTTAATCATAGGCTATGATATAATAATATATAGCTATGATTCATAGCTATACTAAAAAGATATTTGAGTTTATTTTATAAAGCTAGTGATAACTATCTGTTACTTTAGGACATTGTAGCTATTGCAGTTTTCAAGAAAATAACAGTCAATGAAAATTATTGTTCATGTAAAAACAATATGTACTCTTAATATTTCTTACAGGCAAAAACCGAAATTAAGGACGAGACAGTTTCACAGGACAGTACAAGTCAAACGAGCACAGATCAGACAATGACCATAGTAGACAGTGCAGAGACCATGCAGGAGCTAAATGAGACCCCCACGGTAACTGAAAATGAACTAGAAGGTGAAATAGTGGAAATACAAGAGGAGGAAATAAATGTTGAAGGGGATTACGTT
This sequence comes from Aricia agestis, assembly GCF_905147365.1. Taxonomy (NCBI): domain Eukaryota; kingdom Metazoa; phylum Arthropoda; class Insecta; order Lepidoptera; family Lycaenidae; genus Aricia; species Aricia agestis. The sequence continues at coordinate 12,440,172 of NC_056406.1, forward strand.
ATCACTACTAGTGAAGAGAACAATGGTAAATCATTCATAGTTTACAACATAATTTTGAAAAAACTAAGAATATAATTGATAACAGGTTTTTATACTTACTGTAACACAACAGGGATAGGAAATGCTATCTGTCAGTATGTTATAATTGAAACACAAGTATGGACAAAAAGATAGATTTGCCAACCTTTAGTAGCAAGGATTATGGATAGATAGGATATTGAAATTAGCTGTAAGTATAGGTTGGGTTACGTCAAGGCCTGTCAACAAATCAATATTAATGTGTCAGTTACTCTTACTCATCACCTCACTTCATATATAATAACTAAACATAGTTTTATGCAATCTGTCTATGAATAAATTCTGATTGCAAATGTTATAAAAACATATACTTAATTCAATACAAAGTGTACAATATACTACAGTGCTATGCTAACCGCTTAACCAATAAAAATAATAATACAACAAAATATAAACTATAGACCGACAAGGCTTTATATTAACATAGGTGGGGGCAGGGGCGCTGCCGGTTAAGGATAACTGTCAAAAACATGTCCAAAATGGCGTTATTGTATGGTGGCGGCGTTAGTTCCTTTTTTCGCCACGTTCATTTAAAGCCTTGTCGGGCTCTGGATAAGATTGCTCCTAGTCCTTCTTAAATTTATTTGACATGTCACTTGCAAGACAAGGATAACAATATTGCATAGATTATTATCCAGTGTGCAAAATATATGTATGAGTTTTCAAACAGTTTGGTTATTTCAATACATATCCAGAAGTGAACATGGATTCAACCATAGAAACAAAAACTGAGACTGAAACAGAAGAAAATGGACGACATAAGTTCAAATGCCAGTTCTGCCCGAAATTGTATAACAGCAAACAAAGCAAGTCACTGCACATGAAGGTATTGTTTTTATAAATCATTTTATTACCATTTTTAATGTTTACTTCTGTAAACCCCATAATAATAATAATTGCTTTAGAAGTTTAGAAAATCAGTAGTAGTCACAGATATATATCAAGATCACAGATTTTAGATATTTTCCTGTTCTGAGATCAAGATAGTAAATGCTTTTCCCTTGTAGAAGACTAAACTGTGTTGCGACTTTGCGAGGAATATATTTTCAAAATTATAGAATTGCTGGTTGCCTGATCTTGTACAGCAATTCATCGCAACGAAGCCTAGTGGCGTTCCAGTAGAAACGCATCGTAAGGTCTATTAAGATCAAGAATAAGAATGCATTTATTTTTAGCATTACACAATACATCATAATATTAAGTTACTGGTACAGTTCACCATAATATTATTATAAATAATAACTAGCTGTTGCCCGCGACTTCGTCCGCGTGGACTTCAATTTATAGCGCGCGATGTCAACAAAATTGGTGTCAAAAGCTTTTATAAAAAAAAACCTGGTACCCATTAAATCAATACAGCTGTGCAGTGTGCAAACAATAAGTACTTCATTTTTGTATGTTAAACTTTATATATTATGCCAAATTTTAAAGCTTATTTAGCCCCCCAATTACACAACTTTACCCATAAACTATTTATCATTGATAGGTTTAAGGTTACGTCACTGCACAGATAAAGTACTGAGTTATTTAATACCGTAGAATAGATATAACAATCGAAAAAATCGAATCTTAATTGTAAGATGATACCACCTCTTATAGAAAGACTTTTGAGCAAACGTCAGCGCGATGCAGAAGACGCACGGCGCCATCTATTATGACTTTTTGGAACAAATTTACGACCCTTACAACCCTTTTTTCCAGTAAAAAAGTAGCCTATGTCCTTTCTCAGGCTTTAGACTATCAGTATACAAAATTTCATTACAATCGGTTCGGTAGTTTTGGCGTTTGGCATGAAAGCGAGACTGACAGACAGACAGACAGACAGAGATACTTTCGCATTCATAATATTAGTACAGATTATGTGCACACTGCACAGCTGTTTTTGGGTATTTTGATTAATTAAGGGCCGCGCTACACCGGAATGGCAGCGGCGAGGCGAGCACTTTCAGCGCTGCCATTCCGGTGTAGCGCGCTGCGCGGCCCTAAGAGGGGTACCACTTACCAGGGTTTTAAAAAGTTTTTAAATTTGACACAAATTTTGTTGACACCGCGCGCTATAAACTAAAGTCCACGCGGACGAAGTCGCGGGCAACAGCTAGTTATGAATAAAAACAATAATATATAATAAAGTAGGTATGATTAGTTCTGTTATAATAATGAAGTAAAAAATAAAGCGCCATCTGTTTTCATATATTAGAATTAAAATGTTGATTGCATTGATATATTTTCTGGATGGAATATAGGCCAACACAACACACTCGAACTCCTTAGAAATGCAGTAGGAGTTCTATAAGATAAGATAGATTGATTATTATTATAGCAAGTGATAACATTATTAAACATAATATTCTAACGTATTAAAAACTATAAACAAAAACATAACAACTAATAAGTATGATTAGTTCTATGTTACAACGAAGTAAAAAAAAGCGCCATCTGTTGAATCGTATTAGAACTAAAATGTTCATTGCATCGCGTCGATATATTTCTGGATTTTTTATAATATTATACATAAAATATATTTAAGATTTTTGAAATATTATTTTAATACACATCCAAGACCCAGGAACATTGAAAACTTTTTGTTCCGCCTGCGGGACTCGAACCCAGGACCCCCGGGATGAGCGCTGGCCACGCGCAATGCGAAGTAATTTTCATCGATATTTTCATGGAAATAAGATATTTTCCCACATCAAAATGTAGCCTATGTCCTTTCTCAGACTCTAGAATAACTGTGTACAAAATTTCATTGCAATCTATTCAGTAGTTTTGGCGTGAAAGCGAGACAGACAGGCAGACAGACAGACAGACAGAGATACTTTCGCAGTATATTTCGCAGTATTTATAAGTCGCTAGTTATGAATAAAAACAATAATATATAATAAAGTAGGTATGATTAGTTCTGTTATAATAATGAAGTAAAAAATTAAGCGCCATCTGTTTTCATATATTAGAATTAAAATGTTGATTGCATTGATATATTTTCTGGATGGAATATAGGCCAACACAACACACTCGAACTCCTTAGAAATGCAGTAGGAGTTCTATAAGATAAGATAGATTATTATTATAGCAAGTGATAATATTATTAAACATAATATTCTAACGTATTAAAAACTATAAACAAAAACATAATAACTAATAAGTATGATTAGTTCTATGTTACAACGAAGTAAAAAAAAGCGCCATCTGTTGAATCGTATTAGAACTAAAATGTTCATTGCATCGCGTCGATATATTTCTGGATTTTTTATAATATTATACATAAAATATATTAAAGATTTTTGAAATATTATTTTAATACACATCCAAGACCCAGGAACATTGAAAACTTTTTGTTCCGCCTGCGGGACTCGAACCCAGGACCCCCGGGATGAGCGCTGGCCACGCGCAATGCGAAGTAATTTTCATCGATATTTTCATGGAAATAAGATATTTTCCCACATCAAAATGTAGCCTATGTCCTTTCTCAGACTCTAGAATAACTGTGTACAAAATTTCATTGCAATCGGTTCAGTAGTTTTGGCGTGAAAGCGAGATAGACAGACAGACAGACAGACAGAGATACTTTCGCATTTATAATATTAGTATAGATTATTTATTTATTATTCATAATAATACATGGTGAGACACAAATTGTTAGGGCTACTTTAACTAGAGGTAAATACAAAATGTTTACAGTGTTGCCAGAATTAGGATAATTAAAATAATTTAAAGTATTTAAAGTATATTAACTGTGATGTAGGCGGTCCACATGGGCGAGCGAGGGCACGTGTGCGGCGAGTGCGGTGCGCGGTTCGCCTACCCGCGCTCGCTGGCGCTGCACAAGATATCGCACCGCCGCGCGCGTAACCGGGGATTCGCCTGCGATCTCTGTGGAAAGGTAAAGGGAGTCTTGCGATTTTTTTCTTATTAGCATGACCTCTAGCTGTCTATCTTTACTAAATTTTACCAGTAAGGGCTCCCACTCAAAACTGCGTATTCGTGCGAATTCGCATCGCAATGTCATTTTTACTATAAGTTTTGTCGCAGATATTTGCGTTCCGATGCGAATTCCCAATTTCGTGTGGGAGCTCTAAAGGTCCAAATCTGTGTTAACCGATTCAATGCGGCGCAAGTTTTTGAAGACTTTCAGTCGTGGCGGCATACAATTTTGTCGTGACACGTGAGCCGTGTCATACGCCATATAAGTAGATGACACGGCTACCGTGTCACCAGCCACGTTAAAAAACGTTTATTGTTTTTCTTGGTTTTTACTTGTTTATTAACTTAATTTATTTAATTGAACCCAAACCATTGTTGTTAACGAAAGGCTACGTTGTTTTCGAGTAGTTTTACTAAGTTTTAATCTGAAAATGGCAGGTAAGCGATTTTTTTATTCAGGTGTTGCAAACCTTTTGTAGGTTTCAAAGTTAGAAAAATGAGTATATTAAAATATATATCTGGGTTTCCGATGTAAATAATACGTTCTTAAAAAAAAAAAGAAGTTCGTTGTTAAGTTGTTTTAACCAACTTCCAATAAGGAGGAGGTTACACATTCGGCTTCACACACACACACACACATTCGTTTGGACATTTTTTTATGTGTGTTCAACGATTACTCCGCTGTTTGGGAACCGATTTTCAAAAAATAGTAGATTTGTAATAATTTTATGTCAACTTAAGTATTTGTCTACAAAATTGCGAGAACTTGAAAGTCTAAAATAATATAGAATAATATGGGCTTTATTTTCTTAAAAGTTTACTACTAAAAAGCCCAGCCGCACATTATCCAAATTTCTGATCAGAAAAATACATTTTGACACGTCAGAATTCTGATAGCATGCGGGGTCCACAACAAAATGTATGAACAGAGTGCGTTCCGGCGGGGGTCCGGCGGACGTACGGCCGAGTTAAAAAAGAAGACAGCCTTTTTTCAATTCACAGAATATTCAGAAACGAAGCCTATAGGCTTGTTTTATTGCGTGGAAGACCGGTTTTGTTCGGAGTAGAACCTTCTTGACTGTAATTTGAGGGAGATACAATCGCTTTCTAAATGACACGGCTCACGTGTCATACTAAATGACACGGCTCACGTGTCATACTAAATGACACGGCTCACGTGTCATACGCCACACGTTAAAAACCCATAAGACGCGGCTGCCGTGTAATCCGCGATGAATGCACCTTTTAAAAAAGGTTGACGGGGGCCGTCGTACTTTTTTTCAATTCACAGAATATTCAGAGGCGAAGCCTATAGCCTTGTTCTACGTGGAAAATTAAGATAATTTTGTTCAGAGTAAAACCTTCTAAAGTGTAATTTGAGGGAGATACAAGCGTTTTTTAAATGACACGGCTCACGTGTCATACGCCACACGTTAAAAACATGTATGACACGGCTCCCGCGTCATCCGCACTGAATCGGTTAAATATCCCACAATCTTTTTTGTTAATTTACACAAAACTAAAGTGATAATATTATGTCATTTAACATATTAGGATTTAAGGATATATTATAGTAGGAAGTAGAAGGATATAATATTATAGGGCTGAGGGCTCTATCCTTCATGTAAAGCTTTTGAGACCAGTGAATATAGAAATGGCCCTTATGCGATGTGATAGTTTTTGTATATTGTAGCCTTTTTAAAGAAGATCCTGTATTGGTTATTTTATAACAAGTATGTTTTGATACAGGTGCTAAACCACCCGTCGTCGGTGGTGTACCACAAGCAGTCTGAGCACGCGGCGCAGCGGTTCGTGTGCGGCAAGTGCGGCAAGTGCTTCCGCCACAAGCAGCTGCTACAGCGACACCAGCTGGTGCACTCCGAGGCGCGCCCCTACGCCTGCAAGGTGGGTTTTGATACAGGGGCTAAACCACCCGTCGTCGGTGGTGTACCACAAGCAGTCTGAGCACGCGGCGCAGCAGTCCGTGTGCGGCAAGTGCTTCCGCCACAAGCAGCTGCTACAGCGACACCAGCTGGTGCACTCCGAGGCGCGCCCCTACGCCTGCAAGGTGGGTTTTGATACAGGTGCTAAACCACCCGTCGTCGGTGGTGTACCTTAAGCAGTCTGAGCACGCGGCGCAGCGGTTCGTGTGCGGCAAGTGCTTCCGCCACAAGCAGCTGCTACAGCGACACCAGCTGGTGCACTCCGAGGCGCGCCCCTACGCCTGCAAGGTGGGTTTTGATACAGGTGCTAAACCACCCGTCGTCGGTGGTGTACCTTAAGCAGTCTGAGCACGCGGCGCAGCGGTTCGTGTGCGGCAAGTGCTTCCGCCACAAGCAGCTGCTACAGCGACACCAGCTGGTGCACTCCGAGGCGCGCCCCTACGCCTGCAAGGTGGGTTTTGATACAGGTGCTAAACCACCCGTCGTCGGTGGTGTACCTTAAGCAGTCTGAGCACGCGGCGCAGCGCTTCGTGTGCGGCAAGTGCTTCCGCCACAAGCAGCTGCTGCAGCGACACCAGCTGGTGCACTTCGAGGCGCGCCCCTACGCCTGCAAGATGGTTTTTTTTTTTTATATAAAATAAGGGTGCAAACGAACGGATCAGCTGATGGAAAGCAACTAACGTCGCCCATGGCGAGCAGATAGAGAGATGCAGGTGTGTTGCGTGTGCCGGGTGATAAGAGTGTGTGCTACAATTATCACGGGCAGCATCATCACCTACAGTTAAGACGAAGATAGCAAGTTGTACATTAGTTCAAATTTAATATTATCAAGACACCAATGATAGTGATGGTATGAACTACTAAAGCTTACAACCTTACACAAAAAGTATGTAAGAGACAGGTTTCTACAACTGATGTAGTAATAAATTATTAAGTTTATAAGTTACGACTATTTATTGAAATATTCATGTTTTTCAGATATGTAACTCAAGATTTAAAACAAAACCAAACCTATTAAACCACCAGCTCCTACATTCGGGCATCAAAAAGTTTTCCTGTCAAATATGTAAGGTCAAGTTCGCTCACAAGACTAGTCTTACACTGCACATGAGATGGCATACTGGTAAGATATTGAAATATACCATCAGATAAATTTAATTATAAGCAGATGGCGGACCTACGTTAATGGGCAGGATTACGTGAAATATTGACTTCACATAATACGGCCGTTAGTTGTGATCTGGCAGCTGGGTTTGACATAACGTAACTGGAACACAGAGGTCGGCCATCTGATTATGACTCAATTAGTCTCACAGTACTTACTTAGCCCCGGCCGCACATTATAAACAAAATCTGATCAGCAAAATTCGGACGTCCGCCAGAACGCACTCTGTTCATACATTTTGTTGTGGACCCCACATACTATCAGAATTCTGACGTGTCAAAATGTATGAGCGTCCGAATTTTTCTGATCAGAAATTCGGATAATGTGCGGCCGGGCATCATATTTTTTTACTTGAAGTCATATTTTGCGGACATTGAAGCCGTACTCGTAGAAATATTGTAATTTAATATAGAAATCAGGTACCATCGAGGAAGTTGATTCCTATGCAATTGACAGACCAACGTTATTTGGTTGAATATGTCAATTCAATGTTAATTGTGATCTGTCGGCTGTGTTTGACGTAACGCAACCAAACTACTTAGGTCCCCGATTTGCATAGGAATCAACTTCTCTGATAGTACAATCTATAGATGATATTGGCATTTGGCGGATTTCCGCTTTCTCACTTATTTTTTAAGATCAACTCATTTTATCGTGATTTAATAATGGTTGCAAAGTGTAAATAACAAGTAAAGTTTATTTTATAACCCTCTCTTCATCACATTTTAATTTGATACTGGTAGTTCACCTCAATTTCACAATATTTCGAAGATCGAATTTGAATAAGACCTAAAATAGTTAAATAACACCCATATTTTCTCCGTAGGTCAAAAACCGTTTGTGTGCGGCGTGTGCGGGAAGAGTTTCAGCCAGAAGGGCAACCTGTCGGAGCACGAGCGCATCCACACTGGCGAGAAGCCGTTCGCGTGCTCGCTGTGCCCGCGCCGCTTCACCACGTCCTCCCAGCACCGCCTGCACATGCGCCGGCACGAGCTGACACAGCAACAGAACCTCAGGTAGACAGTGCGGGACAGTGTCGGTAAAAATAGTGTTAGCAATCATGCAGTTATGCACCGTGGCGTACGTTTTTTTTGCTCACTAGATGGCGCAACTGTCGACCTAGGTCACTGATCTCCATTATACAAGTACGCTGGATCTATGATACCCACTTTTTTTTGTGCCATTTGAAGCGGAATCAGCGCCCCCATTATTAGGACCGAGAACTAAATTTGACGTAACCATTGGTAACCATGTATGTATTTTAATTCTCTATGGCTTAATCGTTCGAATTGTTTTCGTGTTTTTAATGTGTTTTGAATTATGATATTCTATTATAAAAAAAGGGTTTTAAAAGGTTTTACGCGATTAAGTAATATATAAATAAGTGGTGGTAGTTCATAGTCAAACTATGAAAGGGTGTATGTTATGTAAAACACGGTACAAAAAGGGATGTGGGGTTACATTTCACAAGTAAGTGATTTTAACATTTCATTTCTACGATATTATCCTTTTATTGATAATATAAGCCCTTAAAAATGTGGCACTAATCTTATTATACCGTATTCACCACATATTTACGTTTGTTTTACCGATTTTTGATAAATAATAAAATTCAAGAGTGCTGGAGTTTTCTGTCGATAAAACTTATCGATATCTATAATAATTGATTTGAAATCTCCGATAACCGATTTTTATTATCAAATACATAATACATATTATTATGCTCTTAAAATAATTGACAGGTTTCCGTCTGACGAAGGAAGACTGGAATTATGGTTGAAAAAAATTGAAAAGCCTGGTTGGCGTCCGAAAATTGCTACTACTGCTTGCCGTTACTATTTGAAGTGTACAAACGTTCTCTGTGAAAATACAAGGCGCAAAACTACCATTCGATCGTGATTATGTTTGGAAAATTTATTTCAGCGTCTACTCTTTCCTGACAGACTGTAACTGTATAACGGTAACTAATAAAATATAATGTTAAAGTATCGCACATATAATATTTTTATTATTTATAAATACCTCACCTACTCCACCCCAATAAAAAATGTATTCAAACGTTCCATATTTATTTATGGATCGCATTATCCAATTAGTTAATTTCCCTCGCACTTCTGCAATCAGCGCCAAAATGGCGAAAATCAAATGAGATAAAGTAAATAATAATAATAATAAACATTTATTCAACACATACACATTACACCACATTACAACGGACATTTGGTTCACGTGACACAAGTGAGTAGTTATAAAAAAAGAAGTAATAAAAAAAAAGTACTTATAAAAAACAAAAAACATAAAATTACAGCAACATAAAAGTAAAAACATAAAAAAAAAACATAAGTACAAAAAAAAAACAAAGTAAAGTGATGAAGTTTACAACTATAAAAAATAGCACATTCAATGCGGTGCAATGCGAATGCCGCCGAAAAGGACCTCACTCAGGTGATGATCGCGGCATAGTTTACCTACACCGCGATCCCTGGTATTCTGTGAGGCCTTGCTAGTTGACAAATCGCTCGACAGATGTACACTGGCGTCAGTACAAACTAATCAGGAAGAATACAAATTATATTAAACAAATTATAAATATATAATATACATATGATATTATTCATTATAATATGGTCGGAACTCGGAAGTAAATAAAATAAATATTATTTACATAATAATTATTATACTGGCAAATTACAACAGTATCTAAGCAATAAAAATCAAAATATTACATTATACGAATGATTAATTAATATTATATACCCCTACACCTGAGTTTCACGCCACAACTGCACCATGACGTCACAAATCGTAATAATTATTATAATCGCTCAAAACAGCTGTTACTGGCGCCGGGCTGTCGGTCGGTGACCTAGATCCTAGCGAGATAAGGCTGGCGCGCGCGCCACACACTGCCAGGGAAGCCTACATAGAGCAGACCTAACTCCTGCTCCTCATTATTTATTATGTTTCGTTAATTTTTTTGTTAATAATAAGTGAAATTCGGTCATCTAGATTAAATCGATAAAAATTGGCTTGCTAGATCCATAAATAAATAGGGAACTTTTATATTATTACTAAACTTTCCGCGCGGCTTCTCCCACGTAAATATCTAATTACACAGACAAATTAGTCCACAAAAAAAGCCTATATAATCATTCACGTTATACATTCCCCCGCTTTTTCCACATTTTCCTCTATTTCTTAGCTCATATTAGTCTCAGCGTGATAAAATATATAAAATGGGCTGTCTAACACTGAAATAATTGTTCAAATTGGACCAGCAGTTCCTGAGATTAGAGCGTTCAAACAAACAAACTCTTCCGCTTTATCTACACTACTATTATAAAGAGGAAAGATTTGATTGTTTGTTTGTCTTGAATAGGCTCCGAAACTACTGGACCGATTTGAAAGATTATTTTACCATTGGAATCCTACATTAATTCTGCTGAACATAGGCTAAATTTTATTTTGGAAAAAATAGGGTTCCGTAAGATATTTGGGATTTTCGGACGCAAGGTGTAAATAATCAATCAGAAATGTTACTTTTTTCGCGTACGCTGCCTAAACTATAAAAGATAGAACCATAAAATGTTCTAAGTAATTGTAGATCTTTTAAATATCTACAAAAAAGTCCGCGACACACTATACCTATCTATGTTGAGTGAGGCACAATAACCATTTTCTATTAAAAAATCTTGAAATGTTTTTGGACTACATTTAAATGCCTTTATTTTACTCATGGCATTAATTCTTATCAAAATAAATTATTTCATTACTAAGTACAGTTAATGTAGATAATATTTGGTCTTTGGATGATTAAAATTGGACGTTTGGTTTTAATGTTATGGCGAAATTAAAATATTACGATTTCTGCTGCACGTTGCGAATTGGGCGTCGTCAAGACGCGCCGCGCGGGTGTGCTCGCCCGGAGAGTCCACGTAAATATTAATTATTATTACCTCGATCATGGGAATCGCAGACACAATAGGTTTATAATATAATAGTTATGCGACAGCCGGGTGCCGATTCATTGATGGGATAATATTATAGTGCTTCATTAATTCATTACGTTTTGAATGATTATTTTTGATTGCTATTATAATTAATTTCTCTAACTATAAATCTCCAATAGCGGCAGCCGGCTGCCAGCATAACAATTATTGAAGATATATTGTGTCTGCGATACCCACGATGTCTGCGATACCCACGATGCCGATGGAAGTATAATTAATGCATATTTTTAAATCTACACTATTTCTGCTGAACATAGGCTATAGCCTATAATTATTTAATGAGAGAAAAAAGGGAACCGTATTAACATTCATGTTAATTGTGTAAAAAAACTACCAATATATTCCATATATTGTAAGCTTTATAAATTATAGACTAAAAGTGATGTACTAGAGTCTTATAAGTTACTAGCGGCCCGCCCCGGCTTAGCACGAGTGGAATAAAGATTGAAAAAAATATATTTAAAAATCAATGTCCACCCGTGCGAAGCCGAGGCGGGCCGCTAGTAATATTATATGATGAGATTAGTTAGGGTCTAATCACACAGAACACTTATTCAGCTTTGTTCAGCTTTAATACGATACACTGTAGCACTACTTTGATAATATTAGAAATGAAATTAGAAAGTACAATACAACAAAGTTTTCGTTAGAAGCTTATCTTCAGTTTTGTTTTTAGTTTTTCGTAGTGCTAACTGGTAAAAATAAATGGATTATAGATAGGTACTGCTACTTCAGGTTATCTATGTATGAAATCGTTGTTAATTTATTACGCCTATCTAAATTATGGAGAGGAAGTCTGTAATCTTTAATACAAATATGTATCGTTTGTATTATTCAATTTAATATTTTTGTCCTAATGGTCGACATTATCTGAATCTGGAAACATTTCATCGATAATAGAAAAGACAGTTGTACATCACTAGTATTAGTTCCAAATACTCCCACTACTGCTATCAGCGCGAATATGGCGACATGATGGCGACTTTCAAACGTCATTTTTACGTCAAGTTTAGTTCCTATCCCTAATAATGGGGGAGCTGATTCCGCTTCAAATAGGCACAAAAAATAGCTGTCATTTCAAAGGGTATCAGTCCAGCGTACTTGTATAATGGAGGCAATGAGTTTCTAAAATACTAGAGTAGCAATGTCTTACAAAAGATTCTCAGAAATGCGTAACCACTTTTTTGTTCAAAAGACAATGTCAAGTCATATATTCGTTATGTCATTATGTATGTGAGATATGCCTGCAGGCATCTTCGAAGTGGCAACGCGTTGCTACCGTAAACTTCCAATCTAGTTACGTTAGTAACATAGAATATCATTGAATGGAGGTCAATGACCTAGGTCCAAAGTATAGCTATTAAAGTCGACTTTTTTTCGCTATTAGAGTCGAAAATTTAAATAATGTCTCCTTTATTTTGCTATTTTTTTAAATAACCGAATATTTTTTTAATATCATAATATTAAGAGCAATCCACACCGCCGTTTTTCTATACAAACGTTGTCCGCTGTTTCCTCCCTGGATAATACCGGTAGAGTTATAATTTTTTTTTCTGAATATCTATGGCCACTAATACAATGCCCCTATGTTTTCTTTTTTTTCATAATTTAATTATTAAAAAAGATATTAACGTTCAAAAACCCAAAAAAATGGCCAGATTTTTCTCTGTGTTCAAACACCCATAAAACAAAACTGGCTGGAATATACCAAAAAAGTAAAACATAGGAACACAGCTCAAGCCTTGCTTTAATTGTTAATGATAAAAGTACTTAAATCGGTTAAGTTTTGGAGAAGGAATCAGAGGACAACGAATCGATGATTTTCTTTTATTTTATTAGAACTTTTGTCGTGTTGTCTCTATCGCGCTCTGTGGTGGGAGACTTGAGATTGGTGAGACAGCAATACATTTTCAAAATACCTATTTCGTATTTTTCTCGCCCCTGGTGTATCCTCTTAACTATATTTCTTTTCTTAATTTCGCTCTCAAAGCATTTACATTGATCGCTAAATAATACTTTTTGGGATAATTTTACGAAGGAGATCGCTTTACAACAGGTAAATTGCATAAATAATAATTTATGTCATGAAGATCGCTAAAACTAGTACAAAATAGACGTTTTTGGACCTCACGCGACACTAGCGCCTCTAGCGGAAAATTCACACGCGGTAGCCCCCATAGTGTCTAAACACGATGATGTATTCATGCCGAACTTCGGTCACGTCTTTTCGGCCTAGTGTGCTTAGAGAGTCTCTATAAGCACACTAGTCTCTAATAGAGACATACTTTCTATATTTCACTCGATGTAAAATAATACTCGACGCTTGCCGTGCGATGCGAGCGGAGAGTTCACGATGCCGCGATTTTTTTACTCTTGAGCAGCTCAATGTCTTTGGTATAAGAAGACTCAATTTTTTGCGACTCAGAAATGTGTTTTTCAATATTGAGTACTTTACTTTCTAAGTCCTCCACTCTAGAACTATTAAATTCGCACGATATCTTCAGCTCCGAGATCTCCTTTTTAATGGTCTTAATGTCTTCAAAGAGTTCAGGAAGTTTCCTTAACTGGGACTTCATCTCCCGCAGCTCCGACATGATCATCTCGAGAGTGACAGAACCAGATTCAGAAACTGTCGGTGATCGCGAGCCAGTAGCTACCTTGCATTGGGGACATCTCCACATAGCCCGTCTGTCTGCACCAAGCTTGCGATATCCAGACTCAGAGATCGATGCACAGGAGAAATCCAAATTCCGCAAACAGCCATTACAGAACACACCATCAGTGAAGGAAGAACTGCATGCGTCACACTTCATTGTAAAAATAGAAAATAATAATTTACAATCTAGACAAAAATGTTGAGGACCTCTGACTTTTAAAGTCACAACAGGTTTTACGTCTTGTCTTGACCGATGCCGAATGTGAACTATAAATATATAGGATATAGCTTTAGCGATATTCTCAACCAAGTTGTATGACAATTAGAGGATATGATCCCGAGATCGGTAATATCGGTCTCGAAACTCTCGGGATTTAATGTAGTAAATGCCTGTATTTTCGAGATTATATTTGCTCACAAACACTGCAGGAGAGGAGAAGGATCTGCTTATCTAGCATTAAATTTACCTTTTCTTTATCTTCCTTTAATTTCACGATAAGTTAAAAACAATGTGCACGTTAAACGTGCAATGTGTTAAAAATTATATTAAATATTAAAATCCTTATCTATTTACGTGCTTCTATTCAATTATTCTCTTCTGACTTACAGAACCATAATAAGTATTCTTATATTATAATGGTATCACGTTATTACTGTTATACTTATAATAATAATACTTATTTTTATAATTATTATGGTATCACGGTATTAATGTAATATCAAATATTATGTCATAAGATAATGTGTACAAATTAATTAAACATTCCAGAATACAAGTAGAAAATCCGGAGCAAGAAGTTGTAATTGAATCGCCACAGAAGCAACTTAATGCTTCAAATAAAGTTAAGGTAATTACGATTATAAAATTTTACAATATTCACAACTATTATTATTGTAGTATCATTTAGTATTGTTGTAGTAAACTGACCACTATTTATCACAGAAATGATGCACACCTACAATCGTAAACTGGAAAACATACAAAAAAATTCAAAATTGGAACCTCTACGTTCCATGTCTATTATACGTCTATGGTACGTCAAGTTAAGACTCGGGTGTGGGAGATTTTATTATTCTCGAACTTTCAGAAGCCAATAAGTCTTCTAGTGAACGAGTCGCAGATCCGCGAGGACGAGAGCGAGCAGGTGATATACGTCGCGTACGAGAGCGCCGACGGCTTGCCCTCCTTCCGCGTCATCAATGAAGAGGTGAGCCAGTAATCTCTAATAAGATTCCGCTTTAAATAGGCACAAAATATATCTGGGTATCATCAGTCCAGCGTTCTTGTATAATGGACGTCAGTGGGTTATGTAAATTCAATGTTAGCTGTGATCTGTCGGATGGATTTGACATAACACGACCAAATTACGTAGGTCCGCCATCTGCCTAGGAAACAACTTCTCTGATAGTACAATAATTTATATTATATGTATATGTATATTTTCTTATAACATAAAATAACTACATGCCCTTCAATAAGTCGAGACCTAACACCTAACACGCATTGAATTAAAAACTAATGTCTCAAAACTAATTTCAGTCGGTAGAAATAGAAGAACAGCCTCAGGCGGCTGATTTGTATTCCGGCTCGTCCCTCCTAGTGCCGTCCCAGCTCCAAGCCCTGCAAACTGACTCTGAAACTATATACCTGGATAACCAGCAGCTTATAAACAGTGAAGACCTACAGATGCAGCAGATGGAGATCGAGAACGGCGAGATCGAAAACGAACAGCTGGAATTGGATAATGTGCAGCTAGAACTGGAAACGGAAGATTTGGTGTTAGAAGATAATATTATGGAGGAGAAAGTGAGCGCGGATCATGTAAGTTTTTTTTAACCTATTGTTGATTTTTTTAAATAATCAAATACACCCAATCATTGGCTTGCTGAGAAATCATGCTAATAAATCCTGTTATTGACATGTTATTTTCAAACTTAAATCTATAAAGCTAACATAAATGGATTACTGCCGACAATGGGGTAGTTTCCTTAATTTTTTTAAATTTTTTATTAATAATATTGAAGATCCGGGACGCGCGCGGGCAAGGGCTACAGTTCACGATGCAGGATGGAACAAGACTGGCGCTCGCGTCTATAGACGGCGGAGCTATTCAGGTATTTCAAACGTTTTCAATACAAAAAATATGCAATGTTTATTAATTATAGTTATGAAAAAATATTGAGTAATCAGATTTTGCAATTATTGCTAGTTATATTGTTATAATTATTTTGCAGTATGACGCGAAATTATTTTTATTCCATATCTTATATATTATATAAATTAAGAAATTAAAAAAAACCCCCGCCTAACAACTTTAAAAAGTAATGAAATAATATTTAATGCCTTTAAGTTCAAATAATTCCTAACTTGTGTAAAGTAATATTTTAGTCCATAATTGTTGTCACGGTGTGTCGGGGGACCGCCAAGTAAACTACAACCAACAACTGCCAAGTCATTGATGATTATCTCCATTCGGTTCGCTGTGAATTGATCCATATACTATAATATTATGTGAAATCTCAAAGCAAACATCTACATTAGCGGGGTCCCCCGACACATCTTGACAACAATTATGGACTAAAATATTACTTTACACAAGTTAGGAATCATTTGAACTTAAAGGCAGTAAATATTATTTCATTACTTTTTAAAGTTGTTTGGCGGGGGTTTTTTTAAATTTCTTAATTTAATTTTATTTCATACTTTTTAAACTTGTGTTGGTTATAGTGCAGAATAATTCCTCTCAACGTATTTACCATCTATCAATGTCCTTTTCGATGAGGCCGTCAATATGAGCCCAAACATGAAACCTCCACTTTGGGTTCATACGAAGCTCGGTTCCTATAGAATCCAGGTGATGCTGCAGCATAAATATTTACTGTCTCGTGTCTATCTACTTCTTACTGGTTGTCGCAATTAAAATGAGCCCAAACACGAAACCTCTGCTCTACGTTGGCGAGGAGTTGGATATCCTATTGATTACCAGGTGATGCTGCAGCACCCGGTCAACTTTCCATCAATATGTGTATACGTATATTGCATATTCACAAGTGTCACGAACTAGAATGAAATATAAAACCCATCAAACGAATACAAGTTGCTAACGGCCTTTCATGAACCAGATAAACCCTGATTGTCCAGCACTGAGCAGGCTGATGATGATGAATTATAGCTAAGAACACTCTCGATCATGTCAGGTTTCAAATAAAAAAAACTAGATAAAAATCGGTCCATCCGTTTGGATGCTACGATGCCACGGACAGATACACACACAGACAAACAGACAGACAGACAGATACATCAAACTTATAACACCCTCTTTTTTTGTCGGGGGTTAAAAAATGGATTTTCAAATGTGTTAGTCGCGCTAAAACTCGAAAACGGCTGAACGGATTGGGCTGATTTAGTCTTAAAATATTCGTAGAAGTCCAGGGAAGGTTTTAAAGTGACACGAAGTTCACCGGGACAGCTAGTTATTTATAAAGTTAAAATAAATATCGTTCCAGGTTATCACTCATGACGGACAAACGATCCCAGTAGAAATTAATGGATATAATGAAGAGGAGGTTAGTATTAAAATAATAACAAAAAGTGTCGTTACCAGCATGGGCGTACCCAGGTTCTGGGCCAGGGGAGGGGCAATTTGCATCGGGGGCAAATCAGATTTTATATAAGATAGGTGTTATAATATTATAAAGAATAAAAAATTATACATATTTTTATATCATTTTTTAAACACGTACTTATTTTTATTTATTTATTATACATTGTCGCAAGCTGACACCCCCCCCCCCCCCCCTGCTCCCCTCGGTACGCCCATGGTTACCAGTATAATTCTACTTCAATAGTTTGCCTTTTCTGTCGACGACGAGACAATAATACATCGGTCATCAACATAAATTGCAGGCTTTATGGCATCAATAGGCCACCGAATTAAAAATATATATTATTATAAGATCGCGTTGATAAAATTAATGTCAGATAGTTTATTCGTATGTCTTGTCTGTGTCTCTCAGTATAAAGTCAGCAGTGACATTTTCGAATAGACCAACCGTCCAACCGATACATACAAATTGTAAAACATCTAATTATTTTTAGCAGGAATCACATTCGGAGAACATTCTGCAACACTTGAATGTTGTGAAAAGCGAGGACTCTGACAATGTTACGTACTTCATCAGAAATGTGTCTAACACATGGAAGAAATAAACTTTTACTAAGAGATCGGGATATTTTGTATGTTTATTATACGATTTTTCTGTTCCGCCATAATTCCTAGGCTATTGCCTATTTTTAGAGCGGAGTAAATAAATAATAAAAATTAAGTAACTCTACGAATAATATAATTAATGCAACATTATTCGTAGAGTGCTACGTTTTTAACTTTTTAATCATTTTATTTTTAAGCGAAGATTTAAATTGATGTCCTATTAATGATCGGTAGTGCCATATTTGTATCTTTCATAAGAAATTAATACTGTGATGTAAACATGGTTTAGTACTGATTACCTTGAATCATCTAAATATCTCTAAATATAAGTCAGAACAGTCGCTTCAGTTACTTCCGACTGACATGACAGGACAAAATACGTGACAATAATATTATGGTAATATTTAGATAACTACATAAATTAACTTACTCTTCTGAAATGTTACGGTTTTGCATTAATCTGTACGCACCCTGTATGTAATGAGTAATGACTGTATCGTTAAAAATATACAGTACAAAAAAATATACAGTGCAAAAAATTTACACCGCAAGTTTATATTTAGATATACATATCAATTAAAATCTTTGCTGCTGATTTTATACAGTACCTGATTTATTTAGTTTAATTTGGAGAGATAGTATTTTTTTGTATTTCAAAGTAAAATGTCACTAAAGTAGTATTTTAAGTTTGAAAATTTTAATCAATATTTCAATTAAATCACACTTTGGTGAAGTACCAATTAATGTTTCTAAACATTATTAATGATATTTCTTGTTAAATTTTTTGCTACATGTAACATAACAATGTTCATAAAATTATTTATTTACTTATACTTCTTTTAAGAGTAAAATGCGCCAAAATGTACAGGTTTGAAATACTTGTGACGTGTTGCAACAACTGAATACTAAGAGAGAAATATTTAAACTTGATTTCTTCGAATATTTTTGGTCTATTATTTTTGCCATAAGAATTTTAACCCTACATATTTTAGCGCTTATGATCTGCATTTTAATGTTACAAAAAAATTACTTGATAGTGTAATTTTCTTTTTAAAAACTGTAATTTCGCGTTATCCAAGAGATAACCCATGCAAAGTTATCATAATTAATTTAGATGTATTAGGGTAGTATTGATCTCAATTCTCATTTAAGATACATTAATATTATAAATCCAATAACATTACAAGTTTTGATGCTTGTAATTCATTACATAATGTTTGTTTAATGTTTCATTTGATATAAACGCCTATTATAAATTGAATATTATATGGAGACATTTTTCCATCGACTCCAAAATTGCTAATATTTGTCACAAAGTTTGTTCTTACTGGCTGCAATTATAAAAGCTGCATATATATATATATATATATATATATATATATATATATATATATATATATATATATATATATATATATATATATATATATATATATATATATATATATATATATATATATAATATTACATAAGACAATCGAAATTTCTATGCTCGACTGTCATAGCCATGTCAAAATTTTTAAGAAATAATTTTAATTAGTTTTATATTAGCTGCTTGTAAATATTTAGGCAAATAAAAATAATCAATTGTAAATTATTATCTTTCATTTGTTTCCTCGTCTTAAATTTTTTTAAATTTAGGCCGACCTTACACAGCTGGAATGTTAATCTGAATTCATATTATTAATTCAGAAAGACCAGAATACCATATGATATCAGTATGCTCCACACACATTCTGATTTTTTCAGATTCATTTCTCAGATCTATCTGTAAGAATGATACTGACGAGCGTTCTGAATTCCGGATCGGAATATTGTCTTCATCAATCGAAAATATAAAAAAATCTTAAGCTATGATAAATAAAACAACAGATTTAATATGAAATTCAATATTATTTCGTTATGCTTTTTAATAATACAATATATCTGCATACCATACACTATCGGTAGTATATAATTGATGACCAATCATTGAACAATGAAAAATGACATTCATCAATTTTCGTTTAACATTCTTTTAATAAATAGCTGTATACAAAAAAAGAAAACAATTATTTACAGATTAAGGCAGTACGATTACCGCGTAAGTGCGCCTCGTCTTATTTTAGCTATACAAGCGGTAAAAAATTGGTTTCGAATCAACACTAATGAAGGTCATTAAAACATTTACGCGTCACTTAATCATACTTCGAGTCAATTAAATAATCACTAATGAGTTAAACGTTAAGAGTAAGCACAGATTAGTTTGTGAATCGGTTATCCTTACGGTCGCGCCGGCGGTCGACAACTTGACGATACAAAACTACAACGAACAACTTAAAAACAATACAAACCTAGCTGTATTACTATATACGTGTTAGTTATCACCGGTTAATGTTAATTTATATGCGAATTGCACCAAGTTCGGAGCTTTCAAGTTGTCACACCGCCAACGAGTTGGGATTGAGACATACACTTGTAACGCACACGTCATCTCACTAACTCATATGGCAAACACCCTCCCCCCTTCTCGTCCCGCCTCTCAATAAAGCCTTATCACTCCTCATTTGACGCAAAAATCAAATGCCAAAAACTTTAGCGTGTATACCTATCCAGTATTCACTAGCTGTACAAGTGTATGAAAGTGAACATACAGAGAGAAAGTAAAGTTTTTTGCTGTTGATTTTACTCAAAAGTTAGACGCTATAAAGCTCACACAACCTAAACTTCTCCACATGTGTAAACCATGATACATCGAAAGCACATTTACCCCTGAAATAAACAGAAAAGTTTATAAAATTGCAAACTGTCAGGAACGAAAAAAAAATGCAAAAGAAAAAAAATGTTTTGGAGATTACAGTCAAACAGAATTAACACATGCGAAGAAGAAAACACGATTCTAAGATTTGCTCATATTCATTCATCTATAAATAATAACAAGTCTTTGTAGATGTCTTTGCCGTTTTTTATAAAACGTAGCACGATTAAAATAATAATTTCAACAACTCGAACGAACCGACACTCGCGGGACGCATAAAACTAATACAGACTAAAACAATATCAACAAACAGACCGTATTAAACACATCTATACACAATCCGAATATTTTAACTACATATTAAGCCGATGCGAACCTATTAAAGCGACGATTACGTTAAAACACGTTTACCATAAAACTGTGATAAAATCGCTTTAAAGCACTTTATATCGTATCGTGTGAACGGTGTAAAACAAATTCGAGTTCCCGTCTGATCGGCCTCGGGTCTACAAACTAAACGACACAGGCGAACCTGCGGTCTCGAGGCACAAGCACTAACGTACCATCTGACAAGTGGACGGCCGTTACCGAGATACGCTAGCTTACGTCGCCGGAACGCGCGTGCGTCGCGTACGCACTGTTGCGTACAACAGCTGCGGATGCGACCCTCTCGCGATTCCCGCCTAGTGTTCGCCCTAAAAGCATAGAAATAAAGGCTCGACTCGACTGCCGCCTGCGACTAGATACGTGTCTCCGCGCCCGGCGCCTATATCACGAGCGCCATATCCTTCTTGCTGGGCAGCTGCACCTTCTTGCCCTGCCACAGCGAGTTGTGTATCGTGAACGCGTCGATCGTCACCGTCAGATGCTTCGTGTGGACTTGCGAGAAACATTTGCTACCGGAGTTGTATCTGAAACAAAAATATTATTTCGTTACTACGTATAAAGGTGGTCGGCAGACGAATGAATCTAGAAGAACTTATCATCTCTGAGAATGAAAACCACAAGAGTTGCTATAGTATTTTTATCCAAAATTCAATTATATCGATTGCCAAAGATTCGAATAGTCCAATACGCTATCCTCTCACATTAATAATTTTGCTACCCGTCAACGGGCCAACTCAATCCAGATGAACTCACTTGAAGAACTTATCGAACATTCGATCGTTGACGTTCTTGGGGCCGGTGCCGTACAGCTTGGTGACGTGTTCCGTGTCGGGGCAGTAGCTGTACAGCGCCCGGAACTGGCAGCCGGCGTCGCGGAACAGCACGAGGAAATGCTTGCTCTCGGAGCGCGCGATCTCCTCCAGCACGCGCCGCTTGGCCTCCGCGTTGACGGCGCCGGGGAACACGCAGTACTCCACCGCGTTTAGCATTATGCCGCGGTTAGACTTCGTCGCCGGCTGCTTGTATAGCCGCGGACCTGGGGGGTACGGGGCGTTAGGTTGTGTGCGTGAACAATGAACATACAGGGCCGTCAGCTATGAGGCAGATACACATTTCAAGGTGGTTTATTGCATATTTTATTACGCAAGAGACGTAATATTTTTACGGCTTGTTATTATATTGGGAGAAAATGTACCTTTAGTTGTGTATCACTACTAAGCAATAGTGCATTTGCCTACATTCAAATCTGACAGAACTGCGAATCGTAAGTCTTGCCTACCACTAACCTAACCGATTCTACTCAAACCACAAATACTTGAAGCATAAACTAAAACATTTATCTTCAAACAACTAGACAACATTTAGGTACCTACTATGGCTTTCAAATAATTTGATTTTGAATTTACTATCAAAACGAATGTTTTGTATATTTTTTTAAATTCAATTAATAAAAATATTTTCAGTAATATTATGTAGAATTTACATTTGGCCTAATAAGTCATCACTCATCACATTTGCTGAAAATTTAAGAAAATTTATAAAAATGGATAAAATCATTGTTAGAATAATTGTTTATTGAATATTCTGTAAAATCTGTACATTAGGTAATGTAATTTTGGTTTGAATAAGTTGCTCCAATTATATTATAGTATTAATAATAAAAAAATCTTAGGTATACAAAAAATGTTATTTTGGTAAGTGAAACAATGGAACTGCAGATGATGCGTTACTTGTGACTTCATGGTGATGTAAACATTTACATTTTAGTGACAAAGCCAAGGCAAATGCAAAAACTGTTTGTTAGAATGCTCAACGAAAATCACACCATGCCTTAAACTAAACGTGTCGGCATGACCTCGTCGGGAAGCGCAACGTGACGCAACGTGAATCTAACTACCTATAAAAACGTTTCATAAACCTTTACGTCTCTCTCGAAAGCTCGCTTATAAAAAGAAACAAAAATAATTAAACATCCCTTTATTGTCACTTAACCTGAATCATAAATCTAATAATCTAAACTAACATCTCTAACTTCTATTAATTCTCTAAATCTATCTTTGAATAAATAATAACACTCACCCGAGTAGTCCATGATGGAGGAGTGCGTGGACGAGACGTCGGAGTTGTCGTCATGGGTGGGCCTCCGCTTGCCGATGCCCCCGGGCAGGGCCCCCGGCAGGGAGCCGGGCCCCGAGCCGGGCCCCGCGGGCGAGCCCAGCGCGCGCAGGCCTGGCGACGCCGCGCGCCGGGGCGGAGTCGCGCGCCCGAGCCCCGAGTCTGTACGCACCTCACACGCTTACAACACGCCCTCTACTACTATCTACTCCAAGATATTATTTTTACGAAACAAAAAATTACGTATGCCAAAAAGGACTCAAAATTTCAAGGTTAAGATTAAAAAATTGATTTAATAAATCTAACAAATTCAATGAGTATGTTCTACTTTACTATTTACTATATAATATATATGAATATTATATTAGATTTACAATACTTGATGTACGAGCATCTTAAAGAAGCTGTATATAAAATCCCACAACCAAAGCAAAATAAAACATAAAATTAAAAAACGGCCATTATTATTATTTAAGATACCTTTATTTAATGGGTAATTGATATCTAATACTAAATTAGTTCTTAGTATTTTTTTACGTTTGCGTTGTTAGAAGAGATGTGATGTTTTAGATAGTAACTTTGAAATTGCCCAAGAAATTTTTCAAGAAAGTTAACACAGAATTTAATATTTTGGTAAGATATTTAATAAGGAGTTTGTTTCTATAATATTTTTATAATAATCGTTGAATCAAAAATATGACGAGATTTTATGACTTAAAATTTTGCGTTACAATAAATCAGCTACATAACATAATATAATCTTACAAAACTTATTATGTATAATAATAAGGTCTATTGTACGCAACATCAAGCGACTATTTGCAAAGCTTTCGACTCTAATAAATAACAATTAACAATACTATCGCAAAATTAATAGAACCACGAACTACAAAAGCACTAGATATTCTAAATAATTATGTTATTACTAGAATAAAAATATATTTTGAACGAACTTGTTTTTATGCTTACTTTAAATAGACTCTAACGGCTCATTATAATATCCTAATCTCACAGCGCAGCTTAAGCGTACAATATATATTATATTGATATAGTCATAAATTCATAATACTATAAACGATATTATTACGTAGTTATTATAGACGAACAACCATAAGACAATGTTTCCGTAAGCCCATGAAACCATAGAAACAAAATCTAAAACGACGTCATACCAACACCAAGAGAAAAGAAAACCAGAACATGCACAACCATAGACCAATATAAAATGAACCACAACCAGTAGTAAAAATAGTACACAAATATGAAATATAGTTCTAGAAATAAAATCGGTGTGCTAAAATCGCAGAAGGGGAATGGTCAGGCGAAAAGAAAACAGTAACATTCTGATTCAAAATAAATATTCACATAGAAAAATAATACAGCAGTGTTGACACAGTGTAGAGTAAGTGTTGATACAATATAAAAAACGACAGACACATTTCACGATAAAAGAATATTATTAGAATTAGTTGTAGTGGGGTTTATTAATTTTGTAAAGCCTCCTTAAGGATAATGCCACTTATTGTTACTATGTTATGTTACTGCCATGAACCATCCCCCGGCTGCTGCAACGTAAACCCAACGCACCAAAGCAAACGACACCGGGCTACGTGAAGCGTGTACATACACGGTGTTTACTCAAACGTGTCTTACCGCACAAGTTCATAAGAGAGCTAGATTTCCTTCCCGCCTTAAAGTTATTCTGGTAAGTGGAATATTTAGACCTTCCACGTGTCGACTGTGGTTCATCATTCACACGCTCTGAAATATTTCCTATACATCATCACGCAATCAACATGCGGGCGAACGCAACGGTTATGTTACAATGTTACAGTGTTACAGCGGTCGAGCGTCGCGGCCATGCAGCGATCGCAAGCGAACTCTCGGTTTACTCGTTACATAGATATAGAGGCAAAACAAAAACGCGAATCGATGACGATTCGCTCGTATGATACTGGAACCAGTTGCTCAAATGCGCGGAAGGTCTAGGGATCTGTCGGGGTGAAGCTCAAACCTCTCGGCTTAGTTTGGGTTCGCAAAACGCAAATAATATATAGTAGTATGTAAGCTCGCAACGGGTGAATCCAACCAATCTATGCAATGCTGAAATAGTACACATATATAATAAACTCATTAAAATAAAATAAATCATACAGACCAAAGCATCTACGAATGTCAAACAAGCTGTCTACGGGGATGTCGAGTCGCATAACCGCCTTTAGGCTGCGTTTCCACTGAAGCGGAGCGGAGCTTAGCGGTGCCGAATTGACTAATCACCATCCTCGAAATCTTCGCTGTCATTCCGCTGGAATAGCACGATTGGTCTATTCGGGCACCTCTAAGCTCCGCTCCGCTTCAGTGGAAACGCAGCCTTAAACATGTTTTGTCATTCAGGAAGAGACATCGCGACAATATAATTTTTAAACGTCTAAAAACTATATCGTCAATATTTTGCCTTAGCTAAAAACTCAAAAAACATCTTAACGTAATCTACATGACAATATAAAAAAAATCAAAATCAAAATTGTTTTATTTCTGAATAAATTTAAAATAAATGTTTTCAGAATTTCCTACATGGTGCCTACCACCGGTTCGGGAACTAACCCGGCAAGAAGAACCGGCGTAAGAAACTCGCACGGGGCTCACTTTTTCTATCTTTTTAAAATATAGTTTACAATTTTGTAACCTAATATTATATACGAGTACAATATAAAATATTAACATACATAGTCGTAAGTCATGTATTAATGTAGAAGTAGCCTTGCAAGAAGCCATCCTACTCCCAAGATGTGCCATCGTTTATGAAATCATTGACCTTGGCACATAAACGTTCTTTGACTACTTTTTAAAATTTATCTTTATATTTATAAATTATTTTTATCGCATGCGCTAAAACTAATTTTGAGTTTTTAACTTAGCATATTAATTTCCCCGTTTTAAAATTTCAGCATTAAACCTTACGCATTAAAACGAAGTACTTATCTATGAGTTCACTTGCAAAAAATCTTATCTCTTTGCGATGAAAGACGTTTCATATCATTTAATTAATTAAATATTAAAAAAAAATGTAAAACAAGCAATGCAAGTGAACACATTACGGCGAAGCGTTTCAGTTAGACAGTAGAGCGAAGGGGGTGGGGTTTGCGGTGGGGCGGGGCCGGGCAGGGCGTACTCACCTCGCGAGGTCTTGCACGAGCCGCGCCGGCCGAGCGGGCCGCTCGACGCGCTGCTGGGAGACATGCCGCCGCGCTCGTCCACCGGCGAGTCTATGAACATGCGGTGACATATGGCATACAGTTATGGACTTATGGCATACATCCATGACACGTGATCGTATCACATGCGGTCAATGTGTAGGTTTATATGACATGGTTCATTTACTTATTAGTTATTACTATGGCATAATTCAATGATAGGCGATCGTATAGCATGCGGTCAAATTTTTGGCATGTTATATGACAAGTTTCATTTATTTACCAATTACTACGACATACTTCAAATTTCAATGATACGCGATCGTATCACATGCAGTCTGTTGTGAAGTGAAGACGCACTTGGCATAAGTGAACCACCAGTTCATAATGGGGTAGTACAACAGGCAAATGAATGGTAATCAAGATTTATTTGATCTTTTCAATAATGATCTTAATGCATGACATAATATAATAATCGATAATAATGAAGAACGAACCACAATGCTAAAATGCATATCGTACCTTGCCTTAATGCAGTAGCATTTTTGAGGCTTTATATTTTGGAAACGAATACGTGCAAACAGATATTATTGGAATAATTTTTGACGTATAGAAAGAAAAATTGTATTTTTGTGTCAAAGCAGTCAACGTGTAAAATGTAAAAGAGTTTCCTAAAAACTAGATTCCTTGTGTTTTATAAACGATTATTTAATGAATAAATAGTTATTAATGTCAGAATGTTAAGATATGAAGTGTTATTTTATCAGCCCATTCATAAATTATTAAGCCATTATTACATATATTAATAACTTATACAGCTTAAATTTTTTTTATTTTGAAGTCTTCCTAAAATAATCAAAATTGTATAACCTGAAAGTTCATACATTAAACTCAAGTGACAAGTCTAATACATAATATAGTTGGAATGTGTCAAGCAAACCAAAAACACAAGGACAGAATATATGTCGCAGACGGATTGTATAATTCGCCGTATTACATTACGGCTAGCCGTTTTCAAAAAAAGGGCCGTTTTGTCGTCGGCGTCGACGATTAGCCGAATTGAATACGGCTGAATAAAAAATCGCCGGAATGTATTCGGCGCTATACGTTATTCAATACGGCTAGCCGTTATGTAAGAAAGCGAAAGAATAGCTTTGTCCACACTGTGCCATTTTCTGTTCGTCAAGGGCATGCGTTATAGCGCAGTCAACAGCGAACGTGTGGCATGCCCGCGACGCATGCCCTTTGACCGTATCGAAAACTTCAAAAATGACAATATTGTCCGTAATTGACAATATTGTTTTAGTTCCGTTTCTTAACACTCGTGGCGCTGCCCATGTCATAACAAAAACAATGGCGTTGGATACGGAATGTGTGATGCTAAATTGCGAAATTGTAATTGAATTAAATAAAGAAAATAGTGAAGTTTTAGAGGTTAGGTATAATGCACATCAAAACTGCTAAAGTGGCTATGGATTCTGGTGTTCGGCGGAATGTGGCCGATGAAGATTATTTGATTTTAAAGCATCAAAATACTGCTCCATGGGTAATACTCGAATAGTACTGGGATCTTCGGAATTCACAAGGAAAGTGGCCATGGCGGTCGAGACAAAATTCTGTACGCAATCAAAAATAAACTTTATATAAATTTTATACGTGGGAGAGCCATGCTTCGGCATGAATGGGCCGGCTCGGCCGGATAAATACCACGTTCTCACAGAAAACCGGCGTGAAACAGCGCTTGCGCTGTGTTTCGCCGAGTGAGTGAGTTTACCGGAGGCCCAATCCCCTAACCCCTACCCTATTCCCTTCCCTACCCTCAACTATTCCCTTCCCTTCCCTACCCTCCCCTATTACCCTATTCCGTCTTAAAAGGCCGGCAACGCACTTGCAGCTCTTCTGATGCTGCGAGTGTCCATTTGCGACGGAAGTTGCTTTCCATCAGCTGACCCGTTTGCTCGTTTGCCCCCTTATTTAATTAAAAAAAAAATATTCAAAAAAAAACTAAGGCAATTGAAATATTCGTCTCGTTATGCCCGGTCTGCGCATCCAACCAAAACTAACCAAAATAGCATTCAACAATACCATCTAATAAGGAAAATTGATTTTCATTTTCAACATTGTTTTATTTTGCAATCATTCCCACAATTTAAGTGGGAGTACAATGCGGCTAAACGTGGGCCGCCTTATTGAAGAACGTATCGTAATGAGTTAATGACAATCCGGCTAATCGTCGACACGCCGCATTACAAAACGGCTAGCCGTAATGTAATACGGCTAAATATATAATCCGCCTGCAACATAATAATTATTGATATGCATAATATCTAATTGGTGCTTAGGGAACACTGAGCTACACAAAATGTAATGCAAAACTTCAAATGTTGCAACCTGCTTTTTTCGTCGCACTGGTGGCTGAAAAGATGTCCCAAGTTACTTGTCTTCGAATTTGGCACTTAACACTATTGTAAAGTGAAAACTACAAAGATAGAAAAAGAAAACGCAATAATAATATGTTTGCTATCCAGGTCTAACGCGTACATGAGCTGTGCGCACACACGTATACTTGCGAATCTGTATGTAGATTTTTCAAGTACAATAATTTGCGTTCTCTTTTTAATCCTCGTTTGTAAAGTCCCTATACTTACCACGGTACATTGACGATCTATCCGCCAAGTTGTCTGTGGAGCCGCGATAGTAGTCTCGGCGCATGGTGCCTATACAACACAAGTGTCAGCCGCAACAAAACAATATAGCGTATTACAACATCACTTCCATAGATTACTAATACAGAATATTGCAATTTTATTAACATGTCTCTACCGCATGGTGGATAATGAAAAAAACTTACAACTCGCAAAAACAGAACGATAACAATAGTCAATAATATTTATTGCATAGAATAAAGCTAATCAAAAAGTTGACACAAATAGAAAGATATTATGATGTAATTTTAACGTCATTTAAAATTCTTATTAGCATGTTATCTGTATCAGAAATCTACTGAAGGTACTTTATTGCTGTGTTCAGTAAAAACTGGCCTAGTACAAAAAAATAATATCTACATTGTAATAGTTAAGAATAATTTACAGAACACAACAATATAACGGCTTTGGATTAATAAATTAAAATAGCAGATGGTGCTGGGGACAGGGAAACACTTTTAGCAAAAAAATTAAAAATACAAGCGTGTGTCATCTAGTAAAATAGGGACAAATTTAAATCAGTTCAAGCTTATTCGATGGAAACATGCAAAATATCACTTTGCATACCTTTGTACACTGTTAAAATATGGAAAAAAGCCCAGCTGATTCCTGTGTTACGTTAATATCTTGTGTTACATTTTTAATGGTTAAAAGTTCCCTGCGATGATAATTACGTTTTTTTTTTCAAACTTTACGCAACTTAAATAAATCTTTAGAAGATTTATAAAACGACTTTGTAACTGTAACATACGGTCTAGTTAGAATTACTATAAGCAATATATTTTTTAACATCAAGCCTAGCCCGCTGGTAACTGAGCCTTCGTAACATTTTGCATCTTTTCATTCTCTTCCCATTTTTATCCGACTTCCAAAATGGAGGAGATTTCTCAATTCGACCGTATTTATGTTTTTTTAGACGCGTAAATTGTGTAACATGTGACATGTTGTGTTGTAAAGTGGGCCTACGTGCGATATTCCGTATTTACCGGTGAGGTTAGTAGACGATGGCTGTTTAGAGCCGAGCATGCCCTCAGCCGCCTGCAGCGCGCCGCTGTCCACGTGTATGGTCTTGGGCCGCGCGCGCGCCGGCTGTTTGCCGCGAAGGCGCGCCGCGCCGCCGCCGCCTCCACCGCCGCCGCCGCTCCGTAGCGACTCCATGTAATCAGACTTGTCGACTACTTTGCCCTAGAAACACGTGTTTATTGGAGAAGGCAGAGAAGACAGGTCACATGATACTGTATAAGCACGTATCTAATCAATCTGCTATTGAAAGGCTGTTTTATTTTAGGCTAAAACACGGCTAAATATTAGGATTGAAGTGTAGCTAAATAGTAAACATACTTTTTTCATATGCGTTCAAAATTTTCTCGTCATTAATATTAAATAGATCCGTATGCTTTATTTAGTTAGAGTACTGATTTATATCGGAGTAAACACTATTACGACGAGTATATTACAAGCAGGTACCTCCCGCTCCGCCTCCTCCAGCGCCTTCTTGAGCTTGTACTGCTGCAGGATGGCCTCGCGTCGGCGCGCCTGCTCGGCCTTGCGCGCCGCCTTCACTTCGGCCGCGGCGGAGTCCCGCGCGCGCTGCGCCGCCGCCGCCGCCTCCGCCCGCGCCTTCGCCTCGTCCTGCCGCTGCCGCCGCTGCAGCGACAGCATCATGATCCGCTCCTTCTTACGCTCCATCTCCTCCGCCGAGTTCTGAAATATTGTACGCAAATATGCTTTAGATCCAAGCAAAGACATTAATATAAAAGTTAACAAAGATATAACAAAATGAATTTAAATATAAAAAATAAATATCTGTTTTAAATTAATAAACACACTAAACACCATACAGTATTATAGTAAAAACTTACAGGGTCAGGGTTCATTTCGCCTATAACTAAGGCGGCGGGCTCGGCGCTGTTGACGCGCTGCGGTCGCTCTCTGGGTGGCGTTTCTCTTCTGTCGGAAACGTCATCAGATCGCATCGCGTCCCGCGCCGCACTGCGGTGCACCACGAACGGCTCCTCGGGCTGCAGGCGCTCGTCCCACGCGTTCTCGGGGCTCCGCTCCGGGCTCGCGTACTCGCTGCGCTCCTTTCTCGGCGATCCCCGCTTGGCTCGGAGGGGGGGCTTCGGTCTCTTGGGCTGGTCGTTGTCGAACGATATGTAGAAGCCCTTCTCGTTCTGCTCGGCCTCATCTTCGAGCTGCTGGAAGGAGTTTCTGCTGAGCGAGGGCCTCGTCGGCGACGGGATCCGGTAGGTCCGCGTGCCCGACGAGATGTTCAGTCTGTTGATGCCCTGCCGGAGCGCGTCGTCTTCGGCATTGCCGATGAAGGAGATGTTCTGCGGCTCCATGTCGTCGGGCGTCGGGGCGGGGGCGGGCGCGGGCGCGGCGCCGGGCGCGTGCAGCTGGTGCAGGCTGACAGGCGGCTCGCCTCGCCCCCGCACCTCCGGCAGGGAGCCCTGCCGCTGCGGCGTCCTCGACCGCCGCGGGCTCGACAGGGGCGGGGACTGGGACGCGTACTGGTTGGCATTTATCACAGTGTAGCTTAAGTGGTTTTGGGAGTCTCGCGCGTTTTCGGTACCGTTCTGGTATCGATCGGAGTTGTAGTGCACTTGGAAGGGTTGATTCGTTCTATCGTGGAGAACGAAACCTTGCGGATTCCAATTTCGTTCGGGAGGAGGCTGGGGCGACGGCGACTTCCACGTCCTCTGGGGCTCGGGCGTCGCCTGCTGGTACTGCTGGGGCTGGTGGTTTTGTTGATGAAGCTAAAAATTTTGAAATTAAAGATAAATACAACGAAAAAAAATACCAGGAATCACTTTTGCATTCAAGCAAATGTGCCCGATACCAATGCCGATAGGAGGCCCATTTCCAGCACATTCCAGAATGGAATGGAAAGTTTGTAATGATAACATCGAGTTTAAGGCGTATCCGAGAATAAAAGTGTGCGAAGCCTACCTGCCAACCTCGCAGCTCCGCATTTTCCTGCTGCTGCTGTGCATGCTGCGCCCAAGTCTTCCTCTGGGGTTGTGCGGGCGTGTCGTGCAAATAGAACTGCTGCCGTCCAAACTCTTGGTCTATATCCCTATACCGATACTGATAATTGTTTTGGACAGTTTGCTGGGCGTTCTGTTGCGTGTTTTCGTACTGTTGGTTCTGATGGAAGTCGCGCGGAATGTGTGGTGAGGAGCCGAATGCGTTGAGCGGTTGCCGCGACACATTGTGCTGTGAGCTGAATTGGCTGTGCTGCAATTTAGTGGGTGTATTAGCGTCGGTGCAGTTAATTTTAAATTTTTTGCATTTTATGTAGAATTTAATTAATAATTCCATTCTGTTATTACTAGAATTACTTTCTTGTGTAATTTGATTTATTATTAAATTTTAGGGATCAGTCTTTATTTTTCACGTGAATAAGATTTTTCTTGTTGCGAAGCGGACTGTCGCAAAGCGTTTCCCGCAACCCGTGAGTTAGTATTTATATTTGAGCATTGATACTTACCAGTTGTGGAATGTTCGGTTGATACTGTTGTTGAAAAGGCGATTGTGGTAATTGTGACGGAGGTTGAAACAGCTGTTTGGCTTGTTGCTGCTGCTGCAACTGCTGCTGTTGCTGCTGCAACTGCTGCTGGAGCTGCAGTTGCTGTTGTTGGAGCTGTTGCTGAAGCTGCTGCGCCTGCTGCTGCTGCTGCTGTTGGAGGTGGTGCTGCTGCTGTTGCTGCAGCTGACTCTGTTGACTAGCTAGCCTCGCGATATCACTCTGTATATCTTGCAGGCTGGAGTTCATTCTGTAATAATGATCAGGCATTTAATTAAAGGAGTGTAATATTTGGTACAATATTAATATTTTTGAAAATAATTGAAACTATTTACTTCGCAATAGATTGTTGGTACTGTTCTAATGCCACGGTGTCAGCAGCTTGACTCGCAGAATCCGATATGTCCTAAAAAGTAATCATAATTAAATAGCGATAATAATTTCCATTTAATTTCAATAACTGACATTCTTAATAATAGACGTATACAAAATTAAAAAACATATTTAATGTTATTTTTAATAATTACTAAAATAAATCATGCAGCTTTTGGAATATTTCAGTTATTTTTACAAAACTTGTGTTGTGTTACATCATACATGCCATTTATTTACGTTCATGCTGATTAAATTACTCAAACACATGGTACTGACAAAATGCAATGAATTTTGGTATCAGAATTTCAGGCAAGAAGAATATATTTTGTCTAACATGTTACTTATGTTTAATAACTAACGTGTTAGACAAATATCCTGCGTATTTTAATTACGAAAATTTCAATAACAAACTGACTGTCTCTTATTTGCGTTATTTGATTAATGATGTCGATTAACAAATTAAATTGATATCATCAGATATATACGGGCATTGTGTTTCCCTGGCTGCGGCAGCTACGCTGTCGCGCATCTTTAAAAGCAATTATATATTAATAAGAAATAATTTTAGTAATTATGAATTCTAAATGAGTATATAATTATTAGTTGTTGATCATTGCGTAATGTCAAAAACCAGATACTCACCGACTGTGACTCGGCCGGGCCATCGTCTGCGGGTGTTCGCGCGCCCTTACCCTGTAACATTATCAACGTGCAACCACCACCCGACAAACAAGTTCGAACACACAACGTTCGCGAACATTCTCAGTAGAGCATAAGCAGATGCGAATCACAGTTGTCTGTGACAGTACATACTCGTACATTTGTGACCACAATTAAATAATAATTGCAACTGTACTTTACGTAAGTACACTCGCAATCATTTCAAAATATACTCAAGTGAGAATACGCGAGCGCCTGTGTCGCATGCGTAATGTGTCTACTGCCTACGTCACGTGTTCATTATACAATGCGGTTTGTTGCGCTAAATATCAATACCTAATATCTTGTAGTAGGTACGTATTATACTAAGTGACGGTGAATTGTGAACAATGTTTTATGTAACATGGATTTATAATATTTATAAAAAATAAGCTTGATTAACCATAATGCGTCGACTAATGTTATCGGGCGTCATGAACACGTGACAAACTATGTATAGGTGTAAAACGAGTTACATGTAACATCTCATGTTAGTTACTGTGCAACGTGTTAGTATAATTTTGAAAGTAAATCACATTTATACAGTTCCTCAACATGAACATGGATATGGGAGTGAAAAGATCAAAACTATCTTTATAAATATGAAGGAATACATTTGGAATAAAAAAATATATAACGCGGAATATACGCAAATGATTTTATAAAGTTAAGCTGCAATATCTACAATGCAAAGCCTACTTCACGTGTAAGTCGCGATGATTTTACGATAAAGTCCTTTATTTAGAAAAAAGAAATGACTACTTCCCTTGTCAATAGAACTGCTCGAATGACTTGCGGTCTAACTTTATTGCGATAATAGAAAGCTGAATAAGCATGTGAATAAACTGTATAGAAATGTTTTTAATTCAAAATACGGTAACAGATAATAAATAATATCTATATCTATTGATGTGTTCGAACCAGGCACTCACCAAAGAGGCCAACTGGTATTGCAAAAATGCGTCCTAATAAAATACAAAACATTTTATTTTTCGTCGGGACAAAGATGTAATTGAAATGAAACCTAGAGTGTTTTTCCTCATATCCTGCGAAATATGTTTTAAGGTGTTGCTAATTGATTTTGTACGTAATATTTCATGTAATATAATCTTATAATCTTAAAAAATAAAACATTAGCGCTCTCATTTCTATCTACCACACGCATCCCAAAATCCAAATACCTTAATAGAGGTAAACCTCTAAATATGTCAATGATCACTCCAATAAAAAAGCACTCAACAGTAGATATACAATCAAATAAACTCTGACTCGATCTAATATTCATGCCAATTGAAAGAATATCATTAGAACAACAAATTTTTGAAATTTTGCTTTTTGGGTTCTATCTACCGAGACAAATATTATGAGAGGGAAAGTAAAAAAAAATCAAAATTGAAAACTAAGTGTTTCGGGGGCCCGATTCATAATGCGTAATTCAACTCGGAATTGACAATGATAGCATTAAGTTATCAATTCTGGGTCGAATGGGAATTGTGAATACTACCAAACTAATCGTATGTGGTACAAAATAAAGATATTCGCACATTATATCGACTATTGAGTCGACCCAAACCAACTCACAGTATCGCATTGATTTCTCAGCTTTATGAAGTTGATTTACTTGGGAGTTAATTTACTAACGAGCAACCGACTGGCTGTCGATGCGGTCTAAATTGACTAATTCACTCTAATGTCCTGGCATAATGATCACAAAAACGTAATCTAATATAGCTAGCTATATTAGCTTACGTTTCTATGCCTGTGGCCTGTGGGTTAAGTTGGAGAATTGGTATAATATGCGAATACATTAACCCTGCTACACGGATACGTCGGGCTAGCTGTATAAACGTACCCTGGTAACGGCCTGCAGGAAAGCCTGCTGGCCGAGCTGCTGGCGCTGCTTGCTGGCGGCGAGCTCCACGCGCCGCTTGTCCAGCTCGATACGCCGCCGCTTCTCCTCCAGCTTCAGTCGGATGTTGTTGAGCTGCGCCGCCATCGCCTGCCCGCTGTTGGGCGACGTCGCCGCCGAACCGTCGTCGCCGTCTGTAAAAAAATCACATCGTATTGTAGATATGACCATTGTATACACAGACAAGTACCCATACGCGAGGCCATACAAATTTAAAAAACACCCTAATTTTAACCGCGAAGATGGTTGGGTGCTGCCATCTAGTTGGGATCCAGTGATAAACAAACTAAAGCACAAATCTAGAACACCTCGGCTTCAAGACACAGTGAGTTTGTTCTGCGTAGATCGGAACGCAAACAAAAATTGATGAATCTTCGGGTAGTTGAAGAACTTCAATGAATTGGACCACTGTCACCTTAGTCCACCCGTGACCACGGTCGCTGTAAAGCAGCCGAAACGTCGGGATTAATAAAAGTGCTCCGCAAAAAAATCCGTAAGTGTTTCAATATTATAATACCCAGACAAGATTAAAATAGCTCGTCAAAATGCGCAGTGCTGTGTTTCATTAAAAGGTATCTTTAGCTTATTATCTATTCTGTGTCTTTACTCATAAACCTACTAAAGACACTGTCCTTAGTAGGTTTATGAGTGAGCTAGGCGGGCGCTCCGACGGATGCATCTTCGCTAAGTGATGTTGCATCTCAACATCAAAGTTTACCAACAAAAAAGTGTAAAAATACGACGTTATTCCTCTATACCGCACGCGACGCATCACAGTCCATACCATAAAGTTAATATACCTAGCGGAATAGAGAAACAAAGGCCTGAGCAAGAGAGATGTCAATATCAGTAACACTGCGTGGTAAAAAGAGACGTGTGATACATGACAGCAGCACTCTTTTTTTGACGCCCAGTCGGCACGTGCCGCACGTTGACAATTTAATCTCATAGAATTCATGTTCAATCATGCTTGTGTAAGTATACGTTCACATATTTTTCATACAGATGAAAACCAATTTCGGTTTTGTTTGACAGCTCGAGATTGTTGCTCTACTCCGCTAGGTATTTTAACTTTATGGTCCATACAGACTAATAGCTATTACGCCATCAGCAAACCCGTATCGTATCGTCGCCGATACATTTAATGCTTTTAAACTCGATTGCCAATTATTAAGATCAAATAATCAGCAAACGTACTACAACCTTTTAAGAACTACAAATTATATTCTAAATTATTGACTCACTTGGCTGGGTCTCCTGTTGCATAAACTGTTGTTGCCAAGTAGTAGTGTTGGCCGGAGGAGTACTGAATGAAGTTTTCCGTCGCTCAGTTCCTATCATCGGATCGCCGTCACCCAAGTGAAACGGACCTAATACAACAAATACACAAAATGAAATCCATCAAAATATCGTGATTAACTATGATTAATGATAGTCGCTATATTAACAGCTATAATACCAGATGGGACTCACATCTAATTAAAACATGAGATAAAATCAGATTTTGTCGACTTTACATCAACTTTACATAATAAATATTTGCAAATAAACACGAAATAAACACTTCTGTTCACATAATACAAGTGCTTCGATTGTGCATTTCAAGACAAAGATTTTTGAAGGCGTAAAAAGCATAATTTTCAAAGTTTTGACACAATTAAACAACCAAATATATAAAAATCATATACAAAAGCTCGTTTGTCATTGAACATTTAAAGCTAAAAATACCAATGTTAAATGAAATGCAACAATTCTATTGAAAAGAAAGAAAGGAAAGCTACTTGTCGATTCAAAACAACGGTAATGATTGAATCTTTACTTGGGAATATGTGGTCTAATACAAGCGCTAGACTACGGAACGACGTATTTTGCGTCATTCACAGAAATCTTTACATTTGATTATTTGTATTTTATTTGTAGTAATGTGTTGAAATATCATGTGAATAGAATACATACATACAATAGTTAGCATAATTTTAGTCACCATCAACCATTACTAAATAACTTTTTCTTTGTAATGCTACGTAAAAAATAAAATTTCTCTAACAACTAATATAGATTCTTATGAGTTGTTCAACAGTACGTTTTATTTTGTAGGCTATAACTAATTATCATAAGTAACAATTTGTACGTACTCTGGTCCCCGTTGCTTCTGACCTTGAGGTCAGCGAAGCTCGTCTTGGCGTCGCCGTCGGGGGCGTCTCGCTCGCCGCCGTCCCCGCCCCCGCGCGCCCAATCGCGCTCGATGCTGTGTTGGCGACTGTACCGCTCGTCTCTTTCGACGTTCTGTTGGCGATTGTACCGATCGTCTCGTTCCACGCTTTGCTGCCGACTGTACCGATCGTCTCGCTCGACGCTGTGTTGGCGACTGAACCGATCCTCCGGCGAGCCGTTGTGGAAGTCGCCGTGAAAGAATTGAATCGAGCCTCGGATGTCTTGGCGCGAGGAACGCAGCGGGGGATTGTGGTCTAGCGGACCTAATACAGTTATGAAGTATGTAGAAGTTGTAAGATAAGTAAAGACAGAATGATGCTTAAGATTTTTGCACTATTACTCTTAGTAAAACATTTAGCAATTCCAGGTCCCTTTGTTTTATTTCTTAAAAAGTCTGAGGATAATAATTTACCTGCAGGTGCGGATATTTTTCGAGCTGTTTGAAATGTTGCCAGTTCTTTTTCGGGATTACGTCCAGCGAAGTGTAACCGATCCTGTAAAATAACAATTCAATTTATTGTTAACATGTTAATCTTAATTAAGCTGTTATTTCAATTATTTTTATTCTGTAGTCTAAAAATTATAATAAGGATAATATCACACCTGGGAGCCTCCAAAGTTTTCGACAGTCAGTTGGCTGTCATCGGACACGGAGCCCCGCCTCGACCGTCTGCCGGCGAAACTGGCTTCTCGAGACCCCGCCCACTTAGAAGGTCGGCCCGCTGCGCTTTGCTCTACCACTGGAACGAACAATTTTTGGGACCATTAATCATGGTATTGGCATTTCAGATTTAAAGTAAAATAGGTAATCATAACATGGTTAATCCATTCATAGCATTATATACCAATTTCCATAACGCATTTTTAGCTTTGGCCCATAATCCATGTCATCTGTAATACGTCAAAACTGTAACACTAAAATCAAAGTACAATCCGTTTTAAATCATTTTAAATCTAAATGTTGCCGATTTAAATATCACTGAAATAACCGCATAGTAGACTAGTTTAAAGTTTAAAAAACCCACCATTTTCATCGTCCCGTCTGGCCATAGCCGACAGCGTGGTGATGGCTTTCCGGCTGTGTACCACGAACTCCTCCCGCTGCGGGCTACAGCTGCGACGCTCGGGCGTTGAGCAGGACGACCTATTGGCGGGCCCGCGCGGACGAATAGCGCACGCGGACGGGGAACGCGGGACTGAAATGTGACGTCATCGTATTAACATAAACATAATATTGTTTCGAAGCACAGCGACTAGAAGATTGATGTGAAAACAATTTTATGATCATATCAGATGTAATCATGTATATGTGAAAGACAACACAGAGTAAAACATTATGCCCCTACTAATAAAAAGTACATGCTGTGTATACGCACGTTATAGTTATACAATATTTTGTTTGTAACACAGTAGGACAGCATGAATCTTTTATTAGTAATGGGGGAAAATACAAAACCATAAAACCGTAATGAGTTTACATTATTACCATACTGGACAGTAGACGATTGATCTAGCTAAAATAAAAAATAAAAACTTTTTAAAACATAACATTAAAACAAACACAAAAATCTAAAAGTGGATTATGGTCGAATCTCGAAACCACGACGTCGGTGAAAAAAAAATTAAGTATTGCAACCTCGTTCTTTATATTTATAGTTGCATGATAGTTATCAAAATAAATGTTCTAGGGAACCCGGACTGTCAGGTTTATTTTTTAGTCTAGTTTTTATAGTCTTCTATTAAATATCAGAAATTATTAGCACTTACATATTAAAGTCTATGAGATAATGATTGTTTGAAATTAATGCAACATAGACGACACAAGAAGCGTGAGACGACATGCAAGCTCCAAACACAATTAATAACCAAGGATTAAAAGCAGAGTGATTTGTTAAATGTTGTATAATGTATAATATGATTATGATAAATAACAAGCAAAAAACAAAAAAAAAAAAGACAAAACATGTGAAAAATAACAAACATAATATTTAAGTGGGATAATGAGAAAAACAGTGGACACATGATTATGATATTATTTTGGAAAAAATGTAATTTCAAATACAAATGTTTACATTAAGTATATAACATTTGTTTACAATAATTTCACTGGACTTTAATAAACTCTTCAATGACAGTTTATGCTTATAAAAACCTTAAAACCTTCATGGAATATCCCTGTTTACGAAAAGACCATTACCACCAAGGCGAGAGAAATTGGTCTATGTAAATTTAAAATTGGTTCATTGTGTATGATATGATATCTTACTATTTTTCACAAAACTATTTGAATGATGATAATATTATGATATTGTCTGCTGAAATGATAGATTCCCGAAACATTTGAATTTCCCAAATAAAATAAAAACAATGTGACATAAGCTGGCGGAACTAGGCACTGTTAACAGGTTTTACATAATATTTCTAACAATTTTCAATATATTTTATTTTTATTGTATGATTAATTATTATTCAATTATAATATGTATATCATAGATAATCATTATAACAACAGAATATGGAGTAAAACAACTATTACAAACAGACTAATAAAGTTATCTACAGTTCATAATATCTTAACAATGAGCGTACATTCTAGCACGATATAATTGTAACTGCTTACAGACAAAATTTTGCAATAAACCTAATTCCGCCGATGCAACAAAACAAAACACGTCACACGGTGCGGTCTCTTATGGCAGGTGGGCGGTGGGCGGTACCTGCGAACTGCGCGGCGTGCGGCGACGGCGGCGCGGCGTGCTCGCGCAGCTCCGGGATAGCGACCGGCGGCGGCGGCGGCAGGCACCGCTTGTGCCGCACGCCGTGCGCGTTGCAGTCGCCGCGCGCTGTACACACGCCACAGCGTCAGCCACGCACGCCACAGGACACACCGTGGGCCAAACACGCCACAATACACGCACGCGACAGCCACGTTCGCCACAAGTCACGCACGCAATTGCCACGCCAAAAGCCAAGTTCAGCCACAAGTAAACCTCTCGCTCTCGCAACACCCCATACGCCACATGGTCAAAAGTACATGTACTCCGACATTTATTATGTTTCACTTAAGTTTAATATTGTAACATCAATTCCCAATCAAAAACATCCCATTTAACATAGTATGCACTGGACATAGTATGTATCCTTTGCCTAAGCAATGGACATGCACCCACCAATGAAATTGGCCCCTTTTATATTTTGTGATCCGAGAGCGAAATAGTAAGTGCACCCAACACGGCCATGATACCACCACGAA
Source organism: Aricia agestis (assembly GCF_905147365.1). Taxonomy (NCBI): domain Eukaryota; kingdom Metazoa; phylum Arthropoda; class Insecta; order Lepidoptera; family Lycaenidae; genus Aricia; species Aricia agestis. The sequence continues at coordinate 12,481,276 of NC_056406.1, forward strand.
TTTAAAATAATAATATATCTCAATCTTAACAACATACTATCTCACTCTCTCTTTGAATTCTTGCTCTTTCACACTGAAGCTATAATATAAACAATATAGAATTGTGTTTTTTATTTTGAAGGTTTAAACTTAGTTTGAAGTTAACACTGCAAGAATAGATGGAACATTTAAATAATGGTCTTTAATTCAGCAATATTTTACAGAAAAGTTTAAATACTATAGAATACTTAAAACATAGTTACATAAAAACGATACTCACCTTTCAATACTGAAAGATTTAACCATTAATTTGGCAACAAAGTCATAAATTATAAAATAGAAGATAAGTTAAAGTGTATTTAATAACTGCAATACCATAGTCATACTCTCGATACAGAAGCGTTAAAATATCGTGTTTTTTATTAGTGGGCAAAGAGCGCCTGATATTATGACCACATACTCCCGGTAGTTCTAGCATGCAATGCAGATACATGTCGAAATGCTGGATGCATTGTACTCACCGCCACTACCTGGGTACTTGACTGACTTCACCGGATGAACTTCCAACATGTTGAACAGATCTGCCAGCATAGCTATTAAGTTTTGTCGCATCGATCTGAAAATAGAAACATTTGTGTTATTTTTATACATTTCCAAGTTTTGATCATTAAAACTGATAAGAATGATGAGGTTCCAGAGAAAGTTATTTTGGCATCAATCATTGATATAATACGTCATAGAGATAAAATGATTTCTCTCACTATTCATTTTTTTAAGTGAAAGAAAAGTTTAAAATTTTGAAAATATGACCTATCCATGTTTAACATCAAAATGAGACCAATTCAAACAGTTGCTCGAAATTCAAAGGGGCTCCTTACCCTCGCATATACGTGACGTCCTCCGGCATCATATGAAACACGTTATGCGGCAGGCTGGTCCGGCAGAAGTCGTAAACCAGCATGAGGTTGTGCAGACAGTCCTGTATAGAGGCCATCCGTCCAACGCGCACGGCTGACCGCGGCAGCGCGTCCGGACAGTAGAAGGATATCAGCGCCGCTAACGCTGTACCGTCACACAGCTCCTGTAGACTCTTCACCGTTGGCACGTGTTGCGAACTGTTATCCTGAAAGAGTTTAAAAGTTTTATCTTATCTTTTTGAGATCTATTTTCAAAATCTTTTTGGTAAGATTGCCTAACGTGCGTTTCTGACGCTGCGCCGAAAACGGTGGTAGACATCGTGTAAGTTCAAAAAGTACATTGAAAATTCCTATTTTGAAACACATTTTTGACTACATAAATATTTTAGAATCATCTTAAATAATAAAATAGAAATTGAAAATGTTATTATATTATGTATAAACCGTTCACGCTAAGTTGACCGCTGTCAACTGTCACGCGTTTACCGTTCTCTCACTTACGGCCATTCCCAATATTTGATCTATCTCTGGTTTTGCCCTACTAGAGATAGGAATAGCTCAGATTATATATTAGAGAGGACCACAGTTATAGGACTAAGTAGGAGCATAAGATGTAGATTGCAGGCACATAAAAAATGCCTTGGTAAAGTGTTGTTTATTCATGAAAGTTAAATAAGTATGTGGCAAGTTGTTATGACCACTGTTGTAGTTGGTAAATGATAGCTTACTCCACTCCGCTAACTTATTTTCTGTCATCTCGGCTTAGCAACCTTTTTACTACCACAGGGTCAATTTCAATTTTGGCGAGTATTACCTCAGCTTTATTGAGTGCCGTGCACGCCGCGTTGATCCAGCACAGCAGGCCGTCCTCGTGCGGCACCGCCGAGCCGACCAGCGGCTGGCTGGTGCCGAAGCGCTGCGCCGCCGCCGACACGCGGTCCAGCGTGACCACCTCGCGCGCGTACAGCGCCATCACAGCCTCGATCACCGCCACGTGCGCACTCTGGAATTGGGTAACAATTTGTTTAAATAATCTCTTTATTTACTAACTACTACTACTAAGAAAAAAATCTCATCTTTTCAAGTAGAACATTTTTCATTTCAAGAAAATCTTGGTATGAAAATGATGGAAAATAAATTTGTAAATAGTAGATCAAACGTGTTAAATATTACCAGGTATTTTGTTATTATTTAATATTTGTACAATATGCATTTGTGCGATTTGAATTTCCTTCACACTTCACAGTTAGACTTAGAACTCAACACCTTAATATCGAATCGTTTAACTATTATATTTTTGGTAGGAATCCACAGCAACAACATAGACATCTTAATATTTAAAAAAAACAAAATATCTTTCCAAACCATTTGGTTTATCAATTTCACGTTAAACATTATCAAGCTATAAGCTTAAATATCATAATATTCATTCGTTCGTTCTTTGTATTTATGAGTATAAAAAACGAGAACGTTTAATTCCTCAGATCTGCGCACAGTACAACAGCTATAGATTTAAGTGCCCCTCACCATTTTAAGCGGATTAGTCTGTATAAGCACGGTCTCGGTGAGCGCACAGTCTGGCGGGTCGGGCACGTGGACTCCCTTCCGCGCCAGCGTCTGCAGGATGTTCCAGTGGTTGAGGCTGTGGTAGTTGGGGTCCGAGTACATGTTGGCCAACGCGAGGCAGTACAGCTCCGCGTTGGCCAACCCGCCCACTATGGTCGGCTTCAGGTGCTCCTGATCCTGAAAAAGTAAACATGTGTCAATAAACTTGTGTATAATAAATAATAATATAATTATGTGAAAGAGTGCTGTTGTGGTTTTGTATTATTTTCGTAAAATTGTGTTAACTGGATTTTTAATGTGTAATAATGCGCACAAGTGTAGGCAAATGCTGCAACTTCCAGAAACGTGCTTTTTTGCGTTCCCTCCAAAACTCAGCTCCGTCGAAAGTTTCATTAAAGCGTCTTCCACTTTACTGAATTGACTGACTTGACTCCTTGACTGTTTTGACTTTTATTTAGACTTTGACTAGACTTTAGACTTGACGATAATATAGTAAAACGATTATAAAAATATTGTAAGAAGAATATTACCCTTGTATGTGGCAAAGTACACCCCCGGTGTCAGTGCCAAAAGCCAACAAAAAAACTTGTGTATTTCTTTTTGTTTCAAGTTAAATACGTCGGTCTTACCACAAAAGATTAAACATCTCTTAAACAGTTGTTTTGAGACCATTTTGTACTGAATTTTTCTCTAATCAACTGTTCAACGGGTGATTAAATCTTTTGTAGTAAGACCGTAAAAATTTTGCATGGTAGTAGTTTTGTTCAGTAGTACCTAAGAGCACAGAATATTATAATAACTATTAGTGTAAGAGTAACCGTATATGTATAGGTATTAGGTATGTATTAGGCATAGCTGGGCATTAACTCGTTAATCCGTTAATCGTTAATTAACGAAGTTAACATTTTGATTAACGGATTAACTTTTAAGTTAGCTTTTGAAAATATTAACGGAATCGTTATCTTCCGTTAATATGCAGAAGTCCGTTAATCGTTAATCCAATGCCTACTATTCACCGCACGACACCAAGACGCGGCGCGAAAACAGGTTCAGACAGTTAGTATGAAACGACAAGTGCTGGGCGGGCGGGCAGCGCGGCGCCATGGCACGGCAGCACCGAAGCAAAACAATACATTTTCAGGCGCGTATGAGTGAGAAGAGATTTGATTCGTTTTATCATTTCATTACTCAGCGCCGGTGCTCATAGAGAGGGTGATATTTTGTTTATTGTTATTATAAATCATTTGCATGTTGATAAAGAAGAGTGTAGTATAATAAAGTTAGGTAGAATACAATAATTATAGAAGTATTTTGTTTTGTCCCTAACATGTTAACTTCCAAAACCTTAAACCAACAGGTTTTGTATGTACACTACCGCAATGATATAAGTTACAACAAGGCCATTTTACACATATTAACGGATTAACGATTAACGTTAACTTGCGTTAATTCGTCCGAAATGTAACGCTTTAACGGTTAACGAAGCTAACATTTTTTTAACGGATGAACGATTAACGAAGTTAACTATTTGATTAACGGTGCCCAGCTATACTATTAGGTACACTCACAAACTTTCGCTGCAGAGAGGTAAATAGTTTGCAAAGGCGCAAATAGGTACAGAGTAGACTACTGGATACTTGTTACTGAATAGACTATTTTCCGTTTCTGCGAAATTTTGTGTGGCTAGTAAAAAGCCGCGGGAAAATATTTTAAATACTGAAATTAAGCGACTCTTATAATATGAAATGGTCTCCTACTTATTTCGCAAGGCAGAGACTACTGTGATAAGGGGGCATAACATTAACAGTTAATGTTAAGCCCCCTCACACTAGCGTTTCATTATTCGGCCGGTGCGTTCCTATTTATACCCAGTAATTAGGCAAAGTGGCTCAATATTACCTAAGTCATAAGTGGAGCAAAACAAAACGTAGCCGGTAGCCAATAACAGTATTATGTCTCAGAAAACGAAAATTGCTCAAGAAAATCGTAAAGGTATGCAAACTACGAGCGTTTATTGTCATTCCTTTAAAATTTGATAGAAAGTTTTTAGTGATCCCCGCTTCTAAAGTTCACAAGTGCAACTTCGAAATGCCGCATGATTTCTCTACGTGCATATTAAAAGGCGCAGGCCGCCATGTTAATTTTACATGTAATTACTGTAATATTTGAATATGTGTGAAATCATGCATGTATACCAGGTACGCTAAATGACAAAAAGTTAATCGATAATATCCTTGACTTTCAGCTATAATTATTGGTCTTTTAAACAGTCATTATCTTCTGTGGTCATTATTTAGGTAACATGAAACGTACATAACATTTAAATATATTTTGTAATATTGATAATTTCCATTTCATAATAAAAATCATATAAATCTAGGCCTGAATTCTGGATAAACATAACAATAAAATGTATAGTACTTATTCCATTTAAATTAAAACAATTTTTCTTCATAATATTGTCTTGAATCCAGTTTTTTAGGGTTCCGTACGCAAAGGGTAAAAACGGGACCCTATTACTAAGACTTCGTTGTCTGTCCGTCTGTCTGTCTGTCTGTCTCCAGGCTGTATCTCAAGAACCGCTATAGCTAGACTTCTGAAATTTTCACAGATTGTGAAGGTATACAGGGTGCAATTAAACCTACCTGCCAAATTTTTTTTGGGGCTTAGGTATTATTAGGTGAGTCCATTAAACCAAAAAAAATAGGGTGTTAATTTTTTACAATAACATATTTTATCCCAAAAAAAATCGATGCACAATGGTCACTTCATAAGTTAATAATAATTGCGATATTGCGACCGAGTTGGTACATCACGCCGCACAGATATCTAGTCAAGACCGGTTATGCGTAGGGGTAAAGCGGGGGTGACACGCGGGGTGGGAGGCGGGAGGCCCGCCGCCCGCCGGTCGCCGGCGACCGTTTAGTTCCACGCGCGTAGTTGTATAGCTAACACGTAATTATTTTGTTTGTCACGGCGCCCCCGGCCCCCGCGCTTTAATTAGTGTCTGTTACAATGTACCCTAACCACGATCGAGTGTTATGAAATGTGGAGGCATAGGTGGAGGTGCTACATTTTGAGTGGCGAAAGTTTACGCGGAACCCAGAGACTGTACGAGCAAGAAAGCGTTCCTCGTCTTCGTAACAGCTGATTGATGATTCTCGAATGCAGCAGCTATACCCGAATCTGAATCGCGAGACAATCAAAGACTCGGATTATGGACAGTTCGCACTTCGCAACACCTGCACACGCCTAGCCAGCCTCGAAGACATGCCTCTGACGAGGTTAAAAGTGACAAAGTTGTGCTTAACAAACTTTTAAAGAAACAAACTTTTAAAGACAATGTGCAAAACGCGCTAGACTTTGCTTAGAGCAAAACGGATTGCAGTTTGAAGTCGTTTGAACTATGCTAAGTGTAGACAAGATAGATGGAAGTAAATTAGAGTTAGAGGTGGGTTGTTTTGATTTTTATTTTTTAATTAGTTGTACTGTGTACATAAGTTAATTGAATTTTTAAATACGCCTAAATGCAAAGGTGTGGTTTAGATTTATTATAAAGGGGTTTGGGTAACATTGGCGTCATTTTCAAATTTCGCGGCCACTCACCAAACCGGCATATTATGAAAGAACATATCAAGGGGAGTAAACTTTATTATGGGGGACATATAGCTAAACTATATCGGAGCCGAGATATTAGGCATTTTAAGTTCGTATTTTCAACTAAAAGTAAATTCAATCTTAACATGAATACTCAGGAAAATAAAAAAAAACGGCATTATTTATTAGCTTAAAGCCTTCCTCGATATATGGGCTATCCAAAATAAAAATATTTTTTTAAATCGAACAAGCAGTTCCTGAGATTAGCACTTTCAAACACACAAACACTTCAGCTTCATAATATTAGTATACAGGGTATAACAAATCTAAGTGATGATACTTTAAGGTGTGTACTGTGTATGATTCTCGTGTATAGAGTTTACTGTAAAAGTAGTAGCACTCTAGTGCGAAGGAGTCACAATAGATCCTCATGGGTCGCAGTGACGTCAGGGCTACAGCGACCTGCCTTCTTTTAAAAAAAAAAGTAGTAGTGCTGAAAGAGAATATTTTTTTTTAAACTATTGTAGGGGAAACCCTTTTACGCCAGGGCGCTTGCCCATCCAACTCACAAAAAATATGTCTTTCAGCGCTGCTTCTTTCACAGTGAACTCTATACAAGGGACACATAATAATATATACTCTAACTAAAGTATTATCACTTAGTTTTGTTACAACCTGTAGATATAGATACAAGTACAATTCATTTCATCATTTATTTTTATTTTTAGTTATTCGTACATTTTAGAAGAATGACTTAACCAACATACAACTACGCGCCGTCATTTAATGAGTTTTTTTTTTAATATTTATTTTTCTTTTGAAAAAAAATGCAAATCCATTTTTCTCGAATTCCTAAAGAGGGCCGTTTTGATTTTTTTATATTTTTGGTGTAAGTAAATAGTTAATATTCTATAAAACATTCCTGCAGCTCCACGTGTATGAGCCGGGAAGTAGATTAAAAGCTAGACTAAAAATTCTGCCGAAAGGTGGCGTCCGGTGTCATAACTCATACTGAACTATAGCCAAAATTCGCTAAATAGTGGAAATAATTAACATTATATTATGGGAGATCATTTTACCCACAACATATTAATACACAAGAACAATAATTATAATTGCCTAATATTGCATCCGGCCGTTTGAAAACCACTGTCTAGTAAAATATAGTCTCAAGTCTGGCTATATTTTAGTCGGACGAGAGTTAAACCCAGTGTGAAAATATGTATGAAAAATTATTCACATATTTGACGCTGACGAAGTCGTGGGCAATAGCTAGTGAGAAATATTTATATCCAACAGATTAGTATACCCTTTCTATACCTGTTTGTTAAGGATAGCTCCATAAAGTAAGGTTAATTACTATTGATTTTATGAAAATAAGGCGCAAAAATAAATATACTAAAATAATCGTATTTCAGCTCCGATATTACTTAGAACAATTTTAATTACTAATATATGTTTCTCTAATGTAGTGCTACAAAATAGTATTGGTTGAATCCCTGGCCGCTGGAAAAAAAAATGACGCCACAGGTCTATACAAAGTTACTCAATGCCCTTTCTAAAATGCTTATTTTTCGTAATTAAAAAGTTGTAATATTCGATTCTTTTGATGTGTATCAATTAATTTTATTCTAAACATACCTGTCTACGTCCTTTACATTTGACGGTCCTAAGTTCGTCAAAGTATGAAGTACTTGTACTATAATCTATTCTGTGGTATGAAGGGAAAATTCGCAAATTATGATAATAACAAGAATGCAGTGACGGATTAACCCTTAATCAAATTAAGCAATTGCCTAGGCCATCACGTCTGAGGGGGCACCAGAAGAGTAAAGGTTCAAAGACCGATTCTAGTTGAGATACGGATAGGGGGGCCCACAGGCATGGATTGCTTAAGGCATCAAGTAGTCTTAATCCGTCACGGGCCGTCCGGGGCCGGGCCGCGCATGTGTCCATATTTTGTGGTGTTTGGTAGGATAACTTTCGGAGGCTATTTCTCAAAATTTTAGTACTGAGTGATTATAAAAGAAGAAATACGTGTATTTTTATTTTTAACAAGGATCAATATATCCAAATTTGGCAGGAAGGTTAAATTGTACCCTGTATATCTGTTGCCGCTCACGCTATAACAACAAATACTAAAAACAAAATAAAGTTAATATTTAAGGGGGGCTCCCATAGAAGAAACGTGATTTTTTTGGCCTTTTTTGCTCGTAATCAATAATGGTAACAGCTAGGCACTTGAAATTTTCACAAAATCCTTTATTATAATTATACTTTATTAATAAATAATAATATTAAATTAAATTAAAAAATTAAGGGAACAATTTTTGGCGTATTTTTGCTCTATAACGGTACAGAACCCTTTATGAGCGAGTCCGAATCGCACTTAGCCGATTATTTAGTTTTGGTCAGAACGCGTTTTACATTATGTACTTACCTACTTACAATACATTTTATAAGAATGGCATTATCATCATAATTGCATCGATAACGTCATATCGAAACTTATTCATCGAAATATTATTTAGCGACCCTATGCTAAGAATTAATTATCATCAAAATTCTGTTAAATGCACATTACACATAGATGGACAATGGCTTATATGATTTAAAAAGCTCAATGGCGTTAGCTGGTGATAGCCATGATTCATGAATAATAATGACGATAAATGTAGTTTGGGAATTGGGTGTGACAAAATGACGTCACAATCTAGAACTGAAGCACCTTGACAATGGCGTCCTATAACAATCTATGACGTCACATTCGAAAGACAATCTGTTAGTCATCCATACTCGTAGTTGTTATACAAAATCATAGCAGAAATTAAGTTATTTACCAATTGAACACGTCAGTCCGATTTCTGAGTTTTTTCGACAGTAGTTTATCAATTCACAAGCGTATGAATTCGACTGGCTAACGTCAAACTTAATTTTTTTAAATAATATCAGCTTTATTAGAGGACGGAATTTTATTTTCGGGATATGTTTAGGGGGGGTCAATAGAAGCTTAACCTCAAGTTTATGGGGTCACAACTCACAACCATTATCCCCCGGCCGCCATTTGAAAAAAAGGATGACAACAATATTTTCGCGATATCTCGGTAACTATACGCCTTACAAAAAATTTGTTAAAACATAATCTGTTGCAAATTATTTTGCCCACAAATATGTTTATATAACTTTTCACCCTAAATTAAAAATTAAAAATTTAAAAAATCTCACTTTTTTGCTAATAAAGCAAAAAAGTGAGATTTTTTAAAAAGTTTTCTTAGGTTGGGTTGCACCAGAGGCGTGGCTATAGTTAAAGTTAAATATGGCGTCCAAACACCCCATGTTCTCATACGACATCTGTCAATTTTTCCGGTTATAGTTAAGGTTAAAGTCAAAGTTAGTTGGTGAAACCCAGTCTTATTAAGTACTTTATAGTTTATAACTATGTTCAATACATTTTACAAAAAAAAATACCTCAAACCAACCTTGTAGAATCTACAATGTAGATGATGTTTTGAGGAAAAGATCCCCCCGATCCCTCCCCCAATCTCATGAAATTAATTTTCTGATGATATAAAGGAAACTGAGAAGCATGTGTGGCTGCAGAAAAACAGGCCTTAAGAGGAGTACACACTGCCGTTTTTCCAGATGTAAACGTTGTCCCCTTTTTTCTCCCTGGATAATGCCGGTAGAGTTATGATTTTTTTCCCGAATATCTATGGCCACTATTAGCATGTCCCTAGGTTTTCTTCTTAATTTTAATATTAAAAAACATAAGAACGTCCAAAAACCCAAAAAAATGGCCAGATTTTCCTCTGTGTTCCAACACCCAGAAAACTGGCTAAAATATACAAAAAAAAAAATAAAACATAGGAACACAGCTCAAGCCTTGCTTTAATTCTTAATGAATAAAGTACTTAAATCGGTTAAGTTTTGGAGAAGGAACCAGCGGACAACGAATCGAAGATTTTCTGTTCTTTTATTAGAACTTTTGTCGTGTTTTCTTTATCGCGCTCTGCGGTGGGAGATTTTTTTGAGTGAGTGAGAGAGAATTGGTGAGACAGCAATACATTTTCAAATACCTATTTTCAATTTCTCTCGCCCCTGGTGTATACTCTTAAAATATGCTGTACAGTATGCCTACTATTCTGTAGAGCATTTCAGGCCTGCTTTTCTGCAGCCACAGTCTACAGTATCTCTACTAACTGTACTACATACCTACAACATGACTGGTGAGCGACATGCGGGGGCGATAAATCGATCTAGCTAGAAATATTTTTTAGAAAATGTCATTTTATTCGTGTTTTATCGAATACCGAGCGAAGCTCAGTCAAATAGCTAGTAATAATAATATGTATTTAAGAAATTGCTCTATCCATTCAGAGAATCTTACAATTTATTACATACTGCATTCCCTCATACGTTTAATAACTTGCGTGAAACATAACGTATTAAAATGATTAGGTGGCGCTTATTCAATAATTTTACTGCCTATAATTATTATTATTATTATTATTATTATTATTATTATATTAATACGTGAGCCAGAAACTTTGTATCCATTTTTACGAAAAATGGGGAATCGTATGTGAATGAAATTTTGCACAGTTATAATTTATATGGTGAAGGAGTGCATCGAGCTAATATTATTTTGAAATTATGTTTTTATCATAAATTTTTTTAACAAATAAAACATTACACACACTACAACACACACACTACAACACACAAACTAGGAAAAATGACAGATTTTTGAGTGACAAGCCTTTATACTCTTTTATTCATGGTTGAAGTCTGTTGACAACAAGGTGACAAATTGAAAACGGATTATAGTTTTTTTTATTGAATCTTAGATACTATTAGACAATGCTTACACGGCCAGTCTGAGATCAGTTGAGTCCCATAGACAAGAGTTGAAAAAAATATGATAAAGGCAATATTTTTTTACAAAATATAGGTAGTAGTCCTAATCTCATTGAAACTAAGGTCGAATTTCGACCATTGGGCGATCTCTAGTAATTATTATACCACAAATCACAATTATACGCTTAGTCAGTATAGTATTCCCCACAACGGTTTCGGTGACGGTGGCCGTTTTCATTGAAACCAGACCAGGTACGCTGGAGTAATTTTAGTGCCCAAGTGTGTGCGCAGTACACAAGAGCATGGGTTCGAATCCCGCGTTGGAAACATGTTATTTCCAAGTTTGGTTAGGACAATGCAGACTGATCACCTGATTGTCTGACAAGTAAGATGATCCATGCGTCGGATGGGCATGTAAAAATTCGGTCCTACGCCTGATCTCTCGCCGGTCGTGTCGGTCTTCCGTCCCACTAGTATAGGAATAGAGAGTGCTCTTGTGTACTGCGCACACACTTGGGCACTATAAAATTACTCCTGCGTAGCTGGCCTGGTTTCAATGAAACCGGCCACCGTCACCGAAACCGGTGTGGGAGCTATTGTTATTATTATAGTATTCACAGTTCACACTATGCAGTCAAACAGGTATTCTATAAATTGTCATAGTATATTGTAATTCAATAATAGCTGACCGGTTCGTTGAAATATGTTACACTGTTACAGCATTGTCATATCATTGACCGTGAGCTAGCAGCAGTGTGAATAATTGTCCCACACGACCTCCAGAACTCTCGCTTTGGAAACTATTGTAAATCGCTTATAATTATATCAGTTATACATCGCGCTTTGAAACAGTTTACTTCACTTGCTTGTAGACTGTAGCATAGTGGAATTGAAATTGAAAGATTGGACGTTCTATTGTACATCCAACGTGTTACTAAATAACTATTTAGTAATTAGTACTTTGAAATGACTGAGCCTAGAGTACGATGCACAACTGCAGGAAAACAGAGCACTTATTGCAAATTCTCTCTCTGCATAAAACACTATCATTGGACATAAAAACTGTTGAAACTAACGTTTGATAATAAGGCAAGAACGTAACAAAAATATTTTGACAGTGTCGTCACTTCTATGTTATGTGTAATTGACGAAAGTTTATCGATCAATATTACTAAGGTGTAAAAGAACACGTTTCATAGTTCTGACCAAAAACCTACATAAGTACATCCACAGAACACGAAATTTAGGGTAGATCTCTACAATATTACGGTGTGTAAAATTGTAGCGTTCAGTAAGCCACTAATTAGGTAGCTGGTATATTAACCGCATGCGCGTGGTCGTGTGCTGACTGCTGACAGAACAATGTCCCCTCTAGCCACGGCCCATTGAGAAATTTAATTGTACCATTAGTTTCACAATTTAATTAAAATTTGTTACCATAATTGATTTATGTACCGTAATTTTATTAAACGATTTGTATGGTTTCCAGCTTAGACTATCGTGGAAATTGATTTTATATCAAACAACAGTTCGACGCTTATTTTAAAACATAAGTAGATAGCTCACGTGTAACGACTTTTATATCATGATAGTGAAGTAAAATTTGACCAAGAGACATCATAAATTTTAGCAGACAAGCATCTCATCATAAGACTTCAGACTTCAGACGTACTGACCATGTACATTGTAATTTGTACAGTGCAGCGTGCGGCAAAAATAATGACATGCGTCGCGTCAGACGAAAGGGGGATAGCTATGCCACTTGCCAGACACAAGACAGGCGACGACCATTAGGTCAAGGAAAGCGGCGCTAAAATGTTTCTCCTTTATTTAGCCCACAATCTTACTATCATTTGTGCTTCCAACGTTACTAAAAATAACTTCACAAATCAAGTTAGAGACAAATCAGAGCAAAATTCATCTAAAAAAATCTTATTAATTCGCTCTCCAGTCTCACGGCATTAACAAAAGCCATGGAAGAAAGTGTTTCTGTCATGCCGTAAATGGACAAAGTGATATTAGATAGATATCTATAGGCACTCCGTAGAAAACTGGTTCGAGAGATGGTCAATATTTTAAGAACAATGAATTATTCAAGACAGCGCTGATTCACTACTCATAGTTATAAATTATAATTTATATCTAAATTATTACTGTAATGGTTAATTGTTGTTTTAAAATTTTGTATTAAAGCAGTGATTGTAAACAGTTTAAATAGGTTTGTAATTAAAACAACAATTTACTTGAATTTTTTTCGAGTCTACAATATAAATCAACATAATTTTTAGAGGAACAATGTTTTCTGTGGTTTTAGTAGACATGGGATACATTAAATAAACAGAGAGTATAAACATAAGTAAATGAGAAGTAGATTCACTGTTTGGCATATTCTAATAATAAATCAACAAACCAAATACAAAAAAGAACAAAAGCTCGTCGTTTCCCGAAGACGGAAATGGCACTGACTATTTTTACGGCACGATGGTTCTATATTTGCTCTTGTGAGTGCCTTATGCACTCTATTCTCAACCGTAAGAGCGAAAGACTTTCATAAAGAAACCACACGAACTTAAGATGAAAAGTAAACAAAATGTTATTAAACAATTAGTTGAGTTTACAGTCGTTAAAGTTTATATTATTGAAGAGATTTGTTTGGTTTAAGGTCGATTATTCTGCAAAAAAGACTATCAAAGGAACGCTGGTAAGTTTAAAATATGAACTTCCCGATGCAGTAAATCTGCACGTTGTCTGATAAAGTTACACGTGACTCAATTTGTTACTGTAAACTCTACGGTAAGACATTTAAAATGAATTATTGATCTTTGAAAAATTTCATTCAGTTCTCTACATAAGTACCAGCAACGACAACATGTGCAAGAATAGGAAATTGCACGCTGCACCAAATATAAGCTGAACTTGGCCCCTTTGTAGTTGTGTCTTAGCAATTCTGATTTCTGACCTTGTACAAAATGAGCACACGCGTTTATGACCCACTCGTTTCACCAGTTCGTATAAGTTATGATCGTTTGTCACAATAATTAACATAGACAGTGGGCGCACCCAAAACCACCACACAGACTGAACCTAAGCTCGCGTGCTGAATGCCATCTATGTAACTGGATTGATCGATACCGCTATAACATTGCACGAACTTGCAAATAGCCGGCTTATGTTTCAAGGACGGTTTACCATCCGCCAGATGCTAAAAGGGTATAAATAAACTCATTGCGTATGGGACACGGACCCTACCTCCGCACGGTGAATTCAAAGAAATCGTCGGTGTGCTGGACATACACAACGATAGACGTGCGCCGGATACACACCACGATACCTCCACGAGGTTAACGAACACGGTAAGACGACCAAATACGACCCATAATTTTATTCCTCCACGAGGAAGACGACTGTAAATTGTAATAATGGTGACTGGTAGACTTACGCCCAAATTCAAATAATTATTGTATTGAATATAACAGCGTAAGTAATTATAAATAAATTAATTAAAATGCTGATGGCAAACTATCCTGACGGGAGTACCCTAATTCACTAACAACGCCTTAAAGCTAAGGATCTCTTAATTCGTAAGCACTAAGCACCACTTAGGGCTAGTCCCTACGTCTGTCCTTCAAACTCTATTTTAGAGCCCGTTAGTGAAAACGAGCTTAGAGCTTTTAGTAACAAATAGGGTTCAGGCTATTCTATTTACTTACTAAATATTTTTAGTAACAAAACACCTCGGGATGAAGTGAGTAAGAACTTGTAAAATACCTACTGATTAAGTTTTTAAAATTGCTTGGTTAGAAAAAGCCTGCATGTATATGACAGGTCACAACTTACACACCTGCGGTTGCGGTCAGACGGGAGATTGCAAATGAAACCTAGGTACTTTTACGTAAGTACTCCTATATGACAGTCATGGACAAAACAGTTCCAAGTTAAACGATGACAGTTCTAACTTAACCTAATCAATAAACTCTGTTAAGACGTGTGTGGCTGAAGCTTTTCTTTAAGCTTTCTTCAAATTTTACTTTTGTTGTTTTTTTTCTTTTTAGGGTTCCGTACCCAAAGGATAAAAACGGGACCCTATTACTTAGACTTCGTTGTCTGTCCGTTTGTCTGTCACCAGGCTGTATCTCAAGAACCGCTGTAGCTAGACTTATGAAATTTTCACAGATTATGTATACATGTATCTGTTGCCGTCTCTGAGTGCGGCAGTTAGCATAATATCTTGATTACCTCATGATCCCTATAGAACGGCTCCTGAAGATTCTCCGGTACCCGGTTGTTAAACGCCTTCGCCAGCAGCCATTTGATCGACGCTCGCTGCTTCGACTGAAACAAGAAAAAGTCACTTGTTAGTTTTTCTTATAAATTAATTATGTAACGCTTAAATAACAGAACTATCTCCCACATTCTGCACTGTGCGAGTGCAGAATCTTTCTCAATTTCCAGCAAATGTAATGTCTACTAACAAAATTACCTTGTTTATTTTATGGTATTAATATGTTTGCAAATTTAGCCTTACGACTCAATAAACTGTTTAATATTCCGGTCAATATGTATAATGTATATTGACCGCGTATGTAATACATACGCGGATGTATGAATAGCGCCTTTAACCCAAAACTATCTTAATAGTCACCGAAATAATCGTGGTTTCCTTACAAACAAGAAAGTAGGAAATAAAATAATTTTATTTCTACTCCAGAATTCAGATATATAAAAATCTGAGCGCTATAACTTGACATTCCTATTTTATTTGGCACTTTAAAGAAAATGGTTATCACCACAATCAGCGAATCGTGTACAGAAGGCAGGCTATATTCATAAATATCATGTAGGCAGTAGGCAAGTATAATACACTTTTATCTTTTGCCATGTTTCCTCGCTTCTTTTTATTCAACTCAATGATTATGTAATTTATTCGTAGCGCTATCTTTTATTAATTTGATCATTATCTTTTATTATAAAGAGATTCTTTCTAATTTTTCTTTTCGGCTTTATGTAGCACAGCAGCATTTACCATTCTTTTCATATAGTAGACAATAGACATGTCATAATATAATATTTCTCTTTTCGAATTCACATAAAGGATTTAAAGAATCCAAAAAATTTAAAATAATAAATATAACAAAAAGAATACATGATCTTATAATACTTGGTAGCATTATTGTATGTTTCATTTTCATAAGCATGCATACTTTCTAAGTAAACGATAAGCTATAAATATGGAATGGAGCAGTCATAAAGCAAAAATATTTTGTACGCGTGTCGGCGCATATCGAGCGAGTTAAATATAGGCCGTCAAGACACACCCGAATAGGAAACCACTCGGTTGTTGATCAAAGAACTACATAATGCTCCCACTTCTGACACTATAATCAACTACACACATTCAATGCATTCAATCGGACGAGGAAAAGCAATATCAAAGATTGAAGTGATAAAAACAAAAGAAAACCGAAAGACACTCTCAGTGACATAAGAAACGATCAAAATGAGTACAGTGGCCTACACAAACTGTTAGATACAAGTATGTACTATGTAGCACAAAAGTACTGAAAAATGTGAACCATATGCGCGAAAAGGTTGTTTCAAAAGTGATGCCTTCTTTATTAAAAATCAGTTTGACAACATGTACCAAAAATCTGGTAGAACACCAAAAAAGTTATATTTTATAACTATGACATTATAATGTTAAAACATAATTCGAGTTTGGAGGAAAATTATATCAATATCAAATCGTAGCAATTACTGTACGTCTACTGACTGTATGAAAGTCTGTACGAATACGAAGTAGAGCGGTTAGACCACTCTCTTCGTTTAATTTTGTACTATTTAATTGCTTGCGAAATATCACTTTCTTTGTTTGTTTGATGCTTATTCATTTGGTCGTTGAGATGAGTCGTCTTAAGGTTTTCTTCGTAACTTTACAATCAATTAAGACAATATTATTATTATTTCTCGAAATAACGGGACGGCCGCGGCAGTATTTAGGTAATGACTAATGAGTATTTGAGTAATGTCAGAAGAATCGCTTGTAGGCTGTATTTTATAAGAATATTTCAAACATAAAGAAGAATACATAATAATGTACACCTAATTAATACACAATGCGTGATAACAAGCGTAAAATTACCGTGGTCCGATAGATACATTAGCACCGAATAACATTAAATAGAACTCGGAGGAAGGTAGAATTCTAACACATGATACCGATACTACGGCACGTTTACATACACAATGAGGTGGTTAGCTTACAGATAAAGGTGAGCTGAATAATATGTATGTAGAGTAGAATAAGAACAATGAAATACTTTCAACGCTGACCACAACATTACACTTGTTTTGTTACCCGAGCTTGCCTTCAGAGGTCTAGGAACTCACATAATAGACGTGGCAGAATTCGCAATATCAAATTTCGCCCTTAGCGAGGTGATCGATCTCATATGTATGTAGATTGTAGAGAACAGAGACATTACACTTAAGATACCGTATCTAAAGACAAAGGTGAACGAACAAGCTATAATTTATCAAGATGAATACATATAAGCAGAAAATTCAATTTATATACAAGAATTGATCATTTAAAGATATAAGATAAATATATTTTAGACAACAAGGACTAAATCATTTAGTTTACTGCAAAATAAAATATCTGCGAAGCTTAGTTAGGAAAATATGAAGCTTTATTTTTTATACTTTAAAATGTCCCTACAGGCTTACCTAACCTTTGAATCGTCAGTGCTTTATATGGAAGCTTCTTAGGGGTATGCTAAACATCCCCTATCTTAATCTGACAGATCCGATGACATTTCATCTGATTTCTATACCATGATAACTAGACACATGTCGGAAGCCTATTACAAGCTTAATCTGACACGCTCGAGCTTGTCCCGAAATCCCCTCTTCCCCTTCCCGACTATAATGACAGACATTTTTTGCACATTAACCAGTTCTCCTTGACCTCGAGTAAAGATGCTAATAAATTTTGACAAACCTACTCATATTTACACCTTATATTACGAGATCATCGTGAACATTTCTAGTGTTAAGTGGAAAATAACTACTTCTAAGTTTATCAGTACATTAGCCGTATTCTCTGCGCAACTACTATGTAATGGAGATTGGAGCAACTAGCCCATTATCGTTAAATCGGATCACGAAGCTCGAGCGAGCGATGCGTGTAAGCTGGAAAGGTGCGTCGGCACCTGCGGCCCACGCGAGCGCTGAGGTCGTGCCCACGCCGCCCCCAGACCCGTCTGGATAAACCTTACAACTTAAACCTAACTTCGAATAAGTGTACTCTTAGATCGTTTAACGGTGCATCCGCATTCATATCTGATCGGAGAAATTCTTCCTTATTTCAAGAAGGTACATGATATTAAAGACAATGATGCAAAGCATTAATGATCAATGAGAACGATGAGCTAATTATGAACTTGTTCTCTAAATATAGAAAGGCAATACAACAAAGTTTTTCTTGGTCATCGATAGATGATTTTTATTCATGCTGACGTCTAATTTGGTCATAGAATGCCGTTTCAGGCAATGCAACTTAAATCGGAATTTGCTATAATCATCGAAGGAGAGATATCCGTGTTCTCTTGATATTGATAGAATTTTATTAATTTAACTGCTTTCAATGCCATTTTACTCGTTTTCAATTCATCTTTAACTATCACTTATTAGTGAAGGAACTTAACCTGTGTGACCTTATATATAAAAATGGATTTTCAAATGTGTTAGTCGCGCTAAAACTCGAAAACGGCTGAAGGGATTGGGCTGATTTTAGACTTAAAATATTCGTAGTAAGTCCAGGGAAGGTTTTAGAGTGACACGAAGTTCACCGGGACAGCTAGTATTTAATATTTTTTTAAAACTACATGACCATATAATATCGAATCGAGACTTGCCTAAAATTAATCTGGTGAGAAGTGTCAATAACTAAAAATAAACCAAATAGCAATTATCGTTTTAATTGTGAAAGGAGCCGTTAAAAAATTCAACATTTAACAGTCGCGAATAGCACCGAATCAAGGACAAACTGGTAGAAATGAAACAAATCGAAACAGCTTTCGAGGTGGAACTAATGACAGTACAATTAACTCTCGGTACAGGAAGTGAGAGAAGATTAGAACAACCTGACTCATTCGATTGTCGCAAATTGTATCCCGTGAGGCTGTTGAGATCGAGTTTGATCAATGTGCTGTGTTACGTGAAAGGCAATACTGAGAAAATTAATTGCGCTTGTTGCATACGGAATATAAGCTCGAATAGAACTTGAATACAAGATCATACTAGTGAACTAACCTTTGATAATTGATTCATTCTTGTTGATATTTTGAATCTCATTGTTACTAAAAAAATACTAAGTGATCAAATTACACGATGCGTTAGCGTAAATATCGGATATCAAATAGCATTTTAACGAAACAATAATCCTCGTGCAATAACTAAATCGCATTGTCAGTATCAGATATGGTAATAACGTTGTTTTACATAATATTATCACAGTAAATTACCAGTGTTAGCAAACGATTTTAAAAATGTAAATATAGCTGAGACGGTGAGGTCATAGGCGATGTAGAAATATTGCCTCCATACGGACAGCAAATGATAAAGATTAATTCGATTCATAAACGCTACAAGCAAACAAAACAATGCCAAGGACGGATAGATTATCCTATAACGGTGATGTTGATCTATGTCATCACATCACACAGTAAACCAGTGCACTCATACAAGGAAGTAACCCAATAAATTTGAAAAAATGTAAATTGGCATGTGACTAGTGGGTTGACTCTTTGATACAAGACAATACCGCGTACTTACCGCGTATAACGATAATTACAAATTCCTAAAAATACCAGGCATGACGTGGCAATATAAGGCAGTTTTTGTAGTTTTTTTTATGTTTGTATACGGCATCAGCACAAAAACATATTTTTGTGAGAACTTAGAACAGGTAAAGCACTACCGGTGACATAATATCATTTGAATGAAACATCTCGCGTGTGCACATTTTAATGAGATTTAACATATAAACCTTGAGCAATATAATTGACTGTATTAGCTAAAGCCTACGCTACTTTTATAACACTGTCAAGGTCTATATTATGTCCAGAATCCAGATATAAAATTTTAAATTGACGCGCTAACACTGCGACAGAGTATTTGTGCCCTTATCTCTCTGTACAATATAACACTTTCAAAATGCGTCTTTTTGTGATTTTCGAATACTTTCTTTTATTGATCTTCATTCTTCGGATAAAAATAAAACATCGTATCGACATCGATATCTGTAAATAAAATTAAGTAACAGAATAAGCAGCGGAGCAACCAAAGCTAAAGCTATTATTGCCGTCGGTAATTGGCACATAAGTCTTCCTAATTGCCTGTTGGTGTGTATGGATGCGAGTCAAAATAACCAGCGGATGGAATAAAGTCTGTGTTCGTGGCAGTATTAGAGTTGGGTGAATGTCTTACTAGTTTTTGAGTAGTTTTTATTATTCGTAGCTTTTGAGTGATTAATGCCCGTTTTCACCAACCACCTCCTAACGTTTTTCCCTTGCATTGGCAAAACATTAGGGTTTTCAAAAACGTGTCTATGTTACCTGAAATAAATGACTAAAAGGCTAGGGAGTAAAGGACTAAAAGGGATACTTAGCGTTAAGGGCGGTTGGTGAAAACGGGCATGAATGTTTCTGAAGAGGTTGAAAGAATTTGTCTTACGACTTATTTCTTCTTCTTCCTGAGCAGTCTCTTATAATGGGAGGATGACGGAAATTATGGTTCTCTATTTTGGAAACCACCGTTCTAAATAGCCAAACCCATGTCGCTGATTCTTGAGCCAAGCTATCCAACTGCAACCAGGTTTCCTTCAGGCCTATAACTTGCCTAGTGCCTGCTATATGCCTACGGTGCAATTCAAAATATTTCCATCTTCACAATAATTCTGATTCATACAGCTTCAGTAATATCTACAAAGTATTCGACCTACTTGATATGATGGACCTCGGACGTGGTCTCGGTGAAAGTGAGAAGTACTATCGTATGACCGACGTCGATATTAGATAACCAAAATTTGAGTTACGCATTATACAGTATTAAATTGTAAATTCGCTTTTCTTTATTGACCATCCTGTAATTAATTAATATTATAATAGCTTTCGTTACGTAAGTTCGCAACTATGTCATTACATTTTTGTGTCGGATTTGCGAATGCCATGCCACATTCAAAAATTAATTATCCATATTTCTAACCGATTAAAAAAACGTTTAAACCACACCTATCGTGTCGGCTGTAGAGTATTGCGGTTTTGTAATTAAGTGCGGTAAGGTAACATTTTACTTCACGACATACAGTACCTTTCAATTGAATCACCCAAACCGGTAAGAATAATGAACTGGTTTTTTTTTTCGCCAATCATCGATAAAAATTTTTCATTTACTAATAGTTGGGGAGGGGAAGTCAAGCTCGAGCGTGTCCAGATTAAGCTTGTATAGGCTTCCGACATATTATGTCTGGTTATCATAGTATAGAAATCAGATTTCTCACGTGGTGGGTTAATTTTTTTTTATATTGAAATGTCATCGGATCTGTCAGATTAAGATAAGGGATGTTTAGTATACCCCAAAGAAGCTTCCATATAAAGCACTGACGATTCAAAGGTTAGGTAAGCCTGTAGGGACTGAGGACATTTTAAAATATAAAAAAATAAAGCTTCATATTTTCCTAAATACGCTTCACAGATATTTTATTTTGCACTGAACTAAATAATTTAGTCCTTATTGTCTAAAATATATTTATAAATTATTTAAATAAGCAATTTTCTGAATATATTTTCTTTTTCAAAACTTTAAAATGGCTGCAGTTTCGGAACCCACCGCTAAACTAAAAAAACGCTCTTATTATTTTTTTATCAGTTTTACCTAATGCAAAAATGAAAAAACATACTAGGTGTCCATGGCGCTCGAGTGAACACAATTAGCACCTTCCCCTCCCCTACTATAAGGGCTGATTTTTCAATCGTCAGATAAATTTTATGACTGGAAAAAAAGGTTCATTTTCGCGTTTTGACAGATTTTATATGAAAAAATGTCAAAGTGTCATATATTTATATTCTTTAGGTAAAAGTTATCTGACGATTGAAAAATCGGCCCTAAGGTGGCCCTAAGTCGATAATTTAGCTACTACCTGCTAGATGTTGTCACTTGTCAGCTTTTTGTTTATCTCTACAAAAACCGAACATATTACATTAAACAGGTATGACTTCCTCATATTCTTGTTGCGTTATTGTTTTTCCCGATATTGTTTACTTCAACTATCTCTACGTAAAAGTAATTACTGATTAGGCATTCACTCCAGCACGAAACACACCTAGATGACCTATCAATCTATCTTCAAGTTTCAACTCCATGTTTCGCAAATAACGCAACCTAAGCCTCTAACTAGTCATTTATTCTCGTTTCTAAAATTTCCCACGGAGGTTGTTCTGTACAATAACGGCTTTGCAGCTTGCACATTTCTATTTGCATCTAAAACAAAGTCCGGCGATTACACAACCTCTAAAGAGCCTCAGAGTGGTATGAGTAGGCGTGTATTGAGAAAACAGTTTCGTTGCTAGTTACAATATTACAAATCGACTTGTTTTGAGATGTTATTGTAAATTTATTCAATGGACTATTACTTTTGTTGTAAGCTTTTTGTGGCTGACTTACGTACAATACGTTGCAATTTCTGCTATAAATTATCTTTAAAATTTTGTTCAGTAAATTAAGAAAAGTACAAAAACATATTATACTGTATTCGGCGAAACATGGCGGTAGCCAATGCGGTAGCGGTCATTGACTCCCTGTCAAAAACTTGTCATTTTCTATATCTTCTTCTTCTTCTTCTTTTTTATTAATGGCTTCTTTGTGACATTTTCTATATAAACCGCGATTACTTACAGTACCTACTATTATATTCTATTCTGTGCCACTAGCCCACTATTGACAATGAAGTGTCAGAACTCAGATGTTGTCATTCGCGGCTTTGCAGCGCCCGATCCAGCTATTTCGCCGCTCCGGGCAAAATAATAATTGCCGCCCCAAAAACCGGCCAAGTGCGAGTTGGACTCGCGTACGAAGGCCACCGACGTGACACCGCGCCGCTCTCAATTTGCCGCCCCGGACAATTGCCCGGTTTGCCCCCAAGATCGGGCCCTGCGGCTTTGTATAGAAAATGACAAGTTTTTGACAGGGAGCCAATGATCGCTACCGTCATGTTTCGCCGCGTACAGTATAGACTCATGTTGAAAAATGTATACTATTCGATGCTTAACACTCTATTCCGTCCGCTTTGAAATAAACATTCTAGACAAGTAGAAACCATTCATAAATATCACGGTTGTCTGGTGTAAAAGCAGCACAAGATCGCTTAGGCTTAGCCTAAGCCATTTCTAAAGTAACTGTAAAAATAACTAGTACTATGACCGGACCGCACTACCTTTTTAATGCATCGCTGATTGAATAAGCCACTTTCGTATTTAAATATTATTATCAGCTGTGAAATGCCGCATTAAAATATGTAATAGATTACGATGAGATGAAAGGGAAACATTTTTTCTGATATCACATCGTAGACGAGATCTTAAGTTGGCTTTAAAAGCTTGCTCTCTTTGGAAAGTTTAACAAACTGGCTTTCAGGTCAATGTTGAGTAGAGGAAATAGCCGTCTCCATCAACGATCAATCATTCGCCACCCTTCGATCACAAATCACATGGAGGCATTAGACTTGAAAATATTATTCACACCCCAACTCCCAAGGTTCATATCTATGGAAATCATTATTTTAATGGGCAGAAAACGTTGGAAAAGCCTGCTGCATTTGTGGCCCAGGACAAACTGTGGACATAAACTTAAGGTCCGTTCCGATTTTTACCGCAGCTAATCGCGACCGGCAAAAATTCAATTAACAAACACGATTTCAACGTGGAAAGGAATACCAGACAGAACTGATTACGAAAGGTGATCTTAACAATTCCCTTTGATATTCTTTGTGTATGAGTATGTATGAGAAAAACTAAAACGGCTGCCATTTTACAGCCTTGAGGGATAAAAAATTTGATAGCCAATTTGTCGACAAAATATGCCATACATGACATCTATCATCTATGACATTAAAGGATCGGACACCGGTGTCGGGACACATTGTATATTGTATTATTAACTTAATTAGGTATTACATCAATATTATAAATTATAATATAATATCACACATTTCTGAAGCCAAACAAGCGTATTTTTGTAAGTCGTGAGTCGCAGAATTTCGGTCGCCTAATATATTTTTTCATACAAATCATGATTCACAAAATTAAGTAGGAATTTTCTATGAAACTGAATGCAGCAGAATTTCTGCCAATTATTGATGTAATACCTAATTGAGTTAATAATACAATATACAATGTGTCCTGACACCGGTGTCCGATACTTTAAAGGATCGGGCACCGGTGTTGGGACACATTGTACCTATACCGTATAAGAAGTTACTAACAGCTTTTTAAATAAGCTTACACTTGCTACTAAATATCTTAAATCAAAATTCCAATTTAGCACAACAAAGGATCCTCTTGCTTCTGCATAGAACAGAATATTTTGCTTAATATGTGAACAAGTGGGTCAATATTAAAACAGTCGTTTCGCAACTCTGCGTCACCTTACGTTTGTCCATAAAAGGTTGCAAGTAAAAACTGGTCAGTACTGAGAATTAGAACAAAAATGTTAAACTATTGAATCGAGCAAGGGAAATCGAAGTGTTATTTTAGTACTTAATTTCGGAAATACATAATTGACGAGAACAATTAAGTGACTGGCTCGTACAATGTTAGCCGAAATCAAATTCGTTCAATTCGTAATAAAATATTTAGTCGACGAACTCAATATTATTCAGAATGAATGAAAAAGAACGCCCGAAGCATTTGCATGCTCTAGAATCTAGATTCTAGAATCTAGGTTGTAAGGAAGCAGGGAACGATGCTTTTGAGATAAGGCATGTTAAATGAGATCAAGGCAAAGAGTAATCAAAAACACATAAAGCTGTAATCACACTTGAGATGGCCGGCATGAGTGGACAGCCTTGAAAATAACTGAAATATTTGCAAGATTCCTGTCTAATCGTTAGTTCGTTACTACCATTTAAGTAAATTGTATAGGTATGAATAAATTCTAAATCAGGAGAACAATTCATAACCAACAATTGACTTTGAAAATGGCTAATCAGGATTTGTGTGTAAATAATATAAAATATTTTACAATATACCAACAGTGGTATTGGCTGATGTACCTACACGTAGAAACAAGGTCTTCTCCTTATATGTATAGACGTAGTGGGCGGAAGTGAGCTTGACACAACCGTGCCGATATCGGCGTTTGGCCCAAACTTCTTTAAAGTCAAAGAAATTGTTTGCAGTATTTTAAAAAGATAAAACCGACTTCAAAATTGTACGTAATTGAGAATTAAAATCTCAAAAACTACTGAACCGATTTTAACTAAACTTGCAGTAAGTATTCCCTACATTAAACAATGCCTATTGCCTAGTACAACAAAACAAGAATACAATCTTGATCTGGACTGAATCGAAACTGCAATATTTATTATTCGATTGAAATGGCAGAATCTTGTCACTGATAATATGACCATCCACCGCGCCAGTCCTGCAGGACCCAGTGGCCTCTTTTGTTTAGACAAAGCCATCGCATTCACGGATTTTTCTTCGGGTGTGCACACGTTTATAGTTAAAAAATAATGAATTCGCGGCAAAGTTTGTTGGAGAAAATATATTTAAGGAAAACCTCTGCACTATTATGAGAAGAGTCAATTGGATAAGAAAATGGTTAATTGATAGGCCTATAAGTGAAGTTTCTGCCTTATTGCTGAAGTAACTAAGATTAGAATATCCTTTTAAGTTGATCCTACACTACACGAATTGGTCGAGTGCCGAAGAGCGCATTTGTTTTATTTTTTTGTATCTCAACGCTTATTCCAACATGCATTGTATAAATTTTCAAGTATCCTCTTCGTTTAATTTCCTCGGCATTTTGTACACACACCGTACAAACGTTCGTCAGTGACTGGTCTTATTGACAGCCAGTATTGGCTGTTTATAAACTATACTTAACAAACAGATGCGTGTTCTTTTATGAAATCTGGACGTCTTGTATTGTTTATGTAACGGAAATGTAACTGCTTGTTACATGTAAGCTTTCATGAGAATTTTGGCTAGGTCATGTCCATTGTTGTTACGATAAAGAGTTCTCAAACTCGGACGTTAACTATCCTTGAACGAAAACGGAAGGACAGTTTGGTTATACTTCCCAGGTCCTAGCCATAATATTCACTTATAATCTATCTTAATGATCATCCTAAAATGGTAAACGAGGAAATATAGCTGGTAAATCATCATTTACAAGGTGATTAGCACGTTACAACGAGGTTTATTCTCAAGTCGTATTATGCCATCGTTTACTTCAATGCAAATATGTAATAGCGATTCAATCTCAATACATTACAAAGTTTAATTACAATTCCTGTTTGCCTATAATCGATATCGCCATTTATTCCTTTCTGAGATTTAACTTGAACAAAACTGCGACGTCTGATTGAGAACTTTGGATAATACTAATAATCGGTCAACTCTCGCGCACGAAAGGTTCTGTATTGGTATTTGGTATATAGAGTATCTAAGACATAATGAAAGTAGACAAAAAAATGTGTTTTTTTTGTATGGGAGTGCCTAACTGTCACCATTATTGATTACGAGCAAAAAAGGCCAAAAAAATCACGTTTCTTGTAATTATGGTAGCCCCCCTTAAATATTAAATTTATTTAATTTTTAGTATATTTGTTGTTATAGCGGCAACAGATACGAACACATAACACCACAGATATAGATCTAGATCTATGTTTGTGCATAATACACAATCTGTGAAAATTTCAGAAGTCTAGTTATATAGCGGTTCTTGAGATACAGCCTGATGACGTACAGACAGACAGACATCGTAGTCTTAGTAATAGGGTCCCGTTTTTACCCTTTGGGTACGGAACCCTAAAAATGGCTAATGATCTCTTTTGAAATTTGAAGCCTAGTATGAAAAACGCTTATTCAGATAAATAATAAAATACTACTTAAATAGAAATAAAACAAATTACGTTTGTTTCTTTTGTAAAACGAGTTTTCTATCTTTCTCAAATTACGGATACAAGTAGCATAGCGGAAATAGACATAATAGTATAGATATAAACGCACATCCGTAGCTTTGATTACACAAATTCCTCTCGTATTTTATTCGAATACTAGCTGTCCCGGCAAACGTTGTCTTGTCATATAAAGTATTTCGCCCATATTATTTTATTGAAGTGACTAATTAATTAGTATGTCACCATGTCAACGTCCATCGCTATCCCATCGCAAAAACAATGGTCGCCGTCAATCTAGAGTTGTAATTTTATTAATTTACTATTATTTATTCAACAAATGCACTTTAAATCAATATAAAAAGCAGCCAGTAGCCGATTCTCAGACCTACTGAATATGCATATAAAATTTGGTAAAAATCAGTAAAGCCGTGAGTACGGACTACGGTAACTAACATTGTGACACAAAAATTTTATATATTTAAAGAGAATAAGTAAGATTAATTAATACTGTATTTTTTCTAGAAAAATTGTCAGAATTCAGAAATTTCACCAATGGTTCAGCAGCCTCACTTATCTAGATAATAATAATCATTTACAAAAGGCCTGTTCCCAACCCGTTTCACTGTTTGCTGTTGAATGTCTGGTAGCTACGACTTACGAGTGATAAATACAGTTTACTATCGTCTATATAATATACTCTATCTAATAGCTAATTCACACGTTTTGTCTTTGTCACTTAGTAAAGAAAGAAAGTGAAACTTATAAGATTGATAAGCCATTTGAAGCTTATCAAAAACAAGAACCGGGCCCAAAACTCCAAACCTCAGCTCAGGGCTTGACTTCACTGATGGCTGAGCCGTAAATTACATAATATGAAAGCTGTCCTAAACAACACACAGATAAGGAGTATTTTAATTACGAAACATTCGAAATACACGTTTCTCAAAACGTAATATCTCATATATATTCTCATTACTTTATTATAAAGTGTAATTAGCTAAATAAAAATAGAAAGTGCCGCAGCTTCACTTCATTTCCACGAGACACTGCACAGAGAAGATTTTAAATAACTTAATTGACATTCTAAATTACCGTTGGGCGTCGTTGTTTCGAGTCGAATCAACTACAAATTAGTTTAATAAAAATTTCGGTATCGATCAAATATCACGCCAAATTAAAATTAATTTAAGACGGAAGCGACAAACTTGGGATATATATTGAAACCGTAAAAAACTAGTCAGAGTAATTATTGCAGGGTTGGGTCAGATAACCCAGTTCCAGGTGGCAACAAACGAACTTCGTGCCTCGGAGATGAAGCCACGGTCTGCTGATCCAACCTTGACAATCATCCTGTCTAATCCCACCCGAGGATGACATCATAGAAGATCAACACCATGTGTGAAACCAAGGTCGAAACATTAATCGATGTGAAAAATATTCGTAGATATCATATCTACGAATATTTTTCATTAAAAAGGAAAGGCGAGTCGTTGACCCCACCAGACAGTTTTAGTTAACTAATGTAGTTCAGTCTTTTTATAAACTACGAAAACATCTTTGAGCCATCGCGACAGATTTCTAGCGGAAGGAAGGTTTGAGTACCTCGAACGATTTATGAGAGATTATTTAGAAACGTATTCACCATTCAATTTCTAGATGATTACTTAATAAAAAAAATCTGAATTAGAATGACTAGATTTTTTAATGGGTATCGCAATGAGACGCATTACAATTTACAACTTTCTACATGGTTCTAGTCATCTAATGTTTGTCATAAAATTATTAGACTAGAATTTAGATTCATACTAATTAATTCTGTAGTCTATTTGGTTATTATGTACTTGCAAAATATTACGTTAAGTGGTCAAACTTAAGTCTATCTCTATACGCACTTATTATTATTAGTCACTTCTATTTTCCAGAGTAAACTTAGCTAGGTACTGTTTTGTAATATGATATTTTGCGTAAAATAATGAATGGATGCTACAATACAATAACAAAGAATTCTATTTAATAGAAGTCTTTGTACAACAAACATTCTCACATAGAACTTTCAAGTCCAATTTGAAATATCATAGATATGAGTGACGAGCAACTTGCGAATGTGCTGTGCGAAAATGCAATATAGCAATATCGATGTCTGCAAGTAGCAATCTCCCATCACATTATGCGGTATGCCCCACAAACAATACACCGGAGTCCGGACTCGAAGTCAATCATTATTAACATTCCACATACACAGTATCATTAGTCATCGTAACAGTTCTCTCGAGCCGAGCTTACCGACACTGCGACGGAGGTACTGGGAACGACACTTGTGTTTTGTGCCTCCTGGCCCTCGGGGGCGCTCAGGAACCTGCGCAGGGTGCCGTACCCTGAGGCCGATGCGATGGCAACCATGATGAGCACACACAACACTACACAGGGATCAATGGGACATCACTTCGTTCGGTGCGCGCGGCGTGCTGCGCGCCCGTCGCGTTTCAACTGCCTGCGTTTGTGCGTTTGGGCAAATCGCGCCCCCCCACCGAGACGATAGAATACTGTTTGACGACAAACAAGATATTTCATATTGGACTATGCATGACATCGGTATGCGCCTTTAAAATGTTTGTGTTGATAATGATATCGAGTGATAAGATTTTGTATTCATACATTTTTCAAACCAAATGTCTATATCAAATGCACTTTAAAAGACCGATTAAAAGTACATAATATTTAATTTACTGTGACTGTGATTTAAAAAATTTATATAACTTTTTAAATCACAGTATTTTTACAAATACTTTCATTTTTAACAACCTAATTTTTGAATAACCTCTGAAATTTATTACATTTTGTAAGGCACAGGCCAGAAGAGTATGAATGGCTTGAACTGCCAAAACAGCCAATTAATACCTAGAGCGCGGGAATCGCAGACACAATCGATTTTCAATTGTTATGCGACAGCCAGGTACCACTTGGGGATTGATGGTTTCAGTAACCAAATGATTAACACAGATCTAGTGACTTTCATAAACCCTCACTTCTCAGTTGACTATTATATAAATATACACTTAGAAGTTTCTTCCCGACTGGAAAGGATCCAAAGTTTTACTGACCTGAGTAGCAGATAATAATATTATATTATTAATTTCAAACTTGAATGAATGTTTAAATATATAGACATTACTGATTAACTTGGCCAACAGATGAATTTTAGTTAATGTTGAAAAAATATGCTTATTGTAAACAGTCCACAGTATGGCAGTTTACAAACATTCTTCATAATGATACAAATAAAATACAAGACAGAGTGTTGTTCACTTTTTACATCAATAAATTTTTCTTTTTTATGAGATGCCCTGGCACATATAGTTCTGTTGCACTTTTATTAAATTTAATTCTGAGCAAAATTAATTAAAATAATATTAATGTTTCTTCAGTTTACTACTACAGTTATTTTACATCTAAAATGTAATAGTCCGAGATATATGAGTCCAGCCATTCTGAGGTTTTAGTAATATATTTGAATTGCAATTGGCTAAAAATAAATCCATACTAATATTATAAATGCGAAAGTATCTCTGTCTGTCTGTCTGTCTGTCTGTCTTGCTTTCACGCCAAAACTACTGAACCGATTGCAATGAAATTTTGTATACAGTTATTCTAGAGTCTGAGAAAGGACATAGGCTACATTTTGATGTGGGAAAATATCTTATTTCCATGAAAATTTCGATGAAAATGAATTCGCATTGCGCGTGGCCAGCGCTCATCCCGGGGGTCCTGGGTTCGAGTCCCGCAGGCGGAACAAAAAGTTTTCAATGTTCCTGGGTCTTGGATGTGTATTAAAATAAAATTTCAAAAATCTTAAACATATTTTATGTATAATATTATAAAAAATCCAGAAATATATCGATGGAATGAACATTTTAGTTCTAATACGATTCAACAGATGGCGTTTTATTTTTTACTTTATTGTAACATAGAACTAATCATACTTATTAGTTAGTATGTTTTTGTTTATAGTTTTTAATACGTTAGAATATTATGTTTAATAATATTATCACTTGGTATAATAATAATCAATCTATCTTATCTTATGTAGAACTCCTACTGCATTTCTAATCCATACTATCCATACTAATATTATAAATGCGAAAGTATCTCTGTCTGTCTGTCTGTCTGTCTTGCTTTCACGCCAAAACTACTGAACCGATTGCAATGAAATTTTGTATACAGTTATTCTAGAGTCTGAGAAAGGACATAGGCTACATTTTGATGTGGGAAAATATCTTATTTCCATGAAAATATCGATGAAAATGAATTCACATTGCGCGTGGCCAGCGCTCATCCCGGGGATCCTGGGTTCGAGTCCCGCAGGCGGAACAAAAAGTTTTCAATGTTCCTGGGTCTTGGATGTGTATTAAAATAAAATTTCAAAAATCTTAAACATATTTTATGTATAATACTAGTTGTTGCCCGCGACTTCGTCCGCGTGGACTTTAGTTTATAGCGCGCGGTGTCAACAAAATTTGTGTCAAATTTAAAAACTTTTTAAAACCCTGGTAAGTGCTTCCGGTGTAGCGCGGCCCTTAATTAATCAAAATACCCAAAAACAGCTATGCAGTGTGCACATAATCTATACTAATATTATAAATGCGAAAGTATCTCTGTCTGTCTGTCTGTCTGTCAGTCTCGCTTTCACGCCAAACGCCAAAAGTATCTCTGTCTGTCTGTCTGTCTGTCTGTCTGTCAGTCTCGCTTTCACGCCAAACGCCAAAACTTCCGAACCGATTGTAATGAAATTTTGTATACAGATAGTCTAAAGCCTAAGAAAGGACATAGGCTACTTTTTTACTGGAAAAAAGGGTTGTAAGGGGGTGAAAATGCGTAAATTTGTTCAAATTAAGTTAGTTCCAACAATTCATAATAGATGGCGCCGTGCGTCTTCTACATCGCGCTGACGCTTGCTCAAAAGTATTTCTATAAGACGTGGTATCATCTTTTTAAGTTTCGATTTTTTTCGATTGTTATATCTATTCTACGGTATTAAATAACTCAGTACTTTATCTGTGCAGTGACGTAACCTTAAATCTATCAATGATAAATAGTTTATGGGTAAAGTTGTGTAATTGGAGGGCTAAATAAGCTTTAAAATTTGGCATAAAATATAAAGTTTAATATAAAAAAATGAAATACTTATTGTGTGCACACTGCACAGCTGTATTGATTTAAGGGGTACCAGGGTTTTTTTATAAAAGCTTTTGACACCAATTTTGTTGACATCGCGCGCTATAAACTGAAGTCCACGCGGACGAAGTCGCGGGCAACAGCTAGTATCTTCATATAATGAAGTGTCTAACACTAAGAAGAGTACAAATTCTCTTCCCTAAAATTAACTGATTTTAATGAGACTTGCACCATTGAATTAATTCCTAATAATTATTATTTATATACTTTCATGGGTGTATCGAGGGGGGGCAGCTGCCTCTCCCTGGATCATGTTGACATCCCTACTAAGTAATTAAGTATATTATCTAGTACTTTTATCTATAAAAATTAAGAATAACGAATTTTTGCCATTTGTTTGCACTACAATATTTTTACAACTAAAAATTTTTAATTTTTTATACTTTATAAACACCTAGCTTATGAAAAATCTGATTTTGAATGATGAACCCTTTGGGTACGGAACCCTAAAAAAGAATTGCATATTGAAGAAAACAATGTAACAACATGTGGTACAGTACTTATACCTTGTATCACCTTAACCCATCGAACGTGGAATAACGAGACACAATAGCTTATCTATTGTTATTGCGGCCGGATCCGGCCGCTTAGGGCTTCATGAATTAATGCTCAATTTCACCAATGCTCATTAATGTTGTTTGTGAACATGCCATCTTCATCATTAATATGAAAAAATAACTGGTCAACCACATTATTATTTATTCAATGTTTAAACATGAAGAGATGGTGAAATTAGCACTAAAGCTCATGGGTGTACCCAGGTAGGGGCAGGGGAAGATGAAATAAACTTCAATTTTCCTGGCAAGTGGAAATAAATGTGTCACCTACTCTGCGCAAAATGAAGTGTTGGAAACAAAATATATTTTCAGTCAGATTAATAAAAGTCATTTTTCATGATCTTTTGTTTCAATATACCAGAACGACCATCTTCTCAAAACAGGTATGCTGCCCCCCCTAGCTGAAATCCTGGGTACGCCCATGCTAAAGCTTTATAGAAATATCCATACATTGTAATGTTGACACCCAAAAGCTAATGGCAAAACAATAATAATTGAATGAAAGTTTTAAATGTTCGAGCAGTAGGACGTAAGTAATGAATAAGTACAGGTTAGTGGCCAGTTTGAATACAAAGGCTGAGTATATTATGTATCATAATATCTGATATGGCATGTAAGGCACCTAACAATGTTCTAATAACAATAATTTATTCCATAGGAGTGTGGGCTGTAAGTCAACTGCACCCACACCTTGCCTTGATATGCTTATTTAGAGCTAAAGGCTAGCTAAAGTGACACAATCAACATTTTTACAAATCATTATTTTTTGGATTGCACCTACTAACGGTGTTTATGTTTAATTAAAAAGAAAACAAATTTGACCACATTGTCAAAACACACAATGTAGTCAATTTCTATGGATAACTGCTTATCTTTGAATAGTTTGTCACGACTTGTGTAATTAAACTGAAATAGTAGGTCTGTTAATGCAGCAGATTTTCTAGAAACCGGCAATCATTAACAGTTGTTCGAGACTCACCTGTTTGGTATCCACAGTATCTGTGGCCTCCATGTTGATGAGTGATCTCTCCTTCCTGTCCATAACATCGAAAACATCAGAAACTCCTAATCCATGAACTGGTTGGTACAAAAGCACACAATGCGAACTTGAACATAACAATCACGATGGCATAATTTTTCAAAGAAACAATGTCAATGATCCTTAAAACACGTCCAACACCTAAATCCTATAAACTATAATAACATGTTGTATATCACAATATCGCAATGACAGACACATTTAGAAAATATTAAAGAAATACTAAATTAGACACTAGAGTCTTTTTTCGTTCATTTGAGAAAATACTGCTCATCACCATCTTAAAATTTTATACATTCCGTCATCGAGACCGACTGATTGGTCGCTGTGGTCGCTGCCCTGTTTAATTGTTCGTTTCACGCCGATTTTTAATTAAAATATTTTGATGACAGTGCTTTTAGTTCCATTCAAGAATAAAAATAGTTATCGATTTAAATTTTTTAATCAAAAAGCATTTCAAAATCCAAAATTAATGGGAATTTAAATTATTTTTCAATAAACATATCAAAATTAAACTATGTGACAAGCGTAAACTGGAACGAAAAAAAAACAATAAATGGGATATGAACTTAAAGTGGCCCCTTCACTATCCTGCATTGAGTCCGCCGTGCAGACTGCGAAATGGACATTAAATACAATGTGTCCCGACACCGGTGTCCGATCCTTTAATCTATGGCATATTTTATCGACAAATGAGGGATTTTCATTTATATTTTTTAATTTTATTTTTAACAATCATAACCAGATGGCGTAAGGATAAACACTTCTAGATTTTCTATTGGTTCCTCACCGATTTGAAATTATCTTCAGGTTGGCACCACTGTCTACATATGGGTTGTGTTTCCAAAAAATATCAGTGTACTGTCAAGCGTGACATAAATCAAAATATCCTAAACCTAAGCGTTCATTGGCCTAAGCTATTAGGCCAGTATACTGGTAACAGTTTAGGAACACGCTGACACGTCAAACTGAAAACTGACAACTGAAAGAGTTTTGGCGGGTATGTCACTTTCAAACTTCTTCTACTTTTTATTGTTGTGGTTTTTATTATTTTTTCCCAAATTGTATTATTTGGGTTTTTGATGTTAAAATATTAGCCATTAAATATCCATTACCTTGCACAAGTGCAGGTAAGATGTTATCAAAACCAAAATGTTTAATTCCTGTGACATTTGGTGTGAATATCGGTAAATAGGGCTATATCTTCCATGAGTTTTAGCTAATACATCGTTATAATAACTTTATTATCCTATTCATTGGAATATTATTGCATCTTTTTCAAATTGAAATGTATCAAGTTTTACATTCTCTTGCCCAGTTTTGTAGCAATTATTGATGGTATTGCCTGGTATTACCGATAGTTGTCTACCCATACGCCATCTAGTTACTGAAATAGAAACTGTTTGACAATCAAATTAAAAATATAGGAAAATCCCTCATACTGGTGTCCGATCCTTTAATGTCATGATCTATGGCATATTTTATCGACAAATTGGCTCCCAATTTTTTTTTTCTCTCACGGTTGTAAAAATATGGCAGCCATTTTAGTGTTTTTCGGACTTTCACACTAATCTGACCATTACTTTTCATGTAAATATCCTATGAAAATAAAAAAAGGTCTCATTTGATAGCTAAACTTGTGGACTATACTTACGCAGACAATATGTTATAAATTTCATGGAGTTAAACATAGAAAAACCAAAGTTTAAGAAAAAAATATGTGTATTTTTAATTAATTGGCTTTTTTTGAAAAATGTAGCACATTAAACTGGTTCTTTTTTGCTTTCAATAGATAGAAGAGGTTTTTATCTTAAATAAATTCTTTACTTCAATGCTCTAAGTGAGATAAGTTATAACGATTTTCCTATGAAGTATAGGTCAGATTAGTATGAAGTCAGAGATTTTTTTTTCAAAAGTTGGAGAAAAAAAATTGGACTCATGATTTATGGAATATTTTAGTGACAAATTGGCTTTCAAATTTTTTTTTTCCCTAACTTAAAAAAAAATCTCTGGCTTCATACTAATCTGACCTATACTTCATAAGAAAATCGTTATAACTTCTAAACTATCTGACTTAGAGCATTGAAGTAAAGAACTTATTAAAGATGAAAACTTTCTCTATCTTTTTAAAATAAATAAGAACCAGTTTAATGTGTTAGATTTTTTACAAAAAGCCATTAATAAAAAAATATTCATTTTTTTTTCTTAAACTTTGGTTTTTATATGTTTAATTTCACAAAATTTATAACATATTGCCCGTGTAAGCGTAGTCCACAAGTTTATCTATCAAATGAGACCTTTTTTATCTTCATAGGATATTTACATGAGAAGTACTGGTCAGATTAGTGTGAATGCCCGAGAAAAACTAAAATTGCTGCCATTTTACAACTGTAAGAGAGAGAAAAAATTTGAGAGCCAATTTGTCGATAAAATATGCCATAGATCATGACATTAAAGGATCGGACACCGGTATTGGGTCACATTGTATAGTGCGTCAAGAAAGTCATGCTGCCGTGGTATAACAAAAATGGCGTTAGGTGACATTTGGTCGATTTTCAGGTTTTGACTGTACATGAATAAGAAAAAAATTCTCTATCGACCTACATAAGCGGTTTTTTGATAAGTTGAATAGTTTCAGAAATAATATTAATGAAAATGCCGTTATATTACCCTTTTTTGCGCATGTAATACGCATAAATGACGTTAAGTCATATTGGGAGTCAATATAGCCGCTAATGTTCATTAACTTGTATTTTTATTATACTTTTTTCTTGTGATTGTTTCACTAGATTGCCGTTATACGGTATTTTGTACACTGTAAAGTGATTAAAGTACTTTAAATATTTTATTGTAACTCTTTTTTAATGCAGGATTTTATGTTTGCTAAACAATAATGCCGTAAAGTGAAAAAATTAGACTTAAATGTGACTAACGAGTCTTAACGGCATTATAGCTTAGCATTTAGTACATTTATATTTTTACTCAATGAACGCTACGAGCCAGTAACGGCATTTATAAAGTAAAATAAAACATGTTTTAAATTAAATATTAGATTTAAGTGTCGCTATCTCACAATAATACGCTATAATGCCGTTAAATAATCTCGCCCGGTGAGATCCTAGTTCCGCGGTCAGGGGTCAGGGGTGAAATCAGTATTCAGATTTCAGTGCGTCGCAGGCGCTTAAAGAATGCGCTTACGTAATTAAGAATTAAAATTCCGTATCTCAAAAAACAAACTTGCAGTATTCCTAATAATAATAATAAACTAAGTTGAACAATACCTACTACAATAAAAAAAGAATCACTAAAATCGGACTTGTAGTTCCGGAGATATGCGTGCACAAACATAAAAACATATATACATACATACATACATACATACACTTTTGAAATTTGGCACATCTGTTCAGAAGCTGTCATAGATTGATATAATAGGTAACTATACAAAAACTGGGCAGTTCTGGAAATATTACATACATGTACATTGTACGCGTCGAATTGATAACCTCCTTTTTTTGAAGTCGGTTAAAAATATAATTTTATGTTAAAAATAACATTTGACTTGATTTTTTTTTATTATAATGCTCTTGTCCCTGATTTTTATTCGAGGGATTTATGTTCTGAATACAATTTATACTGTCCTATGTCTACACACGTCTTATCTCCTATTTCTATTTTCTGTTCTGTTAATACTATTTACTCCTTTTATTATTATAACACAATATAGCAAAAATTCTTCCCTATTTTAATTACAAAATAAGTTGAAGGCTTGGCTTGAATGTGATCTGAAAACTTTTTACGATAGATATATTGCATGGCTATGCAATATTTTGCTTGGCTCCTTTTTACATTTAATGTTTTGGTGGGATTTCATTTCTTTTCTTTTCAGGTCACGTTAAAACTTTTCTGTACTTAGCTTAGCACTCATTCTTTATTCTAGGTCGTAAAATTAATTGATAATAACAGGTAGGTACTTCTACAAAGTACAAATTCTATGACGATAGCCCAACAACTTTTGAACTTTCAGGAGGTTATTCGTGCATCGATGTTACTTTCGATTGAGTATTACGACCTATTCCGGATTTTTTTAAACCATAATAATTATACTCCGCAAACAAACGATACCGCGATATAAAGGGAGTGCTACACCATCTATCGAGCGAGTATGGAGTGTACATCGTAATTCGCAGTTCTGATTTGAGATTTAATCGAATTTAATTATCATAGTTTCATTGTTAACTTTGTTCACTATTTTTCCTTTTGTACGTAAAATTATTATTATGAAGTCGAAACTCATTTTTAATGTTCTTGTAAAGCCACAAACATAAAAATCTTTTCTTTTATTTAATAAAGTCATATTACTTATACTTTTCAGTTTTTAGGTTTCCTTGCCCAAAGGATGAAAACGGGAGCCTATTCCTAATGAGTCTAGACTTCGCTGTCTGTCTGTCGTCCGTCCGTGTGTCACGAGGCTAGATCTCGAGAACCGCAATAGCTAGATATTTGAATTTTTTTACAAATTATGTACTTTTGTTGTCGCTATAAAAGCTAATAATCCAACTAAAATAAAATAAATGATTAATGGGGGGTCTCATACAACAAACACGTTTTTTGCCCTTTTTTGCTCTATATCCGTAATGGTAAAAGTAAGGTTTTTGAAAATTTTAGAAAATACTTAATTGTATTTCCACTTTAATAATAAGTAATAAAAAGTACATAAACTTGTGATTTAGGGGGGGCTCCCATACAAATTTACGGTACGGAACCCTATGTACGCCAGTCCGACTCGCACTTGGCCAGTTTAATAATTTTTCCTTTCATTGTGGATAACGACCTACCTTGTTGCCAAATTTCAAGGTTCTAAGTCTGCATATCTAAGTCATCAAAATTCTAAGGTACTACGTTAGAATTTTGATGATCTGTCAGTCAGTGAGTGACAAAATGTAGTAAATTTGATCATCCGTAACTATTAAACTATTATCGAAATGTTACGTAATTTGGAGGTTAAGCTAGTTTTAATACTTGCTCCTAGTCACCGAAATTCTAAATCCCTAGCTTTGTTAACATCGAAGATAAAGAGGGTGTGAAAAAGCCGCGAACCGCTTCGAGAAAAGTATGGTACAGCCGTGCCTTTGCTAAAAAGCGTGGCTGGAGCACTGCCGTGCTCCCAGATATACTATAGAGCTATCTAAGATGCTCAATGGGTGGGTGGATGGGTTTTAATTTATTACAAAATATGATCCCTATTTAATACTTTAACTCCGTATAGTTAAATATCACAATGCAATATTTTTCGTTTTTTGTCGCTATAACGCCGTTAACGTAAAAAGTAAATAGTGTAACGGCGTTTTAGCGGAACAATGAGTGGAGTTATTCATATGCATTTTGTAGTTTACTAGACTTAAATGCGGTAAAATACCAATAACAGCACTAAAGAC
Source organism: Aricia agestis (assembly GCF_905147365.1). Classification (NCBI taxonomy): domain Eukaryota; kingdom Metazoa; phylum Arthropoda; class Insecta; order Lepidoptera; family Lycaenidae; genus Aricia; species Aricia agestis. Next base: position 12,520,641 of record NC_056406.1, read on the forward strand.
TAACATAAGTTAGTTCTGTATTTCTTGATATTAAGCTAAATCAGGGTTATGTACTATAACGACATTTTAGCTAAACATATGAGAAAATGTTTGTAGTGTTTTAATAGACAACGTTTTTATTAGGAATAGAAACACTAAAATGCCGTTAAGGTATACGTAACGGCATTTATGTCAAATTATAGATGAAAGAAAGAAACATTAATGTTGAACTAAAACAAAAACGGGTTTTTTTTTATTCATAAATAAATTCTAGAAGATCGCATATTAATAGATAATAAGTATCTCTTTTATGTATGTTCTGGTGCTTTTCGATCTCAAATCGGTTTTGTCATTGAGGAGTTACATAGGTTTAAAGTTTTACCGCGTTTTTTACTCATAACTCAAAAGTAGGTTTTGGTAGTTAACGGCATTATAGTCATACCACGGCAGCATGACAGGCGGGAAAATTTTCTAAACGTAATCACGCATAAAAGGTGTATTTTTTTCTTTGTATTTTCACAGAGAACGCTTAATACATTTTAAATATTGTCACCTTGCACATTTATATCTCGAATTAATAAAGTTCTCTTATTTCATTTTAAAAAAATTGCCGCCTGTCATGACTTTCTAGGGACCGTGCAGAAACTATAGAGGGCGTCGTAATTCGACAGCAGCGACACGATGCGAGTAAAAGAAGTAACTTGTGAGTGACTTTGGCTTCGCATTCTCTTTGACCCCGGCTAGTTTATAAGTGTTTTTTATAATATGTTTTAGACTATAAAATTATTTAATACTTACACTCCCAAGTTGCCACATGCGGCCGCGAGAACAACAACAGATTTCCAAGAATCCGCGATCGAAGGATTAAAGTAAAAGACTAGATGACGCCCGCAACTCCGTTGCACCAAAAATCATTTATCGCGCGAGAACCGTACATTTTCCCGGAATAAAAAGTATCCTATGTCCTTTCCCGGGGCTCAAAGTAAATCCATACCAAATTTCAGCAAAATTGGTTCAGCGGTTTGGGCGTGAAGTGCTAACAGACGTCTAAACTTTCGCATTTATAATATTGAGTATGGATGGTTTCTAACCGTAAACAAAAAACAAAAATGTTTAAAGCTTATCTAGTTAACTTAGAAAACATCTGAAAAAGTAATTAGTAGCATCCATCAGCATAGAAAGTAAAAACTTGATAAATATTGCAATAAAATAATGAAGACGCAAAATACTTACAATAATTACTGAAAATGCTTGTGGATTAATAAAAAAAAACAAGTTCACTAAAATAAATGCTTTTATTTCATCAACCTTCTGCGATTTGCTCGATACCATTTTTACAACTTTTGTCTGTCACTATTTTTAACTAGTGTACCTCATCAGTGCAAACACTATATACTTAAGTATTCTTTAAATAACACACAAAGACTGCACTATTAATAGTTTTCCTACTTGAAGAATCATCCTTTTGAAAACCAACACTTTGACAAGATGGTTCAAGATATAAACACTATTACGGAGTACTATTATATTATATTCTGTTTCTCAGTGTTGAATTCTCCAAATTATCCTTACTTCTCCAAATTATCCTTACTTTTGATGCAACTTGTTGCATTCTAGTTGATGTCTTTGAAATTCTTTTTTAAAGGAGTTTTTATTTTATTTTCTTCTCCAGGAAACATTGTAGGTAGGTACTTATATTATTAAATGCCGGGTGTACAGGATTTTCCGATCTTGGCCAATTAAATAGCGGCGGTGCATAGGTACCTATGTAAAATTTAGATGGAACTTGGAAGCCAGTTTGGATGTTTACTGAAAGAGGCAACGGTTATAGGTTAGGTTCATATTGTGTTCATCTAAATGAATTTACGGTAATAATCTACAAAATTCAGTGTTTTTACGAGTCTACACATAACATTCATGGAACTTTTTAAGTACTTACGTATGTTTTACCGGCTTTTATCCATTTCTTTCGTTTTTCAATAAGCCATGGCATGTGAATACTTTTGGCAGGAAAATACAACAATGCATTTTAGTCTTGAAAATTTCTAAATTCTCAAGAAATCTTATAATTTTCCGTAACTTGACTAGAGCTTGACAATAAAATTTTCGTAAAAGTTTCGGCAACTCGTCACTAGTGGCGGTGTCATCGCTCTGCACGGTCCCTATATTATGCTTCGTTTCGTTACGTACTCTTCCTTAGAAGCAGTGATATTGAATTTTGCAAGTATATTACATCCCTAGATGGACGGCAAAGCAGGATAATGTGTGAGCTATACTCCACTCGGGCTAACTTGTCGCTAGCGGTCATTGACTCCCTGTCAAAAACTTGTCATTTTCCATATAAAACCACAATAAACAATAACTTTATTGATAATCGCGGTTTATATGAAAAATGACAAGTTTTTGACAGGGAGTCAATGACCGCTAGCGACAAGTTAGCCCGAGTGGAGTATATGTTTATTTCGCAGTCCTGCAGGCTGCACCGTGCACGAGCACGGCAGACTGCAATGTAGGCAATTGGCAATCTTAACATTATTATCTGAATGAGAGAAGCCAAAGTAGAACTAGAGTTGAGAAATTTTGACATTGACAAGGGACAGGAGTGACAGGACGGAACATTAGATTTCAATTATATACTAGTAATCTGTGTTAGATTTACAATTTTTTTTCTTTTTAAAATCTAAAATTTGCAAATTAGGTACTTGAAAAATACCAAACAATTTGACGAACTGTAGTCAAAATGCCGCGTGAAAGAAGTAGATACAGAGAGAGGAGGAGTTCATCTAGTTCAGATTCTTCATACGATAGAAAGATGTCTAAAAGTAAACACAAAAGGCGCTCACATTCAAGAGACCGTTCCGAATCGAAAAGCCGTAAGAGCAAATCGTCCAAACATAAGCGAAGAAGTTACTCTAGAAGCTTATCTAGAGAGAAATATGAGTCTAGTAAATCAAGGCGAAGATCATCATCGAAGTCGCGGTCTAAAACGTCGAAACATTCACGAGATAGATCACGCTCTAGATCCAGTTCAAGAAGCTACTCTAAGCGCAGTAAGAGTAGTAAAAAACATCGCAGAAGGTCCAGCTCTTCAGACAGTCGTTCAAATTCTTTTGACATTGGTATGTATAATGATAACATAAAAAAAATGTTTATTATTGTATTTTCTAAAGAAATACATTTTCAGAACCAAGAAATGCACATCTAGATGACACAGAGAGTAAGGTAGAAAAGGCCATCAAAGCTGCAGCTGCCGCAGGGCTGACAATGACAAAAATACCAACATATGAATACAATGATGTTGAAATAAAAGAAGACATGCCTACAATACATGATAGAAACCTTTTGGATGAGTTGAACAGTGACACATTTGTACAGAAGTCTTTTACATCATCTAAATCAAAGAAACAGTCTCAAAACATTGTGATTGACCTCAATGCTGAGACCGTCAAAGTTCCTGAAGCTGAGGCTAAAAATAAAACTGAGGATTCTATTATCGATTTTGATGTGAGTGTAACATTGTTGTCTTTATTGCTTTTCAAACCTCAAAAAATGGTATGATGGAAAATAAATTTTACTTCGGGTTTTTTATATTGCTCTGGTTCTAAAATGTTAATTAAATGTGCTTGAAAGTTATAGAAAGAAGATAAATCTATATTTTTTTTATCTTTTTAAAAATATAATAATACAGTAGGGCCTCAGTAATCCGGACTCCCACTTGTTTGGTGGTCGCTGTAATCCGGCCGAGCCGGCCGGCCAATGGGATATGCGGGGAGGCCTGCGAGTGTAGGTGCGGGCCGTCATGAGCCAATGTGTTGTCAGTCTTTTGTTTATTGCCTTTCGTCATTCCTGTTACACATACAATTTTAATTTAGAGCGTTTGCTAACATTATGGAGCTGCCATATGAACATTCAACATTAACATTCAAAGACAAATTGCGAAAGAAATATTAGATAAAGGTAACAGCTACCCCATCACAAACTCTTGCATACTATAATCCAGACACCCTGATAATCCAAATAGGGTCTTGTTTTTGCCTCTCCGGATTAACAAGTCCCTACTATATATCTGTTTATTACACTTTTTTTTTAAATTTTAGGAAATACCAAGCCAGGAAGAACTTAAGGAGATGTGGGTCAAGAAACTGTATCAATATAGGAAGAAGATGTTGAAAGAAGATCTATAAAATATCATATCAGTGGAATAAATACACCAACACAAATCGGTTTATTATTTCTATTTTATGAGTAAATATGTCCCTTAACACTTTTCATGGTTACAATTATTATTATTGTGATAAACGTTAATTGTAACAAATGAAAAACCGAATAACTTAAACCATATATTTCTTCAACACAATAACAGTTGCCACAACTCACAATTTGAAATGCACTGCATCTACTTCTATATTTACAGAACTGTCTAGCCATAAAACTTATAATGCGAATTTTCACATGTTGTTTCTTTCTCGCTGAATACGGCTGCTGTAAGTTCGTGACACAAGATTCCAAGAATCCATGTATCTGTCCATGCACATAGCTATGCATTTTTGTTCTGAATTATCCAACGATGTACCTGGTTTGTTAATGCATTTCTTGAAACATTTCTCTGACATTTTCGTCAGTAGTTCTTGGGCGTTTGCGATAGCGATTTGTTGTTTCACTTGATCCATTAACTCCTCTTTTTGCACACCGCTTAGAGCACCAGTTGAAAGTGAATCCATTTTAATTATTGTTTGAGGATCTTCCTTGTAAAGTTTTAAATCTTTTATAAAATCTTATTCCTAACCTTAAAAATGTTTGAGGTAATGAGTGTCAAAATTAGTTCTTCTTCTTATTTAAAAATGGCCCCGTAGTGAGTTGCCACATTGGTTGTCACCATATTATAATAAAGTAAGTACTCTGTGGTTGCCACTTGCCAATGTAAAAGTGGCACATTTCACAAACTCAATTGACATTTGACACAAATGCTAAATTGAGCATTTTGACAAATGACAATTCGATATAAGACAGTATTTTTTTATAATATGGCGCTCGGCTTTTTAACCATGGTGTGTCAAGTAAAATTGCGCCAATGCGCTGCGCGAACGCCGCGTAACTATAAGTTTCCATATAGTAAGCGGAAGATGCGCACGCGCGTGCCATTGTAAATCAATGCTTTATTTTTGCATTATCATGATATTAGTACAGGTTATTTGGAGCATTTGGAGTGTTACAAAGTATAATATCGTGAGTATAAGTTACTTTATTATACGCTGAATTTTGCCATCGCTTTGCTGTCGTATATTTTTTTTTTACGATATATTACACGGGAATCATAACCATTTTTTTATAGTATGTTTTACTTACAACATTTTTCTTCGTTATTCTATAAAAGTTACTATATTAATATTCTTCTAGAAAATACTTATTTACAAAGAATTTAAATGATTTTTTTGCAGACTCAACTCTCCCATCTACAATAGGTATTGAAGAAATAAACGCCATGATGGATTTATTATCTGATTCGGAGGAAATATTATTTATCCGAATACCAGCATTAGGATTAGAAAAAGGTATAATCCTAACCGAAAATTCCATTGCATCAGTTAAATAATTATCATAAGCTGATATTATATTCGTGCTTTAATTGTTTTTTTTTGTTTAAGGACTTAGTGATTTCTCCATTATAGAAGACACTGTCACGAGTCACGAGTCACGACACGACACCCATCTCCTGATTGTACAGTTAATCTATCCTAATCAATAATATCTTCTAATACAGATTTACTGTTTACGCCACAAGCAAACAAGCCACTGACTCCTTATCCTGAAAGGAGTCAGTGGCTTGTTTGCAGTTTGTCAAAATGCAGTCCTGCAGCCACATTCACGCTCCTGCTTTCTACACGGCATTCTGCCACGCAGGACGCCGAGCCACTCACGGTCCTTTGCGGCGGACTGCAAGCGGTGGGCGGAGCTTGCACATTTTGTGCAGTACTCAGGTCGCGTCCCGCTCGGTGTTGCAGGCCGCCGTGCAGGCCTAGTGCCTAGCACATGGCGGCCGGCCTGCGACACCATTCACAATCCTGCTTAAGCCGGCGGACGGCATGGCGGACAGCAGCATGATGGTGAATGGGCCACTTTAAGGGCCCTGACGATGTAAAATAATCGGCCAAGTGCGAGTCAGACTCGCGCACGAAGGGTTCCGTACCATTATAGAGCAAAATTAGGCCAACATTTGTGCTTTTTCGATGAGAGCCCCTGTTAATTTTTTTATTTAATATTAATATTATAAATTATTATTAAATATTAAATTATAAAACTAAGGATTGTGTGAATAATTCAAGTACCTACCTGTTGCTATTATTGATATAGAGCAAAAAAGGCCAAAAAAATCACGTTTGTTGTATGGGAGCCCCCTTTAAATATTAATTTTATTTTGTTTAAATAGTATTTGTTGTTAATAGCGGCAATAGATCTAGTATCTACACAATCTGTGAAAATAGCTATAGCGGTTTTTGAGTCAGAGCCTGGAGACAGACGGACAGACAACGAAGTTTTAGTAATAGGGTCCCGTTTTTACCCTTTGGGTACGGAACCCTAAAAACTATGCTGAAAATTATTGTATACTAGAATATTGTTTTCCCGCCATAATAAACTTGACACTGGCGAAAGTTATATAGCCGAAGTGCCATAATTAGAACAAAAAAGAAAGAAGGATAAGAAGTATGTAAACAATGGAGAATGGAGGTTGTGTAAAACTGTATTTGTAATTAAAAACAACTAAGAACCCTTTAAAATATTAATATTTTTCTATAAGTATGACTATAAATCTTGATCATTTAGGGGAGTTAGTAAAAACTTTATCTCATGAAGAGTTAAATGAAGTCACAAAATCTTCACTATCCTCTCTATTCAAGTGTGATGCAGTACTATCAGATTTGCCTTCAGATATAACATATGAAGAAATTACTAACTTGGTAAGTAGGTATTTAATTGCATCTCTGTCTTTTGCGGTTTGCCCAACATTACTGATTACGTCTTACCAGTTGCCATTGGGTACTGGGTTGTTAAGGTGACGCCGCGTTAAAGTCGTCGCTCGCATGTGCTATTTTAACTTCTTGTATGCAAGTGCAAGTTAAAAAATGCAAGTAATACATGCATTTTTTCAGACTGCAGTTGAGCATGGACAATCAATAACAATTATTGTGGCAAGGGAAGATGAAGTTCCACTGAAAGTTATTGTAAGTCCATACTTAATGTCATATAAAATAAACAATACTCACTGATCTCTTGTATAATGGAGATCAGTGACAATACTAGATGTCCCGCTACAAAGTTTTTACTGAAATTAGATTATTTGGCAACCATACATTATGTAGGTACTTATTAGCAGTTGAAAAAGTCATCATTCCAAATATTATTGATGTATGTAAAAGAAATTTCACACTTGTAAATAAACCTTGGTTACCAACATCTGTTTCTAATTTTTAGGTACCCCAAAAGGCGACTGTTAAAGATTTGAAAAAAGCTGTAGCAAGAAGTTTTGAAAATTATCAAAATAGAACTGGAAGTAAAGTTAAAATATCTTGGAAATACTTATGGAAGACATATAATTTATGCTATGATAGTTTATTGCTAGACAATGATAATAGCAGCATTGATGATTATGGCGTAGGCAATAAAGTAACATTAACCTTTAAAAAGAAAAGGAATATGAGGAAAGCCATGTAAATTTTAAATAAACTTTATTTGTTTCTATTAAGCTTAATAACTAAGTTCAATACATGCTGTAATGTAGTATGGTATTTAAAAAAAATATGGTCAATTCATAATTAGAATTTTTAACTTAACACCTCAAGCCGTCACATACAACCATGATAACAATAGAATAGCTATTTTTTTGGATTTTCCACAATCAAGGTAATATTATATTTTTGTTATACACAATGTAAATAAAATTTAGAAAATAAAAATAAAACTTCTACTTCTTTTATATTATTAAATGAATATCATCATACATAATTTTTAATAACTACAGCTGCTCAAAGTCTGGCTGAGGTGGTGGTTCTTGGGGAAGGGGCTCAAAGTCACTGAGGCTATACTGGGGGTCTTCGTGTCTCGGGGTTGCTAGTGGCCTATCATAGGTGTCCTTCAAAAGTTCCTGATCATGCTGAAACAAGTAATGCTAAGGATAAATTTTGTTGACCTAGAATACATCTATAATAATTTACTTAAAGATAACATTGTTTTGAACAATAATTCCAGTTAATTAGTTGGCGAGCATCACCTGTTACAAATTACAATGCACCATTATAATTTTGATTTGTGCTCTAGTCTAGTGATTCGTCCTAGTAAAACATAGTCTTTAATCAGGGGATAAGCCTCATCTAATGGAGCTCGCTCACAGAGTATTACAATATATTTTGCTTAAATGCATGGTATTTAAAGAGCATCTTTTAAGATAAAGAAAATAAACAAGACAAGGTTTTAAGTATCTAAAAATATGAAGAAGGTATAACAAAATAAAATATTTACCTGATCAGTCTGCAGCACTGAGGGTGGAGCCAAATCATCAAGTGATAGCTGGGTGTTGATCACCGATGGCGGAGCATAATCTGACATCACTGGTAGGTTCTCCACAGGCTAGAACACAAAAGTTTTTCAGTTAGGCAAACTTGACTTTTTAATTGCAAGATTATTATTTGAGTAAATTATTTTAAAATTATAGTTATACCGTATCTGTTGTTTCTTCAACAGCCTTAGTTTCAGGGTTTTTCTTGACAAGATTGTCTTGTGCAAGTTCTTCTGACGTGTATGCAGTGGAGTGGCCAGAAAACAGAAGATGTGTTAGCATGTCAGTACCTGAAATGAAAAAGTAAAAAAGACTTTAGAAACTGCAAACAATATTATATAACACAACTTTTAGAGCATTTTCCGCTAGGAAATGAAAGTCCAAAATCCGACATGTTGCACACGTCATATCAGAATATTGACAGAAACATCTTCAACCATCAATCAAAACTTTTGTTTGTGCTAGTGCTGCCGTCTAGATAGATAACTGCAATGTTTTCAACATTGCAGTGATATATCCTATAATGAGGTGCGACATAATATAATATCCGTATATACATGGTTCTAGCGTAAATATGTATGTAACAGACAGTCAGAATAACTTACCAATGGCCGTGTTGTGTCCGCACACGCAGTATAGCATAGTGGGGGCGGGGCGTGGTGCGTCCTCTAGTGCGTGCACGCCAGCGCAGAACGCGCTGTGGCACAGCATGCCGCGGTAGCACGACGTCACGTACGGACACTTCGTGCACGTCGTCACACCCCTGTATAGACAAACGGAGACGATTTTAAAACAGATTTAGCACCATTATGATAACTTCTTTTTAGGGTTCCGTAGCCAAATGGCAAAAACGGAACCCTTATAGATTCGTCATGTCTGTCTGTCTGTCCGTCCGTATGTCACAGCCACTTTTCTCCGAAACTATAAGAGCTATACTATTGAAACTTAGTAAGTAGATGTAGTCTGTGAACCGCATTAAGATTTTGATACAAAAATGGAAAAATTGTTAGGGGTCCCCATAGGTACAACTGAAATAAAAAAAAACATTTTCATCTAACCTATGCGTGTGGGGTATCTATGGATAGGTCTTAAAAAATCATATTGAGGTTTCTGATATCATTTTTTTCTAACCTGAAGAGTTTGCGAGAAAGACTCTTCCAAAGTGGTAAAATGTGTGTCCCCCCCCCCTCTAACTTCTAAAGTAGGGGCATGATAATTCTAAAAAAATATATGATGTACATTACTATAAAAACTACCAACAAAAATTGGTTTGGACGAGATCTAGCAAGTAGTTTTTTTTTTATACGTCATAAATGGTAAACCTTAATTTAAATTCATTAAATCAACTGAAATATAAAAATAAATCAAAAACCTTTTAATTTCATAGAAATAAACCTTTATTGCTGCTGCGAAACCCTTCATGGGCGAGTCCAACTCGCACTTGGCCGGTTTTTTTTATTAACGGCAAATCCCTTTTAGCAACATTCCGCTTCGCGAAGTGCCAATAAGCAGATGTCGGATCTAAAGCGCTCCCTAGACGGTAATTCACCATTACTGAATGCATAACGTTCTGTCATGCACGCATGATCGTTTTTTGTGTTAATTGATGCGAATGATATGCAAACTACGTGTTGTACATTGATTGAAAAGTTGTTTAATTTTTCGTCCTGCAATATGTGCATGACATGCACGCATGATCGTTTCGCGATCGGTATGTCATGTAACAATTAATACTGTCACGTAAATGCATGTCAAGCTGAAGTCTATCCCAGCGCGTTCTGTCACACACGTCAAACTGCTAATGCGATTTGCGGCGTGCTAGCACGTATTCGTTTTTAATACTGTTGTGTTTTATTACATTTTTTTAGGCTAGATTTATATGCGTCCGCGTCGAGGCTAAGTAGCCTTCACCTAGACTAACAAAATTTAATTAACGTTACTGAAACTCGTACCAGACGTAGGAGAAATTTAAGTTTTTCGAAATAAACTTACAAGAAGTGCTTGTCGCTGTCGAGGGGTGTGTCACACTCGCGACAGATCATTCCGTCGGGCAGGACGAGCGTCAGACCCTCGAATGTCTCTCCGATGGTGTGGCTGGTCGACGCCTTGACTGGAGGTGTGGCTTTGTTCTAAAACAAAACATTGATAATAAAAAATAAGAACTCGACGAATAAAGTTTTCTGTTACGGCACATTTACAACTAAATGATTTTTTTTCCATAACACAACATCATCGGTAACAAAAAATGCCTTTTCCCTAATTTGGTTTTAAACTAAATCGGTTCCGCTGTTTAAACGGAAAGAGGTAACAGAAGGACAGACACACTTTATAAGTATCTATATATTAATACGCAAGCGAAAAACTTTGTATCCCTTTTGACGAAAACTGCGGAAACGTAGGTGAATGAAATTTTGCACAGTTATAGATTATATGGTAAAGGAGTGCATCGAGCTAATATTATTTTGAAATTATGCTTTTATCATACATTTTTTTAAACAAATAAAACATTACACACACTACAATACGCAAACTCAAGAAGATGACAGATTTTTGAGTGACAAACCTGTACAATATACGAATCATACTCTTTTATTTATGGTTGAAGTCTGTTGACAACAAGTTGACAAACTGAAAATGGATTATAGTTTTTTTTTATTGAATCTTAGATGCTATTAGACAATGCTTACACGGCCAGTCTGAGATCAGCTGAGTCCCAGAGACGAGAGTAGAGAAAAAAAATATGATGGTCAAATTTTTTTACAAATTAAACGTAGTAGTCCTAATGTCGTTGAAACTAAGGTCAAATTTCGACCATTGTTGGGCGATCTCTAGTGTATAATATAACATTACCTTGGGCTTATTAATGAGATGTTCTTCAGAGCACAAAGGAATAACATCGTCAATGCTGTTATGATCTCTAATCTGATGCTCTTTTAACTGACCTGAAAATGGAAATCAAATGTAAAGTAAATGACTTCAAGTTTACCAAGAATTTTGATTACAACTGAACACTAAATTTCATATTTATTTTTCTCATAAATATTTTTTTGATTAGGTCATTACATCACATATTTGAAGACGTGAGAGGATGAACCATAAAGTTAATATATCTAGCAGAATAAGAAAACAAAGGCCTGAGCAAGAGAGATGTCACTATCAGTAACACTGCGTGGAAAAAGACGTGATCAATGATATTCTACATATTACTCTACATATGATATACATATTATAATGATATTCTACATATACTTTGTGATTTTCATATAATATCATTGCGTGTGATACATGACAGCAGCACTCTTTTTTTAACGTCCAGTCGGCACGTGCCGCACGTTGACAATTTAATCTCATAGAATTCGTGTTCAATCATGCTTGTGTAAGTGTTATGTACACTTACACAAGCATGATTGAACACGTATTTTACACACAGATGAAAACCAATTTCGGCTTCGTTTGACAGCTCGAGATTGTTGCTCTATTCCCCTAGGTATATTAATTTTATGGGATGAACACGATAAAATAAATAAAATAAAAAAGCCTTTCATTTCTTATAAGTAAAATAACACTATCCTAATACTATATTATATGGTTAAATAACATTTTTATTCTGTTTATTTTGCTTCTACTGCAGTAAGAACCCCTCCACAGGTGAAAAGGCCTCCTTCAAAGATGACCAGTGTTCTCTTGATTTCGCTGAATCCATCCAGTTGGAACCAGCTATCTTTGTAAGTTCGTCCTCCCATCTGACATAAGGTCTTCCTCTCTTTCTTTTCCCTTGTGGGCCAATGGGGAAATATAATATTTAATAATTTTATACTATACATATATTTAAGATTTTTTATTATATGATACACATATTGTAGCACATATTTAATACACATCCATGACCCAGGAACTTTGAAAACTTTTTGTTCCGTCGGCGGGATTCGAACCCGCGACCCCTTTGATCCCCGCGTGCTTGAGCTACCAACCAGGGATGTTGCGAATATCCGCAACCGCATCCGCAAATGCGGAGCATCCGCATATATTTGGACATCCGCATCTGCATCCGCATTAAATCGATGCGGATTTTTATGCGGATGCGAATGTCATACGAGTTGCGACAAGAAAAAAAAAGCCGCGGGGTCTGTGAATGACGCGTGCCGTTTGCGCGTGACAAATGACCAATGGGAGCGAAGAAGCCGGCCAAGTGTGTATCGGCCACGCACAATAGAGGGTACCGTAGAACCGCCAGTTTTTTATAAGTTTTATATCGTCAATGAATGTACAATTATAACATGTTTTATACTACTAACAACATCATTTCAGTTACATTCAAAGGAATTTGAATGAAAAATTCCTTTGTACTTTTACATAAATAAATGTATAACTTATAAAGTCTTCTTAGCCGTGATAATTTTCTTTTTAAATTTAGCATATTTCCTACTCCCGTGAATTTTTCCACATATTTTTCAGAATCAACCGTTTAGCTGGTAGAAGGGGGAGACACTGGATACTAACGATTTCTTAAACTTTAAAACTTTGCATATTTCTTCGAATAAAAATACTCGTAATATTTTTAAAAACCCTATCCAACGACACCATACACGTTGGAGTGGACGCAAAATAAAAAGACTTATCCCCGCTTGGTGTGTATGGGAGGTCCCATAATTTTTTTAAAGGTTTTATATATCATTTTGTCGACACCGTTTACATATATGTATGTGCATTTATGCCGAATTTCGACTTCGTAGGCTATTCTCTGATCGAAACCGCGGAGAAACAGATAGACAGACGGACATATAGACCGTAAATATAAGGGTGCCTTGTTGATTACGGAACCCTAAAAACGGTCACAGGATCCGACGCGTTTATTGTGGTACATTAATTATTGTCTTGTGTAAATTAATCACTACGTGTTTGTTTGTGCTTCTTACTTAATAAAAAGCATTATTACTATTTAATAATTTAAGTATAATGCTTTATGCTCCTATTTATAAATTCGTGTACTTACTAACAAAAAAGTGGTAGAGGTTAATACAGGGGAATTAATGTAATTTTCATTTACAAATTATTATCTCTTTAATACAAAAGTATTATTATAATAATACTTTTGTACAGGTACAGGTTCCCAGAACAATTTTTTTTATTACTATCAAGGTAATTTTTTGTAAGCAGTTTCATTTTGATAAAAGGAACAACAATTTCCTCTGCGAAAGTGGTAGCTAACAAAGATAAATATGATTTAATATTTCGATTTGATGGTCTTCAAATATGGATTGTTCTATTCAAAATGCGTTTCAAAATGAAGCTACTCACAAAAAATTAGCTTGATATTAATTTAAAAAATTGTTCTAGGGAACCTGTACTATTATTTTGTAACACATTAATTAAAAATTAAAATAATACTTTTTCATTTTATAAACTATGTTTATGTAGGATCCAAAACATCTGCATCCGCATCCGCATCCGCGGATGTGAACCTCTAAAAATCCGCATCCGCATTCGCATCCGCGGATGTGAAAAATCGGCATCCGCAACATCCCTGCTACCAACAGCCCACCAACTGAGTCACAGAGGTGGTCATTGTTTTAGAGGGGTATTACATTATCATTTATATGATCATATATAGGGTCCAATATACAATGTGTCCCGACACCGGTGTCCGATCCTTTAATGTCGTGATCTATGGCATATTTTATCGACAAATTGGCCCTCAATTTTTTTTTCTCTCTCATGGTTGTAAAATGGCAGCCATTTTAGTTTTTCTCGGGCTTTCACACTAATCTGACCAGAACTGCTCTTGTAAATATTGTATGAAAATAAAAAAAGTCTTATTTGATAGCTTTTGTGGACTACGCTTACACAGGCAATATGTTATAAATTTCGTGGAATTAAACGTAGAAAAACCCAAGTTTAAGAAAAAAAATGGGTATTTTTTATTAATGGCTTTTTGTAAAAAATCTAGCACATTAAACTGGTTCTTTTTTATTTTTAAAAGATAGAGGAAGTTTTCATCTTCTAAAATTCTTTTACTTCAATGCTCTAAGTCAGATAGTTTAGAAGTTATAACGATTTTCTTATGAGGTGGTCAGATTGATGAAGCCAGAGATAAAATTTTTTTTCAAAAGTTGAAAAAAATAATAATTTGAAAGCCAATTTGTCACTAATATAAGCCGTACATCATGAGTTAAAAAAAAATTCTCCAACTTTTGAAAAAAAAAATTCTCTGGCTTCATACTAATCTGACCACCTCATCATAAGAAAATCGTTATAACTTCTAAACTATCTGACTTAGAGCATTGAAGTAAAAGAATTTTAGAAGATGAAAACTTCCTCTATCTATTTAAAATAAAAAATAACCAGTTTAATCTGCTAGATTTTCCACAAAAAGCCATTAATAAAAAATACACATTTTTTTTCTTAAACTTGGGTTTTTCTATGTTTAATTCTACGAAATTTATACCATATTGCCTATGTAAGAGTAGTCCACAAATTCAGCTATCAAATGAGACCTTTTTTATCTTCATAGGATATTTACATATGAAGTACTGGTCAGATTAGTGTGAAAGCCCGAGAAAAATTAAAATGGCTGCCATTTTACAACCGTGAGAGAGAAAAATTTTTAGAGCCAATTTGTCGATAAAATATGCCATAGATCATGACATTAAAGGATCGGACACCGGTGTCGGGACACATTGTATATGATCATTTGATCATATCTGCATATTACATTATCATATTTCATTGATCCTATTTTACGTCATATGTGGTTTCAATAGCCAATGGTGAGTGCTAACGCTGACAGGTATTGACGTCAGGGTTACTAGATCTCAGAGAATTCGATTTGTCAAAAGACATCGTCATTTTTAATATGGCTTGTTTTTTGTTATTTCAGCAAGATTATCCAAGTATATAATTAGAAAAATAATTACATTACATTATTTGAAACATATTAACGAACAAGAAATTAAAAACTCTTTTTTATATTAAATACAAATACAAATATTTATTGACCAAAAAATAAAAATAAATAACTGGCAACACCTATTTCTATGACCGTATTGGATCCAATCTCTCAGCAAATGTCAAAAATCTATGATCAAGGAAGAAATAAATCATATGTCTATATTACATTATCCAATATCATTGACTCAATGATCTCGGATCCAATATATATGATAATCTAATATCCCCCTTAGACAAGTTCATTTCCAGGCCTACTTGTTGGCTGGCCTTATTTAGTGACTCTATCATAGCTTGAAGTTGTTGTCTTGATTCAGACAGGAGAAGAAGATCGTCAGCGAACCGCAGGTGGCTCAGGTATTTATTTAAGATATTTATACTTTGTCCTTCCCAGTCAAGCTTACTTATTACTAATTCCAGCGTAGCCACGAAGAGCTTTGGAGATAAAGGATACCCTTGTCTCGCTCCTCTTTTGATCGGGATGAACACGATAACAAAAAAATCCGTTTTTTTTTGCATAAATGGAGGCTTTAGGGCCGGAAAATGGTTTGAAATAAACAAAAATGTGCATTATATGTATAGCCAGGTGATGAAGTAGATTAGTTACAAAAATGTATAGCCAGGTGATGAAGTAGATTAGTTACAAGGTTTGTTTATATTTGAAAGAAAATAATGAATAAATGTCCGTATGTTACAAAATGTTACTTATTGTGTTCTTCTACTGACGTCTTCATTTGTGATGGAATGACCTAATCAAAAAAAATCTACAAGACGTGATTATTAATTTTATGTAATACTGTTATTAAATGAAACATACCGATATGCATAAATTTGAGTACACATCTGTTGCATCTTACTTCCAAACACATTTGGTGTGTTTTCAGATGGTCTATGAACAGCATCAAATTGGCCGTGAGCTCATGCCCATCGGCATATATTGGTATAACCTGTAAAGGAAAGATATAATTAAAAAAATATCGTAATGATTTCTTAGGTTTACACTAGTATGACACAATCGGTATGACGTATCACGTAACTACGGCTGTTGTTAAGCAATCATAGCGTAGGAAATAAGTGCTCCGCGTCAAAACCTTACTTAGGAATCCGGGTGCCATCGAAATTCTCATACAAACGTAATACCAAGATCATTTCCCATACGAGAATATTAACCATATTTATTCGGGAGTGCCTCCGCTGCCGGCGCCGGTTGGCGAAATGGCTGCCGGCGCCGTTTTCCGAAGTTTGCCGAAGTCACGCGATGTTTGTCAAATAGGCTGCCGGCGCCTATTCGGCAAACATCGCTTGTAAAATGACAGAATAATGATCAAAAACATCAGTAAATCAGCGGTGGCACTCCCTATTTATTCAGCTTAAGATAGTAATTACCTAGGTTCATGTACAAAGAGTCACTGCAAAATATTTACATACCAAAAAATATGAACGATTACAATTTAGTATGTAAATATTGTAATTGTTCATATTTTTGGTATGTAAATATTTTGCAGTGAATCTTTGTACAGGAACCTAGATAATTACTAATTAGTATCTTAAGCTGCATAATAACTCAAATATGGTAAATATTCTTGTATGGGAAATGATTTTGATATAACGTTTGTATGATAATTTCGATATCACCTCTTAAGGATTATGACGCGATAAAGATAAAATTATTCCTCAAGGATAAAATTCTTCCTCAAGTATCAAGCAAGGTAAGTTTTGATCACTTGATCAAAACTTACTTTGATTGATACTTGAGGAAGAATTTTATCAATACAAAATGTACTATTTTGACAGTCTACTAAGTCCAAGTAAAAAAGAAAAGTGTTGTATAATAGATCCAGCAATTTATTGAAAGATAAGAAAATATACCTTGAGACAGAGGGGACAATGCAGCGCGGCGGAGCGTGCGTGCGTCGTGCGCGCGTGGTTCAGTGCGGCGCGGTGTGCGGACGCGCGGTACGGGCACGCGCCGCACGCATACGGAAGCTCGCGAGGCGCGTGCGCCTTCTGCATGTGCGTTGCCAGCGTCAAAACCGCCGCGAAACGCACCTGGATAAACATTTTTACAATTATATGTGGTTTATTAAGGACACCTGATGATAATTAGATTTTATTAGAGATAGAGATTACGAAATCGGTGTATTTCGTTAAAATTTATAATAATTTGTGAACATAGTGGAAAAGTGCACGAAACATTGTGTTTTATTAGTGTTCAACATGAATTTCCACCAAGAACCGACAGTACAATCAATTACATAATATATAATTAATAATAAGCAACAATTAAAATAAATAGAATCCAAATGGCGAATCGAGGCATAAAGGTTAAAATTTGTATAAAATCCTGTGCCTTATCGTCTTGTTTTTAAACTTTTAAAATTTGAAATTTTATCCTTTGTGAACTTACCTCACAAATCAGACACGCGTAAGTGAATAGCTCCGGAGACTTTGTATCTATTGGGTGGACATTCTTCAAGTGCTCATCTAGTTCAGCCTGCGAGGCATACCGCAGCAGACAGAACGAGCACTGCGGGGCTTCCTCCCCGCAGCCCTCTGGTGGAGGAATCACATGCTTGAATATGTGGTCCATCAATGCTAAGCTCTCATTGAATTCTATGTGACACAATGGACACTATGGACAAGAAAAGTTTTATTAATGAAAAAAATTGTGTTAAGGGTTCCGTATCCATAGGGTAGAAACAGGACACTATTACTAAGAAGTCAGTCGGTCTGTCTATCTTCAGGCTGCATGATGTATCTCAAGAAATGTTATAGGTAGTTGAAATTTTCACAAATTATTTATTTATGTTGCTGATATAACAAAAAATACTAAAAATAGAATAAATAAAATATACTTAACTAAAGGGGGCTCTCAAACAAAAACACAATTTTATGTTCACTACATGAACAAATGTTCACCATCTGTAAAAACTTACCTCAACAGCTATAGATATATTATCTTTTACTCCTTCTGAGGTCTGTCCAAAATAGAATCGTTCTAAGGACACTGTCTCTTCAGGTTTAATTTCTTTCTTGATGGTCTTAAGAGGTACGTCATCCATATCATCATCAATGGTGTAAGTTTTAGGTTGCTTACGTTTCTTATATGTACGGATTGTGGTGTCACCATCTTTATTCTTCTCTTGTTTTATTTTAGTACGACGAAGTGACAATGGTATCTGTTGAAAAAATTCTAGTTTTACAAATGATAAAACTCGGCCTTAAGAGTCCGGGTGCCATCGAAATTCTCATACAAACGTAATACCAAAATCATTACCCATACGAGAATATTTATTCAGCTTAAGATAGTAATTACCTAGGTTCCTGTACAAAGATTCACTGCAAAATATTTACATACTTACAAAAAAATATGAACGATTACAATTTAGGCCGGTATAAATAGTCAGTACTCAAGATGCATCTCGGCCTCAAGACATGGTTCAGGCTCTGTGATTGGTTGGCTGTCAAAATTTGGACCAATCATACAGCCGAACCGCGTCTTGAGACCGAAATGCATCTTGAGCGCTTGTTCGTCTTAGAACAGATTCTGGTTTGGACAGATTCTTGTTACGGCAGATTCTTGTTTCGGCAGAATTAGTACTGTCGCATACACTTGGTCATAATTTAAATACTCAGTAATAAAAAAAAAAAACCAATTTAATTACAAATTAATTAGAATACATTGTGGACGTGGGAGAGGCAAATAAGAGGGGTGAACAAGGGCGGACGGTGTGAAAGTGGGGGCGGACGTAGGAGAGTTATAGGTTACCTTTTCCTCCCCATCTGACCTCACGAGTCATTCTGTATCACGTCCGCCCCCACTTCCACACCGTCCGCCCACATTTCCACACCATGCTCACCACTTCCGCATTGAAAACTGCCCCTTCCAAACCGTCCGTCCCCACTTCCACACCATCCTCCCTGCAACCACATCGTCCCCCCCTCTTCTACGTCATCCTCCCCACTGCCACACCGTCCGCCCCCACTTCTACACCGTCCATCCCTATTTCCAAACTATCCACCACTTGTCCGCCCCCACTAGTTTTACTCTACCATGCAACCCCCACTTCCACATTATCTTCCCCACTTCCGCACCGTCCACCCTTACTTCTAATTTGTCTGGACCCACTTCTCTGTCCATTCCCCACAAAAAATAAGTGACTAATATTTTCGCCAGTCAGTTGTTGACGGGTTCTTATTTAGTTAGAAGATGTTTTTTAATGGTTTAAGTTTTAATTTTTAAAATAAACCAACATAAATGACTACACTTACGGGAGCCCTAGAACAAATTTTTTTTATTACTATCAAGCAAATTTTTTGTCAGTAGCTTCATTTTGATAAGACGAACAACATTTTTATTTGCGAAAAATCTTGAAAGTAAGACTACGCTAACAGAGATAGAAAGGATTTCATACTTTGAATGGATGGTCCTACAATATGGATTGTTCTATTTGTAGGACAATGTTACTCTTAAATTATATTTATAACTATTATTAACCTATCAATATAAAAAAACCTGCTTGTTAGGGTTCCGTTTTAGGGTTCAGTAGTCAACCAAGTTTTGTTGATTACAGAACCCTATAACAGAACCCCAACAAGTTAGCTTGATAGTAATAAAAAAATTGTTCTAGGGCTCCCGTACTATACGTAGTTTTTACTTTTGTTGGTCATGATACTTCTGTCATAAAAAGAATCTGCCGTAACAAGAATCTGTCGAAACAAGAATCTGTCTAAACCAGAATCTGTCCTAAAACGAACGAGCCATCTTGAGTACTGACTATTTATACCGGCCTTAGTATTATTTTTTATTTTATTTGGTTTGTCAACAATTGATTACATGTAATGCATTTAAGAAATACAATTTAAGGTTACAGTGAAAAAGCATATCAATTTCTTAAAGACAAACACTGCATTCACAATATCATAAGTATTTTGCAGTGAACCTTTGTTTAGGAACCTAGGTAATTACTATCTTAAGCTGAATAATAACTCACATATTGTAAATATTCTTGTATGGGAAATGATCTTGGTATGACGTTTGTATGAGAATTTCGATGGCACCCGGACTCTTAAATATGCCGACTTTCTGTGGTTTTTGCAAATTGCAGTCATTTTGTGAATTAATTTGCGCTCATAATTGGCTTAAAAGCAAAAATAAATTAAACAGTGACTGTGATAAGCTAACGTTATAAAATTACATTAGCAAATCGACAATACTGTTGAATCTCTTAAAAAACCTTAGAAAATGGGTATTAACTATTAAATATTAATATTTTTTTTAATTACCTCATCACCATCTTCATCATCCTCGATGTATGTAGTTTTTTCCTTCTTTCTCTTCTTTGGCGGTGGGGTTGGTGGTGGTGTTGGTTCTTTCTTCTTTCTGGAGCGTTTGCCTCTACCAGTTTCGGTATCCGCTGGATCATTGTGTTTCTCCTTCTAAATAATATTCAATTATTATGAATTTGATGTAGATATATAATATGTTATATAATATCATGTATCTTTTAAGTTAAATTTATAATGATAAATCATTACAAATACAATTTACATTTATAATTGACATGTGTTTAATGGTAAAAACGCACGACAATAAAAAAAAATATTTACAGCTGTTACAGTACCGAATACAAAACATGTAATGATGTATGATGTAATGAATACCTTAGAAGAATCATATTTCCAGTTCTTGAATGGATTTGCGGCGATTTTGTTGAGTCTCACTGTAATTGGGTCTTTGTTGTCTAGTTTTGTTTGTTCAGCTATGTGTGTAACAATATTGTCAAACGCCAGACCAGGAGATATGCCAAACCTATGAACAGAAATTATTTTTAGACTAGGCTTAAATTTTGTTGATATTTCTAATCTATATCTTCTTCTTATATATAAAAATGGATTTTCAAATGTGTTAGTCGCGCTAAAACTCGAAAACGGCTGGACGGATTGGGGTGATTTTAGTCTTAAAATATTCGTAGAAGCCCAGGAAAGGTTTTAAAGTGACACGAAGTTCACCGCGACAGCTAGTATGAAATAATTTTAATCTAAAGTTTTTAAATGAACATTATTGGAATGATTAAAGTTATTAAGGTCTTACTTTTCTCTCCATACTAGTTCATCAAGAAACTGCTGTATAATTTGTCTAGATAGCAGAGACAAAGTATTCTGGAACATTCTTGGGACTATACGTCGTAAGTACTCCATTATATTGGCATTGCTATTCTTTGCTGGCTGGTCGGAGTGTGAAGACGATTGTAGCACCGACTTGAAGCCCATGGACACCAGTGTGCTCTTGTCTACCGTAAGGTCTGTGAGTATTACGGATGATGGGTGCACCCAATTAGTAAGTGGTTCTAGAATTTTTTGGAATCGTTTCTTGTAGTTCTTCTCAAACTCAGCCAACGGCTCAACTGCACGAAGGCGAATCTAATAACAAAATACATTTTTTTTTATGAAATAAGGGGGCAAACGAGCAAACGGGTCACCTGATGGAAAGCAACTTCCGTCGCCCATGGACACTCGTAGCATCAGAAGAGCTGCATATGCGTTGCCGGCCTTTTAAGAGGGAATAGGGTAATAGGGGAGGGTAGGGAAGGGAAAGGAATAGGGGAGGGTAGGAAAGGGAATAGGGTAGGGGATTGGGCCTCCGGTAAACTCACTCACTCGGCGAAACACAGCGCAAGCGCTGTTTCACGCCGGTTTTCTGTGAGAACGTGGTATTTATCCGGTCGAGCCGGCCCATTCGTGCCGAAGCATGGCTCTCCCACGTAAAATATAATGTTAGTATGATTGGATGTTATCTATGAGAATTTTGAAATGTAACCAAAATCAGAGATTTTAAGATGTAATCAAAATCACAAATCAGATTAAAAATACTTTCTTAATTTAAGAAAGTATTTTTAATCTGATTTTAAGTGAAATTTAGTGTATGATGTTTCACATTTCAAACTTTACATTACATTATTTTTTTATTTATTTTTTTTACAAAGAGGTTTTACAACAGCAACCATACTCAACTTTTCGGGTTTAGGAAAAATAAAATTGTTGTAGAATAACATACCAGTTTTTCTACAGGATCTAACACTCCTAACACTTCAACCTTGACTTGTCTCTGTGTGCCATCATGGCTTGTAGTGCCCAAAGATATGACTCCAACTTCAACTTTCTTCCCTGGCCCACCCAGGAGACCCATGTGGTGGTGTATAGCTGATGTGCACACTGCTCTTAGCCACGTGAATAGTCCTTTCACATACAAGTTGTCAACTTTGACCCACTGAACCACATTCTGGACATTGGTTTGACATGCCCAGTGGTATATTAGCTTCAAAAGCACACTGGGTGGGAATGTGGCACCTTCGAAAATGGAGCTCGAGAAGACAGATACAAATCTTGTAGGACAGCACTCTGATATCCACACATATCCTCCGGAGTATGGAAATTTGGAAACATCTGAGTACATGCCTAAAAAACATTTAAATAATATTAAGTGTCATTGAAATTGGGGGAGGCCTATGTCAAAAGACAATCTGACAAAATGTTTCTTGTTTTGCTTTAAAAATTGTATGTTTATAGTCAGTGAATAAAGGCTTTATTTGTATAATATATTTATTTATTTATATTTATTAAGTCCCATTGAAAACCGATCTACATGTAGACAGAGAAATATCAGCTCCAGGTAGTTGAAATGACCTTTTCAAAGATTTTTTTATATAAGAAACTCGTCGCCTGAGTGCTATATTGTTCAACCGACCATTTTGACCAAAAATGAGTTATAAATGCAGGATGATCAACGAACAAAAATAGATTTTATTACACTAACGAAAAGGTTTAATTTCCAATTCAAAAAGGCTGTTTTTTAAGTTTAAATTTTTTTTGTGCACAGCGAAAAAAATATTAATTCCCTGCTTAATAATCCAACCTCCACGATTTGGTGATTGCGTGCTTTTTTGGTCAACCTCGTGCTATATAGCCAATCACAGCTCACTGTAGGCGTGACGTGATTTTGTTTTGCGATTCAGTGTGGCTTCGTAAAGTGCACAAAAATATCTTTAAAAATATTGTTGTATAGTGTTTGATTTACAAATAAGCATCTTATAATCTGCTAATATGTCCCGAACATATTATAATAGAAATACCACTCGAGAACCTGCCGAAATTGAACTATAAGTACTTTTAAGCTATCTCTCATGTAGTTCGCGTTTCTTCTACAGAATGTTGAGATTACGTCACCTAAGCAAAAAATTAAAAAAATAAAAATCCAAGCACAGAAAGCACATCTACTGAACAAATGAAGCTAAACGGAAGACGGAAAATGTAACAAAGAAAAAAATTGATCAACTAAAGAAAAAAAACATCCAAAAATGCAAATAAATCAGTAAAAAAGAAAGTTTTTTTTAATATACTAGACATACTGTAACAGTGATACACACAATAATAATTAGTACACTCTACTTACAACACAATCACCACACACTTATACTCGTACTCGCATTCACAAATACCCACACGAAACACACCATACGTAGTCATTCAAAATGCAATCAATTACCATACGTATTTTCTTTTACTGCACGTCTGAGTGCAGTAAAAGAAAATACGTATAAACTATAAATATAAAATATAAAACACATCTTACACTGCACACCAGTGGTGTTCCTAACGGCTATATTTTCATAACACGCTATATAGAATATGCTACATTTTCCAAGCGCGCTCGTTTTGACGCTACGTTATAACGAATTTCAAGCGCGCTAGTTTTGACGCTACGTTCTAACGAATTTCAAGCGCGCTAGTTTTGACGTTTTGACGCTACGTTCTAACGAATTTCAAGCGCGCTAATTTTGACGCTACGTTCTAACGAATTTCAAGCGCGCTAGTTTTGACGCTACGTTATATCGAATGAAATCTCGATTCTGGACGCGTTGTAAAGTTACCGACGTTATTGAAATTCTTTCTTTATATTATATCAATAATAATATGATGATGCGTAACGTCTACAATAATTATAACGTGGTGGGTGAGTTAATAATATAATATAACGTGTTTGTTACATATTTAGAATAATATAATCGTTAATTTAATAATGCATTATTTGGTTACTTATATTATGTTGCAAATATTAATTTTAACTCTGTATTGATATTAAGCAGCCTCCACAAGTTGGCCGAGTTTGCCGAACAGAAGAGGACGGCGCTATACTAAAAAAAGAGATCGAATTATTTGCGTCCTTCTTTCTGGTATAGCGCCGTCCCCTTCTGTTCGGCAAACACGGCCAACGTGTGAAGGCTGCTTTATATTTGAACAAACATGATAGGTAAAATTATAGGCGTATTTCAAAGTTCATTAAGTATATAATACGTACCATGTACATAAATTGGTTAAGGTTTATGTTAGGGTTAGGTTGTATATATACAATTTTATTATTTAAAAAGGCTTTAAAATCTTTTTTTCTTTTTTGGTACTACATAATATGTACATATTTTTACATATTTTTTTACAATGTCAGTTTTTTTTACATTTTATTTACATTTAAAAATATTATTTGCGCCACTTCTGTCGACGACAAACGATTTCTTCTGTCACTACTCACTAGTAACGTATCCAGATTTAGAAAAAATACGTTCACATGGAAGTCATGATTATAATTTATAATATTATAATTTACCCATAATTTACTTAACACACATTGCAACACTGCAAAATATGCAATGACAGCCGAATTCACCCGATTTGACAACGAAACGACACGATAACGATCGAACGAAACCGCGCGCGATCGGCAGCGCGGGTGGCGCCGCGCTAGGTCAGTAACCGCGCGGTACGTTATAACGTAGCGTCTTATGCATAGATTTATAGCGCGCGCTATTCGTTGCGAAGAACTAGCGCGCTATTTTTATCAGCTATACGTTATATTAACCACCACTACTGCACACCCCATTCATTATAAACTCACTCCTTCTTACACATTTCACGCGGATATGCTTTTTTTTATTACTGCTTATACTATTTTTAGACAGGATAACCTTTCGCCTTTCGATTTATATTAAGTTAGATTTTGTGCCTAAAATAAGAATACGAATACTTTAATTTATTTTAATTTGAGATGACATAATTACTTTTAAACACCCTGTGCCTTGAAGTGGTAGCTTGAACAAAGAAGCACTGACCGATTATTTTGCAATTTGTGCTAAGTGCAAATGCCGTTTTGTTCTAAGTCCACATTAGTAATTTTGTTGGTGGTATTTTTAAAATTAAAAATAGTCGAAACCTCATCATATTGAAACACAAATAAAACACAATATTACTTGCACTTTTCCACTATATTCTGTACTAGCGACCCGCCCCGGCTTCGCACGGGTGAAAAATATATAGCCTATGTCACTCACTGAAAAAATGATTAAAATCGATTCAGTAGATTTAATCTATACTAATATTATAAAGAGGTAAACTTTGTTTGTTTACTCATAGATTTTCTACTACTACTCGACTAAGAGCTGACGACCAAATCAGTCATGTAGCTTCAGCTGTGTTAAAACTCCGTTAGCTACTTCCCTGCACAACCCTTTCAGATAATCTGCGTGCTGGCAGGCCGTGGGCGGTGGGTGTGGGAGTGGTGGGGTGGGGAAAAATGAAAAAAATATGACTGTCTGTCAGACTGTATGACTCCAGGCTGTATCACAAGGGTCGCTATAGATAGACTTCTGAAATTTATGTCTATAGATAGACTTTTGAAATACTTAACCCTTCGTGCGTGAGACCACCTCGCACTTGGCCGGTTATTCTTTATTATCTATGTGAAAAAATTATAAATTTACATTTACCATCGCAAACACTATTAAGTCGCTGAAACTACATTTTTTCCAATTTTTCCCAACCCTACTACACCCACACACCGCCCACGGCCTGCCAGCACGTAGATTATCAGAAAGGGTTGTTCCGGGAAGTAGCAAACGGTGTTTCAATACAGCTGAACCTACATTTTTTATCTTTTTTTCGCCACCCCACTACTCCCACACCCACCGCCCACGGCCTGCCAGCATGTAGATTATCAGAAAGGGTTGTTCAGGGAAGTAGCTAACGGAGTTTTAACACAGCTGAAGCTACATGACTGATTTGGTCGTCAGCTCTCCGTCGATACTACTGATAGATCTACATTACTACTCATAGTCAATACTCTGAATAGATCTAAACTCCTCTGCCGCGAGCGCACCCCCAACCCCGCCTTGGTAGCAGCGCCCACTTCGAAACGGGCGTAAATCGCAATATTTTAATTTCGCCATAACTTCTAAACCAAACGTCCAATTTTAATTAATCAAAGACCAAATATTATCTACATAAACTGTACTTAGAGATGAAATAATTTATTTTGATAAGGATTATTAGCATGAGTAAAATAAATGCGTTTAAATGTAGTCAAAATAAAATCAAGATTTTTAAATAAAAAAATGGTTGTTGTGCCTCACTTGACATAGATAGGTATAGTGTGTCGCGGACATTTTTGTAGATATTTATAAGATCTTCATTTATTTAGAACATTGTATTGTTCTATCTTTTATAGTTTAGGCAGCGTACGCAAAATAAGTAAATTTTCTGGTAAAAATAAACAGTAGCCTATGTTACTCGTAAATAATGTAGCTTTCGAATGGTGAAAGAATTTTTAAAATCGGTCCAGTAGTTTTTAAGCCTATTCATTACAATTAAACAAACAAACTTTACCTCTTTATAATATTAAGTATAGATAGTATAGATAAAGTGCAAGTAATATTGTGTTTTATTTGTGTTTAAAATGAATTTCCACCAAGAACCGACAGTACAATCAATTATATATACTCATCATATTGATATGAGAAGTAGTTTTTGATTCCACTTATCATTATAAACTTAGTCATTTTTAAGTAATTGGTCGCCAAACAAAAATAAACATAAAAACCTCTCTAGTGGTCAATGGTCAATTGGACAATCTAGCACTCAGGCTGACAGGAGAGTTAAATTAGTCTTGTTCCTTGTTTATTAATAAGAACATACTTAACACTTACCAAGCTTGAGCTTGTTGCCGGGATGTAAGGCGCACCATTGCTCAGACCTTACGAGACCCTGCTGAATCAACCACTCCGTGAACTTCATGGGTGTATGTATGAGCACAGCCTTGACTTTAGTGTCGAGGGACGTGCGGTCGGAGGGCGCACCCTCTCGAGCGCGAAGGTGGGGTCGGGCTACTACCACTAACGATGGGAATGTTTTGCCTAGAAACAGAAGTATCATTTATAAACAACAACAAATACATATTATATTAATTAACCTTATAAATAAAATGATAAGTTATTGTCACAATATAGTTATTCACATCAAGTCATAAATGACTAGATATAGTAGATGTTACCCATAACATGGTTTTAAATTTAAAAAATCGGCCAAGTGCGAGTCGGACTCGCGCACGCAAGGTTCCGTACCGTTATATAGCAAAAATAGGCCAAAAAATGTGTTTTTTGTATGGAAGCCCCCCTTAAATTTTTATTTAATTTTATTATAATTCTTAAATATTGAAGTAGACATATAATTAAGGCCTTTGTGAAAATATCAAGTACCTACCGGTTGCTATTATTGATATTAAGCAAAAAAGGCCAAAAAAATCACGTTTGTTGTATTTTTTTTTATGAAATAAGGGGGCAAACGAGCAAACGGGTCACCTGATGGAAAGCAACTTCCGTCGCCCATGGACACTCGCAGCATCAGAAGAGCTGCAGGTGCGTTGCCGGCCTTTTAGAGGGAATAGGGTAATAGGGCAGGGAAGGGAAGGAAAGGGAATAGGGGAGGGTAGGGAACGGAATAGGGTAGGGGATTGGGCCTCCGGTAAACTCACTCACTCGGCGAAACACAGCGCAAGCGCTGTTTCACGCCGGTTTTCTGTGAGAACGTGGTATTTCTCCGGTCGAGCCGGCCCATTCGTGCCGAAGCATGGCTCTCCCACGTATAGGAGCCCCCTTTTAATATTAATTTTATTTTGTTTTTTAGTATTAATTGTTGTTATAGCGGCAACCAATAATCTATGAAAATTTAATTTTATAAAAACAATAATCTGTGAAAATTTCAGAACTCTTGCTATAGTGATTCTTGAGATACAGCCTGGAGACAGACGTACATACCGACAGACAACGAAGTCTCATGAATAGGGTCCTGTTTTCACCATTTGGGTATGGAATCCTAAAAAGCTCAATAAATTTTGATTT
Source organism: Aricia agestis (assembly GCF_905147365.1). Classification (NCBI taxonomy): domain Eukaryota; kingdom Metazoa; phylum Arthropoda; class Insecta; order Lepidoptera; family Lycaenidae; genus Aricia; species Aricia agestis. The sequence continues at coordinate 12,549,339 of NC_056406.1, forward strand.
TTTTAAATCTATATTTATTCAGGGATTTTTATCCGAATATATTATGTCAATCCCATTATACCCTTTACTTAAACTTACACTTATATTTTTTACACTGTTTAATTAAACAGTGTAAAAAATATAAGTGTAAGTTTTATCCGTATTTTTTCCGATATTAATTAATATCGGAAAAAATACGGAAAAACGAATTGGCTTCTTCGGAAGTTGGTTCAGAAAGAATGCACTATCTCAATGGACTAGCCCCATCGCTTATAGATTAAAATAAAATTTTTCAAAAACTGACACTCTTTGGGCCCGATACTTGATAAATTGATATACCTTGCAGTTTATTGAAGGAAACTTCACGTGAATCTGCTACATGTTTGCTGTTTCCATCATCCTTGGTCAGATCAACAATGGCTGTTGTTTTTGTGGTACCTGTGAGTAAGCCACCCACAGCAGTGGCTTCTGATGGTCTTACATTTGTCACCACACTGTGCACATCTGAAAATATTATGGCAACATATTTTACTTTATCTATGTTTTAATCATGTTTGTGTAGTCTGTGTAGTCACTTGCTGTTTTAGTCAAAATTTAAGATCATGAGTTATATTTTGAAGATCAAAAAAATTATTCTAATCTTTGGTATTGGTCAATGGAGCAGCATAAAATGTAAGCAACCAATAGCAATAATGTTGTTTAAGAAATTAGATGCAACCCCAGAGACTTGTATTTCTATAGCATTTGAATATGAAAATACAGTTTTGGAATCAAATATCTAACACCCGCATAAATATCTATTTATCATCTATAATTATAGGGCAGATATTATGCAGATTTGCTCTTTTTTTTCAATTTGCAACATGACATTGTGGTAAATAATGTGAAAAAAATATATATTTTAAACATAAGCTTACTAGAAGGAGCCAAGGTCTTGTCCTTAGTTTTTGTTGGTTCATCTTTATCTTTCTTCTTTTCTTTATCTTTTTTCTTCTTCTTGTGTTTCGGTTCAGGGGATCCAGATTTTTCGGCTGGAGGTGAATAATTCTCATCATCATCATCACGATACCTTTTATTCCGTCCTGTTAATAATTACACAAAAAATTAAATACTGTCTTTCTTTTTCTGGATATAAAATACATCTCTATTAATGCAAAAATCTGATGTTAGTTTTGTTTTCAAACAAAATAACGCACAGCAAGCATAATATAATAAATTCTGAATCAATAAAAAAGCATTGTCCTATTCTGGAACTCAATTTTACTCCACACAAAAAATATACATTCAAATCTAGATAGGTAACTGACATAAAAATAAATCACAATTTTGCATATTTTATCACATTAGTATTTTATTAGTTACTAGATGTTCCGCGCGGCTTCGCCCGCGTAATTTAGGAATTTTCCGGTAAAAAATAGCCTAATAACAAAAAAATTGCTCCAGTAGTTCTTAAAATAACAAGCAATTTCAGATAATTTCCCCCGTTTTTTCCACATTTTCCTCTATTCCTTCTCTCCTATTAGCCTTAGCGTGATAAAATTCCCCCGCCTTCCTCGATAAATAGGCTATCTAACACTTGAAAGAATTTTTCAAATCGGACCAGTAGTTCCTGAGATTAGCACATTCCAACAAACAAACAAACTCTTCCACTTTATAATATTAGTATAGATACTGTACTCGGGCGAAACATGGCAGTAGCTGTCATTGACTCCCAATCAAAAACTTTTCATTTTCTATACAAAGCCATGATTGACAACATCTGACACTTCATTGTCAATTGCGGATTATATAGAAAATTACAAGTTTTTGACAGGGAGTCAATGACCGCTACCACCATATTTTGCCAATAGACTAGGACGAGTCGGCACATGAGTACCGAAAACTATTCCACCTTAATTTTTTTATGCGATTCTCTTCAAATTGCCCTCCTGATGATATAAATGCATGTTGCCAGGGCGACCCGGTGCCATATTGTTTAAACAAACATTGTTTAAACAATTGCAAGGAATTCTTATTTTTCAACCGAACAATTTTTTTTTATATTCTTTATTGAAATACCAATAAAAAAGGTCATATGACTTTTAACGATAAAGTTAATATTTTTAAGGATATGAATTTTTTAAGGTTCGAAAAACCTCAAATTTGGGTACTTTCGACCGATGAAAAATATATTTAAAAAAAAAAATGTCAAAGTAATATATTTTTTTAAATTCTATATACAATATTTAATAATATTGTTAATAGAGATTTCAAAAAATTTCATTTTTTATATCTTTTTTTTATCTTAGCAAAAGTAGACAAAAAATTGTGTTTTTTGTATGGGAGCCCCCCTTAAACAATTACTTTATTTTAATTTTATTATTAATTATTAAAGTACAAATATAATTAAGGATTTCGGAAATTTTCAAGTGCCTCGCTGTTCGTATTGTTGATTATGGGCAAAAAAGGCCAAAAAAATCACATTTCTTGTATGGGAGCCCCCCTTAAATATTAACTTTATTTTATTTTTAGTATTTAATATATCTTACGATTGGTGAGTCCTAGCCTAGTTGATGAGCTGGAATCGCGATGACAGACTGCTTTCTTCAACTACCTCACTTTTTACACATAAACAAGTCACTACCCGCATTGTCCACATATAACAGTATTTGTTCTTATAGCGGCAACAGACATACACAATCTGTAGTGCGACTCGTGCTAGTCTACAAGTACAGTATAGGAAGATAACATTTTACTTGTGATATTGCTTACCTCTTTTACTTTTTGGCTCTTTAGATACAGACAGAGATCGAGACCTGGAACGGATAATTTCTGCACTTTGCCTCTCCAAATCCTTCAACACTGGTTGTCTGAAAATTTTTTGAAAATATTATATTATATTAAGATCACATTACTATAACGTCTCAAGAGGGTTGAATATTCCTAACTAAGGATTTAGATTTTCTTAAGTCTAAAAGATTCTCTTAAGTATTATAAGACAGTACATAAGTATCAATACTACTTTTGGTAAAGGTTCGGAAACATATGCCAAGATTGATGGGGAGCAGAGGTGAGGTGGTGTGGGGAGGGGTAAACACCCCCCGTACCAAATCCACACTGAGAAACCTCCCAGTTTTGGAGCTACTCAGCTTTGAAATTTTCGGAATTCTGAAGCGTGTTTTGTGACGGTCGCCAGCTGATACCGCAGCACAGTCACAGTTCTAACCTAACCTACTTTTGGACTTTCTGGATTGTTTGTTTTGTTTTTTCTTTGTGCCCCCCTTTTGTTGGATGACGGTCGCCGGCTGCTGCCGCAGCACGCTCACTTGGCTCCAACTGTGTTGTGGTCTAAGTTCTAACCTAAGGAAGCATACCCATACTATGTGACCTACTTTTAATATTTTTTGAATTTATGGATTTTTTTTTATATTAAGATTAATTTGAACAAATTTACGTATAAACACCCCTTTACAACCCCTTTTCCAGTTAAAAAGTAGCCTATGTCCTTTCTCAGGCTTTAGACTATCTGTGTCAATCGTGTACAAAGTTTCATTACAATTGGTTCAGTAGTTTTGGCGTGAAAGCGAGACAGACAGAGACAGATAGAGGTACTTTCGCATTTATAATATTAGTATAGATATTCAATTTACAATATATTTAAAGTGGTTTTATTGAATAAGGATTAATGCCGTATTGGTTAAAATCACTTCGAAAATTAGCCATTATAATATTTTGTTGTTAAAAGTAAATGACAAAAAACTGTTATTGTGGGATATCCATAAGAGGTAGACATAATATACTATTGCGGAGTTTTCTGTAGACCTTTTCAATGTGTACAGTACTTGGTACATTACGTTATATCTCGTAGGGTTCAGCCTGCGTTTGCAATGTAAGGGGAAAAAAATGTAATTATTTACGACATCACATTAGAAACCCCAACAATAACAGTATTTCTCCAATGTTATTATACTTATAAACCTTCCTCTTGAATCACTCTATCTATTAAAGAAAACTGATCAAAATCCGTTGCATAGTTTTAAAGATTAAAGGGAACAAAGGGACATGGGGGAAAAACTCTGTTTTATAATATTTAGTGGTAGTCTAAAATTACAATAGAACAATCAGAGAAATTAATTACTAGGCAGATGGCGGACCTAAGTAATTTGGTCGCGTTTAAAGTTAAGCCCAATCGACAGATCACAATTATTGACATTGAATTGACATGATCCGACTACATGACGTTGGTCTGTCAACTACTTAGGAATCAATTTCCTCGATGGTACCTACCTACTATTTTAGTCACGAGTCACGACAGTAGTTCAAATTGTAATCGAACACTAAAATATATAGTAAATATGATCACCTCACCAAACTTCAAAATGCCTGATAAGTGACAACAGTGCCTGTTTTTTTAATGGCTGTTGGCTATAAATAACCATAATAAATGCCAGTGTTAAGTATTAAATGACGAGAAAAAAAAATCGTATGATGTTTCTCTCGGCGAAATTGACTACGTGACAAAACTATAGATCCCGTCCCCCCCTCTCGTGACCGAGCGTAGTATTTTGAAGACCGCCCTCCCCCCCTAAATGGGTCACGTAGTATGGGTATGCTATCCCTAACCAACTTTTGGACTTTCTGGATTGTGTTTGTTTTTGTTTCGGGAGGACTGCACCCCCGCGGCCCCCCGCTTCGGTAGGTACAGAGGCACTTCCTAGTTAGTAAGTAACACAATAAACACCAGAAAACAGATGACCTTATCGAACAAGATTACGAAAATTTCAAATGTAAATCTCTCCTAAATGAGGGGTGGGGGGTTTTCCAGGGGTGAAAGTGGCACGAGGAGGTTTTTCTGACCCAAAACATCCTTCCTCAACCTATGTGAGCACCAAAAAATTGGGGTAGGTTTCTGAACCTTAGCCCTACTTTTTTTAATGAAATAAGGGGGAAAACGAGCAAACTGGTCACCTGATGGAAAGTAACTTCCGTCGCCCACGGACACTCGCAGCATCAGAAGAGCTGCAGGTGCGTTGCCAGTTTTTTAAGAGGGAATAGGGTAATAGGAGAGGGTAGGGATGGGAAGGGACGGGAATAGGGGAGGGTAGGGAAGGGAATAGGGTAGACTAGGAGATTGGGCCTCCGGTACTACTATTACTACTACTTACTTTCCAAGCAATTGATATGCTGTGAACTGATCACCATTATATACGATTTGGCCCCCTGTTTCTTTGACCACATCGTCGATTTTAGTTTGTATACTTTTATATTCCTCGTCAGCATTTTGATATGCTTTTAGCTGTACTTCAGTCAATTCTTCTTCCCAACATTCTAATTCAAGAGTTGGTATATCTGGTCCAAAGTAAGTGCGCTTATATAAATCGGCTTCTATGATTTCTGCTTGAGGCGGAATCACCGGCATTTCCTGATAAGAAATAACAAAGATATTATGAAAATAAAATTGCGTTTTGGATGGAGGACGAAACGACATATTTTTAAAACTTACAGGCACTGTTTCACTGTCAGATTTAGCTTTCTTAAGCTTCATGATTGTAATAAATTATGATTGTGTAACAGTTTGATTTTCATTAGAATTCTGAAATCTGTTCTGAGTCTGAAATAATTAAAAATTGTGATACAAACTGGTGAGAAGTCAGAACAACAACATTGAAAAATGGCGTCGTCACATACCAAAGACCACAGTCCACAGACCAGAGACCACAGATTAAGGAGGAAAATGCCTCAATAAGCGCTTATTCCACTTGTCCTATTTAGGAAGTCCTAGCTAGGATCCTAAAAAATTTAGTCAAATGGAATAACATTTAGAAAGCTAGGATCCTAACTAGGATCCTAAATCGGAAAAAAATGTGGCTCCTGAATGACTAAATCAGTGTTGCCAGCACGGCCGTTGATCTTCATACATATTTTTTTGACCTTAATTATCTGTGCTACTCATATTGATACTGACAGTTACCCTGCCCTTCTCTTACTTTACCTTCCCCTTTCTCGTCCACCCACCGCGCCCTCTCCGCCATCTTGTCTCGCCATATTCCCATCCGGCCATTGCTGTTTTGCGAGCTTGCGAGTGAAGTTTTGCGTTGATTTATTTCCGTAACTTATCCTCCTAGTTTTCAAAATAGTGATACTGTACAACTTTTCAAGATGTACTATAAGTGCTGTGTTGTGAATTGTGATAGTAGACGAAAGGACGTCAATTTCTATCGAATTCCAAGTTTTGAGACAGGACTCCAAAAGTGGCTTGAGTGCATAAATAGTGAACATTTGCGAAGCCTGAGCAAGCAAGACTTGCTTAAACAGTTTGTTTGCCAAAAACATTTTGAGGAAAGGTTTTTGTCTGCTACTAAAATTAGGTCTCGGTTACGTGTCGGCGCTTATCCAACATTATTTAAGCCAGAAGAAATCTCAAGTGGTTCGCCTAATGTTGGTGACGATGTACCCAAGCCCAGTAAGTACTTAATAATTATCATTAACCCATCAACCCCCATAAGCTCACCGGTGAACGCGACACAATAGAATAACAATTGATTTCCAAGAGTAAACTAGAAATAGGTAAGTTGTGTTAATAATCTGTAACACATAATTTCTGGTTTAAAGTAACTCATCAAAATATAAATTTTGTTAAGTCATGTTGTGAGCGGAACAATAAGGTTTTGGTTTTGTCGTATGAAAAACTTCAAATTAATAGTTATAGTCAGGGAGCCCTAGAACAATTTTTTTTGATTACTAACAAGCTAATGAGACGCTCAACAATCTTCTTTGCCAAAATTCTCGAAAGTGGTAGCTAACACAGTTAGAAAGGACAAAAGATTTGGTGATCCTAAAATATTTATTACTAACAGGTTGGTTTAGTGTTTAATCTAAAGATAATTATCTAAATGAATGATATCACCATGATTTTCCATACTTATACATTTTTTAAGAACTTACGTACATACCTCATAAATCCCATGATTTATTATACCTCGATCGTGGTAATCGCAGACACAATATATTTTTAATTGTTATGCGGCAGTCTGATGCCGCTTGGGGATTGATGGGTTAAATTGCCACCTTGCTAACCATAGCACTAAGTTTAATTATATAAAGCAACAAAGAAACTCACAAACTTTTGCCTTTTTAATATTTGTAAAAAAAAAAAGGATTATATAAGTAGGAAGTAAGATTTTAGTTTGAAGTTTGTACAAATAAACATAGTGCAGCACGAGTCGGCGCATGAGTACCGGAAACTATTCCACCTCAATTTTTTTATGCGATCCTCTTCAATTTGCCCTCCTGATGATATAAATGCATGTTGCCATGGCGCAACCCGGTGCAAAATTGTTTAAACAATTGCAAGGAATTGTTATTTTTCAACTGGACAATTTTTTTTATATTCTTTATTGAAATACCAATAAAAAAGATCCTATGACTTTTCACGATAAAGTTAATATTTTTAAAGATATGAATTTTTAAAGGTCCGAAAAATCGAACCGCTATAGTTAGACTTCTGAATTTTTTACAGATTGTGTATATCTGTTGCCGCTATAAGAACAATGGTCCAGTGGCTCATGGCTCATTAACAACTTTTGAACGTAGGACTGGAATAACGTACCACAGTATTTGGGGGACAATACGACTGTAAAACTATATAAATATTAGCTAATTAATATACAAAAAATCAGCTGGTTAGTAATAAAAAAAAATTAACTCGTCATCAATACATGTTGAAAACTTGAAACTCTTTGATCAAACCATATATTTTGTAGGACAAAGGTTTTTTTCTATCATTTAGAAAATTACCTTTAGATTAAAAACTAAACTCACCTTAGGATCACCAAATCGACATCTTTTGTCCTTTCTAACTCTGTTAGCTACCACTTTCGAGATTTTCGCAGATAAAATTGTTGGGCGTCTTATCAAAATGAAGCCACTCATGCAAAATTAGCTTGTTAGTAATAAAAAAAAATTGTTCTAGAGCTCCCTCACTATTATCTTTATCCGTCTTCACATACAAGCATTTTTGATTTTACACACTGGAAAAGTACTTAAATCATTTTAATTTTTTCAGATAATGTGGTAGCAGCCTGTGCAAGTGCTTCTAATATTTTGCAAGTTGAAAATGAAAAGTTGAATGATGGTAAGGCTTGGCACTTTACTTTACTTTATTTATTTTACTGAAATCCAATATTTAAAAAAATAAGATTTACAAAAGATCAAAATAAGTTATACAATAGTTTGGTGTGGAACATCATGCACTTTTTTAACTATGTATAATGTTTAAATATTTATTTATAGGAAACATTAAGGGAGACTGCTCTGCCATTACTTTTAAACCATTTGATTTGATCACACACCATGCTAAAAAGCGAACAACCAGTGGTGAGCCTTTTCAATATTTTCTTATTCTTATCCGAGAATATATCTGAGAAGTAAAAGTCTTTTTAACCGACTTAAAAAATATATATGTTCAGCTGTTACTCGCAGATGCCTGAATTGATTTGGATAATTATTTTTTTGTTTGAAAGGTGGTGTATCTCACTGGTGGTCCCATATAAATCTATTTAATATATATTCATATAAATTTATAGTTAACTATACAAATGTTAAATATTTCTCTAATACATATTGTTGTTTTCAGGATCAAAAATTGCTCCTATGTGTCCATCAACACCAACATCAAGACGACGTATTATTGCACGAAAGCATAACCTTACACCCAATTGTGCCAGACTATACCACGAATTTGCTAAGTCTCGTAAGCAACTACGATTCAGTGTGAGAGCAAGACGAGCTTTGAAATTCTCGAAAGAAATGTCTTTCGAAAAATTAACAGCCAACATGAACCCGCTGGCAAAAAAAATGATGTGGATGCAAATAAAGCAATGCCCAAAAAAAATGAAGGGAAGACGTTTTACAGATGAGGAAAAATTAATATCATTGGCTATTATGAAACAAAGCCCTAAATGCTACAAATTTTTGCATAAAATATTTATTTTGCCATCGAAGCACACATTAAATAAAATGATAGCAAAATTAAATATTGAATCTGGTGTTAATAGCCACATTATGGAAGCTGTGAAAAAAGAGGTAAAGTTTCAGTATTTCTTTTATGAGTTTAAATATTATTTCTATTTTTACAAATACTTTATAATAAACACTTTATTTCAGGTTGACTCGTGGCAAGATAATAAAAAGTACTGCTCAGTGTTATTTGATGAAGTGGCATTGGAAACAGAATTGAATTATGACAAGCATAAAGATGTTATAGATGGGTTTGTGGAACTCAACGAACGCACAAATGATTTCGCTGACCATGCATTAGTCTTTATGCTACGGGGTGCTGTCTATAAATGGCAGCAACCCTTAGTTTTCTACTTTTGCAAAGGAGCAACGTCCAGTCAGACTCTGAAAAGCATTATCAAAAATGTCATCTGTGCTGTTGGGCAGTCAGGATTACTACCAATAGCTCTGGTATGTGATCAGGGCTCTGCATTCCAATCGGCAGTGAAAAGTCTTAAAGTAGATACACGAAGGGATCAAATTAAAGGAGGAAAACCTTTAGGTCAGTATTTTATACCTACACGAGACATAAAATAGAATATTATATATATTTATACTTACTTAGTTTAACCTACTTACTGCTAGCAGCAGTTTCTGCCAGGCATACTTATTAATTGTCCTCTCTATTTAAATGTGTTCTTTTTTATAATTTCAGATGACGTCATCGTGGTAAATAACCACACATTGAGTGTCTTTTATGACCCTCCACACCTCATAAAGGGCATAAGAAATAATTTTTTAACAAAAAATATTAAATTTGAGGGTAAAATAGCCAAGTGGGAAGACATTGTGGATGTGTATAAAACTGACTGCAACCATACCGAGATGAGGTTGTTGCACAAATTAAATGACGAACATGTTATACCTGACAAAATAAAGAAAATGAAGGTATTATATACTTTTCAATTTTCAATTAATACAGTGTCATTTTATTATATTTTGTGGATGGGCCTGTTAAAAAAGATTTTAATTTTTCAGGTCAAGAACTGCGTACGTGCCTTGAGCAAAACAGTTGCAGCCACATTATGTTATACAGCACAATTTTGTAAGTTGATAATTGTAAATAATTGCTTAAATATTAAAAACTACTTATCTTAGCTCGTATCAATATATTCACTTAAAATTGCCTCTGATTCAAAATAATATTATGAAACCTATAGCAAGATCAAAACATCTTGTGGTATCAACGATGTATTTGAGGGGTTATCAACAAGTACATCAGTAGAGTAGGACGTGTACCTGTAGTAGGTGTGTCATGAAGGCTGAACTATATTTCATTATTTATCAAAATAATGGGAGTATTTTGATATTCATACATATTATTGGCGTTTGCTGTGTGTACCTACTTTTTTTTTTAAATATTTGTTGTATATTAAAAATAAATATCTTTCCTTTTCTTTTTTTCAGCACACTATACTAATGGAGAAAGAGTGAGCAAAACTCTACAAAATACAGCGGAGATTGTTTCATTTTTTGATGATCTATTTGATTCTGTAAATTGAGCGAGCCTCGGAGGGAAGAAAAACAGAGGAAAACCTTTGAGACACGCTGTGACAGAAAAATCAATACACCATGAGTTTTGGAATACTTCTATTAAAAAACTCAAAGGAATACGATTTGTGGACAAATTTGGCAAAGAATTGACTGTACCTACGTTAAAAAATTGGGTGACAACCTTGGAAAGTTTCCAAAGAATTAATAATTTTTTTAAAAGTAAAGGCATTAAAATTATGCGCCCGCGCTATTTCAACTCAGACCCAATAGAAAATTTTTTTGGTCAAGTGCGGGCGTATAATTTTAGAAATAATAATCCAAGTACCCATACTTTTAAAAATACATTCCGTTCCTTATTAATAACAAGATTCATAAAATTCCATTCGGATAGTTATAATTGTGAAGAGGATTCAGGTGACCAACTTTTGAAATGGAAAACCTTGTTTGAAGCTCAAAAAGATAATGTAAATTTATATGAGTCACTTGAATCCTCTAACTTCCCAAGTAGCAATATACACTCAACCCCTAGCCAAAGTCAAACAAAGTCAGCTAAACAGGAAAGGTTAGCTGTGCACTCACGTGCATACACAGCAGGATGGGTCCTCAAAAAAATAATGCCGAAAATAAGGTGCAAAAACTGCGAACATAACATATATATTAAAGAAAATCAAGCTAACACATCAATTAATGAGGTAAACATGTTGATAAAATATAAGGAATATAATAAAATCAAAAATAAATTGACCTATCCTGCTGAGAGTGCCGTGAGAGCCTTTGGCATAATTAATTTGGAGGCAAACAAATACCTGGAAGAGCGAGCTCACAATAAAGGTGTTATTAAAAATTTAAAAAACATACTACAATCCAGAAATTTGTTTGCTTCCATGGGGTGTGATGAGCACAGGGAAGCCCTAGCTGAGCATTTTATGGTGTTAACTTTAAGATTAACAGTTTTTAATTGGTGTAATGTCATAAATAAAATCTTGAAGGGAACGGATGTTAGTAGGTTACATAATAAATCTTTGCCAAATATGCAAAATAAAGCTTTTGTTAAATATAAAACGAAATTAAAAAATAAAAAACTTAATAAATAAATTTACACAAGCCGTGTTTGTTTCATTTTTTAATTTTTTCTAATTACTAATTTTTTTTCACTTTTATAAGGGCAAGGGCTCGAGGGTCACGAGTTTCCCCATACAAAAGTGAAAATAAAATTTTGTCTTTCAGCACTGCTACTTTCACAATAAACTCTCTACAAGGAACACGTACGTCGTACACACCCTAAAGTATTAGATAATATAGAAAAAAAACTTACATATATATATATATATATATATATGCTTCCTTTTTATTATGGCAGCCTTTTGGCTTTTAGCCCAAAATACTTTTGCCAAACTCTAAACTCCAGTCCCATTATAAAAAAAACAAAATGTCAAAATCAATATGAGTGGTTATTAAGGAACGTTTTTTCACTATGGAAGAGTTCCGTCTGATGCGTTAGCATTCTATATAGTTTGTGGTTGCCAGATGGTTTCAACCTTTTATCTGTAGTGGGAACTGCTAAATCCATTGAGGTATATACTATAGGGACCGTGCAGAAACTATTGAGGGCGTCGTAATTCGACAGCAGCGACACGATGCGAGTAAAAGAAGTAACTTGTGAGTTGTGAGTGACTTTGGCTTCGCATTCTCTTTGACCCCGGCTAGTTCATAAGTGTTTTTTTTTATGTTTTAGACTATAAATGATTTATACTTACACTCCCAAGTGGCCACATGCGGCCGCGAGAATAACAACAGATTTCCAAGAATCCCCGATCGAAGGATTAAAGTAAAAGACTAGATGACGCCTGCAACTCCGTTGCGCCAAAAACGTTTATCGCGCGAGAACCGTACATTTTCCCGGGATAAAAAGTATACTATGTACTTTCTCGGGGCTCAAAGTCAATCCATACCAAATCTCAGCAAAATTGGTTCAGTTGGGCGTGAAGTGCTGACAGACGTCTACACTTTCGCATTTATATTATTGAATATGGATGAGTTTCTAACCGTAAACAAAGAACGAAAGCGTGAATAAAAATGTATTTAAAAGCTTATCTAGTTATCTAAGAAAATATCTGAAAAAGAAATTAGTAGCATCCACCATTCATAGAAAGTAAAATCTTGATAAATATTGCAATAAAATAATGAAGATGCAAAAATACTTATAATAATTACTGAAAATGCTTGTGGATTAATAAAATAAAACAAGTTCACTAAAATAAATGCTTTTATTTCATCAACCTTCTGCGATTTGCTCGATATCTACCATCTTTACAACTTTTGTCTGTCACTATTTTTAACTAGTGTACCTCATCAGTGCAAACACTATATAAGTATTCTTTATATAACACACAAAGACTGCACTATTTATCTTTTTCCTACTTGAAGAATCATCCTTTTGAGAACCAACACTTTGACAAGATGATTCAAGTTCAATACTATCCTCAGTCTAATAATTTTCCGTAGCTTGACTAGAGCTTGACAATAAAATGTTCGTAAAAGTTTCGGCTAATCGTCACTAGTGGCAGTGTCATCGCTCTGCACGGTCCCTATATGCTATTCCACTTGACTAAATTTAGTTACCTACGGAATCATTTATAATCATTCATAGACGTATAAAGCATTAGTACCTGGATGACCGAGCTTTGCTCGGTGTAGCAAACACTCATTGACTACGTGTTACTTAATAACGCCATCTGCTGGTCGTTAAAACAATTAGTTGCTAACAAAATAGTATTATTAATCGCCAATAGATGTCAGGAAGAGTCATATTTTTCAGTTTATCGATTATCGATAAAACACGAATAAAAAGACATTTTCTGAAATGATTTCTAGCTAGATCGATTTATCGCCCCCGAAACCCCCTATATACTAAATTTCATGAAAATCGTTGGAGTCGATTCCGAGATTCCAATTATATAGACACCGGAGTCCGGACCCAAAAGGGTCCGAAACAGGCGAGACGAGGCGAGCGCACCCATTTACACTCTCGCACTCGGGCCGCCTCGCTGTATCTCGGCGAGAGTGTACAGCCGACATATTAAGACGTCTAAATGAGGGATTTTCATTTATATTTTTTAATTTTAATTTTAACAGTCTTAACTAGATGGCGTAAGGATAGACACTTCTAGATTTTCTATTGGTTCCTCGCCGATCTGAAATTATCTGCAGGTTGGCATCACTGACTACATATGGGTTGTGTTTCCAAAAAAATATCAGTGTACTGTCAAGTGTGACATAAATCAAAATATCTTAAACCTAAGCGATCATTGGCCTAAGCGATTAGACCAGTACACTGGTAATAGTTTAGGAACACGCTGACATAATAAAAACTTGTCAAACTGAAACTTGACAACTGAAAGAGTTTTGGCGGGCATGTCACTTTCAAACTTCTTCTACTTTTTATTGTTGGTGTGGTTTTTATTATTTTTTCCCAAATTGTGTTATTTGGGATTTTGATATTCATTATTGGTAAAATATTAGCCATTGAATATCCGTTATCTTGCACAAGTACAGGTAAGATGTTGTCAAAACCAAAATCTATAATTCCTGTGACATTTGGTGTGAATATCGGTAAATAGGGTTATTTCTTCCATGAATTTTAGCTAAAACATCGTTATAATAACAGCTTTATTATCCTATTCATTGTAATATTATTGCGTCTTTTTCAAATTGAAATGTATCAAGTTTTACATTATTTTGCCCAGTTTTGTAGCAATTATTGATGGTATTACCGGTAGTTGTCTACCCATACGCCATCTAGTTACTAAAATGGAAACTGTTTGACAATCAAATTAAAAAAATAGGAAAATCCCTCATTGGGTTATGGGAAAAACTACGGTCTTGAGCGTGAGTGTTACATATATTATACTAATTACCTACTAGTACCTAATCTGTGGTATATCTGCTTTCTGCAATCTGTCAGAAAAATATAAAACAAAAATGACAGCTCAACACAGTAAATTTTTGTGACGAAATAAATAAAATTATTGTTGAAGATTGTCCTTTAAACTAAATAAATAATGGAGGCTGTGCCGAAGGTGCAACTTTTGAGCTTTGAGCTAAAAGTGAGCCCAGAGAGTACTCATTTTGGCCCGAAGTTAAAACAGGTAATTTTGCTCATCATCTTTCATTGCCCCCGTTCACTTATTTTTCGAATACATGAGCCTTAATTAACATTAATTATGGTGTTCTGTGTTTTATAGTATATTGCTGAAGCATATCGAGAAGACCCCGACAGCTACGGAAATGAGTTGCACCAACTAGAAGGTCTGCGATCTGCAGCCGTAAGACCAACTATTGATTCTGCTGGCCTATGCTCCCTGACTAGGTATTTCTGCCAACTTCGAGCCATGCAGAGTAGATTTCCGATGAACAAGGGCCAGCCCGCGGCTTGTACTTTCGCCTGGTAAATATAATAATTAGATTAGTGGACAGTGGTATTGATTTCTTTGTTAAAATTTTGTCACTTAAATTTCGTTTTATATTTCAGGAAAGACCTTTATGCCAATATGAATTGCTCACTAGCAGATATTAAGTTTGAAATGGCATGTATATTGTATAATATTGGAGCCCTACACACCCAGCTAGGTTCCTCTGAACCTAGGAATAGCCCAGACAGCTTAAAAGTATGCTGTCAACATTTTCAACATGCTGCTTGGGCATTTCAACAATTGAGAGAGCAGTATCCACAACCTTCAGGAGCAGATCTCTGTCATGAAATAGTTAGGCTACTGCAAGAAATATGCTATGCCCAAGCTCAAGAATGCATTTTAGAAAAAAGCATACAAGATACAAGAAAATCAAGTGTTATTGGTATGTTACTGTACATCTATTATTAAAAAAATGCAATTTAATACCTACCATGTGAAATGGGCAATGAAGTATAAAATAATTTGAGTATCAATTGTATTTTCTTTACACTTTTCAGGATCAGTTGCTACACAGGTGCTACACTTTTATAAATCTAGTTTTGCAATGCTTGGACCAACTAAAGACTCAGAGAGTGTAAATGAGATTGTTGGGCAGAAATTGCATAATTTTTGGTACCGCTACATCTCTTTCAAAATGTCTTATGTTGGTTCCATTGTCTGTTTGTACCAAGGTATATTTTACTTTAATATTTGATGAATTTCTCATAGATGTGATCAAGAACTTTGTTTAAAATGCTTAAACCTCTTTTTCTTTAGGCATGAATGCAGAAGAGCAGCAAAAAATGGGTGAAAGATTGGCATATTATCAGTTGGCCGTGGATAGACTGGGAGAAGCCAGGAAGCTAGCCAAGTACATTGAACCTGTACAAGTGACACAAGAAGCTTTGACATTCACAAATGATGTAATTGAGGGCAAGAAGAAGGCTGCAAAGAATGAGAATGAGTTTATTTACCATGAAGAAGTGCCAGACAAGGACTTGCTTTCGGAGCTCAAGCCCGTGTGCTTGGTGAAACCTGTCCCCATCAACTTCAATGATCCTGAGGTATTTATCAGAATCTTGAAGAAATTGTATTTATTTACCTACTTAGTTTTTCTTATTATTAATTTTAATATGTTTGTAATTACTCATTAACTGATTCTTCCAGATATCAGGACCCGACATTTTCTCCAGACTTGTCCCAATAGGAGCACATGAAGCATCATCTTTGTACTCTGAAGAGAAAGCTAAATTGTTGCGTCATGTGATTGGACTCACAGATGCAAAGAACACTGAACTGACAGAATTCATGTCTTCGTTACAACTTGATCAATTAGATGTTTTGGATTCTGATCAAAAGTAAGTTGTTATGATGGTGCTTTTTTGTCTATTGTATAGTCTTAAATGTTCAATGTTGTTTGTTGTAAAAAAGTATTTTTAAACCTGTATAAAAACAAAATTGACAAAGCATGAGTTATGACTCAGACAAAAAATAACTTTATCATATAAGATAGTATGTGGTTTAAGTCATTCACCTAAGATAAGAACTCCTTCAGTAATAAAGTACCCAACTTTATCATGAAAATGTATACTATATTAGGATTTGAGGTTGTACTAAAATAATAATGACTACATAGTATAAAACAAATTCGCTTTTTCTGTCCTCATGTCCCTTTGTTTCCTTTAATCTTTAAAACTACGCAACAGATTTTGATGCAGTTTTCTTTATTAGATAGAGTGATTAAAGAGGAAGTTTTTTAAGTATAATAACAATCATTAAATAGTGGAGAAATACTATTATTTTCGAGGTTTCTAATCTAATGTCGTAAATAATTTAATTTTTTCCGCTTACATTGCAAACGCAGGCCGAACCCTACGAGGTTTATCAAAATCCCGGCAACGCACCTGCAGCTCTTCTGATGCCCCCTTATTTAATAAAAAAAAAATGTACTTACTAAGTATTGTACACAATGAAAAGGTCTACAGAAAACTTCGCGATGGTATATGTTTATCTCTTATGGATATCCCACAATAACATTTTCTTGTCAATTACTTTTTACAACAAATAATGGCTAATTTATGAAGCGATTTTAACCAATACAGAATTTATCCTTATTCAATTAAATACTTTAAATACATTGTTAATTTAATATAGATCCATATGGCCCTCTACATCATATGATTTAAATGAATATTTTCGAAGATTTAAATATTGCGGGACGTAGCTTTGAGGCGGTATCGGCCATTAATGCGGGCCACGGGTAGTAATGAATATAAATCAAAACTACTGGATCGATTTTAATCTTTTTTTTTAGTGAGTGACATAACATGCTATATCATATTTTATACCCGTGCGGTGCATATTTTTAAGCCGGGGCGAGTCGCTAGTAGTCTATATTTTGAGAAAAAAAAATTATAGACTTTAAGTAGTACTTTAACCTAAAATTAATTGTTTGCTTAATATGCCATACTTACTAAAAGGAAAGACAATTTAATGCTGTCACTTGTGAATCACTGATCTTAGATTTAATTCAGTTCCATGTTCAAGACAGTATGTTATTTTACAGGATTCCACAAGAAATTGTAGATAGGTGTGCTGCAATGAATGCCAAATCTGAAATCATTCAAACTTTGGTCGATTCAATGAACAGTTTAGCTGAAATCATCAGTGACGTAGAACACTCTCTTGAAGAAATTAAAACACTCATTCAAGTAAGATTATCATCACTTTCTCTTTTAATGCTACTTATTAAAAAAAAATGTAGTCTGTAGATATTTTAAGAGTATTGATAAGCTGGAAATCAAATGAAATTCTTAAAGTATATTTTTAATCATACAATGACAAAGCAATTATTTATTGTTGATATCTTCCTGCGCTTAGTGCTTACACATCTTTTCTTTGCGCAGGAAGAAACAATGAAGGAAAAGGAATATCAGAAGCAAATGGGTCCTCGACCACCTTCAATAGTTCAGACGGAGATATCCCGGGAGTATCATAAGTATCAGGAGGCACACTTGCGAACAAACGAGTCAAACCAAGTGTTACATAAGGCTATGACGCTGCATATCGCGAATTTGCGCCTCCTATCCCAACCTCTCGAAGTTCTTGAACATAAGATACCAAGTATTGAAAATATTGGTGAGTTAATTTCTTTTCCTATGCTTTGTGTGCTTAGTAAATTAATAGACGTGTTTTTTAAGTAGTTAGGTAATAGAAAATATAATTAGGTTCGGAAAAGCTTTCTAAATGATAGTTAATGATAATAATCCTATTTCCCATACACATTAGTATGTTAGGATTAACAACCAGGCGCAATGGCGTCCTTCAATTTGAGCTCACCATTCACGAATAGGCTATGTCGAAATGCATCCTATGTCGTAATATGTATCGTATTGTAACCTTAGAGTCCTCGAAGCGCGCACGTTAACGACTTTATTGTCTATCGCAGAGGGTCTAGATCGCGACTCGATGAAGGAGATGCGTCGCGTGGTGGGCAAGGCGCGGGAGATGCAGCGGCAGCGCGACGGGCTAGTGCAGCAGCTGCGTGCCGCCGTCGCCGCCGATGACGTCACGGCGCAGCTGCTACAGCGCCCGCAGGACCCGCCCGACGAGATATTCAAGGCAGAGCTCGAGAAGCACACGCCCACGGTACGTTTTTGTAACATGTGTACACTTTAAAAGAACATCGTGATGCAGCGGCAGCGCGACGGGCTCGGTCATACGGTGCGCATTTTTTCTTCTCCTTTATTGTGCATCAGTCTTGAGGCTATAAGCAGATGGGATGACGTATTTCTAATTTAACTTTAAATTTTGTTCGACAAAGATCTAGGAAGCTTAATATTACTACTTATTATAATGATCCATACCAAAAAATATTATTGCAAAAGTGTGACTTTCTGCCTGTCTGTTACATATTCACGCGTAAACTCAACTGATGAGACCCAGGAATATTATGCCGGAAAAATGTAAGGCTCCGCGTTATAAACGAATTTCGGAGTAATGAAGTTGCTAACATCTAGTCTAATATACTATTTTCAATTTTTGTACAGGTAAAAATCATCGAACAAAACCTTGCCGCTCAGGAGAATATAATCAACAAGCTGACGTCACTGTATGCGTCGTACGGTGACTCCAGACGACTTCTTTCGGAGGTGCTGAGGAAACGCGAGGGACTTATAAATGGTAAGTAATTACTAAATTTCGATACGCTTAAATCTTAATAATATGATTCGTGACATGTGACGGGAGTCGGGAAGAGCTTGAACATCGTGTTTTAAAACGTTATTTATTTTACACTGTGACTATACACCCTAAATAGTAGTGTCCGACCGAAGGTCTATTTTTGGCCGAAGCCGAAGCCGATTAATCGGCAATCGCCACAACCTTCGGCCGAAGGTTTATAATCTTAATCTCGACTCTTACCCCCTTATTAATAAACGTTGTATAAGCTTTGAATAGTTACACGATGTTTTGTCTTCTACAATCCAATTAAAAATGTCACTTGTGTGACAGGAACAAAACACTGCATAACTATTCTAAGCTTATACAATGTTTATTAATAAGGGGGCGGGTAATTAATTTTGTTCAAAATTGTCTGCAAGCTACAATGAATATTAAAATTATTTCAAAACTTCAATATTGATTTGGTTTACAAAATGTAGGTAATTGTAGGAAAAAATGTAGCTGACCAGCTCGTTCCCGAATGTTTTTTATACATTTAACTAAGCAGGCTAACAATAATTAGCGTATGTTCCATCTGGTGGAAACTGGTTATCGTAATGCCTTGCGTCGTCTGCAACAGCAGAGGTGCTACTGGTGCGTTGCCGCGTCAATGGGTGTAAGGCCCCTCCTTACACCCATTGACGCGGCAACACATAGGGGATGTGTTTACAGCCCTCTCACTTACTGAACGAAGCATAGAAGCGGTAAAGCTACTATTCAATCAGAATCAGGCTACAACGCATCGTATTTTAGTTATTAGCCAAAAAACAAAAATTTTGACTTTTATCACCCTCCCCTCACTCCTTAAAAACCAAAACAGACTTAGGACTTTTAGTATGTTTTGTCCCTAAGCACCCTTAACAAGTTCCATCAGAAATCTCTTAGGTTCCCGCTCACGCATTCTACAACTACTTTCTTGACTGTACTATTGTAAAAAATAATAATTTCTTTATTATTTTGCAAATAACAATAATTAGACCAATCAATCAGTCTTTGATTGATTGATCTCGACCTGATCTGAACTCGACTAGACTGAAACTAGACTAAAAAATGAAATAAACAAACAGTAACTTCTTAATAAAAAATTAAATGATTTATTAAGAAGTTAGTGTTTGTTTATTGTATTTAATAATAATAAGAATTTAGTATTTGACAGTGACTCCCAGCGCCCTCTCCATACACGACCGGTCCATCGCGTCGCTCTCTCACGATTCACATTTCACACAGTCTTTCGTAACAGTTCGTTCAATTTCGACGGTTGCTCGGACCTTCGGTGAAACCTTCGACCGGGTTTTAGGCCGAAGCCGAAGGTTCGCCGAAGATGGATTTTTTGGCGGCCGAAGGCTGCGGCCGCCGAAGCCGAAGCTTCGGTCGGACACTACTAAATTGTGAAAGATTTAGAGAGACGGTTAAAAAAATAAGAGTGGGGGGGGGGGGGGGGGGGGGTTTAATATGTTATAGAAAATTTTATAGCGTAATACACAGGGAAGGATGAATCTAAAATCATGAAAAATTTGCGTTACAATAACTTAAGGGTAGGCATTCACGAGCGATCCAGATGGCTCTCGTGCCATTGGCTCGATACTCGATGTCGCACCGAGCCTCGCGAGTAACACCATACGAGCGCGCCGCGCCAATTGGCTCGGCGCAGTTGAAATTCCATCGCGTCGAGCCGTTCCATTTGGACCGACATGCCAGTGTTTTCACATTCATGGACGAATTTTGGATCGACAGCGTGCCAAATAGATCGATGGATCGCTCGTGAATGCCGATCTTAATACTTGAAGCTCTCTATTGTTGGCTACATAAAACTTTTATAAAGTGATCGCTTATCACAAAGACGTTAATGAAGAAAACTTTCACAACGGCTTACGATAACGTCTAATAATAATTGTATTATACATTTTAGTGGACCTCTTCTAATTAAACCTCTATTTCAGCGCTGATAACCTCGTACGACTCCCACGCGGAGCTGCTGGGCAAGTCGCAGAAGGGCCTGGAGTTCTACCGCAAGCTGGCGCACAACGTGGGCGGGCTGCTGGCGCGCCTGCGCAGCGTGTGCCAGGTGCACCGCGAGGAGCGCGCGCAGATGATGGCCAGGCAGGAGGGTGAGGGTCTATCTATATTTCTAAAATGCTCCCTAGACGGTAATTCAGCATGCAGTAATACATGCATCTACGTGACAGTATTAATTGTTGCATGACATGCCGATTGCCGATCGCGAAACGATCATGCGTGCATGTCATGCACATATTGCAGGACGAAAAATTAAAGAACTTGTCAATCAATGTACAGCACGTAGTTTGCATGTCATTCACGCCAATCAATACAATAAACGATCATTCGTGCATGGCAGCACGTAACGCATGTAATGCTAAGGTATCGTCTATTTTGTGCTTAATATTACTCCTCTTCTCTCTCCTCCAAAACGGCTCAACCGACTTTAATGAAATTTTGTAGATACAAAATTTTGTATGTAGTACACGTTAGAGTGACGACTGAGAATAGGTTTTTATCTATTTTTTATATTGCTGGGTCAGCTAGTACTGATATTTATACAAGGTGTAACAAAACTAAGTGATAATACTTTAGAGTTTGGATGTGTCCCTTATACAGAATGACTGGTGAGACATGTTCAATACTCGAGGACGCGATATTTGGCTATTATATTAAATGAAAAAAAAAAATATATAAAAAATAATATCAATTGATCACTGAATAAATGTAGCTTAAAGTTAAATAATTATTTATCCAACGCATGGACACCGCGCGCGGGATAGGTAGCGCGCGGCGCGCGGCGCGGGGCGCACGCCGCCGCGCCGGCCGCGTAGTCATTTACCTTATGTTCATGATCACAGAACAATAAAAACAGTAGAAATGACATACCACGATTTGTTTACCAGAACCACTGTCGCCAAACTCACACAAACAAACAGAGAATAGACCGTTGCACTACTAACAAACAAACAAAAAGTACATAGGTTGTTTACACCATGCATAAAGAAAATGTTATTATGTAGCGAGATTTATCAAGGAAATGTCAGACACGCGAACAGCGTCAGTTTGTAAGCAACGTAAAACAGAGTTTGATCATAAATTCACGCGAACATTTCGGAAACGCTTTAACTCTTAGGGTGGGTTGCACCAACTTACTTTAGCTGTAACTGTTACTATAACTACAATGAAAAATGTCAAATCTTTGGTTAAAGTAAAAAATGGACGCCATATTTAACCTTGAGCTCGACACAAAGTTAATTTACCTAGCGGAATAGAGAAACAAAGGCCTGAGCAAGAGAGATGTCACTATCAGTAACACTGCGTGGTAAAAAGAGACATGTGATATATGACAGCAGCACTCTTTTTTTGACGTCCAGTCGGCACGTGCCGCACGTTGACAATTTAATCTCATAGAAATCATGTTTAATCATGCTTGTGTAAGTGTATACGTACACATATTTTTCACACAGATGAAAACCAATTTCGGTTACGTTTGACAGCTCGAGATTGTTGCTCTATTCCGCTAGGTATATTTACTTTATGGCTCGACAAGGCATTGAATGAACGTGGTGAAAAAAGGAACTAACGCTGTCATCATACAAAAACGCCATTTTTGACAGTTCTCCTTTACCAGCAGCGCCGCCGCCCACGTTCATTTGAAGCCTTGTCGGACCAGCTGTCATGTGTCAAATTCTGTGGTCAAAGTTAAGGTTAGGTTAGGTTAGTTAAAGTTAGCCATAACTTTAACTTTGACCACGCCTCTGGTGCAACCCACCCTTAATATAAAATTGATATATATGCGTTTGTGACGATGTTGCAAAAATTAATAAAATATTCTTAAAAAACATTATACACTATAATTAAATATTCTTGTACACAGCTCCAAAGTCTACGCCTTCTTCAGCGGCAAAAGTCATTGATGCCGTTCCAACACCAGCCAGTGGCGCACCCCTGAAACTTAAGGACTACCTACCCTACATGAAGAACAGAGGAATGGCAAGGGGCTCGATTCCACAAGGTAAATACTGCGAAATTATCTAATAACTGAATAACTTTTTTACTTATTTATCTCTTTATAACGGTCTTTAAGACACAATTTGACTAACTTTTCACGGTACGCATCCATGGTCCACACTTATATTATAACTACTGTCGCCGTCTGTTTGTAACTTTTGCCTCCATCTATCGCTGTTAAAACGTTGTAAATGTACGGTTCCCGAAGAAAGGAGAACGAAACGAAGTTCTATGCGAACATAGTGGCCAGCATCTGGACATGTTTTACATTTTATGTGTAGCACATTATAAGTCATATCAAGCATATTATAAGTCTTACATTGTGTTCCCTTTTAGTTCAACCAGAAGCCTTGCCAGCGGATACATATTACCCGGAAACTATTTATCCGACATCAGTACGACCTACACCAGTCGGCTCCGAAGGTACGTAACTGTTAATCAATGCAATGCTTTTGCCAATGCTATTTGGGGGCTGTTTCACCACTTCCTGATAGGCTATCCACAACTTATTGACAGATTCTGCATACTCTATCTATCAAGAGTGGTGGATACTGGATAGCCTATCCGGCACTTATCAGGAAGTGGTGAAACAGGCCCTTAGTATTTAAAATACTGAAAATGTTAAAATTTCTTACAGCGACAGAATTAACTCCTCCCAGTATACCAGATGGCGTAGTTATGCCCCAAATGCAAAATGTGCAAAATCCTTACGCCAAATACGGAGCTAGCTATGGAACAGATTCAGACACTTACGCCCAAGTTAAATATGCCCATCCTAGCCAATATATAAAGCCCGAAGATATACACTCCCCTTACACACCATCGCAGTATTCGACCCAAATGACGGACCCCCAAATATACACGAACCCTTACTACTCAGCGACGAACAACACGACTACTTCTGTCACTGAATCCCAAGACTCCTATTCGAACCAAACGATGGCACAACCTCCTACTCATCCCACTCAATACAACCCATACATGCAAAATCCAGCAAACATTCCAGAACAGAGCACTTCTATGTATAACCCAGTGAGTCAAGACTTCAACGCGAGCTTCTCGCAGATGCAGATTTCTGCGAAACCTGATCCAAACTCCCAGGACTACTCTCAAACGTATTACAGCGTTCAGTACCCGCAGATGTATACTTCGAACACCCAGACTTACAGCAATGCTGGTCAAAAGTTCAACACTAATACTACTGGGCAAATGTCAAATGAGTACAGCTCCAACTACCCATACACCAGTGGAACTTCCACGCAATTAGACCAAAATGCTGTCAATAGTCCAGCAGTTCCAGATATGGCCTACTCTGCTTCGAGTGTACCGGGCCAAAATGTACCTAGCTCTTACGCAGCTATGTCTCAATCTACGACAAATGTAACTAATCAAATGCAAAACATAAATACGGCTAATAATGCAATGGCATATCCCAACACGTTTAACCAAACTCCGAATAGTGCCGTACAAAATGATCCTTACTCTTATTCCAACATTTCTCAAGTGCAAAACCCTTCAAATTCCATGATGAATATAACCGGTCAAAACGTTTCCGTTGCGGGCAACAGCGGAGTCGAACAGAATCCTAGTATTACAAATCAAATGTCAAACTACGCCAACTATACGAGTGTTCAGCAGGCTATGCCAAATGTGTCAAATCCGGCTTCAAACGTTGCCATGAATATGAACGTGTCGGCTTCTATGCCATACGTCTCTAACCCTTACAGCGTGGAGCAGCAATATTCCTTTGCAAATGCGTACGACAACGTTTCCCAACCCTACGTTTATTCCACGGTCCAAAACTCAGTCACTACAACAACGAATGCAAACACAACAACATTCAGTACCGGTCAGACTTACATGCAAAACGAACCATCCTCCTACGTTGACCCGAATCTGTCGCAATTCGATGCTCTCGATAAGCCAATAAAATCCCACGTAACTGGGCAGGCTCTATCGAACATGCCGAGTATGCAACAGTACTCGTCAGTCGGTTATCAGACAGATCAAAGTATTAGTCAAGTAAATCAGCCCAATGTTCACCAAAGTAATCAACAAAACTATGGCCAAACATTCCAAGATCAAAATACTAATCAAGTAAATCAACCGAACCTTCAGCAAGGTAATCAGCAAAGCTATGGCCAAACATTTCAAGATCAAAGTAGTAGTCAAGTAAATCAACCGAACCTTCAGCAAGGTAATCAGCAAAACTATGGCCAAACATTTCAAGATCAAAGTAGTAGTCAAGTAAATCAACCGAGCCTTCAGCAAAGTAATCAACAAAACTATGGCCAGACATTCCAAAATCATCCCGGCTATACTTTCAACCCCGCAACGGGAGCGTACGAGTATACTTACGGTTCGCAAAATTCTTACACGAGCTACGACACGAGCCAGACTAATTTGAACCAATCCGTGGCGAACGAACAAAATTTTAATACACACGGAGTGTATAGTAGTGCTGGAACGTGCGAAACCATGCAATCGCCCTCCGAAAATCCACAACAGAACACCTCGAATTCAGACAACAACCAAATATATTACAATTTACCTTACGGGTACCAAACCGTCACAAACCAGTCCTACGAACCGTCTCCGTCCATGCCCGTGTCGACGAACTACGGGGCGAACATGAACAACTCGACTTACATGCAGTCTGGCCAGGCTCCAGATACGAGTGTCACATACGCTAGTAACGACCAAGGTAAGGAAGACTTATTACTATAAATTATTGTTGTAAATATACACAATATACATGTATTTAATTTAATAAATGTTGTAAGCAATTCAAAGTTTTTTATTTCCGCCGTTCCAGTTCAAACGCAGAAAGAGTCTGTCTCACAACCGAGTAACGTTGAAACTACACAAAGTACTAGCGACGGAACTACAAAAAGTGTATCACAAGGACATGAAAAAAAAGCAGAATTACCTGCGGCACCTACTTTGGATCAACAATCGGAACCATCGACGTTTGATTTACTATCAGACATCGATTTTACAGTAGAACAAAAGCCACTGACACCCGATATAAAAGTGCCGCAGATTTCTGAAAAAGTTATTGTAAAACCGACCGTTATTCCGAAAGTTGAACCTGTAAAACCGAATATACAGAAGGAAGAGGTTATAGAGCGACCACCTAAAAAGGATCTTTTTGCCGATCCAAGTCTGCTTAATAAGTTCACTCAAGAAGTCAAAGACTTGCAGCGATTGACTGATACTTTAAGTATAAAGACTTCGAATGGTTTAACAGTATTAGAATCTAAATGGAAAACTTATCAAGATATTCAGGTATGACGCATGAACAGTAAAATACTTTTTAAACACATAAAAACGATTTTATAGTGATTAATAAAATATCGACGTTGTTGCATTCCAGGTTAAAGAAAATAGTAATAGATCTAAGAAAATGGCTTTGAAACACACTCGAGACAACATAGTGACTGCTGTTGTGCCTTATGATGACTCTAGACTGACTCTGAAGTCTGATTCTGATGTTTACATTAATGCCACATATTATAAGGTAATAAACTTAATATATCTTTTTATTGATTTCATTTTAATAAAGTTTAAGAAGTGTAAAACGTGATCATACATCATTACTATAATCTGTTTATTTTTTTTAGCAATTGTCTCCATGGTGCATTCCTCTAGTGATAGCAAAATGTCCTAACGAAAACGAAACGGCAGTGTTTTGGAAAGCTGTTTTAGAAAATAAAATAGCCTGTATTATATGTCTACAAACCGAAATCGAGGTTAGTTATTTTGATACGATAAGTATTTGTTTCTTTAGTAACGACTAACGGACTTTAAGGGCGACCGACCCAAAATTTACGATTTTATAATTCATTTTTATACTTGAAAATAAGCCCCGATATGATTTATTTTTTAAAATTAGATACTACATTATATTTCCAAGAATTCGATCTGAGCAAAAACACGATATCTTAAAATTTTCTCGATAGAAAAAAATCACAAAGATGCATCTAATTTTCACGAATATTTCATTTAGGGATGTTAAAATATTCAAGGCATGTTAAAATATTAAAATGTTAAAATATTAACTTAGTTAAATGCACGGCTATCCGTGCATTGAACTAAGTTAATATTTTAACACATTGTATAAAATTCTATCATTGAGAAACCGACCTAGCGGATTTTAAAATATTGTATATTTATCGAGTTATTGAGAAAAAACTAATTTGGCGATGAATCTGTGTCGTCCTTTTTCATATGACAAAGGACGACACATTGTATAAAATTCTATCATTGAGAAACAGACCTAGCGGATTTTAAAATATTGTATATTTATCGAGTTATTGAGAAAAAACTAATTTGGCGATGAATCTGTGTCGTCCTTTTAAATATGAAAAAGGACGACGTCCTTTTTCATATGAAAAAGGGCGTGAGTTTGAAGATCCTTTTCGGACGATGTTTGATTTTTTGGGTTAGTCGCACTCTTAATTGCTTCCTAATAAACCTAACATAGAAAACAATTTTAAAAAACATGTTTGAATACGAATTTTAGATGCAAGGCGAGTTTTACTGGCCAACAGCAAAGGGTCAAAGTTTGGAACTGAGGAATGGGCCAAAAGTGACTTTAGAAGAAGTAAAATGCAATGTGCACTGGACTGAGCGAAAATTGAGACTGTCACTTGAAAATACTGAACTTTCTGTGACGCATTACCAAATTAATGTTTATCCTGCCAAGTAAGTAGTAAGATTACTCCATTTTCTACGATCATTTTTTTTTGTTTTGATAAAGGATTTGGTGTATTTTAAATCGAGGGTCACACTTAATAAGCTTGAACTTTAAATTAAACTATTTGGTAATTATTCTTGAGAAGAAGCAGTTTTGTTTCTTTAGTTACAAATTTTCAGGATTTTTGCTTTTGACACCTATTATTATCATAAAATACACGTACGTATTAATTAGAATTTACAAATTCAAAATCAATACTACAGAAAACCTAAAAAAACCATAAACATAGCACCTGCATTATTGTCATTAGTAATATTATGTTATCTGCACAGGGTTGTATGTTCCCCGCTGGTACTACTTGCGGATCGCACGCTCGGTCTCACGTACGAGGGGCGTGACGCGCCGCTCACTGCGTGCGTACAGTGCGGCGCGGGGGCGGGGCGTAGCGTGGCATTCGCTCTGCTGCTGCTCGCCATGTGCCAAGTGCGAGCTGGATACCCAACACTTATTGGTAACGAGCTTTGCCCGCGGCTTCGCTCGCGTTAAGAATATTATTATATACAAACTTTCATCCCCTATTTGAACCCCTTGGGGTTGGAATTTATCAAAATCCTTTCTTAGCGGATGCCTACGTTATAACATCTACCTGCATGCCAAATTTCAGCCCGATCCGTCCAGTGGTTTGGGCTGTGCGTTGATAGATCACTATGTCAATCAGTCAGTTTGAGTTTTATATATATAGATATAATTTTTTTTATATTTAATTAAACATAGGTAACTTTAAACTTGACATGATTTATATTTTTGTAAATTCACTATCATATTACATAATATCGTTTCGAGAAACAAATTTCTTGACAATTAAAATAGACCTATTTACCGAAGATAATATTTTCAGACACGTTAGATATGGCGTGCATGAGCCTCGCCAGACATCGGACGAATGTTATGGAAGATCCCAAGTTCTTGGCCGACGCTTACAGGACCGTTCTGTTCTACGCGCAAGGTGTTCTGTGCTCAGGTAAAACTTTGAATATCTTTTAATACTGTGAGTGTATTTAATTATTACTTTGTAACTATGAAGATCTTGTCTTGATTATCGTTAATTAAGAGGGTAACTTACTTAAAAATTAGATTGTCTAATGTCTACTACCAACAAAACGACTTATCTACGTGAAAGCATGACCAAAAATCTTCTAACTAGTATTTAAAGCAATGAAACTCATACAGGAACTACATCGTTCAACGGGGAGACAGTAGCGGTACCGAGCGGCGCGTCTGTCCTACCGCCCACCCCGGTGACACCAGCGCCATCTAGTTCCAGCCAACGGAACAAATTCTCCCGAGAGTCGTTCGAAGAGATGAAACAAGCGCCGGGGCTGAAGAGCGGTGACATGAAAGATCCCCTTAACTTCCTAGACCCACTGTGGAGCTTAAAGAAAAAATAATTAATAACAATTTGACGAGACCACCGATCAGTGTCAGGTGTAAATTTTATTTTTTACGATATTTTAGTGTCGTACATGAGAACTACCAAAAATCTATTTGATATTCGTAAAAACAAAAAAAACTGATTTCATAATTATTAACTTAATACAACCCGTGAAGTAGGGCTTTCGTAGCGTCAAATTTTAAGTTGGGTCGTAACGGAGCATGATAATAAAGATGTTATGCAAATACAGTCGTTACAAATGAAATAACATTATCACAAAATATAATAAAAATTATGTACTGCTATAATGTATGCTGAATTAAAACTTTTATCTCATAAGTTATGGAAAATATACAATTAAATTACATAGTTAAAAAAGTAGAAGTATTAGGTTTTATATTAATCGTATTTAGCAATACATGATTTTTAAATACGTCATACTATAGTATTTAAATAAATAAGAGATTAGATTTACAATTGACTTTGATATTCATAGAATTAATGATATTCGGTCAGTCAGGTGTTGTAAAATTAATTATATTATTATCTTTATATAATATTATTATTGGTAAATTCACAAAAAAAAAGTATTAATAATTGTGTTATGAAAGATATTGCAATATTGCATTCTTATCCGTCTAGTAATTCACTATTTGGAGACTCCTAAAATTAAATAGGTACTTATTATTTCTTTTCTTTCGTACTATGTAACGATCTCTAAAAATATCTTTAAATCACATTCCTATGTATAATGTGGTAGTGTTAATGATACATTTATTTTATTTCTACCAATGAAAAAAAATACGCCAAAAATGTTAAATTTCGTTTTCGATTTAATGCTGATAAAAATGACAAGGCTGATCTGCAAAAGTTCTAGATATAATAAAAGTAATGGTATTAATAAGAATTAAAAAATATATATATTTCAACGTAACAAGGGCAAAGGCCCGATCGCCAACGGAAATCCTGGGGCCCGATTTTCATACCGGAATGTCATTCCTCTCCTGCTCCTGAATACGCGCGAATGAAATAGCCAGCTGAGAATTAAGATCGAATCGACACGGGACTTAAGAGGTGTGAAAATCGGGCCACTTGGCCTTAAATAAGCGAATGACAGAATAGAGTTTCACATCTATAAAATTGTAATCCTTAATTTAAATATTATAATATATATATAAATAATTATTTATTAGTTTTGAAAATTGTTGGATAATAAATTACTTTGTAAACTATTTTTTTTCTTTAATTCACTGGTCGTAAATGACTGGTAAGTGGCAAGTTAGCTGGTCGAGTAAGTAAGTAGGAACGAACGAATTTTTCTCATGTGAAGTATTTATTA